>NC_044563.1:26810438-28149188 GCF_007565055.1 Rhinopithecus roxellana
GTGTTGCTTCCTATCTGTAGTGAGAGAAAGAGGGTGTTCAAAGTTGAATTTCTTTATCTTTGGTTATGGATAATGGAGACCCATAGGCACAGCCTGTATTGTCTCATGTTGAATAAAGTAGTTCCTTAGTAGTGGATGGAAAGTCAGATACAGGCAATTCCTTTTTTATATAAATAACCATTTCTGGACATGTGTCCATGGTTTTTCCCACTTTAAAAATAAATTTAAATGTTTTATAGCTAAGTCCTATTTTAGTTGCAATCTGTTTTTCCATGAAAAATATTTGAAACTACAAAAAGCACATATTCAAAATCATCAGTTATAAAATTTGCATAGCAAAATTCTTATATGGCAATTTTAAAAAATATTTCACAATAGGCATTGGAGGCATTTGTATTTAAAAACAATGTCACTAAAGGAAACAATTCTAAAAGCATAGATTTCCACATTGTTTCATTTTATGATAGAAATTATTTCAGCAGCGAAATTATATCATTGAATGAAATATGACACAGGGCAGAAATATTAAAAAAAAAAACAGATAAAAAGAGAGCTGTGGTTGTGTGATGGGTAGTTACCCAACAGCAACCCCCACTTCCTCCCTCATCCTCCTTGCTCTGTTTGGAACACAGGAATCATAGAAGATTGTGAGTACCAGTGCTCTAAGGCAAGGACATTTTTCATTAGCCTTTTTTACATGGCACCAGCTCCTTCTTCTCCTGACACAGATCTGAAATCTACTTTTACTTAGGTGACTATACTTCACCAAATAATATTGTTGCTTCTCTTAATCTTCAACAATGTGTAATTTAAACTATCTATATCATACTGATATACGTGATGCTGTCTATACCCGCTGATTTGTCTGTGCAATCCTCTGTCATCAAAATTATAAAGGTCCTCTACTGTGTTAGTAACATGTGCTAAAAACTTTGCTCCACCCCACAGAGGAACACTTGTTCAAGCAAACAAATTTTTTTCAATACCTGTTAATATGTTTCCATCTCAAAGTAGAATATTATTATTGTATAAGAAGTAAATTTTCTATTGATCTGTGTTTCCTAAGAGAGAAAAATAAAATGAAAAAAACGGAGAAGTGATGCTTGATGGATGATTATTCCAGGTCTACACGCAGTAGAATATGCAAAAGATTTAATTGGCACAACACAGAGAATGAAGCAGAAAGAGAATAGTTTTCAGAAAGAGAAGCCTTGTTAAGGAAATATGACAAGAGAATTTTCTTCTTAGCAAGAATCATTGCTCGGTGCAATATTCCCAAACCAACTTTAAAGTGCCCAATCTTTGTTGCAGGAACAAAACTGTGTGTGTTAAGTAACCATCTTTAGAAGATGGAGACCAAACAGTGGTAAAGAAGTCAGGAAATTATCATTTTTAACCAGGCCTTTAATACCGACAGTGGGTTAGGTGAAGAAAGAGCAAGTGAGTAGTTATTAGAACTGCGTTATTTCTCTGCCATTTCAATTTAAATGATACTCATCAGCTAGAGGGGAATTAAATGCATTAACTCTCTTAGCGTCCTTCAGTACTTCCTGTGGTGGTTACTAGTGAAGCAACACACAGGTCTACCTTTCAGCAGCTTACAGTCGTATAGGGAGGAAAAGGAATGGAAGAATGACCGGTAATTGCCATACATTTTTGTAAGTTTAGGGACAGCATTAACCAGGGTAAGTCCTGCGTGCTATGGAAACTGCAGAGTTGAGCTTTGTTGAGGAAGATGTGACATAATGGTGCACCTTGTGTCTAGCCTAAGGGTGTCTGGTGAAGGGTGCAGATGGAGAGGGAAATCTAACCCGCTCTCAGCACCCACCTAGTGGGGAGACCTTTTCCCAATTTTCATGAAAGCTATATGGTTTAGAGCAGCTCTCTGATGTGAAAAATGAAAAGGGATGTTAGTAGGAAGATGGAGAAAAGCAAGGTTTATGAGCCATGTTAAGAATTATGGCATACACATAAAGACATGTGACAGAATTGCCCCTGTATTGAAAAGGTTTAAAAATAAACAATATTGCCATTATTGAATTAATTAACAAGCAGTAGTATTAGATACTGTAGATGGAGCTGAGGAGGAACCAAGTGTAGCCTCAAGTTTCCGTCTAAAATTCTGACTAGGTGTGGCATCAATAGTTGTAATATTGCTTATGTTGCCTTAACTCAGTCTAAGAATTTGCTTTCTCATGCAGGCTATACTTTGGTGAGAAGATTGGACTATACTTTGCTTGGCTGGGATGGTATACTGGAATGTTGATTCCTGCAGCAATTGTTGGTTTGTGTGTTTTCTTCTATGGATTATTTACAATGAATAAAAGTCAAGTAAGGTAGGCTATTAAGAGACCTATTAAAAATGTTTGGCCTGTCTTCTGAGTGGGCAAAAGTTTAACAATAATGCTTACTATAAAAAACAAATGGTTGATGATACTACAATTTATTTGCTATTTCTTTCTTGGCGTTTTTTTTTTTTTTTTTTTTTTGGTAGGAAGGGAACACTATTACAAAAGGTCATTTTAATACTTTTGTATGCAAACTATCTTGAGTAATTTCCAAGAATGTTTACGTAAAATTCCTCTTTCCAGTATATACCACATAATTCAAAAATGTGATAGTTTTGTGTGATTTACATTTGCATAGCATTTGTTAGTCTAGAAGGCCCTCTCGATATATTCATTCAAATCATTATAATAGCTATAATTTGTAATTTCAATTTATAATTTACAAAGCCCTTCAAAATACCTTGTTTCATTTGCTATAACCTTCACTACCACCCTTGGAGATGCATAGCTCTTTTTGCACATGAGGGAACCTAATAGACTTAAAGATGTCTAAACAAAACAATTATACCACATAAATTCTGCTCTAAGCAACCTCCTCTATTCTCCTGAGTACATGACAGATCATAACATATTTTCTACTTTATTATTACTCTCTGGAGGAACAAATATTTATAAATGTTATTTAGCATCCACTTAAGATATGGAGATTGTAGTGAAATCAGGTTTGACAAAAGTCAAACATATATCAAAATAGTGATGCTTCTGTTAAAGTTGAAGTGACTTGAGATTTGGAAATAGGAACCGTACATTATTATTCAGCAAGGACAAGAGTCACCCTAGCATTAAATAATCTTAACAGCATTTTCTATTTAATCAATCACAAGTATATTATCAACTTTAACTTTGTATGGTAAAATTCAAAATCTGAAAAATATCTCTCCCCTTTCTTTCAAAGCTCAACATGTTCTTCTCTTTTGATCCATCTTTTAACCATGGCCTTGCTACCAGATACTGAACATGACAGTTAATGTTAAGGTTATATTCTTCATGAGATCATAAAAATTAATTTCCCTGAATTTTCCTTAACAAATATAATATGTATATGTATGTATATGTACAGCAATTATGCTTAAAAATGAAACAGCTTTATTGTCCAAGAATTAAATCCTATTCAATAACCAAATTGCTTGATTTGATATCTCAAA
Source organism: Rhinopithecus roxellana (assembly GCF_007565055.1). Taxonomy (NCBI): domain Eukaryota; kingdom Metazoa; phylum Chordata; class Mammalia; order Primates; family Cercopithecidae; genus Rhinopithecus; species Rhinopithecus roxellana. Next base: position 26,813,932 of record NC_044563.1, read on the forward strand.
GTCCTGTTGTTCTTCATGAATGCCAAAAGCTAAATAACATGAAAACAAAGAAACACCTACTGCTCAAACCCATTTCATCTAGTCATGGGTTAATTTCAGGGTTTTGCAAACTCATTACCATCCTGCAAGGTAGCATCTTCCTGAACAAACTTCTGCCCACTGGAAACATCCATCCTCCTTTTGGGCATTTCCCCATATTCTGTTGTATCAGTAACATCTGGGGCTCCGAAGAAAGGTTGTGGTTGAGAGTTACAATGAATTGGAAAAAAAAATAAACCATTTTAAAATAAGTTTTAAAATATGGAAAATGATTCTTCAAGTTGGTCCTGTGGAGAACATATTAACAAAATGTTAGCATATGATATAGACTTCCCAACTCCACCACTACAAAGCTGAAAATGAACAAAGAGGAATGAAGGGAATAGATTTGCTGTTTCTATTGATTTATATACCAATGGAGTAAATTAGGCTTTTTTTGTATGAGATAATTATTCTTTAACCTTTAGTACAAGGAGTGTTCTAAAAGGCATTAGCAAACTCTTTTCTTCAGTGCTGTATGGTATTATATTACTCCCACTTCTGTCACACTATAATTAAGATCCTGTCAGACTTTCTATTCTAAACCAAGATAAGCAGCACTGAATATCTTGACTGAAAATTTGGGGACTGAAATTTTCCATTCAAGGTGTCAGACATGGTTGAGTTGTAGGTGTTATCATGGTGGGTGGGGAAAGGAGAGCAAGCTTTTATTTTGTGTTGAGTTATGTTAGTATAATTTTATTAAGCTCTTTTTTGCTTGTTGCAGGGTAGAAAAATGTTCCAAAGCTGCAGATGTGGCTCTATTGATTATGTCTCTACCAGTTAGGTCCAACTAAATTAAGATCATGTTTCTTAATTGCCCTACACTTAATTATAGACGTGTATAACAATCAGGTTTTAGATGACTGTATATACATACGTGTATATATGTACATGTATACACTGGTCTTACATGGTGAAATATGGCCATATCTGTGCCTGGGAAAAGATACAGGAATTTGAAAATGAACAGGCACAGATACATGTGGCCTGGTTTTAAGGCCCTGGGTTTCAGGAACCAGAAAACAGACCTGAAGCCCCAACTGTCTGGTCTGTTCTTGCCTTTTCAGCATCAGAACTCACCAAGAAATGAATATGGTACTCAATATTGACCAGATTTTTCAAAGTCTTTGCTTCTTAGAGGATTTCCAAGCCCTCTCTTGACACTGTGCTTAGCAATAAGTTTCTTTCATTTATCAAGTGCCTGCAATGTGTAAAGTACATTGTAAATATTTTTAATCTAATATCCCAGTTAGATATCCCCATATAAGATGAATAAATTGATCCCCTAAAAAAAAGTGATTTGGTCAGGGACTATATCTAGTAAGTAGTCAACTAAGTTTCAAACCTATTTCTGATTTTTAAAATTGTCAATAGTATTGACAACTATATGATTATGATTAATATATAATTAATTACAGAAATAAATTAATACCATCAATTAATGTTTTATTAATTTATTTATATTTAATCATCAATTGATTATTAATAAGTGTTTATTGGTGATGAGAACACAGTGTGAGATCTAGCCTCTTAATACATTTTTAAGTGCACAAGACAGTATTATTGACCACAGGCACAATGTCGTACAGAAGTTCTCTGGAATTTACTCATCTTATATAACTGAAACTTTTTGTCCATTTTACCCTCCATTCCCTCCTTCCCCTAGCCAATGGCAACCACCATTTAATTCTATTTTTTATAAGTTTGACTATTTTATATGCCTCATGTAAGTTGAATTATTCAGTATTGGTTATTTTGTGACTGGCTTAATTCACTTAGCATAATTTCTTCTAGGTTTATCCATATTATCACATATGGCAGGATTTCCTTCTTTTCTAAGACCAAATAATATTCCATTATACATATATACCACATTTTCTTTCTTCATTCATCAGTTAATAAACATTTGGGTTGTTTCCATATCTTGGATATTTTTAATAATTCTGAAATAAATGTGGGAGTGCAGACAGCTCTTCCAGATCATGATTTCATTTCTTTTGGATATGTATCCAGAAGTGGGATTGCTGAATCATATGGTAGTTCTATTTTTGATTTTTTGAGAAACCTCCCTACTGTTTTTCATGGCAGTGGACCATTTTAGATTTCTACCAGCAGTGTGCAGGATTACAATTTCCCCACATTCTCACCAATACTTACTTTTTTTTTTTAAGGAATAGTAGCAATCCTAACAGGTGTGAGGTGATTTTTTTATTGTAGTTTTGATTTGCATTTCTCTGATGATTATGTATGATTTTAAAAGCAATGATTTATCCATAATGCCCTACTGGTTTTCCTTAAACCTAGTTTCACATTTTTCCCAAAAAAAGTGTACCATAAAGCAAATATTTTATCTTCCATTCTTTATCATGTTAGCTGGATTATAAGGAAGCATGAGGACCCTCAAGTGAGTGGGTCCAAACATCCACCCCAATATGGAAAATTTCTCACTACTTTTATCTTTAATTGGTAGTAATGATGATTTCTATGGAATCACACTTGATGTGTATATGTAGCAATAAATACAAAACAAAAGAAAACCACAATTTGAGTGGTTGTTTAGATTGTCAAGTACTGCAGAAGAAATTAAGAAACACTCATGATGGGAACTCTCCCTTCCTCTAGTGGTTAAGCAAAGTCAACGAAACTTGTGATACTCTTAAATATTTTAGACTAAAAAATGTCAAAAGTTGTGTGATGTTTTTTGTGTATCATATATCAAGTTGAGCTTTGAGTGACTTTCAGAAAATGAATGTAATGATTCTACAGTAAAAAGATTCTGAAATTCTAGACTTGGTGCTTCAATAAATCTGAGCTTTTGATTGACCCCATTTGGAAATTGAGAAAGATTATTTCATAAACACACTTCAATAGCTTTTTAGTATAAGATTCTAAAGCAGGACAAATTGTATCATTTGTGAAACAATGAATTATGTTAAAAAGCTCATTTCAATTATTTTTTTTCACGAAGTGTGTTAATAGTTCTTATTCCTACAAATTACTGGTATTGACACAAGAGGAGATATAATCTTCTCTTTCTTTTTGGTTTTTAATATGTATATTTTACCTGTTTTCTCCTACTTTCTGTAGACATCCTGATTAGTAGTAAGATGATGAGTGTGAAAGTAGAAGAGCTATAGTATATGTAAGACCCGTTTCATCATTGTGATCATTAATAAATTATTACTTGATAGAAAAGTTCCCTTAAACTGTGAAGCAAACTTTATCTCTCTTTTAGATATAGTTGATGGAGAACTGGATCTGCAATCAGAAAATCTAAGCTTGGGGTCCTTGAGGTATCTCTGGCTAGCTCTATAACCTTGAGCAAGTTCCTTAAATTGAACATTGTTTTTCTCTTTTTACTGGAGATAATTGCCGTTACCCGAGATTGGAGTGAAGACCGAACAATTTGACAAACATAAATTCATCTTGCTCACTGTAAAGCATTATGTCACTATGTGATATTATTACTTACTATGGATCCCCACTTTGGCTTGAGATTATATACCTCCCATACTTGAAATACACATTGAAATGCATACGCTTTCTCTTTTTTTGGTTCAAGTACGAATGTGTAAAAACAGGAAATCTTGCTGTAAACATTGCTAATTAAACTTGTATTAAGGGTTGAATCCAGACACATTTTCTAAAGCCTTTAAATTTCTCTCAACATTTCTAGAGAAGAATTAAAGACAGTTAATTCAGGGGATACTAAATGGGAAAGGGCCATGTATGAGAGGAAAGGGCATAAAGCGTCCTGCAAATAAGTTGCTGAGAACTGTGAGTCTTTGAGGCTTTTCGGAAATGGTTACTGATGTGTTAGTGCTGTCACAAAGTCATGTAAAATGTATGCTGAGATTGTTTTAAAGGCAGTGGACATAAAACTGAAGAGATGTGTCATAAAGTTACATTCTAATAGAGAACATATTTATATAAATATAAACTATGGCATGTCATTGTGACAGTGTATGTCAAGGCGCTGCAAAAGACCCCAATAAACAAACATAAAAAAGCAATTATTTTAATCTCCGATGAACATTCTGCACCAACAATACGTACTGCATTGGGTGTTATAAATTGTATAATCACCAGACTTGAGAAATCCAAGTAGGTTTGATTCCAGCTCAGCCACTTCCAAGCCTGTGAGTTTGGCTAAAACTCCATTGGTAAATACCTCACAAGATTATCCTGAGTGCCATGAAATCATGTATAAAAGTGTCATTGTAGACAGAGTTTCACCAGATATCACACAAGTGTAAAATATGGCCTGTTATCATTATAATTATCTTGACAACATTTTCTAAAATTAAAGAAGCAAATCAAAACTTTCACATCACAAATATTCTGAAGTGTTTGAGTTGGAGTCACACCACAGTGCCCGCCACTCCCCACTATTCCCATTTCTTCTCCTTTTCCTCTCTGCCTTGCTGCTTCCAACAAGATTTGCTGCAGGGGCTAAGTGAATTTCTAGTCACAGTTTCATGCTATGTTTTTGTGGGGTTTTTTTCTTTTTTTTTCTCAAGCCAAGAAATTTGTAAAGCCACTGAAGTCTTTATGTGCCCTCTCTGTGACAAGAACTGCTCCCTGCAGAGACTCAACGACAGCTGTATCTATGCCAAGGTGAGTGTGGACCCTCGCATTCGCCTCCCTGAGCGGTACTGAGAAGCAGGCAGTAAGAAGTCCTCCAGTCAACAGCTTTTTACCAAAGTTAATTGTTCTCAAGAGTTTCAACCATCATAAGTGCCATTGACAACTGAATAAAATGTCAGTCTATTGTAATTACAAAGCAAGTATACTTTTATTTGAACATTTTTGTCTCCCTTTGTTTTTATAACTGATTTTTGCCACTGTAGATAAACATAAACTTCCACGTGTAATTATATCTAGATTCCTTTTAGGAAACAGTTACTTCTATTGCTCTTTACTAAATTTGTATGGTACATGAAAACTTATGAAGTTAAAATACTTGTATTGTTACAGAGAAAATGAAATAACATTCCAAAAGTCCCCAAATTGCTGCCTATTAGAATTACCTGAAGGGCTTTTAAAACTCCTGAAGCTCAGGTCAACCCCAGAGCAATTAAATCAGAACCTTTGGGATTGGAACATAGATATCGGTATATTTCAGATTTTCCTGGGTGATTTCAGTGTTCCTCCAAGTTTAAGAAACACTGAATTCTACATTATTATTTTTGTTTGTAAAACAGTTTTATAGAAGTATAATTAACATGTAATGAAATATACCTCTTTAAAGTATATGAATTGATACATTTTGTTATATGTGTGCACCTTTGAAACCATTAGCATAACCAAGATAATGAACATATCATCTCCAACATTTTCTTCACTCCCTTTTAATCTCTGCCTCCCTGACCTTCCCCTGTGCTCTAGCAGCCGACTGCTTTGTATCATTATAGATACATTTGTATTTTCTAGATTCTTGTCTGAATTGAATCATGTATTTATGTATTTTCTTCTGACTTCTTTCACACAACATATTTATTGAGATTCATTCATAATGTAGCATTTATCAATAGATCATTTTTATTGCTGAACATTATTCCATAATATCTATCCCATTTATTTCTTTACCTATTATCAAAATTTTTGATTGTTTCAAATTGTTACCTATTTTAAACAAGTTTTCTATTAACATTCATCTACAAGCCCTTGTATGGACAAATGCTATCATTTCTCTTGGGTAAATACCTAGGAGTAGACTGGTTAGATCACTTGGTAGGTATATGGTTGGCCTATGAAAACCCTGCTAAGCAAAACCTTTCCTATGTGTTTATACCTTTTACATACCCACCCATGGTATATGAGAATTCCAGTTTTCTGTGTAGTCACCGAGCCTCAGTGTGGTCAATCTTTATGAATTTTAACAATTCTAAGCTCTTTCTGTGTATGCTACCCAAGTCACTGTGCATAATGAGGGTTCCCAGTGGCTGACAGGAACAGGCACTATTCCTGACTCCAGTCTCTCAAATGGCACTTTCCTTAACAGATGGTTTCCTTGCATACACGCTCACTGGGTACTGCCTAGGTTGTTCTTCTCTACACCCTGAGAACTCTTTAAGGCAGTAATCTGAGTAGTAATAAAGTGAACGTTGTTTGTTTTCTGTCTCTCATTGTCCTTTGTTGCCTGATGTCTACCATCTTGTAATCTGTTGTTTTACACATTTTGTGCATTTTGGGGGTGTTTCCAGCATAGGGATAAAATTAATCCCTCTTACTCCATCATTTCCAGAAGTGGAGATCTGCATACAATTAATTTTGGCAAGGCTGGGTACAAAATCCAAAGCCACTCAATGTCCTTACTACAAGAATATAACTTAGTAAAGTTAAAGTCTGTTTTGTTTATACTTTAATTTCAGAATAAATGTTTAGTTTTTCATTCTTTTAAATGTTCCATAAAGATGATAGGGACTTAGAAACATGGTTATCTTGTTTGGAGGCAGCATTTTCTCATCACTTTTTGCTAGAACCAAGTGTGTTAAGAGTTATTAGATGTATATACATATGTCTCTCTCCTAGCCTATGTATTTTAGAAATATAACAGCCTAGAAATGCCAAAAATATCCAGATACTTCTTCTGTCACTTGGACATGTCTAATAACACACACTGGCATTATTTTAACACTGAAGACAAGAAATATCCACATATGGCAGAGTGATAAAGTGAGGAAGCCGTCCAAGGAAACACTACATCTAGGGTGCTTTTGTCATCGTGCAGTAAATACATCTCTTCTTTTCTCAACAGAGAAAGGTACATTTAAGGACAGGGATGACTCACAAAGAATTCCCTTAATAACTTGTATAAGGAAGGTGGAAAAGTTAGCTTGCAAAGGAGAATATTGCCTCATGGAAGAATGTAAGAAATACAACCCACTAGGATGAAATGTCTTTTATTTGTTCCTCTAAGATAAAATGTAGCTACTTGTTTTATACCTTAAAAATAAGAGTTCCTCTTCCCTTACTGGATGGAAATCAACAATCTATTTTACTGTAAATTTTCATATTTAAATATCTCATAATTTTTCGATGGGTAGAATCAGATATAAGGGAGCAGATTTTTGCCAAAGGTACAAGCCAACAAATCTAGGATCATCTAGAAGCAAAATCACCCGGACACGTGATCTACGGAGTTCTCAATTCAGTTCCTTACAGAATCCATTACTGCTTGTGACAAATAAAAGGAAATCAAATTTTCCATATTATATTGAAAAGGACATGTGTACATGTAATTATTCCCCTTTATAATTTCAGTGATATGTCTGCATGAAAATAACTGGTCCTATCATCTGATAAACATTAATATTTAAGTACATTAATGTTTCCTGTCATGACTACTTTTATTTTAGTACTTAAAAGAATTGGAATTAGGATATTTTTGCAATTAAGTAATTTTGTGATATTTGCACTGACACTACGTTGTCAAACCCTATGATGCTAGGAATTCTTATCTAAGGTGAAATAATTAGCTAGAAGGTCCTAAGCTGTTTTTCATATAATTAAAAAATGACCCAACCCCTTGAAGTTAAGTCTTATTCATAGTAATTTTTTAAAGAAAAACTTGTTTAACAAACATTTACTCAATACCCAGTATGAACCTCAGGCTGTATACTGATTTGAGGTTACAACAGAAGCAGAAGAGAAGCTGTTCTTTTAAAGAAACTTCATTGAAAAGAAAAAGAGTGTGTACAAGACTGTACATCCGATTATCTAGAACATTTGTGATAAAGCAGGTTTCTGGACCCCACTTCCTGAAATTGAGAATCAGCTAGTCAAGGGTGAGGCCTGAAACTCTCTAGGTTAACAAGCTCCTCAGGTGACTCTAATTTCTAGGACCAAATTTTTAAAAGATAGGTGGAGAATAGTCTTATCAATACCTATTTTTTATGTAGCTTCTGCTCAGGTCCAGCAAATGAAATGGTTATTCAGGTTTCACCCTGCCCAAGAGTTAAGGAATGAGGAAGTGAAAGGCTGTGACCTCCAGCTTCAATTCTGACTCCCTGCCCTCCAAGTCTCCAGTAATAGCTCTGCGTACATGGTTGAATCTACCAAGGAGTCACCTTGTTCTTATCCTGGAGGGACTTTAGTGGGATATAAGTGGCATTTTTCAGAGCCTTATGTTTTTCTGAACCTATAAAGCAATTTTAGAGCAAGACCCAGTGGGTATAATGCAGAAAACATAGACTTTCAGCTTCCAACCTAATAAGAAAGCTATCTCTTTAACAGTACCCACATTTTTTGATTTGTAGCCACACTCAGCTCTTCAAGAGAAATCAGGTGTCAAAGAAATTGGACAATGTGTACTTAAATCAAGCTTTGAAGCTAAGTTTGTGACCTTTTTTATATGTTATGCCTAGTCACATTAGCAGTGTTGAACATAATGCTTGCCATGGGCCCTCCATTCACAAAGGCAAGCTGTTTTTCTAATAGAATAATTTCATGTATTACATATGTGATTATATATGGAGGACAAGATTCTTTTTGCTTTTAGAAAAATCTTCCATGGTGCTTATGGAATTTTCTCAATATTTTATTTGGAGTTTCTTCAATATAATAAGTGTTCTTATCCTATTAGACAGAACGCTACTTATCGCTTAATTCTCCTGTCAATCACCTGTGATCTAAACTTGAGCCATTTCACAGTAAGCTTGACTCTTCATTCGCTCTTTTTCCCATTTTCATTCAGCAGCTCATATGTCAGCACCCTAAATAAAGCCCTTAACACCTCAAGCTATAACCACCGACTTCGAGCTGTTCTTGTTGTCTCTATGATCTCTCATATCATAATACATCCCATGTGTAATAGCTTGGTAAATCTAACACATGATTAAACACTGTTGTACTCTTCCTTAGAGCAAGTTCTGAAGTCTTCTCTAATGCTCCTTCTAGCTTTATCTCTCATTAGATGTATGTAATCACACATTACAAGAATATTACATGTACTCCAACTTCATCTCATGAAGGTGTTTCTAAACTGTTAATGTTTAAATTTATTAACTTAAAATGCCTGAAAGATTTGTTAGCAAACCAAGTAAGAAAAAAAATGAGAAGCACTTTAAAGGAAAATACTACGCAGACCATGACAAGTTCATGCAACGCAGTTGTTACTAAGGATGGTTTTTTTATTTGCCACTTTTCTAAAAGCATGGCTATTTCTAGAGCAGTGGAGAGCCATTATTTCTTGGTGACCTTTAAATCCCCACAGTCTGTTCTAACACTCTTAAGAGACTGTTTCCTGTATGATGTTGGTTTACAAAGGAAAACAGACAGCTGTTCAGCGGTTCAGCAGCCGCAGGTGTCTCTGTGGGACGTCTTAGAAAAAAAAATTCTTGATTCCCTGCTGGGTGTAATTTTATGAGCTCTGTGGGAGAATTTCTTTATGATCCTTTTCTCTCCTGATATAAATGTACACTGATGATTGTTTTGAAAACCAATTTTTCTATTATTTTTTAGAAATACCATGCCTTAACCAACAATGAATTTTAGAGCCATATGGGACATTTTGCACCTATCCACCAACCTTCAAAGGGAGCACTTCTTTTCTATGATGATATTATCAATAATGCCACATTATAGAAAAATGCGTTTTATGATGACTTGCTTTACGTATATTTTGCAGTGTGTTCCAGATGTTACAACTGAAATATGCATTACTGTTATTTTAATGCTCTCATTGAGCACCCTCTGGATGTCAGATTGAGCAAGGACACCATTGCTTTCCAACTTTTCTTATAATACTGTACTTTAACCCATGATTGTCCTCACCCTCCTGTGAGGACAATGCCCCTATTTTCTCTATAGTTTCTATGGATTTTTTGTGCTGGCCAAACATTTTTTGCCTTCACTGTGTTAGTTTAATTTCTCTCACTAAGTTACATATATACTGAGGGCATTATGCAAATGCAAACAAGCAAAGGTAAATTAATTTATATTTTATTAAAATCAAACAATACTTACAAGCCTTAAAATTTGATTCAATAACATTATAAAACTATGCATCTTTCTTTATGAAGTTTCAGTTATCTGATTAAAAAACACTTTGTTTCATGAGTGTCCAGTGATTTATGAAACTTTTGAAACAAATTAAGATGGGATATATTACATCTTATAGCCATTATTGGACCCATCCTACATTTTGAAAGACTAAGAGAATAGAGTTAGCTATTGGAAATGCTGGCTCACTGGAAGAATCCTGCATTTCCCAGCTTCCCCACTCCTAGACGTTTTGCTAACAGGAATTGCAACTAGGAATGCCTCCCCTGAAAAACTAATTTCATACAACTTTCATTGTAGTTTGACAATCTGTGACCCACAAATACTTCCATAGGATGGTAGAATTATTTATAATTAGAAATGATGGTGGGGTATAAAGGGAATCAAGAGAGAAGAGAAGAGGGCTAATGTTGTTTCTTTACCTCTCCTCGTGAGAAAAATCATGTGAAATTGATGCAGGACCCATGAAAGGATTTCATATATAATATTTCCATACTATAAAATAATATGATTCTATTTGAGAAAAAATCATAGTACCTGAGTGCAAACAGTATTCACTGGATTATTATAATCAATTTGCATGACTAATATTTCTGTTTGTTTTCTCCTCAGGTGACATATTTGTTTGATAATGGAGGGACAGTCTTCTTTGCTATTTTTATGGCAATATGGGGTAAGTACTTTCTACATTACTTTCTATCCCTTATTTTCTGAAGCTGTTTCTGTGTTTCTACATACACACACTTGCGCGTGCGCGCGCGCGCGCGCGCACACACACACACACACACACACACACACACACACCATGAATCAATTCAAAAATAAAGCCTCTAGGTTGGTACTTGCTTTGTTTGCTCTCTTCGTACATTCACTGCTTCTTTAGGAATTTAACTCTTGATCTCATCCTCTCATCTCTAAAACCTAGACTTTCCTACATCAAGGAACATATTTTTTCTACGAAAGGCAGGTGGTAATTAAAAACAAACTGAAACATACTAGAATCCAAATTAATCTTCTTATATTATTGCTTATGAAACTGATGCTCAGTAAAAAGTTATTTGATATTTCAATTCATCTTTTTTAACCTTAGAGTTCATACATTTATAGTTAAGAATCTATTCCATTATGATTGAGCAATAATGTCTAATATAAGAAATCTAGTTCCTATCTAACAACTTAAAACTGTACAAATTATGTACAGGTATATTCTTTGGTTAACTTTTTTTTTTTTTTTTTTACCATGATTCTCATTTAGTTTTTAAGGCACCCAAATAATTGAAGCCTAAGGTATATTAAGACAAGTTAAAATTCCCAAGACCTTTGAAGACTTTTAAAGAAGCTATTACTTTCCTGGGTAGGGTCAGTTTTCCTGCCATGGCCCCGTGGAGTGCAGTCGTCAGCTTGGCAACTCAAGGAGCTGATCATGTGTATGCTGATCTAGAAAATTATAATGTACTAGAATAAGGTCTCTAATTTCTATTGCCTCAGTTTCCCAGTAACAGAAACTCTGGGCTATGTCCTCTTTTTAGCTTTAAAAAGCACCCTTTCAATTTTCGTTTAAGAACATGTAATCTTGAATTATGGCACTAGGGCTGTAGGCAGAGCAGTAAAGAGTCAACTTCAGTGTTTTAGAATTTCTTGGTGGAATAATTTTTATTATTAAATTATCAGGCAGGGCTGTAATGGTGAAATCTTTTAGTTTTATCTGATTCCACAGATATTTTCTACTAAGAAAATAATACTAAAATACAAATTAGGGCTACTTAGTAAATGCCTCAGGATGGCCAAAAATTGTAAGAAAGAAAACCTTTGGATGATACATCCTGTCTACATTTCTGCTACTGGTCTCCTGCTTTTATGATTCTCCTTGGCAAAATCCACATGACAGTAATTTTGTGTAACCTTCTGAAAGATGAATTTGTCAAAAGGCTAGGATGTAGATGACACTTGCTGTTTGACACCTTTTTCCTTTTAGTTCTATACAGAAGTACGAAGTGGAGGTATGTCATCCATAGGAATGCCATCACGTGCATTTTCTTGACTTTCTGGCATGGCTGAATCATTCAAATTTGGATTGTAGTAGCTAGAATTCCCAAAACTCACATCATAAGGTTCTGGTGCATTGTCTAATCGTAGAACTAAAAGAGTAACAAAATAATATTGTTTAACAGTGATACTCTGAGAGATTCATGTTCAGACATCCACCAAAGTATAGGAATTATTCTAGATAGAAAATAAGTAGAGTTTTATATGGGCTTTTTAGATTTTAGTTTTAAAATTTTAAATAAGTAGATGTTTTTCAAGCTTCATTTTTCATAAGATTAAGAGTACAGGCCGGGCGCGGTGGCTCAAGCCTGTAATCCCAGCACTTTGGGAGGCCGAGACGGGCGGATCTCGAGGTCAGGAGACCGAGACCATCCTGGCTAACATGGTGAAACCCCGTCTCTACTAAAAATACAAAAAATTAGCCAGGCGAGGTGGAGGGCGCCTGTAGTCCCAGCTACTCGGGAGGCTGAGGCAGGAGAATGGCGTGAACCCGGGAGGCGGAGCTTGCAGTGAGCTGAGATCTGGCCACTGCACTCCAGCCTGGGTGACAGAGCAAGACTCCGTCTCAGAAAAAAAAAAAAAAAAAAAAAAAAAAAAAAAAAAAAAAAAAAAAGATTAAGAGTACAGTTTTACTTCCAAAATTTTACTGTTGATGGACTCAAAGTAAAGGAACTGAAGAAGAGACCACTATAGTATAGCAATACCTTGTATAAGGAAGTGTAGACAATACCCCATTGACTTTTGAGTCTTGTGATTTCAAAGCCTTGTCAGTATGTTCAGAATTTGTCACTTCTGGTGTAAAATTTTTTTAAGTGAAGTCAATAATTTTTAAATTAATGTTATTATTTTACCAAATATCTCAGTATCTTGATGGCTAAACCATTTAAGGTGGAGGAGATAACAAAAATTTGTGGGAGCTTATGTTTTCTTCTGATCCATTCAAGTTACTATGTACTTGAGGTTTTCTGATTGTTGATATGCAAATTTAGTTTTCTTTTTAAACAAATAGTCATTATTTCCTAAAGATCTTGAATTCATTTTCAAAAACAACTGGACATGCACTTGGTATCTTAAAGTACTACAAGGAATAACTAATTATTAATTAAGTTAGTAAACTATTCACTTAGGTATCATCATTTGCTTATCTACTTATTCCTTTAGCCATCTGTTTACAAAGGAACCTTAGGTCTTTGGGAGAGGTGTCTCAAAACTGTTTTTGATGGACAAAACAGTTGTTGTGATTGAGTTATTCCTTTATGCCTCTATCACTGCAGTTTAGATTATATCAATTTTTGATAAATTGAGTTTTTGCATGAGATTACATGTAAAGACAAGATTCTAAGGTGAAAAAATGGATTGAAAACCACTGTTATAAATCCTATCCTTTAATTTTGAAGAATAATACTTTTTGTTTTGTATTAGTTCCTAGAAACCCATGATCAGAATCCAGTTACATTTATAATTAACAGATTTGGTTCAGAATATGAGAAATATATCAGTCATATCTGAACTCATTGAAACTCAGATTCAGTAAGACTTCATCAATGGGACTCACCAGAAGCATTTAACTATTTGTTATGGTGACAACAATCCCTTGTGCAAACCAGAAGACAGATATATTTTTTTCCCTGAAGTATAAAACTACAGATGAACCAAACATTAAATCAAATATCAAATTGATATTATATTATTAAAGCACAAACTGACAATTTTATTTTTAGTATACATATTTCTCATTCATAGATATTATGGTTGGCCTTTTCCATCATGTGAGTGGAAAATTCCTGAATTAAGGTACAATGTGACTTTATGTGTGCAAATATGCAACTTTTAGATACTTTGTTTTCTAATGGTTAAGAAAGATGGTTAATGGAGGACTGCTGTTTCTGTATAAACTTTAAAAGAGCTCCAAATTAGAATCAATCTTTGTTCAAATTACTGCTACTTAGTGATCTCACAATGGCAAGGAATAGCTCTGCTGTCACTTGCTAACCAAACTAGTCATTTTTTCTTAATGTCCTACCATTCATTATCTTCCAATTTTATACATATGTTTTAGATTCTTGGATTATGATTTAAAACCAATTCTGATGCAATGAGCAACACTTCAAATGTTTTTTAAATTTCACTCACAGGTTTATAATTATTTTGGTTTTGTTCTTTGATAAACAGAAGATGGATCAGAATAAGTCTTCAGTTTATTCATTCATATGAATTCTTTTGGAATTACCTTCTAGGCAATGCAGTGAACATTGACATCCTCATTTAATTAAAACCACTGTGCCCAGGTGAAGTATTGAAAATAGCTTTTACCTGGTTCATTTCTGTCGTCATAAAGTCGCCGATGGGAAAATGAATCCGTTTTCTTTTTTCCACACAACAAGTATCCAACAAGAGTAAGCAATGAGACACCCAGAATAGCACCTAAAATGGCCCCGAATACTATTCCTGTATTTCTATTTTCTACAGGACAAAAAAAATTTAAAAAAATATAAAATAGTTATTCAACGAACCAAAATCTATACATGTTAACTTTCCATATACCAAAGAATGTTTAACATTTAAAAATTAGATAATGATGTGTTTCTGTGTGTGTGTGTTTTATAAAGTACCATTTGGGATATATTGGCAAACGTATTTGTTGATAAAACCACACTTCTAATTTTTAATTACATTGAAATACTTCTAAGTCTTAGCTCTATAACTGTGTCTTATTCTTATTAACATCAATAGCACTGAAATACCATGTGTATATTCCATTAAGATCTAATATCAGTGTTGAACTTTAATGATAAAATGAACTTTACACTTGTTTTTAAAAATAATTCAAAGATTAAAAGCCAATAGGAGTGAGTGGGTAATAGAAAATGAAAAAACAAATAAAAAGTCACTACAAGGAAAAATCAGTATATCCTGATAGAGGTTATTTCTAAATACCACAAATAAACCAAGGCAAGATAACTTCAGTGCCTTGCATATCAAGAACAGTTGTCTTGGCCTGAGCTTAAGGGAATTCAAAATTTCACTGTATTATTATTTTCACTCAGTATCTTATTTGAAGACTAAATTTTCAATAAACTAAATGTTCTCTGAACTGAAATTTAGTACATTTCTCTTTTTTTCTTCTCTTTTCTTGAGGTACTCATTAATTAGGTGCAAAGGGTCTTGCAGGGTCTCTGATTCTATATAAAATCTCATTTCTAAAAAATTAATTTTCATGTTGGAGTACAGTAGAATTGGTAGTGAAATAAAAGAGAAGCTAGCTAAATTTTTTTTTTTACATAAAATAGCAATGGTAAGAGTAAGTACTCAGTATTCTCAATATGTATATTAGGTTTAGATAGACTAAAAGAGAGGAAGTATTTTTTAAAATGACAAGATATGTTAAAATCATAGTTAAATGTACATATACAATATATTGATAATGGTGTTATAAAAAGCCTAGATTTCAGAATTTAAAACTTTTCATACACACTGCAACAACATTCACATAGGAATTTGTATATATGATTTGGTTTTTACATTATTAATATAATCCTTAAGTAAGCCACACTGGAAGTGAGTTCTTGAAGGAAAACAAATTATTGAAAAAACATTTCAAGGGGGTAAAATATATTAGATCTGAAAAAACAAAACATTAATGAATTATTGAAACTTAGGTATCTTTTTTCATTTTATGGAAAAACGTAAAACCATTTTTATGTTTCAAATGGAAAAGCTTGACATAATCCTTAAATGAAACATAAAAATGTCCACATAATAAGTTGTCTGTGATGGTGACAGATAATTTATAAATTCATTACTTTGTTCAACTTTTTTAAAACTCATATATATAAACTCATATGCTTATATATAAAAAACATATATATGAACATATATATGTTCAGTTGTATATATATAAACGTATATATATGCTCATATATATATATAATTATATATATATGTTCAGTTAAATAGTAGTCACATGAGCATATGGAATTTTCAGGTAGTCTTCTCAAGATTCATTGAAAATTGTTACCTAGTATCTCAAAACTATACCATTGCTTTAGTCTCCATCTTTTCTTGAACTAACCTAACTTCACATTTTGTCTCATTGTCTCCTTACACTCCCAAAGAGAAATGACTAGTATATGTTCATTGAAGCCCAAAAACCACTTCACTATTTCTAGTGACTATAATGATCATCCCTCAAAAGTGAGAAAATTCATGTTACTGTGTTCTCCTCTATTTTTGTAGCATGGTGATTCCTTAGACTTACTCTGCATGACTTATTTGGAATTTCAGTTTCACACCAAAGGAAAGTTAAATTCATTTATATTTACCTTTTTGGGGATCTGATGTATTTGGAAAGAGTTTTGAATTATTGGTGAATTTTAAGGTAGGCTGTAGAGTTGTTTTTTCTTGATAGGGGGTAAACCCAGTGAAGCTATCACTGTTTGTGGTAAGCCATCCACTTGGTTCCACTATCAAGGGGGTCACAGATGGAGAAGCTGGTTCTGAAGAGAGGATGCTAACTGTAATGGAACTGTTATTGGGAGTTTTCACGGTGTCATTGACCAAAGACCAAGTGAAGTTTTCTGAAGACAGAGCAGGTGTAGCATCGGGATGTGCCGAGATGGGCAAAGGATCTTCATCTGCTATAGGTGCATTCCAAGGCAATTTAGAAACAAAGCTGTGGATCAAGGGAGGGCTTGTGGAAATGGTGGCTGTGGGTTTTAGACTGCCCAAAGAATGCTCTGCTGACGAGTTACTGGAGAAATCTGTTATTCCATGGCTTTTGTTTGGTAGATTCAAAGGAGGAGAATGACTCGCCTTGATATTTGAGGTGGTTATATTTTCTTTATCTGAGTTTAAGTTTGTTTCACTTTCCAAAGAAAGAGGTTTCTTTTCCATTGTTTTAAAAACTTCTGCAGTGCTCTGTGTTATGTTTATGCTTTGATTTTCTTTTCCATGGCTCCCCGATAGAAGTGAATAAAACAAAGTTGAAATCAACAGAATTTTGGCTAAGGTCAACATTGTAGGCTTCTTTGGTATTGTTTTTTTTTTTTTTTTTTTTGAAAGGAATCTGAAAGAAAATAACCATCATTTGAATACCTTAATAAAATATTCTGAGTTTTTAAATGGATCTATATATTTTAAAGTGATAAAAATCTAGACATCATATAGAGATGGTAGTGTCATATTTTTATTCCAAAATTGCTTTTTTTGGTTATGTACTTAAACTAGTGCCATTGAGTACTGCTTTCCATGTAATCTTCCTTCCTTCCTTGCTTCTAGGGAAATGCCGTGCAAAAATTTTCTCAAGCCATACACTGCTATTTCAAAGACCATTTAGCTTGGGAAAAGGTGGAAGAAAACCATAAACACCCACCCACTCACACACATATATTTAAAACATGTATATGAGCTGTTAAGTAAAATTTTTAAAATATTGTAAATATAGACCATGTAGAGCTGGCTGATTTCTTCAATCTATGTAAGTAAACACATCTTTATAAAGATGTCATTTGAAATATTATGAAAATGTCATTACTGATTATACATTAAATGCACCATATATTAGGTTTTTTAAAGTGAGTCAGCCAGGAATACCCTTGAATACATTTTATTAGTATCTAGTTTGAATTATTTGAATTTGAATATATCCCTTTTCCACAATACTTTTCACTTCATGATGTCCTTCTTGCTACTTATTCCCTAATTGGGGAGATTCAGAAGTCTTCTAGATTTAAGGATATTCTTTAATCTTATTCTCTTATTTTATGAAAGAAGAACATGTTTGGGGGTGTGTGTGGAAAAATATGCTAGATAATTGCAGATTGGGTCCTGATCGCCAATCCAGGCACACCATTCTGCCTCTTAAGTGTGGAAGTGCCAGAAGTCATAAATAGGGTGATATAGGAAAATGTTTTGAAATCAGATTTATATTAAAATTCTGGCTTCTGATACAAATAACTCATGAAAAATAATCATCATAATAAGCAGTTGCTTTTTAGTCATTATAATAAACTAACTTCAGGGTGTTGTTCTGATGACTGAATGGGCTGACTTAGGTAGCAGCACTCTGAACAATATCTAGCCTAAAGTAAACGCTTAATAGATGCTAACCTCCATTTAATATTCAAATATAATAATATATCTATAGCATCTTTTTGGTTACAAAGTTTACAGTATCATCTTATTTGATACAATCCCTTGATGTGGCAACAATAGATTATGCCCATTTTGCAGATGAAGGAACTGAAGTTTACAATGGCTAGTAAGAGAATCTGGTAAATGGAAGAGGCAATATTTAAAGCCAAGTCAACTGACTCCAATCTCATAAGAGGCTAAAATTTGAAGTGCTTTTAATGGAAAATTTACTTTTTTTAAAAAAATAGACTTTTATTTCTCCAGCAGTAAAATCTGAGTACTAATTTCATGTTATTTGAATTGAACCTTATTTTTCACTGAAAGCCTCCGTGCTGACTGAGAGAGGAAAGGGGAGGAGGTACAACTGCTGTTACTTAGTTCTTTTATTTTGTGCCATTTCTCAACAGCTCTCTAAAATTTTTACAAATATTTTCAACCTTGTTGATGTTTCATTAGGGTCTACAGAGCTTCTAAACGCTCCCACTAGTTATGTGTTGGTTTTAAGTACCAAGTCTCCTTTAACATAATGACTTTTCACATATGGTACAACGTAAATGTATCTATAATATATAATTATCTTCAAAGTCTGATAGTTCTCTTTAAAAGCTGTTAGCAAGCAATTTCATAACCATGCACTTCCAGAATTGTAGACATATTGTATCTTCCATGCCCTATGGTTATCACTTAAGAAAAACCTACTTAAAAAAGAAAAGCAGGCAGACATACGAGGACATTCATAGTGGCATTATTTATAAGAGCCTCAAACCTAAGTGTTCATTAGTAACAGATTGGATAATAAACTGTGGTGTATTCAGATAGTGAAAATGGATGAGCTAGAGCTGCATGCGACGACATGGATGATTATCACAAACATAATGCAGTGCATAAAACACCAGTTGTGTGATTTCAGTATATAAAGTTCAAAAACGGGCACAAAGCTACATTGTTACAAGTCGGGAAAGTGCTTTATTACTGGAAGGAAACAGACAGAATTGATTGGCTGGAGCATGGAAGGACCTTGTGTGCTGGTGATACTCTATTTCTCAACCTGATTGTGATTACATAGGTGTTTGTATTTGTGATCATTCTGCTTATTGATAATTCATTCACTTTTCTGTGACAACTAAGAAATTTAGATTGTTCTAAAACTGTTTAACATAACTGGAAAGTATATTACTATTACACATTTGTTATATCAGCTGCTTTACATGTTTTCTATTTAATGCTAATCAAAAATAAACAAATGATGAAAGGCTTATTAATCCCACTTTACAGATGATTAAGTGGCACATAAATAATGTAAGTAATGTGTCCAAGGACACACAGCTAGTAACTGAGAGATCGGATTTGGATTCAAACCTTGACATGTCTGATTTAAAGCTAGTCAATATTCCTCTTCGTAACATAAATTGCAAAGGAATATAGAATTTGGTACACAGCTGCTTTTTAGAACTTCTTTCTACCATTAGCTTTTTTTTTTTTTTTAATACAGCCTCTCCAAATTTAATGATTTTAACCAGAGCAGTTTATAATCCCATTTTTACAAAACACCGAGAATGTAAGTCTTTCTGTCTTCAGAGAACCCATTAAATACACTAAATATGCTTTTGCTCTAATTTAAGAAAATCACAACAACTGTCTATTATGGTTTCTAGATGGACATCTTTACTGTGGAGTTTACAGATGAGCATTTACAAAGCATGAATGATTATCTCTGGCACCTGTAGTTGACCAATATTTACTTAAACTGATGCCTCACCTAGCACGTTTAAAATATAATTCATTTTAGTTTAAAAATAGTTACGTGTACCTTTTCAGAAACATCTCTCTCCCGTGAACTCTGCAAAGTTTACAGCAAACATAACAGTCCTTTTCATTATCTTCTGCCAGTGATCTAATTTTGAACTGTACTTGGCCACTATTTTCAACATTATTATGGCATTTGATTTATTTTCTCTATATCTAGTTGTTTTGCTATTTTTCTCTTCCTAATAAAGTGGGGAGAAAAATGTCCTTAGCTGTTCTTCTATTTATCTTATAATATTATATGCGAGACATGACATTGAGCTTTCATTCCCTGCCTGTAATGAAAATCTACATATTAAGAGTCAATAAAGTGAATTCTGCTGTTCCTGTTTCACCTTGCCTGTGACATTGAATCACCAAGGGGATCTCTCACTCCTTTACCCAGCTTTTGATTGTAACTTGAAAACCTAGGGTATCAACACCCCAAACCTGCCCAGCACTCTGTTACTGCCTATAATTTATCTCCCAGGAAAAGGAGAGAAAGGGAAGAGAGGGGTAGTTCAGTATGTTGTGAATTCTATTAAATATTTACAGTTTATTCAGAAATTGATACAGTTACAGATAAGGCTTTTGTGAAGACGGATTGTCCTGACATTGCAGTAGGGGACAAGTTTGCCTCTGCTGCCCGGCTTCTAGGAGAACCAGGTTACGCCACTTACTCAGGTCCCTTTCATCTTAAAGTCATAGAAGCAGCCAGAAATTGAAGTCATCGCTATTCAGAACCCCACCATGAAATTTTGCTGGAGTAAGGTCCAGGAGATTTGGCCTAACTTTGACCTCAGGCTAACTGAACAAAGCGCTTTGCAAGGGACAGAAACCTAATAGAGGTGGGACAGCAACTCCAGAGGGCAGCAAATGAAATCTATATATGTTTTATTTTTTGTGTGTGCTTTCCTTTAGCCTCTCTCCATCTCTGGAGTTCAAATATCTAACTCTATGTTATATACTTGTTTTATAAAGCTGAAATGATGATGGATTATAGATGGTATGCCTGAGTGCGCCCAAGTTCATCTGTCAGCCAGGTGCACTGTGGGGGCAGACAGAAGGTGGGATGAAAGAAAAGTAGAATTGCAGAGGGAGGGAAATCAGGAGAACCCGATAGCATGATTTCACCTCCTGATCTTTGCGTCTTTTTGCATCTGAGTGGTAACTCCTAAGAGGAATTTTGAAGTTATAAAATAGAAACAGGTTTAGGATCATCACAAACTCGAAAAACTTCTGAGGGTAGAATTACTATAAAGTAAACAGAGAAAGAAAAGAGGATTTCCAGTTCCTTTGTGATACCTTAGCATTCTAAACTTTCCTGTATATATTAAATTTTTTCTGTTTCTAAAATTTCACTAGTTTTAAAATATACTTTGATAGTGTCACTGTTTTTAAACAACTCCTCTACACAGAGAGAATGAACACGACTTTCGCCTTCTTTGTTATTGGCACTGGAAAGTGGTTTCACATTACTACTTTTGTATGGAGGGTTGCAGAAGGTGATGAGAAAAAACAAAAAATACCTCTGGCCAGTAAGGGAAGCAAACCCACATTCACTGTTCATATTTTTGCTTCCTCTTAAATGCATAAAGTCATTATTCTGTCCAGGCTGTATGTTGAAATCATGAGTCATACTAATTTTATACCAAGCTTTGGAAATAAGGAGATGTCCTGGTTTATGTCAGGTAATTAACCCATGTAAGGGCAAAGAAGTGCTAGTCATTCCAAACAGAATCAAAATCAGAAATCCTAAATAGAATCATCAGTTCAGGTACACTGCAGACATAATATAAAAACATGCTTCTATAGTAAAATCACTGATGAGTATACATGGGGCTGCCTTTTCTCCAAGTTGCATTTGATCATTTCTTCTTACAGATCTTAGGCTACAAATTAAGACAGATGGGTTTTGTCTGTCTCTTTAAAGAAAACTCTGTCTGCCATGTAACGAACATCTCAGGAAGAACTTGAGTGTTACTCTGAGTGGCTTTTTCCAATGTTGGAAAAAGTATTTTTAGTTTCCTAAATGCAAGAGCAATAATAAACGAGGACTTAAGACGTCCTTCTAAAAATGCCTCTTTTATGAGGGTTTTGGAAGGGTAACCAACTAGAAAAAGGATTGTGCCTGAGAAACTTAGGCCTCTCATTTTACTTTTATTTGATGTAAAAAGAAAGAAAAAATAAAAAAGAAAAGCCTGACTTTCTTTCAAGGAAAAAAAAAAAAAAACAAATTTCAGAAGTTTGGGAACATTATTCTGGCTAAAAGACTTAGGCTACAGAAACACAGGAAAAATGTAGAATTTGTCATACGACCTACTGCCTTGGGAGTTTTCAGTAATAAACTCCAATACTTAAATAATTAGTGATGGTGTCAAGCTTTGAAAGAAAGAATGTTTCTCTGAAAGAAATGTTCTAGATTGAAATTTTCAAGCATAGGGTTTCCAGCCTTCTGTATCATACTTTAATGTCTATAGGAGCAGCCCCTACAGATTAAAATAGAAAGTACATAAGTGGAAATCAGCATCCTTTTAATAAAGAGGCTTATATAGCCACAAAATGAAAATAATTTTCAGAAACTTGACCACATTTTCATTTCATAGGATGTTTTCTGTAGTAACTGATGTAACCTTTTAGATTTCCAGTGAAAGTTAGACATGTACACATATCATGCTAAATAATTATATGTACTGTACAATAGTTTGCCAACTTTTTAATTAAGAAAACATTTGAAAAAGATGTATAGAAGCTTCTAATCTATTTTATTAGAGGATTTTTTTCCAAAACTATTCTAATACTTAAAGCAAAAACCTTTCAGCACAAATGCATAATGTAAATCTAAGATTCAATTTATATTCATGCTGCCGCTTCCACTTTAAACATTTTGAAACCTTTACTAAGATCTGACTTAAGGAAATTCTATTTCACAGTCACGTATGTTTTAAATAAGGCTTTAATTTAACTCTTCTGCTGGTTCCCTAATCTAGCAAATTTGGCAGCAATTTTTAAAGCTAACTTATTTCAGAGTGTAAATACTCATTTGGAAGGTAATTACTTAATAGAACAACTACATGTCTTTACAAGGATTGCCATAGCTACTTGCCAGGCTGTTCTGTCAAAAGTTGAGACCACTGTGATTCTCTTTGGTAAATAAGGAAGAGAGAGAGTGGAGAGTGAAAGAGAGAAAGAGAGAGACCTAAGTACCCATCACACACTTACCTTCAGGCTTAGGAGGTATTTACAGTCAGGAACTGAAATATCACAGTTGTCCTGTCTGAAAGCAATCTGTCGTGCATTAGAGAAAACAGATGGGTTAAGTGTGACAATGTCGCACTGAGCAGGAGGGTGCCAGGGAAACAAAATTAGGTGGGGCTGGCTGTATCTTGCTTGTGTAACAGAGCGCCCAGGAACCTGACTGACCTGCTTCTCAGCTGTAAGCATTAAGATATCACCTCATTCAGGCCTTTAACAACAACAACAAAAGCCCAACCCTCCAGTTTTCATAGGTTGATCGTTTTAGCTTTGGGACAAGGTATTACTCTCTCATCAGCGGTAGCAAAACACGGGGCATAACTCCCCCCACCCCCCGAGTGAAAAAAAAGAACAAAGATTTTGGCAAAGTCATCTGGTATAGCAAGAATTTCTGACATGTGCTGGGTCCCCGCTCCTTGCAGGTGAGGAAACCAAACAAGTCATGCCCTGCACTTGTTGCTCTGTGCCAGCCCTACATTCTCTTAAATCATAAACAATGTTTCTGTACTGTAGTTTCTGTACTGTACCCTATTTGTGTACTTAAAGCCTAAGTAGAGAAAATGTAGTGGGGTCAGTAGTGAAGCATCTATTCTGAGGTCCACTGAAATTGTTTAAGAAAGTCCTTCCTAACACAGAGTGAATTAGTATGTATTGGGATCCCTGAGAACGCTGTGAGGTGATATGTGAAAAATAATCATAATGACTGAGATTCGGTTTCTTGCTGACTTTCAGTAGTTTAGAGAGGAACTGGGGCCTGAGAATGGCCATGTGATCCTCATTTATCCTAGGAGGCTTCTAGATTAAGTAGTTTCCACCCTGTGTGCTCTCTGCTTTTACTCTCACTTTAGAAGCTGGAGAATTTCAGAAGTGGCCAGGTAATGCTTGATTAAATACTAGAGTTGAATAACAACTTGGCATACTTCCTACACTTCCTTTCAGAGCTTATGAAAGGGAGAAGAGTGAAACTGGGATCTTCTGCACATCAGCATTTGGGGATGGCGCCAAGGCCCGTTCAGCTCAGTATGCCTGAGGTTCATACTTGGTTTCTGTTGCACAAAGAGATAGGTTTTCAACCGCTGAGCGAGAAATGAAACTTTAGCTAAAATGCAGGAGCTAGTAAGCTTCAAATGAATGCAAAGAATTTGCCCAGTTAATTGGCCCGAGGAAAGAACAAGGTAATTCTATAGTTTTAAATTTTCTGAAGCCCAAAGGCCCCTTCAGAGTTTGATTAGAAATTAAACCAACCCCTAAAAAAATACTGTCTCAAAAGATGTTTAAGCTGTCTCTACTGTGGTACGAAGAAAAGCAGGTTAAATTTAATCAAACAGCTAGTTACCGAATGGTGGCTTAATAGAATTCAGTGGCTTATTTTCAGATTAGCCACTTTGTAGGGAAAAATCCAACTAAATATATTTTATGTTTGTAGTTAGAGAACTGAACATGATTGGGCAGGACTGGGTGCACCTTTTCCCTAGGCATTTTCTGCAATATGTGTGGGAATATCATTATCCCCTTCTGCCTCAACCATAGCAATTAGGGCTTATACCAGGCATGAACATTGCAATGCACTTTTGCTATAGCTCTCCGTTTTCACTGCCATAAAAGTCAGGCTAATTTCTCATTTTGTTTTTTCCTGGAGACTCTTTCTGTGGGCCCAGAATCCTATTCATTGCCCTCCTTACAATCATAATCAGTTGATTAGACCTCACCCTAGAGATAAACCTTATCTACCCTCACTGTCTTGAGCACATCTGGAAATAAAGTTATAAAATGTAAACTGTGCATAAATGTAATGCCTCAATTGTTACTTAGCTCACTTAGTTCTTATCAGAAACCTTTGTTTACTCACTGGAGTTGGAGTTAAAAAGTAATTTCTAGCCCAACAAACAAGTTTCACTGAGATACAGTCCTAGGTTCTAGATAAGACAGATCCCACTTTAGACCTCCTTTCTCCAGAGGAACTCCACAGTAAGGGATAATTACCCGCAATTTCATCAGCAAACCCAGCTGAGATGACACACTATGCAGCGCTTGTATAATTTTTTTTGGTACTTACCCACTATGGTGCCTTTCATCTGGCACTCACCAATTGCTTTACACTCATTAATTAAGTTTCACAATACATACTGGGAGGAAGAAAAACCTCTTCCTAGTCTGAAATGACAGAACCACTCACAAGTGGAGTTTCCAGAACATGAAGACACATGAACATCACTAATGGATCTCAATACAGAAGCAGACATAGCTTGGGACCACACTTCAAATGAATTGAAAACATTGTTTTGAATCCAAAAGAGTATCTTTTGGTACAAACCCTATAGCATCAAATCTTGATGCTGATGTCACATGTAGGAAATTTGCATTGATCGGATTCACTGATAGCATGTTGAGTCTGATACAGGCTACAAGTAGAATTCATGTTTGCTTCCCCATAGGGACATAGGCACTTTAAGCCAAAAAGAACTATTTGAATAATAGTAAAATAAATCACATTATGAATCTATTATTTGGGAGTATTTTAATGGTATCTTTACAAATAAAATAGAATTTAATGGCTGGGTAAAGTATTTGGGGTAACATTTAATTTATTTCAATATTCTATTAGAAATAGAGGGATTGTTCTCATACATGCTAATGGTTGTTTGTTATTCAAGTTTATCTTTCTCTGGTACATAATATGGTGCTATAATATGATCTTCTTCACTTAACTATAACTTTTTGGAAAGGTCAAATGTTCCATTTTGGGGTTAAGGAAATTCTAGGACAATGCCCTTGGTTAAGCAGAGGTTATGACATTACATATACATATATGTAAGTATACATACTTGCATGCATACATACATAAATGGTGAGCTAAAGAAAGTTGTAAACCTGGTCAATCAACTAAAAATAACTTTAAAGGATAGATCCCTATATGATTCTGATTCGGCCATAGTTGAAAGAATTGAATGATATGACTATAGCAAAACCTGTTGCATTTCTATTTATATATTTATGTGAACGTGTTTTCTTAGTAAATATTCTGAAATGTATTATAAAATATATAATTGAAAATATCGTATTATAATAATATAAAATACCAGTTGAAAAACAAACACAAACCCTACTGATATCCTTAAGAATATGTTTATAACAAAGTCTTAGATTTTGCAATTAATATTCATTAAAATTTAAAATATATTATATTGTTTTATTACTTCTGATGATTACTCAATTCTAATTGTTTTTTAAGGTAAGAGCCTAATGGTCACAAGAAATTTTAAAAATTTAAAAAATTTCTACCTCATTTTAAAAATTATTTTAGAGGACTATGACAAGATAATCAACACTTTCAAACATAAATATACATTAGAAATATTTTGAAGTAGAAATTGAATGGAAATAGATTTAAAGATAAAATGAACAATTTAAATTTTGCAACAGATGAGTACTTTTTAAAGGTATATTTTTGAAGAGACACAATTAGGTATAAAATACTAGTATAAATTTGTTTTAAAATGTCCATTTTTATAAAGCACTGGAAATCACAACCTTTACAACTATTTAAATATATAATGGAAAGAAATTTTGTACAAGGAGATAAATAATTTCACATTATTTTAGCGATTGCACAATCATTTTCAAAACCACTGACATAGTGCAGCTATTAAATTCAGAGTAGTAAATCAGACATTTTCAGTAATTTCTATGTGATATCTAGTAATACTTGAAGCTGTTCATAGATTTAAAGTATTTGCTTGGATATTTTTCTGTATTATTTAGGGTCTCACATAGTGTCCACTGTATCTTTTTATCTTCCCTTCCGGTTCTATTCAAACAAAAACAAAAATGGTAGAGGATAGCGTTGTTACAAGATGATGGAAACATTAAAAAAATAAACGATACTTTCTTCAGAATGATACTTTTGCTGACGTGATCATCCTCCGCACATGTTAGCAGAATGACTTTGTCGCTGAGGTGGCCCCATGAAATCTTTATTCAGTGTTAGCACTCTGGGGCTCCGTCTCTGGCTAGATTCTCCAGATTTATAATCACCAAGGAAGCAGTTTGCTGAGTAGAACAAGCTCAGGCTACCAAGTCACAGTTTCTTTGTTTTGAATCCTGGTTTTGCCACTTAATGGTTTCATAACCTTGGATAATTGCCATCACATTTCCAAGAATATTTTCTCGTTTGTACAATAAAGAAAGTGATACTACTTCTTAGTTGTGTGTGGGGAGTCAAGTTAAAATAAAGTAATTGTGTGTTATTGGACACTTAGTAGACAAACTTGATTAGACTTAATTAATTATAAATATAATAATTTTTCTTTGAAGATGATAAAAATTGAAACTTCAGTATCAGCATGAATGAATGTTGAGAGGAATCCAATAAGTGTATAAACACATATTAAATTATTTTGAATTTGCATCTCTCAGCACATAATAGTTGCTCAATGAATATTAATTTCATGAAAAATGAATGAGTAAATTCTTTATTTTTAACTGAATTTTTCCCTGCCAGAGAGACTTTCTGTGATCACACTTTGTAAAACTGAAACCCTTTTTTCCTGACCTATTCTCACTCCTCCCTGCTGTATTTTATTCATAGCATTTATTGTCATCTAACATACTGTGCATCTTTTTTATGTATGTATTTCTCATCTAGTCCCATACTAGAAAAGTCAGCTCCTGACAGCTTGCATTTTTGTCTGTTTTCTGCATTGTTTTATCCATAGGGTTAGTTAGACTAATGTCTGGCACAGAGCAAATGCTGGATAAACTTATAAGTGAAAGAATAAATAAGTGAATTGATAAATGATTGAGTAAATATTAATATATTTGTCAACAATAATAACAAAAAGTGAATATACTATTCATGAGACAGCTGTAAGTTTACTTTTGCCTATTTCTGGAATATTCTTCTCATCGTTGGCTCATTCAGATCTGAAACTTTACTTTTTTTTCACTGAAGGACATTCCTTGGCCACATTTATATGACTGTGCATATAGATCCGTGAGCAGTTTCCTTTGGTAGGTGGTTAGTGATACGAGCTATTTCACAAGAAGAGTTGGCCTTAACTAGAGATGCAGAAATCTTCTAACATGTAAGAATGTAGAGGATATGGACACAAGGATAGATAAGTGGGTAGATATGGTTTTGGTGGTAGACATTTAGACAGAAACATTGACAACTGAGAGTAATTGGAGTACAGGTATCAGATTTTTTTTAAAAAAGAGAGAGAAAGTGGCTGGGCATGGTGGCTTACACCTGTAATCACAGCACTTTGGGAGGCTGAGGCAGGCGGATCACCTGAGGTTAGGAGTTCAAGACCAGTCAGGCCAACATGGTGAAATGCTGTCTGTACTAAAAATAGAAAAAAATTAGCCAGGCGTGGTGGCGGGTACCTGTAATCCCAGCTACCTGAGAGGCTGAGACAGGAGAATGGCTTGAACCCGGAAGGCAGAGGTTGCAGTGAAACTGAGATTGTGCCATTACACTCCAGCCTGGGCAACAAGAGGGAAACTCTGCCTCAAAAATAATAATAATATAATAATAGTAATAATAAGAGAGAGAGAGAGTATGACAGCATGGCAGCCTCAAAGATCTACTCAAAGTTAGTAATCATTAATATAAAATAAAACAATTCACTCAGAATAGCTGTGCTTTTCTCCAGCTATGTTAATGTGCATGAGTACAAATAGATAGTAGATGGAGTGATGGGTTTAACTAGGGTCGTATTTAAACCGTGGGCTTACAACAAACTGAAACAAGAGCTAGAGAGTTGAGGGCATTTGCACCCAAGTGAGTATAATGATTGCCCATTAGGATACATAAAGACAAAAGTGAAGGCACAAAGGGAGGAAAGGATAGTAAAACTATGATAGGATCAATGAATTAATAATCTGGCTCAAGAGAATGTTGGAATTGCAGTTTATAGGGAGTGAAATGGAACTATGGATGTGATTATTGAATATCATGGAAGGCCTGCTATTATTGAGCAAAAATATGTTGTGGGAGTACATGAGTGAAATCGAGTAGGAGAAAACAATTTTGAAGATAGAGATCAAAGAACTGAGAAAACAGAGTACTAGAAAGATTATCTGTGTATATTGTAATTTCCATGAATAATTTTGGGAGTATGTTGATAAGAGTTATATTAAGACATGAGTTTAAAATCTTCATAGACGTTGAGTAAATGTCTCCAGGAAACAGAAGATGACTACCACAAGGAGTGGCAGTAGGAAGCGTGAATTGATAATATGAGATTCAAATCTGTAAATTGTTAAGGAGGAGGGAGGAAAAATGGTCCTAAAGCAGCAATGAGGAGCAAGAAATTCACTATCTCATTATCAGTATGTATTGACATAGGAGACAAAGAGCCATCACTTGAGTGTGCTACATGGAAAGCAGGGTTTTAGGGGAGTCCCAGGTTTCAATCAGAGTAAGAAAGTGAAGGGATACAAAAGGCTTTGCCTTGACTTTGAGTAAAAAAGAGAATACTGAATTTGTTTCAAAAGTTGGGAAGGAGTGGGCAATCATCACAAAGGCAATCCCTGTGCCTGGTGGCATGAGGATCAGTTCCTGGGGAGTGAGGGATGATCTGGAAATTGTGGGCTTCTTGAAGTAACTGATAGGAACAGGGTTAAAAAGTACAATTATATTAGTCCCGATGGACCAATTGTACATGTTCACAGGCAGAAAGGTGTGTGTAGAATATGGGGAAAGAGGTCTATTGCTAAAATGGAGAATTCTAGGCTCCCTGTAGATTCTTGCTATTAGAAGAATTCTGAAATACAGCCTTTTCTTTCCAGCATTCAAGTGACTCTTCAACCTACAAATGGCAGCCTAGCAGGGAAATGAGACAGCTCTCTCTAACAATATGTGATATTCTGTTTTGCGGAGATACCGTAACTGATTCAATCCTGTGAGATGAAGTGTACTCTTATAGCAGCTTTATTCTTTTAAAACCCTAATTTTATTATATAGTCTAATCTGTTTAAGCAACTCTTGCCCAATTTATTAACTATCAACTATTTTTATATGGACTTAACTTATTAAGTGATGTTACAACCAGGCATAAATATAATGAAGTGGCAAAACTGGCAGTTTGATAATATTATAACTTATCCTACCACTGCTACGAAAAGATCCACATGATTTATTAATGCTTTCTAAAAAAGCACTTAAGGCAAGTAATTAGAAAATACCGGCATATCTACTTTATTTCTGTCTAGTTAGAAAAAGTTATTATAGCTAAATAATAACCTCAGCAGCAGAGTGTTCTCACCAAGGGGCCATGACTTGAAGCAGATAGAGTGAGGAGAGACTGAGTTGCCTGGGCAGGTGTGTACACTCTGAGGAAGAATCTTGATTAGTTCCTTGGCTCAAAAGCAGGGACAGAAGGAAAAGGAAATTTATTCATGACCTGAAGAAGATTTTGAAATCAAATTCATAGGCAGCAAATAACAACGACAAAAGACTTACTCATCCAGTGAAAGGACTATACATACCTTAAACAATTTGCAGGGAACACTGAAAACATGCGGTTAACTAACCTGACAGGTCATACAAGCTCTTCAGCTACAGAAAGGGAACTCAATTTTTGTCCAGAATTAGGAGAAAGCCACAAATTAGATATGCTAGGATTGTCTAATTATCTGCCTCACTTTTTGTTTAGAGAGCGAAAGAAAGTATTAAGTCGCTTGAATATTTTTCTTTCCTGAAAAAGATCCAATTAAAGTTGTTATGAATCCCCTCTTTTAAGTATAAGTACTTTAGTAACACCGTCTGAGGAGTCAGAGAAACCTGGGGCAGAGTCAAGTTCACTTTTGAACAGTATGACTACCGGTAAAAGAGCAATAGAACAGTTTCTTATACATGAAGCTGGTATGAGGATGTAATGAGTAAACATGTGTAGAACGTGTGACAGCATGACTGGCACATAAGTTTTTCATGCATTATAGCCGTTCATAAGATGAGATATACAATTTTGGAAGCCCCTTTTAAGAAAAAGATTACAAAAATACCAATACAAAATGAGGTGCAAAAGTAAGGAGAATGGAAAAACCACAAATTTATAAACTTTTTAAAACTCCAAAATAACATACATAAAAAGCAAAATCCAGAAAATCAAAAATATTTTAATCAACTAACTGCTAAACACATCTCTGTAATGCTTTTTGGGCTATATTGGTCTGCAAATTTAGAGATTTTAAATTATCTCTTTATATGATGTTTAAAAAATATTTCATAAAGAATATAAAAGTAATTCAGTCTTTCCTCTTTCTCTAGCATGGTTAATTCTTTTTTTATTATGGATAGTTTCAAAGTTTCTTTCAGCTTCATAATTCATTGGCAATATTATGTACATTTTTAAGATTGTTGTGAATTTGGCAAAATCTCTAGTGTCTTTCATAGATTAGTTGAAATGTTTACAATTTCCCATAGTTTCTGGCTCCAGGTATTCAGATCTTATTTCTCTTCCATTACCTGTGTTGGGTACCACAGGACATATGCAAATCAACATACCACTCCTGAATAGAGAGCCAAAAGAAGGCTCTGATAACTGTTATTTCAGCTGGGCCTTCTTTTGAGAAGGCTCCAAGTCTTTAACTCTTTGGATAAAAACAGTGCTTTCCTCTATATTCAGACATATTTAACTTCATATTTAACTACACTATGTCTACAAATTCAGATGTAGTGGTCTCATAAAAGAAATATTTTCAAACAATTAAGCTATGAACATGGATCATAATTTTATGAGTTTTGCTGTAAAGCAAAAGTCCTCTAACAGATCAATGCAAAGATTTATATCTTAATAGAAACATTTATTTAAAAAAAATTGGTTAGTAAATATTATTAGACTCAGAAAGGAAAGCATGTCAAGTCACAGGCCTTTGAGTGATTGATGGGCCACTGGAGGGATGAGCAGCTTACCTCCCAGAAGTTCCTTGTCTCATTTAGCTGTATCAGAAACTTGTTTAAACCTTTTATCTGTGATGCTAATTTCTTCCTAGAAAGAACTTACAGATTATATAGCCAAGAAAGTTATATTCCAAATTATGTTTGAAATAAACCATGGAAGAAATTCAGCATTCCAGCCAAGTAACTTCCTCACATAACTTAACCTCTAAGAGTCTCGGTTTGTTTATATAATGAGTGAGATGAATAATGTTCAGTCAACCTGAGTTGTTGTGAAGATGATGTGACTTAATGTAAAAATATCTAGCACAAACTCAAGGACATTGTAAGCGCTCGATAAATGCCAGTTTTCTTTGGAAATATGGTGCAATTCCTTGTCTTTTGTTCTGCTCAGTATAACGATGAACATACATTGTGCTCTCAAAAAATAAGTTTGGGATTAAATTATTTACTCTACAGGCAGCTTTGCAGTCTTAAATACAAAAGGAGAAGGCCGGACACAGTGGTTCACGCCTGTAATCCCAGCACTTTGGGAGGCCAAGGCAGGTGGATCACCTGAAGTCAGGAGTTTGAGACCACCCTGGTCAACATGGTGAAACCCCATTTCTACTAAAAATACAAAAATTAGCTGGGCATGGTGGCTCTTGCCTGTAATCCCAGCTACGCGGGAGGCTGAGGCAGGAGAATGGCTTGAAGCCGGGAGGCGGAGGTTGAAGTGAGCCAAGATCGCACCATTGCACTCCACCCTGGGCAACACAGCGAGACTCCGTCTCAAAAAAAAAGGAGAAAAGAAACAATATGCCATTTCCTAGGTCATGAACAAAAGATGGAAAGTATCTTGTGGAAACTGCTGACTGGTTGTGACTGAATTTTTATAAAAACGAAGCAATTGAAATATAAATAATTGACAATACATCCGTTTTTCCTAGCAGAAAATTATCTTCATGCAGGGGAAACCAAGACAAAGTTCTTGTAAAAACTAGAGTGTTAAGAAAATTGGTTATTACAATTTATTATGGCCTTCCAGTGGATTAAGCATAGACTACTACAAATTGTCTCTCACTTAATTTGTACAACATTCTTATGAATACAGTTTTATTATTCTCATTTTAAGTAGTAACAGCAGAATTTTATCATCATTTAGTAATTTGTCCAAGGTCAGACAATTAGAAATATATGCACCATTCAAACCCAGAACATCCCTACTCTAATCCCTGGTCTTTGTTCAGTACCACACTGCTGTTCCTGTATGTTCTGAGGAACATTATTACTTAATCAAAAAGATAATTTTCATTTAATTTATTTTAAAGGTGAAGTCAGTAATTTATTTTATACTGGTTGGTGTTTACCTACGGTGCCAAGTACAGTCTAACTGAGGTACTATATCCAGTTCCAGAGAAATACTTACAGGTTGAAAAGGCAAACACTGAATAATGTTTAGGGCTCTAGTACTGGCCAGTTTGAATAGATGAAGACCTTAGTTCTGGAGCAGTTTTCTGGAGTCGCAAGTTGTTGCAGGGACTAACTACACAGGTATCTGGTCCTGGTGAAGGTTTTATGGGAAGGATAGGCTAGCCAGTAAGGAGATGGAAGTCTTTGAGGAGTTTTAATTGCAGGTTCAGTTTTTGGTTTTTCCTTTATAAATTAACAGTTAGTATGGCCATACTTCTGAGTATCAGCAAGGTGTCAGTCCTGAATATACAGCTCAGGAAAAATACCTTGGATAGAAATGCCAAAATTTTAATAGTAGCTGTTTATTCATGGTGGGATTGTTAGTGACTTTTATTTTCTTCTTTATACTTTTAATTATTTCAACATACATTAATTAAAGGTCAACTATATGGCATGCACTCCTCTATCCCTAGATTTCAGAAGTATATAAGACAAGGTGCTGATTCCCATTATTTTTGTTGATATTACATTTTTAATTAGAAAATATTCAACTGAATTAAAGAAAATATGTCAAATCACTGAATGGTTAGATGAGGAAAAGGCTTGAGAAAAATTAATATTGTGCTTTAAAAGATTATACTGCATTTATGAAAAATAAATGGCAAAAAGCTGACTAGTTTATCAAGTGTGGACACCTACAATATTTTAGCAATTCAATTGAGAGTATCCATTTCAATTTGAATAAATGGTACTGAAATGTCTATTTAATATACAAATGCCAATAGAATATTGAGTGACCAGAAGAGTTACCTTTGGAGGGACTCTGCTTCCAAGTTAAGAATCTGCTCTGGTCAAGATTGAGTGAGAGTTCTCATTGTAATTTAATAGACATGATGATGCTTATATGTAGTTTCTTATTCATGAAATTTGCAAGGTGGGGGAAAGATGTCAAGTCTGATTTCAGAAACTGGTAAAGACTTTCAATACTTAGGCTTCAAATGCTGGCTTTACTATCTTCTTTCTTATTTAATGTTTTTAGAGAAAGGAAGGAAAGGGAAATTTGAAGTAAAATTAGAGAGAGATTCCATGTCCTTGAACAGAGGAAATTTAACAAGACAAGCAGGTTTTAAGCAACCAGTTCCAGATACTGCGCTGTGTCAAATACAGTTCAGTCCAGATGTTCAAAATCTGCCTCTTCACACATTTACAGGCTCTTCGTAACCATTAGTCTACTTTGTGCTCATGTAGAGAACTCCATGCATTACATTTCTATAAGGTGTTCACCAAAAAGACTGAGTGATTTTCCCCAGGCATGGAGGTGTAAAATGTCCCATATTCATGGCTCTTTTGCCAAATGCAGAACCTGTTTAGCAAGGTTTCTATTTCTACCTCATGTGTAGTGGTGTTGCAATAGTGCGTTGGGAAAGCACATTATACTTGAGGATGATGCTGAAAATAAACCTAGGGAATCGAGGAGTCTTTAGTAGTACTTGGGTGCTGTCCAAACTGGCTATCTGAGTTGTTGCCCTGATAAACTATTGTTTCAGCTGGGCCTTCTTTTGAGAAGGCTTCAAGTCTTTAACTGTTCTGATGAAAACAATGCTTGGAGTTCGTTTTTCTTCATACTCAGACATATTTAACTTCATTTGTGTTGGAACTGACCTTTCTAATCAACCACATTGGAAGTATAGTACCATGGTTTTCAAAAATTGTTGAGCAACCATTATTTTTTCAACTAGAATTGATCTTGATTGTTCAAGATATAAAGCAGATAAAGAAGGGGCTTCCCTGCTGAGAGTCTGTCTTTTTTTTGAGACGTAGTCTCACTCTATCACCAGACTAGAGTGCAATGGCGCGATCTCATCTCTGCAACCTCTGCCTCCCAGGTTCAAGTGATTCTCCTGCCTCAGCCTCCTGAGTAGCTGGGATTGTAGGTGCGCACCACCACACCGGGCTAGTTTTTGTGTTTTTAGTGGAGACAGGGTTTCACCATGTTGGCCAGGCTGGTCTCAAACTCCTGACCTCTGGTGATCCACCTGCCTCAGCCTCCCAAGGTGCTGGGACTACAGGCCTTCCCATATTGCCAATGAGATTCCTTGAAGCATAATTTGAAAACCTGGAGTAATGGAAAGGTGACAAGACCAGGAGTTACATTATGACTGGATTCTATTCAATAATTCAGTTCAATTTGATGAACATTTATTGAGCATTTTCAATGTGCCAAGCACTAAGAAAGCTAAGGAAAAAAAAGACACTAAAAATACTTAACCTCAAGTGTAGTAAAAATCATGTGTAAGAACAAGTGTAATAAGTTATAGTAAAGTGCTGTAGATGCTTTGGAAGGTTTCTAAACAAACTCAGTGATATGTTTCAACCCCCATGGGCCTTGTTGTCTTTAAATTTAAAGTAAATAACTTGGAACAAACCACATGCAGCATCTGACCTCCCTTACATTTGTGACTCTATGATTCTGACACTCTGTGCTATGAACTGTAAACCAAGGAAATGGAGCTATAAGAACTAAGTGCAGCCTGTTCATCTTTGATCTTTTTTAAGTTGAGAAGAGGGTGTCGTCAGAGAGGCAGGTGTGAAAAGTGAATATAATATATAGTTGCTAAGGAACAGAATTATGCTTTATTATCTTCAGCTTTTCTGGAATATCCCTTTCACTTCCATGAGTCATGTCAAACCTGGCTTTCCCCGATAACAAAAATGTCCTTCTCCTATGGAGGCCTCTGATCCTCTGACTCCATCCCCAGACCAGTTTCACAAGACCAAAGAAAGGAGTTGATAAACTTTCCAGAGTGGTTAAAAAGAACATAGGCAGCACATATTTCTTTGTACAGTGTCTACTATGAACAAAGTGAAAATGCTCCCTAATCCACTTCCCACAATCAGTGCTAATGCTTATATATATATATATATGTGTGTGTGTGCATTATTTGTATATCTAGATTTGTCTACCTACCTATATATGCATCTATATTTATAAGCCTTCCTTACATCTATATCTGATTTGATATTTTATTCTTTATAAATTTAATGACTTTCATTTTATACACTTTTATTTTTAAGTATCTTTATTTTAACATTTAACAAGTTTAATACACTCCCTCCCCTCCTCACCATCCCTCTGTTGCCATCTTTATTTTCAGCCATTATTCCTTTGCTCTTATATATCAGATTTCTGTGCTTTGAACCCCATGCTATTTCATTTCTGCTGTTTTTTCTACATCTCTATCTACCTATCTGCAGGATACTTCTTTATTGATGACACTCACAGCTTGTTCTCAGATTTTCATTCCTACCTATCAGAACCTATTTCATGTCTATTCAGGGAAGCATTGTATGACAGAGTATGAATATTAGAGTTAGAATGACTTAGGTTCCTATCATCCATGTGACTTCAGCAAGTCACTTAACCTCTTAGTACTCCAAATTTCTCATATGTTAAACTGAAGGTTAATAACAATAGCCATTTTATGAAACATTTCATATATACCTTGTACATGTACTTCCCGTTCAGATTTTTATTGACTATTAAGAGAATGGGTGTTACAGACATTAGAAGTAATGTATCTAAAGTGATTATTAAAATACTTTATAAATAGTTGGAAGTCAAAACAAAATGACAGTATTATTTCTGCTGGCTTGACCTTATAATTTTTGTATTGAGGTTCTATCACCTCAGTAACCATGACTTTGACTGCTCTTCTACCTCTTCCATCAGCACAACTGCGTATTCTCTAGGCTACTGTGATCAACCTTGGCTGCACATTTGAAGTCCTTGGGAGCTTTAAAAAGTACTGATGCTGGGATATTTTTCCTGGAGATTTTGACTTGATTGATCTAAAGTGTAGCTTGAGCATTGACATTTTTTGAAGCTCTAAAATGTTCAACTATATAAATCCTCCTGATTCACTTCGTCAGTTCTTCCAACCACTCAATTCTCACCCCTGATTTGATCTGGGGCTGTCATTAATGCTGCTGTATTCTTTTAATCTGCTGCTTGCTTCAGAGACCACCGGATCCAGCCAGGATTCCAGAGTTAACTATGCATGCCAAACTTTTCACCAGCAATTACAATAAAATGGATTATAAGATACTTTATTCAAAGTCATAGATTCATAGAGTTTTTCACAGATTTCTATTTCCTCTTGAAATTCCCATGTCCATTACTCAATCTTGATCGAGATGCCAGCTCAACCCCTTTTCTCATCCTCTTTTCCTCTGCTATCAAGGTTGAGATTTAAATTCATGTAATCCTTCTGAGAGAACAGTCGCTGAATTGAGACCCTAACAATTTTTTGCCCTCCATCTCACATTTCCATAAGTTGGAACCCAATATTTACCCCGGAATAGACAAGATGTGAGCCAGTGAATCAAATCTGGCTGATGACTTAGGGCAGTGTAGAGCTTTATTTCATCATGTATTGTTGAAATTTGGGTGTGTCTAGATGAACTAAATACTTTTTTTGTTTAGGGTCGGCCCCAACGTTTTCTTCTATGTTTATACTAAGCCACATGCATTTACATACCTGAGAGAACGTTGAGATCACCTAAGTTGGGTGCTTCTGCTTCATCTGTTTGCTTAGATCTTGGCATAAATAGAAGCCCTTTCTCCTTTCCAAGGCTGGTTAATACAACTGTTCTAGAAAAATGTACAGACATTTTTATTGTTCAGCCTACCCTTCAAATCCAAGCTGGTTGCCTGTGTTCATAATTTAGGTTTGCAACCACCCTGGAACTGACTGTGGAATGACATATGGTCATCCCATCTCCCTGCTTTCTTTTCAGCCCCTCACTGCAAGATCTGGTCCCACTAACGCTAAGCATGAGAGTTAAAAAGGTTGGGGCTAGGAGCGGTGGCACTTTGGGAGGCCAAGGTGGGCGGATTCCCTGAGCTCAGGAGTTCAAGACGAGACTGGACAGCTTGGTGAAGCCCCATCTCAACTATAAAAAAAAAAATCATCCTGGCATGGTGAAATGCATTTCTAGTCTCAGCTACTTAGGAGGCTGAGGCAAGAGAATCACTTGAACCCAGGAGGCAGAGGTTGCAATGAGCCGAGA
This sequence comes from Rhinopithecus roxellana, assembly GCF_007565055.1. Lineage (NCBI taxonomy): Eukaryota > Metazoa > Chordata > Mammalia > Primates > Cercopithecidae > Rhinopithecus > Rhinopithecus roxellana. The sequence goes on from NC_044563.1 coordinate 26,852,600, forward strand.
TCATGCCACTGCATTCTAGCCTGGGGGACAAAGTGAAAATCTGTCTCAAAAAAAAAAAAAAAAAAAAAAAAAGGAGTTAAAAAGATCTGGAAAGCAAAGAGGCAAAGAGGGTTTTCATAAGAATCAAGTCATATAATATTTTTAATCACTTATTATTTAAAAAATTATTTTCTGTAATTTTTAGGTATAATTTGCATAAGAGTGAAATCCACAGATTCTAACAACACTGTGGTCACTTCTGAAAAATAAATGAACTTGTATAACCACCATCACCCCTGTTAAAACATAGATTTCAACGCCTCGCATAGTTCCTTGAGCCTCTTGCCAATCATCTCTACCCCCAGAAGCAACCACTGTTTTAACTTTCAACATTAGCTATTTGTATTACTAATTGTATTTTTATTAATAATTTTAGTAGGGATTATTAAATGCCAATTTATTTCATTAGTGTTTTGCATACTCAATTATTCTATATACCCTTTTTCTAAGCAACAATTTTAAAAAGTGAGAATGTGGATTACCTGAAAGTTGAAATAAATAAGCCATGAATAAAATACATATATCACCAGCTGATATATGTATTTGAAGGATATACATATATCAGGATTTTTAACAAAGGATTTTTAACAAAGGTTACCTCTTAATATTAAAATTGAAAGTGGACACCCTACTTTCTGAGAATAATTCAATATATTTTCTGTAATGCTATTACCTTCAAGCTAAAATCACACCAAATTCAAGATTACCTTTATTTTTTATATTTTGTGAGACATGTTTTTTGCTCAAGTATATGCTGGAAATATAAATTAAGAAGAAAGCATGTGACAGACACATTTAAACTTTAAGCCTTGACAGAGACCAATGATAATTAGGATTTGACAGAGCATTCTAAATATCGTGGACTATATTAAAAACCTTAAGTCCCAGCCTAGGAATCACTGTATGTTGTACTTGCTTACTTAATATTATACTTTTTTTTCAGTTTTCCTTTTCTTTGTATCTCTTTTCCTGTTTACTTCTTCTATATTCCACTTTCCTCATAAGTTCTAAATGTCTCATTTGGTAACAGTGATTCTGGTCTGCTATTTGAAAGCAGATCCAGTGCTTGGAGATTCTAATTTTTCTTGCTGACAATAATTTTTGGCTGTCTTGCTTCTTTTAGTCATTTGTACTCTTTTAAAACTGCTGAAAATCAGTACAGAGTAATTACTTATGGTAGTCCTAGGGAAAAAACAAAAATCTGAACACCAACCAACCAACAAAAAACAGCCTGAGGAATGTACCAGCCAGGCACTGTAGGTGGAGAGTAACTAGCAAGAGTTGTGGTCCTGGCTCTGCCATTTATTGTCAGTGTCACAGCCAATGAGCATCTTTGTTTCCAAAATCCACATGATGATAACACTTAGCATATCTCTTTGAAAATGTTATGACAGTGACAATGAATTTAAAACATATGTGAGAGAGGGCTTTGCAAATGTCATGAAAGGTAAGAAAATGCAACTATGAACTTTGTATTTTTTTTTCTAATACTGATGCTGATTTTTAGTTATAAAGAAAGGAGAAAAAAACCTTAGTACCACAAATTTCTTTTTTTTTTTTTTAGTTTCTACAAATAATTTATTGGAATATAATTTACACCCATTTAAAGTGTCCAATTCAATAGTTTTTTAGCGTATTCACAGAGCTGCACAACCCTCACTACAATCAGTGTTAGACCATTTTCATTACCCCAGAAGAAAGCAGGACCCTGTTAACAGTCACTCCCTATTTTCCCCCAAAAGTCCCTGCCCCTGGCAACCACAGATCTATTTCCTGACTGTGGGTTTGTCTTCCTTGGGTATTTCATGTACACAGATCATTCAATTTGTGAGCAGATCATATGTAAGCAGACCACACAATACATGATCCTTCCTGTCCGGCTTCTCTCACTTAGCGCTGTGTTTTCAAGGTCCTTCTACGTTGTAGGAAACATCCCTGCATCCTTCCATGTGTGGGTCCATACTTAACATTTCTTCCTATTGCTGCATAGTATTCCATTGTAGGGATACTCAATCTGTATTTCTCTGTTCACCAGTTGGTTCAACATTTGGTTTCTACTGATCTGATTTAGCCCCCATCCAACCTTCACCACACACAGAACCAAAGGATTGGGTAAGAGAAGCTAAGAGGATCTACAGAGAGCTCGTGACATTTCTGACCTTCTCTGAGGTTAGAAAACAACAGGGATAACATCTCTGCCCTTTATCCTCTAAGAGAATAGATAATGCTTTGAGGGTTAAAGGGTACAACATTTAGAACCTGTCCCTGATGAAACAAAGAAACAAACCCAGATGTCCACCTAGTAGCAAAAGAAAGAGACTACTAAGTAGGAGTTGCCATAAAGTAGAATAAAGGGAAAAAGAGAAACTCATATTTGTCAAATATATTATTGGCAGTATCAGGCCTTTTATGGTGATTAATCCTTTTAATTCTCATTAATACTCAACAACTTATATGATGCGATATTTACTGCTTCCATTTTATAGATTAAAAAATTGAGGCCTAGAGAGTGTTAGTTGCTTTTCACACACAGGCAGCTATAAAGCAGTCGGACTCATCCAGTTGTTACCGGCAGGTCTTTGTTCTTAGAGCTCCCAAGATGGTGGTGGGCCACTCCCAAGATGGGGTGGGCTGCCCCCAAGATAGCGGCAAGCCTTTTGTTCTCTGACCTGGGGTTCTTGGCCTCATGGATTCCAAGGAATGGAACCTTGGGCCATGGCTTAGTGTTATAGCTCTATTAGAAGCCGTGGGTCATGGAAGAGAACCGTGGAACCCAGCGACTAGTGTTCAGCTTGATTAGGATGAACCTGGGAACTTAGCCGTGCAGGAACAATGGCGAGCCTTTAGCCTGATCGGGAGTGGCAATGGGCACCTCACTGGATCAGGAACACAGCAGACACCCTGTCGGATCCAGAGGGTTGGAAGTCAGCGGCAGGTCTGTGATGGTAGTAAATGGTAGTAGTGGATGACGAGTGAAAGTTCAGCTTGAGCCATAACAAACATGGACTACAAGAGCGTGCAGTTCCAAGATTTAGTAGAGTGAAAACAGAGCTCCCATACAGTGGGAGGGGACCCAAAGGGGGTTGCCCACTCCCATCTCCAATGCCTGGGGTTTATATCCCAATCATTGTCCCTCCCCTGTGCTCTCAGGTGATACATGATTTGACTATTTCTTTACCTCCTGCTTTTAGCCTAATTTGTATTTTAGTGAGCCCTCTTTATTACCTGATTGGTTGGGTGTGAGCTGAGTTACACGCCTCATGTTGAAGGTGCGGTCACCTTCCCCAGCTAGGCTTAGGAATTCTTAGTCCGTCTAGGAAATCCAGCTAGTCCTGCCTCTCAGTCCTCACTCAACAGGAAAACCCAAGTGATGCTGGGGAGGTTGGCTGATGACTGCTCTTACCTGCTTCCTGCTGAATTGGGGCATAGTAAGGGTCGTGCAATTGAGACCCCTAGGGTGCCTTCAGTGTCATTAACATCAGAGCATGGGCTAGCAGGCCGGTCCAGGGGTCTGCGGTAGATCTTAGTCATGGACTGCATCTGGGGCTCCGTTTGAAGAACCATTTGTAGTTTTACAGCTTCGATCCTGGAAAAGACATATTTTACAACGAGGTTAAAGATACAGGGATTGAAATATATGGCCTGAAGTGCGGGGGCATGTGGTTGTGGGTGGTGAAAGTGGGGTTTCCTTTAGAAAAACCCCTCTATGATGGGGCATCAATATTTCTGGGAAGCCGCATTCTCCATAGAAGCTCTTGGTAAGGGGAGCTACTGGCAGTACAGCGGCATGGAGGAGGTGCAGTGAGAGTGAAAGGGGTTAAGAGAACAGTAAAAAGAAAAATATGACAAGGGAGGGCCATGTGGATCTACGATTCTAGTTACTTTCTTCACAGTTGTCACTTGAAGAGCAGGCGTAGATCCTCTAGAGGTTCACAGGAATAGCTAGTGTTGTCTCTTGGATTTTTAGGCTCCTTTGGCAGTATCCAGGGTTTGACTCGAGTGTGATGTATCCAAGACTCCACTCCAGCCACTTTAACCATGGTTGAGGTACATAAAATGACTGGGTAGGGTCCTTCCCAGGATATGTCTAGGGATGGGGAGTTAGAGGGAAGGGACTTGACTAATACCATGTCTCCAGGGTGGAATAATTCCTTTCCCTTCTCTGGGGCACAGGTTCCCTATAATGTTTTAAGAACTTGTTGATATTTGGCTAAGGAGGTGATGTCTGCAACTAAGTTGGCCTTCTCTCCATCAAGTGCAAGGTCATTGGTTAAGAAGGGTCGTCCATACAGCATTTCGTATGGGCTAAGTCCTGCTTTTGGGGGAGTTTCAGATTCTTAGTAAGGCTGTAGGCAACAAAGCAGGCCATGTGAGGTGGGTTTCTTGGGTTAGCTTTTTTAGACGTTGTTTGAGTGTTTCGTTCATTTTCTCAGCTTTTCCTGAGGATTGTGGCCTCCAGGCTCAGTGTAAGTGATATTGTATGCCTAACGCCTGGGATACTCCCTGGGTTACTGCAGCCTTGAAAGCGGGGCCACTGTCACTCTGTGAGCCTCAGGGATGTACGAATCTGGGAATTATTTCATGAATTAGTGCTTTTATTACCTCTTGGGACTTTTCTGTCCTACAAGGAAAGGCCTCTGCCCAACCAGTGAAAGTATCTACCCAGACTAGTAGATACTGAGATCCCTGAGATTTGGGCATGTGGGTAAAATCTAGTTGCCAGTCTTCTCCTGGGTAATGGCTTGTTCTTTTTTCTCCTGAAGGAGCTTTGCGATAAGGCAGGGGATTATTTCTTTGGCACACTTCACAGGCCCTGAATGTCTGCTTGATAGTTTTGAAAAGGCCTGGTCCAGTAAATAATGTTTTGGCTATCTGATGGGTGCTGTCAATGCCTAAGTGAAAGATTTGGTGAAGGTTTTTGAGTAATTTCTATTGGTTAACTGCAGGCAAAAGTATTTTTCCTTCTTCAGTGGCTAGCCATCCTGAGGAGAGGAAACTATGTCCTCGTGAGTTTCCCCATTCTATTTCTTCTGCTGAGTACTGGGGCTTGGTTTCCTGAAGGGGATTACCCCATACTAGGGGTCCTTCTATAAGCATTTCTAATGGAGGGTCCCACCTTACAGCTCTTTTGTCTTCAGTATCTGCTTGGCGGTTCCCTTCTATTTCCCTTTCCTTTCCTTTCTGATGACCCCAGCAATGTTAAGACTGCCACCTCTTTAGGTTTCTGTACAGTCAATAATAATCTCCTAATGGCTTCCTGATGTTTGCTAGGTGTTCCCTCAGAAGTTAGGAATTCCCTTTCTCTCCATATTGCTGCGTGGACATAGAGGACTAGGTAAGCATACTTAGAGTCTGAGTATATATTTACCCTTTTTCCTTCTCCTGTGTTCAGGTATATAATGGCCCCTGCTTTTGCTAGAATGTCTCTCGCTGAAAAAAGAGGGGGGCTTTCAGGCATAATTAGAAAGGTGTGTGAAAAAAGTTCCCCAGTCACAATTTAGTGACTGGGAGAAGTATCTAGTGACTGCCTGTCCTAGGAACCCTCGGGTAGTGACAGATCTGGAGGACAGTTGTCCAGGACAGGTCATTAAAACTGAGAAGGCTGCTCCAGTGTCCAGGAGACAGTTAACCTCCTGGCCCTCAATGGTCAAGCATACCCGGGGCTCTGTGAGGGTGACAACATGGGCTGGCGCTTGCCCTGGGCACTCTCAGTCCTGCTGCTGGATCATCTGGTTAGTGGCTTCTGACTCAGAGGACCTTCGTCCCCTGGGGCAGTGGGCCTTCCCGTGATTTCCCTTCACATAAGGGGTATGGACGAGGGGGCGGCTTATTTCTATTTGGACAATCTTTTTTAAAGTGTCCTTGTAGACTGCAAGCCCTATTAGGCATTTGATTTGCCCAGCCTTTCCCTATTCCAAAGCCCCCAAAGTCCGCTTGTCTGAGGGCCATGACTAAAGCGGTGGCGTTCTTTTTATCCCGTTTATCCCGTCGCCCGCTCCTCCTGATCTCTATTATAAAAAACCGAAGTTGCCAAGTTCAATAGGGTTTCTAAGTTTTGCTTCAGCCTAAGGTGGACTTTTGAAGTTTTTTTCTAATGTCTGCAGCTGACTGAATGATAAACTTATCCTTTAAGAGTACCTGGCTGTCACTAGAGTCAGGTGACAGAGAGGTATGCTTCCTCAATGCCTCCCTTTAGTCTCTCCAGAAAGGCAGTAGGATTTTCTTCCTTTCCCTGTGTCATAATGGACATCATTGAATAATTCATAGGTTTCTTCCTAGATTTCCTTAGTCCTTCCAGCATGCAAGTTAGCAAATGTCTGCGGTACCAATCTCCATGTTCTCATTTTGCATCCCAGTGAGGGTCTACACTGGGAACTGCCTGCTGGCCTGTGGGGAATTGTTCTCTTTCCTCTGTTGTCATCCTATCATTGACCTGACTGAGATACCAGATTGCCACACTCTTGGGCTGCAGTTATGGCGGCACTTCTCTCATTTGGGGTTAGTGTCTGATTTAGCAGTAACATTATATCTCTCCACGTCAGATCAAAGGATTGCCCTAACCCTTGTAAAACATCAATAGAGCCATCAGGGTTATCTGAGAATTTACCTAGGTTTATTTTAATTTGCTTCAAGTCTGAGAGGGGAAAAAGGGACATGCACTCTGACTGGACCGAATTCTCCTCCTGCCGCCACCACTTGGAGGGGGCATAATCGGGGAATATTGGCACTCTTGGGATCATTGTTTACCCCTTTGTTTATCTCTTTTTGGACCGTTTGGGTTGAAGGGGGGTCCTTATTAGATGGGGAAGGAGCTGGGGGAACACTGGGACAGGGAGGTAGACTCTGAGGGCTTCCTGTAGGGATTAAATTACACTTTTTACATAATTGTGAGTTGTCTCTTAATGAAAAGAAAGTTTGCACATGTGGCACTTCACTCCATTTGCCCTTCTTTCTACAAAAGAGGTCTAGCTGTAAGATGGTGTTATAATGTATACTTCCCTCACGGGGCCAGGTTTCTCCCCCTTGAAGAGTATATTGTGGCCAGGCAGTACTGCAGAAGAATATAAGTCACTTCTTTTTTTTTTTTTTTTTTTTTTTTGAGACGGAGTCTCGCTCTGTCGCCCGGGCTGGAGTGCAGTGGCCGGATCTCAGCTCACTGCAAGCTCCGCCTCCCGGGTTTACGCCATTCTCCTGCCTCAGCCTCCCAAGTAGCTGGGACTACAGGCGCCCGCCACCTCGCCCGGCTAGTTTTTTGTATTTTTTTTTTTAGTAGAGACGGGGTTTCACCATGTTAGCCAGGATGGTCTCGATCTCCTGACCTCGTGATCCGCCCGTCTCGGCCTCCCAAAGTGCTGGGATTACAGGCTTGAGCCACCGCGCCCGGCCAAGTCACTTCTTTCTTAGTGTCTTGAGGGTCAAATTGGTCCCAATTCTCCAGAATACATCTTAGGGGCATTTTTGCCTTGGGGGGAATGTTTCCCTTCTGAAAAAAGAACATAGGGATGGCAGCACCCCTAGTTATTTTCCAATGAGCATTAGTCCTAGAGCGTCCTCTATGGTCCTATTGCTTATTCCTTTCCGGAATGTGTAACCACCCATGGACCTCTGCTTATTGAATTAGTTATGCTCACCGATGTAGCAGTCCTGCACCCCTTTACCCGCCTCTCTTGACCACAAAGAAAGGGGTCCAGGCTGCTGGATTCCAATGGTCCTTTGCCAGCGTGCCCAACATTGCCTTTGGCTCAGGTGTGAGTCCTAGACCTGGGCTGGGTTCGTATTTCATAACAACCCAGCAGCTCCATCAAGATTCATTCGCATAAACAACAGTTCTTATGCAAATTCATTTCAGAGAGGGTGTAGGGAACCTTTTGACTCAGTATTGAGATAGAGGTTTTTTTTTTTATTATTCTGTAAGTACTTTAAGGCTTGACTGAGTGCAAACAACTCACACGTTTGAGCAGACCAATTGTTAGGCAATTATCCTAACTCTGCTTCCACAAGAGTCTCCCTGTCAATCCTGAATACCCATTGTGTTTTTTTTTTTTTTCCTCAATCACCCAGGAGGAACCATCTATAGTCCTTTTCTGAAGGGAGTTCCTCCTAGGTCTGGTTGGACCTTTGTATGGTAATTAATATTTAAATCCCCTGTTAGGAAATTTGCTGGATTACAGGAATTTTCAGTGGTTAATGTTAAATCACCGTTTTCTAACAGAATAGCCCCATACTTTAAGATTTTTGAGTTAGTAAGCTACCTTTTTGCTTTTTTTGACTTAAGATAGCTCTGAACTGGTGAGGTGTGCTCACAATGAGGTTTCCTCTAAAGATTATTTTTCTACTTTCTTCTGTTAGCAAAGCAGTTGCCGCTACCAATTGAACGCATTTGGGCCATTCACTGGTTGCTGAGTTAAGGATTTTTGATAGGAAAGCTGTGGGTTGTCAGTGGTCTCAGTGTTTTGGGCTATGCCCTTGTTTACACTGACAACAAGGTACTATTGGCATGTTATAGGGTCACAGAGAAGGCCTTCAATTATCAATTATAGGTTTTAAATTTACCCTGGCTTTTAAAGGAATAGGGTACACTGTTTTTCTTTTACCATTTCTATCTTTCTCTTTCTCTCTCTTTCTCCTTTGACTTTCTGTCTCTCTCTCTCTCTGACTCACCTTTTGTCTCTTTCTCTTCCTCTCTCTCTCTCTGCCTCTCTCTCCTTTCTGCCTCTAGAAAGATTTTGGAAACACAGTAGAAGGACGTTCGCTTGTTGCCCCATTTGCCACTATAGGAATATAAATGATATAGAATAACTTACTCAATTCGTTTTCATCCTGATCTATTACGTTGTTGTAGACCCAGTTCCAGTTGTTAAAGTACTGGGTTATCAGTTCTAAGGCCCTGGCAAGGGTGGTGGGGAACGGTCCCCACATAACTGCCCATGTCGAGAGCTGTATGCCTAAATTGGGAGAGTCACCAGGGACAAGACTCCCTGGGTTCATAGCCTAGTTGCTTAAGGACACAGTGTAGAGCTTCCTTAGGTCCCTTTGGAGATACAACCTGCTCTAATACTTAGGAGTAGAAGTGAAAGTCTGAAGCATTAGTACCTAGGAGGCAGGGATCAGAGGAAGTAGATTCAGAAGTAAGAAGAATTTTGGGTCTACACTTTCAAGAAAGTCATGGTTAGGACCCAGGAGGTATGGGTCAGGAGGAGATGAAAGGGTGCACTCATGGGCGACTGTTGAGTAGAGACTTCTGGCTGTGCCATGATCTCAACTGGCCAACGCTAGGAGTTCGGGATGACAGCTTTCTGCCTCTAGTCGACCCTCAGCTTCCCCAGGAAAATTGTGAAAGCAGAAACCGGTTCCAGGCAGAACAACACTCCCAAACCAGAAGGGTTGGGGGTTGTTAGAAAGCTTTTTCCCAGGAAGCCTCACACCTGAGTCTTTAGTCCAGTGGCCACACTAATCGTTTTTAACTGGCTGACAGGTGCCCGGTTATTTTCCTCCAATTCTAAGGAAAGATAGGACAGAATAGCAAGAGAAAGGGGTTCGATATTACTCACCACTTTGGAGAAGCCCCATACGGGCCACCAAATGTTACCAGCGGGTCTTTGTTCTTAGAGTTCCCAAGATGGTGGTGGACCACTCCCAAGATGGGGTGGGCTGCTCCCAAGATGGTGACAAGCCTTTTGTTCTCTGACCTGGGGTTCTTGGCCTCATGGATTCCAAGGAATGGAATCTTGGGCCATGCGGTGAGTGTCATAGGTTTATTAGAAGCTGTGGGTCATGGAAGAGAACTGTGGAACCCAGTGACTAGTGTTCAGCTCAGTTAGGACGAACCTGGGCACTTAGCCATTCGGGAACAATGGCGAGCCTTTAGCCTGATCAGGAGCAATGGATGCCTCGCTGGATCAGGAGGGATGGAAGTCAGTGACAGGTCTGCGACAATGGCAAACAGCAATGGTGGACAGTGAACAAAACTCAGCTTGAGCCGTAACAAACATGGACCAGAAGAGTGTGCAATTGCAAGAGTTAATAGAGTGAAAACAAAGCTCCCATACAATGGGAGGGGACCCAAAGAGGGTTGCCCCAGTACCACACATTTCTAAAACGTGTATGTGAGTTCTTAGTTAGTTGTGTCCCCAAAGTCTTGAATGGTGTAAGATAGAGCCCATCTAGAAAAAAAATTAAACAGCAATCGTTCTCTTCGCTGTTTATACAGAAAAGCTGTCAGTTCAGGAATTTCTTTACTTTTTCCACTGAGTCCTTTTCCGTCCACGTTCCGAGTCCACCCGGAATATGAATTCGAGAGTTTCTTCTCTTGTCTTTCTTTTCTCCTTCACTATGAGAGTTTGTTCTTTTTTTCTCTCTCCTACAACAACTCTCTGTATGTTCTGGACAAGTATCATCTGGTCTTTATTGTGACTCTTGGAGAAGGCTTTATTTGAGTCTTTAGATTTTGAATAAGCCTATGCAGGTAATATTTAGCTCAGTAATATTGATTGCATCATTTTGATGAGCTGTGATGACAAAAAGTCCCTGCTTCTTGGTTCCAGTAAAGGAAATCACACCCCTCTAGCAGTGTATGTTAATAGATACACTAATTAATGATGTATAAACACAGGAAGAAGAGGAAAAGGGAAAAATAAAAATTTAATTACTTTAATAATAATTTAATTTTAGTTATGAGATAAGATATATCAATATAAAGAAGAAAAGCAATATGATGTGATTTGTGTAAAAAATTATCATTTTTATATTTTATAGCCACAGTCTTCCTGGAGTTTTGGAAAAGGAGAAGGAGTATACTGACCTATACTTGGGACCTTATCGAATGGGAAGAAGAGGAGGTAAGATGTTAGCATACAAGGAAATAGGGAAACTGGGCTATTACAGGATATGGAAAATTATCTGCTGCCCTAGCATTCAGGCTGGAAACAGTTAACCATCATTAGATTTTTCCCTTGATCTTTCCTACTAACAAAATTTATTATTTTATGAAGATAATAGAGATCAATGAAGTATGTATTTTTCAGACCACTTCTGTGATGTTTCTTTAAATTACATTAGTGGAAAATTATACTGATTACAATACTGCTCAGGATTTATTTGGAAGGCAATTTGATGTTATTTTTAAAAGGCTGCTTTATTGTGAAGACTTAATACAAAAGTAGGCCAAATTTAGGAGTATTGCATCAACTCTTGGGGGTATTTTTTTTTAGTTTATGACTTTGATATTTAGATAACTTTAGTTTCTCTCATAGGAAACACTTCGTCCCCAGTTTGAAGCCAAGTATTACAAGATGGAGATCGTAAATCCCATCACGGGAAAACCTGAACCACATCAGCCTTCCTCAGACAAAGTCACTCGTCTTCTTGTTTCTGTCTCAGGAATATTCTTCATGGTAAAGTATAGCCATCAATATCAAAATGTTTTGGGATTCCAAATTTAGAAGTAAGTTCAATGATACCAACTCATTTTGTGACATTGAGAACATCAGAAACCTTATTCTTTCCAACACCTTGGTAATACATACAATTAAACAAACAGAAGTCACAACAGGTTATGGGGATTTTACAAAGGCAGTTTGTGCACCTTTTTAAAGAAAATACTTTTTGGGAGAAACAGAGATCATCTAAGATAAAATGGAAATTATATGAGTTGACCTGATGGATTAGATATCTTGTGTTAAAAATGAGCATTCCATTTAAGAGGACATTGGGCAGAATTTGCATGTTAGTGTGATAACTTTGTTATCATACTAAAATGACAAATTTTGTCCTATTTATTTTGACTAAATATAATTTCCTTAAAAGAGAAAATTAAATCTAGATATCCTTTCTTGGAAAGGTAAATACCTTCAATTCTTGGGGACAGTAGATTTGATCTACGGTTTTGCTTTTGACTTGTTAATGATGTAAAATATAGATTTTTTTTCTGGTCTCTAATATTGTAGATATCCTTGGTGATCACTGCAGTATTTGGAGTCGTGGTGTACCGCCTGGTTGTCATGGAACAGTTTGCATCATTCAAGTGGAATTTCATCAAACAATACTGGCAGTTTGCAACATCTGCTGCTGCTGTCTGTATCAATTTCATAATCATTATGTTGCTGAATCTTGTAAGTGTCTATAATGTTATTCTTCAGTAGATAAAAAAGGGGTGGAAAGGGGAGAGGTCTATGTTTCCTTTATATTTGAAATGTATTTACATGGAAGCCAAAATGAGACCAAGCCACATTTCTGTCAATGACAACTCAGTTTAACAGAAAAGATTTCATCTTTCTGGTTTAGATGATAGATTTTTGAAATTAAAATGAATTCCAATTGTATTATCTTCCCTGCATTTTTGAGTTTATAATCTGATTAGTGATAGCTTCCATTCTTTTAGTATCTAGTGTGTACTAGAGATGGTGCTATGCACTTTTCAAACAAATAAAGAATTGTTTGGGCTTTAAAATCGTCCCAATAAACTCCATTTTATAAGAAAACTTGTTGGAAAGATACGGGAAAATCTTTTTGAAAGCAAAGTATTGTTATCTACTAGTCTTCGTGTGAAATGAAAAACAGTAAGGCAGTTACTCCATTTTTCTTTCTCCGAATCTAACGTTTCTCTCTTCTGTCTTCTGTTCTCCCCTCTCCTCTTCTCTTCTCTGTCCATTCCTCTCCTCCTCTCCTCTCCTCTCCCTACCTCTCCTCTCCCCTCCTCTCCTCTCCTCTCCTCTTCTCTCCTCTTCCCACCTCTCCTCTCCTCCCCTCCCCTCTCTTGCCCTCTTCCTCTCCCCTCCCCTCCTCTCCTTCCTTCTCCTCTTCTGTCTCTCTCCCTTATTCCCTCCCTCTCTCACATCCTCTCCCTCCCTTCCTTGCTCTCCCTCCCTTCCTCTCACTCCCTCTCCCTCCTTCCCTCCCTCACTTTCTACCTTCTTTCCTTTCTCTCCTTTTCCCAGTGCTTCTCTTTGCATACCTGCTCTGTTCTATAAGAAAGATAACAGATTTTGCCTGACTATACCATTTTGTCATAGTCTGGCATGCTGTGGCATTGCTATGCCTTTATTATCTTCTTTGACTCTTTATATGACCATGTTCCTCATGTTTCCAGTATTTTTATGTGCTAGTTACTCAAAGAAAGCACCTTTTTGTTTCAACATCACATGCACTTAATAACTTATGGACAAAATGTCCATGGTTGATGGCACAACAGTATGCATAGGCCTATGTCTTCAACAAGGTATATCAATGGGAACCAATTTCCTCTGAAAATAGAAGGCACCTATTGGCACATTAAGGATAATATCTTTAATTCTTCCAACAGCTCCAGTATCCTTCATTATGTAAATAATGAAACTGAGATTCAAAGAGCTTAAATAACTTGCATATAGTAAGTGTTAATGTTAGTGTATTTACATCATGAGATAATTTCTTTGATATAGCTGAGCAATACATATGTAATAAGGTTGGTATTATAGATAGATAATATGCATTTGGTTCCAAATATGATTGATACTGACATTACTTGTTTAGCCTGGAGGGAGTTGAGACCATTTGCTATTCAACTTTAAAACAATAATCAGAGAAAATCTTAAGAGAAAAGTGAACAGTCACGGTTATAAATGAGTACACATTATTATGAGGACAGTAGTTAACATCTTCTACTGGAGTTTGCTTTGCTCAGGTCCAGTTTAATTTGTAGAAAGAGAATATTGTTTACCTTATGCCTAAATGAGCCGTAAAATAATTTATGCTCTTGACTCATAATTTAAAATTTACAATAAACATTGAAAAATACACTTTTAGAAGTGGGAAACTTATATGGTAGTATATATAAGATAGTATAGGTTGTGCACTGCACAAGCACCACATTGATGGAAGAGTCATTTTCAGCACAGACACTGTAGATTTTTACATTTTTGCTGGTACTTTTCTGGTGTATAGTAAAACATCTTGTTTGTAACAAAATCAGTACGAACTGTGACAGCTTTTCAGTAGACAGAGGTTATTGCAATTGGCCCTATTATCTGGGAAAAAATAACTAAGTAGTTGTGTTTATTTCTAGGTCACACAAGCAGTCGCCCAATTTGATCTTAAATTGATTCATTTCTTATTGTAAGTAGGTTGGTTGACAAAAAAATTAATAATAGTAACTGGTCATAGTTCTGCTATCCAGGATCTTATAGTCTAGTGGGGAAAGAAAATTGAAGAATTCAATGAAGAATGCACAATAGTTGAAGCACAAAGGGCCCTGAGTAAGGTGAGAAAAAAGTCATCTATTGCTCATGAGAAGTTTTATGATAGTGGATCAGAAGACTTGAACAGAAACAGAGAGGGTGCTTATTCTGATCAACCAAGAAAGAGCAGAAAGGAGATTGTTGTTTGAAGAAATTCAGCCCACAAATGGATAGAATCACAGAAATGCATGTTCTTTGCCCTTAAGGAAATAATGAGAAGTGTCTGTGAAACATATTAGAATAAAGAAAAATAAGATTAGAAAAGTAAATCAGTGCCTAGCTTTGGAGATGTGACTGGTATGTAAAGAGTATGGATATGATGTTATTTTTTTGCCCACTGTGGGCATTGAGAAGCCATACTTGATGGTATTTGATAGGTAAATAGCCACAAATCATCTTACCAGATACATTTATAGATATAAAGGAGATTAAAATATTAGAAGAGGGTCCAGGCATGGTGGCTTATGCCTGTAATCCCAACACTTTGGGAGGTCAAGGCGGGAGGATTACTTGAGCCCAGCAGTTTGAGACCAGCCTGGGCAATAGTGAGATCTCATTGCTACAAAAAGTTTTTTAAAGCCAGATGTAGTGGTGCATACCTGTAGTCCCAACTACTCAGGAGGCCGAGGTGGGAGGATCAATTGAGAGCAGATGTCAAGGCTACAATAAGCTGTGATCACCCTACTGCACTCCAGCCTGAATGATAACATGAGACCAAGCCTCAAAAAAAAAAAAAAAAAAAAAGATATTACTGTGTAATAGAACACTAGAATTTATTTCTTCTATCTAATTATAATTTTGTACCCATTGATCGACGTCTCCCCATCCACCCTTCCCCAACCCACGTAATTTCCGTGCTGGTAAGTTTGAAAACTCTCAAGAAAATGTAAGCCTTTCTGAGGAAAAGATAAATAGTCACAACTGCTTAAAGTAAAAGTAGATATTCTAAGTAGATTGTCAATCATGAAAGAAATTGTAAAACAATATTACAAACTAGTAAAGCAGTCTTATCATAGGCACCGTATTACATTTTTTTAAAAAATTAATTAAAAATTACCTGTTGTGCAAATTAATCCAGCATTTAGATAAAGAAATAATGCTTCCTGGGTAAACATCAACCTGATTTTTAAAATATATCTGGCAATGGTAGTATCAAAACTCAAACTAAAGAGCATTTACAGCTATATACATAATAATGGCAAGTATAGATCAAAATATTTTCTAGAGTTACCGCTTGAAGAATATAAGTAATTTTTATTTTCTTTACATATTGTCTAATATTTATCACATATTTGAATTTTCTAGATTTGCTACAATAAGCTTATATTCTATTCAAATCTAGTAAAGGACAAATCTTTTTTAAAATTAATTTCCAATATTCTATTTTAAAGGAATTATCAATAATCCAAGATTCATATAGAAAGATTATCAGTTATAGTATTATTTAGAGTAGTAGATATTAGAAAAGAGACCCCCTTAAATAACCAAAAATAAAAGAAAGTTATTCAAATTCTATATAAGGTAGTATCATATAAACTATTAAAATGCTATGTGAATATTATTTAAGAACATGAAATACAGTTATATAAGGATATAAAAGTTTACTTGATTCCATTTTTTCTAGAATACACATACAGTCTTCTGGATTTTGAAACGTTAAGAAATTACAACCAAATATTAAGAATATTGGTCCCTCAGTAGTGAGAAAAAATGTGGCACACCCTTTTGATTTAGTGTAACTTTTTGTTCATAGGGATTTGTATTTGTTTAGCTAGTATGTTTATTTTAATTCACATATTATAATCGTACATGTTTAGGAGTATAATTGGATGTTTTGAACATATGTATGTTGCATAATGATAAACTCATTGATCAGGGTATTTAGTATGACCATCACCTCATGGCAATTATCATTTCTTTGCGATGGTCATCTAAGCCTCTTTTCTACCTCTTTTGTAATGTAAAATACCTAAGTGTTAAACAATGTCACCCTACTGTATAATAGAACACTGTAACTTATTTATTCTATCTAATTATAATTTTGTACCCATTGATCAACCTCTCCCCATCCTCTCCTCCCCAATGCAGTCTCTGATAAAACTTCCTCTATGATATCAACTCATTTATTGATTTTTAAAAATCCTCTGCCCATTGCTTGTTTTTGTCAGTTTTGTTGAAGATTCAGATGGTTGTAGATATGTGATGTTATTTCTGAGGTCTTTGTACTGTTCCATTGGTGTGTATGTCTGTTTTGATACTAGTACCATGCTGTTTTGGTTACTGTAACCTTGTAGTATAGTTTGAATTCAGGTAGTGTAATGCCTCCAGCTTTGTTCTTTTTGCTTAGGATTGTCTTGGCTATGCGGGCTCTTCTTTGGTTTCATATGAAACTTAAAGTAGTTTTTCTAATTCTGTGAAGAATGTCAATGGTAGTTTGATGGGAATAGCATTGAATCTGTAAATTACGTGGGGCAGTATGGTCATTTGCACGATATTGATTCTTCCTTTCCATGAGAATAGAAGGTTTTTCCATTCATTTATGTCATATCATATTTCCTTGAGCAGTGGTTTGTAGTTCTCCTTGAAGAGGTCCTTCAGATCCCTTGTTATCTATATTCCTAGGAATTTTTTTCTCTTTGTAGCAATTGTGAATGGGAGTTCATTCATGATTTGGCTCTCTGCTTGTCTATTGATGTTGTATAGGAGTGCTTGTGATTTTTGCATATTGATTTTGTACCCTAAGACTTTGCTGAAGTTACTTATCAGCTTAAGGAGTTTTTGGGGTTGAGACAATGGGGTTTTCTAAATATCGGATCATGTTATCTGCAACACAGACAATTTGCCTTCCTCTCTTCCTATTAGAATGTCCTTTGTTTCATTGTTTTGCCTGATCGCCCTGGCCAGAACTTGCAATATTATGTTGAATAGGAGTGGTGAGACAGGGCATCCTGTCTTGTATTGATTTTCAAAGGGAATGCTTCCAGCTTTTGCAAATTCAATATGATATTGGCTGTGGGTTTTTCTTAAATAGCTCTTATTATTTTGAGATATGTTCTGTCAATACCCATTTTATTGAGAGTTTTTAACCTGAAGGGATATTGAATTTTATTGAAGGTCTTTTCAGCATCTATTGAGATAATCTGCATCCATTGAGATAACCAAGACAAATTTTTGTCGTTGGTTCTGTTTATATGATGGATTATGTTTATTGATTTGCATATGTTGAACCAGCCTTGTATCCCAGGGATGAAGCCAACTTGATGGTGGTGGGTAAGTTTTTTGATGTGCTGCTGGATTCAGTTTGCCAGTATTGTATTGAGGATTTTTGCATCAATGATTGTCAGGGATATTGGCCTGAAATTTTCCTTTTTTGTTGTTTCTCTGCCAGGTTTTGGTATCAGGATGATTCTGGACTCATAAAATGAATTAGGGAGGAGTCCCTCTTTTTCTAATGTTTGGAATAGTTTCAGAAGGAATGGTACCAGCTCCTCTTTGTACCTCTGGTAGAATTCTGCTGTGAATTCATCTAGTCCTGGGCTTTTTTTGGTTGGTAGGCTATTAATTACTGCCTCAATTTCAGAACATATTACTGGTCTATTCAGGGATTTGACTTCTTCCAGGTTTAGTCTTGGGAGGGTGTATGTGTCCAGGAATTCATCACTTTCTTCTAGATTTTCTAGTTTATTTGTGCAGAGGTGTTTATAGTATTCTCTGATGGTAGTTTGTATTTCTGTGGGATCAGTGGTGATCTCCCTTTATCATTTTTTATTGTGTCTATTTGATTATTCTCTCTTTTCTTCTTTATTAGTCTGGCTAGTGGTCTATTTTGTTAATGTTTTCAAAAAACCAGCTCTTGGATTCATTGATTTTTTGAAGGGATTTTCATGTCTCTATCTCCTTCTATTCTGCTCTGATCTTAGTTATTTCTTGTCATCTGCTAGTTTTGAATTTGTTTGCTCTTGCTTCTCTAGTTCTTTAAATTGTGATTGTTAGGGTGTTGATTTTAGATCTTTCTCACTTTCTCTTGTGGGCATTTAGTGCTATAAATTTCCCTCTAAACAGTGCTTTAGCTGTGTCCGAGAGATTCTTGTACATTGTGTCTTTGTTCTCATTGGTTTCAAAGAACTTATTTATTTCTGCCTTAATTTTGTTATTTACCCAATAGTCATTCAGGAGCAGATTGTTCACTTTCTACGTAGTTGTTTGCTAATCCTGAGCTCTAATTTGTTTGCACTGTGGTCTGAGAGACTGTTTGTTACTATTTCCATTCTTTTGCATTTGCTAAGGAGTGTTTTACTTCCAATTATGTGGTCAATTTTAGAATAAGTGTGATGTGGTGCTGAGAAGAATGTATATTCTGTTGATCTGGGGTGGAGAGTTCTATTGATGTCTATTAGGTCTGCATGGTCCAGAGCTGAGTTCAAGTCCTGAATATCCTTGTTAATTTTCTGTCTCGTTGATCTATCTAATATTGACAGTGGGGTGTTAAGGTCTCCCACTATTCTTTGTTGGTTTAAAGTCTGTTCAGAGGCTAGGATTGTAATCCCTGCTTTTTTTTTTTTTTTTTTTTTTTTTTTTTTTTTTTTTTTTTTTTTTGGCTTTCTATTTGGTATATTTTCCTTCATCCCTTTATTTTCAGCGTATGTGTGTCTTTGCACATGAGATAGGTCTCCTGAATACAGGACTCCGATAGGTCTTGAGTCTTTATCAAATTTGCCAGTTTGTGTCTTTTAATTGGGGCATTTAGTCCATTTACATTTAAGGTTAATATTGTTATGTGTGAGTTTGATCCTGTCATCATGATGCTATTTGGTTATCTGGCACACTAGTTGATGAAGTTTCTTCATAGTGTCATTGATCTTTATATTTTGGTGTATTTTTGCAGTGGCTAGTATCAGCTTTTCCTTTCCATATTTAGTGCTTCCTTCAGGAGCTCTTGCAAGGCAGGTCTGGTGGTGGTGGAATTCCTCAACTTTTGCTTGTCTGGAAAGGATTTTATTTCTCCTTTGCTTATGAAGTATAGTTTGACTGGATATGAAATTCCATATGATATGATATGAAATTGGTTTGAAAATTCTTTAAGAATGTCGAATATTGGCCCCCCTCTCTTCTGGCTTGTAGGATTTCAGCTGAGAAGTCCACCGGTAGTCTGATGGACTTCCCTTTGTAGGTGATCTGGCCTTTCTTTCTGACTTCCCTAAATATTTTTTTCCTTCATTTCGACCTTGGAGACTCTGATAATTATATGTCTTGGGGTTAATGCTCTCGTGGAGTATCTTGCTGTTCTCTGTATTTCCTGAATTTGAATGTTGGCCTATCTTGCTAAGTTGGGGAAATTCTGCTGGATAGTATCCAGAAGTGTGTTTTCCAGCTTGTTTCCATTCTCCTCATCTCTGTTATGTACTCCAATCAATTATGGGTTCTGTCTTTTTACATAGTCCCTATTTCTCAGAGGCTTTGTTCATTCCTTTTCATTCTTTTTTTCTCTAATCTTGTCTGCATGCCTTATTTCAGCGACGTGGTTTTCAAACTCTGACATCCTTTCTAATATTGACAGTGGGGGCATTAAGGCCTGCCACTATTATTGTGTGGGAGTCTAAGTCTCTTTGTAGGTCTCTAAGAGCTTGCTTTATGAATCTGAGTGCTCCTGTATTGGGTGCATAGAATCACTTGCTCAATTCAGCTATTGATACTTGTGTATGCTTTACAAAGTTCTTGTGTTGTGTGTTTCAGCTCCATCAGGTCATTTATGTCCCTCTCTAGATTGGTTATTCTACATAGCACCTCCTCTAACCTTTTACCAAGGTTCTTAGCTTCTTTGCATTGGGTTAGAACATGTTCCTTTAGCTCAGTGGAGTTTGTTATTACTCATTGTCTGAAGCCTACTGTTGTCACTTTGTTCTTATCCTTTGTCCAGTTCTGTGCCCTTGCCAGAGAAGCATTGCAGTCATTTGGAGGCACTCTGGCCTTTTGGGTTTTCAGCATTTTTTCATTGATTCTTTCTCATTTTAATGAGTTTGTCTAGTTTCGATCTTTGAGACTGCTGACCCTTGGATGGGGTTTTTGTAGGGACATTTTTGTTGTTGATGATGCTGTTGTTCTTGCTTTCTGTTTGTTTGTTTTTCTTTCAATGGTCAGGTATCGCTTCTGTAGGGTTACTGCAGTTGACTGGGAGTTCCCTTCAGGCCCTATTCACCCCCATGCCTGTAGATGTTACTCAGGGAGGCTGGAGAACAGAAAAGATGGGTGCCTGCTCATTCCTCTGAGATCTCTGACCTTGAGGAGCACCAAGCTGATGCCAGTAGGATTTCTCCTGCATAGGGTGTCTGACACCCCCTGTTGGAGGGTGGCACGGGGTACAGGGGCAATATAAGGAAGCACTTTTACTGTCCCTTGGTGGAGGGGGTGTGCTTTGCTGGGGTGAAACCCAGTCTTCTGAGCTGCCTGGATTTCTCAGAATTAAGAGGATGAAAGGCTAAGTCTGCTGATTTATAGAAACTGCAGCCAACCCTGTCCCTAGGGACCCAGGCCCAGGGAGATCACAGTTCTGTCCCTGAGCCCCTGGCTGGAGTTATTGGAGTTCCTGCAGAGAGGCCCCGCCCAGTGAGGAGAAGACCTGAAGAGGTCCTCTGGCTGCAGTCTGCCACATTAGACTGTGTTTTGAGCTATGGGGGACACCTCTTGTGAACAAACCATCCAGCCTCCCTGGCTCCAGCACAGGAAAAGCACAGCCTGGAGCTATAGAGATGCCTGCCATCTTCCCCTGCCCAAGAAGCTTAGTGTGTTAGGCAGCTATTAGTCCCAGTGCTGGCTGCCATCCCTCCTTCAAAGAGCTCAAAGGACTTAGACAGCAGGCAGCTGCAGCTGTGGTGCTGGTGGCCCCTACCCCAAGGAATTCAGCAGGCTTAAGCAGATTCTTGTTGAGAGGCTGTTGAGAATCTGTGCAGCTCCATAGTTGGGACCCTAGTCCTGGGTGGCATGGTTTCACAAGTGGAATCTTCAAATCCATGGGTTGCAACAGTTCCATTGGAAAAGCACAGTTTCCCAGGCTGAGGAGCACGCTGACTCGCTGCCTCCCTTGGCTGGGGACGTGGGGGCTTCCCTACCACGTGTGGCTCTCAGGAGGGCCACCGCACCACAGTGCTGTTCCTTCCACTCCATGGGGCACAGCAACCGCCTGGTCCATTCTGATGAGAGAACGTGGATACCTTGGTTTGCAGGTGCAGGATTCACATGCTATTCACAGGTTCTTTTGGAGGGGAGCCTGCGATCCCCACTGCTTCTAGTCAGCCGTATTTGGCCCCGCCCCCACCACATTTTCTTCATCTATTCATCCATTGAAGGATATGTGTTAATTCCACATCTTCACTATTGTAAATTGTGCTGCAATAAACGTAGTAATTCAGATATCTCCTCAACATACTGATTTCATTTATTTGGATATATACCCAGGAGTGAGATTGATGGATCATATAGTAGTTCTCTTTTTTTATTTTTCTGAGGAAACTTCATAGAGTTTTCCACAGTGACTGTACTAATTTACAATTCCACCAACAGTGTGTAAGGGTTCCCTTTTCTTTGTATCCTAGCCAATGCTAGTTTACTTTGTATTTATTTATTTGAAACGGAGTTTTGCTCTTGTTGCCCAAGCTGGAGTGCAGTGGGGCGATCTTGGCTCACTGCAAACTCCACCCCTGGGTTCAAGCAATTCTCCTGCCTCAGCCTCCGGCGTAGCTGGGATTACAGGCATGTACCACCGCACCCAGCTAATTTTGTATTTTTAGTAGAGATGGTGTTTCTCCGTGTTGGTCAGGCTGGTCTTGAACTCCTGACCTCAGGTGATTCGCCTGCCTCGGCCTCCCAAAGTGCTGGGATTACAGGCGTGAGCCACCACGCCTGACCTACTTTGTATTTTTGATTCTAGCCGTTCTAACTGGAATGAGGTATCATCTTACTGTGGTTTTGATTTTCATTTCTGTGATGACTAGGGATGTTGATCTTTTTTTTTTTTTTTTTTTTTTTTACATACCTGTTGACCCTTTCAATGTCATTTTTTTGAGAACTGCCTATTAAAGTATTTTTCCAATTTTCTAATCAGGTTATTTGTTTTTTTGCTGTTATTTAAGTCCCTATATATTCTACATGTAAACCCCTTGTCAGATGTATAGTTGCAAATATTTTCTGCCATTCTGTAGGTTGACCGTTCATTCTATTGTTTCCTTTGCTGTGTAGAAGCTTTTTAATTTGATGTGGTCCCATTTATCTGTTTTTCGTTTTGTTTCCTGTGCTTTTTGCAGTCTTTTTAAAAAAACATCCTTGCCCAACCCAATGTCATACAGCATTTCCCCTATATTTTCTTCTAGTAGATTAATAGTTTTAGGTTTTACACTTAAGTCTTTAATTGCAATTGAGTTGATTTTTGTATATAGTGAAAGATAGTGTTGTTTTTTGTTTTTTGTTTTTGCATATAGGTATTCAATTTTAGGTCCTAGGCCTTTTTTCAATAGATGACTGTTACTGATTCAGTTTCCTCACTCATTATTGGAGTGTTCAGATTTTCTATTTCTTCCTAATTTAATCTTGGTAACTTGTATTTGTCAAGGAATCTATCCCGTTCATCTATGTTCATAAAGTGTTTGGTGTATAATTGTTCATAATAGTCTCATGATGGTTTGTATTTCTGTGATGTCACCTGTAATGTCTCCTTTTTCATCTCTGATTTTATTTATTAGTTCTTTTCTCTTTTTTCTGAGGTGAGTCTAAGGTTTCTCATATTTGTTAATCTTTTCAAAAAAAACTGTTAATTTCGTTGATTATTTTTGAAAACTTTGAAAGTCACTATTGTATTTATTTCTGCTCTAAGCTTTATTATTTACAATTTGGGGTTTCGTTTGTCTTTTTGTTCTACTTTTTTGAGCTGCATGGTCAGGTTATTGGGAATCTTTGTTTTTTATTTAGGCATTTATTTCTATAAACTTCTCTCTTAGAAATGCTTTTGCTGTGTCTCATAGATTTTGGTATGATGTGTTTCCAATCTCATTTGTCTCAAGTAATTTTTTAATTTCTCTCTTAATTTATTCATTGAATTATTGGTTATTTAGAAATACGCTGTTCAATTTTCATGTTTGTAAAATTTCTTAAGTTTTTCTTGTTTGTTTCCAGTTTTATAATATCGTGGTCTAAAAGGATACTTGATATGGTCTCTGTCTTCCTAAATTTCTTAAGACTAGTTTTGTGGCCTAACATGTGATCTGCCCTAGAGAATGTTCCATATGCAGTTGATTGAGAAGAATGTTTACTCTGCAGCTGTGGGTTGGAATGTTCTGTAAATATCTGTTATGTCCATTTGGTCTATGGTGTAGTTTAAGTCTAATTTTTTTTGTTGGTTTTCTATCTAGATTATCTATCCATTGTTGAGGGTGGGGTGTTGAAGTTTCCCACAATTGTATTGTAGTCTGTCTTTCTCTTCCTTTATATCTGATATTATTTGCTGTACATATTTGGGTGCTCTGGTGTTAGGTGCATATATATTTCCAATTGTTATACCCTCTTGTTGAATGGATCCCTATATCATTATATAATGATTTTTTTTTTTTTTTTTTGGTCTTTTAACAGTTTTTGACTTACAGTCTATTTCATCTGATATAAGTATGGCTCTTCCTGCTCACTTTTGGTTTGCATTTGCATGGAATATCTTTTTCCATGCCTTCACTTTCAGCCTGCCTTTGTCTTAATGGTGAGGTGAATCTTTTGTAGACAGCATACAGTTGGATATATATTTTTAATCCATTTGGCTACTCAGTATGTTTTAATTGAAGAATTTGTTCCATTTGTACTCACAGTTATCATTGATAGATAAGGACTTACTCCTGCCATTTAGTTAATGATTTCTTGGTTGTTTATAGATCATCTGTTTCTTTCTGTGTCTCTGTTTGTTTACCTCTGTGATTTGATGGTTTTCTGTGGTGCTATGCTTTGTTTTCTTCCTCTTTTCATTTGTGTAACTGCTGTAATTTCTTTCTTTCAGGCTACCATGGGGCTAACTTAAATAATCTTGTAGATATATTATTTTAAGCTGATAGTAACATAACTTTGGTCACATAAAAAATACCCTAGGCCAGGCGCGGTGGCTCACGCCTGTAATCCCAGCACTTTTGGGAGGCTGAGACGGGCGGATCACGAGGTCAAGAGATCGAGACCATCCTGACTAACACGGTGAAACCCCATCTCTACTAAAAATACAAAAATTAGCCGGGCGCAGTGGCAGGCACCTGTAGTCCCAGCTACACGGGAGGCTGAGGCAGGAGAATGGCGTGAACCCAGGAGGCAGACCTTGCAGTGAGTGGAGATGGCGCCACTGCACTCCCGCCTGGACGACAGAGCGAGACTCCGTCTCAAAAACAAACAAACAAACAAACAGAAAAAAATACCCTAGACTTTTTCCCTCCCCCATAATTTATATTCCTGTCGTTTAATTTTTACTTCTTTATCTATTAGGTGTTCTTAAGCCACTAATTCTGGCTGCTGTAGTTTTTTATTTGAATTTAAACCTTTCATACTAGATGATTGAAAGTTTACATAGCACCGTTATTTCAATGGATTATTCTGAGTTTGATTTATGAATTTGTATCTACTGTTAAGTTTTATGCTTTTACAAGTTTTCTTGACAATAATTATATTCTTTTTGTTTCCAATTGTAGCATTTTCTCTAGCATTTCTTGTAAGGCCAGTCTAGTGGTGATGAATTCCCTCAGCATTTGTTTGTCTGGATAGGCCTTTATTTCTCCTTCATTTCTGAAGGATAGCTTTGATGTATATAGTATTATTGCCTGACAGATTTTTTTTTTTTTTCCTTTCAGCACTTTAAGTATAACAACCTATTTTCTTCTGGCCTGCAAAGTTTCTGTTGAGAACTCTGCTGATAGTCTAATAGGGGCTTCCTTTATATATAACTTGAAAGTTTTTTCTTGCAGATTTTAGAATCTTCTCTTTGACTTTTGGCAGTTTAATTAATGAGTACTTTGAAGAGGATCATTTTGAGTTGAATCTAATAGGGGACTTTTGAGCTTCCTGAATCTATTCAGATATAAATACATCTCCCAATATTTGGGAAGTTTCTGTCTATTGTCCTGTTAAATAGGCTTTCTGTGTCTTTCTCCACCTCTTCTCTCTCTAATAATCCTATAATGGGAACATTTGTTCACTTAATGGTGTTTCATAAGTCTCATGGGCTTTCTTTATGCTTATTTGTTTATTTATTTTTCTCTGACTGGGTTATTTTAAAAGACCTGTATTCAAGCTTAAAAATATATTCTTTGATTCAGTGTGTTGTTAG
This sequence comes from Rhinopithecus roxellana, assembly GCF_007565055.1. Classification (NCBI taxonomy): domain Eukaryota; kingdom Metazoa; phylum Chordata; class Mammalia; order Primates; family Cercopithecidae; genus Rhinopithecus; species Rhinopithecus roxellana. Next base: position 26,878,187 of record NC_044563.1, read on the forward strand.
AACTGTCAATTGTATTTTTTGTTGTATTTATTGAATTGTTCAGCTCCAAGATTTCTGTTTGGTTCTTTTTTATATATCTTTTTTGTTGTTGTTGTATTTCTCATTCAGATCATTAGTTATTTTTCTGATTTCATTGAATCATTTGTCTGTGCTCTCTTGTATCTCACTGCATTTTCTTAAGATCATTATTTACAATGCTTTTTCAGGAATTTCATAAATGTTCTTTTCTTTGGGGTCTGTCACTAGAGACTTACTGTGTTTCTTTGGAGGTGTCATATTTTCTTGCTGTTTTGTGTTTCTTGTGTCCTTATGTTGATATCTGCACATCTAGTGTAAATTTCTCTTTCTGGTTTTATAGAATAGCATTTGTAGGAAGAAACTTTCTTTGGTAGGTGGTCCCAGAGGAGCTTTGGCTTTGGTTCTGAGTGGAGTCTGTAATGTGATCTTCATGCTGTTTCTTTAGCTACAATACTTGTCAGTGATGTCTGTGATGTTGTCTCAGAAGCCTAGTGTATGGCTGACTATAAGGGCAATAATGTGGTTTTGCTTGGGGCTGGGGCAGCAGGCTGGATGTTAGCCAGACAAGGAAGCTGCAGAGGGCCAACAAGCTGTCTGGTGAGTTTCCTCCAGAGGCAGTGGCCATTTCCAGAGTGACTATCAGAAGCCAAGCACAGATGCTCATGGGTGCAGTGGCACTGGGTGGTTTTGCAAAGTTCTGTCTGAAGGGACAGGATCACCCCAGGACCACCTGTCAGGCCATAGAGGAACATGCATGCACTTGAGCCAGGCAGGCTATAGCAAGCTGTCCTGGGGATACTGCTGCTGCAGGACCCGCTTTCAGGCTGTACATGAACATATGCAGGCACTGGGAGGGGAGCCAGTCAGGTTGAAGCAGTTGCTTCTGGGGTGTATTCACCATAGGACTGGCTGTCAGGCTAGGTATAAGCACTCACAGGGTTGGCAGACAGTGCAGCATAGGTGCACATGGATGTGATGGCTAGCAGGCTGTTCAGCAGCTTTCCTGCTGTGCAGGTTCACCTGTTTATTGGAAGGTTGTGACACACGCCACATGGGTTTGGATGCCAGGGTCTCAGTCTTCCAATCTGGCCTATGTTCTGGGCAGCTGAGGTCATGGTACTGTAGGCACTGTGGTAGTATGATGGCAGGGCCTGAGGAATGGAAAGTCGGTAGCTGCTGATCCCCAGGGCAAGACACACTGTATACATGGGTCCAGGTTCAAAATAGTACTGTACCATAGCAGCCTAGGTCACAGTGTGGGAGATGCTCACGGTGGGCTCTTACAATGAAGCAATGCAGTTGCACAGACCTTGGCTACTCTCCAGACTGGATTTGAGGCCTCTGAGGATTAGGGTCTCTCCTGTAGCAAGTATTGCTGGTGTTTGTGGTGGCAATGGGGACCACTGAGGATCTTTGGCTTATGTTTTCTCCATAGGAAGAAATCCCCCCCGACTCTAAGCTAATTCTGGTAAGGAAGAGACAGTGGTAGAGGTAGGGTATCTTCCTCTCTCTCTATGGTATCCTTGGTGTCTGTACTCCACATAGATTTTACCATTCCTCTGGTGCTGCCTAGCACACTACTTCAGTCACTTTAGTTACAATATAGTGGTTTATTTGTTGCTTTGGTTCCTTTTTGTTGGGGAAGGATGAGTGCCAGGTAACCGTAGTCAACCTTCTTTCTGACATCACTCTCTACATTTCTTTTTTTTTTTTTTTTTTTTGAGATGGAGTCTGGCTCTGTCGCCCAGGCTGGGGTGCAGTGACCGGATCTCTGCTCACTGCAAACTCCGCCTCCCGGGTTTACGCCATTCTCCTGCCTCAGCCTCCCGAGTAGCTGGGACTACAGGCGCCTGCCACCTCGCCTGGCTAGTTTTTTGCATTTTTTAGTAGAGACGGGGTTTCACCATGTTAGCCAGGATCGTCTCCATCTCCTGACCTCGTGATCCGCCCGTCTCGGCCTCCCAAAGTGCTGGGATTACAGGCTTGAGCCACCGCGCCCGGCCACTCTCTACATTTCCATTCTATTCTATTTATATTATATCCTGTAAAAAGAATGTAACTTTTTCTGATCGTTTGAATATTTATCTCTGTATATAGGTGTTGATTTATAATCAGAAAAAAACCTTGCTTTTAAAACGTCCTACTATTTATATAAAATGAAGAACAAATTAGGAATGAAATGCATTTTCTGTCTTTTTTTTCTTTACTTTATGAGTTATCCATATAACCACAGCCATATAAGTAGCAACATTAGGTCACTTTTTGAGTTTTGTCTTTTGCCAAGTAAAGAAAAGATTTATCAGTGGATGCAGCATCCCAGCACATATACACCATATTCCTTCTGTTCTCATGTGTGCTTCCCTCTCTCCCCTGGCTTTCACAATACTGTCCAAGCTTCTGTCAGTATATTACACACACACACACACACACACACACACACACACACACACGTTTTTCAGTTCTTCAATGGTGCCTTTACTAAAATCACTCGACTTTGGACAAAAGCAAAGCAGAAATTTCCTATTTGATCTGTGTAATGCTGGCGATATCACTTAACATCTATGAGCGGTAATTTCTGGATCTTTTAAATGAGGGAGATAAAAATAACACATAGGGATATTGAAAGATTAAATGAGTAACCTCTCTAGTGCATAAAAGATGGTAATAAATGTTAACTTTCTCTACACTTGCTGCCCTTCGATATTTTAAAATTTCATTTCCCTTTATAAGACTACCTATACTCATATTTCCAATCGCAAAATACCAACTTTTACTTTTCTCCATTTTCTTCATCTTTAAGTTTGATCATTTGTTTCTCTTCAATTCAAGATATGAAAACAGTGACAGTCTTTTCTTTTTTCTTCCTAAATTCTTTATATCACATCTGCATTGATTGGTATTCATTTTTTACTCTTTTTAAAAAAAGTTTTCTATTACCCATTCATAAATATTTAAATGCTCAGGGCCATCTTTGGAGAGAAAGAGAATCACTGTTTTGTATTTTTCCTTTATATCAAATATGTCTAGTAATATGAAAAAGTTTTTAAACATTTTTAATTAATTCATGCAGAAATCATACCACTATGATAATTTTCAGTAATCTTATTTTTAAAATGTCTTACTCTTTTTAATGTCCTTTTAAGGTATGTAATTATTTTATCTTTTATAGCTATGAATTATAAAATCAGCACATTGATATTACAAAAAGTAGTGAAGTATAAAAACGTTGGAAATGCTAAATAAAAGCCACTTTCCTCAATTCATAATGCCACCCATCTCCCTTCTTACTGTAAACCTAATGGTACCTGTTGAGGTAATCAGTGTTAATGTAGGTTGGTACCAAAGTTATTGCGATTCTTGCCATTGAAAATAATGGCAAGAATCGCAATTACATTTGCACCACCCCAATAGTTTCATGTCCCTTAATTATCTTCTCCTCCCATTAATTATTATTGCCTTTATAGAAACACCCTGTGTTTCTGTTTTTTTGTTTTGTTTTGTTTGGTAATTTGTTGCAAAGATATACTGATCTTCAAAAACATCTTGAATAGATTAATGAACTGGCTTAATATTTTTGAAGACAGGGAAAGGAAAATGAAGAAGCCAAATATGGTTAATTAAGTTTTACTTTAGAAGGCAAGCATGACAGCTCCTAGAACAGAAACTCCAGGTCCAAGATTCAGTACTTAGTTTCCACCTTATAAAATAACTATATTCTCAAATAAGCTGAAAACTTGTCAGACAGACCTCATGACAGAACCTGCATTTGAACAGAATGGGAGGTTTATCCTCAAATGTTTTCCTACAAAATAGTTCTTTTTTAAATTTTTTTAAAAATTTTTTTGAGGTGGAGTCTCATTCTGTTGCCCAGGCTGGAGTGCAGTGGCGAGATCTTGGCTCACCACAACCTCTGCCTCCTGGGTTGAAGCGATTATCAGCCTCCCGAGTAGCTGGGACTACAGGCACGTGCCATCACACCCAGCTAGTTTTTGTATTTTTAGTAGAGATGGGGTTTCACCATGCTGACCAGGCTGGTTTTGAACTCCTGACCTCGTGATCCACCCGCCTCGGCCTTCCAAAGTGCTGGGATTACAGGCATGAGCCACTGTGCGCAGCCCAAAATAGTTCTTTATATTATCACTGACATTGCAGAAATCAAGATATGGCTGAAATTTTCATTGTTGAACCAGACTCCAGTTTTATATTATTCCAGTTACTTCTTAATGTTCAATCCCTTAAACTCTCACTCTTCTCCACCTCCTACCCCCTTCTCAGTTACCACACCTTCCCTGGAATCACAACTGGTTCTCATACCTACGGCTTTCTCTTTCTCTTATAAAGTTCCAATACAACTTGCTCTTAAGTTATTTGTTTAATGAGGCTTAATGTATTATTTCCTCCAAAGCACTTGCATTTTACAGAAAACAAAGGCTGAACTCAGAAGGCAAGTGAGGAGAGTATTATTTGAATCATAGAAGCAACCTTTTGAGAGCCTCAACATCTCACCAGCTCCACTTAATTGAAAACTAGAACCCATGTAACTTCTTAGTGCTATAAAACAATCATAGTTCCTGGGAGAAACCAGAAGCTACCTCCTATTTTTGTAAATATCTATTTCTACTTATTGGGCAATTTAGCATAAAGATTCAGGGATTTTGAGAAGTGGAATAGACCATAAATATTTCTCCTTTGCTTTTGCAACTAACTCAGGAGAAGATTATAAAATGAATTGAGTGCAAAGGAAGTGAACTATAATACAGCCAACATAAACAATGTAAGAAGATGGTTATATTCCTCAGATTTAATTAGTATAAAATAACAATGATCTTCTGAATTTATGCATTCTCTTTCTATTCAGGATGTTAAAGCACATCACAGATTATTAAATAGCCCTCTGATTCACCTGAATATACAGGATTAACCTGCGGATTTAATCAAGTAGGGCTAGATTAAAACCATTAATGTGAAATATTATACCATCAAAAGTATTCATTTAGAAAATGAAATGCTACCTTTTGTTATGCTATTTTCAGACCAAAACAAAATAGACAGCTAATAAAAATATGCTTTTTGGTTGTTAATAGATTGACTACAGGATCCCTGTACCATCATTTTCTCCAAATGAAGGACTTAGATTAATATTTTATTGATCAAAATTGCTTTTCAAATATAATCCATGTACATAGAATTACAAAATATAGACATGGAAAAATAGTTTAAATCAGTCAGACTTTTTTTTTTTTTTTTTGATTAGGAACTTTTAACATAGTTCTGTTTCTGTACATAGCCAGAAACCTTAAACTAGTCCTTAATTATTTATTTTATCTCCTTAACAGTATCAGTGACTAACTGTTGTGAATTTTGCTTCTGTAACATTTTTCTTATTCATTTTTGCTCATCATCCTTGCTTCTCCTTCCTTAGTTCAGCTAGTTGTCATTTTTAGCTTGGACAGTTGCAGCGGGCTTCCAACTGGTTAGTCTTCCTGTCTCTAATCTAAACTCTTCCTGTCTCTAATCTAAACTCTTCCTATATCCCTTTCACAGGACTATTGGAAGAATCTTTTTTATATAGTAAATGTGATTACCATGTGCTTGAGGCTGTTTAATGGGTTTCTATTGTATTTACTGGGTATAAATTCTAAGTTCATTAGCCTGGCCTGGGAGGCCCTCCATTGTTTAAAACCACTTTTCCGTTCTCTTTTTGGCAAAAATTGTCTCTTGCTACATCTCTTTCCAATCACTCTGTACTCCAAGCTACAGAACCACTTTTGCTTGTCCCCCAGGGAACTTTGCTGTAACCCTGTCTCTTTCTCCACAGTGCTTCCTGGAATGCCATTCTTAATTTGTCTTCTTGGTGAATATCTCTTTATCTTTGAAAATTACAGTTAAGGGTCACTTCCTTCATAAAGCATTTTTTTCAATAACGTATGTAGAATTGAATTTTGTGTTTATTCTTCTCGCAGGGTGTTTGGACATTATTCCTCCAATCAGATTCTTCTGAAGAATTAAGCAATCCATTTTGTGAATATTCTTCTGTTACAGTGCTTAGGATATGTCATTTCTCCCGTTATCAGAGTGTAAGCTCCTTATGAACAAGGACTGTAGCTTCCTCATTTTTGTATGTCCAAGTCTTTAAATAAATGCGAAATATTTTATTCACCACCTAGCATCTTGCTTACTGTATGTGCTCAAAATTATTTTTTGTTATTGGGATCATATTTTTAATGTATTTCAAGTTTGCAGCACTTAGTTTAATTTACACTTATAACCAAAGACTATACATTTTCTAAACATTTCAAAATAGGTGGATCATAGCATTCCTAAATAAATATTTAACTGGGGAGAAAAATATGGGCTAAAACAATCAAAATTTGGTTACAAGTTCACTTACAGGTCATGAAAGTAATTTAAAATAGTATTTTCTATTTTTACTATGCATCAAATCACCTGGAACACTTTTGAAAAACTAAAGATTCTTTTTTATTTTTAATTTTTTTGTTTTTTGAGATGGAGTCTCACTGTGTCTCCCAGGCTGGAGCACAGTGGCAGGATCTCAGCTCACAGCAACCTCTGCCTCCTCTATTCAAGCGATTCTCGTGCCTCAGCCTTCCAAGTAGTTGGGGGCACATCACCTCACCTGGCTAATTTTTGCATTTTTAGTAGAGATGGGGTTTCACCATATTGGCCAGGCTGGTCTCGAACTCCTGACCTCAAGAGATCCACCCGCCTCAGCCTCCCAAAGTGCTGGGATTACAGGCATGAGCCACCACACCTGGCAAAAAAACTATACAGATTCTTGAGTCCTGTTCAGAATCTCCTTTGTTGGGCTAAGAAATCTGTATTTAAAACAAATCATTCAAAGATACTCTCTAGTAATTCTTATCCAGCCAACCCCTCAAACAGCATTAGAAAATCATTAATTTAAGAGAGCTAAGGTAATTTCGATGCACAATCAAGATCAGAAATTACATCTTCCAAAATTAAATTACACATAATTTAATTTAACAATAGTTAAAATATCAATGTATTATTTTTAACATCCCTTTTTCAGGCATATAGCTAAACAACTACAAAGACAGAATTTGAAATTGAGAATTGCTCTTTCCTAAGCCTACCGTTTTTCTTCTTTATTTTGCTACCCTCAGAAAATGATATGCTACTTTAAGGTATCAAAAGTAGCATGGTACTATTGTATCAGGATATGTTACTAAAAATATTTTAATGAAAATTAAATATGCAAAATTATTCCAAAAATGCATATTCTTGTTGCTTGACAATTCAACTTTAACTAATTTTACCTGTTACAGCAGCATGACAGTTGCCTGGCCTCATGATTAAAGGGTAACTTTTGAGAAATTTATAGAAACATCAGAATAGAAGTACTCTTAGAGTTTGAAAAATCTGGAATTAGTCTAATTAAATCATTTCAGCATGGTGAAATTCTTTTTATCAAAAATTAAAATGTTATTAAAGTCAAATTTTATAAATATTAAATTAAATTTTATTAAAATTAAACTAAAATTAAAATTTTAATTAAGTCTAATTAATTTTTAAATGAAGTAATGAACTCCTTTTGGTTTTCCTCCTCTCATTTTAAAATCCATGTACCATGCACAGAGCACTCTATAACAAAAAAAGAAGAATTCCTATCTACATTTGGCTAATGTAAGTACTCCATGTAGGTTCTGGACTTTTCTCCCTTGTTGATCCATTCCCATCTCTAGAGTCCAGAGCATACATGCCTATACTTCTTTCACAGGCCTGATCACTGAAGGCCTCAAAATACACCTAACCTTCCTTAATATCTGGTTACCACTGGTTACCAATTACAATGCAAATAGGCTATTGGGGATTGGGATGGATCAAAGGGTTGGACCATGCATCTTAACCAAGAAAAGAGGTAATGTCAAACGACTCATCTCATAAGAGGATTGGCTTTTTAATAAATGTATTTGTTTAGTTTGTTCATGTCTATGTCCATAGTTTCTAGAAATTCAGACAAGTAGATTACTGGAAAATGGCAGGCTCTTTTCAATTCTGTAAAAGCTTGGAGTTTATTTTCACAGTGAAGGCTGAATTGTGGGGCCATGACTAAAAGACAAAAAGTTCTAAGACCCATGTAGAACCACCTATTATGCCCCCTCACAATAACCATGTCCTTTTCCTGCCTTTGCTGTTCTTTTTCTCCCAAACTGGTTTTTGCATAACACTCCAAACAAGGCATTACTGGGAAGATGGTGAAGTCTTAGCTGAGAATGAATTCTAAAATCCTTACCATGGCCTACTGTGCACTGAAAAAGTGTTTCCCTGTGAGATCGCAATGACTCATCTCTTACTACTTCACTGTCTTATTGCTGCCACTCCTTTCTCTCTAACTTCCCTGCCGTTCATGAAATACATCAAGTCCGTGCCAGTCTCAGAGCACTGGCATTCCCGTTTCTGTGTCTCAAAGATACTTAGCTGAGATTTCTGCTTGGCTCCCTCCCTCATTGCATGCACTTCTCTGCTCAGATGCTACCCTCTTGAAGAGGCTTTTCTGAATACTCTATAAAACAGTACTCTGTGTCTACCAAAACTCTCTATCCACTCTGCCTGCTTTATTTTCCCTCAGAGCACTTTTCATCTCCTAACCAATTACATATTTTTTTGCCGTTTATCTCTACCCACTGACATTTGAGTCCCGTGAAAGTAGAGATTATGTCTTTTTGATTCAGGTTTGTTTGGTTTCTAAAACACTAACTGATGCACTAGAAATTGATGATTAATATATTAACCTAATTAATGTATATGAATAAGAGAATTTCAGCTTACTAAATGCGTCAGTGGCTGATTTTTTAAAGTATAGGTTCTCCAATGTGTTATCCTGTGTGTATCAGGTAGGGCCCAGCCCTGAAGCCCTTTGTTGTCTTCCCCAACAAGCATTTACTCATTCCACTTTACACAATCACACACACATGCACACATTCACAGCTTGTTTGTACTGCCAAAGTGATTGCTGCCAGACACCATACAGTTGGATATATTTAAGTCATTATTTACTTTGTAGTCTGTAGTTTGAGATCTAACAATTCACTCTGCTTGAACTGATTTTGTAGTTCATCAGTGATGTTGCCAGTCAGCCATAGCATTTGGGCCTTGGATGATGCGGGTTTGCAAATACCCCAGAAAGTCTTCCAAAAGCATTATGGCATCTTTTGTAATTTATAGCTTTCTTCCCAGTGTTATTGTAACCCCCTAGTGCATCAGTTGCAGATATTTCCATCCTAAGTTTGCAAAGTGACTCTATGTGCTAGATATTAAGACAAAAATTTGAACAGGACTGGGCGTGGTGGCTCATGTCTGTAATCCTAGTACTTTGGGAGGCTGGGGCGGATGAGGAATTTGAGACCAGCCTGGGCAACATGCCCAAAAGCCATCTCTGAAAAAAAAAAAAAAAAGAAAGAAAATGAGCCAGGCATCATGGCGGTGTGTACCTGTGGTTACAGCTACTTACTTTGGAAGCTGAGGTGGGAGGATCACCTGAGCCCAGGAAGTTGAGGATGCAGTGAGCTCTGATCATGACATTGCACTCCAGCCTGGGCGTTAGAGTCAGACTTTGTCTCAAAAATAAATAAATAGTTAAAAAGGAAATCGTTTATGTGACAAGGCACGACGTAGTTGGTGCTAGACAACCAAGATAGTCAATCCTGACTTTGCTACCTGCTTAGTAGAGTTGTCTCACCACTAAGGTGCCTGACATTCTAGGACTTAGTTTCTTCTTCTGTAGAATGGGAATCATTCTCTAGAATGGGGATCTATGTAACAAAATTGTTGTTAAGGAATAATAATATATGTAAAGCACTGTTTGGCACAAGCCAAATGGCAATTATTTAACTAGAACTAACTTTCAATCCCCACAAAGGAACTCGACTCAGTGCTAGAGTCATAGTGGGTGCTCAAGTACTATTTTTTGGGCGATCGAGTCTATCCTATTGTACTCCTTGGAGACCCTGCTATGTTTATCTCACTTAATAAATAGGACATGAAAAAGAACCCGTTATAGTAGGAATCACTTGGTGTTCATGAGTTCACAGTAATCTTATCCTAAAATTTGAAAATAATAGTTTGTGTATAGCTAAAACAAAAACAAAGACAAAAAACCTGCACTAGGAGGAGAATGAGAGTATTGTACTCAGTGTAATCTTTCTGTCTCCAGATAACACTTTAAATCTTAGGAAGGGGCAGATTTAAATCACAGCTGAGTAATGACAGTCATTTTACTGAAAGAACTCTCAGAGAAGGTGAACAACTTTTAATATGTCCAGATGCATACTTTTAATTTTTCATGCCAATAGGCAAAGTTATTGGAAATGATAATCTAAACAATATTTTATGGAATTATGTGGTTATGAGGTAATAGTCAAATGCACATACATATACCCACAAGTACTTCTGTCTATAGCGAATACTTTCCCAACTATATTTACTTGGAATGTTGTGAAATGTATGCCCTTTCCTTGAGTCTATGTAAATATTGGTCAGAGTATACAGCAGAAGGGAAAAGATGGCAGAAGAGGAAAAATATTATCAGGAAAATCTATTGTGACTTACAGATTCAACAGATTTGACTTATGCATCTGTTTTAAATAACTACAAAAACAAATTTGTTCTTTACAAATACAAATGTATACAGTCTTTTGTCATAGTTTAGAAATTTCTTTATCAGTAGTACAGAATTCAGACTTCCACTTCACCTTCCAGTGTAGTAAAAAAAAACTATGATTTTTTTTTTTTTTTTTTTTTTTTTTGAGATGAAGTCTCCCTGTGTCGCCCAGGCTGGAGTGCAGTGGCGCGATCTCCACTCACTGCAAGCTGCGCCTCCCAGCTTCACGCCATTCTCCTGCCTCAGCCTCCTGAGTAGCTGGGACTACAGGAGCCCACCACCACGCCCAGCTAATTTTTTTGTATTTTTAGTAGAGACAGCGTTTCCCAGTGTTCGCCAGGATGGTCTCTATCGCCTGACCTCGTGATCCGCCTGTCTCGGCCTCCCAAAGTGCTGGGATTACAGGCGTGAGCCACCTTGCCTGGCCAAAAAACTCTGTAATTTTGAGCTCAAATCTCAGCTCAGCCATTGATTAGCTGAATGACTTTTAGGGACTTTTTCTCATTTATTGATTTACAAAATGAAAATGAAGATAGCTACCAGAAAAAATGCATTATTACAGATTACAAGTGTATCTACACACACATATATGTTCACTCACATTTACATTCACATGTATATCAATTTCATTCATGTATGTATATATAAAACCTTACATGCTAAGTTTCAATACGTTTCTATTTAATGTAAAATATAACCACTGTATAACATACATTATAGATGTTTTTTCAAATAGTGTAAATACCAGCCTTTTCCAAAAGAGAAGAATAATGTTCACTATGTATTCTCTTTATTTCAGGCTTATGAAAAAATTGCTTACCTCCTCACCAATTTAGGTAAGTCCATTTTTCTTCACTCTTTAGTCAGAAAATAACATATGGGCATGTCAATCTGTAATTACTTTATATAATGTAGCATTTTAATAACTGCAATTATTTAAGTATTTACCAATAAAAAGGAGGGGGTAGTACAGGAAGTTGGTCTATATTGAATAATGAGAGAGAGGCAATGCATGTACTTACAAAATATTTTTACTAGAAATCAGCACACCTACTTCTTCCTACTTAGGAGTGCTTGCTTCTCCAACTTTTCAGTTCTTTGGGTTTTTCCTCAATATTTATTTTTTATCAAAGTGTTATACTACATGTACACATTTTAAAATCCAAAACAGTATTAAGAGATTTACAATGAAAACCAATCCTTTACCACATCACCCATTCCTAGTTTCTATGCCAGAGGAACTACTTTTTAACTGTTTTTCCTTTCTTTTTTTTTTTTTTTTTTAATGGAGTCTTGCGCAATCGCCCAGGCTGGAGTGCAGTGTTGCGATCTCGGCTCACTGCAAGCTCCGCCTCCCTGCTTCACGCCATTCTCCTGCCTCAGCCTTCCGAGTAGCTGGGACTACAGGTGCCCGCCACCACGCCCTGCTAATTTTTTGTACTTTTAGTAGAGACGGGGTTTCACCGTGTTAGTCAGGATGGTCTCGATTTCCTGACCTTGTGATCAACCCGCCTTGGCCTCCCAAAGTGCTGGGATTACAGGTGTGAGCCACCACACCTGGCTACTTTTTAACATTTTTATCTGTTTTTTTGTTGTTGTTGTTATTTCCCACCGTGTTTCCATGTAATATCCTTCTATTGCCATTATTGGATTTTATCTTTTGATAGCTATTGCCTTCCCATTATAAAAGTATGAATTATTAAGACTTAGGTCTTAATGTTCCCTGCAGTGCCCTGTCCCCTCACACTCCGTCTTTCATTATCTGATAAACACAGTTATTTCTCCTCCTTTCAAGGTGGATATATCAGCATTTTTAGCCAAATTAATCATTAGTCTTCACATCATTATGTCTCTGTAACTATTTTCATACCTACAACACGGTATATTCTATAATTGTGTATGTGTTTTGTACCATTTCTGTAATTTTTAAGCTAATAATGACCCCTTTGTTTGCTTTTTTTTAACATACTTTTCTTTATCCCAAAGGTTTTGCCAAGACTCCTAAATTTTCTCTGAATATATTCAAACACATCGAGTATTATACAAACTTGATTTTCTTCTTAGAGTTACCAGTCTCCAACTGTCTCCTCCAAACTAGATGGGTTATTTTCTAGGCTTGTAGCCAACTGCATCTAGACTTAACTTTCATAAGCACTCTGGGAATTCCGTTTATATTTTTCTATAATTTGGATACTATTTACTAAATCCTATGTCTTATTCCTTCTTGGCTCAATTCCTTATTTTGCTATTTGTAAGTAAGCTTCTTAAAACTTTGTGTATCTGAAAATGTCTCTATTCTAGCCTCAAACTTGTCATCCAGTGTTCCTGGGTATGAAATTCTATGTTAGAAATACTGACCCATTTGAATTTTGAAGGAACTTCATTTTCTTCTGGATTCCAGCATTGTTACTGAGAGCTCTACTACCATTCCTATTCGCAGTCCTTTGCACAGGACCTGTTTTGATTTTTTTTTATTTGTTTATACTCTAGCATAATTTTGAATCTTTTCTCATTTTGAGATTTCACAATGATGTACTTTGGTGAAAACCTTTTATCATCTGTTATGCCGGATACTTAGTGCATCCCATCAATTATTGATATCCACTGTGTCCTTTGGGAAGTAGACACTGAGATGGAGTTTGTAATGCAAGAGATTTCTTAGGGGAAAACTCCTGAGGAAGGGAGCAGGACTGGATAAGAAGAGCCTCAGACAACAATGTGGATCTGATGGTTTTAACCAATCCAATGGAGAGCTCTAGAACAAATATTTCAAATAAAGATTTAGAGGAATCCAACATTGGATATAATTGAGTATAATTGGCCAAGACTTAGTACCCCTCTCATTCTGAGTCACTGGTTGGTTGTTGCTTGGGAAGAGCAAGACCTGAGCATAAAAGCTGAGGCATAGGATGAGGGTGGAAACAGCTAGAGGCTTGGAAACAGCTGGAGGCTGTCAGCTAGACTGTACTCCTTGCACCTGAACAGCAAGTTCTTACTGAGGGGAAATCCTAGTGGCAAACTTCCACTGCTGCCATAATCTGATAACTCAGAAACTTCACTTCCAGGAAATTTTTGTATATTCTTTGTTAAATAATTTCCTTCTTTTAAAAATCTTTCTGAAACTCTTTACGTTCAGATGTTTCTTATCATATTCAATAGTTATTTTTTTCTTTCTTCATTTTCTATTATTTTTGTTGGGATTTCTTCAAGATAACCTCAACCTTATCTTCCAAGTATTCTCGTGAATATTTTATATTGGCTCATGCTTTACATTTTCTAGAGTTATTTCCTGTTCTCTGAATGTCCTTTTTCTATGTCATCCATTTCCAGCCTCACAGATGCAGTGTCTGAAGTAGGCAATATAATGTAATTGTTAAGAGCGTCAGCTCTACAGTGAGAATGCATGAGTTGAAATCTTTGCACCATAACTTACATTATCAGTAGTTGCACAGTAATAATCAGTTATTTTATTCTCTTGGTTTCTCAAATTCTTTTTTTTATATATATATACAAGGAGATAGTGTCTGTGCTCTGGAGGTAACACTGGAGAAACAATGTTGTGAAAGGGGAAAACAGCAGACTTTGGAGCTGGATATAGCAATGAACATTTGGATTGCCCCATTATGACTGTGTAACTATCAGCAAGCTTTTTCCTCTCCCTGTTCTCTCTTCTTCTCCACTCCTTCTCCTCTTCTTCCCACTCTTTCTCCTCCCTCTGCTTCTCCTTCTTCTTTACTTTTTGGGTCTTTGGTTCCTCACTGGTAAAATGACAATAATAATAGTTCCTATTTCACCATTGTATGTTGGCTGCCTGACACATGACAGGTGGTTCAATAAATAGCAATGATCCAGTTCATTGTTCTTCCAACCCTTTGAGCTGCATTTTCTTCAGTTGGGTAACAAAACACTAGCTCTGTTCCTTACATTCATTTGCTTTTAAAGTACCCTATACCCAGGATTGAAGCAAATCTAAGGAGAATGATTTGGGGAAATCATAATTAATAGTAGGAAACAGAACAGTTATATGTGCTAAGTACCAAGAAATGTCTAAGTTTTCACTTGATATTTGATTTTTTCCTCTATAACCCGGTGATGATTTATGTCTGTTGATTCGTCATTTAACTAATAATGGACTATATTAGTTTAAATGAATAAAAATATTGATAGTTTGATTAAAATAATAGAATCTATGTTGTGTCTCTGTGTGTGTGTGTGTGTGTGTGTGCGCGCGCCTGACATTATATTCTGTTTAATTTTTGGCTGTGCTAATTTGTGCTTCAAAACACAAATGAAAAATTAAGTTTTACTTCTCAGAAGAGGTCATATGCTATTTAAATAATTCTTTAAAACTTTCTGTTTCTTGATTTATTTTTTCCAAATATTTTCAAAAACTACAAAGCAAAAAAGATAAAGCTTAAATTCTATTACATTTGTTTTTTAACATGGGAAAAATTAAAAGCATTTACTTTAAAGTGATTTTTTTGAACTTTGGTTTCATGGTTGTTGAGAATTAGATCAGGATGGCTGTTAGTTGTTCTTAATAATGAACTGTCTATGTTAAAGATAAATTGGGATTCGAAGGAACAAATTAAGCCAACTAATGAAAAGAGTTTTGACTTTGTCAAACAGGGGTCAAAAGTACCTCACAGTGTTACAGTCATAACACACAGTAACTTTCTACTATATACACTATTAATTCCAAGGAACAGAGAAATTAACAGTAAAAAGCAAGGACTAATTACCTTACTGGGTGACTGCATCTCATAACTAGCTTTTCATCCATAACTAGCTTCATTAGGTAAAAAGTAAGAGATATTTTGGCCAGAAATATGTTATCCTAGAAATAGCACCTATATCCTTAGTGTTCAGTATTTGATTCCTCCTCTGAGTTAAAAGCCAATTCAAAATGATCCACAATGTGCTATATTTGTGAATGGAATGGTGTTGAAGAATAAAAGTTTTCTTCCTGGCAGCATAGACCCTAGATTAAACCTCAAAGTTATCATCATTGCAGTAACTTCCATTGTTTCAGTTTTCTCTTGCCACATAGCCATTTACTCCAAACTTAGTAGCTCAGGACAACAACTTATTATTTTTAATGATCCTACAATTTAGATTAGGCCCTGCTATGTGATTTTTCTCCTCCATGTGGTGTCTACTTGGGCTGGTGTGTAAGAGGTCCTCTTCCATCACGTCTGTTTCCTCATACGGAATTATTGGGATAGCTGGTGTCTTCCACCTTCTTCTCCTCTATGTATCTCTACCTGCCTAGTTTGCTTATAGCAGTATAATAGGACATCTTACATGTCAGCTGGCTTCCAGGAAGACAAGCCCCTATACACAAGTGCTTATCCAGCTTCTGCTTGCGTTTTGCTTGCATATCCAGTCTCCTCTTGGTGAAGGCAAGTCAGAGTCAAGGTTGGAGGCAACTACACTAGGGTATGTATACTTGGAGGAGTGGTTCACTGTGGACGCAGGTTTAAATGCAATCAATGTAACAATACTCCACTTCTAGCAAAATGCCTTTCTGCTGGGAACATTGTAATCTTCATCAGAATATGTAAAGCAACTGAGTAGCACTCAACATATCTCCAACTTGGTACATCATCTTACTACCATTTAGAATGATTTCTCCCAGTAAAATCTTAGTAACCTTTTCTGGTATCAGAGCTTGCTTCTGTGAAACCTTTGTTGACTTATTGATCCTTCACTCTACAATGTTCCTTTAGCTGTTTGTGATTCCTTTCGTTACTGCATCTATTACATTATTCTGATCTATTATCTATCTAATCTATCAATCTATCTATCTATCTATCTATCTATCTATCTATCTATCTATCTACTAAAAAATTCTTACAGCCAAGAAATGAATGTACTTACTTCTGATTCTTTCAATTCTTAGGTACAAAGTTTGGCATGCATTCATTCATAAAAGAAATATGTGTGGAGGACCTAATATTTTAGACAATGTGATAGGGAGACAGACCATTAGACTATCAAGATGCCTTATTTCTTTAATAAACTGTTGAATTAAATCTGCTATTTTTTGTTTCTTTTGAGACAGAGTTTCACTCTTGTTGCCCAGGCTGGAAGGCAATGGCGCAATCTCGGCTCACCGCAACCTGCACCTCCCAGGTTCAAGCAATTCTCTTGTCTCAGCCTCCCGAGTAGCTGGGATTACAGGTGCGCACCACCACACCTGGCTAATTTTGTATTTTTAGTAGAGACGGGGTTTCTCCATGTTGGTCAGGCTGGTCTCGAACTGCCAACCTCAGGTGATCCACCCACCTTGGCCTCCCAAAGTGCTGGTATTACAGGCATGAGCCACCACACCAGGCCTAAATCTGCTATATTTTATCTAGGAATTTCCAATGAGATTTTAAGTAAAAATAGTTTGTAGATTTTTACTTGCCCTGTCTTTGAGGGGTTTTAGTGTCAGAAATTATGCAAATCTCACAAATAACAAGAAGATAGGTTCAGTCCCCATACCATAGCATCGAGTGTAGATAGTATCAAGTGTAGATAGTATCAAGTCTGTTCCAGTATGAAATAGCAGCCCAGTACACACTTGTCAGAAGAGTGGATGAAAATTTAATAATCATAAATATGTTAAGAATGGCCCACAAATAAATGGTGGAATATAACATTTAGAGGTATGTGGTTCTCCTTATATAATTAAGAATTGTAAAAAACAGAGTTTAAAACTTTAATTTTCTTGACAATGTTTTAAAGTATTATTTTTCTTCACTGGCATTTCTCACAGGACAATTTGGAGCACTTTACATCTTCAGTTTGGCCTCTCATAGAAGGGTCACTTTAGTTGGCCACATAGATTCCTGCATTATTGTCGCTTGACATTAATCAGGAAAACATGAACTTTCAGAGAAAGTCTTATTTTGGGAGGTTGAAGTCTATTACTAAATCCTATTTTAGGATATCCAAACTACCCAAACACTTCTCTTGTGTACATGTGGCTTTTATTCTCACACAGTTTTATAAAAACCAGTTTATAAGGCATTTAGATAATTATGTACTCTTTAGTTTGTTACAGGCCTAACCACTCGTTACTGTATTAAACCAAAACTCTCTCCCCCTAATTGTTAAGTTTTTGGGCCTTGAAGGCATTTAGTCTTATGCTACTAGACTTAGTCGAGATACAGTTTTATTTTCTTTTATTACATTGTTGAGTAAGGAATTCTGTGGTAAATTTATAAATGAAAGTGGGTTATAGTGTCCTTGCATTGGCCTTGTTCTGCTATGCTGTGTTAAGCCAATATAACATTAGTCTTACCAAGCAAGTTGAATTACTTTAATTATTTTACATTTTTCTGAAATATACAAAAGGCAAATTTGTTATTTAATTAGAGTTTCATAGAATCAACCCATGTGACTATCCAGACATTATGTCATTCTGAGGTAGATGTTTACTTTTTTTTTTTTTTTTTTTTAGTTAATTCACTGATAATTAGTTTTTTGAAGAGTACCTACTTATTTCTGAGCCATTTTTTCAAAAGTCCTATTTGTGTAGGTAGTTGTTTATTATATATAAGTGTTTTGTCAACTGAAAATTATTGATAGGATGTTTAGCAATGTTAATCTCTTCAGTGAAGTGTTTATACATCTTTTATTTGGGGTGGTGGACTCTTCTCTCTTTTCTTATAACTGGACTTCATAAATGTTAGTCAATATTACATGTTCAAAAATCATTCTATCTATTTTATTGAAGATTTTAAAACATTTTATTGTTGATTTTTACTCTTTCATTTTACTTTATTTCTGTTTATTTTATTGTTCTTGTAGCTTCTTTGAAGGAAAAACTAAAATATTTGTTTCTATATAAGGCAATATTTATACATTAAAAATAAATAAAATAGTGAGAATCATGATCAATATAACAAATGGAGAAGAAAAGATAAAACAAATCATTAAACAAATTTTTAAAAGTGTGTTTGTATTTATCTCCAGATCTATCTATCCATCCATCTTTCAATTATCTATAAGAATAATTGCCATTTGAAAACTGGGACACAGATTGAACTTCAGAAAATAAAATCCAGCTAGATGATAATGAAAAGAAACACAACTACATTTAAAAAGCTGAAAAATGACTGACACTCACGGAGTAAGAGCATATATCAAGAAAATAGTAACAATAAAATCAAATGTCACCAGGTAATATTAGGGAAACTAGAGGGAAAGAGGAATACTTCATACTAGTAAATGAACTAACATGTCAGTATAATAATCATGATCTCTATGCATTTTTAACAAGCTTTAAAATACAGATAGCAAAAAAATGATAGAAAAGAACAGAAAAATCCATAGTCAAAACATAAGTAAAGATATACAGTATTTAAGCCAGGCATGGTGGCTCACGCCTGTGATCTCAGCACTTTGGGAGGCCGAGGCAGGAGGATCATTTGAGGTCAGGAGTTCAAAACCAGCCTGGCCAATATGGTGAAACCCTGTCTCTACTGAAAATACCTCCCCACCAAAAAAAGTTAGCCAAGCGTGGTGTCGGGCGCCTGTAATCCCAGCTCCTCGGGAGGCTGAAGTAGGAGAATCACTTGAACCCGGGAGGTGGAGGTTGCAGTGAGCCAAGATCACCAAGCTACAATCCAGCCTGGGCGATAGAGTGAGACTCCATCTAAAAAAAAAAAAAAAAAAAAAAAAAAAAAAAAAAAGATACACAGTGTTTGACTATCATATCTAACAACCTTCTTTAAAAATATGTACAAACCAGACCGGATGCGGTGACTCACTCCTGTAATCCCAGCACTTTGGTAGGCTGAGGTGGGCAGATCACCTGCAGTCAGGAGTTCGAGACCAGCCTGGCCAACATGTTGAAACCCCATCTCTACCAAAAAGTACAAAAATTAGCTGGGCATGGTGGCACATGCCTGTCATCCTAGCTACTCAGGAGGCTGAGGCAGAGGTTGTAGTGAGCCAAGATTGTGCCATTGTACTCCAGCCTGGTCAACAGAGTGAGACTCCCATCTCAAGAAAGAAAAAAAAAAAAAAAAATATATATATATATATATATATAATGTATATATTTTATATATATAATACATGTCTGTATGTATACACACACACACACACAAACCATATGCCCAACAGGAAAACAAATATTATTTTCATGCACTTGATACATTGACAAAACTTATCTACACAATTTAGCCACAAATGACATAGAAACTTTTTGCCTCAAAGCAGAAATCAGGCGGAACACATTTGTGGACAATGCTGAAATAAAATTAGAAATGAAGAACCAAAAATAATCTACACAATAAAAATTACCTAAAAATCGACATCCTCTTTTCTAAATAAGTTTTGTGTTAATAAACTAAATTTATAAACTAGAGAGAAACAACAGTGAAAGCATGACATGTCAAAATCTGTGGGGACAGGTTCTTACTGACTGTTCTTACTGAGGCACACTTGCCAGTCACCTTCTGGGTGGCCCACAGACCCTTCCTACTTTTGGCACCTACCACCTTTGAACTTGGAGTTCCCCAGGACCTCTTTCTTCCTCCTTCCATGTGATTGGGCTCGTGCATACGTTTAGCTTATGTTTTCCTTAAAGGAGATCCTATTTTCTATCTTGACTGAATTCTTCAACTACGTTAAAATATGTGTTAGATGAGACATTTCTATTTTCTATCACTCATTTGAGTACTAGATAGGAGCTAAGGCTGCAGTACATAAGGCTGTCCTTATTTTTTTCTTTTAATCATTATAAAACCATAAGATGTTAGAGTTGACGGGATTTTTATAAATCATCTTGTCTAAATCTCTTATTCTACAGATGACAAAACTGACTGCAAAAAAACGTGAAGAGACCTGCCTGAGATTACCTGCCAGTCAGGTGTAAGGCTGAGATAAGAGCTCAGCTCTCCTGACTGATATAGCCCTCTTTTCTCTTTACCATTCCACTTGTGTCTGTACACAAAATACTCATTCTTCAAAGAACTCTGTAGACAGTTTAGACCCTTATATTGAGTATAGACAGTTTGAGTGAATGATTGATCCATTAGGTATGGTTACTGCTAAATGATGATAGCAGAGAGACTCCTGAAAATCTTCATGTATTAATAACTTACTTTTGTAGCTGTGGGGAAAGTCCAAAGATTATCTTATGAAGTCCTTTCATCAAGTGTGAACAGTAGATATTATTCACATTTTACAGATACAGATGCTAGAAATCAGCAAAACTAAGTCCTCATAGAACTAAAAAACTTGGCCAAGTATGGTGGCTCACACCTGTAATCCTAGCAATTTGAGTGGCCGAGGTGGGCAGATTGCCAGAGGTCAGGAGTTCGAGACCACCCTGGCCAACAGGGTGAAACCCCCACTTCTACTAAAAACACAAAAAATTAGCCGGGCATGGTAGCAGGCACCTATAATCCCAGCTACTTGGGAGGCTGAGCCAGAAGAATTGCTTGAACCCAGGAGGCACAGGTTGCAGTGAGTCAAGATTGTGCCACTGTACTCCAGCCTGGGCAACAGAGTGAGACTCCGTCTCCAAAAAAAAAAAAAAAAATTAAATATATAAATAAATTTTTAAAAAAACCTTGAACTTGGGGTTTCTGACTCCATATTCGGAGTCTTGACATTCACCTCATCTATGTAAATGTACTCTGTGCTCCTTTTAGAATATCCTCGAACAGAATCTGAGTGGGAAAACAGCTTTGCCCTGAAGATGTTCCTCTTCCAGTTTGTCAATTTAAACAGTTCCATCTTCTATATCGCATTCTTTTTGGGAAGGTAAGTCAACTTTTTGTACATTATCTTCACAGAGTCAAAAACATAGTCAATAGTTTAATTGACAATTACTGTTCTCACTCAAATGATTTCTGACAGCCACCAGCAGTTAAAGTTGGCACAAAAAAATAAATCCTATTTGCTGCATTTTAGTTGAATTGTGTCTGTTTCATCATCAGTAACAGTTTTGTTAAAGAAGAAAAGAATTTTTGTGCAACCTTGGGTTATAATTCCTTAACGTGGCGACCCCTTCTATCATCTTAACATTTTTCCACCTTTAATGCAAAATACGAAAAAAGCAGCATAGTAAACTAACGATTCTACTTTGCCATATGCTTAATACTCCATCCAGTGTCGTGGAAACGTACTGAAGATAGAAACATTTTGGACCAAACAATGCAGTACATTATTGTAATAGTCATTAACTAGGTCAACAAATCATTAAGACTCTATGTGAGGGTCAGAAATGTCATCCAGCTGGTTTGTCGGTACTTTCTTGACCCATTAATTCACGCATCACTTTTTCCTTTGTAAGTCAGATACTTTGATGTTTAACATAGCAGAAGTCAACTGGGGACAGATTGCACCAGTGAGCATTTATGTCTACCCACACATGCACTCGTCGTGATGCCTTAGTAGATGTTCTTCAGTGATCCCCACTTAAATGCTAATGAACTAAAATGTCTTTTTACAGATTCGTAGGCCACCCAGGAAAATACAATAAACTTTTTGACCGGTGGAGACTGGAGGAAGTAAGTAACTTTGGGAGTGTGGGTGCAGGAATGAGCACGGATTTGAGCCAGTTCCTGTGGGAGGGAGGGAACTGAAGAAAGGAGAAGTTCAGGGAAGTCTATGGATATTGAAGACACATTGTTCAGAAAGGAAGCAACCACATCTTTTCAAAAAAGAGGGTGAACTGAAAAGTTAAACCCCAAGATTCTCACCTCAGCTCCCTTTATTTTTTTAATCACCTTAATGTCTTGTATTTACAGACCCCAGGAATTTAGTTCCAGTAAGTTTCCTTTTTTTATTGGAAATTATTATTATTTATTGGGTACATTTTCAAACTTGTAAATATGTTAGGTTTCCTTTTTGTCTAAAAGACATCATTCTGGAAACACCAACATGTAATTATATAAAAGTACCTGTCCTAAGACTCGTATTTCTTTATTGATTTACAATATGTTTGTTGTAAATATGGAAAAACTGCCCAGGAGTAGCATTGCTGGGTTACAGGATAAGCATATTGTATATTTTCACTGAGACTGAGAAATGGGCCTCCAAATGCCACCCCTACCTAGACTGTATGAGCCTGCTTTTTCAGTATTTAGCCAATGGTAGAATTTTCACTTTTTCCAATCTAATAGCCAATGATTTTAGTTTCTGTAATTATGAATGAGATGGATAAGATTTTTCATATTTTTCTTGAATATTTTAGTTTTCTGTTCATAGCCTTGAAGAACAGGGTATAACAATAAAACATAACGAATATTTTATCTTTGGAGACTGACAGTCTATATTCTAATGCTGCCCACCCAGATGCATGATTTGATATCTATAAATCTCAGTTTCTTCTTTTGTAAATTGGTGATAAGAATAGCTATCTTGCCTGGCCCTGTGGCTCACACCTGTAGTCCCAACACTTTAGGAGGCCAAGGCAGGAGGATTGCTTGAAACCAAGAGTTCGAGACCAGCCTGGGCAAAATGGTGAGACCCTGTCTTTATTTTAAAAATTTAAAAAGTAGCCGGATGTGGTGGCACATGCTTCTAGTCTCGGCTACTCAGGAAGCTGAGGTGGGAAGATCCCTTGAGCCCAGGAGTTCGAGGATGCAGTGAGCCGTGATCGTACCACTGCACTCCAGCTTGGGTGAAAGACCACCACTCTGTCCCTAAACAACAGAAAAAATAAAGAACAGCTATCCCAGTTCGTACTGGTGATTGGTGTATTAAATTAGATTGTACATGTAAAATAATAGTTATAATTAATGATAGCCATTATTACAAAATTTTAAAACTGCTACAGTTTGTTTTAGGATATTTGTGAACTGGCTAACCTAGACTTGTGAATCTTCTACTACAACTATGTAATATCTCACATTAATATTTTATGTGAAATCAATATAAAAAGTTTTTAATAATAGCTAAGATTTATTGAGGGCTTACTACATTCTAATGTACTCCAGCAATTGTTTCTAAGTGCTCTCTGTGTATTAATGCATTTAATCCTCACAGTTCTATCATTATATCCATTTTATAGATCAGGAAACAAAGTCACAGATGTGCAGTGCCTGCAACTGCAAATGTAATTTTCCTACAATTGTACAAACATACACACTGATGAAGTTATGATTTAAATCTTTTCAGTGTAGCTTCAGCGTCTGTGCTCTGAACACTGTGCTTTCCAGCCATGATTGGAATGGCGTGTAGGTATAATCAAAGACATAATGAAAACTTATTTTGCTGAGAAATTGCTGTCTGATTGCTGGCTCACACATCTATGTTGAATTTAGAGTAAGCATACTAAAGTAAGTGAAGGAACCTGGGTATTGGAGTCTGGTAGTTCTTTCTGTCACTTAGCTTTATTATCTACAGAGTGAAGATACCAACAACTACCAAGGCGGGTTCTGACAAGGAGTAAGAGAAAAATACATGACAGCATCTAGTTTGGCTTGTCCAGGGTCATATGATTTTGAGTGGTGCAATTGGAATGAATGCTTGTGTCTTCTGCACACTCACTCATGCCCTTTTGTACATTCTAAGTATGGGCTCTTTCTACCAAATGAAATTTAAAGTTTTGATAGACTGGCTTTAGTGCAAGGCCATCACTATGTGAATGGACAAACCCACAAAAACTATTGGATCCCCTTCTCTTCCTTATAAATCATAAAGTCATCAAGGCTTAATTTCAACAAAAGTGTAAATGGCCTGTCTTCCAGCCACCCCACTTTGGCCTATCCTTTGTGGGTAGCAAACCAATCACATGATCCTATGATCATCTTCTTTTTCCTATTCCAGAAAATAATATGTTTGTATTAAACCCACACTTTAAGGCAGCAAACACATTGGTAAATGGAATTCATCCTTAGTATATTACAAAAGAGCAGTGGTTTAGGGTACTGGGACAACTTTCATTTCCACAGCACTAGTCAACACTGCATGGCCTTGGGCAAGTCAGCTTGCCTCTGAGTCTCTACAAAAATGAAGAGCTTCAGCTTGCAGCTGTGATCTGTGATTTGCCCCTGTAGCTTAATAATTATTCTGCCTCAGTCATTCCAGTGAACCCGTTTATCAGATATATTTGGGAGAGTTCAGGAAATCCTAAATTCATCTTGAAAAAAGAGATTTGCTTCAGTGGGAGAATTTAGACCTCTTCATGCAGTAAGCATGACCATTTGCAAATCCTCTCTCAGGCTCAGATTAAGGAGTCTTAAATTACTGGGCTGGAACAGGAAAAGCAGGCTCTTAGTGTCTTAATTATTTGTTCTCTTTGAAGTTCCACTAGTACCAATTTGATAGAAATAGAAACTGTGGATCAAAGTGATAGAGAAGACTGTCTTCCTTATGAGCAGGACATGTACCCATTTCTAAAGAAACAGACCCACGCCTTCCTACCCAAATACTGCAATGTTTTCAAGTAAAACACATTGGTTGTGATTTTCGTTGAAATCACGTTTTTGTTTGTGTGGGTCTCTAAAACTAACTTATTGAAAATCTAAAAAAGCAGAAAAGCACAAAGGAAAGAATAGGATCATACTGATGAATTATTTTTATGGTGTTGCGTTTATCACTTAAAAATACATTATAATATATGTAGATACTTCCTCTCCAGGAGGTAGAGTTCAACACCTCCCCACCATCTTGAGAATGGGCTAGACTTAGTGGCTCCCTTCTAAAAAATAGAACCAAAAACGAGAAAAATGAGAAACTTTCCAGTGGAAAAAAATTGGAAAGCACTATATTAACCAATTAACACCACCAGTGATGTCATGTGCCTCCCATGTATCCCTCATACGATGTGAGGAAAATAGCACTTCACCTTTGTGATTGGTCTCTCTAAAACACATAACCCTGGTCTAAACATAAGAAAACCATGAGACAAACTTAGATTGTGGGACATTCCACAGGATACACATCCAACAATCCTCAAAACATTTAAAGCTATTAAAAACTGAGAAGCTATTCAGACCAGAGGAGACTGGGAAGATAGGAAAAATGAATGCAATCGGGTATATGGGCTTGGATCCTGGAGCAGAGAGAGGAAAACTGGTGGAATCTAAAGAGAGCTTTGCATTTAGCTAATTGTAATGTACTAATATAATTTTCTTAGCTTTGTCAAATATACCATGGTAATGTACAGAGCAATAGCTAGAACTGGATAAGGAGTGTATGAGAACTCTGTACTATCTTTGCAAGTTATCTATACATCTAAACTTATTCTGAAATAAAAAGGTTATTAAAAACAATATGTTATAAACATTATGCCATAGAATTAACTATTTTCTATTACCTGATTGTTAATGGATATGTAATATTCCATAGCATTCATTAAATGCGATCGTGCCTAACACGGAGCCTGGCAGGTAGTAAGTGCTCACTAAAAGTTAGATTTGTTGTTATTGCTATTATAATTTTGATCGATATTTCATTATAATTACTGAAGAATTCCCTCACCAAGTGCCCTCATACATGCTGTTTCTTTCTTGTTTTTGTTTTCTTAATGCACAAGGTGGTGTGACCCAGCTTTAAAATTTGCTGTACAATTTAAAGGTGGGCATGTCTGAGCCTACTGGGAAGAAGATCAATATCATTATTGCTCTTATGTTCTATTTCAGTGTCATCCTAGTGGCTGTTTGATAGACCTTTGTCTCCAAATGGGTGTCATCATGTTTTTGAAGCAAATATGGAACAACTTCATGGAACTGGGATACCCGTGAGCACATTATTTTCAAATTTGCCTTATGTCTAGTTACAAAGAAGAAAACTAGAGGTGGTGTGAGTAGTGCTTAAGAATTTGGGCTTGGTAATCACACAGATGATGGCTCAATTCCTGTTTCAGAGCCTGTTTTCACTAAGAATGTATCAACAATAGATCTACCTCAAGAACAGCTCTAAGGGTTAAACAGAATAATGAATGTAGAGTAGTAACTTGTTTAATGCGTTAAGACAGTTGTTACTAGTTTGAAAACATGAATAACATTACAGGTTCTTAAATATAAAAATAATTTTCTGGGATGTTTCTTTCACTACCAACAGACCAAGTTTGTTGTTTAATAAAGACAGCCTTCATTCCTCCCAAAAGAATAAAGCAAAGATCAAATCCTGATTGAGAAGCTTTGTACTCTTTGTTACAACTAAGAAAAAAAATGTTACAGTAGGACTGATTGTACTAACGTCAAAACAATAGCACTTTATTTTCATTATTTGAGACGTTTTAGCTGCCTATGCAATGCTTACAGAGGTGCTGAATGCTCACTTTCACATATATTAAAATACGCTTTTCTTTAAAATATGGCAAAACACTGGGTATTTAAAACAACGTAATATTGAGGTTTTGAGTCTAATCAACTGAAAACATGACTATTTGAATAATTTCCTGACTATTGGGGAAGAACTGGTTAGTTGTTTGATTATATAAGTAGATTGGAGTTATGTATCAAATTATATTCTTATTTTTTTTCTTTTGGCGGTACACATTTTATCAGAACATTCCTGAACAAAGACCTGGGGGTTGTAGAAGTGATATTAACCCTGCAATCTGCTATAAAATATTGTGTTAATTTACAGGCAGCTTTAGAGCATAGGCTGTGGAATTACCCAGACCTGGTTTAAATTCCTTCTCTCTTCCTTGCTAAATTTGCTTTATATTTCCTTGACATCTCTAAGGCTTTTTTAGTCCATTTATAAAATATATAGGGTATTTATGAAGATTGAGATGACCCAATGCTTTTTAAACCTTCATCAGAAACGACAGAACCTTTCTGTGAGGAGAGTTTTATACAGATTTAATATTCAAAACAAATTTAAGCAAATCTCTTCTAAAATAGAGAGAATAGAGGATGGAGGATTGGGGAGCCCAGTTCATTTGTGATATTCCTTCCTATTCTTGGGGCACTTCTTTAAAACAGGGTTTAGGAGAGAAACAGGAAATTAGGTGTCATTATTTGAAAGAAACAGGAAATTAGGTGTTCAGGTGCTTAGCACAGAATGTAACATGCTGTGAGTAGTCCTTAAGTATCAACAAGATGATGTAGGGGTCATTGCAGTATAAAAAAGTTGTTTCTTTTTATTATCACTACTCATGGACTGCTACATTTGCCATGCACTTTAGACAGAACGTTTTCATTATGGCCTTGCCCTAGGGGTCAGTCTGGATCACATATATCAAATCTTAAGGGTACCATGGCACATCCTACCCTTCCCCATACCTAGGCAAAGGCTTTGTTAAAGAAAAGTGAGCAGGAGTAGTCGAGCCATTAAAGCAAAACTCTTGTAAACCACAATTGTCTTTCTTCAAGCAAAACTTTAAACAGAACCAAAATAAATATAATAGAAACAAGCAGATCTGCCTCAACTCTCACCTCCAGCCCCTTTTTCACCTTCGCGAGGCTCTGGAGGCAACCTCCATTGCCTGACGTTTGTTCTCTGGTTGCTCCTCCAACTGCCACTTAGGTTCCATGATTAAAATTGAGAGTTGGGTACTGTTCACCAAGTCCTGTAAAAATCACCTAGTCCTGGAGGTAATTTTCATTGAACTCTTAAATAATTCATTACCCAGAAGGCCACAATATGTGCTTACCAGGATATTTCTGAGTCACATAATTCCAAGATTGTACTTGGGCTAAGAAAACAGTATTGTTACTTCCTTTCCAGGTATGAAAAACGGACTCGTGGACACAGACTTATTGCCTAGTAATTACTGTTCACCACAATAGCAGAATGTCATAATCACTAACACTTAGACTCCTCATGTTTCTAAACTCAGAGAGGTGAAGTGACTTGCTAAAAATCACATGGCTAATGCATTGCAGGGTGGGAACCAGAACTTAGATCTTTTGAAATCCTACCCAAGGGTCAACTTTTTTATGTGAAACGTGATTTTTTTTCCTGTTCAGAGAGTATAGCTCAGAAGATTTTAGGTTATGAGCAATGAAAGAGTCAGACCTAATCACAGCAGGCAACATAGAAGTTTAAGTATTTCTATAGGTGGAGAGAGGGGAAGGAATCATAGAAATGAATATTCGTTTAATCAATGTCAAGGACTATTTTGGTGTACAGGGCATGGATTCCTAGATAAATATGGAAATATTTATAGGACCTCGGAGAGTTCTGGAAGACTGGGGCCTACTCTTCTATGCTAAAGTTTTTCAAAAGATTTTTTAAAAATTCTTTAAGATATTTTAAGCTTTCAAAACATTTTTTAAACTTAAAAAAAAAAAAAAAAACTTTTATAAAAGCTAAAACCAAATACGTCCAGTTCCAAGGAGCTGGAATTGGTTTTACTCATTTCTTAGTTCACTATAAATTGTTAACTGGATGCTTGAATCAGAGCTCAAAAGCCCTTGGTCTGCTTTGTGATGTAGGTTGATCCAGAACTGGTGGTCACGACATAAAATCAAGCGGGGAATCCATGATGCTTCCATACCTCAGTGGGAAAATGACTGGAATCTGCAGCCCATGAACCTTCACGGACTGATGGATGAGTACTTAGAAATGGGTAAGGAAGGCCGGGCGCGGTGGCTCAAGCCTGTAATCCCAGCACTTTGGGAGGCCGAGACGGGCGGATCACGAGGTCAGGAGATCGAGACCATCCTGGCTAACACCGTGAAACCCCGTCTCTACTAAAAATACAAAAAACTAGCCGGGCGAGGTGGCGGGCGCCTGTAGTCCCAGCTACTCGGGAGGCTGAGGCGGGAGAATGGCGTAAACCCGGGAGGCGGAGCTTGTAGTGAGCTGAGACCAGGCCACTGCACTCCAGCCTGGGCGGCAGAGCAAGACTCCGTCTCAAAAAAAAAAAAAAAGAAAAGAAAAGAAAACAAAGAAATGGGTAAGGAAAAGAAATCCGCAGGACTATCTGGCCTTCTTGACACTATTTTTCTACTTTACACAAGCTTTGGTTCAACAGAGAAAATTATCTCTTTCCTTTCCAACCCCAAGCATTCTAAAACACATCTGCACCTTCATCTCAAGGAGCTAGAGATACTTACTCTTGGCAGATTCACATGTTTTATTCTCTGAGAGCCATGCATTGACCAAAATGAAAGTTTTTCTCACAGTGGGACACCTATTTTATGAGCAAATATTTTAAGCAAACAAATAATGCTGAACCTGTTTCTTTTCTTTCTTTCTTTCTTTTTTCTTTGGAGACAGAGTCTTGTTCTGTCAACCAGGCTGGAGTGCACTGGCACGATCTCGGTTCACTGCAACCTCCACCTCCTGGGTTCAAGCAGTTCTCCTGCCTCAGCCTCCTGAGTAGCTGAGATTACAGGTGCACACCACCACGCCCAGCTAATTTTTGCATTTTTTAGTAGAGATGGAGTTTTGCCATATTGGCCAGGCTGTTCTCAAACTCCTGACCTCAGGTGATCTGCTCACCTCGGCCTCCCAAAGTGCTGGGATTACAGGCGTGAGCCACTATGCCCAGCCAGCTGAACCAGTTTCTATGTTAAGAAACCTACCATTCTACTCACATAAAGCAATAATTATTTTTCACAATAAACCTTTGCACAGACTCAGTCTGAATCTTAACTTCTGAATCTTAACTCCTCCTCCTTCTTCTTCCTCCTTTTCTTTCTCTTCTTTTTCCTTCTCCTTCTCCTTCTTCTTCTTTCTTCTTCCTCCTCCTTCTCCTCCTCCTCTGCTTTGTCCCCATCTTCCCTCTATTTCTTCTTCGTTTTCTCCCTCCTTCATGCTGCATTATATAGAGGTGGAAAGCCCATAGACTTTCAATACATTCAGAACTTAATTTGAATACACATTTCAACATTTTCTAGCTATCTACCCTTTAGCCAGTTTAGTTAACATATACGAAATAAAGTTGTCCTAACTATAAAATGAGATAAACATATCTACTTTATAGGGATGTTGAAAGCATTAAAGGCAATTTATATAAAGCAACTAATTTGTCACAACGAAAGTTGATATTATTAATTTCCTAATGCTCTTCTTTTGCAGTTTTGCAATTTGGTTTTACCACCATCTTTGTTGCGGCTTTTCCTCTAGCCCCTCTTTTGGCTTTGTTAAACAATATAATTGAAATCAGGCTGGATGCATACAAATTTGTCACCCAGTGGCGGAGGCCTTTGCCAGCCCGAGCAACTGACATAGGTAAGATTCAGCAGTTAAATGATTTTTACGTTGCTAACACCAAGAGGTGTGCTATGGTTTGAGTGTGCCCCCAGATTCATATGTCGAAACTTAATTCCCAGTGTCATAGTATTAAGAGGCCTTTAAGAAGTGATTAAGCCAGCCAGGTGTGGTGGCTCACTCCTGTAATCCCAGCACTTTGGGAGGCCGAGGTGGGCGGATCAGCTGAGGTCGGGAGTTCGAGACCAGCCTGACCAACATGGAGAAACCCCGTCTCAAATACAGAATTAGTCGGGAGTTCAAGACCAGCCTGACCAACATGGAGAAACCCCATCTCTACTAAAAATACAAAATTAGCTGGGTTTGGTGGTGGATGCCTGTAATCCCAGCTACTCAGGAGGCTGAGGCAGTAGAATCGTTTGAACACAGGAGGCAGAGGTTTCAGTGAACCCAGATTGTGCCATTGCACTCCAGCCTGAGCAACAAGAGTGAAACTCCGTCTCAAAAAAAAAAAGAAGTGATTAAGCCATGATCCCTCAAGAATGAGATTAGGACTTTTATGAAAAATAGCTTGAGGGAGTGGCTTCATTCTCTTCTACTTCCCTGTGGTGTGAGGACACAGCGTTTGTCCCCTCCAGAGGATACAGCAGCAAGGTGCCCTTTTGGAAGCTGGAAGCAAGGCCATCTCCAGATATTGAACCTCCTGGTGCATTTATCTAGGGCTTCCTATCCTCCAAAATAGCAAGGAACTTCTGTTCACTGTAAATTACCCAGTCTCAGGTATTGTGTTATAGCAGCACAAAGGGACTAAGACAACATAACTTGGTACTACTTAGCAGCATGTGGTTTTCTATTGTGAGGACACCCTTCCAACCATAACAAAATGCTTTTAGTTATGAAAAGAATAAAGGGAACATTAATTTAGTAGAGATTAAGTTTATATTCAATATGCTATTTCATAAACTTGGTCATAACTAAAGCGGATTTCATATATACCTTTCCATACCTTTCCATGTTAATAGACACAGTTCTGCCTCATTCTGGACAATTGCTGCACAGATTTCTATTATATGTGTATGACATTTTTTAAAATATTACTTTAGCCAGAGTTGTTTAGATTGCTTCAGTACTTTGCTAATATAAACAACACTGAAGTGACCATATTCATACATACTTTGCTAGATTATTTCCTCAGTATACATTTCCAGACTGGAGCTCCTGTTCAAAGAGCACGCACATTTAAATTTTTGATACACAATTTGGCAGCATGTCCTCCAGAAATGTTGTACCAATTTACACTGTTATCATAAGTACATTTCTCTATTTCTGCAACAACTCCAAATGTAATAAGGATTTTTGGATTGTTGTTCTTTGAGAATATGAAGAGGAAAAAATTTATTGTTCTATTTACTAGCATTTTTGTAACTGTGAGATTAAATATATTTGCATTTCTTCTTTGCTAATTGTGTTTATGTTCTTTGGCTATTTGGCCATTGTATCTGATTTGGTTATCTGGTCCTGTATTGGAATACTAATCACACACGTGCACACACACACACACACACACACACATATATATATACCACATATATATACATACATATATATAAAACTGTGCATAAATATATGTAGATATATATGTATATAATATATATGTTGGTTTTCAATTTATTCACTTTATTTTGGATAAGGTTTCAATTTTTATATTATATATAATCAAATTGACATATTTCCCTCATAGTTGTTATGATTTTTGACATTCTTAGAAAGGTACTTTAGAACCAGAGATTTTTCACCTATTGTTTCTATTGTTGTTTCATTATTTAGATATGTCTGCTATTCTGTTTTGTTTATTTGCTTGTTGTTTGCTGTCATTTTATTATTTCATTTAAATTGTTGATGCATTTAATTGTTGTTCATTTAAATTGTTGATTTATCTGGAATATGTTGTTGATAAAATTGAGGTCCGGGGTTTTTTTTCCCAATGCCTAATCCATTTTTCCAAGACCGTTTATTAAATAATTCAATTTTTGAACTTATTTTATGTTATTTTACACTAAATTCTCTACAAATTCAATTATATTTATATAATTCACTTTTTCCCATTGTGCTACTTATTACATATACTGCTTTAATAAACTATAGTTTTTAAATAAAAAGTCCAACTGTATTGGAAAGCAACTCCACATGTCTCTGTTTTTGGGAGGGGAAATGTTCTGGCTAATACTGCAAGGTTATCCTTTTAATTAATTTTACCCATTTATATATTACATCGTCACCAAAGTCTATGTAAAATATACTTATCTGTAAAGATTGAATACAATGCAACTTGAGTTCTCATATTTTAAGCAACAAAAATTATTGCTGTCCTTTAAATTTGGTGATGTTGATTTCATTATTTAAACAATATAGACAGAGGAGGGAAACAACACACACTGGGGCCTGTTTGGGTGGCAGGAGGAGGGAGAGCATCAGGAAAAATAGCTAATGCACGCTGGGTTTAATACCTAGAAAATGGGTTGATAGATGCAGCAAATGACCATGGCACACGATTACCTATGTAACAAACCTGCACAACCTGCACATATATCCCAGAACTTAAAATAAAATAAAAATAATATAAGCACATTAAAGAAAATCTAGAAAATAAATTTTTAAAAACTTCCATTTCAGCTTTAGTTAGCATTTACTATACCTTCCCATAGATAAGTGTTTTCTAAATTACTGGATTTTACTTTGCTCAAGCCAGAGAACACGAAAGTGTATAAAGAAAACAGTTAGTAATCTTCCACCTTTATTTTTCTCTTCTACCTCGAGGAGTCAATGCTATCAATTTGGCGTGTATCCTTTGCCATTGTTTTTCTCGCTTATAGAAATATACAAAAATATATTCGTATACATATGTAGAATTATGCATTGTTTTTCCTTCATGAACGTTCTCCAGCTCAAAACATATTTGCTCAATTTATTTTAATAGAATAATAATAATTATAATACTGATACATCATAAATTGTATAACCATTTACTTATTTCCCACCATAAGCAGAAATACACATATAGTCATAGCTATAAATATAAATATGTACATAGTTATTACACATGTAGTACATATCACATATTTATATATGTGTTTGCATATAGTGTATCTGTTGTATAGGTCCCAATAAGTAGGATTAAAATGTATGCATATTTTAATTTTAAGATGTATCAGATTAATTACTAAAAATGTTGTAACAAGTCATACTTCCAGCAACACTGTAAAGGAGTTTCTGTTTCCACAATCCTTAAATAGCACTAGATGTTCTAAGACTTTCAAATCTTTGTCAATATATTAGATTTTTTAAAAATCTTATTTTTTGAATGTCATTTCTCTGAATACTAGTGATTGAAGCTTCTTTTTGTCGGTTATTTTAATTCAGAAAGCAAATTGCTCCTTTTATTCTTTATTTTTCTCTAGGTTTATTTTATTAACATTTTAGGACCTTTTTGTATATTAGGCATGTTAACCCTTTGTCAGTTTTTGTAAACCAAATTGTTTCTCCCAAAATATTTTCTTCTGCCTAAATATTGTGACATTTGTAATAGTAAGTGTTTAATTTTAAGGTACTCAAATATGGTTTGTATCGATTTTCTTGTCTTATGATCTCATCAAGTAAACTTTAACATCTTTTTAAATTATTATTTTTAATTACAACTCAATGTAGCACATTATAAAAATTTTGAAATGCTGAGTGTGGGAGGAAAGAAAGTTGGCATGCTACATAATCACCTTTGGTGCTATAGAGCATTTATTTCCAGGATATTTTTTTCTCATACATATATTTAAAACTAAGTTTAATCCTACTGAAAACATTAGTTTTGACTATAATGAATAGTATACTACTTCTTTATACTATATAACTTCAAAAGCTTTTTGTGTGTGTGTATTTCCATGATGCCAGATTGACCTCCTAGGAAGTAAAAAATGTCTACTAGAAATTTTCAGGTCTGACCACCAGACTAGTTTTGCTTTTCTATATTTTTACTTTAAAAAGACATTTGACAAAAATAAAGACAGCCGGGCGCGGTGGCTCAAGCCTGTAATCTCAGCACTTTGGGAGGCTGAGGCGGGCGGATCACGAGGTCAGGAGATCGACACCGTCCTGGCTAACACGGTGAAACCCCATCTCTACTAAAAAAGAGAAAGAAAAAAAAAAAAGTAACCAGGCGTGGTGGCAGGCGCCTGTAGTCCCAGCTACTCGGGAGGCTGAAGCAGGAGAATGGCATGAACCCGGGAGGCGGAGCTTGCAGTGAGCCAAGATCGCGTCACTGCACTCCAGCCTGGGCAACAGAGCGAGACTCCGTCTCAAAAAAAAAAAAAAAAAAAAAAAAAAAAAGATAAAGACAAACCTCAGAGTGAATGCAGATATTTCACAGTGTGCATAACCATGCAGAACTTTAAGTTTCTTATATACTATTTTTATTGCCTCAGCAAGATCTGTAAATTAGACTTTGAAATATCTTGTGCACCTGTGCACCTGTGCCATGTTTCATTGTAGAACCCAGTCCTAATGGCATTTCAATTTTTAAATCTTTCTAGATGAGATCTATCTTCTCTTTGTGGAAAAAGCATATTCAATAGCTATAATGTCTGTACTGAGATAATATACTAAGAAAGCACAAAGTGGACAGAGCTGTAGTCCCAACATAAGTAAAACATTTCCAATATAAGATTATTTACAGGGTTTTCATAGTTTTAATTTTTGTTCACCATGATTAATCTTTCTCTTATCAGGTATCTGGCTTGGAATTCTCGAAGGAATCGGTATATTGGCTGTGATCACCAATGCATTTGTAATTGCTATTACTTCTGATTACATCCCACGTTTTGTCTACGAATACAAATATGGCCCCTGTGCAAATCATGTAGAACCAAGTGAAAAGTAAGGTTTAAATTTAAACATTCTCCTGATATGTTTTACCTTTGTAATTCAAATGGGATCTTACTGGGAAGTTTTGTTCTATGACCATTAAGGGTGGTGTTTCTAAGCCTTGCATTTATAATGCGTTTATTAGATGAAGCAAAGTAAAAAGGACAACAGTGTTATTATAGCTAATAATCTTAGAGTTCATCTAATGTTTTTACTTGGAAATGCATCACAAGTATCAAAATAGTAAAAAATGTATTTAGAAGTTACATTCTATAAATAGAAGTTATCTTAGAATAACTTCTTACCATCTATATGGTAAGAATGTAATCTTCTTACCATATAGATGTGGAAATTGCAACCTATACTGGCTAATCAAATTGCTGAATGGAGCAGTGCTAGTTTCTGGGGAGAAGCAGAATTTGAAGAAACTGTCAGCTCTGTGACTAGAGATATTCAAAAGGAATTTACAACTAAGGGTTTTAGGGATGCAAAAAGTCCGTCTCCCATGTATTTTCTTTTAAAATTTAAATCCACTCTTTACAACACAGTTTCTCAACCTCTTCTCTGTTGATGTTTTAGATCAGGTAATTCTGTCTTTTCATGGGAGTCAGAGGGGCTGTCTTGTGCATTGTAGGATGTTTAGCAGCACCCTTGGTTACCACCCAGTAGATACCAATAGTAACCTCCCTACTCTCCAAGTTGTGACAACCATAATTATCTCTGGGCATTGCCAGATGTCGTCTGGGGGACAAAATCACCCAGTTTAGAACCACTGCTTTAGGTGATACAGGTTTTTTCAGCTCTTTCCTTACTGAAATAAGGTACTAGGGGAAAATGTAAGAGACCATTGGATTTGAGGAACAGAGAGGAGTTGTAGGCACATAACACAGAGCTGTAGCTGGAGATCAGCCTTAGGTGTGGAAGAAGCGACAGGAGAAGCTGCTTCTCCCGTTTCCTGCAGGAGCAGCTTTGGGTGTGCAGCTGATCTGGATGCAGGACATGTGCCACAAGCAGGATGAGCCCTGGAATAGGAGGAAATCCACTGTTAACTCTGCTGAGGAACGGACGTTTTCTCAGATCAATGAAATACCTTTCTGGATATAAATGTCTCAGTTTTTCAGATAGGTGATAAGGGAATGGATATTTCCTCATATATTGTATATTTTGGGGTCTTGTCACAGGATTTTAACTTGAAGCCAGACCTTTTAGGTTTGAGTTCTAACTTTGCCTTTTAGTGAAAGACACATCATTAATCTGGACCTACTTGGTTCATAATAAGAAATGTTCAGCCGGGTGCGGTGGCTTAGGCCTGTAACCCCAGCACTTTGAGGGGCCGAGGCGGGGAGATCACAAGGTCAAGAGTTCGAGACCAACCTGGCCAACATGATGAAACCCCCCCCCCCCCGTCTCTACTAAAAATACAAAAATTAGCTGGGTGTGGTGGCGGGCGCCTGTAATCCCAGCTACTCGGGAGACTGAGGTAAGAGAATCGTTTGAACCCGAGAGGCGGAGGTTGCAGTGAGCCGAGATTGTGCCATTGCACTCCAGCCTGGATGACAGGGAGAAACTCTGTCTCAAAAAAAAAAAAAAAAAAAAAAAAAAAAAAACCATAGCCCTTAAGCTTAAGAAATGGTGTCTGAGATAAGATCTTATGAACTGTAAAGCACTATCTAAGTGTAAGTGGGATTTTGTATTAGTAGTTTAAAAAACCCTCTTTTTTCTTAATCAAAATAATCTAGAAGCGGATGTTAAGGATTTAAAACATATAGGCTTGTTAAGGAGCCCGCTTCATAGCATTATTTGCCAGTGTTTTCGCTGCCACCTAGTGGCAAGTGAAAA
Source organism: Rhinopithecus roxellana (assembly GCF_007565055.1). Taxonomy (NCBI): domain Eukaryota; kingdom Metazoa; phylum Chordata; class Mammalia; order Primates; family Cercopithecidae; genus Rhinopithecus; species Rhinopithecus roxellana. The sequence goes on from NC_044563.1 coordinate 26,915,664, forward strand.
TGAGATTGACTGGGTATCTAGTACTCTACATTCCAGAGCCTGCATTTCATATAGATAGCACCCGAAATCTCCATATTCATCGATTAGGAATATAGATTAATTTCAAGGAAAGATGTGGAGGGCTTATGTTCCACTGACACCACACATTCAGAGGAGCACCCTGTTTAATTATTTTCTATGTATGCTTAGCAGCTACATTGACATAGATTCATTCAGATTGGAAATTTTCGGAGGGGGCAGAAGGACAAGATGACAGTGGGAGGGGAGGATATTGGCAAGAGAGTAGATGAAATGATAAATTATTGGCTCTAGTATGGACAACGACGAATGGAGTGAAGCCAGCATAGCTCTGTAATTAAGAATTCAAGGTTTAGAATCAGATAGATGTGTGTTTGAATCTAGGTTCCAACAACCGTTGTCCGAGGGTAGTTTTTCTTAACATGTGGTCTGCAGATCTCCTTCAGGGGTCCATGAAGTCAATGCAATTTTTATAATGAAATTAAGATATAATTTGCCCTTTTCATATATTGACATTCTCCCTAGCGATCCAAAAATATTGGTGAATAAAGTTTCTGGTAGTTTTGCGTAACTAAAGGCAGTGGTACCAAGCAGTATTAGTGATTGTATTCCTCACCATAATTTGGCCAACATAAAAAATTTCAACGAGAAGTTCAGTGTGTCCTCGGTGAAGCAGCAATAATTATTGATTTAATAAAATCTCCACTATTGAATAGATGTCTTTTAAATATTTCATGTGACAAAATAGGAAGTGTGCATAAACCACTTTCTGCTTAATTCCAAAGTGTGATGGTTATCTCAAAGAAAAAAAAAAAAAAAACACTCATGTGATCATTGGAGTTACAAACTGAGCAAACTTTTTTCCAACATGAAATAATGATTGCCAGACCAACTATGATTATTCAGACTTGGATACTTAGCAGTCTTTTACAGAATGCTCACAACTAGCCTGTCATTTTAAAGAAAATAATTGCTATATTTATTGCCATTGAAAAAGTTCAAGCACTGAAGTGAAAGTTAGAATTTTGGATAACTTTTATTTACCACTTTGAGCTTAAAAGCTTCCCAATGCTGATAGATTTTTTTCTGATAAAAATAAATGGTGTTATTAACAATCGTGAGTTTTTTCATGGTATGTAGTAAAAATATGTCAACATTTGGAAGAGCTGCATGATTCCAGGAATGAATATTTTCCAAATAACCCATATTTGATGTTACAAAATCATGAATGAATAAAAGACGAATTTAAAATACAAGTTAGACTTAGGGATTTTAATGTAACAGAATAAAAACTTCATTGATAAGGTTTAAAATTCCACATTGCAGCTAAACGTTAGAAAGTATCACATGTAGAGCTTTGAGGGAATGTCAATGAAAAATATCCACAATTGTTTCAAATACTATTAAAATAGTCTTAATATATGGGACCAGATTTTCTGTTTATTCTTCGACCAAAACAACATATTGCAATAGATTTTATATAGAACCAGATATGAGAATCTAGCTGTCTTCTGTTAAAACAGGCATTAAAGGGATTTGCAAACATTTAATGTCATTCTCAGTATGTTTTTCTTTTGGAAAATATAGTTATTTTTCTTTAAGAAATGGGTCATTTATATTAATTTACCTTAATATATATTATTTTTGTTTTTAAATGAAGTAACAGACATTTTCTAAATTTCTCAGCTTGAATTTCGAATATGTTAAAATATCAATGATACGTCTTTGTGCAAAAAAGAAAAAAAGCTTCTTCAGATCCTCAATAATTTTTTAAATGCAAAGGGGTTCTGAGGCCAAACGTTTTTGGAATTACAGGCCTAGATAAAGTTACTTAGTCCCTTTAAACTTCAATTCTTTAACCACTATGATGGAGATAAAATATATATGTTTTAAGGTTGTTGTAAAAATTAATTAATTTTAACAATTCTTTGAACTCACCTAGATCTCTAAGGCATTGGTCATAATAACTCATTCTTGCCCCCCACCCTTTCCTTTAATGTCCTCTTTTCCATCCTTAACCATCTTACAAACCAGTTGCCCAATCACCATAACCACTTCCTTGGATATGTAGGTCCTTGCCCCCATTCACTTTGTTACGGAAATGCAGAATCACATCCTTGGTTCTCCAAACTCTTTGTCTTCTCTGCACTGCACTCATGCAGCTGCATGTGAATGAAGGAAAATGAACTACCACACTGACTAGTTTCACTTTAAATTTGTATCACATACTTTGTGTGGACCTGACAAACGTATTTTATTTTCCTAGTTCATTTGCCCGTCTACTTTTTTAGAGAAGTTTGTCATACCTTCTCCTTGCTCCTCAAGCCTTCCACACCTCCTTTTTTATTCTTACTCTGACCTGATCTTGCTTCCTACTTAAGAAAAATTGAATCCATTAGAAAAGATCTTCCACAGACATCTATTATCACATCTTCCTACCTACAGTATGTGTCCCACATAGCCTGCCTCCTCCAAGTTCCTAGAAATAGAACCATCTGTGCTCCCATTTTGAAGGCAAAATTCCTCCACTTGTGCCCTGAATCTCTTTCTCTTTCCCTGAGACCATCATTCTAGTAATTCACCCCTTTTTCTCATACATTATGTATTTTGCCTCTATTTACTTATTCACATTAACATTGAAACATGCTTTTATTCTTCTAGTCAATAAAGTCCTCCTTGTCCCAGCTGCCTTCCAGTTACATCTTTATGTCTTTGCTCCAATTTATCACAAAAACTACATCCAAAGACCTTTCTCTTCCTATGTTCTCCAATTCCCCTTCCCTCTTCCCTTTTAAACTCTCTTCAGTAACACATATGCTCCATGGCTCCGTCGAGATGTCATGATGACTTTCACATTGTGAAACTCACTTGTCGACTCCAGTTCTCACATCATTTGGCCTCTCAGCAGCATTTGACAATTGATCATTCCCTTCTTAATATACTTTATTCACTTGACTTTCAGAAAGCCACATAATTTTGGTTTTCCTGCTACCCCGCCAGCCACACCTGACCAATCATGTCTGCTACTTCTCCTCATCTCTCAGCTTTAATTTTGGAGTTCCCCAAGGGCTCAATCTATGGACTTACTATCGTCTGTATTTCTGTTTATTTCCTTGACCATCTAATTCAGTTTCATGGATCAATCTACTCTCACACCTGAATTCTAGCCTTGAATTTTCCACTGTCTACTTGGCATCTCCTCTTACATGTCTAATAAACATCTAAAACTTGCCATGCCCAAATTTAAAGTCCAAATTTCACCCAATCCTGCTTCACCTTTGGTCTTCCCCATCTCAGTTAACAGCAATTTCGTATTTATAGTGACTCAGGCCATGATCCTTGGTAATCAGCCTTGAATACTTTTTCTTTTTTCACGCCCCACACAATCCACTGGGAAATATGTTGACCCTGCTTTCCAAACATCCCCTTTTCATACCACTTCCACTGCCTCACCTAGCGCAAGACACTATCATCTCTCACCTGGATCCTTGAATAATCTTACTTAAAACTGAAGTTCATTCATGTGATTCATGTGCTCAAAACACAGTAGTGTCTTCTTATTTCAGTCTAAGAGCCAAAATCCTCCCTAAATTCATACAAAGTGAGCTTCTTCTCAGAACTCGTTTTCCAACACTATTTCCCTCCCTCCCTTTGTTTCCACCACCGCTGCCCTCTCACAGTCCCCAGTACATGCCAAGGACTCTGCTTTTTCTGCTTGAAACTGTCCATCCCCAGATACCCTCATGGCTGCCTCTCTCAACTCCTAATCTTTCCTCATGTTACCTTCCTAAAAAAGTCTACCCTCAGGACTCTATGTGAAACTTTAACCCCCTAATTCCAATTTCCCTTAGCCTAATCTATTATGTTGTGTGGTAGCCAAAGGTTTACATTACTTTCTTTAAGAACATCCAATTTCTCCAGCACCATTTGTTGAAAAGACAATTATTTCACCAAGGATGGCAGGGCCATTCTTGTCATAAATCAGGTGAATGTGTATTTGTGTATCAGTTTTTGAACTATCTCCTCTTCATTGGCCTATTGCCTTTCCTTGTATGAAGATCACGGTGTCTTAATTACTGTAGCTTTACAGTAAGTCAATATTGCGTGCTGTAATCTTCTGTACATTTTTTTCAACACTGACGTTGCTAATATAGACTCTTTACATTTACATATAAACTTTAGATTCAATTTATCAGTTACCATTTTTTTAAAATTTGAGAGAATTGACATTTTAACAACCAGTCTTTAAACACGCTGACTCCATTTACTTCAGTGTTTATTGAATTCTCTGAGACATGTGGTTTGTTTGTTTGTTTTTAGATCCCAGTGTAGAGATCCTATATGGCATTTTTAGATTTATACCCAGATATTTGGTATTTGTAATGTCACTATAAGTAGTATTCATTTAAATTTTATTTTCTTTTGTTTGCTGCTGAAATATTTTTTCTATATTGACCTTGTATCTATCTAGTGATCTTGCTAAATTCACTCATTAATTCAAATGGGTTTTAGGTTATTTTATATTTCCTATATACATAACTATGCCATATGTGAATAAAGTCATATTTATATACTGTTTCTTTGTGTTAATTCCAGTTAGGTCTTTCTCTTCTATTTGTATAGACAGTGTTGAATAGAAATAGTGACAAGAGAAATGTTTGTCTTCTCACTGACTTCAGGAGAAAGTGTTCAACATATGAAGCATTTCACTGTTAAATATATTAGCTATATGTATTTATGTAGACATTCTTCATCAGATTAAGATCCTACCAGATTTTTGTTTTGTTGAGTAGTGTTTATTGTATCTCCAGTTGAATTTTATGAAACATTTGTTTATTTATTTATTAATATGATCGTATGGTTTTCTTTTTGTTCTGTTAATGTAGTGAGTTCCACTGAGCGATTTTATATGATAGAAAAAACCTCGTATTGTAAGAATTAGCTCCACTTGGTCATGAGATTCATTTATGGCCTATGGACAACTCAAACTTATCTTTTGGCCTTCCACTGCCTCAAAACTTTTAAGAGGCTGTTAGTGGCAGGCCCCCTCCTTCTTGCCGTGGTACTTGTAGAGGCCTTTTTCTCTTAAGTGCTGTGACACTCTAGAAGATTTCATTCTGCCTGTTGAAAACCAGATTCACTCCCACCTCCAGCTTTCCAGGCTGCCCAAGAACTTAGCAAATATCTCATGAGAAAAACATCCAGGCATTTGGGGCTTCTGTACCTTTCAATCTGTCACACCAGCCCCATGCAATTGGTAAAACTCATTGGTTTCTATTGCCTTGGTACAGACGCTAATGTAAGAGTGTACATTAATTTAAATACCAGGAAATCAGGGTTAAAAAAAAAAAAAAGCTACTGCACAGTTGAGCTGAGCCTAATTCTTAGTATTCACCCAGATTTGGCAAATGAATGCCTTCAGGAAAGGGAAAGAATAGGTGATTGCCAATTTCCCTAGGAAGGACTTTTCTCTCTCTGGAACATTCATTCATCTAGTTCTTGTTTCCATACATCTTCAATGTCTTTAAAAACTGGATTTTTGTTACTGTAGGAATGATGACTTAACAATATCCCATCTGGAAGAATTACTTCATTTTTATTTTCGTAGCACTTACTGCATTTTAACATTCTATACAATTTACTTATTAATTATGTTTATTGTGTGCGTATCTCTCCCCTCTCCCACCCTACTAGAAGGTAAGCTACACAAGGATAGGGATTTTTGCCTGTTTTGTTCACTGTTAAGTACCAAGCATCGAGAATTTTTCCAACAAATCATAGGTCTTGAATAAATATATATGTTGAATAAGTTAAGAATAAGCAATGTTTATTAGCTACTTAATTATAATTGAACAGTATTATGTGCATGCATATTTATAAAACATTTTATAGAGTTTTAATACATAGAAAGTAATTAGCAAAATGTCTAGTGTGTGCTAACTACTTAATAAACATAAACCAGATGAAAAGGCAATGTAGGAATTATTGGGAGAAAATGGCAGGGCAGGAATCTGTCTCATTAAGGTACAATTATGAAAGTTAGGGAATGGAATAAAAGAGCTTAGTTGCTAAAAGTTTATCGTTAGAATGGAAAGAATAATACATTTATAAAATCCTGGCATTTGTAATAAAATAATTAGGCTAGAAATATATGAATCTTTGAATCACATGATATTTTTCTTTTCTCCCAGTTGCTTAAAGGGATATGTCAACAATAGCCTATCCTTCTTTGACCTGAGTGAGCTTGGCATGGGAAAATCTGGTTATTGCAGGTACTTATAATAGTTTCTTTCCTGCCTGCTTTCACCATTCCATGTATTCCCCACTGCATGTTAATGAGCACATTTAAACTGTTATTTTGGTATTTGGGCAAATCAAGAAAATTGGGGCCTTCACTGTTTGATCTCTATTTGTCATTCTCTTTGTTTTTGTGGATTTCAGGTACAGAGACTACAGAGGCCCCCCTTGGAGTTCCAAACCCTATGAGTTTACTTTACAATACTGGCATATTCTTGCTGCTAGATTGGCCTTCATTATTGTATTTGAGGTTAGTCACAAGCTGAGTTGAAAATTACTATAGATAAATGCTCTTCTAAATGATTTATCATCTGCCTCTTTGAAATCAGTTCCTCACAGACTTCCACAAAAACACTTAAGTAGGTCCCGTAAAAGGCTTTAATACAATGAAAGCATTATTACAAGTACAGAAAAGCAAGCGCTGAATAATGTAAGAGTGTACATTAATTTAAGTACCAGGAAATCAGGGTTAAAAAAAAAAAAGCTACTGCACAGTTGAGCTGAAAACTTTTGAGCCTCCTACTTTTGAGTCTTTTAGTAACCAAGTTTAAAAAGGAAAGGATGATTTTCATCATCTGATAAAGGAATCCATATCAATTCATTGGGGTGGAAAAAACTGATTTTCTGAACAATCAATTCCAATTACAGTTGATCACTTACATATTTGTATAAGGAACACTGGATGATTCAATAAATTGTGCTTGAGAACATTTTATTTAAAAATGCAGAGACTTTGATTATCAGATCCATACAATAATATCTGATTGTAATCCTGTGAAGAAATTTGGCAGAAGCTATTGTATTATTGCCTCATTTAGCATATAATTATTTCAATACAGTGAAGAATTTAGCACTGGGATATATTGAGTATATACTCTCTGAGGTACCACTAAGTTCAATAAAAAGACTTTAAATGCATCTGTTTTACATGACCACACCAATTTATTCAGAGAAAAGGTAGCCATATCTAAGACTTTTGGAACAAATATTTTTAAAGGTAATATACCTCTCAACTGATCTCCAAAAAGTACTTCAAATTTTGTAGTGAAATATCCTTCATCTTTAAAATGAAATGGTTACCCCTAAGCATATCATCCGGGACTGAAATTCTATTACTTAACGACTTTGCACCTGTATACATGTCTCCTAATGAAGTGAGAGTGTCTAACATAAGAGTTAAGGCATATTTCCAATCCAGTGATTAAAAAAACTTCTATTGTGTTTTTATTTACACTTCTTCTCCCATCTTATTTTGGAGCTCAAATGAACAAAGTTAACAAAATGCATGGATTCAAAGCAAACTGTCATCATTGATCCATGTAATTTCCTCACTATTTTTTTCTTCTTCTTTCACCATTGCTAATTCCATTACCCACCCATTCCAAAAACATCCCCTCCCTTTTCATCCGTATAAATTCTCCCACATATTTACTTGCATATGTGTTTGTTTACAAAAAAAAAAGTAGTATTAATTTGAGTGTTCTTTTTCAAAATTACTTCAATAGTATTGTTTCATGAAACTTATTTTGTGCCTTACCCATTTTATTGTTTTTAGATATATAGAGAGCTAGCCATGAGATTGATTCACATTTAGAACATTTTTTCTGTCTTCTGTATGATATTTCATCAAATTTATTAATCCTTTGTCAGATGGATAGTTTGGAAATACTTTCTCAACTCTATCAGTTGTCTATTCACTCTGTAGATTTTTTTTATTTGCCATGCAGGAACTTTTTAGCTTGATGTGATCCCATTTGTCTATTTCTGTTTTTATTGCCCATGCTTTTGAGGTCTTACCCCAAAAAAATCTCTGCCTAGGTCTACGTCCTAAAGCATTTCCCCAGTGTTTTTCTTCTAGTGGTTTCATAGTTTCAGACTTACACTTGTCTTTAATCCATTTTGATTTTATTTTTGAATTTGGTAAGAGAGAGGGGTCTGTTGTCATTCTTCTGTACATAGGTATCCAATTTTCCCTCCACCATTTATTGAAGAGACTATCTTTTATTGTATTATTTTCCCCTTAGAATGCCATTTAGAATGAGTTGAATAAACTTTTTAATTATAAAATAATTCTGCATTAAATTCCACTAGTCAGTGTTATTAAAATTATACTAACTTGGCTAGGTGTGGTGGCTCACGCCTGTAATCACAGAACTTTGGGAGGCCGAGGCAGGCGGATCACCTGAGGTCAGGAGTTCGAAGCAGCCTGACCAACATGGAGAAACCCCCGTCTCCACTAAAAATACAAAATTAGCCAGGTGCAGTGGTGCACTCCTATAATCCCAGCTACTCAGGAGTTTGAGGCAGGAGAAGCACTTGAACCCGGGAGGCGGAAGTTGTGGTGAGTCGAGATCGCACCTTTGCACTCTAGCCTGGCCAACAAGAGTGAAACTCCATCTAAAAAAAAAAAAAAAAGAAAGGTATACTAAATTATTTTTTCCTCAGGGACTTGAAGCATACCCCTCCTTACTAATTTAATTATAGCAAAGGTTTTGAATTTTATTCCTATACCCTTAAGGCATATTCCTGGATATTTCTGTGAATATCAAATATTTTATCAAGAAAGAACTTCTGATTATTTGCTTTTATATGGAAAAATATGAGCTGCCTTACTATGATCTACTCTGCAGTACAGTTTCTTGGGACACATATAATAAGCCCAGTTAAAGTACCTTGAATTCTTCTTTTCCACATAGACTATTTACTAAGAATCCATTAGGAACGTGTTATTTTCCACAGATTATGCTAACTCTATTAGTATCATGTTTTTTCCTCTCTGAGAAATTGAAAGATCTACTCTTCTTCCTAGGAAAAACAGGATGCATTTATAATAACAGGAGATAATATTTAAGCAGGGCTCACACTATGACAAGCAATTCCCAAGCCACACACACACATACACACACACACACACAAATATATATATATATATATATATATATATATATATACACACACACACACACATATGGTGTGTGTGTATTTATATATATATACACACATATATTCATTTAATACTTATGCCAACCTTTAAGAGATACTACTATTATCACCATTTTAGGGATATGACACAGAATATAGGTGATTTGCCTGAGGTTAAAGAGCTGATAAGCGTAGGATTCAGATTCAAGCAGCCTCATTCAACATGTATACTTCTAACCACAGACACACTGCCTTTGAGTTTTATTCCTGCTTTTTTTTAAATGCATTACTTTTGTCAGTTCATTTTTCAAAATATTGACCAGGCACAGTGGCTCCCACCTGTAATCCCAGCACTTTGGGAGGCCAAGGTGGGAGGATAACTTGAGCCCAGGAGCTTGAGGCCAGTCTGGGCAACATGGTGAGACCTTGTATCTACAAAATTTTTTTAAAAAAATTATCCAGGTGTAGTGGCAGGCAACTGTGTTCCCAGCTACTTGGGAGTCTGAGGCAGGAGGATCACTTAAGCCTAGGAGATGGAGGCTGCAGTCAGCTGTGTATATGCCACTGCACTCCAACCTGGGCAAAAGAATGAGATGCTGTCTCAAAGAAGTAATAATAAAAGTAATATGTTTTTCATCATAGAACAATTATATAATAATGGTAAAATATTTAAAGCAGCTATGGTGATATGTGAACTTAATAGACATGAAAAATGCATTTTTTGAGTTTGAGTGTAATGCTAGCATAACAGGCAGATTGCATTCTATGTGGTTTACATGATATGTGTTATGATCTATTGGACATGGGTTCTCCCTGGATGTGATCTTTCTCATCTGTGTATAACAATTCATGTCATAATAATATTTCATAATATGTAGAGATTTTATAGGTATGAATTTAAGATTTACTTGGTGCTTAGAAAGTGATATCAACATGTTACAGGAAAAAGAGGAAGTAATTCTTTGTTTTGTCCTGATACTTATGTGAAGAAGGCAACAGTAGTGTTTTCAATATAATTTTTGAAAGTATTAATATTCTAGATGGTACATACTAAGTTCTGATGCTTGATTCAAAGCAAATGCAACATTGTTCATTGTTGTACTTTTATAATTAACATTTCAGAATCTTTGAAAACTGTACTTTTCACATTTAAATTTGCAGCACCTTGTTTTTGGGATAAAGTCATTCATCGCATACCTGATTCCAGATGTACCAAAGGGTCTACATGACCGAATACGACGGGAGAAGTACTTAGTTCAAGAAATGATGTATGAGGCTGAACTGGAACATTTGCAACAACAACGGAGAAAAAGTGGTCAGCCTGTTCACCATGAATGGCCTTAGTTGACACCTGGTACCCAGTAGGGATGATAACATTAATGGGAAGAAATGATGGCAACTTTGAATGCTAGGTGGAATCTAGGAGGAAGGCATACTTGGCAAACCACATGTATAATATGCTACTTGGAAATGTATCACAGCCATATTTGGGATTTGAAATATCCAGGCTTGTAGGGAAGAAAACAATGACTTGATGACCTTAAAAAGGGTTAGATTGACATTGCAGGAAGCCAGGATGTCATTCTCAGAACCAGTCTCAGGGAGTTGTATGCTTGGAGACCTCTGCCTTCCATCAACTGCAGTGTAATGAGAAAGAGGCTGGTGAGGTTTTGAAAGACAGATTTCCATGTAAATGTTCACAAGCCAAGCATGGCTTAAAGTATCAAGCAGTCTTCACCCACATACTAATTTGACTTTGGAAAGTATGGTTGAGTTCAGGTACTTCTAAGAAATGATTTAAACAAATTCTTGCCTTCGTTGCCAGAACTCCACATCCCTTCAGTTTACAGGTTGGTAGGAATTGCCCTTGTCTCTTGCTGAGACTATGGTTCTGTGCCACAAGGGATTTATGCTGCTTTACATTGACTATGCAGTTGAAGAGTTGTACATCACCTTTAGTAGTCAAACCAAAAATCTAAGATTCCAAAAAGAACAGCGTTCATTGAAATAATATTCCATTGCATTGGCTACTTCAAGTCTGTTTTATCCCTGGCAGAGCCAGTTGCACTGCAATTTTTTGTACTAACTGCCAATAAAGCCACATACTTATAAAATATGAATGGCTATTCTTATATAGTTTAGAACACAACTAATCCATACTTTATTGTGGAAGGCTGTTTTATAGTATATTTAATTTTTTCTCTATGATTTATTACAACTCTCATGGAATATTAACTTGAAATGCTGTACATACGTTGGTTTTCCTTGTCCCTTTGCACCTTGATGGTATGGAGTATATGTTGTGGTTTATGCAGCTCTGACACCAGTTTTTGCTATTGTAATATGTTTATTTAGGAAAACTGAGGCCAGATGCTCTGCAACACTTACGCTTTTTCAACAATGTGCACTCTTACTCATGAACTAATGAAAGTAATGCATGAATATAAATCTATATTATTTGTTAAAAAAAGAAAAAACATTTATTTGTGTTTTAGTTTCTTTTTTCATCACTGAAGGGAGTTTTATGTTATTATTTCTTTGATAGTTTTGATTTGGTTTATTTTTAACAACTCTCTAGAAACAAAGTCAAAATAATCACAAAAGACATAATTTTGCTTTGTTGTGGAATTTCTATTTCACCGTCAACTCTGTATCTATGAGTATGTCTGTTCCACATACAGATGAGGCAGGAGTGATGGTGCACTCAAGAAAGTTCAGAGGAGGCATACGTTGTGGAGGTTGGAAAGGAAGAAAGAGAAGAGCTGAAGTAAATGTATGGTAGAATTTAAGACATTTCCTTGCAAAACAAGGAAATCACACATATGCACACTACATATTTATGGTTACTATGATGATTATTATTTTTCCAATCAAGCAAAGCACCATTATTTCTAATATTTAAAAGACCAGATCAAACACAATGGAAATAAAGCTACTATGTATATATGCTAGTGTTTCTCTAGTAAGATTATATTTCTCTTACTAGGAAACTATTTTCTAAATATTAACACTGAAAATGTTTTGTTAGCTTTTCCTTCTTTCTCTCCAGAAGAAAAGCGGATAGATGATAGCTGTTTCGTTGTTTGTTTTTGTCAAGTGTATTCACTTTCCTCCTTGTCCTCTGATTCTGAGCAAAGGAAAGGGCCTTAGACTCTGAACTTCCCTCACGTGCCCTTGTTATATGAGACTCTACCATTCAGATTCCAGAGAGGTTCTCACGCTCCCCGTCCTTATTTGTAGCAGTTGTAGCAACTAATTCTACTAAGTACAAGGGAGTTTTACACTCCTCCATTTTTATATCCTCTGCATTTCTTTTGCTTTGTTAGGTATATGTAAATACATGCCTGAGTATAAATACTCTCTACCTATTAATAACAACAACCAACATCTTTTCCAAATTAGGGTCACAGAACAGCAACATTTGTCTGAGAGTAGTATAAAGAATAATGATAGCTGTATCCTTGAGAAGTATTTCCTTTCTGTGTTTTTATATAGTCCCGTTAGGGTTTAAAACCGTATTGATCAACTAGAAAGAAAAATATGAAAAGAGAAAAATATTTTAATTTAAAAATTGTAATACATTGGTTTATAAAATGCCTTCTCTGATACTTTCAAAACAGATGTGAAAAAAAGAAAAAGAAAAAATTGTCTGAAATGTTTATTTTGCGAAAAAGTGCAATAGAATCTAGTTATGCCTTCATCATTGTTGACAGTAAATACTGACAGCCCCTTGCAGTGTGTTAGTTTTAGATCACTCTGTTTTAGTTGAGAGAAATGTTTTATATCATGGTTTTTATATGAATACAAATTACTTCTCAAAGATTTATAGCACACGCTATTCTCAGGAATTCTGTATTACATGAATGCTGCTTATATATTTTCATATTCTAACTTGTCTTTTCAAGCAAATAACTAATATATATGTGCATGCAGTCTGCCTTGACAAGTTGTTCCAAGATGAAGAGCTTTCACTGTACAATGTGTGGAAAAATCACTGTAGATCATGCCTGAAATAGTTTGTAATTGTCTGAGTCTGTGCACCTACTTTTAGATAAAATGCTGCTGAGTGACTGCATGATGAGATACAACTTCTGAATGCTGCACATTCCTCCAAAATGATTCTTAGCACAATCTATTGTATGATGGAATGAATAGAAAACTTTTTCACTCAATAAATCATTATTTGATATGGTATTTTCCCTATAATTTGCATGTTAAATTTAATTCTGCTTGCTTTTTAAATATTGAATTGAAATCTCTTGTGTATGGGGAGGGGGTGTTGTTCATTCTTTTCTCTGCAAGGCTAGTTGCTTATTGTTGCAGGCAATTACCATACTCTTAAAAAGGTTTGACTCTCTTCTGATAAGATCATTGTTTTCTTCAAGGTGTTTGCACGTTATAAAGTGCTGGTGGGGAATCACACCTATCTAATGCTTTGTATTTAGACACAGATAAGAGAAGAAGCTCTTGATTAGTTCTTGTGAGGGTTAAAAATAGTGTCATCACACATAAGCCCTTTCTCTTTTTCACATTTATGCTGGCTCCATCAATCACCATCAAAATCTCTTTAGGACGGGAATTTTTGCACAGATACAGTGCATGCTAAGGAGGGAGGACATGCAGGAGCACCACAGCCAACTGTCAAAAAGAGGCTACCAATTTGCCCATTGTTTTCTTTTTTAAAAAATGATGGTCAAAATGGAAAATCCAGGTGGCCTGCAGAGTTGCTTCACTGATATGGCTTGATTGACTATCCTGTCAACTGGGGGCAAGTTAACATAAGCCCAAGATATGTGTATTGTGTGGGGGTGTGCACACACACACTTGCATCTTACCATCTTTTGTATAAGAATCAGTGAGCATTTACTATCTTTGAAAAATGCCCAACTCAGTCCTACTATGGTGACCAGATATTTCCACTCCATTTCCCCCAAAAATCACGGTATTAAAATGGACTCTGGGTATAGTTCTAGGTTTTATCCAGGGAATCAGTTAACATCTTACCTCATTCCTGCTATTCTTACTGGCTCAGAGAAAATCTTTTAGGAGTGACCTGAACAACCCAGTTTCTGATGAAAAGCCAAACATTTCCCTACAGGCATTTCTATTCCAAATGAAATATGACAACAATACATAGTCCAAAGGGGATATTAATTGGGCTTTAGCTTGAATCATTGATCAGCCCAGGCTTCTGCTGGCTAGGATTGATACCTTCGTAACAGTGATAAGTTATCTTCAGTTGAATTTGCCATCTGGCTTCATTTGAAAAAACACACCCATGATCACATTTGATGGCTTTTTTGTTTTCTAGAGAACACAAATGTTACCCTTACTGCATCCTAGCCACATCCACATTAAGTTGTCTTTTTTAGGAAAGTAAAATGAAACAAACAGGTTGGTAGAGAAAACTTTCATATTTGAGACCAGTTCTAATATCTGCTACTATCAGTGTCTACCCTCAAAGAGAAACCTATAAGTAAGTCCAATTTTACTGCTTTGTGACTGTATACGTGTGCTTCTACAAAATTCTCTCTAGAAAAAGCCTCGTTCACATGCAGCCAGCCCAAAGTGGAAGTCTTCATTACACTAGACAGTCAGTTATGTGGGCTGTGCTTTACATCTTTCCCTAAGAAGGAGATAAATGAGATTTTCTGGTATAGACCTTCACTGACATCCTCAGAGTGGTTTTTTTCCATCTTAATTCTCTCTATGTGGTTAAAGTGGCATCTCTGCCCTCTTTGTTTTTCACAAAGTAACATTTCTTATTAGTTGAAAAACAAAACTTTATGAAATCTATTTAGATACTCCTCAAAAAATAAGTGTCATGTAAGTGGCTAGCCCCATGTGCTACTCAAACTGCCTCAGTACCATTACAATTATTTTGAATTGCATGTTGATATATGAAATTCAACCCTACCAGTAAAGTCTTCAGGGAAAATTAAGTATCTTTCCAACAAGTAATATGAACAGACTTTTCCAGTGATCTTTACCCAGCATATTTTTCTTTCTCTGGTGAGAAAAGAGAGATTGGGTGGCAGAAAAACCGGATGGCAAAGATAATTGTGGAAGCAATGTTTTGAAGATGATAAAGACAATTTAGAGTCTTTTCTGCCCATGCAAAAATGTCTAGTTTACAGATCCTACTTCAGTATCTGCTCTGCACACGCCCTGCCTTCTTTCTGGCTGAAAAACCACAGTGTAGTTCATCTGTTAACACTCAGAAGAAATGAAGATTTTTTTTTGTTGACTATGTTATGATTTATGAAGCTAAATCTAGTAAGCCTAGATTTTGGTGAAAACTCTAACCAAAGAATAAACAGCCTCATTTTCAGTGTTAAAGATGAAAATACACTTAAAAAGATACACAATTTTATCTTCCTAACATATACGTCCATTGGCCTCTATATTGTATTTTTCAAGTAGGAAAGAGCTATTGGAATTCTATAATTGAAAAAAGAATTTAGGGACGGCCAGAAGAGACAACAATGGATTTCTCCATTTTTATTCTCAATAGGAGAAATTATGTTGCAACCATATGTTTATCCAGATGATTATAAATATTGATTTTATTGTTCCTTTTCCTCACTACAGTTACCCTGCAAATCGTAAAAAAAAAAAAAAAAAAAAAAAAAAAAAAAAAAAAATACACTGTGTATTGTTATCATTAAACATTCCTTCCAAATTCTTAAATTCTAAAGCCAATTTAAGGAAGCTTTGCTCTGTTGAAATAGGCTGAATCAATTTTTCAGAAAGTGACCTTCTGGCATTCTTGAAAGTAGTTAACATAAAGGTATATAAACCTTTACGAAGTGTATTCCAAAGCAGTCAATAATGTTATCCACAAATTCAGCCTGCTTATATTATACTATACTGCAAATAAGTGATTTGAGGGTTGCTCACATTTTTTAATATGGCAATTAAATTAAGACATTAAACAAAGAATTACATGAAACTACTCTTAGCCTTTTAAATGTGTCAAAAGCAGATGCTGTAATAGGAATGAGGTGTTCTGAACACCTGTGCACACAATTGCTTTAGCAACTTAGGACACAGATGAATCGTTTCTGGAAATTCCTGAGGATAAGGTCCACAAAGGATATCTCCTTATTTATTGCTTTTCTTGATTTATAGTAACCTATTTTATTAAGTTACAAGCCCTCTTGATGTTTATTTGTGTGTGTGTGTGTGTGTGTGTGTGTGTGTGTGTGTGTGTGTGTGTTTCCTAACCCATGGTAAGCTAAATATTACAGGCATTATCCAAAACATCAAAAAGGAAGTCACGTTATATAATATGAAAAACCTTATTTTGGTATATGCTTACTTGGTCACCTGGTGGACCTGCCTTAATCTATAAGGTTTTAACAAAAGATTTTAGAATAGATGATTATCTTCCATTCCATTCCTAACCCTGTAGAAAATATTCACTTTGATAATTCCCATGCACTTAAATCAAAACTTAATTTAAAAAAATAATTTAAATAATTATATATAAATTATTTAACTATACTTGTTTATACGCATTTTTCCTAATCTTAACTAGTTGTCTAAACAACATTAGATTTAGATGTATTCTAGAACTCTGAAATTAAAAAGCTGCATAAGATTTTGAAAATACAAAAATACCGCATTAAATGTCCTACCAACGTACTGAAATATCATTGGCAATGACCATCTTGCTCCACAAGGTAAGATTATTTTTCTAATTTATGATGACAGCCTGACACTTCAAGAAAGGGTCATGTGGTGATTTAGAAGTTAAATACTTATGAGCTTAACTCTTTTTCTTCTGAAGATGGCTAATATTTGAAACACCAAAATATAATATTAGAAAAATGGGCTTGTGAATGTTTGTTATTCACATGGGTATTTGCAGATCTACATTGATTTACTCAGGAGATTGGGGCGGGAGAGGAAATAATGGTATTATCTCTTTCCAAGAACTACCAATAAAAACTACAGATTAGTTAATTCACTGTCAATGATGAGTTACCTTTGATTAGTTTATAAATTTGTATCATTTCCATGTGTACCATTGATATCAATTAAATTTCAGTTATTTGAAAATAGCTTATGCTACAAGATTATAAATGCTAGATAAAAGCAGTTACCTGTATAGTAAACCTAGTTAATTTACAATATTGAGATTAAGTCCATGAGACTTGTAAATATACAAATGTGCATATATATACAGCTATAACTTCCGTAATATTTTAAAACAATTTATTTCTAAGGGCACAATTAAAGGGAGACTCCTCTATTTTTTCCATAAATGATGTTTGATTAAGTCTGTAACAGCACAAAAATATTTCACAATATTCTCTTTGAAATACTATTTGAAAGCCACATAGGCAATGGTTTACTTTTTGTTTCTCTTTAGAATGAAATGGTATAACCCTATAAAGTCACGAAATAGCAAAGTTCTTATTTAGCAAACACTATATATAAACAAAGGGAAAAGACCCTCCCCACCTTCTGTTGCTATTTTGAGAGTCATAGTTGCTTTGAACTGTGCATTGAGTGATAAACTTGGGTTGAGATGCTGTTGACTTATCAAGGGTTACATGTACAAAATAATAATAAATCATAGTAATGACTATTGCATCTTTTAGTAATAAACTTGTTTATAATAGTAGTTTTCTCTCTTTTCAGAATTTAGGACCTTTAGAAAAGTTACTCTCTGGAAAATAATATTTTATTTAAACTCTGGCATTAAAAAAACTACTCTTTGGCCGGGCGCGGTGGCTCAAGCCTGTAATCCCAGCACTTTGGGAGGCCGAGACGGGCGGATCACGAGGTCAGGAGATCGAGACCATCCTGGCTAACACGGTGAAACCCCGTCTCTACTAAAAAAAGTACAAAAAAACTAGCCGGGCGAGGTGGCGGGCGCCTGTAGTCCCAGCTACTGGGGAGGCTGAGGCAGGAGAAAGGCGTAAACCCGGGAGGCGGAGCTTGCATTGAGCTGAGATCCGGCCACTGCGCTCCAGCCTGAGCGACAGAGCGAGACTCTGTCTCAAAAAGAAAAAAAGAAAAAAAGAAAAAACTACTCTTTGGAAATTTATGGCATGACTTTTAATTTATACATTCTGTTTTTCTTATTATTTCTAATTCTCAAAATAGTAACGTATATTCTGATCCTGCATCTTAAAAATCCTGAAGAGAAATAATGAAACCACTTAAGTTAACATGTACACCATGTTCTTCATATATTGCAAACCAAGTATTGAATGTTCCATGTGGGCCAGTTACGCTGTGCTAAGCACTTTATATGATTTACTTATATAAATCTTCATAATAATTCTATTAAGTAGGGATAATTTTTACTCCTTTTAATTGGTGAATAAAGTAACATTTAAAAAGTATCGCCCCAAATTACCTAGATTTATGTAAGAATTTGTGTTTGAACCTAAGCCATTTGACTCCAGTTCCTCATCTCAATCATAAGCTGTCGTAGTTCTTATTCTAAATGGTGACAAAAAAATGTCTGCCACAAAAATGAATTCATTCAGAATGAGTTAAAGAGCCATTGAGGTAATTCTGTTCCATTTTTACCAGTATCTGTGGTTGTGCTTTAAAATACAGTGTTGAGTATCAAGTTTGGAACATTTTAGGCCCCTCTAAAACTCATCATTCCTAGTGCGGTTTGTTGAAAATGTCTCTGGTCATGCTGTGGCAAAAACAGCCACGAGTTAAACCCTCTTCCATGGTGTGGATGGAACTCGTCACTGAACTGTCTTTGTACTGCACCAGTGGCCTTGGTATGACTCTGGACTGCTAATCCTTGGGAGGGCCTGAGAGGAGTGCTGGGACTCACTAGCTGAATCTATTGACTGCGCACTTCATAGCTCCCTTTTGCTTCATCACACAACAAACACGATTTTCATACACTGTGGAAGACAGTTTCCCATAGATTCCCACCTGCTCTCTACCTGAAACCCTAGATTTATGCCTGTTTGTTCAATTAAGAAGAATGGGGGGAGTCTCTACAATGACCTCTAAAATCTCTTGAAATGTCATCTGCTAATGCCATAAATTTCATTGCACAAGGAAGGCAGAGATATTTTTATATCTTGTATCTTCCAGTTGTATGACATTTTGATAACACTCCAGGTAAAATAATTAGGGACTGTAAAAGAACAAACATTTTTAAAACTTTCGCGGAAATGTACTGACCCAGTGAAATATCTTTAGGAAAATTTATGAGTAAAATGAAAAATTGTATGGTATATTTTGTTTTTATGCTGTCCCAAGTGGAAGTTCACAATCCTGATGTATTCCAAATCATATTTACATATATATGTATGCACATGTATATATATGTACGTGTATATAATGCCTACCATTAATTTATTCTCATCCTCAGAATTGCTGTTTTTTTCTTTTTATTCTTTCTCTCTCTCTCTCCCTCTTCCTTTCTTTCTTTCTCTCTCTGTCTCTCCCTCTTTCTTTCTCTCTTCTTTCCCTAAGATATTAATAAAGCTAACTAGGTTTGGATCAGATTTCAATATTCACAAAATATATATTCTAATTAATAAGAGTATCACAAATCATTTGGAAAATAATTGCATCTCTCAATTTGCAAATCCTTAGATCAACAGCTTAATTAGCATTGCCAGACTTTAAAAAATGTTTCCAAAAATTCTGCTCCTTCTCGTTTTCAGATATTTCTCCAAATGTGCCCCCTTTTGACCCTTTCCCTCTTATCCCAAATGTATTTTTTTCTCATCTCTCTTATAAACTGTAGCCCAATACCTTTTTTCTCCTTCTCTCTTCTCCTTTTCTATTTGAGTGGAGGGAGAGAAGGCAAGGATTGAGTTCTGTTTTATAAACTCCAGTGTGTCTGTTTTAATTCCTCCATTGATTTGTCTGTCTTTCTATCTTTTCTAATAATAGGTATTGGTATTGTCTATTGCCTGCTTCTTTCAAGGCTTTCTCTTTCAAGAAATATTTAAAGACAACCTTTGGAGTTCCTTATCCTTGCCTATTTGGACTATTTCTTCTTACTTTGCTAACGCACTATTTCTAGGCCTTTTGCTCTTATCTGGCCACCAAAATAAATATCTGATACTTGTCCTAATATATGACTCTCAGATACAACTTTGTTTCTTACTGTCCTCTGACTTGGCCCCTGTGACATACTGTTTCTTTCTTTTACCTTTTCAGAATTTTATTTCTTCGCTTCCTCCAAAAATCTTTCACTGCTCCTTCATTTGTCAACTCACCTTTTAATTGGCAATGCCCTCATTATCCAGAACTTTAAACATTATTTTCTGGACACGAACTATGAAGTTCTCCATTTTTGTTACCTTACTCAGGTGGAGTGAGTTGAGCTTGCTCACATGAGCTGAATGAGCAGAGCACAAGTCTTGTGGACAATGTGTTTTGTCCAAAGAAGAACACTATTGCTGGTGAAATCTTCTATAGTCTGTTACACTATTTGCAACGTTCTTTTACCAAATTCTATTCTAACACCTTCTATAGGACATTCCTTTTCTCTTAGCCCTGAAAAAAGGCTTCAGACTTCTTCCTGAGCTCTGAGGCAACTTTTCATTGTAAAGTGATAGAAAGGAAGAAGAAATACTGCGTGGACAACATAAAAGGAGCAGAGATTTTAGTTATAATCGCTCCCACTAGCCAGACATACCATATTCTCCTTCTGCACTTAGCTGAATTTTTTTTTTAATGTTTGGTCAGGACAGCTAATGACTGGAATGACTGGAAGAGGACCTAATAGTGGTGGTGAAAGGATGTTAATAGTATGTTAATAGTTATATGCCAATTGCAGCTACAGGATGGGAGATGGGTGGCATAAAATATGTCTACATGTATGTGAGGTGTGAGGTCAGAGGTGGATATCATTCCTCTGTTTTATTCCTCGTGGTAGAAAAGCAATAATATGCATATTCCTATTGCCCATTCTGCCTTTAAACTCCAAGATACTTTGATGGTTAAAAAACTACTAAAATGAAAATCCTGAAGTTTAATACGACACCAAGCAAACAGACTTTGATTTCTTGAATGGTGATGAAATCCAGTCCTAATTTATTCAAGAAGGAAGTAGTCAAGGACATTTGGAGCAGGTTGGTTTTTCTCTGTGAAAGTTGGAGTCTTTCAAATAATATCCTGGGAAACAGTATTTTGCACGTAGTAATAAATAAGTACAAATAGGCAGCAGACATCCCTGTCTGCTAGCAATAGCAACTATACAAGTCTACTAACAAATAGGCAAGAAGTATGTGGAGTTTGTGTGTTTGTGTGTGGGTATTGTGTGTGTCTGTGTGTGTGTGCATTCATACAGGTATTGCCTTAGAAATGGGTAATCTCAAATGCCATATTGTTGTAACTTTTGTCCTTAGGATCATAGCCTGGAACATGTACCAGGCTTTCTCTCCTGAGTCCGTTCTGTAAGACAGATTCAGCCCCTTGTTTCCAGGCACTGCCATTCTCAAGGTTTTCCTGAGGAAAATAGAAAGACACATATCAGCAATATAGCTTTGATGTATTCCAAATTAACCTGAGAGAATCTTGTTTAGGCCTTGGCTTCAAAAAATTATATATAAGTACAAAAGAAGCATAAACAACTCTGACCTAAGACAATTTCTAATTGATAACTTTGATAATCCATGTAAGGTACTATTTCTAATGATAATACAGCAAAAAGAACAATGTATTGAGCATTTACAGTATGTCTTGTGTTACATGAAGAAATTTTTACATCTCTCATTTAATCCAGCAATCCCATCAGGTAGTAGTATTACATTATAAGGAGAAACATACCTCTATCTCATATGAGGATGGCCCCCTTCCTACCAGGGAATAGGAGAGCCTGCTGATAATAACAGGGACACCTATACACAAACTCCCCTGCATGCTGCTCAACATTATTTTTTGGCAAAGAAGCCCAGTAGTGACACAAGGAGTGTCCCCTCCCATTCAACTTAGCCTTGAGAACAGAAGCTGGCTGCCTGAATTAAGTAAGTTTATTATTTATTCCAGGAAATTCTATCTTCCTGAGTCTGCAAACCAATAAATAACTTGATCCATTGCTTCTAGAACTTCCTCAAAATTCATTTATACAAACAATAGGCTGCTTAACCAGCTGCCTTCTCAGCAAAATAAATTGCTCATCTGGGTAAACAGCCCTTTTATCCAAAGTATAGATTGTTCAATGAAGCAAACTGCTTGCTTATCAAGCCACTGTTCAATTATCAAAACTGACTTTAGGATCCTCACCTGGCTATGTTTTCCAATTTTAAATTCTCCCACCACAGTTTTGCCCAGTTCCAATAAGAACCCTGAATTGAAAGATCTACCTTAAGTCACTTAAGCTCAGAATTCTATAAATGTCTGCACCTGACTTCCATACTCTGAGCCTCTCTGTAAACGTGGTGCTCTTACCTCCTGCCATAAGTAATAAACTCAGCTTTAGGTGATATACATATTATTCTGCTGTTTTCTGGAGAGGAGAGCAATGGGCAACTCAGAAATATTTGCCGTGATTCGGGTTAGGCTTCCCTCTCCTAAAATCATAAAAGAATAAAATGTCTGGGACTAACAGTGAATGTAAGTTTAAACTAAAAAGAAAAACACAACAACAATAACAACAACAAAAACACTCCTGCACTTAATCAAGCTGAGAAGACAGACACTGATAAGGCCAGCTGCTCCCAAGGTCTGGCAGTCATCAAATGCCGTAACAACCCTTTGAGTGACCATTGCACTCTTACCAATGCTGCCCCAGATAGCTTTTGGTCATTTTCTGCTTCCCATAGACCCCTTTAAGAATCCTTCAGTGGGAACCCAAACCTTACAAGACATGTTCTTCCTCCCTCTTGTTGAGGGTGGCATTCACCGATTCCTCTGAAGTACCGCACCTTGCTGCATCAAGTCAGTAAGTCCAATTTTGTCTAACTACAGGCTCTTTCTGGTGGTCTTTGGCTGATGAAACCTTAATAATACTTGGACAGTGTCTCTAGTACTGCCTGACCTAAACACACTTCTTTTTCCCAGAATCAAAAGAGCTAGGGAGTTAGAGAGTTAGGTGCATCTTGCTGCTTCTTTGCCTGTATAATCCCACCATGACCTTGCTTTCCATTTATATCCCATGGAACTGGAAATGCTTGTGTCCATGTTGCTCTGATAATCCCCCTCTCACCCATCCAGTTTTCAGATCAGAAAAGCTGGAGTTGAGGAGTTAAATAATTTACCCAAGGAATACAGGACATGGAACCAGGATTAATTCCAGGACTATCTGATGCTGAGGTCCATGCTTTGAACTATTATAGAAGAATGTGCCTTCAATTTGTTCCTTTTCTATTATTCGCTTTTATATTTTCCTGGAATTCACCTTCACAGGGGTTAAAACAAGCTTTGAAAACTAACCACCTGTAATGCCAATAATTCAGCTTCAAGGCACTTTTACCTATCAACATATTTATGTGCTTAAAAGCTGATTAGCTAAGGTAACTCTGAAGTTGAAACTCAAATTCTTTCAAGTTCTTGCAATCACTGCCTTCCCTTTCCAGTGCATCTTTGCAGCTGGTTTAAATAGGCAAAACCAGGAATCCCTTTGAGTCCATACACATTTTTAGAAGCTCAAACATCAGCTCACCTGCTCTGTACCACTGTCATGCTGAACTCCGCACCAGCATAGTGTTTTGTACTTCTTAGACCAAAAGCAAAATAAATTACAAACTGGTCTAATTAACAGTGGTTGAATATCCTCACCTCTTTGGCAACCTATTAACAAAAGAACAAATAGATTAGATAGTTGCAGGCCTCCAGGTCTTCCTTTACAAATTTAAGCATTGTCAACTTGAAAAGTAGGTTACTTTTTAGAATAAAAGTGAAAACAAGACTGAGTGGTTAATAAACAGAAATTGGTTAACTGCTGAAAGGGGTAGGAGTTCATTTTTAAACATCAACAAATTGTCAGGTCAGGTAGACTCATGACTAGAGTTAAACAGAGACAACCTATTTATTTTTAAATATCTATTATAGAAAACTCTATGAGTACCCTTCTTTGGCCAACAGAGGGGATAGCAGTAATTATGCAATTTCTTCCTTTAAAAAAGCTCTTGATTTTTTAGCCAAACCAGATATATTAATATTTGAGATCATCTAAGTCAGTATTTGTAAAATTAGAAAGAGTATTTTTATTGTTCCTTCTTTTCTTTCACCCTAACATCCTGAACAAGCAATATCCTCATGTTCCTCCCAGGTACTTTAAGCATTCCTCACACCTCCTCATGCCTCACACCTCCTTTTCCCTTCCTCAAAACATACCTGTTCAATGTCCTATTTCTTCAAATCCTGCTGTGGAACAGAGTCAAATTGATATTCAAACCAAGATGTAAAGGCCAGTGATGTTGCTCCTCCCAGAATTTATGCACATTTTAAGTCATAAAGACTATTCACTAATTCACTAATACCCTATATCATTCAAGGATAGTTATTAGTCCCATAGTCAGTGTAGTGTAAAGATACTAGAAGGAAGAGTGGAGTAGCGGTTATACCGTTGATCAAATTTCTTTTAAGTGCCAGATACTGTGCCCATCCACAAACTTTTTCTCAAACTGCTTTCTAGAGACAAGAAAAAAAATTGTAGATTTGTTTGGTTTTTGTATAAGACAGAGTCTCATGCTATTGCCCAGACTGGAATGCAGTGGCATGATCTCGGCTCACTGCAACCTCTGCCTCCCGGGTTCAAGTGATTCTCCTGCCTCAGCCTCTGGAGTAGCTGGGACTATAGGCACGCACTACCATGCCCAGCTAATTTTTTTGCATGTTTTTCTGTAGAGATGAGGTTTCACCATGTTAGCCAGGCTGGTTTCAAATTCCTGACCTCAGGTGGTCCGCCCACCTCAGCCTCCCAAAGTGCTGTGATTACAAACGTTAGCCACTGTGCCTGGCCAAAAATGTAGATTTTTAAAATTCTAAATTGAGGCTTAAACAATCTATTCCCTGGCATTACGTCACCCTGTCAAAAGACATTTGACCACATAGAATTCTACTAGTGTCGATAATAATATTTATCAGTTAGTCAGTGTATTCCACATACTGGGCACATTTTACATAGATTATCACTAATCCCTATAAATAGGTAAGTATTGTTATTCTCTTTCAGAGATGAGGAAATGGTGAACTTTTCTATGAGCTAATAAATGATGAAGTATATGTTTAGTTAAACATCTGTGATCTCACATTCTGTAACCCTCCATTTGTCTTAATGTGTGCATATGTGTGAGTGGCAGAGGAGGGGTTGCACAACCTCAAAATTCTATGCAAGGGCGTCTCTGAATCAGAATAATTTAATTTGGAACAAAGTCATTTCCAGGGTTTCAAACAGAGAAGAGTTTTGTCTCTGAATGAACCACAAAAGTGTCAAACACTCCAACAAATGATGGTGATCTATTATCTCTGAAGAGCACGTCCTGAGGTTTGGACAGGACCCTTTGCTTCATATGGATTTAGATTCTGTTTTCTTCTAGAAAAAGATAATATTGCCTTTGGGAGATAGTAGATGGTAAAGCGAAGTATAGAGCTATAATTCTCACAGATAGGAAAGTTGAAAATGAAACTCAAATTCTCAAACCAGAAGCTCTGTATTTGCCTTCAATCATGGATTTATCATCTCTTTCATGGGCAAGACCTTGGGGATTGAGCATCAGTGGACTGTTGAGAAAATTGGGTGAAACCAAGTTCGTCAAGAGGTTGCAGGACTATAGACATATTAGGTGAGAAAAGAGAAGAAGGTCAAAGGGGATGAGATCATTTCCTGTAGACAAGCAGGTTTTTCCTAAGGAAAAGAGAGTTCATGCTTATAGAGGAAATGTCACTAGATGTATAGTAACTTGGGGTGGTTTTGAGGAAAGTTCCCCTTCCTCTAAGCAGAAGCAACTCTATGCCAAGGTACTGACTCCATGAGCCGAATGCAACCTAGAATCCATTCCCTACATGGTCCCTCTACTGGGCACAAGACCCAAAACTCTCAGCAGAAGTCCTGAGTACAAGATATAGGCTTAAGTTGCAAGTCAGGAAAGTCAGATTAGAAGTGGCAAGGACATAAAATTTCAGAAACCTACGAATAAAAAGATAGTCTATAAACGTTCAACAGAAAGAATGGTATGAGTGTGTATGTGTCTGTGTGTGTGTATGTGTGTGTGTATGTATCTGTGTGTGTGTGTCTGTGTGACAGAGAGGAGAGAGAGACTGAAATAAGGTAGATTACATACAATAATCAGAAATTAGAACGGTATCAGCTTTCACCACAGGAAACTGAAAGCTAGAATATTTTTTATCTATCTCACATCATTATACAGAGCTGCGCAATTCCTGACAATTTATAAAGTAGTATAGTAAATTTCTCTGATGAGATGAATGATCTAATACAAAGATTAACTTTTGTATGTTAAGAGATCGATAGTAAATATTTTAGGCATTGCTGGCCAGATGTTTGTTGCCACTACTCAACTCTGCCTCTGTAGAGTGAAATCAACCATAGTCAAAAGCAAATAAATGGGCAAGCTCTGTTTCTTGAAAACTAAAAAAAAAAAAAAAAAAAAAAAAAAAAAAGAAAAGAAAAGAAAAGAAAGAAAGAAAATAGGTAGTAGGCCAGATTTAACCTTAATATATGGAACCATAATCTAAAACATAAACATAATAGACTGATAACTAAAGACTTCATATCAGAGACATGCAACTTTATGGTAAATGAGAAAAATACAGTAAGATTCAAATAAATATAAACTACTTTACACTGAAAAACAGAGTAGCATCAATCTCTACATACTGTCCTGATAATGGGATGTTTTGGTCACTTGATACACCAACAATGGTATTTGTTCTTGATTTAGGAAATGATATTTTCATTTCACATGTCTTAAATGGAAAAATGAAAAAATAACTTTCAGCCACCCAGCAGAATTTTATCAGTAATAATGAAGAACTTAAAGTGTATCTTAGCCCAAGATCTCCTTTCAGCAGCTGATACACAAAATGATTAATGATATAGACTTCCCGGAGTTGCTAATCAACACAGACATGATTCTATGTGTCAACATATATGAGTAACATAAACAGCATATCTTTAGGTGCCATATTTTATCTGGAAGAAGTATAATTGAATACATCACCTATTAAGACCAAATAAGACCAAGATAAAATATAACACAAGGAGAACAGGTCCACAAAAGGCCTCTGTCCTTCCTTACTGATCCTATTCTACATTTCAACATTATAAGACTTTTTAAAAGATTCAGTGGGTATTACAGAAGATTTGTTAAAGCCTCTTGGTGAGCAGACCTGAGGATATCAGGCTAGCACTAAGGCCTCATTTGGAAGACAGGCACCAGGAGGCAAGAACATCTGCTGGTCATGTTCAAAAATTTTTCCAAATGTTTGAAGGCATTATTAGACTTTGTTAAGAGTGTTCACTTTTGGTCTCAAGGGCATTTCACTAAGACCTGGTTCATTTGGATAAAAAGAAAACATAGGGATTAATACCAAAAGAGTTGTTCATGCTGAAAATGTGTAAGAATTTTCAATCAAATTTAATATAAGTGCTGCTGTATCAACATAACAGCATGCTAATTCTGGTGCACACATGGAAAATATAGACTGACAAACCACTGGATTTCATGTGTACACATTTCCTGCTTTAGAAGGAAATGTCCAGGCAGCTGAAATATTGGCTGTCTTCTTAGTTGTGACCGACCACTAAACTGAAATGTCTAGGTATATTCCTCTAGCATCAAGGAAGGAGTCAAGGATGTCAGGGTACTAAGGCAAAATCTAAACAAAATGAATAAACAATCTTTCGCCTGAAACTATTTAAATAAATAAAGACATTGAGAGAGTTGTTATTATGTGAAAGACTGGGGTTACAAGATTTATAGTCAATTCTTTATCATAGCCAATATCTTCTTAAATTTCAGTGAATGGCTAGTGACATCATGCGCAGAACAATAGGGCATCGGAACTTGCATATAACATTTCTAGTACACAGTCACCAGAAATGTTGCCATTCAGGTTTCGTGTTGAGTAAGAACGTTGGCCATTGTTCACTGGTATATAACAGTCATGGAAAAGTAGAATACCTTAAAAATTTTTTAGCTAAAATACGTACTTCAAGGAGGTGGAGGGACAAAAGTACAGTGAACTTATTCTACCCCATTATCTCCCACACTCTCACCACCACTACGAATTCCTCATGGGCATTGAAACCAAAAAGACATCAATCCATCAAAAGGGCAAGTATGGATGGTAGACACTTTGTGAAAAATGGCTGACAATGAAGCTGCTCTCTGCAGAGAACTCCACGACCTTAGAGGAGCAGCCTCCAAAGGACAACATAGGCAAAAACAACAGTGTTTTGCTTTTCTAGTAAGTTAGCAAAGGCTGACTTCATGAGATAGTAAGATGGTGATGACAAAAATTTTGTCTTTTACTGAGATGAGGCGAAAAGAACCACTCTGAATATTTAACCTTATTTACTCATTGTTATATTACGGAGGGTTTTTTATACTCAAGCCTCTGGGGAACATGTGTCAAAGCATCTTATTTTTTGATAATATATGGGAAATATTTGAATATATGTGCTTTTTTGTTTGTTTGTTTGTTTGTTTGTTTTTTGAGATGGAGTCTTGCTCTGTCGCCCAAGCTGGAGTGCAATGGCGCACCATCTCAGCTCACTGCAACCTCCACCTCCTGGGTTCAAGTGATTCTGCTTCCTCAGCCTCCCATGAATACATGTTTTATATATTAATAATCAGATACATAATAATGAAGGGTGCCTTTGTATGTCAGCTTTGAGAGAGTAGACATCTCTGTGGGAAGAAGGGTTTTTTTGAGAAACTTGAATTCAAACCAATAAGACAGTCAGCCAGTCCACCAATGCATGCACTAGCCTATATCTTCTTTAGTCCCAAAGGGAGGAATTATAACCAACCTGTTAGGAGGCTGATGATTACTCCAGCAGCAATGCATCCTAGGCAGCCCACTGCACTGTAGTAAAGGTAGGAGATTGAGTACCAGGTATCAGCTATTGCAGGTCTGTGGAAAACAGCACATGTCACCAATTCCATGCATTCTAAAGACCCACAGTGATGTAGAGGACTGCTCAGGATTCGTTTTAGGGCCTGTCATCTCAAAAGCCTAAAGCATAACTTCTTGTCATTTAAAAAATTATATTTAGACAAAATGTGCTTTGTATTCCACTCAATCTAATTCATTCCTGAATTACAAATATAACAATATAGATACTGAATCATAAGTATTACAATGAGGATTGTGTCTTTCATTTCATTTGTATTATTTATTCTTCAGACATTTATTAAGCCCAGATTTAGTGCTAGTGATTGTGACAGGCATTAGTGATCTAAAGATGAGAAAGTCACAAAGTCTACATATAGGAGCTAATAGATAATCATAAAATGGGTTGGTTTTGCCTCAGTAGAAAAGGTATAAAAGATTAAGGCAGCCTTCATAGTAGTATCAAATTCAGATCAATGCATGAGATGATACTTTAGCTCATTTTGAAAGAATAATTAGTAGTTAATCAAGCAAAGAGGGGAGTCAGGGCCAGGAATTACCATTCCAAGAAGATAATACAGTAAGTACAGGCAGGAGGGAAGAATCAACATGGTTCATGATGAACCATAAATAGGTTGAAATTCTTTGATATAAAATTTATGGAAAGAAAATGAAACTCAAAGGCAAATGGAAGCAAAATAATGGAGTGCCCATTAGGAACCTGAGTCAAAATGAATTTTATGGAGGAATGGGGGACACTAGTACACCTCTTGAAAAATAAACAGATTTTAGGAGAGTGGAAATGAACACTAAAAGACATTCCTATAAAGGAAATAGCTTGATTAAGGACCCAAATGTAGGAAAGAGTGGGATAGGCATAGGTAGAAGAGAAGACACAGAATTCAGAGTAGAAGGAAAACAATAGTTAATAACATTAAAACCACAGGAAAGTTTGGCAGATATTTAGCTCCAGGATAAAAAGGTTGCATTTTATTCCATAAGCACATGAATCATTGAAGTCATCTCCATGTGGTAGTAATGAGTTCAGGAAGGTGCTTCAGAACAAATAAATCTAGTGATGCTGGATAGAATGGGTTGTATTAGAAAAGAAGAGAAAATAGAAAAATGGAGGAAATCAAAAATACAAATAAGATAATTTCACTTTTCTGGACTTTGTAATGACGAGAGTAGCCTCAAGATTGACAAGGACAATGGAGAGGAGAAGATATGCCGGGCCAAGAGAGACTTTCATAAATGTAATTTGCCACATTATCTGGCCAGTTTGAGAAGGCTGGGCTCAGAGGAAATGAGCGCATACAGAGAGGTATTGATGATAATCAGAAAAGGGCTACTAAAAATGAAGTACTTTTGAGGATACACAAATAACACAAATCCTGTATTTTCTAGACTTGCTCTTACATATAATTAGAATGTGAGTTAACATTTATTAAAGTCATGTGTAGTGCCACTTGATATATATATACACACTCATATATGCATATATATACAAACAGATATACATACATATACACACAAACACATATACATACAAAGATATATATATATATATATATATATAGTCTTATCTCATTTGATCCTCTCAAAAACGAAGTATAGTAGGTACTAATACCCTCATTTTTCAATCAAGGGCTCTGAGAATTCAAGAAATTACAACTTACTAACTTGTCCAAAGATACAGAGGGAATAAATGGTAAAACCAAAATCCAAACCCAGGTATTTCACATTTCAAAGTCTACAATCTTCTCTCTACACAATAGTATCTGATGTGTTTTGATATTTTTGATCACTTATCCCAGCCAGAAGCAGAAAGGGAAATCCTTTGTTACACCCTGTGTTCATATTGTTTGGTTTAGAAGCCATAGGTTCATAGCAGTGCTCCTAACTCCACATACCTATAAGCATTATCCTCATTGCTCACAAACTTCTTCTACTCAGTTTTATTCTTTGAGGACACCATATTCCTCATACCCAGTCACCTTTCAACCCTTCACTATTTTTCTGTTTTGTACTCATATCTCCCATTAACTCTTTCACCAAATCCGTTTTTGTAGGTCTGAATACCTCTGTATTCAGACATACAATGGACATCTGCAGAAAGCTGCAGCTCTGCGTGGCACTCTTCAGTGCTGGGTACTTCCCAAAGTGAGTCTCACAAGAGAGCAAGATGTGTCTCATCATACTTATCTCTGAAGAGTGCACCTCCCTCTTACCAGGTGACCCACTCTCTGGGACTCAGCACCATCTTTAAAGTCAGCATACCTGCTGGATAGCACTGGAGACCCTGTTGCTGTCACATTTGATTTGATACATTGGTCTGTTGATAGAGGCAAAGGCCATGTCTTAGAGGCTGGTGCAGGGTAAATGAAGGCCCCAATGGCCACCCAAAATGACAAGATGATTCCAGTAAGAAGACCTCCTAGTGCACCCTGGATGAAGAAGAAAAAAGTTAATGGGAAATTTGACAAAGTTGTCTATTGAAAGAATAATGAGATGAGGAGTTCTATGCCTTAGAGATTCTGGCGTTTCACCCCAAATCTTGGCCACATGTTTTGGAAACACTCTACTCAAACTGCCTTCACCTCAATTCCTGTAATGCAGGTTTATTAAGGAGTGACTTGTTCTTTAAACGAAGACACGAGATAATTTCACATTGATCAATATATTTAGATTTCTAGCAATAATTATTTTTCTCCTTAGGGTTTCTTTCTCTTACTACTTAAAAAGCTGCTGAAACTTTGATTCTCATTAGAAGACTTTCAGAAGTTAAGGAAAATTTCAAATATTAGAGTCACTTTTTGTTATCGACAGCTTTTATACAGAAAATATTACTCCTATCTCTCTTCCTAAGTAACTGACAGGGTCCCCTGAATCCCTAGTTTTGAGTTTTTTTGTTTGAGTATGAATACTAGCAAGTGCGTTTAATAGTCTTGTCATTTAAGGTTTGTATTTCTTGATAAATAGTGAAAATTCAAAGAATCATTTTTCTTGTAGAGGAGGCATAACAATTTAGCAGAGATTAAGACCACTAGAGAATATAATCGAAGGTTTCTGGTCACTGCTAGGAAGCTGAGCCTTCTGAGTCAGAGAAAACAAACCTGTTGGCTTCTCTAGTTAATCAGAAAAGAATAGAAGAGATCGTGGTAAGAGTTCCAGAATGCTTTCTTCATTATTGTTTGAAGAAACTAAATCAGTGTGTGTGATTTGAATACTTGTGCCTTGGTCTAAACAAGTGGTCTGCAAATTTCTAATATAACAGTCAGACAATAAATATTTTAAGTTTCGTGAGCCATGCAGTCAGTATCTGTCACAACTACTCAGCTCTTCTCTTATAGCATGTAAGCAACTACAGAACAATACCCAAACGGAAGAGCCTGGCTGTGTTTTAGTAAAATTTTATTTATGGGCACTGAAATTGGAATTTGATATAATATTTTTGTGCCAGAAAATATTATTCTTCTTTTGACTTTTTTTTCCCAACCACTTAAGTCAAAACCATTTTTAGCTTGAAGGCCTTACCAAACACAGGAGGCCAGATAGATTTGGCTTGAGGCATATCATTTGCTGACCCCTGGACTACCAGTAAGTGGCAAATGGATTTCAACTGGACGGCTAACCCTGGTTGATCTATAATAGCTAGCTGGAGAGCCATGTTGAGACAGATTCTGAAGTTGCAGCCACATTCTGTGGGAAGGAGATCCATGATTGGTTAGTAGGATCAGTCATGGCCATTGATGAGGGGAGAAGTGACACAAATTTGTAATATTTACTATACTTTAGTAAATATCTAGGCAAAGGACATGTCTTAGAGGCTGATGCAGGGTAAATAAGGGCCCCAATGGCTGCCAAAAATGACAAGGTGATTTCAGTAAGAGAAATCAAGGTGGTTTTCCTGACCAAATAGAAAAAACTACA
Source organism: Rhinopithecus roxellana (assembly GCF_007565055.1). NCBI lineage: Eukaryota > Metazoa > Chordata > Mammalia > Primates > Cercopithecidae > Rhinopithecus > Rhinopithecus roxellana. The sequence goes on from NC_044563.1 coordinate 26,948,862, forward strand.
ATGTACTAACATAGATAATAAATTAATGTTTACAGTGCACTGTAAAATCTTATGTAGTTAGCTCATATTTTTTTGTGGCTAGGATATTGTCTTCCCTCACATAATCTCCCCAAAGACATAATATTCTTGTCAACCCCAATATCAGACAGGTGATTAAGACTGCTTGGGAAGTGCTGCAAAGACCCGAATGCTCACTGCCCATCAACTCTTTACCTAGCCCAACAAGATTTATCTAGGAGAAAGGTCAGTAAGGGTCAGGTAGCCACAGAGACCTAATCAGGTATACTATCTGACACAGATATTATGGAATATCCTATAGTATATAGATAAATAAGTGTAAAGTCAAGCTTTCTGGAATCAAAAGGCTTTCTCGAAATACATGCATGTAAGTGTGCAGATGGCAATAACTGGAAAATGGCAATTCTGTTAGATTGAGAAAATCCTGCTATTATAAATGTTTTAAAAATATTGTTATATTATTTTTCCAGATAATTATTTATTTTGATTTATACTCAATACACAGTTATCCAACCAACATTTACTTGAAGACATACTATTAGCTTGCCAGAGCAGCAAAATAAAGATCCGGCTGTCAAAACCCAAGTTTGTCCCTTTTCCCCTATATAAGTTAGTTCATTAGTTTAATAAAGTTAGTTATAAATCTAGGTAACTATACACAGAAAACAATTAGATTTACATTTGTAAATATGAATTTTCAAAACTGTGTTTCAACAAAACTAGTCTTGAATTCAGAATCTATTTTACAATTAATGTTGTGGGCCTTTAATTTAGAGAAGACTTAATTTAATGTTAAAGAGTCAGCTTTCATGTCAGGATATATGGTAGTTCATAACTACCTCTGCTCTTCTTTCATTTCTGTTCCCAGAAAAATGTCACTGAAGTCAGAGATAGGTAGACTCAAGCTCTGTTTAATTCTACTGTGGACTCTTTTCCTGCTTAAGACAAATAGCTTTTCCAAACAGGGGTGAGAGGAGGAAGAAATGGCTGGGACCAGTTTTTGACTAGGAATTGTGAAGATGGCTGTGGGATCCTTACCTTCCAGTTCACAAAAGGGAACAAAATTCCCAAGGAGAATAAACCCAGCATTGGTCCCCCGCACATGCCGTGAATGCTGAGGGAAGCCTGTGGAACAAAAGCAGACCAGATGAACCCCCCACTGAAGGGCATCTGTGACTTCCTGGCATCATCCCTCTCTTGCACCTGGGATAAAATTGGGTCCTAGTTCTGACCGTGCCATTTATTAATTATGTGCTTTCTATAAGTCATTTCTCAATTCTAGGCTGAATGATAAGCACTGTATTTATGTGTGTGTGTTTCTGTGTGTGTGTTTGTATAGTAGAAAGGCAAACAACTTGAATTTGGTTTGAAGTCCAAGCTGAAACTCATTGAACTTCAAAGTGTTCTTTCTCCATAAAAAAAAAAAAAAATAAGGTCATAGAACCAAGGAGACTTCAAATCACCTCTAGAAAGTGGTTTTTTTTTTTTTTTTTTTCCCCAGAAAGATGGGTTCCAATGCTTGATTGTTTTTTCCAGATTAATTTCAGAGAAGTCAATGCCTCAGCTATATTCTTGACAAAATGGAGGTAGATGAGGGTAAAGCCTTGCTTCTTACCCAGTATCAATACTTAAGTTAATATTCCTGGCATTTCCTCTGCTGACTGATAGCATTGATTCACAGTTTCTAGGGTCGCTGAATTTGAAAGTTCATTTACTAATGATTACATAGGAGAGTCAATAAATTAGTAAAGGTAATTTTATCTTCCCCTGTGGGAGAAATATTTCACAATCTCTTACAAAGTCACTAGCTACCATGCCTCAGAAGAAAAAGGCCTTCACATGATAAAAACAAACAAACAAACAAACAAACAACAACAAAAACAAGGTGGTGGGGGAGGAATTCAAGAGTTCCTGGATTTAAAACTATGTATGTTTCTGTAGTGTACAAGCAAACTAATTTTAATTTTTACCTTTCTTTTGTTAATATTAAGCCTGTTTAATTAGAGGAAGACTTATAGCTCATCTAATTCAGCCTACTCCTCAATGCCCAAATACCTTCTGATCTTCCCTGCTGCTATTTGACCCCAGCCCCTCCTGCCCCACTACTCTCCATCCACTCCATTGTGGTTCTGTGGTCACATGTTTCAAGTGAAACAGGTTTCCTTACTAGAGGATTTTTCGGAGCCTTCAATATGCCCCTGTATCATGTGGATTTGGGGGAGTGGAATGTAGTGTGCAGTGTATTCCAAAGTCTTTTGACTGTGGAAATTTTGTTTCTTGGAACATGTCACAGGATGAGACTTTCCAGAACACATTTTCTAAAGTCTTTAACTAAAACATTGAAAGGGTCTTTGTTTAAGGAACTTAAGCTGCCCCACTCTCACCCTCAGCACCACCCATAAACACATACCATGGGTACAGGGTGGTTTCAGAAACATGAAATGAAATTAAACCTGGCTCTATACCTCATCCCTAGGGTACCTGATTTCTTGTCTTCTTCCCATATGTAAATTCTGAATACGAATGTTGTGCATTAAACTCAATTTAGCAAGGGTGTTTGGAAAATTAAATAAGGGAATTATAGTTGCCTTTTTTTGCCCATCAAAGTCAGATGTGTTCAGAGAAATGAGTGGACCACCTTGGAGTCAAATACCTCTCCTAGGAAAGGAGAGATCAGGGTTTTCATTCTTGCCTATCAACATCTCTTAAACTGCATGGCACACATCTTAATCAATCAAGAAGGTGGGCCCAGCATACTCAACTGAACGAAGGCAGGAGGATGAGGGCATCACTCACCACTTCCTCCTCACTACAAGAATTGTTTTCCACCAGTCTTTGGAGAAGTCCTTGCCTATCTGGAGCCCCTCATACTTCAAATGCAGAGGACCTTACAGTGGAAATATCTCTGGAGGAAAACAATTTAGTGACTCTAATCACCACCAGTTGGACATGATGATACTTTCTTAAGAGTAAATACTGATTGTGGAGCACAAGACATCAAGAGGCAACTTGGAAATATAGGTTCCATGAATAGGAAAATAAATCTTAAAAAAGTACCTGAGATCACTAAAGACAAACCTCGCCACCTTGCCACTTCTGCTGTGTAGACGGGTATATATCAGAGTGCTTCAAACATTATGAAGGGATTATAAAGCATCTGTGATAAAACAGTATGTTAATGGCCTATTAGAAAGGACACCATGTCCCACAAGTTCTTTTATGTAGACAAGTGAATTATTCCATCACTTAGCTCTCCCAGATTTGTTCCCTGAATCTTATAACGGAATTAATGGAACTTATCTAAGTAATCATTGGAAGGATCAAGTAAGTTAAACTGCTCTGGGAACTGGAAGGCCTTCTATAAACATTAATGATTATTATTCACTTACTGTGACTCATATCTTCATTTGAAAAAACATTTATTGAAAACTTATACCATGATAAGAAACTCTAAATGATGTTCAGATTACATAAGGCCAGTTGTGGTGGCTCACGTCTGTAATCCCAGCACTCTGGGAGGCCGAGGCTGGTGGATCACTTAAGGTCAGAAGTTCAAGACCAGTCTGGCAAATATGGCGAAACTCCATCTCTACTAAAACTACAAAAATTAAGTGGGCACCTGTAATCCCAGCTATAGGGAAGGGTGAGGCAGGAGAATCGCTTGAACCTGAAGACATGCTTATCTGATGCTGTTTTGTGAGTTGGGTAACACGGGGAATGGGGATGGGTGGCTCAGGAGACTTGGGTCATAAACCTAGTTTTTCCACTAACTGTGAGACCTTGAACAGGATATTTTTACTTTTTTTCCTGTAATCACCTGCAAAATGAAGATAACTGAAACAGATTATAATTGAAACATAAGGTTCCTTTTAGTATTGATCTTTTATGGAATTGAGAGCTGTGAGTTCATCTTGGATGATAGGTGGAGGTGAGTAGATATTCCATTCTACCACTCTTTAATTATGTAACTTTGGGACAGTTACTTCTTAGTTTCTTCATCTGGAAAATTAGTGCATTAATTATACTAATTTAAGAGAAGTGATGAAGATTAAATGAAATAATACATTTAGGAATCTGCCCAGAACAGAGTGTTACATACATGTTAATTATTATTGTTTTAACTATTATTATCACTACTTTTATATCAGGATAATAAATTCTCAGATCTGAATTTTTAGGAGTTTCTAATTTTATCTCACTATCCTATTACTAGTTTTAATAGTTTCTCCTTCTGAAAGTGATTTTGGTTGAAATTTTACATGTATTTTTAATTGGGAGCTGGTATTATTAAATGTCAGCCTTTGGATCTTGGAGGAAGAGGCAGGACGTTAGAAGAGAGTGGAGGGAAGTTCTGGTGACATCAAATGTGTCTTTTTCTTCTTTCGTTACCTGCACAACACCTCCCAGGACGGATGCAGCCACAGCCATAGAGGTACACATCACACCAAATAAGAGACCTGAAAGAAAGAAAGACAAATTACAACCGTAATTTCCTGAGGAATTCTTGACTTCAAGGGATGACTTGAGCCCGCACTCAAAACTGTCTCTGATGCAAGCCCTTTGCAAAGGGATCTCAGTGAGGACCGTCCTCCACATTCAGCCATCATCAGCCCCAAGAGAGGCATTTAGGAAGTCTCTCTACCAAGGGAAAGTTTCAATGACCTGCTTCCTCAGGTCAGGCGGAATGAACTGGTATCCAGCCTCAAGGGTTATCCTAAGCTTCTAGAAGAAATCTGTTATGTGGAAATCACATGAAAATGTGAGAACGGTCCAGACTAAATCTAGACAAAATTAGTGGAAATTAATTCCAGGGCAACCACCCTCCAGCAAGGAGGTGAAAAAGAAGCTACTAATTCCAGGAATCCAGTAGCTTTTCATCTTAACAATGGCTAAATAATGTCTACAAATTCTATCTAACAGATTTTGCACATCTGGAAAGTTTTTCAGATTTTTCCCTTTGGCGCTTTATTTGTATTATCCTTATAGTCCTTAGTTATGCTACATAATGATTTATTTGTTTCTATATCACCATAAGGGCCTTCAGAGTACGGTGCTCTTCTGGTATCATACAACCTCACTAATAAATCAGCATATATGTTTTAGTCAATGTGTAAAAATAACGTCTTTCCTAAACCATCTTTTTTTTTTTTTTTTTTTTTTTTTTGAGACGGAGTCTTGCTCTGTCTCCCAGGCTGGAGTGCAGTGGCCAGATCTCAGCTCACTGCAAGCTCTGCCTCCCGGGTTCACGCCATTCTCTTGCCTCAGCCTCCCGAGTAGCTGGGACTACAGGCGCCCGCCACCTCGCCCGGCTGGTTTTTTTGTATTTTTTAGTAGAGACGGGGTTTCACCGTGTTAGCCAGGATGGTCTCGATTTCCTGACCTCGTGATCCACCCGTCTCGGCCTCCCAAAGTGCTGGGATTACAGGGTTGAGCCACCGCACCCGGCCTCTAAACCATCTTTTAAAAAGCCATTTTTTATACATCTTTGTTTAAAAATCATCTCAAGAGTACACTGAATTCCAATAATAACACATAAACTAAATAATAGAGAGAAAGGCAAAAAGTAGCAAGTAGACAGAGACACAGTGACAGAAATGGAAAGAAAACTATTGTGTTGATTCTTTTTGAACATTCTCTGTCAGCTGTATATCCAGCCCAGTTCCCAACATGACTATTAATTCAATCTTATTGAATACCAACCATAGATTTGACACTGCACCAGATGCCAGTGCTATAAAGTTAGAATGTGATTCCTGTCTCTAACAACTTTCACTGTAGAAAGGAACTACTTGTAAATTAATCCAACAAGTATATGCATATACCCAAGAACAATGCCTGGTACACAGCAAGTACTATGTATTTATCATTTTTATTTTATTTCAGATTCAGTACATGATATTTCCTATCGGAAACTTACTCTTAAAATGAAATCAGGCTAGCAACTTTTGAGGCTCTCTTTTCCAGCTTTTCAAATACTGAATTATCATGAACGATGTGCATGTTAAAATAATTTGGGGGAAGTATGCAGAAGTCCACAATTTACTTTTAAATGTACCAAAAATATGATGGATTAACGGATGGATAGACAACTGGATGGATATGCTAAAAAGCAAGCTTAGGAAAATATTAATGGGAAATCTAGGCAATGTATACACGATAATTCACAACAAATTTTTAAACTTGGCCAAATAATTTAATTTTTATAATAAAATATAAGGAACATAACACAATAGCATAATTAAAATCATTATTGTTAAGAAGTTTATATAAGGAGAATTCAAAGTAACACAAAGAAAAACTTGAATTCTTCAAGTATACAGAAGAAAAGGACAAAGTTATGAAAATAAGAGAAAAAGTGAAAGATATGGAAAACAACCTAAATTAGAAAACCAATTAAGCATAAAGGGATGGTAAAACTATTCATACTTGCAAGCAACAACCACACTTTCAATAAAATCAATTTCCATGTTAAGAATCAACGAGAGTTGAGTCAATGGTCAGATATATCATTTTCAAAACAAAAACAAACAAAAATTACAGCTTTCCACATTGATAATAAATAGTTTAGCAGACATTATGTGGAAAGCATCTTACTCATATTATCAAGGAAAGGAGAAGGAGGAGGAGGATGAATAAAAGAAGAAGAAGAAGAGAGAGGAGAAAGAAGAGAAGAGAGCGGGGTGGGGGGGAAGGAAGAGGAGCTGAAAGAGGAAGACGTTAGTATAGTTAATACGTAAAATAAAAAAATACAATACAGTTAAATAGAAAAAAATAAATTCTATTGCTAGGTGGAAGACTGACAAAGATATCAGTTGTTTCCAAATATGTTTTCAGGTTTAATGGAATCCCATGGGATTGAGGAGTGGCAGTGGGGGCTTCAGATAGGTTCCATGGAATAAACATTGAAGTCATTTTGAAAGAATAAATAGTAATGAATAGCCAATTTTTTTTGTAAAAATTACAATGGAAACATTTTAATTTTTAAACTGTAAGAAAAATGAGAAATTGTTCTATCGTATATTTAAATAAAATACTACAAAGTTATAATATAAAACAAGATGGTTTAGTCCTGTAATTACAGAAAATAAGTATATACTATGAAACATATTCTTATAGATGAAAAAAATTTATGTTATATATTTTTATTAATGAAAATATGTTTAAAACAGGAATATTGGAAAAATAATGCTGGGGAAGTGAACTATATAAAAAAAAACAATTTAGTGGCTGGATGTGGTGGCTCACACCTGTAATCCTAGCACTTTGGGAGGCCGAGGCCGGTAGATCATCTGAGGTCGGGAGTTCAAGACCAGCCTGACCAACATGGAGAAACCCCATCTCTACTAAAAAAAAAAAAAAAAAAAATTAGCCAGGCGTGGTGGCGCAAGCCTGTAATCCCAGCTACTCGGGAGGCTGAGGCAGGAGAATCGCTTGAACCCAGAAGGCGGAGGTTGCAGTGAGCTGAGATCATGCCATTGCACTCCAGCCTGAGCAATGAAAGTGAAACTCTGTCTTAAAAAAAAAAAGAAAAACAATTTAATTTATCATCTTAAATAATAAATCAAATAAGTAATTTAGATGTATTAAATATAAAATATGAAAGTACTTACAATCTAAAAGAAAATATAAACATAAGTTTTTAATGTAAGAAATTTATAAGCATAAAGAAATGATAAAATAATAAAAGAAATGATATATTTGATCAAACAAAATGAAATTTTCTGTACATGAAAAATATGTTTCAAAATAATTAAGCTGGGAGACATTCTACAATAGACAAAGGACTTACTTCCTCTCTATGTAAAGAGATTTTGCAAACAATAAAATTTCTACTGTCTCATCAACAAATATACAGAAAGCATAAATAATTTTTTACAAAAATATACAAATCATTACTATCTGAAAAATAATGATCTATATTTCAAAAGATGTAAATTAAAGCAAAAATGTGATGCCATTTTGTCTACTAACTTGGGCAATTTTAGAAAATACTAATATTAAGCACACAAAAAATGTATCAACACTCAATGCTGCCACATAATTATTTATTCAATCCTGCTAGAACGAGATTTCATAATACATACCAAGAAAAATAGGTATAATTTTATTTAACAATGTACATAAGTTTTCCCAAATTACTTATGTTTTCTATTAGTAAATACATAATTTGTTTATACTTTAAAAAGTAAACCTTGTGAAACTGCAATTTCTCTGGTAAGTGCTGAAGTGATTATAAACATAATATGCAATTGCATGATTAAGCAAGGAGCAATTATTCTTTCAGGGGGTTACTAGGAGTTTGGTCATAAGGAACAATTCTTCAGAAAAGAATTCAGCTTTTCTTTGGCAAGGTGACTGGCCATAGTGAGCACAACATCTTCCCATGTAGAGAGACTAATATGACCATCACACAGTGTAATCAAGAGAGATTGATGTGATTAGTCTGCAGGGGCATCCAATCTTTTGGCCTCCCTGGGCCACATTGAAGAAGAAGTTGCCTTGGAGTACATAGAAAATACACAAACACTAATGATAGCCGATAAGATTTTAAAAAATACAAAAATATCCAGAATGTTTTAAGAAAGTTTACACATTTGTGTTGGGCTGCATTAAAAGCCATTCTGGGCCGCATGTGGCCCACAGGCCGTGGGTTGGATAAGCCTAGTTTAGAGTGTGGGGTAAGTATAGAAGAGTATCTGAAAATAAAGTCAGTTAAGGTAAACTAGCTAGTCATTCTTTCCTGATACCCTGCCGGATCTTTGGAAGTGTAAGAATCTATATGTGGGATTCTTCACATGTCTCACTGTGCATTTGTGTTTATAAGTGTGTCCTGAATAGCACGTGCAGGATTTTGACATGTACCACACGTACATTTCATGATATGGAATAGAAGGTCCACCAGCTGTACCTACATAAGCCTTTACTGATCCAGGTGCTCAGCTTGTCCGAGAGATGGGGAAAACAGCTCTTGACAAAATCCTCAAAGGTCACTGTTGCCAAGGCATTGATGCTGGCAGCCACGGTGCTATAAGGAAAGAAAAGTGAGAACATGGTCTAAGCTACATAAGGCAGAACTATCAGCCTGCCCTCTTGTCCAGGGCAGAAAGATAAGGCAAGGCTCTAGGAAAAACAGATGCAGACAGGTCTCTATCTTCTGAGACTCCATGAGAACTATATGGCCTCTTTACTCATCTTTGAAATCTTTTTCCATGCTATTGTGCTTAAATTTTTTCCATGAACTACAGTGAAGAAGCTAGGCTTTCATAATCTAACACCCACTAATCCCTCTTAACAAGAGGTTAAATGAACTAGCAGACAGCACCAGAGGAAATATGTGTGTGTGTATCTATGTGTGTGTTCAGGTTGGAGTGGAAGCAGAAAGTAGTGACTACCCTATCCCAGGAATCAGTACAGCCTGCCACTCATTATTAATTATTCACTCATTTATTTATACATCGTTTTATTCATTCTGGGTATCAAGCATACAATGGTGAACCAGAAAGACATAGATCTTGCACTCTAAGTGGTACACAAACTATTGACAATTATTTACCTGCTTACAGTTGTGAAATTGTTGTGAAGGAAAATAGCAAGGTGCTATAAGAGCATACAGAGACCTAAATTGATATGTAGTTTGGAAAATTTTCCTTAGGAAGTGACAGATAGGCACTGGGAAGATCCACGCAAAATGGGAAAAAGATGTTGTAGGAAAAAGGAAAACTTACATATAAATGTCTCAACATAAAAAGGAGCTGTTACATTCAACAACCGAAATCTACCAGCGTTGCTAGAATGATATTATAACAGTAAAAGAGAAAGTGGCAAGAGATAAGACTGGGAAGTGTCCATAAATCGAAACTGCATAAAACCTCTGATATTCCCTCTCTCACTTTCCAATCAGAGCTCAATCTTATTTGACCTAAAACTTGCTTAGGTGACACAGCACCTGAACGTTGGGGTTTTCTTTGCAGAATGACATGAGACCTTCTTTAATTCGTCATACAGACCTGGAATATTTTAGCGAGTGTAATAGATAAAATATTCAACTCAAGTGATGCAAAATCACAACTATGAAAAAAAAATTATGGAAAAGAAACAGGCCAATGAACAAAAGATGTCTAGGAATTTGTAAGTTTTCCATTTATATTCATTAAAAATTATTCTGTTATCCTTCAGTGCTCACTTGAACACAAGATATAGCTATGACTTCTCTAAGTAATATCTACAGAGGAAGTAAAAACTGTCCAAGACCCATATCTGAAAACTAAGTGCTTTGGGGGTACTATTCTTATTTTTCTAAGAATTAAAACATGATATGTGATCTCTGCCAGACTCCTCTTCTATCTGGAGCTCCATAAAAGTTAAATAAGGAAAGAAGACGATTAAATAAAAGGACTTTTTATGCTCCCAAAATCTTTGTCTTAATATACATCTTGTGAAAGTTTCTAACATCAAGGTTAATATTTGAATCCTTTGGGTGGGAGGAGCAGAAAGTTGAATTTGGCCCAGCAGGGTAAGGTTTGTAGAACCTTTGCAGGGTTGCATTGGCAGTCAGGTGTATCCATATGTCAATTTTCAGATTCTAAAGCTGCTACAAGATAGTGGAAATATTTTTTCCCCTATGTCTCAACCACTATCTCCCCATTCTATCCCCACTCCTGTCTTTTCCTTTCTCTGTCCCCACAGTCTCCTTGTGGTTGTGGCAGCAGTAATCTCTCTGTACCATATGTTGTCCAGTGTGTTTCTTCCTTGAAAATTTGATACTTAGAATAAAGGAATCAACATTCTTTTATGGGGGATTTATTCTGTTAACAGCCATATTTCTCCAGGCTGGAAAGAGTGAGCCTTAGAGTAAGAGGGCAAAAAATAAAGCATGTAGAGAGAGACAAAAAGACAGAGTGTGACCCTTACTGGTGTTTGAGTCTCTGGTGCTCATTATCTCTGTCCTTAGTGTCCTTGAGATCCTAGGACCAACACCATAGGACACTGTCTCTGTGTGCTATTGATGCAAAATTCTAAAAACAGTATTAGTAAAGACAAGTCAGCAGTACACTAAATTAAAATCCTAAGGTAAAGTCATTATGTAAATTCAAGGATATTGCTATTTTGGAAATCTGTCAACATATTAACATGCTAAAAGTTTTGAAAGAGCAAAATTATATATCCATTTCAAAAATGCTAAAATTTTACCAAAATATACCACTGACATAAACATCTTTCTAAAATTAGCATAAATATATGCATTTTATTCTTTTACTTTTTAAATAATTTATGCAAATATTCTCAAATATAAATAATACCTTTCAAACCAAAAGTCAATACCTTATTAAATTGTAAAATCAAAGAAATATTCCCTTTAGAGTACATAATAAAACGAGGATTTCTGTTATTACCTTAATTATTTATTATTGTTCTCAAAGCACAATTACATAAGAAAATAAACATAGAAGTATGCCTATTAAAAAGAAAGAAAAAAAGTCAAGAGTATTTGCAGATATTTGATTACAATCAAACCCCAAAGAATCAACTAAGAATATTTTTTAAAAACCCCTAGGTATCAGGAAAGTTCTGTAAAATAAAATTAATTAGGGTATCAGCCTAATAGATAAATTATATTTTAAAGCACAGTCATCAAAATTATTGGTGTTGGCATAGCTAAAGACCAATACATGAAAAGAATGTAAAAGATAATTAAGAAAAGGTATAAAATACAAAGAAGAATATAGAATGTAATAAAAGTAATATTTCAAGTCAGTGGTGAAAAATGGCCTATTTATTAAAGACAAATGGGACAACTTGGTTACTAGTTTACAAAGAAAATAAAGCAGGAACTTCACTTAATTTCTTATATCACATGTATAGTCTAGACAATTTAGTAATGTTAATATTGAATAAAACCATAAGTATACTAGAATGGTATCTAGTTGATTATTTACAATCATAGAATGGACAAACCTTTCTGAGAATGATGTTAACCCTGAAATCAGAATATAAAACATTAATATAAATTAAAATCTTTATGTGCTCAAAAATGTCATTAATAAAGCAAATAAATAATGAACAAATGAGAAAAGCAGTCAGTTGGCTACTTTTCTTACATACAGGTCAATTGGCTACTTTTCTTATATATAAAGAGGAAAGCTCAAATATTCCTGACAGAGAAGACCAAGTCTTCAATTTGTATATCACTCACTCCCTTGGTTTCAAACCTTCTAATGACTTCCTATTTCACTTGAAATGCAAACTCTACCATTTCATGAAGGCTCATCATGATTTGATTCTTGCTCACCTCTTCTAACTCATCCCCACCTGCCAGTGTTTCCTCTGTTCTTCAAACACTCCATACAGTTTGTCTCCCCAGGGCTTTAGTATTTGCTTTTCCCCCTGCCTGTAAATATTCCTGCTTGTGCTCTTCACATAGCTGGCTTTTTTGCATCCTTTAGATTTCAATACAAGTATCACATATTCAGAAAGGAGTTCCTTAAAGAGCCTAACAAAATTAGGACCCTCAGACCTCATCTCTCTTGAGGATACACGCTGTTATTTCCTTTATACTGTTTGCTATTTTCAGACACAATCTTATTTATCTTTTTTACTCACATGGCCATCTGCCACGTCTGTTAGAAAGCGAACTCTATATTAGCAAGGACAGTGCTTATGTCAGTCTTGTTCTCTGCAATATCCCTGATGTCACCAACTGTGTCTGGCATAATATAAGTCTTCTAAAATATTTGCCATAATAAAATACATGAATGATTTTGTATTTAGAATAATGCCCTTATTTGAGGAATGGAAGTTATTAGCTGTCTGAGTGTGTTATTAAAGATGAGATGAATGGAATGCAAAGAATAGATGTGCAGAATATATAGCCATGCATTGCTTAATGGCAAGGCTATGCTCTGAGAAAATGCATTGTTTGGTGATTTCATCATTGTGCAAACATCATAATGTGCTTACATAAGCCTAGATGGCATTGTCTGCTATACACCTAGGGTATATGGTATAGCCTACTGCTCCCAGGTTGCAAACCTGTACAGAATGTTACTGTCCTGAATACTATAGGCAATTGTAATACAATCGCAAAGCATTTGTGTACTTAAACATAGAAAAGGTATGATAAAATGCGGTATTAAAATATAGGGCCATCATCATATATGCAGTCCATCGTTGACTGAAACATCATGTGGTACATGACTATACATATTGCAGCCAAATGAATAAGAAGAGCCAGCAGAGTGAGCTGCTTTATGTAAAGGTGATGTGAAAGTGTGGGGTCAATTAGCATCAGACAAGGTAGGATAGCGAGAATAAAAGTCTTGAGTAGGGACAGATCAAGGCTTACATCCAGCCCCTGCAGTTGACTAACTCACCATAGGTAATTTTTCTATCTGGCTAAATCTCATTTTCCTTATCTGTATACTGATGATGAGTGAGGTTCTAGCCTCATATGTTGTATGCCAACTAACAAGCAAATACAAATAACACATTCAGAAGGTCAGTTTACACACAGTGGGTGCTTGCTGAATACTGTCGATCACTACACCATCACCCTTGTCATCCTTTCCATCATCATCATCAGATTATTGTTGATATACGAACCTCAGAGTTCCACTGAAGGCACAAGCCACAAAAAGTCCTGGCAGTCCTGGCATTGTGGCAAATATCTCCATGACAAAGTACGGCATCAGCTGAAGAGGAGGCAAAAAATAAAAACATACAATGAAGAAAGAAAGAAAAGAAAAGAGAGAAAAAATAGGATTAGCGGTCTTCTCATTAGTGTTTGAAATGTGGGAAAATAGCTTTTGAGCAAAAGGAGGTAGGAAGTTTATTTTCCTTGTTTTCAATATATGCCATTTTCTTTCCTGTTTATCCTGAATGTTAGCAACTAAGCCCTAAAATCAAACCCATAAAAGAAGTCTTCAGGGAATCTAGATATGATGTTCTACTCTACCTCCAGGTTTGTGGCAGAGGAGCCCCTCTTTGACAGAGCAGGACAGTTAAATACATATAGAGAGGGAAGGCAAATGATTGCTTCTCGTCAGCATATTTTCCATAAATAAAGTTTCCAAAACCATGTTTACTGTGCTATACCAGCATGATATTTAAATTATGCTGAGAAGACATGAAAAGAGGCAGGCATTGTGGAAATAAGGGTCATTGTCTTCAATCTGAGGTTCCTTAATCAACTGTGAAACCTGTAGGAAGAGTCCAAAGGCAGAAGCAACATCCAAAGCCATAGTTCAAGCCTGCATTCCACTGTTCCCAAACTTGCTATGCTACCAAGCCTTGTCTTCAGAAACAAGGTGAGGTGCCCTCTTTTTTTTGTTTTTTAGATGGAGTTTCACTCTTGTCGCCTAGGCTGAAGTGCAGTGGCACCATCTCAGCTCACTGCAACCTCTGCCTCCCAGATTCAAGCAATTCTCCTGCCTCAGCCCCTTGAGTAGCTGGGATTACAGGCGCCCGCCACCATGCCCGACTAATTTTTGTACTTTCAGTAGGGACGGGGTTTCGCCATGTTGGCCAGGCTGGTCTCGAACTCCTGACCTCAGGTGATCTGCCTGCCTCAGCCTCCCCAAGTGCTGGGATTACAGATGTGAACCACCGCGCCTGGCCAAGGTGCCCTCTTTTTTACCTTCTCATTCCCCTATATTTGAACCTGGTAGATGCAGATATTACCAAAGAGAAGAAAGAAGCCAACTTCTTGGGGTTTGAGAAACAGTGAGCAGTCCAGGCAGAAAAAGAGAAAAGCCAACATTACCCAACAATGACCAGAAGCATTCTCATTCCAGACGTTCCCCACTGTCCTCAAGAAAACCCATACCTGGTCTGGTGCTGAGATGATGCCTGAAGTCCAAGGGTCACAGTCTTTGAAGTGAGAATACATGATTAAGCCAGAGAAGACAGCACACACCAGAATGATCCAGAGACCCAGCAAGTTAAAATACAAGGCACTAGAAAAGAGCACATCGGCCTATTGGTAGCCTGCATACCATATCATGGTGTGGTAAGGTCATTATCAAGTACTCAAGGTAAAGGATTTTGGGCCTTTTTGCTAGTAAAATAAAATTCTATAGCCTTTAAGAATCACTACACTTTATACTTTTGTTATTTTTTTTTTTTTTGCTTGAGAATATTACATTTTTAGACTCATTACCAAATTTAAATAAAGTAAGATTTTTAAGTGAATTTTCCTTTGAAATCAGGAGTTTTCTGCAAAGTCTTAATATGTGTGGTATGAGATCTATTCTCTTGGATTAAATTTCACATACCGATCACTCATATTATATAACTTCCAGTGATTTTCCCCCTACTCAATTCATAAAACTGTCAAAAAGGCAACTTATATTTTTAACATCTTTTTCCAGAGGAATAATGAGGTAATACAGAAATAGGTAAGTGTTGGAAATATTCACTTTGGAGATTAATGCAGATAAAAGTTAGAGTTGGTTTTTTAAAAAGACAACAGAGAGTACAAAAAACTTAGGATCATCATACCCATATTATGTGGTGCAATTCATTTTATTTTAAAAGGCACAGATATGCCTAATTCCAGCCTGGGTGCTTTTGTAGTATCCTACAGTTATGTTGTATTCATTACTGTCCTTTGAAAGTCGAAATTTTACTAATTTCCTCAATTCCAGAGAGGACATGAAAGTAGGCTGGCCTTACCTTGGCCTGAGAGAATAAACAAACTCACTGTGGAGATGGCCACAGGGGCCCAAGAGAGCAACGCTGAACATTGTCTAAGATCTAGTCACTGTTTGAAGGGAATCATATTTAAATGTAAGGACATACGTTTATTTCAAAGTCCTCTAAAACCTATACTGTATAGGTGTAGTTGACTTTCAGAAGACCCTTAAATCAAAGTCCACATTTATAAGGCAAATATGCCAGATAATTATCCCACTTAGAGGAGTTTTCACTTCACAGTTTAAAAGAAGTTTTTATCTCAAAGGCTACTTCCTTGAAAGTATTTTGCCAATGCAATGATTTTTATGTGTTTGTTTGTTTTTCTTGCTGGGCTTTGGGAATACAATTGCTACATAAAATCAGCAATACCGATAATTGCTTTAGTTGTACTCTGGCTGTCTCCAACCTTCTTTAGGCCAACTCTATTCAAGCCTTTGCTCTGGCCATCTAGAGAGGCTTTCCTGTTCATCCTTGTTTGCAACATTCACTTCCTGCTCTCTTGTCAGTTTCTACTCCTTATAATCAATTATGTCACTATAGTATTTATGATCTGAAGTTCTATATTTATTCATGTATTATTGTTTTGTGTTCCCAGAGCATTGAACAGTTCCAGCATATAGCAAATATAAAATTATTTTTTTGGTAAGAAATGATGAAATGATTGAAGAAATTAATGGTAGAAATTCATGACTACATAATTACATTTTTTACACTGTTTCTTTTTAAAATACACCATTGGACCTGTAGTTAAAAGTCTTTAAACCCTTAACAACTATGTGACTTTAGACAAGTCACATAACACTCTGAGTCAGTTATATCATCTGTAAAAAGAATGTAATGTAACTGCCTTACTTTTTATTATAGGATTATGAGGATTTAATGAGTTACACTCTGTAAAAATATGTGGAAGTTATATAGCCATACAGAGGACAGTCATATATTATCCAAAACAATCTTACAAGTTTATCAGTCAACTATGCAAAATGAGAAACCAGTGGCAATAGAACATTAAAGTCATTGTATTTTTAATTTGTTTATCATTTTAAATGGATGTTGGTTCTATAAAGGGTTAATTCTTCTGTTTGTAAAATAGGCTTTTTCATTGATCCATTCAAAAAGTATTTACTGGGCAACTGTCTGTACCAGGCCCTGTTCTAGATACTGTGGCTATAGCAAGAAGCAATGCAAAACCCAACCTCGTGGAGATTACATTTTGGGATTAGAAGCAGGTAATGAACACTGAAAATAAATAAATACATACATAAATAAGATAAGATAATTTTAGATCTGATAGAGATAAGGGGAAAATAAACTAAGGAAATGGAAATGGAAAAGCAACTGTGTGTAGATGTGCTCATCATAAGTGGGAGATGGGACGTGATACCCCGCATCAACTCCTACCCTCACAGCACCATTTGCTACCAGCAGACCTGAAAGATAAACAAGGGTTTAGAAACACGAACAGTTAACTTCCAGGAAGCACATGTAACTGTCTTGGTAAGTGATACTATTTCTAGGTGCAAGGAAGATTTGGCTTTAGATTAAGTTGTCTTTGGTGAATAATCACATTTCTGGTCATGAAACCAAATGCATGTATATGAGCCACTCCTGATTCTAACCCATGCCCACTTTCAGTGTGAACTTTATGGATCTATTTCTACCTACCTATTTTGCAGGATTAATTTTCCTCAAGTACCAGAGATTTTTCTAAACCCCATGGAATGTCTTAATTACATTAGGCTCTCAGATAATGGAACAAAAGCAAAACATCTCATCGGCATCTGTAGAGCCTCCTAGGTGACAGTCAGTCAGCAGCTGGCTCTGAGTGGCTTCCAGATGCCCCTGAGTGCCCTCAAGGCTCCAACTATGTGACAGATGGGAGCCCTCACCATTCCCCCACCACAGCAATCTCCCCTGCAGCTCTGTGCACTGCAACTGTACCGAACATCTGAACTGATTTCTCTCTCCTGAATTTTATTAACCCTATCACCTTAGATTCTCTCAGGGATCCCTTTTCTAAAGCGAATTTTTATGTTTCATCTTTCATTATTCTCACAAAATTACTATCACAGTCCTAATCCCTTCGTGGGAGTCAGCATGAGTGGAACCAGGAATGGCAGTCCTGAATGTTAGAAAATTATGTACATTTTGTTAGGAAATTATGTACATTTCTTTCTTCATGAGTATGCCTCCTTTTCTGCCAGCTTTCATACTCACTAAATACTAGTACAGCAAATTCCAGTTTCCGGGTAACTATAGGAATGGGATTGCATTTATTTTTCTTGAATTAAACTACTTTACTAAATGAGGTTTTAAGATTTATATACAGAAATATGTGTGTATGTGTGTACACACATTGATTGATTACAGCTATATAATTGTATTACTTGGTCTATCTTGTTGGAAATGTCCTAGTTAGATAACGATAAGTTCATTGATGGCTTCTGATTAGTTAGCCTTAATTTTCATTTACATATATATGTGAGTGTGTACACAGACACACTCACATATATATGCCCATCCATACATGTGTGTGTCCCTGTGTATATACATACACACAAGTATGACCTTCTCAAGGCATTACTTTGTTTACTAAGCGATAAACATTTGAATAAGCACAAAGCATTGTTCTTGGTCTTGTGGGGAAAAATGATTAAAAAGACACATTTCCTAACTTTCAGGTATTAACATAGAAAAATTAGGCATATTCACAAAAGAAAATAATATAAACTCATAATATTTTTAAAAACTAGATATAACAAAGAATTATTATTTATTTTAGCAAAGGATTCTTCTCTTTACAGGTATAGCCAACTATAATTTATTTTAGAGCAGAATTTTAAATGAATTTTTCAGATTAAGTCACATGCATTTTCAATAACACAGCTGTTTGATAAAGAGATGACCACATGTGTGGAGGGTTTGTTACAATATTATTTATTGTAATAAGATTTGAATATGTTACCAGTGAATTGATGGAACACCAGATAATGCTTTTATTTCCTTATTCTGAGAGCTGTGAAATATTACATTACAGTTCTCCTTTTGGAATTCAGCTTACAAAATGGTTGAATCATTTCCAGGCAATTTTATATTTTATTTAGTGAACATAAGAAACTGTGCATTGAAAGCATTTTAAAATCACTTGGGGAAATATTCATAGTGACTATTTCTCTAAGAAAAGTTTAGTGTATCCTGGTTAGGCTGGGGAGGTTGAAACCTTGGGAAGCAACACTGAAGATGAAGAATCATTTTGGATGCAGTTTTGGCTTATTTCTGCCAGTTTTGTGAAAGTGTATATAACTTTGGTCTCTATTTTGGAGCATGGATAGCTTTCAGGGCTTGGAAAACGTTTGATGCTTGTGCCTCTGCTTGTATCCTTCAGAGCAAACAGACCAGGAAAGAGTCAGAGCAGCTGAAGATCCACTGTGGCTTGCTATATTACCCTTTGTTTTCTTATTTTTTTAACCTCTCCTTGGAAACTTTAAGAGTACAAACATCTGTTAAGTGAGCTTAACCTTTGCAAATATAAATGAAGCTTAACTTGGGCTTTTTCTGGTAAATGCCTACATCAAACAAAAAAAAAAAAAATGAAACTTAATGCAAACTACTCAGAAACCACCACATAACTTACAGATATCTAACTAAGAAATTTCCAATCGGATAGACCAAGTAAGACAACTGTACAGATGTAACCAATCAAATATTTCCTTTGCTTTACTTCCATGTTTAACCTATAATTTTTCCCCTTGTGTTCCCTCAATGGAGGACTTGAGCTACTTCTATTTGATAACTGCCTAATTCATAAATCACTGTTCACTCAAATAAACTCTTTAAAAAATTTAATTGTGCCTTTTAACCCATGAAAAGAAAAATAATAGTTGAAGAGACCACATGCTAAATCAAGTGAGGAAGAAATGTGAGCTATTTACCTTTGCATCGCCACCCACAGTACCTAATTTAATCTAGTAATTTCTCAATAAATGGAGGCAGCAAATAATCGAGAGAAAAGACAAATCAACTTCAGTTCATACCCCTTCTCGGCCACTTCCTGCTGAGATGACAGTAGTAACATTGGGCTCAAAAAGTTGAAAGAGTTAAGTGAGTCTCTCTGCCTCTCTCTTACACACACATACACATACACACACATGCCCCAAGAGGAAGTATTAATATATAATAAGTACCAAATAAGGTAAGATAAAACATTAAAATTTGTCTTTACTAAGAACTTACAGCTTAGCATGCTTTTCTGTTTTGCAAGAGATGCATCGCTGAATAGTTGATTGATTGACCCCATAGATTCCGAGCCATGTAAAAGTTCCTCCCACTGTGATAGTCCAAAAAGTGTGTCGCCTGAGAGGATCTACATCAAAGCTATGAGACAGACAGAAATGAGTGAACAAAGATATTCATTTGATGCCCAAGATATTATTTTAGGTGACCAGGTCATGTAGCTAAATCTTTGTAAAGTATGAAAAAATTGCATTGGACATACTCAAATATATGCAGTCGAGATCCATTTGTTGATTGCTCTAATACATTGTGGAATCCACCAGCATGAGTTGATCCTTGAATGAGAACCGTTAAGAAGCCCACAAACATGACAACCATCTGAAATGCATCTGTCCACACCACTGCTTTTAATCCTCCCTGAAATAGAGAGAATGTTTGAGTTCTTGAAAACAAACCCTGTAACTCTTCTGGCTCTGCAAAGCCTCTCTGCTAATACATGCATGCATTCTTTTGTTTATTCAGCATCAGCCACTGAGCATCTTTTATGTGCCCAGTACCATGTTAAGCATGAGAATAAAATGAAAAGTGAGACAGACCCCTTCCTTAACTTTATAGAGTTTATAATCTAATGGGAGAAGCAGATGTTAGACAACAAGATAGTGATTTACTTAAAAATGTAGAAAGTGCAACTAAGAAAGACAGGTTACTATAGGAGCATAAAACAGGGAATCCTGACCTGGTCTTGAGGAAATGATGTTCAAGCTAATTTCTGAAGAATGAGTAGGAATTTACCAACTACAGAGGACAAAGAGAAGAGGGAACCAGAATGTGTGAAGAAGCACAGCTCCCTGAGGAAATACAAGAAAACTGGAAGATGTTGGTCAAAAGTGTGAAACACCCAAAGAGGAATTTGCTCTTTGGGTGAATTTGCTAGAGGCCTGGCCACACAGACTTTGATGAAGACACTTAAATGATTTCTCAGGAGCATAAGAAAGCATTAACAAGAGTTACATGATGAGAGATTTTGTTTCACAGCAGTTTCATTGGTGATTGTGTGGAGAATCAACTGCAGGAAAAGAAAAGGAGTTGAGAGACCATCTCAGTTTATTTCAGTAGTCTATGCCCAATGTGATTGGCAGATAGAGGTAAGGTAGAGATGAAAAGAAGTGGATGGACTTAAAAGCTATTTTGGAGGTAAAATCAACATAACTCATGATTCATTGAATACAGGTGATAAAGAAGTAAAGGAATGAAGACTAACCAATAGGGTCTGGCTTGCACAACTACAGACACTGTTTGCAAAATTAGTGACAGGGAATATATTTTGGGAAACTGAGATGGTAGAATATCAAACAAAGAACTAGGAAGGAATGGTATATTCCAGACATTCATGGAGGAATGAGTTTTAAGAGCTACAGAATGGTCAAATGGTGAGGTAAGCAGAACAGAGGTCCAGGAGGATGAATCTAATAGCAAAATCTAGGATACAATGATTAGGCAAGAGGTTAGAGCAGTGGTTATGGAACCCACCCCAGTTCCCCTTGCGAGTCACTCGAGGAATGTAAAAGGAAAAATAAATAATTAAATGACATTTAAGCCCTATCCCCACGGGTTGTGAATTAATTAAGGTCTGGAATGGGGTCTGGTCCTCAGTGTCTTTTGAAAGCTCCCTCATCGACTCTAATGTAGAATTACAGTTGGGAACATTTGGGCAAGAAGAAGGAAGGAAAAAGAGAGGGTGTTGTAGTATTGCAGGTATAGAAGTCCTTAGGACCATGATCTATGTGGGATGAGCAAGTGGGGAAAGATGAAATAAAGTGATATATCAGTAAGTGCTTGGGAAATGAATGAGCCCTATGAAAATGAAATGACGTGGTATTTTTAACATTGAAAAACAGAATTATCATCTCTAGTTACTCCTCCAGAGTGTCAGGAACTTTAGTGAAAAGATGACAGGCTTCATCTTCATCTTGAGATGAAAGAAGACATTGGGGTTGCCCCATCACTTCTTTTGTAATTAAAATTGAAATTCAATTTTAAAAATAGACATTAAAGTACCTGCCAAAGGCATTGTATTTATGTATTTTGTTCACATATGGTCTGAGAAATAATAAATTTCTTACCTCTTACCCCTAGGTAGCACTAGCTTAATTTTCTTAAATCCATTAAGCCTTCCAAACCCAAATCTCAACATAAGATTTTAGTGCTATGAAGACAAAATTGCAAAGGCCTCTGTTTTCAGAGGATACTTGGCATTGGTTGTGCAGAAATCTTTATAAACTTGGCATAAGGCAAGAGAACAAACCACTTTATCAGATATTAATCAAAAGGCAGATTATAGTCACCATGAAGACTTGTCTGACTTCTTCATACAGCAAGAGTCCTCACCTCCTTTCTCTGTCATACACACACACACACTTATCTTCTTTAATACTGATGGTACCTTGTATGTCACCTACCTATTTAATCAAACTGCCTTGTTTGGGGCCTAATGTTTGCCCTACTAAACTACGGAACCCTGGATGGCAACAACCACTTTCTCTTTCACTGGTTATTTTAAATGTTTTATACATCCACAGACTTAGCACAGTAAAGAGACTGCAATATGAGCAAAGGTGAAGTCTCTAATTTGACAAGAGAGAGGAACAGAGGTGTGGTACAGAGATTATATGGGTAGATTGGATTCACAGAATGAAAGATTTTTAACATCAGGCTAAGGAGCTTATAATTTATCTTGTGAACAGTAGGAAGTAAGGAAAGAATTAGATCAGTAAAGTGGCACGAAGAAATGAATATTTTAAGAAGATTAATCTGACAGAGGTATGTGGGGTGTGGGAGCAAGAAGAGACTGGAAGCATAAAACCAGTTAGAAGGTAGTAAATTTAGTTCATTTTAGTTTATTGTGATTATAAAAATATCTGGATGTGTTTCTGATGTCATGGTTCTTGGTTTCTATGTGTCCTACTTTGGCTATGCTTGTTTTCCTCTTTTTTCTCTTGCTTTGATGAACTGAGGGTTGCTTTTTCAAACTCCATTTTTCTTAACTTTGACTATTTTATGTAAATGGGTTCCCTTGAAATTTTGCCATGCATTTTAAATGTAGAGTCAATATTTAAGCAATGCCATAATCCCCAGAAATTCAAGGATGATAAAACATTTAAGTCTGAGTACTCCCTTCCTGATTTACATGCTGTTATTATGTAGTTTGGGGGTAATTCTTTTTTCTTAATTTCAAAGTGGCATATAATTATAATTATGAACATAATTATTGATATGTTTTATATTTTAAATTGTACAATAATATAAAACATTTAATAATATATAAATTATAAAATAATGATGATCATTTAGTACCAAAAATAGTTTAACTATACTCATTAAATGTTTACTATTTTATTTTCTTATCAATTCTTCTGTTTAAAACTGTCATATTTTAATGTTTTCCCTTTCTCCCGCAGTATCTCCTCTAGATTTTTCTTTAGGGAAGATCTATAAGAGCTAAATTCTCTTTGGTTCTTGACACTCAACTCCTGAAAGATAGCTTCGTCAAAAATACAATTATGACTGGGTCTGGAATAGTTTTTCCTCAATGCTTTGAATATATTATTCCACTGCTTCCAGTTTCCATTGTTGTTGCTAAGTGTCCCTCTTTAAGTATCTCTTTCTCTTTCTTCTGGCTCTTTTGCAGGTCCTTCATTTGTATTTGCCGTTCTACAGTTTCACTAATATATCTAGATATAAACTTATTCTTTTGCTTTCTGCTTTAAGGTTACACTTTCTAAATCCATATGTACTTATATTTTATCATATCTGAAAAATCACAAGCCATAATTTTTTGAAAGACTACCTCACCTCCATTCTCTGTGTACGGTCCTCTGAGACTCCAATTGGACATGAATTTTGTCCACCATATGTCTCCATTTCTATTTCACTTTTTTCATCTTCTTGTCTCTCTGTTATTCTTTAGGTTATTTCTTTGGATAGAATTTGGATAGAGTTTCCATCATACTGATTGTTTCTTCAAATATATTTGCTCTTTATAATAATTATTATATTGTGTAGTCAGTCATTCCTGATGCTTATTCATCTTTGAAATTACATTCTTTATTTATTTAAGCTGTTTATGCACATCTATTCTTTTATTCAACATCTTTTAATACCAAAATATTTTGTTCTTGAGAGGCTAAATCTTGTTTATTGCTTTGCTGATCCTCACTCACAGTAAATTTCTATTTCATATTTTTTATGATATTTTGTTAACGTTATCGTCAGATCTTTATCTGTGTGTAAATATCTTATAGTCTTAAGTTGGATTATTCCTCCAGAGAGGATTTGCACTTTTTCCTTGAAAAATTTGAAGTGCATCACTGAAGTAAAACCATGTTAGCTCCCCTCAAGGATTCTAGCTTAATGTTATAGTCCCAAGCTCAGTTTCCCTAAATTTTCACTGACCCAAATTTCAGTATCTTAATAGTAGTAGTACTGTTATCACCACCTGCCTTCAAGTCAGCCTCATGCATCCTGTCTACCCACAACACTCCTTCCAAATATCAGTCCTGATAATTAATATGTTTTAAATTGTTTTGTATTATTTTGTTACTTTGTTTTGGGGGGAGAACACTTACTTAGGGAGCTATGATAGCTTTTTCAAGACAAGCAATGCATTAAAAATTGTTATATCCAGCATCTAGCTGTCCTTCTCTGGACAGGTACCTCAGAGCAACTAATCTATTACATGAGATCAGAGGTAAGAGAAGCAAGATCCTATTTTTTTAGCATAGGTGGGAAGAGTTGAGTGTCTGGAATAGAATTATGGTAATGAGAATGGAATTTTTAAAAATGAAGACAAAACTAAGTGCAAATAAATAATGGAATTTGTGAGTATGAAAAAGAGGGATCAGGATGTTACATAATCAGAATAGATGTTACAAAGAGTAGGTGATATGCACATAACACCAAAATACATGAATCATCTGCTATATGAAAATATATTAATTTTTTATTTTTATCTATAGTGAAGGAAAGAGAATTCAACTGTCTGGGAACCACTGCCACATGCTTAACTGGTTAATTATGGTTAAAATGACTCAACTGGTTAACGTGGTAAAATGACTCAGAAGAATACAGATTACAGTTGCAGGGAGTGGGCAAACAATAGGTCCTCAATGAATGCTGGACTAAACTATATATAATTGTATTAATTACATAAATATGCTGCCAATACAACTCAGGCTCCTTAATTAAAAACAGAGCATGTGTAAAGCCAAATGGTAAGTGTAATCCAGGCTTATCCAGAAATACAAGACAAAAACAAGCTGCGAAATTCTCAAGTTTATAAAATAGCAGCCATCATTGCTCACTTGTATGTACGTTTTGTTATTTCTCAACCAGTAGACAGTGAAGTATAAAGTGTAAAGTATAAGTGTCATCTGTAGTTTATGAGGGCCATGAATGAATAAACTATTTTCTCAGAAGTAGCATAGGTTCACCTATTCTCTAATCAAGAAGACTTTTTCATTAGATTTTTTTCTTATTAGGCATGCTTTTCTTGAATGAGTGCAGAGATTAAATTCTCTTAAAGGTTGGTAATGAAAAGAATTTTAAACAACAGCACCTTCCTCAGGAAACTGTGACAGATAAGCTGACATACTTCTGCTTAATTTTGGAATAACAAATTCCGCTATAATTAGATGCCTGTTGCTGGAAATGTGCCCTTACCCCATATTAGGAGGTAGTGTTAAATACTTCTTCACAGCTAGATACATACCAGAGTACAGTAGAATGTGCAAACAATTCCTGTTGCAAACACAGAGCCCCAGAGATCAAACCCAGTCACTAGGAAAGAAGAAAAAATTATTAAAAGAAGTTTTCTTGAAAAATTAAAAGAGCAAGTTTTATGAGGAAAAAGACACAATATTTTTATCAGTGTTCTTTGTAGGCAAAAGTAAAATCAAATTAGAGTTTTTCCTCATTAAATTTTCTCACCTTCGAGAAAGATTATTTTTTGTTATATTTTTATACTTCTAGCTAGTCCATACATTTTATGTAATGTTAAGTCAAATTTTTCCTCCTAAGATTTTGTAGATTCCAATCTTTGATCCAAATGTTTTGTTTTTGAGTTTCTGTTTTTCTCAACAAAGTTAGTCTGAGTACTCTGAAATCACCTAAACATCATCCATGAGCAGGGATATGAAAGGAAATAATGGCTTTAGAGGTTCCACTAGGAAGACGTTTGGGCAGAAAGTCAGTAGACTTGAATTTTTATTCAAACAACCCACTTCTCTTCTCTGACCATCATGAGAAACATGAATAAAAATTGAGTTTTAATGGATCTTTGACTTTTTTTTCTAGGAAAACAATCCTTTTATTGAACTTACCTAGCATATATAGGTACACATCTGCCATGGTGGTTTGCTGCACCCATAAACCCATCATCTACATTAGGTAATTCTCCTAATGCTATCCCTCCCCTAGCCCCCTACCCCTCAACAGGGCTCCAGTGTGTGATGTTCCCCTCCCTGTGTCCATGTATTCTCCTTGCTCAACTCCCACTTATGAGTGAGAACACGTGGTCTTTGCTTTTCTGTCCTTGTGATAGTTTGCTGAGAATGATGGTTTCCAGCTTCACCCATGTCCCTGCAGGACATGAACTCATCCTTTTTTATGGCTGCATAGTATCCATGGGGTATATGTGCCACATTTTCTTTATCCAGTCTATCATTTATGGGCATTTGGGTTGGTTCCAAGTCTTTGCTATTGTGAATACTGCTGCAATAAACATATGTGTGCATGTGTCCTTATAATAAAATGATTATAATCCTTTGGGTGTATACCCAGTAATGGGATGCTGGGTCAAATGGTATTTCTGGTTCTAGATCCTTGAGGAATCACCCCACTGTCTTCCATAATGGTTGAACTAATTTACACTCCCACCAACAGTGTAAAAGCGTTCCTATTTCTCTACATCCTCTCCCACATCTGTTGTTTCCCGACTTTTTAATGATCGCCATTCTAATTGGCATGAGATGGTATTTCATTGTGGTTTTGATCTGCATTTCTCTAATTACCAGTGATCTTTGACTTTTAACAATCCATGCTTTTTTATTCCTGTTGCTTCTAGGAATACATATCATAAAATCAGATTACAAGTCCAAAGCACAAAACTCAGAGGAATATCAAGATAAAAAGGACTTTTTTGGCAGCTCTTATCTAATCCTCATTGACTCTGAGGTTAATATTTCTCAGTATAAGCCCATAGCCCAACTAACTGGAATATTGAGGACTTTCAATATGGCAGGCATCATTGTGAAGTTTACTTTGACTTTTATTTCTTTCCTTTTTGTTTTTAGGATTATAAACTATAAATTTTAGTGTAACTATTACAAGCAACTTTTACTCTTATACTGAGATTATCTACTTCATGAGATCACTGAAGTCCGTATATTATAGATGACCATACTTAGCAACATATACAATACCAAAACTTCCACAATTCCAATGATTTAAAAACCAAAACCAAATCCCAAACAAACAAAAGCAATCAAAATTGGTGTCTAGAAGTATATGAGTCAAAACCAAGTAATTAATTATTTGCATTATTTTCAAAGTTCAATATTTAGAGCTTTATGTCATGACTCCTAATAGTAATTCAGAATCCCCTAACCAGAAGAATATCTCCCCAACAAAGTATTTTATTTATAATTCTCCAAGGTGAGAAGTTAGGCATAAACATGGTAAAATATGCCAAGGGAATATTGATAACTTACCTTGATTGAGTGCCAGGGCAGGAGCATACACCACCACTCCTGTGTAGAGAATCTGGTAGAGAAACAAGAATCAGACTGGCAGTGTGAAAGTGATGTAGAAAGGAAAACTGCCTAGAAAGTTCTTTATTGATGTTAGAGTTGTATTCTCTTCAACTTGTTCACCAAACATTGCATTCCCATCCACTCTAATTTTGAAGTTGCTCACCACTTTCAGTAGTTTGTAGAGGGGATGTAATCATTAGATGGAGGAAGAGGGTTGGGTTTTCAAAATTGCTACTAATTTTGAGATATTATGGTTATATTTTGTGTATCTCTAAGGGATATAAAAATAGACTTACTTAAGTTTTGATTCATCTTCCTTCTACCCATTTTCCTGATACACGCATCTTAGTGTACTCTCTACTGACTTCATGAGAAGCTTTACTAAGGAACAGAAGCATATTTTAGCAGTTTGCTGAAATACGGAATTTAGACGTGAGATAAAAAGAATCTGCAAGGGAAAAAAAAAGTACTGTGCTGGGAAGACTAACAACATGCGTGATCTCCATAATGAATATATCTTCTAATTCCCAGAAGTGCAACCACCACCCTGCTGGAAATAGGTCCAGTTTCTCCAGTTTCTATTTGGAATTTCACCATGCAGAGATTCATGTTAGGGTTTTAAAAGGCAAATATCTATGGGCAGGTAAATTAGCATTGTTTTCCTCCTATTTTCTTGCCTAAATTCTTCAGTCAGTGAGTGGGAGTTATGATTAGAAAGAGGGAAGAAGCTTATCTTCTAGCAGAAAGTACTTGGTGAGTAGTAGGAAGTGTACCAGTGCCGTGCCATGGGCAAATTTGGAGCAGCATGAAGACATCCCAAAGCTGGGAGGGTGTGAAAGGAGTTCATAAGAGAGAAGAGAGGCAAGTAGGAGTATTCGCTGGGAATATTGTCTTAAAATGACTTTCAGTAAAATAGGTATTTCTGCTTCAACTCAGTTAATGGTTAAAAACAAACAAGAAAAAAGAAAAAAACTATTTACCAGACCATTTCATATCTAACTTAGAGCAACTTGTACAGCTTAAACAGCAGTGAAATACATGTTAAGAAAATGTGGGTGGCTTATACACACACACAGATGGCTTTTTTTTCCCTTTGTGGCATACAATGTACATTTGCTTGTTATTTTTAGTACAGATTAAAAGTGCTGTCTTTGGAAGAAAGTAGTGTCTTCTGAGTATTAAATGTCCTTTAGCTAAGTTTATTGCCCCCAAAATAAACAAACCTGTATCTAGTAACCTCATAGTTTCCACATCTGCAGCAGCCATGACCCCTTACCGTCTGTACAATGTAGATGACTGTGGCAGCATAGCGAACTGGTTTGTTGAATCGTAGTTGTAAGTACTAAAGGAAACAGAAAGACATACAGAGTCAGTGGGGTTTAGATAAGAGCTGCTAAGAAAGTCCTTTTTATCTTGGTATATCGTCTGTTGTGCTTTGCACTTTAATTTGATTTTATGATATGTATCCTTAGAAGCAACAGGAATAAAAAAGCA
This sequence comes from Rhinopithecus roxellana, assembly GCF_007565055.1. NCBI lineage: Eukaryota > Metazoa > Chordata > Mammalia > Primates > Cercopithecidae > Rhinopithecus > Rhinopithecus roxellana. The sequence goes on from NC_044563.1 coordinate 26,978,105, forward strand.
TGGATTGTTAAAAGTCAAAGATCTATTGAAATTCAATTTTTGTTCATGTTTCTCATGATGGTCAGAGAAGACAAGTGGGTTGTTTGAATAAAAATTCAACTCTATTGACTTTCTGCCCAAAAGTCTTCCTAGTGGACCCACTGAAGCCATTGTTTCCTTTTATATCCTTGCTGCCCCAAATTTAGTTGAATCTTTTATTTTCTCTTTTCTGGATTGCTGTTGTAGCACCCCAATTGATCTCCCTGATACCAATCTTTGCCCACTCATCCTATCAATCACATATCTCCCATATCAATTCTTTTAAAGCAGAGCTCTGATCATTTTGCTCTTTTTCTCAAATTCTTCAATGATTCTCTATCATTGACAAAACATAGTTCATATCCCAGGCTTGATATTCCAATCCTTCCATTGTCGGACCCACACCCTCCCTTTCTTAAATCATATCACTAACCTTCACATAATTTATTCTCCACATGCAATTATTGTTTATCGTTCAGCTAACATGTTTTGTGCTTTTTCAGACCTTTCCTTTGTTTAGGCAGAACTCTCAATATAAGAGCCACTGTCCCCAAATTTCACAAAGTCTTAGTCATCTGTCAATAGATGGAAGGAAAAGTAAATACGTTCTTTCAGATATAGAATTATGCAGTTGAAATAGTCCTTTCTTCTTTCACAGATGAGAAACTCAAGGCTTAGATTATAGATGAAAGCATCAGCCCAATTGCTATTCCTGGCCCTGATCATACTTCATCCTCTGAGCTCATATGGCACTAATACTAAGACTTTTTCATGGTTATCAGTTGCTATCTTGTATTTTGGTGTTGAATTTTATTATCTCACTCTATTCGTTTGTTATTAATACTGTATAAATTAATTGCCACCAATTTGTTGTTTTGAGACAACAGAAATTTATTACCTCTCGGTACTGAAAACCAAAAGTTAAAAATCAGTTTCACTGGGTCAAAATCAAAGTGTGAGCAGGAGGCTCCTACACGAGGCTCTAAGGAAAAGTCAGCTTCCTGCCTTCATGCTGTTAGTGGCTGCTGGCAGTCCTTAGCTTCTGGTTCCATCACTCCAGTTTCTGCCTTTACAGTTACATTGCCTTTTCTTTTGCCTGTCAAATTTCCCACAACCTCCCTCATATAAGGATATATGTGATTGTATTTGTATATAGCCTCTCTGGATAACCCAAGACAACTTTCTCACCTCAAAATCCTTTAATCACATTTGCAGTAATCCCTTTTAAAACAAAAATACATGTAAAGTAATATTCACAGCTTTCAGGGATTATGCCTGGATATATATTGGGGAAGGTATGCTGTTTTCAGCCTACCACATTTACTATCCCTGATATATACAAGTACTGTTCTCTTTTATTCATTTTTATCTTTGTCATTTACATATTCATTCATTCAACGAATATTTGTTACCTGCTTTACATATTGCATTCTGACACAAAACGGTAAGTAAATATGATATAGTCCATACCATAGAGGATCCTACAGATTAGATGAAGTGACCATTAACACATATTTATACTAATAAAAGTAAAGTTGCAATTGTGGTATGTTCAATTGTGATATGTTCAATTGTGATATGTTCACAGCTAAAAGTAGCTGTGAACTTACTAAATAGTAGGATCTGATTTACTGTTTTGAAGGTAAGGAAAGGTTTTTCTCAGTAAGTATTCTAGAAGACATTAACACGTGTCTTTCAGTGTATAACAAACATGTATTGAAAAAACAAAATAAAGTTTTAAAGTATCAATTGGCTTGAGGATTAAATTTCTTGCTAGTAGTTTCTACTTGATAGTAGTTTTTTTTTTTCCTGAATTTAAAAATTTCACTTTGATTAAATCAAGGATTGACAACCAAGTTATCCTTTCCCTAGAAACAACAGATAAATGTTTCATGGCTTACAATGGGCCCTTCTTTGAAACAAAGGACATCTCTTGGCAGAACTGTGATTCCATTTTATAATAACTCACATTCTGAATTTATCCTGCCAGATTCTCCCAAACCTGAGGTAGAAAACCACCTTATTTTCAGGCCCTCCCTTCAGATGATACATTCTGTGAGCCAGAATGTATACTCCAGTGAATATGTGAATGAGGGCACCAGACATAAGGAAAATATTACAGAGGAAGGGAAGTCAGTGAGGAGTCAGCGGTCTCAAATATCGTAAGATAGAAAACACTGCGAAATGTTTGTGGTGAAGACAACTTAGGTTCAAATCTTGTGCCCTTGGGAAGACTATTTTCTGCCACTAAACCATGATTTTATCTTCTGAATGGATGTTGTATGGATCAAATGGTGGGAGGTATGATAATGCCAAGTACAGAACTAGAGCTATAGTAGGATTTAATGACTGCTGTGGTCACTGAGGGTGCAACACCCATAGTTTATTGGCATTCACTGTTCCAGTACATGTTGATGGCATCTAAATGTGCCTGAGATTATCTACTGGAGAGTGTTCTGAGCCTTTGCACACGGCCATAGGGCAGATCAGAAAGGCTTGCGGGTGTTATCATTGGCACTCAGCCAATGACTAAATGGAGTTGGAAACAAAATACCCTGGCTTTTTGCCTTTCAGTGAGGACAATCCTGAGACATGCTTTATATTGTCTGTTAGAGATCCCCAGTTGGATTGAACCCCAGTTGTTCACAGTGGTAACCTGCTCAAAATTACATTTTTTTATTGGCATCTTTTTCTTCTATGTCTCACGTTGCCACTTGTCTATCAATGCTTACTAGAATCACTTCCCCCAGATAAACTTGCATTCAAATCCTTGTTTCAGGATCTGCTTCTAGTAGAATGCAACTTAAGACAGAGACATTTCTAGTAAATATAATGCAAGTAAAAATTTTGAAAATGCTTCTGTAATGAGGTGTGTTCTCTTTCTGAGAGGAACTCTTTTCTATCACATAAAGAACTCAGGATAGCCCACAGGAGGATGAGACTAAAGGTAACAAGGACAAGCTGTCTCATTTGCATTCCCCTAGGCCAGCAAGCTGCTAGCCAACTTGCTACCTTATGGAAGTCACAGAGATGGTCCCAAGTGAGACCAGCACAATTTTATGGGGCCCATCTGAGCCAGGCAAAATTGCTAATCTGCAGAATTGTGAGAAAATAAAATTGTTATTTTGAGACATTTATTTTGGGGTAGTATGCTACATAGCGATAGATAACCGTGAATACAAAGATTGGCACTAGAAGTGGGGAGGTGTACCTAAAACCAAAAACATGTAGTATTAGCTTTGGTACTGGGTGGCACAAGGAATTCTGGAAAACCTAAGGGGCAATGAATCCTGAAAAACAGTAAAGCCATGAGGATATTGCTATAGGGATCTCAAAAAAAAAATCAATGGTTTTCACATCTCAGTTAAGTTCTACTCAATTCAGTCAACCCAGTAAAATTACAAAGATAGTACTGGGGAAAAGCTATATGAACAAAGACCTGATCAGAAATCAGGCTCCTTGAATTCCAGTTTGAGATTTGCTGGCATCTCACTCTGTGATCTATGCTTCAGGATTCTCATCTGTGAAAGAAGACTATTCCAACTGCATACTTCGATATCTGAAAGAATTTATCCACTTTTCCTTTCAATGTATTCACTACTTCATTCAATAGTCACCTTTGGTGTATATATAAGCTATTCCTATCGTCAAAAGTAAAAATGCAACAGAGAAGTTGCATGCTTCATGCCTGCTTATAAAAATACCTGAGGTGACATTGACCAACATTATGATGGATTATTTTCAGAACCCCAAACTTGATCCAGCCATACTCTTTTCCATCTCAGGAAATACCAACTCTACTTTTCAGGTTGGTTTGAGCCCAAATTACATAGAACCAGCCTTTACTCCTCTCTCTCCCTCCCCACATCCAATTCATAAAAGAAATCTAGGTGCTTGCCCCCCACTTTCAAAACAAATTTACTTGCATTCATCCTCTCTTACCACCCCTATTACTATCATCTCTTGCTCAGATTATGTAAGTACACTCCCAATTACCTCCCCGATTCAGCAGTAAAAGCCCTATAATTATTCTTAATATCTAGTTAGAGTAATCCTCTTAACATACAAATCCTATCATGTCACTTCTCTTCCCAAACACTGTAATGACCCATCATTTCTAAAGTAAAAGCTAATCCCTATGATGACCTAAGAGGCCCCATAGGCCGGGCGCGGTGGCTCAAGCCTGTAATCCCAGCACTTTGGGAGGCCAAGATGGGCGGATCACGAGGTCAGGAGATCGAGACCATCCTGGCTAACACGGTGAAACCCCATCTCTACTAAAAAATACAAAAAACTAGCCGGGTGAGGTGGCGGGCGCCTGTAGTCCCAGCTGCTCTGGAGGCTGAGGCAGGAGAATGGCGGGAACCCGGGAGGCGGAGCTTGCCGTGAGCTGAGATCCCGCCACTGTACTCCAGCCTGGGCGACAGAGCGAGACTCCATCTCAAAAAAAAAAAAAAAAAAGAGGCCCCATAATGTTGGTTCAGACCCTAAATATCTCTTTTACAACAAATATTATATAGCACCATTTACTCTGCTGAAATAGTATTCAATAATATCTTATAGATAAACATTGAATTTCTCAAAATATAAATATAATTACTAAAATACCACCACTGTTATTTAAAGGAGAACTAAAAGGAAAGCATTTACCTAAAAAAAGTGTGTAATGTATAAATGCTCAGAAACCACTGTACAAGAAAACACAGTGAAGTAGTAGTCTGGGGATTATCATAAAGAAAATTTGAAATTGAAGAGAAGTAAGTAGTTCAGAAGGCAAGAAGTCCAAGAAAAAATGAGAGAACAGGTGGGCATTGGCCTATAAGCCAATATTAAATTAGGTAAATAATAACAAACTGGATTTATTAGTGTATGATAAGAGAAGGAAGGAAATAACTTTAAAGTAAAGATAATATTATGAGACTAATAATAAACTGCACAACTGACATAATGAAAATATATGATATTGCAAACCAGCTAAGCCTAAATTATCACTTGAGGGTGAGAAGAATTCCCTATACTTTGACTTGTGACAGGGTAGTGATAAAGTAGCACAGATGGCATATCTTAGTCTTGAAATCCCACTGCATATCAAGGCATTTAAATCAGTTGGCTATTGCTATATAACACCCACCCCCAAACTCATTGGCTCAAAAACCAAAAACTTATTATTTCTTGTAACTCTGAGGACAGGCTGGGTGATCTCTCTGGTTTCATCAGGACTCTCATGTAGCTTCAGTAACTTGGAAGATCAATGGAGAGAGGTCTGAGACGGCCTCACTCACAGGTCTGGTAACATGTATTGGCTGTTGGCTGGGTATCTTTGTTCTCTATGTGTCCACTGCTGCTCCTGAAGCTAGATCAGCTATGCTAGCTTCCTTACACAGCAGTATCAGGGCAGCATCCCAAGATGACAAAGGCAGAAGCTACAAGGCTCCTAAGGCCTAGGCTCCAAGCTCACAGAACATCACTTTGACTACATTCTAGTGGTCAAAGCAAGTCTCAAAACTGGCCAAAGTTCACAGGGTGGATAAAGAGATTCCACCTCTTTCAATCTTTGGTATTTAAAAAGACCCTAGAAAGCATATCTTTCAATAACTACTAGAGAATGGAGGCTGAAGAAAGAAACAGAAACTTAAGATGCTACAGACAGACTAGGCGGTTTAAATTTGAAGATAGCAACAACAATAATCAAAATAATGCAACACTCTTACATAGTATTTACTATTTGCCAGGCTCTGTTAAACGTATTTGTTTACAGTACATCATTTCCTCCTCACAGACATCCTTTGAGATAGATGTTTTTATTACCACTATTTTACACATGTGAAAACCAGGTATACAAAAGTTAAGTAGTTTACGCCAAAGTCATGCAGCTAGCAAGTAGCAGAGCTGACATTGAAAGTCAAGTCAACAGAGTTTAGGTCCATACTGTTTTTTTATTTTTATTTTTTAAAGACAGAGTCTCACTCTGTTGCCCAGGTTGGAGTGCAGTGGATCTCAGTGGTTCACTGCAACCTCCCAGGTTCAAGTGATTCTCATGCCTCAGCCTCTTGAGTAGCTGGGATTAGGCATGCCAACATGCCTGACTAATTTTGTGCTTTTTTTTTTTTAGTTGAGATGGGGTTTTGCTATGTTGGCTAGGCTAGTCTTGAACTCCTGACCTCAGGTGATCCACCCAACTCGGCCTCCCAAAGTACTGGGATTACAGACGTGAGCCACCACGCCTGACCTAGAGTCCATACTTTTAACTTGCATGCCATAATGCCAATTTTTGTAAAACAAGAGGTAATCTCAAAACAACCTTATGTCTACTTTACACACTCTGGATTACTTACTATTAGGTCACTAAAAAGTTAAAAACATGTAGTGGCAAAAATAGTAAATATTTTGAAAACAATTTAGTAAATTAAATTCAATGAAGTCCTTATATTTTCAATAGTTGTACTAATTTATAGATTTAAAAAGAGAATCAAATCTCCTCAGTTACATAGTTGCAATTGGTTTAGTTGTTTTTGCAGTAACTGAGTCATTTTACTAAAACCAGTTACGGCTAAGCCTGAATTGAGCAGCATATATGGAATAGACAGATTGCTCAAAGTAAGTAAATTGTTCAATAATTTTAAGATAACATTTTTATTTCATTTAATTTCTGGAAAATATACTCATTTATAGTGTGTGTATAACTTTTTATTGTAAAGTTACTGTGTACTAAGGTAGTATTATTATGTGCAGTAGTTTTTGAGCATTACAGCCTTATAATATCATGCAGTGCAGAGTGAAATGACTCATTGTATGTGTGTCTTTACACACTGAAAGACATCTGATGTTTCTGCCCTCAACTCCCTAAACATTGGTGGTGACCCCTAATCATTGTGACAACCAAATAGCCTACAAATATCCCAATTACTCCCACTGTGTGGCACCAGCCCCACTGAGACCCCTGCTGTATGTAACTGGGCACTCCCATCTCTTTGATCTTATCTTTTACCATTGTCCCCTTTGTTCTGTCTTCTCCAAGCACACTGATTTCTATGCTGTCCTTCAACATGTCAGTCACACTCCTTTTCTAGGGCCTTTGCATCTGTGACTCCTTCAGCCTGAGATGTACTTCCCTTGTCTGGTGCAATTATTTGCTTTCTTCCAGTCTCCATTTAGATGTCCTTTTTTTCTTGAGGTTTCCTATGATCACCGTCTATGAATATGGACATTCTCCACTCATACCAGCATTCCTCCTCTCTATCTCATCATATTTACTTTACTTTTTCTCCATTTTTTTTTTTTTTTTTTTTGTAGGACAGGATAGCATAGTTATTTAGCATATGATAGCTAAAGGTAGACTGTCTGGTTTGAAAAACTTACTTGCTAGCTTTACGTCACTTAGCAAGTTACTTAATTCTGTATGCCTCAGTTTTCTAGTCTGTTAAAAGAAGGTGATGGTACCTATCTAAAAAAGATTGTTTTAAGGCCAAATCACTTAACACACATAAGGAACTTACAGAAGTACTTAATACCTTGTTAAATACCGTATACATTTATATTATAATTTTCTTACACAGTATATGTTTATTGACTGCCCTTCTCTGCTATGAAGTAAGCTCCATGATAGCAGGAACTTGGTGCAATGCTTTACGCCTAGGGCTACGACAATGCCTAGAACAAGCTGGGCGTGGTGGCAAACCCCTGTAGTCCCAGACACTCAGGAGGTTGATTCAGGAGAATCACTTGAGCCCAGGAGTTTGAGAACAGCCCGGGCAACATAGCAAAAGCCCCATCTCATAAATCAATACATAAATAAATGGGGAAAAAAAGGAGTGCCTTTTTAAGTATCTTAAGAGTAGATGCTTAATGAGTATTTACTGAGTATGGTCATAAAAATTACATTCCATGAAACTGTGAAATCAATAACACTTTTTAAGAGTTCCTAAAAAGTGTTCATTTGCTTGAGTGGCTTTTGAAGGCTAGAATAATGTTTCATAGTCATTTAGCTTACAGATTTTTTTTTAAAAAAATAGGTCTCTTTTGAGTCTTCTGCAGTGACTTAGTAGTGATGCCGGATAATGAAAATAAACACCTTATTACTAGAAACTTATTTTTTATAACACTTCTATATTGAGCATGCAAATTCAATTTTGAATATGATGTCTTCATTGAGAATCATTGTAAAGCCAAAACACCACTATCTCATTTCCCTCTCATTAAATAATTCCCATATTTGTGTTATTTAGCAGTTCCTTCCTGTTAAAATATGTTTTGTATTTTTCAAAAATATTTCCATTCCCTCATTAAAAATTAGAGTCTCATTATAATTTGTATTAAAATGCCCTCTACTCTCTGACGGAAAGGCCACTAAGTAGAGATACAGAAAAAATTAGGTTCTCAGGTCACTTTACTATTCAAAAATCTTAGCTAGGTCATTTATCTGTATCTCAATTTTCTTAGCTGGAAGATTGCCATACTCATGATAGATGTTCTGTTTGCTTTTCAGAATGATGATGTTCATAATAATAAAAAATAACATCAGCCCTCTTCATTGCAAGCCTCCCACAAGTGAGACCATACATTAAGTGCTTACATAGAGGTTCTCATTTAATCATTAAAATAGCCCTGTGGGATTGTCAGCATTATTTTCTTTCTATAGATGGGAAAATAGGTACGTCTCTCTCCAAAGCTTAGGCTTTTAAAAAAAAACTTCTAATGTCTTTCTCATAATGTGTAATTGTCCTGAAAATCAGTGAATGTTCTTCAACTACCAGGTGCTACCATCAAGAGGATGAAAACAATAAATAAATAACAGAGAAGAATGGAGAAATCATCTTACCTCATAAGTGCTGGTGATACCAGATCTGTAGAACACAGGGAGAAAGAGCTCTGATGTTAAGATGACGACAAATAGATAAGCAATGAAGAAGACTGTGAAGGATGCTCCAAAGCGGTAGACTTCAGAAGGGGTCCCCAGGACCGTGACAGCTGACATGAAGCTGGCTGTCAGAGACAAGGCGACAGGGCCAAAGCTCATTTGCCTTCCCCCAACCAGGAACTCTCGGGAAGTTGCCTTTTTCCTCTCCTTAATGGCAAAGAACACCCCAATTCCAGAGGAAACGAAAAAGAGGGCTGCAAATACAACATAATCCCAAATTGCAAAGTTCTTCGCCTCCATACTGGAAAGTATGACACCAGAGAGTTTCTTTCAGTGAGGTCTCAGGAAGAAGACGTTTTCAAAAGCAAAGTTCAGTACAGTGGATGCTTTGCTGAGAGGGGAAGCTGGGATTCCCTGAAGAAAATGATTACCAGAGGCACTTGTGCGAATCTGCAGACACCAAGGTGTACTTAGGGAAGATCTCAAAAGTTGACTTCAAAGAAGAATCTGGTGGTGGTATTGGCACCAATAGATGAGAATTTGAAATCTGACCCTGGCAAAGAGCTGTCTGCTCCTCTCCTAAAGCATAGCCACGGAGAAGGAATTCAGACGTGTTCTGAAATTATAACCACTGGGGGTGGAATGGACTGGCCAGATAACATGCTGTTTTATCTCTTAGATTTTTTTTTTTCTTACTCAAGGTTAAACATTACTGGGAAACATAGAATTGATAACAGTTGACCACCTCAGCATTTTTAATTCGTGAGACGGAATCTGTAAAATGCAAACACAATTCTCAGCAGTGTCTCCCTCCTGAGGAAGGGAAAGTGAAGGCTGTGTGCCTGCAGTTGTCTGAGGCAGTGGCTGTGGAGGGAAAGGAGCAAAGGACTAGGAATCCAGAGACCTTTGCTCGAGTCCTGGCTCAACCACGAGAAAGCCGTGATACATTTCATAAGTCATTTAACATTTCTGAACTTCACCTGGAACACAGGGATAATAAGACCTTGCAAGGTTTTTCAGTCTTAAACTTCCTGACTCTCTTTGTTCTGATCGTAAAATGAAAGGTAATAATATCTACCTCATTGGCTACTATCTGTGCTTACAGCAGAGAACTCTTGAACATCATAGTTTTTCTTTCTTTCCACTAGGACTCAGAAAAATTGATTTGCCATTAATTAACAAATTATTTATAGCCTTCAACTTTATCTTGTCTTTCTCTTATTTTTACCGGGTTACAATAACTGTACCCACAGGCTAAGTTAGAATTAGGACCAGGACAAATGAGAGAAGGAAGGTAACAATCCAGTTATAAATTCCTGTTTCTGCTCTCTTTAAACTCTGTCAATTGTTCCAAAGTACCTCCAGTGCAATTTCTAATTTTGTTCTTGCTTCTCCTCCTTCTTCAGTGGCTTTCTCCATCTCCACCTCTACAAAGCCTGTCTATTCTACAAGATCTAGCACGAGTTTTCTCTACTCTATGAAGGTTTCGCTGCCTCTCCACGTCAACTCCTATAGAACGTAACCTCCCTTAGTACTCAGTTTGTAGTCTGCCGTCATCTTGCCTATTCTAGGGAATCTCTATGTAACTGGCTGTAGGAGTCTGTCAGCTGTTGCAAATGACCATTTCCTTGAAGACAGAAGCAAAGTCTAGTACATATACCCAAAAAATTATAGCCATTGTAGAAATTTTTAAAAAGAAGAAAACTAAAATTATCCTTTATGCCCAAAGACAGAAGCATTTCCAGTCAACAATAAAAACAAATTTTTTTTGTTTTTATTTTGCTTTTCACATCTGGATAATTGAATAAATCTTTGCTTCATGAATTTGAATTAGACCCCAAAAAGGGCTAATCAGATGGCTAAAATATACTTTTAGTTACCAATAAAAATATGAAGACTCTCCCAAAAGCTATCTGTGTCCTCTGTTTAAATTGCTCTGCTATATTTGGAGAGTTGATATGATAAATGTTAATGAAAAGCTTGGTCTTTCATATATTTACCTTAACCTGTGCTTTTAATTATTTGTATCATGAGGTATTCCAATTATATATGAGGTTTTTGTTGTAGTGATCTCAGCAGAAAATCGGAACTTTATTTAGCTTTCAGAGACTTGACTACTTTATAGCTTCATGTTTAAACTATCTAATTGTTAATACTCAATCGATAAGACATGTAACCCCCTTGTATACGTCAAGTTAATAATGGCTCAAAATATTATCATCAATAAGGTTCTAAAGGTATATATTAGAAACCTATAACTAAAGAGTTAGTGAGTACTGCTGGTTTTAATTAAACTTTGTGTAGTACAGTATTATCTACATGACTCCAATTAGTCCTGAATTTTGAAGCAGTAGGGAGTAGAGTGGTTAATACCTGGGATGTGAAGGGATCTTTATGCCTCTTAGGAAAGTATTCCTTGCTTTCAAGATTTCATTGATTATAAGGCACAGCATCTATTCAGTAATTTAATTTTCAGTTATTTTCTACATATTTACCTTTTTCTCCCTTTGGTAGCATTCATTGTCCTCAAACTCTCTTCTTAATTCCATAAAGACTCACTCCATGCAAAGTTCATGCAGATTGTAAAGCACAGCAGCAATTATTCCTAACTTTTCAGGTGAAAAAAAAAACAACCCAGTACATTCAATGACCTCATCAATTAGAAGGCACATTGTTATATCAGAAATGCTAATATACAGAGAAGACGGAGGGAAAATATGCTTCTTTGATCTGAAGAAATCCCTGTAGCGCCTCTACCCTCTCTCATGTGCACCAAACATTGCCTTTTGTATTTCACTCATTTCATGTAAGGCTTGAGATCCTGACAGAATATAAACACCATCACCTGTTACTTATACATGGCCTTAACAAGGTCCTGCTATTCAATCACCCACATGCTTAAGAAGTTAAATTTGTAATTGCTAACATTAGTAGTCTCTGCAATGTAAAATAGTTCAGCAATTTGCATGCAGCAAGTTGTAACGGGAAAGAAAGAGTTTAATGACATTAAATGCTACCAAAGGAGAAAAAGGTAAAGAACTGGAAAAATGGGGCATTAAAAACAAAACAAAACATAACAAAAAACACTATTGTTGCAATGTTACTAAGAGTGAACTCTGCACACCATGGTCATTTTGGCCTAGAATGAAAGAGAAGAAAATGCATGAACAAGCCTTGGCCATTTGAGACTAGACTTTCATTAAATTGCTGTCTTCCTTCATCTGCTCTCAAAGCCAGTGGGAGTAGGAGTGGTGTAGAAGAATAAAATGGCCATTATTTTGTTCTGTTTTTATTTTATTTTTTATTTTTTTGAGACGGAGTCTCACTCTGTCCCCCAGGCTGGAGTGCAATGGCACGATCTCAGCTCATTGCCCCCTCCGCCTCCCAGGTTCACGCCATTCTCCTGCCTCAGCCTCCCAAATAGCTGGGACTACAGGCACCCGCCACCACGCCTGGCTAATTTTTTGTATTTTTAATAGAGATGGGGTTTCAGCATGTTAGCCAGGATGGTCTTGATCTCCTGACCCAGTGATCTGCCCACCTCAGCCTCCCAAAGTGCTGGAATTACAGGTGTGAGCCACCACTCCCGGCCCTGTTATTATTTTAAACTAGAAAGTGGCAAGATTAAAACTACGTTTCAGAAAAATTAATCTATTATAATAATTTTACATATTTCAGTTCAATGAATATCAAGGATGGCTCAAAGAATTCCTCACAATGTGAATAAGCTGCTTAATTGAAATAGTGAAAGTAGTCCTCCCCATAGGGCTTTCTCTCAATGAGCACGACTGTCAAACAAATTTCTGGGAGGCAAATTGGTGATGTCAAACTATACTTTAACAGAAATTATGGCTTAAAAAAACAAACTGCAAAGCAACTGTGGCCATTGCCACCTTCCAGGAGGAATTGAGTAATTCCTACCTTGAAGAGGATAATTCAATATAATGCTTACTTCTGCTTACAGAGATTGATAGGGAGAAAACCATGCCCAAGAATTTTTGTTTGTTTGTTTGTTTGCTTGCTTTTCATAGAAATAGTAACTGCCATGTCCAAGAATTTTATCATAAAAGAGAAAAGACTACAAATCCAGAAGTCCTGCTCTTCCTGTAAGCTATAAAATATATGGCCCACAACAGAGGCTTCTTGATTGGCTGGTATCTTTATGAATATAGAAAGAGTCAATCTGATGAGCAGGTGGGGAAGATAAAAGAACTCTGCTTGCAAATAAAGAGACCTTTAATTTTTTTTTTTCTTTTTAGTCCATGGGAATGATATTGGAGACGTCGTAGGAGTGAAGACAAAGAAGTGGCACAAAAATCCGGCTGGTGGCACGGACATTTCTCAAAAAATATCCTAGTGTAAGGAAGAGCTGATGAGATTTTAATAATGGGAATAACTCATATTAAGTATTACTTTTTGTTGTGCTGTGCTGGGGGATAATTCCTTCTTTACTCCCAACCTTTAGGGAAAACTTGCTACATCATTGACATTGTATTGTTATTTTCTCATTAAATTAAAGGGAAAGAAGTTTGTGTTCCACTTTAGGCTCAAAATGGTGGTAGAGATGGAAGTAAAACTCACAAATGACATAGAGAATACAGCAGAAGCAGAAAATGAGAAAGATCTCCCGGAATCTTTATGATCTTGAGGTTGAAGAGGAAAAGACCACTTGGTATTTGATTCTATCAAAGTCCGAAGGTTGAGCTTACTTTTATTTTTCTTTTTTCTCTTCTTTTCTTTTCTTTCTTCTTTCTTTCTTTCTTTCTTTCTTTCTTTCTTTCTTTCTTTCTTTCTTTCTTTCTTTCTTTCTTTCTTTCTTTCTCTCTCTCTCTTTCTTCTTTCTTTCTCTCTTTCTCTTTCTTTCTTTTCTTTCTCTCTTCTTTCTCTCTTCCTTTCTTTCTCTCTTTCTCTCTCTTTCTTTCTTTCTCTCTTTCTTTCTCTCTTTTTCTCTCTCTTTCTCTCTTTCTCTCTTCCTTCCTTCCTTCCTTCCTTTCCTCCTTTCTTCCTTTCTTTCCTTTCTTTCCCTCCCTCCCTCCCTTCCTTCTTTCCTTCCTTCCTGCCTTCCTGCCTTCCTCTCTCTCTCTCTCTCTCTCTCTCTCTCTCTCAAAGAGAAGGGTAATGTGAGAATGCTGGAAGGTTGAAGAATTTGAGTTGAGGATTTGACAGTCCAGTTTCATTCAAATATCCTTGTTAGAAAAATGTTTGCCCTCCAAGGCTATTTGTGTTAAGTGGAAAACATTCTTTAGCCACAACAAAAGTCCAAGTCTCTTTTTACAGTCTCTTACTAAGATATCTTGTTATTTTGGACATATCGCTTAATTTCTCTGATTCTTAGTGGCCGCATTTGTAAAAATGAGAATATATCAGATTAATAGCAAGATAATTAAATCAACATAAGTAATTAAATTACCTTTTCAAGTCTGCTCAAATGTCACCTTCCTTGATCAACCTATTTAAATTGCAGACCCTAACACTCAAAATCTCTCTTCACAGCTGTAAATTTTCTCCAAGAAATGTATCCTCTACTAATATACTATATATTTTAAATGCTAGCATCCCTCTACTGGAATGTAAGCCCCTAAAGGACTTTGTCTATTTACTCTCCAATGTACTTTTAGTATCTAGAAGTTCCTATCCCATAGTAGACACTCAGTAAATTAAACTAAATTACATGAATGCTAGGAGTCTCTTCCATGTTCACAATTTATGTTTAATTCCTCTTTTACTGAAAAAAAAAAATCAAGACTTTTTCAAGATTTTATTTAGGTTGAAATATTTATCTGTTCACAAACATGTTTCCATGAAAATAAAAACTGAGTTTATATTCTATCCTATCCGATTCCTATAATTCATTGTAACTAAATGTGACTGTGGCTAAACATTTATTCACACATTCTACAGACACTTAACAAATGTGAAAAGAGATGTTGACTCAAACTTTTAGAAGGCAAATTTCAGAGTCCACTTAGAAAGGTCAGCAGAGAATATTATTTAATATTAAAACAGACTAATGCCAGCACTGTTCCACAGTAAACAAGTAGAACATTTAAGCAGAATATTCAGTTGGGAGGGCAATTGAGCATGAAGTTCAAGGTCCTTGGCTAATTGTCTCATGGATCCCAGTCGTCCACGCCATTGTAGAATGGCAAAGGGGAAAACCAGCATGATCTGCTATGGGCTCAGTTTTGCTAAATAAGCATGAAGGGGAAGTGTCTTATTTGGTTCAGGCTTGTAGGCACTTAAACAGGATGTTTGAATAGGCCTCAAAAAAAGGAAGAAATTCTTAAATACTTTATAAACAAATATAACTTCAATTAAATTCAAACAAGATTTAATATTGAGTGATTTGTATTACTCAAATTCTTTGGAAATACACTTTACACAAGCTCAGAGGCAATTCTATCAGTTACCAATGGAACTCTTCAGTCTTCCATTTCTTGGCAATTCCAGTGTTCTTTATGCCATCTTGGCCCATCACTAGGCATCACTCTGAATAAATGACTTTTGCATATTTTCTAAACTGAAAACCAGTGAATATTTGCCATCACTGGGAATACACAAATAAATGTATCCCATTTATATGACGCACATTATCACCCAATTGAGTCACTGCTAAAAAACTATATGTTATAGTTACTACTGTTCAACACATTTTTGCAAGACTTTCTTTTGATACTACCATGATATGAGTAATTATGTTCTCAAGTGTTTAGTGGCAAATCAAAGACATTGCTATCCTCCTTTATAAGTGACCAAGGTGATAATAATGAAGGTCCAGCCTCAGATCACCCCTCTTCTTCAAGTGCTCAGCCTCTTAGTGATGTTTGTGTGTATTCATGTATCTGAAAATTCTGAAAAGCCTTGATTTCTTCACTAAGTTGTCAGACCCTGGAAGGTTTTGGTTTGGATCATGATGCATGGAAAATTACTCAGAAATAGAGTTCCCATTAGAAGTCAGCTTTTCAGGTGCCTATTTAGAAATGACTTCAATTAATGAGGAATGCTTTTCCTCACATTAAAATCAGACAAGTCTGAATTCAAGTTTCAGCTCAGCCGTTTAGCAACTTTGGGGAAAGTGGCTTTAACTCTTTGAGATGAAGTTTCTTTATCGTGAAACTCAGGATTATACCTAATCCATAGACAAGGCATGGTAGGGGGAAAAGTGCCAGAATAATTTAGCACAACTTTCCAACCTGCCTTTCTGACTATAGGGATACTTATACAAATTCTATGTAAAGTTTTTACTTCCTTTCTGGGTGGCTTGGATTTATTTTATTTTATGTATAGCTCTTTTTTAAAATGAAGGTTGCTCTTGGTGGCCCTGCTTATGGTTTGGGGATACATTTTACGAACTTAAATGAAATAATAAATGTCAACTGACTGATATGTACTTAGGTGCTCATTAAGTGGAAGCTCTTATTAAGAATGAAGACTGAAGGCATATGAATCAGATAAAGCCAGACTCAAAGTTTTGCTCAGCTATTTGCCAACTTTATCACCTTGAACAAGTTACTTCCTTTCTTTGGTATTTAGCATACTCATCTTTAAAATGGAAATGGGACCCTTTTAACTGGTCTGTGGTGAGAATTAAAGATATGTGTCAACGACATCATACAAGGAAGCATATCACAGGAATTTCAAAAATGCTATTGTTATTACATCTATCACATTTCAACATTTGCAACTTCCAATACTATTCTGAAAAGAACAGAGTCTAGGAAAGTAAAACAGAAGCTACCATATTATCACCTATAATACTTCCTGACCCAGGAGGACAAAAGCCAAATTTCTGATCTGGAGTTCCCTTGATATTTGCTCTATTCTATATCTAGAAATTCTGTGTAATGTCTAAATTATGGAAATCCTCTCTATTTCATTGCAATGATGTAGTCCCTTGTTTTGTGCATTGTTATATCATTTCTTTCTATCTTTTCACATGAGCTACTTGCACCTTAGGTTGGAAATATTCTTACAAATGTTCTTACAAATGTGTGGAAAAAAAAATCTTTATTCATCTTTGTTTTGTGATGCAGGGGTGTCTAAAAGAGAGAATACAGTCATGAGTTCTTAGCTTCTGTTTCTGGTTGGGCCAGCAAAGCCCCTTCCTCATCCTTCTTTTCCGCTTATCACTGGAGACAGAAATTAAAAACCATGGCTTCAGCATGCTAAAAGCCTAAAACAAAACAAAACAGAGCAATAACAACAAAATAAGGCAAGCTGGACAAGATTGGTAGGTATTTACAGCTGTTGTATCTTCTAAGTTTAACTTCAATTTATTTTTACACTGTGGAAACAAGAATATGGCCCACTTTGCAAACGTTTCAAGCTTTCCCAAGTCAGCATTATTGTAGTCCACCTATGGAGCAACAGTGTTATGGAAAATCACAAACCAGAACCTGGAGAATCTGTAAAGAAAGCACATTTGCAAATGTTCTCGTTGTGTATATTTTAAAATTCTAGAGGATTAGAAAGAAAGATTAATGGGGAAGTGTACAATACCAGTACCTCCATGAGACAAACACAGGTTGGAGAAGCTGGTTTCTACTTATTTTTAAATATAACTATTTGTAGAACTGCCTATATGGGTGAGATTATGTTTATCTACTACATTCCAAGTTCAGGATCCCACTTCTTGCCTCTTGCTAAGTATGTTTTCAAATTATTAGACTTTGCTTGAAGTCTGTGAGATGTTTAGGATACCTGTGGTTTTTCTATTGAGAAAAACATGGTTTACTAGAAAAAAATATTTGTCAGGAGAGAAATACTATGAGATTTTTAATCATAATTACTTTTGATAACAATCTGAAGAAAATACATTGTGAGCCAAATACATGCACTATTTTATTTTTAAGAATTGATCATCAGTATAAATTTAAAAGCTGTGTATTTTGAGCTTTCTTCAGAAAGCTATCCTTTCCTGAGAAAGAAGGGTTGAGATAGGGCGAGGAGGGCATAACTAATGTTAGGAGGCCAAGGATATCACTGGGTGATCTCTTTCCCCACTTTGAGTATTTTTTTAAATATCAGGTCAAAAGAATGTGGGATTTGAAGTGAAAGAAACTGAGTGTGAGTCCAATTCTACTACTAGTCTATAAACTTGAGCAAAAGTATCCTTTGACCTTGAGCAAAACAAACAAGCAAACAAACAAACCCTTTGAGCATCATAATCCTTACCTTAAAATAAAGATGACATTACTTACCTTGAGGGGATGTTTTGAGGCTTTCATACTATGATGTATTATAAACTGTAAATGCATTCTAAAAGGATACTTGGCATATGTAGTCAGGGCAAGGCAGGAAGAATAACAGAATTTTGGGCTTGGACATCAAATGCAAGTAAATTTCATTTCTACTCTATTACTTACTAACTATAAAATGTAGGCTGATTACTTAGTGTCTCTGCGCTTTATCTTTTGTAAAATAGATTGCCTTATCCAGTAGTTATAAGTACCAAGATAACATAAATCAGTGCTCAGCATAGTGTCTACCGCACAATAGTTTATCCATACATACTACTAGTAACAGTTGATTTCTTTTCTTTTTTTTTTAACTATGGCCACATTAATGTTGATGCTGATTTACTAGAACAAGCATTCATTGAGTGGAAGCTATGTAAAAGATTAAAAGCTTATGCTGAGGAAGCGTGCAAAGGTAAATGGAATGTGGTGTATATGCCCAAGGTATCTACACTCTAGTAGGAGTATGGAGCTGCAACGATAGGAGGATCATCTATAAATGGTGGTAGGATGTAATTTTTTATGATTCATCATCCTAACACTTTGACAGTGAAAAAAAAATCATGCTATAATACTGAGCAGAGACATAAACTGAGACTGTCCTAAGCAAAAACCAAGACATATGGTCACTCTCTCTTGAAGGGAGATGTATCAGACCCTGGAATAAATTCAGGGAATAAATTTGGCTGACTTCCTGCAATTGCTTCAGGCTAACTTTTAAGCCAGTTATTGGTACTTTGTTACCTATCACAGAAGTTTCCAGAATGTTCTAATACTCCAGCACCCACTCTCTGGCAAAGTCTCCACTGGAGAAATGCTTGAGATAAAGAAGGGACCATCCTATGACATCTTGTGGAAAAGCACCCTCCCACACGCATAAGCATTCCCATCCAGGTGGAGGAAAACCCACACACTGCCGCTGATATGCTTGGATGCCCTGATTTCTGCCAGTAAACCTGACTTATTGATGTACTTACTTTCAGTCACCAAAGAAAGAAAAGCCTCCAATGCCCATGGGATTAAAGCAACCTCAAACACATACATACACATACACACAGACACACACACAAACACACACACACCTACACACACACACACACACACAACCAAATCATATGATTTGGCTGTGTCCCCACCCAAATCTCACCTTGAATTGTAATAATCCCCACATGTTAAGGGTGGGGCCAGGTGGAGATAATTGAATCATGGGGGCAGTTTCTCCATACTGTACTTGTGGCAGTGAATACATCTCATGAAATTTGATAGTTTTATACATGGGAGTTCCCCTGCACAACCTCTCTCACCTGCCGCCATGTAAGATGTGACTTTGCTCTTCCTCTGCCTTCCACGATGATTGTGAGGCCTCTCTAGCCATGTGAAAGTGTGAGTCAATTAAATCCCTTTCCTTTATAAATTATCCAGTCTCTGGTGTGTCTTTGTTAGCAGCATGAGAACGAACTAATACAGTAAATTCGTGCTGGTAGAGTAGGGTGCTTCTGTAAAGATATCCAAAAATGTGAAAGTGACTTTGGAACTGGGTAACAGGCAGAGGGTGGAACAGTTTGGCAGGCTCAGAGAAAGACAGAAAAATGTGAGAAAGTTTGGAACTTCTGGCCAGGTGCAGTGGCTCACACCTGTAATCCCAGCACTTTGGGAAGCCGAGGTGGGCGGATCACCTGAGGTCAGGAGTTTGAGACCAGTCTGGCCAACATGGTGAAACCCCATCTCTACTAAAAATATAAAAATTAGTCAGGCATGGTGGTGGGTGCCTGTAATCCCAGCTACTTGGGAGGCTGAGGCAGAAGAATTGCTTGAACCTGCGAGGCAGAGGTTGAAGGTTGCAGTGAGCCGAGGTTATACCATTGCACTCCAGCCTGGGTGACAGAACAAGACTCCATCTCAAAAAAAAGAAGAAAGAAAGAAAGAAAGAAAAAGAAGAAAGAAAGAAAGAAAGAAAGAAAGAAAGAAAGAAAGAAAGAAAGAAAGAAAGAAAGAAAGAAAGAAGGAAGGAAGGAAGGAAGGAAGGAAGGAAGGAAGGAAGGAAGGAAGGAAGGAAGGAAGGAAGGAAGGAAGGAAGGAAGTTTGGAACTTCCTAGAGACTTGTTGAATGGTATTGACCAAGATCCCAAATGCTGACAGTGATATGGACAATGAAGTTCAGATAGAGGTGTTCTCAGTTGGAGATGAGGAACTTGCTGGAAATTGGAGCAAAGGTGACCCTTGTTATGCTATAACAAAAAGACTGGTGGCATGTTGTCCCAGTTCTACAGATCTGTGGAACTTTGAACTTGAGAGAGATGATTTAAAGCATCTGGTGGAAGAAATTTCTAAGCAGCAAAGCATTCAATAGGTGACTTGGGTGCTGTTAAAAGCATTTAATTGTATGTTTCACAGTAATATGGTTTGGAATTAGAACTTAGGTTTAAAAGGGAAGCAGAGCATAAAAGTTTGGAAAACTTGCAGCCTGACAATGTGATAGAAAAGAAAAACCCATTTTCTGAGGAGAAATTCAAGCTGACTGCAGAAATTTGCATAAGTAATGAGGAGCCAAATGTGAACCACCAAGACAATGGGGAAGATGTCTCCAGGGCATGTCAGAGGTCTTCACAGCAGTCCCTCCCATCACAGACTCAGAGGCGTAGGAGGAAAAATTGGGTTCATGGGCCTGTCCCAGGGCACCCCTACTCTGTGCAGCCTAAGGACATTGTGTCCTACATCCCAGCCACTCCAGCTATGGTTAAAAGGGGCCAACGTACAGCTCAGGCCATGACTTGAGAGGGTGCAAGCCCCAAGCCTTGGCAGTTTCCACATGATGTTGAGTCTGCAGGTACACAGAAGTCAAAAATTGAGGTTTGGGAAATCTGCCTAGATTTCGGAGGATGTATGGAAACGCAGGGATGTCCAAGTAGAAGTTTGCTGCAGGGACAGGGCCCTCATGGAGAACCTCTTCTAGGGCAGTGTGGAAAGAAATGTGGAGTTGGAGCCCTCACACAGAGTCCCCACTGGGACATTGCCTAGTGGAGCTGTGAGAAGAGGGCCACCATCCTCCAGACCCCAGAATAGTAGATCCACTGACAGCTTGCATTGTGTCCCTGGAAAAGCCACAGACACTCAATGCCAGCCTGTGAAAGCAGCCAGGATGGAGGCTGTATCCTGCAAAGCCACAGGGGAGGAGCATCTCAAGACCATGGGAAACCACCTCTTGCATCAGTGTGACCTAGATGTGAGACACACAGTAAGAGAAGATCATTTCAGAGCTTTAAGATTTGACTGCCCCACTGGATTTCGGACTTGCATGGGGCCTGTAGCCCCTTTGTTTTGGTCAATTTCTCCCATTGGAGTGGCTGTATTTACCCAATGCCTGTACACCATTGTATCTAGAAAGTAACTAACTTGTTTTGATTTCACAGGCTCTTAGGTGGAATGGACTTGCCTTGTCTCAGATGAAACTTTGGACTGTGGACTTTTGAGTTAATGCTGAGATGAGTTAAGACTTTGGGAAACTGTTGGGAAGGTATGATTGGTTTTGAAACATAAGGACATGAGATTTGGGAGGGGCCAGAGTGGAATGATGTGGTTTGGCTGTGTCCCCACCATATCTCACACTGAATTATAGTAATCCCCATGTGTCAAGGGCAGGGCTAGATGAAGATAATTGAATATTGGGGGTAATTTTCCCCATACTGGTCTTGTGGTAGTGAATAAGTCTCATGAGATCTGATGGTTTTGTAAATGGGAGTTCGCCTGCACAAGCTCTTTTGCCTTCCGCCATGTAAGATATGACTTTGCTCTTCCTTTGCCTTCTGCCATGATTGTGATGCCTCCTGAGCCGTGTGGAACTGTGAGTCAATTAAACATCTTTCTTTTATAAATTATCCAGTTTCTGGTAGGTCTTTATTAGCAGTGTGAGAACAGACTAATGCAACAGAAAACAAATGAAAAAGAAGAGCAAGTAGACCTCATAATACTTAATAATAGAAACAGTTTTGTTTGATTTTTATCTCTATGTGTTAAATTTAGGCACTTCCGTGTAATTTCTTCATAAGGATCGACTCATAATGATCCTTCTCAAAAGTAATGATATGATTTTTAGGAAGTGTGGCTCTGTCTGCTCATCCACTATTAAGCCATATATATGTTTTTCCCCAAGAGAGATCTTATATCTTGATTAAAGGTTTCAGGCTTCAAGTAACTAACTAAACTTGTAAATCTTGCATGAAATACAACTAATGGAGGAGGAGGGGCTAAAAATCAACTGGTGACTTTGTAAGATAGAACTATATTTAGTATTAAGAAGGCAAGATGTGATAGTGGACAGATTATAGTCTGGGAAAAATCGGGGTTCCTTTCCAAGCTCTGTTCCACACTACAGGTTTGAGCAAAGTTATGAAAACTTTTGATCTAGTGTCACCTATAAAATGAGAATCATACTATGTAGCATAGTTTTAAGGGTTAAATAAGATAATACTTATAAAGTTGCTGATACAGGAGCAGGCATAGGTGGAATTCAGTAAATGACAACTCTATAAATGGTCTCACTACTGAGGATACCAAGTTTATAAATGCACTGCTTAACTCACTTTGTTAAATTTTAAAAGTTTATGTAGCAATTTGCATAAAACAAAGTCCATTTTTCCTTCAGGTGAAGATTTAGTTTTGGACTTTGGCTTTTGTTAATGATTGTTTTATCTAGTTATAGATGTCACTATAGTGACACAATAGTGACAATAGATGTCACTATTGGTGCACAGTCTGCACCAATGATCACGGATCAAAAGGATGAGATTTAGATTTAGCTGAACATCTATGAGTTTCTAAATGACTAAGCTTCATTCCAGGGAATAGTCATTGAGTGTAAAGGAAAAAAATAGCAATAATTGCTAGAAAAAAATGATATATTTTCCAGATCACCTACAAAGGGAACCCCATCAGGCTAGAAGCATCCCTGTTAGCAGAAATCCTATAAGCCAGAATAAACTGGGGACCTATTTTTAGCATTCTTAAAAAAAAAAAAAAAAAATCCAGTCCTCATACCCAAACCTGGCAGAGACATAATGAAAAAAGAAAACTTTAGGCCAGTATCCCTGATAAACATAGACACAAAAATGCTCAGGAAAATACTAGCAAACTGAATCCAGCAGCACATCAAAAAGTTAATTCACCATGATCAAGTGGCCTTTATTTCTGGGATGCAAGGTGGGTGCAACATACGCAAATCAATGAATGTGGTTCACCACATAAACAGAATCAAAAACAAAAATCATTTGATCATCTTAATAGATGCAGAGAAAACCTTTGATAAAATCCAACATTCCTTCATGATAACAGTCTTTTTTCTTTTCTTTTTTTCTTTTTTTTGAGACAGAGTCTCTCTCTGTCGCCCAGGCTGGAGTGCAGTGGCACTATCTTGGCTCACTGCAAGCTCTGCCTCCCAGGTTCACGCCATTCTCTTGCCTCAGCCTCCAGAGTAGCTGGGACTACAGGCACCTGTCACCACGCCCGGCTAATTTTTTTTTTTTTTTTGTACTTTTATTAGAGATGGGGTTTCACCATGTTAGCCAGGATGGTCTTGATCTCCTGACCTCGTGATCTGCCCACCTCTGCCTCCCAAAGTGCTGGGATTACAGGCGTGAGCCACCGCGCCCAGCCAATAACACTCTTAACAGACTAGACATTGAAGGAACATACCTCAAAATAATAAGAAGCATCTATGACAAACCCACAGCCAACATTACACTGAATGGGCAGAAACTAGAACCATTCCCCTTCAGAATTGGAACAAGATAAGGATGCCCACTCTCATCATTCCTATTCAACATAGTACTGGGAGTCCTAACCAGAGCAATTAGACAAGAGAAAGAAATAAAAGGCATCACAATAGGAAAAGAAGGAGTCAAACCATTTCTGTTTCCTAAGGATATGATTCTATACATGGAAAACGCTGGCAACTCCACCAAAAGACGTCTGGGGCTGATAAACAAATTCAGTAAAGTTTCAGGATACAAAATTAATGTGCAAAAATCAATAGCATTTTTATACACCATTAACATTCTAGCTGAGAACTAAATGAAGAACACAATCTCATTTAAGATAGCCACAAAGAAAATTAAATACCCACGAATTCATCTAATGAAGGAGGTGAAAGACCTCTACAAAGACAAGTACCAGAATAAATCAGAGCAACACAAATAAATGGAAAAATACTCCACGCTCATGGATTAGAAGAATCAATATAGTTAAAATGGCCATACTGCCCAAAGCAATTTACAGATTCAATGCTATCCCTATCAAAATACCAATTTTAGTTTTCACAAAATTAGAAAAACCTATTCTAAAATTTGTTTGGAATGAAAAAAGAGCCCAAATAGCCAAAGAAATCCTACGCAAAAAATTCTATGCTACAAGGCTATAATAATTAAAACAGAATAGTACTGGGGAAAAAAAGACACAAAGACCAGTGGAACACAATAGAGAATCCAGAAATAAACCCACACACCTACAACTATCTGATCTTCGACAAAATCAACACAAATAAGCAATGAAGGAAGGACACCCTATTCAACAAATGGTCCTGGGATAACTGGCTAGTCATATGCAGAAGGATGAAACTGAACCCCTATCTCTTAGCATATATGAAAAGTAACTCAAGATAAAGATTTAAATATAAGACCTCATACATATATACCATGGAAAAGCACACAGCTATAAAAAAAAGAATGAAATAATGTCATTGATAGCAACATGGATTGAGCTGGAGTTCATTATCCTAGGCAAATTAATGCAGGAACAGAAAAGCAAATACCACATGTTCTTACTTACACGCTAAAGCTAAAGGTTGAGTATACATGGATACAAAGAAGGGATCAACAGGCACTGGGCCTACTTGAGGGTGGGGGGGGGGCGATGAGGACAAGGATTGAAAAACTACCCATCAGGTATTATGCTGATTACCTGGGTGACAAAATTATCTGTATACCAAACCCCCATAACATGCAATTTACCCATGCAACAAACCTGCACTTGTACCCCTTTAACTTAGAAGAAAAAAAATAAAAACCATATAACACCTCAAACTATAAAAATCCTAGAAGAAAATCTAAGAAATACCCTTCTCAACATGGTTTTGGCAATAAATTTATGGCTAAGTCCCCCAAAAGCAACTGCAATGAAAACAAAAATGGATAAGCAGGACCTCGTTAAACTAAAGAGCTTCTGCACAGCAAAATAAATTACTAACAGACTAAACATACAGCCTACAGAATGGGAGAGAATATTCACAAACTCTACATCTGACAAAAGGCTAATATCCAGAATCTATGAGGAACATAAACAAATCAACAAGCGAGAAACAAAAAATTCAATTAAAAAATGAGCAAAGGACATGAACAGATACTTCTCAAAGAAGACATATCAGTGGCCAAAATACATCTGAAAAAACGCTCAACATCACTAATCATCGAAGAAAGAAAGAAATGCAAATCAAAACCACAATGAGATATCATCTCACACTAGTGAGAATGATGATTATTTAAAAATCAAAAAACAACTGACGTGGGCAAGGCTGTGAAATAAAGGAAATGTTTATACACTGTTGGTGGGAATGCGAACTAGTTCAACCACTGTGAAGAGCGATTTGGAGATTTTCAAAGAACTTAAAATGTAATTACCATCCAACCCAGCAATCCTACTACTGGGTATATGTCCAAAGGAAAACAATTCATTCTATCGGGAAGACACATCTACCAGTGTGTTCATTGAAGTGCTATTCGGAAACACATGGAATCAACCTAAGTGTCCATCAGCAGTGGATTGGATAAAGAAAATGTACATGTACACCAAGGAATACTATGCAACCATAAAAAAGAAAAAATAATGTCTTTTGCAGCTACATGGATGGAGTTGAAGGCCATTATCCTAAATGACCTAATGCAAGAACAGAAAACCAAATACCACATGTTCTTACTTATAAGTGCGAGCTAAACATTGGATACACATGAACATAAAAATGGGAACAGTACACACTGCACACAACTAGATGGAAGAGGGATGGAGGGGGTGTGGCCTTAGCAACCACTGCTGGGTATTAGGCTTACTGCCTGGTTGACAAGACTGTTGGGATCCCAAGCCTCAACATCCTGCGATTTATCCATGTAACATACCTGCACATGTACCCTTTAATCTCTAAGCTGAAAAAAAATTCTCAATGATTTTTAGGATCTGAACTGTCTTGAATGACACCTTTCTATAAGTTGTTTCACATTTCATCTTCCTAGGCAACTGAAGGCTCACCCAGGAAGCATACCGTGCAATTTTCTTTCAAAGGCCAGACCATGAGAGAGAACCAACAGAAGAGAAAAGAAAAGAAAAGAAATGCATGTTTTTGGATTGCCTACTCTCTATGTGCCAGCCAAAAAGCTAAACACTGCACAATAGACCCAGGCATCACTTAGGACTTTCTTGCTTCTTGAAAATGGAGTCTTAATTTTCTTTATTAAGCTGCTTATGTATATCGAGAGATATCACCACAATTTTGCATATTCTCAAGGGCCTATCTTTTCCATGGTCATCAGTACCTTCAGCCAGAATGTAAAACTAGAGAAAGAAGAGTTTGCTGATCTGGGAACGTCCTTTTAGGATATGATATTTAACATGCTGGCAAGGACAACAGAGAATCACACAAATTCACTATCAGAATGGTTCCCAGAGAACTGAAAAGCAATGACCCGTGTTGAGTGGGGTTGAAGTGCTTTGGTTAACATAGTACATGGCAGCAGCAGAGAAAGGGATAATTGGCTCAGGGACTCCAGTTTAACCATGATACAAATAACAGACTGATGGACATTAAAAGACATTGTACAAAATTCCTGATTAGTATTCCTCAAAGCTGTCAAGATTATTAGAAACAAGGAAGGTCTAAAAAACTGTTACCATCCAGAGCAGTCTAAAGAGATATAATAACTAAATGTAATGTAGCCTGGATGAGATCCAAAAACAGAAAATTACATTAGATAAAAACTAAAGACATTCAAAAAAAGCAGGGACTTCAGTTAATAAGAGCGTATAAGTATTGGTTCATTCATTGTAACAATTATATTATTATAATATAATAACAATAGAGGAAACTGCCTGGGGTACATATGGGAATCCTCACAAGGACTGTACCTTTTCTGTGTATATAAAACTATTCTAAATTTTAAAATTTTATTAAGAAAAAAATAGGCTCAGGTAAATGAGCAAGCTAGACAGGTATGTGATTAGCACAGGACTGGCTTTTACCAACAGATCTGGAGTGTATGTTATTCACCAAAACCACTAGGAATTGCTGGAGAGAGAGGTATCAACATCTCTGAGATCAGCTGGTTGGAGAGGCTGCCACAGAACTTGCCTCATTAATAGCAATGAGAATGAAGAGGCCATAAAGCAATGAATCTCAGTGGCAATGGTTTACTGCCAGAAACCAGGTTGTCACCAGTTCTCATAAAAAATGGCAAGATCAGGGTGGCAGTCAAGGGTGCTTGAGCCACTGAGAATTGGAGAGATGGTAAGTAGAACACAGTATCCCTAAGGTGATTGATACCTGGAGATCTGAAGCAACAACACCATCCTCAAAGTCTAAATTACAGTCGATCCAGTGGGTACGTGAACTCACTGGTGATCATTTTCTCAGTCCACGGAGGTATGCTTGTAATTGGTATTTTTGACACTTGGAGTAACCCCCACACCAAGTGCTTTACCTATGATGCAATTGCTCATATAGTGAGGAAAGCCAAGTGGAAACCTCTGAAACTGCCTCCCACCCCTGGCCAAGGTAGTAAATCAAAAACACCACATCTTAGAGGAGATTATATGGAGAATAAAATATTAAGAGATTTAAAAAGAGCATGGGTGAAAGTCCCTATCATACATCTTTTTTATTTGCTTGTCTGGACTCCTGTAAAAACTGATATAAGATGCCACAAGCTCACTCAAGGAGTAGCATCAATCACAGGTATCATGCCAAATAAGATATTTTCTCTACAGTCGATTGGCATAATATGGCTTTGGGTACATGTTATATGACCATTAATTTGGTGAATGTATTCCTTCCTATCCCATCAGGATAGAGGACCAGAAACAGTTGACATTTACAAAAATTGACACTATATTCACAGTTTTACCCCAGGGTTATGTTAACTTTCCATCTCTCTATCATAACATGGTGAGGAGAGCTGGGCTATTCCAACATCTTGCAGAATATCACATTGATCTAGTATATCACTGACGTACACTTATTGGCCAGAATAAGCCAGAGCAGCTAGCATGCAAAAGCCCATGCTGAGGCACGAGTGCTGTGGAGGCAAGATACCCATATTAATATTTAGAGATCCACCACTTTAGCAAAACGTTTAAAGGGATCAGAAGTTAGGGATATGTCAGTTTATTCTTTTAAAGCGGAGGCTAAATTGTGTGGGTTGTATATTCCTGGAAGTTGTTTTTGTTTTTGTTTTTTTCCTGGAGGCAACCCATTTCACACCTAGGAATACTTTTCTGGTCCACATATTGGACATCATGAAAAAAATGTCAGCTTCTATGGTGGACCAGAGATAGACAACATTCTGCAGCAGATCTAAGCTTCAGTACAAGCAGGACTGCCACTTTGGCCACATGATCTCAAAAAATCTTTAGTGACGGAGATGTCACTGGTGAAGAAAGATGCATTGAAGAATTTATGCCAGGCCCTAGTGAGAGATTCAATGGGTAGACTTTCGGATTCTGAACTCTGGTAGAGATGAAAGCTTGGCCACTGAGACCAAGTGACCATATGTCTAGAACTCCCCATTATAAACTGGGTCATGTTTGGACCCACCAAGTCTTACAGCCAGGCAGTAGTTTCAGCAGGAATACATTATAAAATGAACATTTTTTCATTCTGGATTGAGCATAAGCAGGACAAAACTTGATTTAAGGACAGATCAGCTTAGTATGTAAATGAAAGATGAAAATAGACAATGGTTGTAATGCTGCCTCACTCAGGGAGGCCTCCAATGTAAGTAGGTCAGTAAGGCACTTGATGAAATAGAATGAATGAATGAAAATAGACAATGGTTGCAATGCCACCTCGCTCAGGGAGGCCTCCAAATATAAGTAGATCAGTACAGGACTTGATGAAATACAATGAATGAATGAAAATAGACAATGGTTGCCATGCCACCTCGCTCAGGGAGGCCTCCAATGTAAGTAGGTCACTAAGGCACTTGATGAAATAGAATGAATGAATGAAAATAGACAATGGTAGCCATGCCGCCTCACTCAGGGAAGCCTCCAATGTAAGTAGGTCACTAAGGCACTTGATGAAATAGAATGAATGAATGAAAATAGACAATGGTTGCAATGCCACCTCCCTCAGGAAGGCCTCCAATGTAAGTAGGTCACTAAGGCACTTGATAGCCAGTTGATTATTTTGGGCCACTTCCAACTTAGCCTAGTGATTCATTCTAAGAAAAATGGGCATTTAATCCAAGAGCGAATTTGTCTTTCCCAGCCAAAGAATTTCAGACAGTACATCACCGCCCCCCGACCTGAAAAAAATACAAAAAAAAAAAAAAAAAAAAAAAGCACTGCCTTCTTTTTTTGATTTACACATGTAAGAAATTGCACTTGGGGCCGGGCGCGGTGGCTCAAGCCTGTAATCCCAGCACTTTGGGAGGCCGAGACGGGCGGATCACGAGGTCAGGAGATCGAGACCATCCTGGCTAACACGGTGAAACCCCATCTCTACTAAAACAAATACAAAAAACTAGCCGGGCGGGGTGGCGGCGCCTGTAGTCCCAGCTACCCGGGAGGCTGAGGCAGGAGAATGGCGTGAACCCGGGAGGCGGAGCTTGCAGTGAGCTGAGATCCAGCCACAGCACTCCAGCTTGGGTGACAGAGCGAGACTCCGTCTCAAAAAAAAAAAAAAAAAGAAATTGGACTTGGGCTTTTAATGTGGAGCAGACTTTACATTGGGGCTGTTTCCATCACTGCAAAGCAAACGATTTAAAATTAAACACTAGCCATCCCCATTCTTCCTATTTATTTTATTTTGTTTGTTTATATTTTGCTATTTTGGTTAGTCATCCTCTCCCTTTTCTTTGCTTTTTTCTTCTCTCGCTTTTTTTCTCCTCAGGAGAAAAATACATCAACCATTTAATCAAATAAAAGTTCTTCCATTTTCGTTTTCAGAGTAAATCAGCTCTGTATAGTTTCTGCCTAATTCCACTCTGTGCCTCCCTTTGACCTCCCTTGATTACTAAAAAATGTAGAGAAAGCTTTGCGTTAATTCTATTACAGTCCCAGTCCTCGTTTGGTATAGGAGCAAGAGTGTTTGATCTTTGAGATACAGATGTCATAAAATTGAGATTGATACTGCTGCAAACAAAACCTTTGAATGTCATATTTTAGGATGTATGCACTAATATAAAATTTAACTATATGCTACTCTGATTTCGTATTTAGATGTACCTGATAGCCACACTTGTCTACAAGATAGCACTGTAAAATCTAGGCATAAATTTATTTAAGAAAGAGTCAATATTTGCTATAATAGCTACATTTTAAAGTCACCCAGTAAAAGAAAAAAGCCCATGGTTGGAGTTTGGAAGAACTGGTTCAAGTTTCACTAATGAGCTAGTGTCTTGGCTTCATCTTCTACAAAATGAAAGTGAATAAATAATAATGTCTGTATACTTTCTGCCTCATGAAGTTGGTATGATACTTAAATGATAGAATTAACTTAAAAATGAGAATTTAGAAGGATTTCAGTTTATTAAATGAGGCTTGAATAGGACTTCCATCATTAAAGATATTATTATACACACACACATGCGCATATGTGCATATTCCATGTATATGTAGCTTCTATGTTCAGATTTATTGATGGTGAAGGTTTTTTGGAAGCTGTAGCTCTATATTAGGAAACAGCAAACTGTGATCCTCATAGGACTTTGCTGTTCGTATAAATAAGGTTTTATTAGAACATAGCCATGCCTAATTAGTTACTATTGTTTCTAGCTGCTTTCCTGCTACAATGGCAAAGAGACTCTTTGGCCCACAAAACCCAAAATATTCACTGTCTGTTTCTTTATAAAAAAGGTTGTCATCTTCTGCTCTAGGTACTAGATAGGCAAGATGTATGCTATATAAGAAATATATATGTGTATCTATATATAAACGTATACATATAAATATATTTATATACATATATATGAACTTTAGTATAACCTTAAAATCTGCAATGTGAAGTGGACTACTCATGCAATTTTCCTGATCATTTAGACCAAAAACAAGTTCTTTTCATCATGTTGTTATTTTGGGTGAGGGAGTTATAAGAACTTAGTGAACCAGGCAATTGCCTTTGTCTCTACTTTATTTCTGCGGCTCATAAATTGTTGGACTAGGGACTTTTCAAAAAATATTTACAAATCTGTCTCTCTAGATCTCTCTCAGAAACTGCAGAAAGCACAAGAAATCATTCTTCCCTTTTCTACTTCCATATAACTTCAAATATTTTCTGTGAAATTTTGGGAATGTATATACGTATGTTTATATCCACCATCACACATTTATTTAGAAGATGATGACCTCTTTTTGCAGTGAATGTGACTATTATGAACAGGCCTGTGTTTTTGCTGAAGCTTAAAAATGAATGAGGATATTAGTCATCAAAGAAGTAAAGAAAATCCATCCCCTGATCACACTTTACAAAAAGGAGTTCGTTATTAGTTGCTTCTTTATCCAATGGGTTATAACCTGATGAAAGACCTTTGATGTTTATTAACACAGAAAACGGAATTTGCATTTCACAAATAATTCGAAGTTATACAACTCATAGATTTTAGATTACATTGAAAAATTGATCAGAAACAACAGATAAGACTAATATGTTCATGTTTACACTTGAGAATCAAAATGTAAGCATTAGATGAACATATCAATTGTCTGATATTTCAACTCACCAGAATTCAGGCTTTAACTAAGAGCAATGGCTATATACAAGAAAAAAGTATTATATAAGGAACCTGCAGTACAGTGATCTAATGGGTCACATTTTGGCTCATCAACCTCTATGATATGGACCATTCATAGAAATAGCTAATTACAATTTAAAGATTTGCTGTGAGGTTCAAATGAGATTGGGTCTATTAGCAGGTTTTCAATATTGGATTCAGTCAAATATAACAGAAAAGTAACAAAACCACATCTTGTTATGCTGGTATGTATGGAGCAGTCAGACCACGTGACTTCTAACTCAGATTTCGTCGCTTCAGGCAAGTTACTTAGCCTCTTTGGGGCTTTCCTCGTATGTAAAACAGGAACAGGTAGTAACCACAGCCAATATTTATGAGGTTTACATAAGATAATATATGAAAACTGCTTAGCCCAAAGTCTGATACATAAGTACTTAACAAATGTTGTAGTAATAATAATTATTATACAAGCCCTCTATGTTAGACTTAGATACCTATTTTGCTTAGTTAATGGCTTATGCTGTGACTCTCCTATACCCACATCAACTGATGTTGTTCCTAAGAGTTTGGTTAGATCCTGGAAAATTGATATCTTGTAGGAAATTAAATATATCATTATGGCCAAGAAAGTTATACATTGGTTTTCAAAAAAATGCTTTTTAAATGTCATACTCCATGGTAAAAATTTTTTATCATACTTCTAATATATATATAAAATTTTTAAATCATACTTCTAATATATATAGTTGACTTATAAATTATTTGCATATACTATTATGCAAATTATAAAGCATATTCAAATATAAACATTTAGAGGATGATATATATTATGATATTAGATATATGCTGTATAGACATTAAATATATGTATTATATATTTTGTATTATATTTAAATATTATAAAAATTAGGATACTTATATATAGATGGAGAGATCAATGCCCTAATATGTTTTCCTATATTCTAATAGGTTAATCAGTGAAAATAACATTTCTTTACAAACCATTGTACCAGGCATTCCGAAGTAGCTTGGGAAAGAAAGCCATGGGTACAATTAATTGGGTTTGGGGGTTTCAAAATGTGTTGACTGAACTAGCATTTACTTCATAAATACAAATAATAGTAGTCATAATTAATAAATATTAAATGTAAAGTGTATTCCAGGCACAGAGCTATGCAAATTGCATATTCATTTCATGCAATACATACAACCACCTTTTGAGGCAGATAAAATTGTATACTTCATTTTACAGACGCAGAACATGAGAGGAAGAAGGTTAAGTAACTTGCCCCAAATTACTATCTAAGAAATAAATAGCATAACACTTTGCAACCATATCTTCCTCCCATGACCAGTGCCCTTTTCCTTGGTAAGGTCATAATAATGATTATTACTATCTCCATTAATAGTAAATGCTATATCTGTTGAGCAACTGTTATTTGCCTTCACTGTGCTAAGTGTTGTTCATGGGTATAGATAAAACATTTGTTTAGCAAACTCCTTTGATAAGTAAGCCATTTCAGAGAAAGTGAAACTGTAAGAGTAAATGCTAGTATACTTTGAAGGGTGAAACAATGAATGGCTAAAAGTCCCTTGATATGGGAATTTTAAGTGGGAATATCTAATGTTTAGTTAGAGATTTCTTTAAAGTATTGACATGTAACACACCTTTTGTTCTTCCAAATCTTCAGTGATCCTTACTACACACTTAAATGTTTTGTGTTTACTTAATCTCTCTTTCAATCACCTCTCATCCTTCTTTCTCTCCCTTCTTCTTTTCTGATATTCAAGGACGGGGCCCTATTTTCTGATAAAACCATTAGAGAATTCAGAAGTGTATGGGAAGTGAAGTCTTCATAATTCTGAAAAAATTCAGAAAAAGCAAAATCTCATGACCAGAATTAAACATGAGAGTGTAAAATTCAGTTTCACCTGAGGAAGGATTTGAAATTCTAGATAGTATATGATGGATCTCCCATGTAATCTTATCTAGATCTGGATGGTTAGAAAATGTCATGTCATTTATTTTTCACAACAGACCTGTGAAGTGGTTGCTGTTATCCCTGACCACGTTGTACATCAAAGGCTGGGCACGAAGGTGAGTATGGGTTCACCAGGAGTTCATATATCTTTGACCAGATTGTGTACCTAAAGACAACCAAGGAGAAGAGTACTCTCATGAAATGAGGTCAGGTTATTAAAAAGTGCCCTGGGAAGTGCAGCATCCCTGAGATAGCTCTATTAAAGTTATAAGTCCTGTCATCATCATCCTATATAATGGAAATTCAAGCTAATGTTTACTGCTTGCTTTGTGAGCATCGGGGCAGGTCTAAGAACTTCACATCTATCAGGTATTTTAATTTTCCTAACAACACTTTGAGAAAGTACTATTGTTATTTTTAGCTTACAGATTGGGAATCTGGGTACAGAGATAATAAGTTGTCCAAGAACACACAATTATTAAAAAGTGACTTTGAAATTCATACCTAGAAAACTTGACTTCAATTCTTATATGAGTGAACACTATTATTTATACTCCCTTTTCTTTTTGAAGGGAGGCAAGATAATGACAGGAATTTATACATTACACACATGTGAAACTTTAAAACATATAATAGATGCCATTTATTGAACAATTATGATGCATCATGCTACTATAGGTACACATTGTTTTATTCGATGTTATAAACACTTTTCAAATAGCGTTAATTTTCCCATTTTATTGTCAGGAAACTCAGCTTCAAAAGGATGAGGTAACTTGGTTAAGGTCATGCAACTGGCATCAGAAGTCAGATTCCAATTCAAGTCTGTAGGACCCTTTCAACTTATGTTGTTTCCATAAAGCAATGCTGTATGTTTAGTTTCAATGAGTAATCTCATCTAGTAGAAAATAGTTTGAGCATGTTCTTCCTCTTTAATATTTGAGAGGATGCTGTGTGCATCCTCTCAAATATTAAAGTGCAGCTATGGGATTAATGTTTTGGTCTTCTAATACCTTGGGAGTGGCAGTGGGGATTATGCCCAGTCCAAAGGCATCACAGAGACCTTGTAGTGTTGGAAGTCAGAGGACCCTACACAACAAACACCATACAATATGCCTGAGATTGGACTCTCCATATCTTCTCTTTGAAAAGCAAAAAGGAATTTTAGAATTCTAAAAAAGAATTTTAGAATATTTCAAGAGAAAGAGAAGATTATTGCAAAATATTAAGTGAGGCTTTATGATCAAATGAGAGTAATATTCTTGTTTTCCTCTTACATGTTCAAACACTCTCATTCTCTTGCAAGGTCACTTTTTTAGTCTGTTTTCTAAGCATAGTGCCTTCCCAGAATTTCACTTTTAATCCTCTTTCATGGTTACTCTGCTGAGTGAATACTTCTACTCTTCCTTTCCCTTCCCAAAAGAACTCCACTTTTCACAATCCTAGAGTTTGAATAGGATTGATATCCACAACTTCCGAGCAAGAAGAGGCCTTTGTAGGCCTTCACCGATAAGCATAATTTCATCCCCCTTTCTGGCTATAGCGACTGGTTCACAAGGGCATACATTAAGTCAGCTTTAAAGGAGTTCGCACATCATATTCCTTAAGCCCAAATAATTGATAATGGATAAGCACACAATTTAAATTGTTCAATCAGCAAATCTTTGGAAGACAGAGCAGGAACTAAATGATAATTGGTTCTTAAAATAATAAATATCAGGGCCAAATATCAACTAGGGCTACCCTAGTTTTGGACATTTTAATTGTGTGAATCAATAAACTACAGAATTTGAGTTTAGCTTTCTGTTACTTGAAGTTGAAAGCTTCTTAAGTGACCTTATATAATTTCCCTCTGAGGAATGGAATTTGCTTTCCACTTATCTAATTTTTTAGCTTTTCTGAGATTCTCCATGTAAAACAAGATATTCACAGAATAAAATTAAATAGTATATTAAAGCTTTTAGCATTGTGACTGGGTATATAATAAGTACTCAATGAATAGTATCTATTATTGCTATTGTTACAACTGTTTAAGTTCATTCACCCTTTATTTTCATCTCAGACTCTAGAGCTTCAGTCAAAAATGTATCACTACGTGTTGCACATCTTCCTATTAGACTCTGCATTTCTAAAACTAAGGGCTATACCTTTATGCAGAATGTCAAAAAATACCTTAAAAAGTGGTCATCATGTGTTGACTCTTCTGTGTGCCTTGGCTATGTGCAAGGTATGTTAATCAATGTATCTCCTTGTTTTTTCTATCCACTCTGAAAAATAGGATATCACTATTCCTATTTTACAGGTGAGAAAATTGAGACCGAGAAAATTGTTCTACCTTCCCAAGATCATACACTTAACACAAATCCAGATTTATATAATTCCAAAGCTCATGACCTTTCTACTAGGACTTATTCTTTTCTTGGACTCAAGCTTTCTTCCAATTGTCATATAACCAATGTGTTTTTATGTTGTCCGATATGTGTGTTTGTTTCTCCATTCAATTTCAAACTGTAATTAAGGTCATTTCTCTATCCTTTTTGCTCACAAGGGTATTATTTAATAAGCCCCATAAAATTCTTCCTTGCTAAATGAAATGTTCTTACTATTTCAGAAGCTGTACAGAGTCCTGTTGGGATTGATGGTTGGGATGTAACAAAAATGAAACTTGCCAAGACTTTGTAGTGGCTTTGCCTATAAAAGCAGCAATCCACCAACGCCTTGTTATGGAGTACCTGATTATCATTATGACAGAAATGTGGAGCCCAAACATCTTACTTTAATGAGCCTTTCTCATTTGGAGAACTTACTTTGGCTTGGGTTTGTCCAAAAATACTTTGCTCTTTTAAGACCACAGTACCTAATTTAGCAGCTCATTATACTTTATTGCAAATGACACTGTGTTCTTATGTCTATATGTTATTTCAGTCAGTACTTGATCTCCTACACATTTGACTTGCATGAGTTTTCTAATATTTCCTTAGATACACAATATTATCTGTATGACAAATTTAGGTAACTTTTTGTAGCAGATTCAGTTAAGCATCATGGTGTAGCTCTCTTACAATCAAGGTCAAACACTGGCTCATAGGTTTTCGTATCATAGTAAAAATCTAAAAGAAAATTTCGTTTTTTCTTCTCTCTCACTACTCTTCTTCTAATCACCCTATCTATAAATTGTAATTTTATCAAGCCTATCACAAAAATAAGTGCAAAATAATCAATCGTATATTTGTATATCAAGGGAATATTGTCTGGAATTATTTTTGGCAAAGGAAGGCATGTTAAATTATCCACCAAAACTAGCTGATATGGGAAAATGCGGATATTACCTATTCTTCAATTACTATCAGCTTTGGTACTTTTTTCTGTGTGTGCATCTGTGTATAATGGGGTGGGGGTGGAGGGTGTCAAGAAAGAGAGAGATAATCTTGTTGCAGAGAAAAATAATTTTCACCTGAAACACATACAAATAAGAGGTTATCCTCTGAATTAAGTAATCTAAGATTACTTAAAAGTTTAGTAACCCATCTGGTTTTATTGCATGATGCCCTGGTTTAATTGCCAGGTTGTTCACTTTTGACATAACTGCCAGAAAGTTTAGACTAAAATTTCTGGCTCACACCCATATTAAATGTGTTGCTCATTATAGTTTGAAGAATTAGCCTTATTTATGTTTCTATCTCAGATCCACTCTTTTACAGTTTTTATTTCTTTGCCCACATTTAACCTAGGCTACTTTATGATATTTTATTGTGCTGTACAAGTCGCTTAACAAGCCTTCCGAAATTCTTTCTAGAACATGGTGTAATATAATAGATAGACAGTCAATGTGAAGATCCTGAAATCCTGAGTAATTATCCCATATACCAACTTCATCTTTTTTAAAAATAGACATAACCAAGTTATGGTGTTTCTGGAGTTTGTTCCTTCAGATGTTCAGATGTGTCTAGAGTTTCTTCCTTCTGGTGGGTTCCTGGTCTCCCTGGCTTCAGGAGTGAACCTGCAGACCTTTGCGGTGGGTGTTACAGCTCATAAAGGCGGTGCGTCCGAAATTGTTCATTCCTCCTGGTGGATTCGTGGTCTCGCTGGCTTCAGGAGTGAAGTTGCAGACTTTTACAGTGAGTGTTACAGCTCATAAAGGCAGTGTGGACACAAAGAGTGAGCAGCAGCAAGATTTATTGCAAAGAGCAAAAGAACAAGGCTTCCACAGCATGGAAGGGGACTGCAGCGGGTTGTGGCCTGTGGCCAGCTTTTATTTCCTTATTTGGCCCCGCCCACATCCTGCTGATTGGTCCATTTTACAGAGAGCGGATTGGTCCATTTTTACACAGTGCTGATTAGTGTATTTACAAACATTTAGCTAGACACTGATTGCTGATTAGTGGATTTACAATCCTTTAGCCAGACAGAACAGTTCTCCAAGTCCCCACCCAATTAGCTAGACACAGAGTGCTGATTGGTGCATTTACAAGCCCTTAGCTAGACAGAAAAGTTCTCCAAGTCCCCACTTGACCCAGAACCTCTGCTGGCTTCACCTCTCACTTCTAATACCATTGTTGGTACTGGCTGTATCCACTTTGTTCTTTCATCATTCGGCCCCTCTTCATCAACTACTTTCTATTTTATTTTTATTTCCTTTCTTTTGTTTTGTCCTCAGGAAGATGTCAAAAACGCAAGTGTATTTACAGGGCTATGTCCCGAAGTTCCACCTGGGCTGCTATGCTGACCCTGCTTTCTTTGTCTGCCTCTTATAGGTAGGCGTTTCTTAACTTCTAACCCTCGGCCCTCTTTTGTTGTCAAACCGTATTTGTTTTCTGGATGATCTTTTTATTCTGATTAATTAAGATACGGTGTCACTATTGAGGACATCTTAATCTATGTATCCAACTGAGTTCCATGTCTAAGTCACATCCTCAAAATCACAGAAAGACAGAAAAGTGAATTATACCCTTGAGAAGCTTATAAGGGAAAGAAGAAAAACTGGGAGGAATGGTGGCTTAAGAAAAATATCGGATGGAGCAAAACTAGTTTTTGCTCTTGTTGTATTTTAGGGATAATGGAGTTTTTACTACTTTATATACCAGGAGGAAGTGGCTGAAGAAAATAATGAAAATAAAAGAAAGATGCTTGAAGAGGCAAGATATCAGGGGATATTTAGAGGGAGAACTTAGTATGATGTCTGAGTATGATGAGTCAATACGAACATAAATTCTCAGAATTGATTTTAAAGGAGGAGAGTATGAGCCAGCCATAGTTACATTGAAAGGTAGAGACACTCACTTCTTTGAATTTTTTGTTTCCAAAACCTGCAGCCCTCAGGAACTGGTTTCTATGTCTGAAGAGCCTATATTGGAAGAGATTTGAAGTTTTTTTCAGTAATTTCAATGTTTCAGTAATTTCAATATTATTTGACAAAGGAGCCATCTGCCATCAGATAAAATGACACAAAGCAATTTGAAGCCCACCATGCCTTTTCCTCAAATATTGGAAAAGCAAATGAATAGATGAATATTGTGTGTGTTTGTGTGTTGGAATAAATCCTCCAGATACAATTTTTTGCATATGATGAAATTTTAAGACATCTTCATAATATAGTCTCTGTTGGCTTAATACACAGAGACCTTCTGTGTGGCTGCCTCTACCCGGGTCTGGAAAACGTCATCAGTGTGCAGCAAACACACACAGTAAGGTGCACTGTGAATTTCTAAGAGTCTCCAAAGACTAAAGACAGTAAGTCATTCAGAGTCATGTTAATGGCAAAGCTGCCAGAAATGGGCCACACACCCTAATTCAAATGACGCTTTCTTCATAAAAAGTAATAAAAAAATGACCATATCAGAACCCAATTCTTCTCGAATGCATGAATAGGATTTGTATGTATAATCTATGGACTACAGTTTGAAACAAGTTTAATATGACCCAGCTGTGTTGCATAATTAAACTGACAATTAAAGCACGGTCTAAGAGGCCACCAGATGGCAGCCTCTTCATGTTTAACTCCTGTGGTTTCCCCTAGACCTGCTGGATTTTGTTTGTTTTTAGGGCCCAGAATCTCAGGGTAGAGGAAAGGTTTGGGAGTAGGAATTCAGTCAAGGGCCACAGACAGGTAAAAAGAAATGTATTTTTTTAAGTTTATTTTTTATTTGTTTTGTTTTGTTTTGTCTTCAGAAAGATGCTGAAATGACAAATACGTTTATAGGGCTCTGCCCCTAACTTCCATCCAGGCTGACTGTGTCAGGCCTAGTAGACCTCAGGCCATGTGGGGCAATGTGAACCTGGAAAATAAGCAGAATATGTCTCTTTCTAGTTGTGGCAGCTGCCTCAACTCAAAGTCCCTCATTAACCCTGCATAGAAAAATTGTCTCGTACTTGTTTCTTAGGCTTTTAAGTGGTTGAAAAATTACTTTATCTTTTATTTACTTCAAATCTTAATTTTAATTTAATTTTTTCCTTTGTTATGCACTTTTAACTTTATAATTTTTCTTACTGAAATTTTAGAAAAGACAAAATGATTTCATTCAATAAATGCAACAAATGTGTTAAAAGTTACTTCTTAAAAAACATTTTATTTCACATGTATGCTAAGTAAGAAAAAAATTTTAAATATAAAAAGTGAAAAGAAATAATGTAAAATAATATAACGTCATACTATCCAAATATAAACCCCATAAACTGTTATTTAAAAATCGTATGTCTCTATAAATAGAATTATCTCCAAAACAGGATTTTGCTATATATATTGTTTTGTAGATTCTAAAAATTGACAATGTGTCATATACATTTTTCCATATCAAAAATTTATTTCCATGCTATAAATTTTAATGATTATATAGTGCTCTGTGTGTAATTATGCCACAGTATGTTCAATTGGGCCTTTACCACAAAAATGTTTTTAGAAGTACTATAATTTTATAAAATCAATAGTTAAGCAGGAGAGTAAGACGGGATAGAAATGAAAAGCATGAGCAAAGAACAGAAATGCAGACAGGCAGCGGAAAACCACCCAGGAAAGGAGAGGTCAAAACAGAGGAGAAGTAAAGGAAACATGAAAGATAGAAAGGGGTAAAGATAGAGGAAAAGAAGAAAACAGAAATGATCTGCAGTAAACCATCCAGCAAAGACTTGCTTTTATTTGTGTTATAGGTTTCTGATGATCAGCCTTTATCTTTCTGCTTTGAAATGCTGAGTGGCTGACAACTGCTCTACAGTTGTTCTTTATCTGAAAGGAGGGTAAATTTTCACTGAAGGGCATGGTAAAGAAATGCAAAAAGCAAATATTAATATTAAAATTGTTCTCTAGTTGCAGCTACAGAACAGAGGAATGCAAACTGATTATTTGGAATTAAGCAGAGGATCCAATCTCCAGGAAAAAAAAAAAGACACAAAAACATTTTTCTATTTCTAGTTCACTTCATAAGCTTGTGATAAGAACACACTGCCTGGACGTGATGATTTATATGAAATGATGTCCATGAAATACAATTATATCATATGTAAAGTGATGAAATATTATGTAGATAATAAAAATGCATGAGCATACTCTTTTTAGCACATGTAGACAATAATATGTGTAAGGATACATAATGACTTGGGACTGACTATAAAATTGGGAATATAAGGGCGTGGTAAAAGAATAATTTGGCTTTTTATATAATATTTTTTATTTAGAATTTTTATAGTAAGGCATGTATTGATTTTTAATAAAAATAAATGAATGAAAAGAGAATGTCAGCTCACTGAGCACAAATCACTCATGAACAGAGGGAAGGGGGATGATTCCTCAAAGTGTGTAAATCGTGGCTGATGAGAACAGCCTCTCTGCTCTCACTCCACTGAGTGCTTTCTCCAGCAGCCTCAAAAGGCCTTATTCTCAGCTGGTGTCATGCGACTCTCATGTCACAGGATGCATTTTAAGCCTCCCTTGAAGAAACTTTTTTGTAAGGCTTGGATCTAGACCTCTTTATCTTCAAATAGTTGCAGATGGCAGCCTTAGGTTTCATAAAGGAAGAGGGTAGATTGGCAGACTTGAACAATTAAAGTAAGAGTGGCTTCAGAGGGATTTTTAAATTCTCTGAATTTTACAATGAAGACTTTCTTTGCTGGGAGTAAAGCAGTAGGATGAGAAAGTAAAGCTAGAGGAAATATTCTTCCTGAAATAAAGGTGTTCCAAAAATAAATGTGATTGAATTTGGATAGATCCACTGTAATGATGCCCTCATGTATTAAATCTTGGCTCCTGGGAGCTTGCAAAAATTCTACAAACCATTATGAATATTTCTTAGAGCTTAATAAAATCATATATTTTATCATAGTAAGGCTGTGTAAGTTAGCTAAATATTGAGCTTTTTCTTGTTTGGAAACATCTCTGCTCACTTATACCTCATGCTGAATTCTGGAATAGAAATTCATATGTTTTTAATAACAAGGGAAAAACAATAATCACTTATGAAGTGGAATCTTTACCCTGCTTTTTTTTAAGTTGACAAATAAAAATTCTATATATTTATGATAGATGTATATCACACAACATGATGTTTTCATATACATATACATTGTAGAATGGTTAAATTGAGGTAATTAGCATATACATTACCTTACATACTTATTTTTTGTGATGAGAACATTTAAACTCTCAGCAACTTCCAAGTACACAATAGATTATTATGAACTATAGTCACAATAATGTACAATAGATCTTTTGAACACATTCTTCTCTCTACCTGAAATGTTGTATCATTTGACCAACATCTCCTCAACCCCACAGCCTCAGCTTCTGATAACCACCATTCTACTCTCTGCTTCCATGAGTTTGACTTTTTTTTAGATTCCTTACATGAGTGAGATGGCGTGGCATTTGTCTTTTTGTACCTGGCTTATTTCACGTAACATAATAATCTGCCAGGTTTATTCATGTTGTTGCAGATGATAGGATTTCCCTCTTTTTTAGGGGTGAATAGTATTCCATTGTGCATATATGCCACATTATTTAAATCCATTCATCTGTTGATGGACACTCCGGTTGATTCCATGTTATTCTATCTTTGACACCAAGTCTGCCTATCTATTGAGCGCTACTCTTTCTTTAATCTTCTGGCTTGTTTTCTTTTCTGTGGCTTAGTGACTTGCCACTCTAGCTTTGCCTCAGGATCCTCTTCTGTGCCTGACACCTCTGAGCAGCTCTGGTCAGATCTCCTTAAAACCTCAGGCTCCTCATCCTTGATTCCCGCAGAGGATATTCCCTACTTTGAAGAAAATAAAATTTGTTTTTTCTTGACTGGTAACATGTTCTTTTCAGAGATCAGGAAGAATCTTTCTGTTCAGGACCCTTGGCAATATCTGCTGTAAGGATGATTTTCCAGTAGCAGTCAGCAGAGAGCGGGCTCCTAATCTGGTAGAATAAAATACAATAAAGCAACCAGAATACTGGTCATGACATTTGGTAACTTAGTAACACCAAAGTAGCTGAGGGAAACTTTTAATGAAGATTGTGGAGGCTTATCTCAAACATGAAAAAATTAAATAAGTCTTACTTTTTAGTTCTTAAGTAACAGGAAGACATCTCTTCATATGTAGGTACTTTATTTCTCTAGGATCTTTTTGAGAAAGTAATTTGTCAGTTGACTACTTTGGGGGCGACGAAGTTTTTTTTAGAGATTCTGTTAAGTCCTTGGAGAAATTCAAGATTAAAAACTTAATTCTTGATCTCTAGCCATTCATAAATGTAACAGGCAAGTCTATATAATGCAATGTAAGGTCAAATATAACATGTTCAAAGTACCAATGAAGTACAGAGGCAGAATTGCTGGGAGGATCTTACGTGTCTTTAAGAAATATTTCAGCTGGTCCCCAAAGGGTTTAATTTTAAAAAATTCAAAATGAAAATAAAGTAAAATCTTGTTGGTGGGAACACCATGAACAAAAGCTTGGAGGCATGAAAAGTACATGATACAATGGAGGACAATAAGTACAGAATTATTGCTAGAATTAAAGATAGAGGAGATTGCAATGGGAAGAAAGTCTAAAAATAATTCCAGACCAGAACATACAGTGCCCTGAATC
Organism: Rhinopithecus roxellana; assembly: GCF_007565055.1. Lineage (NCBI taxonomy): Eukaryota > Metazoa > Chordata > Mammalia > Primates > Cercopithecidae > Rhinopithecus > Rhinopithecus roxellana. Next base: position 27,022,242 of record NC_044563.1, read on the forward strand.
CCAGGCTAAGAAGATTTCACTTCTTTCTGTATTCCGTGAAAAGCCCTTGAAGGATTTTAAGTGGAAGTATTTTTAGAACTATGCCTTAGAATGAGTTATCTTACTGCTATAGTCAGATGGTAAGATTGAAGGCCAAAAATCCAATTACTAAAATAATACCAATGGCAGATGTGAAAGACTTGAAATAGTGCATTACAGAAAGAAAGAGACTACACTTTGGCCACTTAAACGTCTAGAGTTTGAAAAGGTGGGCACTGAGATTCTCTGTGTAGTTGTCAACTCCATTCTTGTCATTGCTCACAAGGAAGATCCAAAGTAAATGTTTCTATTTTAAAAACAGCTTCATGGAAGCATACATAAAGAAATAGTTGTGTGCTTAAGAACACCAGCCCTGGCCCTCCTAAAGAGGGAAAACCTTGGCAAAGTAAAGGACTGGGGTTTACATTTTCAAAAGCTGTTTTATTCTTTAAATGGTACCTACGATATAGTCAAAGAAGGCTGGTTGTCAATTTTACTGCTTCTGTAATGATAAATGTCACCCTTTTCTCCTTTGCAGGAGAGGCGATTTCCCAAGTTTATCCTAGGAAGCTAATTTTGAATGAACAATATGAAATACGATCATGGCAAATTTAGGCTACAGAAATTAAAAACCTAAAACTGAAGAATATAAGGACTTGAGGGGCAATTAGAAATTGCCTACTTTGGAGTTTTCTATCTTTTTATCAGTACAGACTCCTTTCATTTATTTTTTCACTTAATAGAGAGCTTGACAAAGGTCATGACCAGGGTGACCATGTTTGGTTACCAACATTCTTCATCATTTATATCCCAGCAAGTCCTATAGAGTTCAATAAATAAATTAACTTATAAAGTATAAGTTAAATGATTAGTAGACAGCACTCTTCATCACCTTTATAAACCAATATGCTCTAAATGCATTGATAAATGTTAAACAAAAGCAGACACTCAATAGTTCGATTACTTTCATGGTTTATGTTTTCCATTAAGCTTTTAGAGATAATTAAAAACTATTTAATAATTTTTGTTATTATCCTGTATTCCTAAAGCCATAAGAATCCCGGTGACTTTGGGTTAGGAACAGTAGTTCTAATCTTATTTCAGATGAAAATGAGGCACAGAGATTGGAAGTGACTTCCAAGGATATATAAGCATCATCAACATCCTGTAATTTAATCTTAAGCAGCGTTTGGGGGCAAGGAAAAAAAGACCAATCTTAAAATTTGCTTTAGTGGTTTCTTGTGTCCCTAGACTTTGAGGCTAATTATATGCTGTTCTGGCTTCTGACTTTTGGGTAGAAGGCCAATGGCTGCACCTTTAACTCTGTTCTTTTCTGTAGGGTTTTTCCCCCTAAAAGTGTTTAATTATACCATAAAAGAAGCTGCCTTTGATCACACAACTTGCTTAGCTACTTTCTCCAGGTTGCTTTAACACTGCCATCTGGATACATTACCCTTTTCTTTAGATCACTTTTAAATAACTAAGACAAGAAAAATATTTTTAAAACAATAAAAAAGTCAGAAAGACAAAAAAAAAAAAAAAATCCACACAAAGTCCAGAAACAATGGAAAGAAGCAAGATAGGGTTGATTTTCCTGAAGAGAAAATATAGTCACCTGGTAATTTTGTCTTAGTTCTGGGAAAAGAGCCCTGGTTGTATCACACCGACTCCTGTGCCCTTCCTCTAATTTCTTTCCTGCTCCTTTACTGTCTGCCTGCCCTCTCTTTCTTCCTGCTATCTGGGTAGGAACTGATGCATGTCAGGTACCAGGTTTCTATTGAAGATTTCTTGTCAGTGCAAAGGTTAGAATACAATCAGATTGTTTGATTCTTCCCCGTGAATTTGGTTCCAGAAATGTTATATATTAATAACTAGAAAAAGATGAGTAATGACTGGGCATTATGTCGATGTGCAGACTGCATGTGACCTGAGTAGACATAGGATGCATTATTGAGATTTGCAATATTTTCAGAGACTCAATGTTGTCTGCTTGTACATAGGATTAGAAATAGTTTCAAAGACCCCTGTCTAGTCCTGTTGTGTATGATCAAATCTCCTTTACCACTTCCCTGTCAAATATTTATCCAATGTACTTCTCAATACCTTTCATGACAATCACAAATATTGGCTTGCTCTGACTTTTGGAAAGAGCTTTCTTATAATAAACAGAAACTGGTCTCCCTATGAACTGCCCAATTTGTTCTATTCCTACTCCTTCTTATCACATAGAATAAGTTAAATTCCTTTTTCCCCTGATGGCTCTTTCTGATATTTCAGAGATGTGATCACAGCTCCTTTGAATTTTCTTATCTCCAGGAGAAATTCCCATGGTTCATTAAATTATTTTTCATAAGACTTAACCTCTACATACATTTCGTATGTTAATGTTCCTATTTCTAATTTCACCCAGAATTATACACAATTCTTTTTTGAAAATATTTTGAAAAATAATGCAAGTAATATATTTTTATTGGAGAAAAATTAGAAAACCACAGATGGCAAAAAATATATTTTTAAATGATCTATGAAGCATTTCTATGCAAAAAGGGAGGCTTTTGATATTTTGGCATATAACTTTCCAAATTTATTCACATTCATATATACACTGCTAAATTTTAGCAAGATACGTAAGTGAGGCTAAGCTTAAAAAGCAATTCCATGTATGTCTATTTCTAAGAATGGGCACTGAAAATCACCTTGGAGTAAATTTTCTTTTTCTAGGAAATATCACTTAACTGAGTCCTCATAATTATGCCAATTTAAGGTTTGCTCTCACCCATTGCTCTAAAGCAGAGGCCAGCAAATTTTTACTGTAAAGCCAGGAAGTAAAGGCTTAAGTCTTTGGGGACCACATGAGGTCTTTGCTGCTGCTGCTCCTGCTTCTTCTCCTTTTTCTTCTCCTTGTTCATTTACAAACTTACACACTTTTTAAAAATGGTAATACCATTCTTAGCTTACAGGCTGTACAGAAGCTGGGCACTGACCAGAATTTAGAGGCTAAAGTCTGTTCGCCCCTATTCTAGAGGAAGGATTTAATACAGTTTCTCAATTACTAACTGAGATAGCCCCCACAAAACTCCTTGATATATAGAGTTCCTCTCTGGGGATGTCTTAGGTAAATTTGCGTAGTAATCAATGAGCCCCCTGGGAAGAAAGAAATAGAAACATCAAATACTAGTTTTTTGAGGTGTAATTTTATTAGACTCTCTCCAACGGGTTGAGATGTTCCCAGCTGAGGTGTGACAACTGGAATGCGTGCCGAAGGCTGCCAAGTAGAACTAGCTATGAGACTAATAGACATCTGGATTATTGGCCTGGACTCTTAAATGACTGGAGAAGAAAACTGACTTTTACATAGCTCATGACTAACTAAGCTGGTTTACTAAAAAGATTATGCCTTGGAATTAATGACTAAGGGTGTGAATATATTCTTGAAGAGTTGTAATCCTCAAAGGAGCTTTCTGTTTTAGTCATAGATTATGATGTAGTAACAATTACCTCAAACCTCTGTGGCTTAACAGGATAAAGGCTTATGTATCATTTCCAGCCTGATGGACAGCTTTCCTAGAGAGCTTCCCTGTGCAACTCTCCTCCAATTTATCACTCGGGGATCCAGGCTCCTTCCATCTTGTGATATCATCGTCTTTAATGTATAACCTCCACATCTGCCATGGAAAGGAAAGAAATAACACAGGCAATCAGTCAGGGTATTATAGTCAGGCCTGAAATTGGCATTCATTGCTTCCTCTCATTTGCATTGGTCAGAATCTGTTTATAGAGTCTCAAACTAACTCCAAATGAAGCTAGGAAATATAGATGTAATGTGTACCCAGGAAGAAAAACAAATATTGTTTAATATCTGCTCAGTCCTGGTCATACTCCCTTCACTTACATGTAGGTATTGAGTGGGGTTGGGAGCAGCACATGTAGCTTCTGGAAAGATCTGGAACAGCAAGAATGTAACCACAGTAGTGACAAGCATGTACCATAATTTTAAATGTCAGTTTTTATTAGTGACTTAATTAGAAATGATGGAAGTGATGGCATACTAAAACTAGCCAAGATATCATTCTAGCTCTTAGGTTTCTCTTTGCCTCATGTTTGGAACCCAGATGTAACTGGGCCCTTTGATCCAAGTAAGCTCTCAGGGTTTTCAGAAACTAGAAAGTAGAAAGCAAAGGAACGAGACATCCTGCCAAGTTAGACAAATGAGAGCTTGAGCAATTTATTTAAATAGTATATTTTATGAACTTACTTATGCTCCAAGCTGGTGAAGTGAGCCATATCAATTAGAAGTGTGTATGTGGGGGGGTGTGTGTGTAAGAGTGCAGGTGTGTTTATAAACATACTGGAATTATCTATGCTGATCTCAAGGTATGAAGACCAATTTTCCTAATGTGATCTGATTAATACAATTAGTGTTTGTGTGGTGTGCATGTGTGTACGTGTGTGTGTGTGTACCTATATGTACATATATATATATATATACATCTCTCTATCTATATTAATGCTTTTATATATAAATTATATATATATTAAAAAGTCTTCTCATTTTGGTGCCTAATGGTATCTAAAATCTTGAATCTTCTTCTCACATATACTCTATATATTTGCTATCTTGTGCTTGCACAACTGGCGTTTGGTGGGTAATATTTACTACCTTATAGTGCCAAGCATATATTCTTCCTCTTACTGGTAACAATAGTAACTTAAATTTTATTTGGAAAATTACACCTTGAAATGAATCAGGGTGTAGGGAAATTTAAATTTTTCCTCTGAAGGTTTGATAATTTTAGTTTATAAAACCAATTGATAATAGAGTAACATATTTTAGGCATACATATTTTATTATGTGCACACGTGTGCACCAGAGTCACATAAAATATAAAAACTCAAAGAAAAGCAAAATGGGTGATACTTTTATACCATCTTGAAGGTACAAAAGCAATTGGAACTTGGATCATAGCAAAACAGGTTATGGGAGGGAGAGGAGGCTTGGCTAGCAAAGGTGGTCTTGCTCTATAGATGAAACCTCACAGGTAGCAGCCCTCAGAGAGAACAGATGGTAACTGCGTCTTTCAGACCTTTAAAAGTGTCAGACTCTCTTGTTATCTAGATTATTAGACTGGACTTGTTTATGTCTCTTTTGAGGTAGGTTCTCCAAGTTTCTCATACTTTATGGAAACGGTCAGCTTTCCAATAAATTATTATTATTTTTATTAAGAACAACCAGGGTTATATTCTGTAGCCTGTAATCCAAGAATACCTAAATGATACACACTTGAACCTCAATGTGTATAAAGAAACTTTTTCTTTTGTTATAATATATGTATCCATAATATATATGTTTGTTTGTTACCTATTGCACTGTACTATCTAGACATTTTTATATGACTTTTGTCAAATAACGTATTCCCTAACTGATTCTCTTTCTTTGGATGTACAGACATAGTGAATATGCATAATATTGTCATCAAATAATATTGTCATCAAATAAAATGCACAGTAAAATCATTGCATTTTCTTGTTTCATAGTGTTTCTCTTTTTGGGATCTATGATCTGGTATAAAAATGAGACCCTTAACTTTTGGAGATTTGTTTTGCCTTCCACTTGTGCCTGCTAATTAAGTGGTAGAAACTGCATGCTTTAAAGAGAACCTTAAAAACTGCTAAATGAAAAACTTACAACTACTGGATTTTCTATCTGTCTGTGCATTTATATATGTTGTGTATGTGATGTTTATATATAAAAGTGCTCCAATTAATGGGCTTAAAAATAGTAAGTGCTTAAATCAAATATTTTGTGAGAAAAGTAAAAAGGGTAATGCCTTTTATTTCATATGACTTAAGTAATCTTTGAGAAACTAAAACAGTTTTACATGCAAGATGTATAAGGATAGTGAAATGTGTTTTTGGTAAAAGAGTCTAAGAAGGCATGGAAATGTGAATAATTTTTTTTGGCCTGGTTTAGAGGGTTAAAGGATTGTTTTAAGCTAGGTAGGGAAAAGTTGAAGGTTTGAACAAGTTGTGGAAGGTTTGTGAAGAATTAATTTTGTAAAAGAAAGTATGTGAGGCCGGGCGCGGTGGCTCAAGCCTGTAATCCCAGCAGTTTGGGAGGCCAAGATGGGTGGATCACGAGGTCAGGAGATCGAGACCATCCTGGCTAACATGGTGAAACCCCATCTCTACTAAAAACTACAAAAAAAAAAAAATTAGCCAGGCGAGGTGGTGGCGCCTGTAGTCCCAGCTACTCGGGAGGCTGAGGCAGGAGAATGGCATGAACCCGGGAGGCGGAGCTTGCAGTGAGCTGAGATCCGGCCACAGCACTCCAGCCTGGGTGACAGAGCGAGACTCTGTCTCAAAAAAAAAAAGAAAGTATGTGTGTTAATATATTGGTTAACGCTAAAGGAGTATTATTCAGTTTTTCCATAAATTGAGCATTGGAATAAAAGCACAACACATTTTTCTTAGAGCACTAACCTACTCTTTAACCAAAAAAAAAAAAAAAAAAAAAAAAAATTATAAAGGATGATGAAAGGTTTATGAGAATCCTACCTTAAGATCAAACTGATTAAAATCGAAAAGATTTGTCTATAAGAATCTTAATAAAAGAATATAAGATTCTTTTATTAAGAATTGGGGTTGACATTAAGAATACACTAAAGCAAAGGGTGAAATTTGACTTAGATGGTATAAAAATCATCAGGAAGCATTGTCACATATGAAATGATGTTTGGCTTTCTTTGGGCTGTATTTGTATAAATATGTTATTGGTATGTTTTCCAAATTAGTGGAAAACTCCTATAATTTTGATGTAATTTAGTGTATGTTACTAATAGTTATAATTGTTAGGTAAAATTATTGTATGCCACAAAAGTAATCAAATTTCCTTGTCAATCCTGTTTTTGACTATAGCTGCCCTAAGACATTTTGTCATTCACAGACAATTGTCTTGTTTTAATTCTCTTTAAAATGTGGTTTTTAATCATCTATAGGACTTTGACAGGTGCTCCTGAATGCAAGTTCCTGATAACTTTTGTGATTGTGATATTAGAATAGAAGAAAAACTTTCAGCACTCTCATGAGGAGCTGAAATGTTCATGAATATGAAGCAGAACAGGAGTTAACTGCGTGGACTAAACTAGTAGAAGACTGAAGTAATCTTTTTTGATGCTTTGCTTAAAATGGTGCTGATCTTTTGTTCTTTGGAGTCAAGGAAACTTTTCTTTTGAGATATAGGCAGCTTTTAACAATTGAGTAAAGCATACTCCTGTGAAAGAAATTTGGAACGTATTTGTTTTTCTCTACCTAATTTCTGCAGAATTTGGAAACTATTTGCGAGTATTATTAACTCATGCCGATATAATTATTTGAGTAAGTGCAAGAAGAATCTGTTTTCATTTGTATTAGGACGCAACTGGAGAAACTGGTTATTTTACCAAGACTTTGATTAGAACAATGTGCTTTCCTGTAAGGAATCAAATTTGACTTAAAGAGCCAATAAAAGCCCTTTGGGAAAACTGGCCTCATACGTTGTCTACACAGTCCCTGTGCAGGGTTCCTAACCTGTGTAAGTAAAAAAAAGTCACTTTCTGACAGCCCAGGAGCCCCAAGTTATCTTGTGACTTCAACAGGAAAGAAATTTACCCAACTCATAGGTATTAGAGGGTGAAAACACATGGCTGGGCTCAGCTTTAAAAAACGTATATATTATCTGAGATTCCTTCTCTGGAACAGAGTTCCATCAAAGCCAATTTAAAAAGCCTATGTGAAAAATAATTATTCTTGCTGCACATTATATAAATAATCAGGACAAGTATAGTAAAGCAAACCATTCTTACCGTGATTTGTCTTTAGTAAAAATGGAAGACTGGAAAGAGAAAAAAATATATTTCAAGAACTGTGGTACACCTGTTATTAGATTCTAGTTTCATCAGTTGTTTTTGAGGTTTTTTTCCTGCAATTTAGAGTAACCCTGCTTATTGTGGTGAATCAACCAGTGATCTCTGCTCAGAAGATACAAGAGGGATGGGTAATGTGATAATCGGTATCAAAATTCTAATTCTGGGAACATATTGGAATTGGCTAGCAACCCCATGTCAGCTTGGTTCCAACAACTGCCCAGTTCATGGAAACCCTTCTTATTTAGTTTACTTGGTATACTTTTACTGATTTTGCTTTACTGTTGTGGAATATATTGCTCTTGTACTCTTTGTGTGGGAATGCAGTATAAGCTTACTGAATGTTTTCTTAAATTAAACACTTATTAATCTTTCAGATATCACATTTTGTTAGCACTCAGAGTTGCAAATGGCCTTTACCAGACTGATGCTTCCTGACTGAGCTCCTCTCTACCCCAAATACAAGAGGTCCTAAAAGTTAGGCAGAAGTATTATCACCCCTATTCAGCCTGAAGAAGTTACAGAAGATGGATCTTCATCTCTCTACAATCCTTAAGATTAACGGTTCCCTTATAGAAGGGAGGAAGGAAATATGTTAGAGGCATTTGAAGCAGAGTGACTCCATCTTGAATAGGGGCTGGGTAAAATAAGACTGAGACCTACTGGGCTGCACTCCCAGGAGTTAGGCATTCTAAGTCACAGGATGGGACAGGAGGTCAGCAAAGATGCAGGTCACAAAGACCTTGCTGCTAAAAAGTTGCAGTAAATAAGCAGGCCAAAACCCACCAAAACCAAGACGGCAACAAACGTGACTTGTGGTCCGCCTGACTGCTCATTACACACGTATTATAATACACTGGCATGCTAAAAGGCACTCCCACCAGTGTCATGACAGTTTATAGATGCTATGGCAACGTCAGGATGTTACCTTTTATGCTCTGAAAGGGGTAGGAACACTCAGTTCCAGGAATTGCTCACCCCTTTCCTGGAAAACTCATGAATAATCCACCCCTTATTTAGCATATAATCAAGAAGTAGCAATCTGTAAGCAGCCGAGCAGCCCATGCTGCTGCTCTGCCTATGGAGTAGCCATTCTTTTATCCCCTTACTTTGTTAATAAACTTTCTTTTACTTTACTCTTTGGACTTAGTCCAAAATATTTTTTATGTGAAATCCAAGAACCCTCTTTTGGGTTCTGGAGCAGGACTCCTTTCTGGTAACACAATGTGGAAAAGAAAGTGTACATTTGACTCAAAGTGCCAATAATGAAATTAGAGTGAGTTATTTTTAGTTATTGTACTAGTTATCTATTTGTGCGTTACAAATAAACTAAAAGCCTAGTGACTTAAATCAATACTAAATATTTGTTATTTCTGTGAGTCAGGAATTTAAGAGTGGCTTGACTGAGTAGTCTTGTTCCTGGACCGAGCTGAGGGTCAGGTTGCTACTGTGGCTCAATAACAAGATGCAAATTAACTGGGAGAAAAGGGAGTTTTTATTTCTCTGACCAGTTACAGGAAAAAGGCCTAGAAATCATGGCCAGCCCAACTCAAAATTGCAAAGTTCTCCAGAGCTTATATACCTTCTAAGCTCTATGTCTACGTGTAAGCATGCATTCACCTAAAGACGTAAGTGATTAACTTCTTTTAATCTATAACTAAGGTCTGAGTCTTGAAGACCTTCCCCTGGAGCCTCAGTAAATTTACTTAATCTAAATGGGTCCAGGTGCTGGGGTGACTATCCTTATCTTATGTCCTGCTAAATCATAGAGGTTTGGAGAGTTCCTTCAGACCCCCAATAAAACTTGTTTAATAATAAAAGGGTCCTGTTAAGAATTCCTTCAATATTTTTGTGATGATTTAAGGCCCAGGAAAGGCTTAGGCAAAACTCTTGGTGGGCTTTTGTACATTCTAGCCTTTGTATAAGGACACTGGCTCTTTCAGCTTTTAATATTTAATTTAACCACTTAGTACTAGAAAAGTTGTTATGGAGGCCTGTATTAGTGAGACCTGGCCTGCCACAGTCTGACATAAAGTGTCTCATGAAGTTGCAATCATCTATTGTCCAGGGCTGAGTTACCTAAAGACTTGACTGAGGCTGGAGAATCTAATTCCAAGGTGACTCATTCAGGGACTTGCAAGTTAGTGTTGGTTTCGGTGGGAAGCTGTAGCTCCCTTCCACAAAGGCCTCTCCACAGGACTACTTGATCATCCTCATGGCATGGCAGTAGCCTCTCTCAGAGCAGATCCAAGAGAGCACTGGGGAAGTTACAACGCCTTTATGACCTAGTCTCGTGAGTCACACATTGTCACCTCCATTGTACTTCATTGGTCATAAAGAAAATAAAGCTGTCTTACCCCAAAATATATTTCTTTGACATATTTTAAGATGATTGTCACAGAGTCAGTAAACAGAAGTAACCTGCCAAGCTGTTTTTGTTGGGGAGACTTGCATCTGAAGAGAATCTGCATTAACGCAGCCAGGCCTCCCCTTGTCGAGATCTAGAAAAAAATAACTGTGAATCTGATACCTTTACAGGTCTGAAAGGAACATTTATCATCTATTCTCTCTGAGGGTTGCTCCCTGCGAGGTTTAATCTACATAACAAGATCACCTTTGCTAGCCAATCCTCCTCTTCTCTACCTCTCACGGTGTGTTTTGCCACCAACACCTGATTTACCACCATAACCTGATTTTGACCATGCTTTAAGCCACCATTCTTTCTGCAACCTCAAGTTGGTATACAATTTTCTGCACCCCATTAGGGATAGGGTAATCACTCTGTGATTCTTCTCGTGCACACATTAATACATTTTGTATGCATTTTCTCAATTTAATTTGCCTTTTGTGATTTGATTTTTAAATAAATCTTCAGAGGGTAAAGAGGAAGTTTTTCCTTGGCTCCTACTATCATTCATTTTGGGAGAAGACTATACAAGGACATAAATACCAGGAGGCAAATATCATGGAGGCCATTTTGGAAACTGACTACTAGTTAGTGACTGAATTTCATTAGTGTTCAGCAGTGGAGTTCCTTTAACCATATAGCCATCCAATGGGCCATGTAGGCTACTCTAATAGAGTGTTTCTATGGATGGGAGAAAAGTACAAAGCAACACTCAAGGATTTTTTTCAAATTACATGTAAATTCTCTCCTCATTTCATGTGCCAAGGGTCTGGGGTGTTCTCTATGAATGTGGGCTCCAAAGTTTTTGGAATTATGACCCTATTGAAATGACAATAAATTTAAAAATATAAGGGGTTGTATTCCTGAATCCAGCGTAGAAAAATTTACTTCGCTAAAGTAAGCCCTCAGGTGTGTGGCATTTCACAGACTCAGACCCAAGCCACTTATCTTGACTTATTTCATATAATCCATCACAAGTTTTTCCAACTCCACTCAACCTCAATCGCTGTTTGACATCATTTTTGTATGACATTGGCACCCTGCTTAACCAGACATCAAAGTATCCCTCTAGTTTCCTCTACCCACACATCCTCAAGAACCGTTTATATGGTTGACCCTGTGAAATATGGAGACCAAGCAGTGCTGCTTCTGTGCTCTTATAAAATTATGTAGTAGTGAATGCAGAAAACGTACACCCACTCTCTCTTCTGGGTGGGACACAGTTTGGACATAGCAAGGATGACAGGGGGAATAGTGTTTCTTTAGTGCCTTGATGTTGGTAATTTTCTTTTTTTCCCCCAAGTCGGAGTCTTGCTCTCTTGCCCAGGTTGGAGTGCAGCAGTGCAATCTCAGCTCACTGCAACCTCTGCCTCCCAGGTTCAAGTAATTCTCCTACATCAGCCTCCCGAGTAGCTGGGATTACAGGCACATGTACCACGCCCAACTAATTTTTGTATTTTTAGTGGAGATGGGGTTTCACCATGTAGGCCAGGCTGATCTTGAACTCCTGAAATCATGAGCCACCGTGCCCAGCTGATGTTGGCAATTCTAGGAGTACTAGGAGACCAGATAGATAGCAGGGATTTTTGTGGAAATGCTCAGAGGTAGAAAAGTCAGTGAGATTCTTTGACAGACCAACATGGACAAGGAAATTGATAAGAAAATGTATTAGAAGAGAGAAAGAAGTAGAAGAAATTATTTACTAACTATAAATGGTATACTTAAGTATACACATGAAAAGTCGCCTAGGTGATCCCTGAAATAACTGAGAGACAATTTGAGGAAATCTGGAAGTCTGGAAGTCCCATAAGAGCAAGTCAAAGCAAGCATCATTAAGTTAAATTTTACTGTTAGGGCATTACAATGTCCTTACTGCATTTCAAGTATTGTATTATGCTCTAATTCTACCTTCTAAAGATACGACTAGTCCTAAAATCTAGGGTTGGGTACAAATATAGTTGGAAGTTAAGCAGTTCTAGATGTGATGAGAGAAAAACAATAGAGCAGGGCCTTCCAATGTACTAAACCAGAATGACCTTGATAAAAGCAAATGCAGTTATACTACTGTTCTGCTTAAAATCTTGGAATGGCCCTGCATTAATTCAGCATGAAGTACAACCTTCTTAGCAAGGCTCATATGCTCCCTTTCCTACTCCTCATCCAGTTTCACGGGATTTTGATCCTTGCCTATTTCCCTGGACTTATCTCTAGTTATTTTTTCATGTATTCTATATTTCAGGGATACAAAATTTATTTATTTCCTTAACTATACCATGCATTGTTTTGTTTTTGTTTTTAGTCGCCAGGCTTGTGTATCCTTTATTCCCTCTTTCTGTAAGATTTTCCTCACTTTTCTTTTTTGGGCACATCTTAGCCTTCTGCAGGTCTCAACTTAAAAGGCACATCTTTCATGAAGCTTTACCTGAATCCCTTGGGTGAGGGAGGTGAGGTATTATAGCTATGCTCTCCTAAAGTATCTGGATTAAGCTTATTATAAAACATACCAGCCTTTATTGAAACTACGTACTTAACGTCAATTGTTCTCATTATACTGTGACCTTCATGAGAGCCCTGCATTTGCCTATCATTTTAAACCAATGTGTACCTTAACTAGACTTCGGCCAGGTGCAAAACAAGTATTTAATAAATGCTGGCTAAACAGATAAATGAAGAAATGTATATGTCAGCCCTAATTTCCCTATCATCACTACCACCTCCTGCCATCTCTACAGAGTAGTATCACAGGCTCTAGCCTTGTTCTTACATCCATTTATTTTAAATCTTTCTGCTTTCTAGGTTCATCTGATTAACAAATTCTTGCTGCCCTTTGTTAATAATGGCAATAAATTACATTATCAAGATGAATATCTACATCTAAACAATGTCATAATGAAGATTTATTGATTCAATGGGAAAGTTATTCTAAATGGAAATTTCTTACAATTGACAAGTGTGTGGGGAAGAAAGCTTAGGACAAGAGGCCCTCTCATTTTCATTCCCTAAGTCGTTGCCTACCTTGTCAATGGTCACCTGGTCTGCTTATACGTATAAATTTGGCCTTAGGTTTTTTTGTTCCTGAATACATGTTGAAAATGGTGATTAAGTATACTTTAAGGATACTTGGAACTAGAAACACCAATTAAATTGGAAGAGGGTGATAGTTCAGCATAATGAAGCAGTGTTGAGGCATTTCAAATGAAAGAATTAGAAACAATACACATTCAGAAAATGTTGATAGTCAGAGGAGGAAAATATCTGTTCCTGGCCAGACTTTATATGTGAAGTTTTTCCTGTAGTAACTTATTGAATATTCATAACTGCTAATATCTTTTTCCATTTTACAGTCAAAAAAACTGATGCTCACAGATGTTGAACACTAAGATGACATAGTGAGGAAAGAATTCACAATCCCCTGTATATACCAATGCTCACATCATTAAACTACGCTTTCTTTCAACAGGAAAAATATCAACTCAAGGGTTTGGGGGAAGAATGGCCACTGGAGTAATAAGTCTAGAGAGTGTTCTCTGACCTGAATGAAAGGGAAAAATTGGGAACAGAAGAAAACAAAATGGCTCATTTGAGGACATGACACTTAGTGACAGAAATGAAAAAAGCAGTTTGATTCTGTCATGTGAAGACCTTCCTTTTGCATAGAAGGGACAAATGGCCACTCACTAATGGGATCTTAAGGTATACAAAGTCCCTCTCTTTAAAGCACACACCCCAATTTACCTGCCTCATTGCCTGGGATTTGCTCTATCAGAGTCACTCTTGTGGCAAGAAACAGTCCTATGAAAATATAGGACCCATATACTCAGTCTGTAATGGTAACATGACAATCTTTGTCTAATACTGCCCTAAGTAAAGACCTGTTGTTTTTGCCTGCCACAATTCTCTCCCCACTTTTGGTAATAGTATATCAAATTTTCATGGGGAAACCATTCCTTTTTCATTTTCAGCCTACATAATTATAGCAGGACTGTCTTATCTTTTGCTTCTAGATGTGTGATTACTAATTGGTAATCTTTAGAGAACCTAGTCCTCTGAGTGGTGAAGAAATGGGCATATCAGTGAGAATTCTGTCCAGGACTTTGCTACAATAGGTGGGAAAGTGTTGTTCTCCTTCCACCAGTTTCTAAGCATGTGTGTGTTGTGAACTTGAACCTGCTTGTGGTTAGTTCTGTTACTATATCTTGGGGGCTGTGTTAATCAGGGTTCTCTAGAGGAACAGAATTGATAGGATAGATGTGTATATGAAGGAAAGCTTATCAATGCATATTGTCTCACAAGATCACAAGGTGAAGTCCCACAATAGGCCATCTGCAAGCTGAGGAGCAGGAAAGCCAGTCCAAGTCCCAAGACCTCAAAAGTAGGGAAGCCGACAGTGCAGCCTTCAGTCTGTGGCCAAAGGCCTGGGAGCCCCTGGCAGATCACTGGTGTTAAGTCCAAGAGTCCAAAAGCTGAAGAACTTGGAATCTGATATTTGAAGGCAAGACGCATCCAGCACAGGAGAAAGATCATGGCCGGAAGACTCAGCAAGTCGAATGCTTTCAACTTCTGCCTGTTTTATTCTAGCCATGCTATCAGCTGATTAGATGGTGCCCACCCAGACTGAGGATGGGTCTGCCTCTCCCAGTCCACTGACTCAAATGTTAGTCTCCTTTGGCAACACCTTCACAAACACACCCAGGTTCAATACTTTGCATCCTTCATTCAGTCAAGTTGACACAATATTAACCATCACGAGTATGAACCTAAGAAGTGGGGCAATATCAAGAAGAGCAAAGTTGAGAAGTGAAGAGAAACAGATAATTAACGATAACAAAATGTGAATATGTCTTCAGATGTGTGATCTGATGTCTACCTACTTCACTAGGATTTTTGTCCCTATACAGTTTATTGAGTTTGATCACTAGTAAACAATAGTCCTAACTAATTCAGCAGCTGTTAATATAAATTAAGCCTGAGGCATCACTGATTATTAAGCTTGGAAACTTACTCAAACTCAGGTTTGCGTTGTCTTTTATGAGTACTTTTCTAGATCAAAGTTACACATTTTCTCCTCTGCAAATTTTACTAGACCAAGCACAATGCAACTCTTACATGTTGGCTGTTAATCTGTCATTGACACATCTGAGTAGCTATTCAGATTCATGCCTGACTGAGATTGAGACATAAGATGGAGCATTTTGCATGAAGAATGCAGAGACTGGGAAAAAGTAACAGCCAGTGTAAAGCAGGTACCAAAACGTGACTGCAAGCCCACAAGTAAAAAATTCTATTATTAGGAAAAAATATTTCTAGAGAACCTAAAACTAAAAGAACTTTTCCATGTTTGACTTTGTTTCATCCTCACAATTCATGAAGTAGTTATTTTCCCCAGCTTACTAAAATTTGTAGAGATGAAGAAGCTGGGCAAAGAAAAGAGCAACCTGCCTATCAATACAATGGCAAAGAATACAGCATAGTTATGAACCCAGAGAGTCTAGAGCCATAGACCTGTTCCACTAACCACTGCTTTAGTGGTCCTCAAAGTGCCATCTCCTGAGTGCTCTGGAGATCTTTCCATGAGATCCATCAGGCCAACATTATTTTCCTATAACACTAAGGCATGATTTGCCTTTTTCATAGCAACATTTATTCTCATGAGGCAAAATATTTGTAGATAAACTGCTGGTGCCATTGCTAAGATGAATGCAGTGGCATCGAACTGTAATGGTAGTCATTGTGCTTATCACATACTCAGAAAACAATAAAACTCTTAATGCCAAGGATGTTAATGTTATACTTGATAAAGCAGTAAAATTATTCATCATATTAACATTTCAACACTTGCATATATGTCTTTTCACTATACTGTGTATGATGAAATGAAAAGTACACATAAGCCTTTTATTTTGCTGGTAAATTATGATGGTTGTCTGAAGGAAAAGCACTGGTGTGCTTATTTGAGTTGAGAGATGAACTAGCCACTAGTTTTTTTTTTGTTTTTTTTTTGTTGTTTTTTTTTTTTGAGAAAAGATCTCACTCTGTCACCTAAGGTGGAGTGCAATGACGTGATGTCGACTCACTGCAACCTCCGCCTCCTGGGTTCAAACAATTTTCGTGCCTCAGCTTCCCAAGTAGCTGAGATTACAGGTGCACACCACCGCGCCCAGCTAATT
Organism: Rhinopithecus roxellana; assembly: GCF_007565055.1. NCBI lineage: Eukaryota > Metazoa > Chordata > Mammalia > Primates > Cercopithecidae > Rhinopithecus > Rhinopithecus roxellana. The sequence goes on from NC_044563.1 coordinate 27,038,735, forward strand.
TTTGTATGTTTTGGTAGAGATGGAGTTTCACCATGTTGGCCTGAGCTTAAGTGATCCACCTACCTCAACCTCCCACAGTGCTAGGATTACAGGCGTGAGCCACCACACCCGGCATTTTTTTTTAATACAGCATCATTTTGATTACAAAGAATGAGAGACAAATTAAGGTCACTCACACTTGCATATTTTGTGGATAATTTCTCAAAATGAATGAAGTGAGCCTGTCACTACAAAGTCAAACGGATGACAATATTTATTGCCATTCATAAAATTTGAGCTTTTAAGCAAAAACTAGAATTTTTGAAAACTTATATTTAGCACTGTGCACTGAATAGCTTCCTAATAAAGACTCTTCTCAGCCAGGCATGGTGGATCATGCCTATAATCCGAGCAGTTGTGGGAGGCTGAGGCAGGTGGATCACTTGAGGTCAGGTGTTTGAGACCACCCTGGCCAACATGATGAAACCCTGTTTCTACTAAAAACACAAAAATTATCCAGGTGTGGTGGCATACACCTATAGTCCCAGCTACTTGGGAGGCTGAGGCAGTAGAATTGCTTGAATCGGGAGGTAGAGATTGCAGTGAACTAAGATTATGCCACTGCACTCCAGCCTGGGCAACAGAGCAAGAATCTGTCTCAAAACAAAACAAAAAATAGACTCTTCTCATGGTATCAATGATTATATTAAAAATAGAAAAGTGTCAGCATTTGAAAGATATGCATAATTCAGCTAACCAATGTTTTTTGAATGATCAATCCATACAAAATTGCTCACAAGTAAATGATTCTTTCAAAGTGCTACACCATGGGTTATAATGTAAGTGTGAGAACTTCATAATTATGGTTTCAGAGTCCATTTTGCAACTAACATTTAAGAAATTACTACTTGTCAAAATTTTCAGTGCAGTATCAAAAGGAATATATGCAGTATTTTGACTTTCTTAATGTTCAACAAAAATTATCACAACAAATTGAATTCAGAAGCATATATAATAGGCGATTTAAAGAGATTTCTAAAAAGTAAGATTTATAAAGAGTAAGATTATAAAAAGTAAGATTTATAAAAAAGATTTGTAAAAAGTATGACAATGGCACTCATGACACTAATTATTTTGTATGTTTTGAAAAACAGTTATTCTTATTTAAAATGTTATTTTAACATGTAATAATTTATTATTAATATTTTAAAATTATTTAATGGACATATTTTTTAAATTTCTCATTTTTTATTATTGAGATAGTAAATGTCAATAGATAAAAATTACATAAATACAAGCTTTTTGGGCTCCTTAACAACTTTTAAGAGTATAAAGGGATGTGGAGACCAAAAATGTTTGAGAATCATGGCAATATTCTGCTTCTCAAACATAAAACAAATGTAGTTATGGTTCTTCCTTCAAGTAACTTGCCTTTTAGAGGAAAGGGGAAACTAAAAAATAAGTAAACAAAATAGGTATAGTTGGAGAAAAAAGGTTTGAAATAAATGACCCCAGGACTGTGATGATAATAATTAGAGGGAGAATAGGAAGTGGGCTACTTTTTCACTGGACTGTTCAGAGAAGGCCTCCTTAGGGAGGTGACAGTTAAGCTGAGATGAGAAGAATGAGAAGGTGTCAGCAATGCAGCAAGCTAAGGGAACAGTCACAGGGGATAGCAATGTAAAGAGGGTGAGGCAGTGTAAAAAGCTTGCACTAGATTCCAAAATTGTATCATCCCAAAGCCCATGTTGCACTCTCCTTCTCACAAAGGACAACAGATTTCTCTTAGGCCAGTCATGCTCTGGCCCTTGGAATAATCCACCTGGAAAACAGAGTGGAGATTGTTTTGAATCTTCCTGAGTGATGGCTTTACATTCAGTTAGTTGGCAGGTTAATCCAGAGTTTGCAAACAGCCTTCCGTTGCTCTAAGGAGTAGAACTCTCAAGAGCAATGCTTGTCAGCAGTGCCAGGAAACTGCTGTTGCAAGAAGTAGGAAAAAGAGTGGAATTTAATTTTACTGAGAGAAGATTTAAAGGGGACCTATAAATTATGTAGCTAGTTTTCTATATCTTGGCCCCAGTCTGGAATTTTTCAAAGTAAATTATTTGAGCCAATTTCACTGTGGTTGCAAATATTGTGTCGTGCGCTGTGGTCTCTGAAGCATGTGCCTTTTGCTGAGCTAGCATTCTGTAAAACTGCTGTGAGCTACTGAAGACAGTGCTAGTTCTCACTGAAAGGGTTCTCTCGTTCTCCACTCCCCAAGATGCTCATGAAGGGTTCAGAGGCAAAAAATGAAATGACACCTGTGTAGTAAATGAGGAAAACTATAAGCATTATTTCACAAAATTATGGAATTTCTTTTTATTTCCAAAAGTCAGATGGTAATACCTACATCACCTCCCATCTGGAGTGAGCCTTTACAAAGAAGTAGCTGGGCAGACTTTAAAGGAGTACATGAATCAGTATCACAGTGCAGACGTTCATGTGGAAGCACTAGTTCAGATGCAGAGGGAGAGAATGAAGGAGAATCTACATGCTGGGTCTGCGTGATACAAAACAGCTGGGTGACTAAGATAATTCAGCAACCCACGATTTGATTCATAAGTCCCATCTCTGATTTATAGCCTTGCAGTCAAAAGAGCCTATGTTCATGGCTGGGTATTGTAGGGGGAACCATAGATACTTTCCCTGTGCATAGATGATGAGGCAGTTTATCTCAGGCTTCCCTTTCATTCTCCTCTATTGGGAAACCATTTTTCTGTTCATTCTTCTCTACATTACCCTCTCCTTCACAATAGGAAATTTACTCTCAGAGTTTTAGTTATTGCCCTGTGCCAGTGGCTCAAGTATTTATGTCCAATCCTGGCCTTCCTGGAAGTTAATATTCTTCATATTTGTCTGTTGGATATTTTGCCATATAGCCACATATCCAAAATCCAACCACACATTTAAAATCAATTCCTTGACCCTACTCTCACTGTTGATGTCATCTCCTGTCTTCTCATTTTTGCACCTGGCTGCTTTTCTTTTCCGGTTTTGGGAGTCAAAATTGGGAAGTTATTATTGGTTTGTATGCTTCACTGCTTACCTGAAACCCACCAGTACCACATGTAAGCCTTGAGCCAGGAGTGCCTAGAGGTTGTATGCTTAAACTGAAGCATGCTAAGAGTATACTGAAGTAGTAACCTGGATCCCATTGGGCTTGATTCTCTGTCCTAGGACAGTAAAGTTGTAAGAGATCAAAACCAAGATGAGATTCCTTAGATGAAATCACCTTAATGGAAGCAACCTAAGGAGGAGAAAATTTATGAATTTCAATTTGCTGAACTTCCTAAAATAGTCCTGGGATTTGTTTTGTCTTTGGAATAGTTCTTCAACTCTTCTTCCAGTTCTGTGATGATTTCTGCAATTAATTTCTCCTTTCAAAGAGGTTGAGTAAGGAAGGGTGAGGGAGCTGAAATTAACCTGAGGGATTTTGCTTTTATTTTTGTTTTTTATTTTTCTTATTTGCAACCAGAAGAACCAATAGGACAACTTAAAAATCTGAGTTACATAAAAATCCAATGAATTTATTAGATAAAACAGATAAGTGGTCCTGCTCTAATTAAAGTGAGTGTGAGGGACTTCTGTAAGCCCAGTGCTCTGTCTCCGTCTCTTTCTTCCTCTCTGTCTCTCTCTCACACATACTCTCTCTTTCTTCCATACGCTGAGGTAACCTCCAAGGCATAAATCTTGGCACTCTGAAGTGTGCCATTGAAAAATAACTTTTCTGTATCCATTCACAAGTCATGTCAGCTGTTTCTTTAAAATATCTTTCATTTTCCTTCCCAACCCACATGCTGTCCCCACCACTGCTACAGTCTTAATTTGTATCATCTCACACATAACTTGTATTAATATATTCTAGCTGTTTTCTCTGTTTACCATCATTACCTACTTTAAGCCATCCTGTAAATATGATTATCCATAGCTATCTATTTATCTAAAACCTACAATGGCTTCCTCCTATTGCGTCAACTCCAAGCCCCTATATAAATTGAGTAACTGTTAGCTGAGACAATTCTGGTTTTAATTACATCCCCAAATGCATCATTCAGTGCAAGCAGTCTAGGATTCTTATAATATAAGCACAATCATTCCTGCTGCTATGTCTTTATTCAGGCCTTTTCTCCCTTAGAGAATGTAATCCCTTCCCTAGACCAATTGATTCTTTAATATCCAGGTCAAGTTCCACCCATTTTCTTCCCCATTCTAAAATGGCTTTTGTAGTCTAGTGCACACAATTTAGTATATTATAAGCAACTATCTCGTACTGTTGCCTAACGCTGTTTGTTTGTTTGTTTGTTTGTTTGTTTGTTTGTTTGTTTTGAGACAGAGTCTTGCTCTGTTGCCCAGGCTGGAGTGCAGTGGCACAATCTTGGCTCACTGTAGCCTTCGCCTCCACCTCCCAGGTTCCAGCTATTCTCTTGCCTCGGCCTCAAAAGCAGCTGAAACCACAGGCATGCACTACCACATCCGGCTTTTTTTTAATTTTATTTTTATTTTTATTTTTTGTACTTTTGGTAGAGACGGGGTTTTGCCGTGTTGGCCAGGCTCGTCTCGAACTCCAGGCCTCAAGTGATCTGCCTGCCTCGGCCTCCCAAAGTGCTGGGATTACAGACATGAGCCACTGTGCCCAGCCTCTAGGGGTATCTTTCTTTGATAGCCTGTGAGACATACTAGATTAAGCTCCTACATTGTGTACATCTTAGACCTTAGTTTCAAACAAGAAAAGTGTATTTACACACATCTGTGGTTGATGGTGATTGCCTAATTGGTTTGTATTTTTATAAAAAATCAAGGTTAATTCTAAAAAAAAAAAGAAAAAATCAATCTATTAAGGATAATTCTAAAAAAATCCATCTAGAAAAATAAGTCACATAAACTGTTACAAAGCCAGTCAGTTATAGAGAAATTAACGTCAGTGCAACAGTGGTGGAGCAACTCATATTATCCACCCATTCAATGCTTTTCTCCAGAAGCTAGTGCTAAAGTTTGAGTGGAAACAGCGGTGAAACATAAAAGTGATTCAGTTAAAAAATTCTGATTGAGACTTTGAAAGCAACATTTTATAGTCTGTAGAGGACAGGGGAATATAAAGCACAAACATAAGAAAGGAAGACGAGGATATTGTGAATGCATACAACGGGAGTTTCATAAACTTGATAAACTCACATCAGGAAAAGATAAGAAACCAATAAAACATCAGGGGTAAGAATATCAGAGCCTCCATGACAACCAGAAGATCATGACTCAATATGTCTGACTAAAGTAAAAATGTCTAGTACCATACCATGGCAGTAGAAATGATTACATTCCCCACATTCACTGCATTTGCCGAAGGAAATGGTAACAATTCCTATGTTAGCTGAAAGGAATGAATTCACATGCACTGGAGTTACTCTATGGGGACTTCATAAACTAGCTGGGAAGGGGCAAAACCTAAAGAGCACTCAAATTACCATGATTCTCAGAATTGTGCTTGTGAGAATAGAATTAGAGAAATTCATCTCTGCTACTATGTTGGTGAATTGATTTAATCCATGAATCAAAAAGCCTGGAAACATGAAAGTGAGTTTTACCTAGAGTCATTATATGCCCCAGTTGCAAAGAATAACACTAGTATATATGCACTTCCGAGAACTCTTAAAAGTGCCCCAGTAGGCCGGGCACGGTGGCTCAAGCCTGTAATGCCAGCACTTTGGGAGGCCGAGACAGGTGGATCACGAGGTCAGGAGATCGAGACCATCCTGGCTAACACGGCGAAACTCCGTCTCTACTAAAAAAAGTACAAAAAACTAGCTGGGCGAGGTGTCGGGTGCCTCTAGTCCCAGCTACTCAGGAGGCTGAGGCAGGAGAATGGCATAAACCCAGGAGGCGGAGCTTTCAGTGAGCTGAGATCTGGCCACTGTAGTCCAGCCTTTTGAGACTCCGTCTCAAAAAAAAAAAAAAAAAAAAAAAAAAAAAGTGCCCCAGTATGGAAAAATATAGTCTATTTGCAGAGTTTTTCCATACTATACTTTTTATCTCTTGAGATAAGAGATATGCAACTCTGACGTCACTAAAGACCTCAAACTGACAGGGCTTGGAGGTGAGCTTCAACCTCAGCACTTTTGATTTACCAAAGTTTAGGATTAGAAGAGAGGGAAGAAAGAAAAAACCCATGGAGATTGATGCTAAATTCGTCTTGGGCTGATATAACATTCTTTTCAACCTCTGACTGGATGCAACGTTCTTCAGAACTTCTTTTGCTTTTGGAGCACGGAGCAAGATGGCCGAATAGGAACAGCTCCAGTCTCCAACTCCCGGTGCGAGCGACACAGAAGACCGGTGATTTCTGCATTTTCAACTGAGGTACTGGGGTCATCTCACTGGAGAGTGCCGGACAATCGGTGCTGGTCAGCTGCTGCAGCCCGACCAGCCAGAGCTGAAGCAGGGCGAGGCATTGCCTCACCTGGGAAGCGCAAGGGGGAAGGGAATCCCTTTTCCTAGCCAGGGGAACTGAGACACACAACACCTGGAAAATCGGGTAATTCCCACCCCAATACTGCTCTTTAAGCAACGGGCACACCAGGAGATTATACCCACACCTGGCCGGGAGGGTCCCATGCCCACGGAGCCTCCCTCATTGCTAGCACAGCAGTCTGCGATCTATCCGCAAGGCAGCAGCGAGGCTGGGGGAGGGGCGCCCTGCCATTGCTGAGGCTTAAGTAGGTAAACAAAGCCGCTGGGAAGCTCGAACTGGGTGGAGCTCACAGCAGCTCAAGGAAACCTGCCTGTCTCTGTAGACTCCACCTCTGGGGACAGGGCACAGCTAAAAAACAACAGGGGAAGCAGCAGAGGCCTGTGCAGACCCGAACAACTCTGTCTGACAGCTTTGAAGAGAGGAGTGGATCTCCCAGCACAGAGGTTGAGATCTGAGAACGGACAGACTGCCTGCTCAAGTGGGTCCCTGACCCCTGAGTAGCCTAACTGGGAGACATCCCCCACTAGGGGCAGTCTGACACCCCACACCTCACAGGGTGGAGTACACCCCTGAGAGGAAGCTTCCAAAGTAAGAATCAGACAGGTACACTTGCTGTTCAGCAATATTCTATCTTCTGCAACCTCTGCTGCTGATACCCAGGCAAACAGGGTCTGGAGTGGACCTCAAGCAATCTCTAACAGACCTACAGCTGAGGGTCCTGACTATTAGAAGGAAAACTACCAAACAGGAAGAACACCTATACAAAACCCCATCTGTACGTCACCATCATCAAAGACCAGAGGCAGATAAAACCACAAAGATGGGGAAGAAGCAGGGCAGAAAAGCTGGAAATTCAAAAAATAAGAGTGCGTCTCCCCCTGCAAAGGAGCGCAGCCCATCGCCAGCAACGGATCAAAGCTGGTCAGAGAATGACTTTGACAAGATGAGAGAAGAAGGCTTCAGTCCATTAAACTTCTCAGAGCTAAAGGAGGAATTAACGTACCCAGCGCAAAGAAACTAAAAATCTTGAAAAAAGAGTGGAAGAATTGATAGCTAGAATAACTAATGCAGAGAAGGTCATAAATGAAATGACAGAGATGAAAACCATGACACGAGAAATACGTGACAAATCCACAAGCTTCAGTAACCAACTTGATCAACTGAAAGAAAGTATCAGCGATTGAGGATCAAATGAATGAAATGAAGCGAGAAGAGAAACCAAAAGAAAAAAGAAGAAAAAGAAATGAACAAAGCCTGCAAGAAGTATGGGATTATGTAAAAAGACCAAATCTACGTCTGATTGGGGTGCCTGAAAGTGAGGGGGAAAATGGAACCAAGTTGGAAAACACTCTTCAGGATATCATCCAGGAGAACTTCCCCAACCTAGTAGGGCAGGCCAACATTCAAATTCAGGAAATGCAGAGAACACCACAAAGATACTCCTCCAGAAGAGCAACTCCAAGACACATAATTGCCAGATTCACCAAAGTTGAAATGAAGGAAAAAATCTTAAGGGCAGCCAGAGAGAAAGGTCGGGTTACCCACAAAGGGAAGCCCATCAGACTAACAGCAGACCTCTCGGCAGAAACTCTACAAGCCAGAAGAGAGTGGGGGCCAATATTCAACATTCTTAAAGAGAAGAATTTTAAACCCAGAATTTCATATCCAGCCAAACTAAGTTTCATCAGTGAAGGAGAAATAAAATCCTTTACAGATAAGCAAATGCTTAGAGAGTTTGTCACCACCAGGCCTGCCTTACAAGAGACCCTGAAGGAAGCCCTAAACATGGAAAGGAACAACCGGTACCAGCCATTGCAAAAACATGCCAAAATGTAAACACCATTGACTAGGAAGAAACTGCATCAACTAACGAGCAAAATAACCAGCTAATATCATAATGGCAGGATCAAGTTCACACATAACAATATTAACCTTAAATGTTAATGGACTAAATGCTCCAGTTAAAAGACACAGACTGGTAAACTGGATAAAGAGTCAAGACCCATCAGTCTGCTATATTCAGGAGACCCATCTCACATGCAGAGACATACATGGGCTCAAAATAAGGGGATGGAGGAAGATCTACCAAGCAAATGGAGAACAAAAAAAAGCAGGGGTTGCAATCCTAGTCTCTGATAAAATAGACTTTAAACCATCAAAGATCAAAAGAGACAAAGAAGGCCATTACATAATGGTAAAGGGATCAATTCAACAGAAAGAGCTAACTATCCTAAATATATATGCACCCAATACAGGAGCACCCAAATTCATAAAGCAAGTCCTTAGAGACTTACAAAGAGACTTAGACTCCCATACAATAATAATGGGAGACTTCAACACTCCACTGTCAACATTAGACAGATCAACGAGACAGAAAGTTCACAAGGATATCCAGGAATTGAACTCATCTCTGCACCAAGCGGACCTAATAGACATCTATAGAACTCTCCACCCCAAATCAACAGAATATACATTCTTCTCAGCACCACATCACACTTATTCCAAAATTGACCACATAATTGGAAGTAAAGCACTCCTTAGCAAATGTAAAAGAACATAAATTATAACAAACTGTCTCTCAGACCACAGTGCAATCAAACTAGAACTCAGGACTAAGAAACTCAATCAAAACCGCTCAACTACATGGAAACTGAACAACCTGCTCCTGAATGACTACTGGGTACATAACGAAATGAAGGCAGAAATTAAGATGTTCTTTGAAACCAATGAGAACAAAGATACAACATACCAGAATCTCTGGGACACATTTAAAGCAGTGTGTAGAGGGAAATTTATAGCACTAAATGCCACAAGAGAAAGCAGGAAAGATCTAAAATTGACACTCTAACAGAACTGGAGAAGCAAGAGCAAACACATTCAAAAGCTAGCAGAAGGCAAGAAATAACTAAGATCAGAGCAGAACTGAAGGAGATAGACACAAAAAACCCTCCAAAAAATCAATGAATCCAGGAGTTGGTTTCTTGAAAAAATCAACAAAATTGACAGACTGCTAGCAAGACTAATAAAGAAGAAAAGAGAGAAGAATCAAATAGACGCAATAAAAAATGATAAAGGGGATATCACCACAGACCCCACAGAAATACAAACTACCATCAGAGAATACTATAAACACCTCTACGCAAATCAACTAGAAAATCTAGAAGAAATGGATAATTTCCTGGACACTTACACTCTTCCAAGACAAACCAGGAAGAAGTGGAATCCCGGAATAGAGCAATAGCAGGCTCTGAAATTGAGGCAATAATTAATAGCCTGCCAACCAAAAAAAGTCCAGGACCAGATGGATTCACAGCTGAATTCTACCAGAGGTACAAAGAGGAGCTGGTACCATTCCTTCTGAAACTATTCCAATCAAGTGAAAAAGAGGGAATCCTCCCTAACTCATTTTATGAGGCCAACATCATCCTGATACCAAAGCCTGGCAGAGACAAAACAAAAAAAGAGAATTTTAGACCAATATCCCTGATGAACATCGATGCAAAAATACTCAATAAAATACTGGCAAACCGGATTCAGCAGCACATCAAAAAGCTTATCCACCATGATCAAGTGGGCTTCATCCCTGGGATGCAAGGCTGGTTCAACATTCACAAATCAATAAACATAATCCAGCATATAAACAGAACCAAAGTACAAGAACCACATGATTATCTCAATAGATGCAGAAAAGGCTTTTGACAAAATTCAACAGCCCTTCATGCTAAAAACGCTCAATAAATTCAGGTATTGATGGAACGTACCTCAAAATAATAAGAGCTATTTATGACAAACCCACAGCCAATATCATACTGAATGGGCAAAAACTGGAAAAATTCCCTTTGAAAATGGGCACAAGACAGGGATGCCCTCTCTCACCACTCCTATTCAACATAGTGTTGGAAGTTCTGGCTAGGGCAATCAGGCAAGAGAAAGAAATCAAGGGTATCCAGTTAGGAAAAGAAGAAGTCAAATTGTCCCTGTTTGCAGATGACATGATTGTATATTTAGAAAACCCCATTGTCTCAGCCCAAAATCTCCTTAAGCTGATAAGCAACTTCAGCAAAGTCTCAGGATACAAAATTAATGTGCAAAAATCACAAGCATTCTTATACACCAGTATCAGTCAAACAGAGAGCCAAATCATGAATGAACTTCCATTCACAATTGCTTCAAAGAGAATCAAATACCTAGGAATCCAACTTACAAGGGATGTAAAGGACCTCTTCAAGGAGAACTACAAACCACTGCTCAGTGAAATCAAAGAGGACACTAACAAATGGAAGAACATACCATGCTCATGGATAGGAAGAATCAATATTGTGAAAATGGCCATACTGCCCAAGGTTATTTATAGATTCAATGCCATCCCCATCAAGCTACCAATGAGTTTCTTCACAGAATTGGAAAAAACGGCTTTAAAGTTCATATGGAACCAAAAAAGAGCCCGCATTGCCAAGACAATCCTAAGTCAAAAGAACAAAGCTGGAGGCATCACGCTACCTGACTTCAAACTATACTGCAAGGCTACAGTAACCAAAACAGCATGGTACTGGTACCAAAACAGAGATAGACCAATGGAACCGAACAGAGTCCTCAGAAATAATACCAAACGTCTACAGCCATCTGATCTTTGACAAACCTGAGAGAAACAAGAAATGGGGAAAGGACTCCCTATTTAATAAATGGTGCTGGGAAAATTGGCTAGCCATAAGTAGAAAGCTGAAACTGGATCCTTTCCTTACCCCTTATACAAAGATTAATTCAAGATGGATTAGAGGCTTAAATGTTAGACCGAGAACCATAAAAACCCTAGAAGAAAACCTAGGTAGTACCATTCAGGACATAGGCATAGGCAAGGACTTCTTGTCTAAAACACCAAAAGCAACGGCAGGAAAAGCCAAAATTGACAAATGGGATATGATTAAACTAAAGAGCTTCTGCACAGCAAAAGAAACTACTATCAGAGTGAACAGGCAACCTACAGAATGGGAGAAAATTTTTGCAATCTACTTATCTGACAAAGGGCTAATATCCAGAATCTACAAAGAACTCAAACAAATTTACAAGAAAAACACAAACAACCTCATCAAAAAGTGGGCAAAGGATATGAACAGACATTTCTCAAAAGAAGACATTCATACAGCCAACAGACACATGAAAAAATGCTCAGCATCACTCGCCATCAGAGAAATGCAAATGAAAACCACAATGAGATACCATCTCACACCAGTTAGAATGGTGATTATTAAAAAGTCAGGGAACAACAGGTGCTGGAGAGGATGTGGAGAAATAGGAACACTTTTACACTGTTGGTGGGATTGTAAACTAGTTCAACCATTATGGAAAACAGTATGGCGATTCCTCAAGGATCTAGATCTAGATGTACCATATGACCCAGCCATCCCACTACTGGGTATATACCCAAAGGATTATAAATCATGCTGCTATAAAGACACATGCACACGTATGTTTATTGCGGCACTATTCACAATAGCAAAGACTTGGAATCAACCCAAATGTCCATCTGTGACAGACTGGATTAAGAAAATGTGGCACATATACACCATGGAATATTATGCAGCCATAAAAAAGGATGAGTTTGCGTCCTTTGTAGGGACATGGATGCAGCTGGAAACCATCATTCTTAGCAAACTATCACAAGAACAGAAAACCAAACACCGCATGTTCTCACTCATAGGTGGGAACTGAACAATGACATCACTTGGACTCGGGAAGGGGAACATCACACACTGGGGCCTATCATGGGGAGGGGGGAGGGGGGAGGGATTGCATTGGGAGTTATACCTGATATAAATGACGAATTGATGGGTGCTGATGAGTTGATGGGTGCAGCACAGCAACATGGCACAAGTATACATATGTAACAAACCTGCACGTTATGCACATGTACCCTAGAATTTAAAATATAATAAAAAAATTTTTTAAAAAAGAAAGTATATGTCAAGAATGAAGGCCAAAAAAAGATATTTTTAGATAAATGAAAAATGAAAAGATGTGTTTCTAAAAAAAAAAAAAAAAAAAAAAAAAAAAAAAAAAAAGAACTTATTTTTTTTTTTTTTTTTTTTTTTTTGTACTTTCAAAGTAATTCTCTTGTTTTATTTTTCTCCTTCAAATAAGTAAGGTGAGGTGACATGGTTAGGGAAGGATAAAGAATCATGCTTACTCCTAGTTTCCCTGACAGAATCCCTTATATTGTCACAGCTAAAATGTGCTAATCTGTTTCACAAGTATTATGTCATTAGAGTTCCCCAATAATCTTGCAACTAAGAACTATTTATTTACCATTTTAAAGAGGGGAAACTGGGTTCGGGAATATCATGATTTCTCAAGTTGTTAGAGAGTAGCAGCATGGGAAATCTAAGGCAAGTCTTCACAATTTTAGTTCAGATTTCTTTTCACTATAGGAGACTGCCTTGAAAATTTCCCTAGTTTCCCAGTGCTTTACCAGGGACCTTCTATAAATTTAGCACAGGTTTCATCTTGTAATACACAATTCAGCAATGAGATCTCAGGGCACTGCAGGCCTTGTAAGGGCTTAGAGAAAAGCACAAACATTACTTTTCTATTCTATGTTTCAATCATCTCTTAAATTACTTGACATATTCATGTCTAAATTCAAACAATTAAGACCTGTTCTGCATTTGTTCTCTACATCTCAAGGTGTGGGATATCTCTCTCTTGATTAGATAGATAGATAGATAGATAGATAGATAGATAGATAGATAGATAGATTTATCTGTATATATGCCACTAGTATGCTAGAGATACGTATCCTTATTGGTGTCTGCCAGATAGTATGTAGTTTTTATGGGCCAGAGTTTGCTTTTGTTTTTGTTTTTAATGGCAAAATTGTATATATTTTTCATGTGCAACATGTTGTTTTGAAATACATATACATTGTGGAATGGCTAAATTGAGCTAGTTAACATATGCATTACATCATATAATTGTTTTGTTGTGAGAACAGTTTAAATATACTCTCTTAGCAACCAGCCAGAATTTTTGAACCATGTGAATAAGTAAACATCTTTAAATGTGCAACAATTGGGAAGTAACCATATGCAGTACGTGAAGGTAGGCATTGCCAGTATTTTGCCAGGTATTTACTGATTTATATGAAGTGTATCCTCAACTACTATTAATGCTAATAGATGTTCCACATGTTTTAGGAGAAAAAAAAGAATGTTTTTTAGGATAAGAGAAACATTAAGTTTCTAAGAGACTGGACTCCTGAGAAATTGTGATGGCAAAGAATAAAAGCAGAGCACAGTTTCACAATGAAATAATTCTGGGCAAATGTCCTAGTGGGTTTCTTAGACAATTTTATTTCTTGGACAGCAGGTACAGAGAACTGAGTAACCCATGCTCCTCACTTTATTGTACATCATACTCAATTATTCCAGCATGTTCCTTTCCTTATTTTATTCTATTTATTTTTATTCTCTCCTTCATCCCTCCCACCCCCTTGGCATTTCCCTGCCACTGATTCCTTTAGGCTGAATTCACCATAAATTATTCAATATGTTCCCTGATACGTATATAATACGGTTTGGCTTTGTATCCCTACCCAAATCTCACCTTGACTTATAATAATCCCCACAGGTCAAGGGCAGGAACAGGTGGAGGTAATTAAATCATGGGGGCAGTTTTCCCCATGCTGTTCTTGTGATAGTGAGTGAATTCTCACAAGATCTGATGGTTTTATAAGGATCTAGCATTTCTCCTGCTGGCACTCATTCCCTCTCCTGTTGCCCTGTGAAGACGTGCCTTCCACCCTAATTGTAAGTTTCCTGAGGCCTTCCCAGCCATGCAGGACTGTGAGTCAATTAAACTTCTTTCATTTATCTTTCCTTTAGAAATTACCCAGTCTTGGGCAGTTCTTTACAGCAGCATTAGAACAAACTAATACAGTAAATTGGTATTGAGGGAGTGGGACACTGCTACAAAAATACCCCAAAATTTGGAAGGGACTTTGTAACTGGGTAACAAACTGAGGTTGGAACAGTTTGGAGGTCTCCAGCCTAGGTGACAGAGTGAGACTCTGTCTCAAAAGCAAAAAAAAAAAAAAAGATTTCATGATTGCCCTATAGGATTTTGGACTTTCATGGATTCTGTAGCCTCTTTGTTTTGGCCAATTTCTCCCATTTGAAACAGGTGTATTTACTCAATGTCTGTACCCCTATTGTGTCTAGGAAGTAACTAATTTACTTGTGATGTTACAGGCTCATAGATGGAAGGGACTTGCCTTGTCTCCAATGACTTTGGATTTGGACTTTTGGGTTAATGCTGGAATTACTTAAGACTTTGGGGAGCTGTTGGAAGGGCATGATTGTGTTTTGAAATGTGAGGACATGAGCTTTGGGAGGGTCTAGGGGTGGACTGATGTGGTTTGGCTCTATGTTCCCACCCAAATCTCACCTTGAATTTTAATAATCCCCACATGTCAAGGATGGGACCAGGTGGATGTAATTGAATCATGGGGATAGTTACTTCATGCTGTTTTTGTAATAGTGAGTGAATTCTCACAAGATATGATGGTTTTATAATTGTCTAGCATTTCCCTGGCTGCAGCTCATTCTCTCTTCTGTTGTCCTGTGAAGAGGTGCCTTCTGCCATGATTGTAGGTTTTCTGAGGCCTCCCCAGCCAAGCAGAACTGTGAGTCAATTAAACCACTGTTCTTTAGAAACTACCCAGACTCAGGCTGTTCTTTGTAGTGCGTGAGAACAGACTAATACATTATCTATCCCTGAAAGAAATTTTCTTGCTCCGATTTTTACTTTTTAAAAAATTCAGCAAGGGGTGTCTCGGGAAGAAAGGAAGGGAAGGAATGAGGAAGAGGGAAGGACGAAGGAAGAAAGAGAGAGGGAGGGAGGGGGAGGGGGAAGGAGGAAGAAGGCCACACAGGAAAGAGAGTCCTTGGCAGGGAGGCCTTCGAGCTGCGGGAGGGGGGCCTTCCTTCCTCCTCCTTCCTCCCTTCCTTCCTTCCTTCCTTCCTCTTTCTTTCTTTCTTTCTTTCTTCTTTCTTTCTTTCTTTCTTCTTTCTTTCTTTCTTTCTTTCTTTCTTTCTTTCTTTCATATTTATCTCTGTCTGTCTCTTTTCCTTTCTTGTATTTTACTTTCTTTCTCTCTTCACAGTCTCATGCTGTTGCCCAGGCTGGAATGCAGTGGTACGGTCATAGCTAACTGCAGCCTCAAGCTCCAGGGAGGCTATAGGGATCCTTCCACCTCAGCTTTGTAAATAGCTAGGACTATGGGGATGCACCACCATGCCTGGCTAATTTTTTTTTTTTTTAAATATGAGATCTGTGTTACCCAGGCTGGTTTAAAATTGCTGGTCTCAAGGAATCCTGATGTGGCCTCCCAAAACTGAGATGACAGACATGAGCCACCATACTTGGTCCTTTATTCCTTAAATCTATCCATCTTGCTGTTAGCAATCTAATTTCTACTGGAAACTTCTGTATAATATTTTATCACTGCAAATTCACCCACTGCATTTTGTTCACCTGTATCTTCTGTGATGGACATCCAACTTCCCTCAATTTGCTATTTCCTTAAACAATGATGTACTGAACTTTCTCATACCTATCCTTTCATGGAATTGTGGGAAAGTTTCCCTGGCATATACATGTAAGAGTAGGATTGTTTGTTTGTGAAAGATATCATAACTTATCTCATCCAGTCTTTCCAAATTACTCTCCAGAAAGGCTGTAACTGGTTAAACATTTACTTAGCAGTGCATAAGCATTCCTCACAATTTTAGGAACACTTGGCATAATCCAGTTTTATATTGTTGTTAACCTGCTGAGTATAAAGTTATTTTAATTTATACTTTTCAGATTACTATAAATTTGAATATCTCATCATAAATATCATGATTTTTATTTCCTTTTTTGATTTATTTATATCCTTTTCCTAGTTGATTTTGTACTGTATCCAAACATTTTTCTCTTATCAGTTATCACTGATCTGCTATCTTTGCCTGTAACATCCTCTCTTGAAGAGAAGTCTAAACTTTGATTAAGAGACGTCTAAACTTTGATAAGTCACATCAATCTATTTTCCTCCTTAAGGTTTGTGCTTTTGTGTTATTTAAAAAATACTTTCTCACTTGAAGTTTGAAAAGACATTTTCCTATTGGTTTTGACTTTTTAATTTATTTTTTGTATTTAAGTTTCAGATTACTTATGGTTTATATTTGTATAAGGTAGAAATCTAACTTTATTTTTCTCCATATAGTAAGTCTTTTTCTCAGCAATATGAATTAAACATTTACTCTTTTCCCAGTAATTTTTATACCTCCTGTATCACTTAAAAATGTACATATGCATATTGTGTCTGTGTGTGTGATATTTGTTTCACTGCTTTCTGTTTTATTAATCTACTTGCCTCTAAACAGATCAGCACTACACTTTTTATTAATATATTTTTATAGGTTGTGTTAGTATCTGGTCAGTCTTGAACTTCTATTTTATTATTTCTTAATTAGCCTTTGCTATTCACGAAACTTTGTCTCTCATATACATTTTAGAATCAGTTTTCAAATCTGCCTTCAAAGGTCTGCTATATTTTGAGAAGAATTGCTTTGAATTTTTTAATTCTTCTGGAAAAAATTAACATCTTTACAATGTTACGTAATTTAATTGACAAAGATGGTATTGTTTTCCCTTTGTTCTGATATTTCTTTTTATAACTTTAATAAATCTTTAAATTGCTTCTATAGAGTCATTTTGCATTTTTAATAAGGTAAATCCTAGAGAACTTATACATTTTAATGTTCTTATTAAAAGCATATTTTTATTTTCTGTGTATCTTTAATAAAGAAATTCAGCTGATTTTCTTAGAATTTATTTTCTCTTCAGCAGCCTTGTTAAATTTTCATTTTAATTCTGATAATTTTCCAACTAATTTGTCGAGTTTATAAGCAAATGAATAATCATAGCTTACTTTTCTCTCCCAAGATATATACCATTTCATTATCATTCTTCCTCTTGGATTGTGTTACCTAGGATATCCAATACTCTGTTGACTAGGGGTTTAAATAGTTGCTAAATTTATTTTGTTTCTGACTTTATTAAAGACAATGTGTTTGATGATTTTCTATTAAGAAGTGTGGTTATTATATTTTTGGTTTTTAACTAAATCATATCAAATTCCTACTTTTTAAATTTTTTTAAAATCACAAATGAAAGATAATTTTTATGTGGCTTTTTTTCTAAATGTTTTAAGAACTTTAAAAATCATAAATAATTACATTGTAATATAATATATTGTTACATGATTTCTTCTTTGTACTATTAAGATGATTAATGGTATTTGCAAGTTTCTCTAATGTTAAAATGTCCTTATTTTTCTGGGATTAATTCTCTTTGATAATAATATTATACTCATTTTTAAGATACTATTGAATTAGGTTAGCCAAGATTTTTATCTGGTTATTCAATATACATTCATTAGTGTAATCAGACTATATATTCTTTTTAAAATGGTCTTTATCAACTTTTGGAATCAAGTTTCCAGTATGGTTACAAAATGATGTGAGCATTTTTTGCTTCTATTTTTCAGCAATTTCTATAAGAATGATTATCTGTCTCTTGAGAGTTAAGTAGAACTCATCTTTAAAAGCACTTACTCCTGAGTTTTTTGGGAAGGGTGATGGAAAGGGGTTGTTGGAGATCAATATTTCCATTTATTTAATTAATTGTTGAAATAGTCATTTTCTATTTTTTATTCCAGTTTTGCTATTTTATGTTTTACCAGATATCTACCAATTTTATCAAAGTGTTTAGTGGGCTATATTTCTCTATTATACATGTTAAGAGCCAGCAATTTATTTTCTTTCTGTAATAACAACTCCCTCAGAATAACACTCCCACTTTCTTCATCTGTATTACCCTGAAAGTTTCAACTGGAAAAGACAGATGTTGTCAAACTCTTATAAATTTTATTCTGAAATTACTTGTAAAAACCCTATAAAACCTGTGCCTTATTTGAACCATCTGCATATTTAAAAACCTCTTCAGGTGTGCCAATATCCTAGAAGTTTCAAAACAAACTAATATGGCTATTAATATACAACTGGCATAAATCTATAATTTAAGGCTGATTATTCATACAAAAATGAAGTTTAGACTTGGCAGAGATTGTTGCTTTGTCTATCTGCTCAATAAAGCACTGTATGTAGTTGTAAATCCTTTCTCCTGCATACCTTCAATGCAAATGTGTATTGTGGATAGACTCTTTTTAAGATGCATATATCCACATTGCATGGTATTGTTAGGGAAGACTCTGAGTTTTCTTTTAGTCTTTACTAGGAACAGTGGATAATATTTTTAAAACAACCAACTATCTTACCAGCTGAAAATAAGACTTTTATATAAGCCGTGCCATGAATTTGAAGACACATTTGTTTTAGGGAAATATCTCAAAATAAGTGGTTCCATGCTTTTCTTGAAAACAAGTATACTAGCTGATAAGGCACTAAACATCAAGTAAAATAGAGAATGATAGAGTTTATGTCATTTGGATTAAACTAATCCTTTATGTTTTAACCTTGAGTAAGTCACTGAATAAGTATAAGCCTCAGATATTTGTCATCTTTAAAATAATAAAAATTGCAATAACATTGCAGTTCTGAAAATCTGGCATATTTGAAGATGTTATATATTCATCTATATGTCAAGTATTAATGAATAGCTATTATATATCAGATACTATTCATGAAGCTGAGGATGTAGCAGTGAACAAAGCAGACAAACCTTTTGTCATCATGGAACTTACAAACTAGTGACTAGTGTGTGATTAAAAAATATTAACATCAATAGATAATATAGTGGTGTAGAGAAAATAAAACAGAGTAAGAGTATAAATACTGAAAGAGTGCAACATATTAGCTAAGGTGCACAGGAAAGATCTTTCTCAGGAGGTTATATTCCAAAAGTAATTTCATAAGATTAAGAGGAATAAACACTTCAGAGATATTTGAGAAAAGAGTTTAATACCATACGAAATAGCAGCTACAAAGGTTATGGAGGTAGGAGTAAGTTTAGCAGATTTAAGAAACAACTAGCCTATTTGACAGAAGAACTAAATATGGCAAAAAATGGAAAAGACTTTGGTTGAGGGAGCAGGGTCTGGAAGGAATTAGCCATAGTGAACACCTTGGATTTGTCCTGAGCATCATGGGAAGCCACTAGAAGATCTGAAGAGAAGAGTTAAAGTAATCTGATTTACATTTTCAGAAGATCACTTCACTCTATGAGAAAAGGCTCTAGGTAAGACAAGGCTAGAAATTGTGAAACTAGGAGGTGATTGCCAAAATCTAGGAAGAAAGAAGATGGCATCTTGAACTAACTGAGGTTATGGTGATGGTAGGGAAGAATGCTAAGAGTCAAAATATAGTTAGACTGTAAAGTCACAGGAATTACTAATAAATACTGAAGAGGTATCTGAGAGAAAGGGTGGAAATAAGGACAACTCCTATATTTCTAATCCATGCTATAGGTAGGACCATTTACTGAGAAGGGAATGATTAAGGGAGGAGACAATGGGAGATAAAAATTAATAATTCTTTTTTGGTTGTATTGCTTTATCTTTGCCAGTTTTTCTAACATGAACATTCATATTTTCCCGAGGAGAACCTTAGGTTTAGTGAGCACCTACCATGTGCCAAGCATTTGGGTGGACATTTCACATAGTGTATCATAATTTAGTTTTTGGTATCTGAAGATTGTGATGCCTGTTTTCCATTCCAGTGGAGATGCTAAGAAGGCAGTTAATACAGCATTCAGGAGCTCAGTGGAATCCTGGGATCTGGACACAGGAATTTGGAAGTTATTGGACATAGATGGTTTTTAAAATCATGAGACTGGACAAGGTCATCCAGGGAGTAAATATGATTGGAAGAATAAGCATCCATAGTTTGAGCACTGTAGCATTAATGGTAAAAACCAGTAGAGGGATCAGCAAAGGAGAGGGAGAAGGAGAGTCTGTTGAGAGTAGGGGGAAGCCAAAAGATAGTGGTATTCCAGAAACCAAAAATAGAACAATGCTTCAAGGGAGAACTAATGCATTTGTCACCATGAAGGTCTTTTGTGACAACACCAAGTGGAATTTAAGTAGAGCAGTGGGAGAAAAATCTGTTAGAATAAATTAATAAGAAAATGGGAGGCAAAGAAGTAGAAAGACTGAGCATGGACAACTCTCTGAAGAAGTTCTGCTGTAAAGCCGAGGAGGTTAATGGGACAGAAGAGTGGGGGTGAATACAACGTGAGGTTTAGAAAGGTTTTTGTTTGCTTACTGGTTTTATTTTGAGAAGGAAAAAATGAATGCTGTGGGAGAGGGAATCATTATAGGACAAAATCCTTGAGCAAGTAAGAAGAAATGGTATCCAGGGCACTTGTAGCATGATCGGCTTTCAGTAGGAGCAGGAAGAGTTCGTTTTAAGTAGCAGAAAGAAAGTGGAGCTGTGGACACCAAGGAAGGTAGGATAATAGATGAGGTGGTGAGAAGACAAGGTAACAAGGGAATGTTGGAGTGCTAAAAAGAGAGTCAATGGTATAAAACAAGACGGAGCTGCAAGATGAGAGTAGAGAAGAATAAGTTTTAAAATAGTCCTTCTCAATTAGCCGAGCGTGGTGGCGGGCTAACCACCACGAGTCTCGCTCTGTCGCCCAGGCTGAGGCAGGAGAATGGTGTGAACCCGGGAGGCGGAGCTTGCAGTGAGCCAAGACCGTGCCATTGCACTCCAGCCTGGGCAACAGAGGGAGACTCCGTCTCAAAAACAAAACAAAACAAAACAAACCAAAAAAGTCATTCTCATAATTTAAAGTCAAAAAAGTAACCTAGTAGCTTAATATTCAGATTCCTGTGGCCTACTCCTGAGTGAGACTGCAACAGTTATGGCTCACACTTGGAGAAACTTTGAGTTAACAAGAATGAAAATGGGGCAATAGGAGACATCCTCCCGTAGGCAGGAGAAACATAAGACCCACAGATTCTAAGGAGTGTGGTCCTCTACAGGAACTTGGGAAAAAAAGGAATAGCCAGGTGTGGATTTCATTTCCAGGCAAGAAAGAAATCCAGGTACCAGCAGCTAAATCAGATTATGTGAGTGAGGAAGGATAAGTTATAGCACCAGACTTGGCATTACGAGTATTTGAAAGATGGAGTCCAACGCAAAACAAGTACATAGTCCAAATAAGCGTCAATTCAAAAGTCCAGAGTCATAAAAGTCAAATAGGAGGCAATGTGGAGACAGCAAGATGGAGAGCATAGCTCAAGAGGAAAGAAAAAACTCGAATGTAGCCAATGAAAACTCTTTACAGCATCTTTCCAGAATGTCTGAGATTAGAAGGAAAGTGTGAGATTGCCACATCTGGTCATCAGTGGCTTCTAAACAGAAACTGTTTTAAGCCTCATATATGTGTGAATTGTGCCACCAGACCTGTGCACAATTTGCCCAAACAGAGGTAGCATCACAGGGTGACTTCTAGAATCAGAGATCCAAGGATACTCCTCTAAAATAGGGGCAGCAATCTTTGCCATTAGCTGAAGGGATACCTGTGGATACTCTCCCTTCTTTTCCTAAACTAAACCTAAAAGTCTACTTTTAAAAGTAAAATATATTCATAAATAATGGATGCCAGCCAGTTTGCAATGTGTTTTACATGAGCTCCTACTTAAAAGACAACAAACTTATGATGTTGATTCAAGGAATATGCTACAAGACACTGATATATAGACTAGATAAACCTAATAATAAATAAAAATTTTATTCTAATCATTGACACATGACCTGATAGAAAACTATAAATTCAACTTAAACCTGAGTAAGAGAAGAAGCATAACCAAATGTGAACTGTTGAATAATGATATGCTTTAGGAAATATACAAAATGAAAATAAATGTAAACATAAAAAACAGTCTTGGTTATGGAAACTCTGTAGTTTTCTAGGGTCTTGAACTTAACATTTGTTTTCAAGAGAAAACAAGGCATGAGCCACCGTGCCCGGCCTAATAATCTTATTTTCTAACAGATATTAATATGTTTAGAGTCACAACAGAGCTAGCCCTTTGAAAACCACCCTAGTAAATATAGGCTGTATGTTTATCATGTATCTGGGGTATCTTTCAGCTGGATCATTCCACAACACCCCGATGTCAAGCATCACGTCTTCTATGAACTGTGTAAGCACACTGGTTCTAGTCCTCATAGAACTGATTATAGTACTTGTAGTCAAAGTCTAACCCTTCCAGACTGAAATTCTGTATGTGTAAGGCCAATGGAGAAGATTTTGATCCTGAGGGGATAAAAACAAGAAATAAACTTCAGAGATTGCAGCATATAATAAAAAGCAGCTGCCACATGAGGGTCTGTTTTGACTCACTGTGTAGTCCACATATGCACTGAGTTTCTCAGGTCCTGGTATTTCACTTCCAGGCATGCTTTGTCTCCCTCCTAGGTTGCTTAGCAAAGACCCAAGACAGCCTCTTTCCCTTAATGCAAATATTATTCACTCATGTCCTGTCTAATCAGAAGAGAAGTTACTCAGACGCTAAGAAAAACATTAAAATATGAAACCTTTAGTGGTCCATGAGGCCAAGAAAGGAGCCCAGGCTTGAGGGGGAGAAGAGCTCTAAGATTAGGTGTTTAGCCTCAGTCTGCAGGAAAGGGGATAGAAATACGACCCAAAGACAGAACATTTATCACATTGATATTGTGGAGTGAGCAAGTATGCTGCTGTCTTGAAAAAGTCTTGGAGTGGTTATTTTGCAAGTAAATCCCACATCTGTGCATCATGATCTTACTCAGACTCACTGGCTACAACAACCAACCATACTGACCTTTTGTTGGCAGGCCAATAACAGATTCAGAATTCGAGTTGTTCATTTTTTGATAAGCATTTATTACCAGGCTCAGGTCCTATTCTCAAGTAACATATGGTTTTATAGGCACAATGAGATAAGACTAAGATGAGATAAGTACATAGATGCCTGGAATGCAAACTCTAAGAGAGTGTGTAGGAGAAGGGCAGGCAGGGAAAGAGCTGCAGAAATGGTAGGTGATGGAGCAAAGGACTCTTCATGGCATGTAGAGGAATTTCTTTTAGAATAAAGGTGAAGGGGAGCCACTGAACTCCTGAAGTAGGAAAATAATATAATAAGACTTGTGTACTGGAGAGGTTACTCTTTTAGCAGGGTGATGCTTGGATTAGAAAGTGAAGACCAGGAAGAGATTTTAAGAAACAGTTTAAGTAGGAAATAAGAGAAAATTGGACTGAAACTGGAAGTATGTAGATAAGATAACAGATGAAGAAGAAGATGGTGTCAGAGTTGGAAAAGGATTTTCAGAAAATAAAAGATTATGGAGTGGTGGGATTGTGTGCCAAAGGAGAAGAGCCAATAGAAAGAAAAAAGATGCTGAGGATCCAGGCAAGAGGTTGTAGGTGGTCAATCAAGCAGGCCAAATACATAGGAGGTTCTAAGATCCAAATCATGGGCAAAAGCATATTTTTGTGAAAAAAAAAAAGTAGGAATTCTGGCATTAGCTGGATGAAAGCAAGAATGCTTCTAAATGTAGCCATTTAGCACCTTTATGTCTTGGCTGTTTATTTTTGCTTTCACTCAACACATGGTTACTGACACTCTTCCCGACTTCCTAAATAAACTTTTGAGGTTTTTATGACATCACAATATGAATGCCCTGTGAGAAGCCTGGGATTATTAAAGCTGTGCAAACAGCATTCCTAAAAAATTTCTTTACTATAAATTCAAAAGATAAGAGTTATGAATCCTCCATGTCTATGACTTGATTCATCAAAATATTTTCATTTCATGGTTACAGAATATTCAAAAATATTTATTATCTGTATAATTTTATGTAGAAATTATTTAATCTAAATAAGGGTCTTTTAAAACTGGCAGTGGTGTTCCTTTTTTCCCATTCAAAGTTCATACATAGTAGATTTTTCTGCATAATGCAATTTTAAAACTCTTTGTAGGTGACTGCAACATTATTGAGACCATGTCATGAAATGAAATGCAGATGTGCAATTATTATCTCCATAAATCAAGTCGTGAAATAAAAGGCATCCCTCTTCCTATTTTAAACATTCAAGCTGACTGTTCTTCACTCAAATAAACTTCTTATAGATTCAAGTCAAATGACAGAAAATAACTCTGATATACTTTGTTTTATCCAGCAGGTTCTCAACTGGAGTTGTATAGCCTACCATTTGCACACATGAATAAGTAAAATGATAATTGATGTTTAGGGTCTGAATTCGTTTTCAATGCTTTTTTAAAAATTATCACACACTCAATTATTTAGAACACCCGTTTATTACCTCACAATTCCATGAGTCAGAAGTCCAGGCATGGCTTAGATCCACTTCCAAGCTCCCTCAGGTTGTTAGCAGAATTCACCTTCTTGTGGTTGTAAGACTGAGGTTCCTTTTTTTTTTTTTTTTTTTTTGGCTGTTGACTGGAGGCTGCTCTCAACTGCTAGAACTGAAGTTTCTCACCACATTGCCCTTCCTATAGGCAGTTCACAACACGGAAGTTTACTTCTTCAAGAAGTGAGACAAATTGAAAAGCGTTTCCTATGTGTGTTAGCAAAACACACACCACACACACAGAGTGATAATCACAAGAGTGACATCCCAACATGCTTTGTCATATTTTATTTGCAAGAAGCAAGTCTCCCCATACAGGTTGTGAACATGGTGTCCCTTTAAGTTCTGCCCATCACAGTCCCCAAGATACAAATAGTGTCTTGGCATGCAAAAGAAAAATTTAATTATTTCATATACAATTTTAGTATCAAGCACATTTTAGGCCATTATATTCTAGCAATTATACTATTCTGTGATATATGCATGAATATCTGTCTCACTTCTTGTAGTTACCTTTCATAGATATAAACTCACAATTTTCTGTTAAAGAAAACGAGTGAAGAAATAAGGGGAGGAAAAGGGAAGAAAAAAGAAGAATATAACATAATTTCTATATTAAGATAAAGGAGAAAAATGATCAAAAGATAATTTATTTTGCTGGCCATTGAAATAAGTGGGGCCATAACTTACGGTAGGACAAACGTAACAGGAAAACTAGCACCGGTAAAGGGTATTTAAAATAACATGGCAAAGACAAAAATTCACCAATTTACTTACAACACAAATTTCTGCATAAATGTCTGGGGCTTCTGTGACCTCTGAAGCCTTCAATCTCAAGAAGCGCAAATGAAAAATTCTTGCCAAAGCTTGAGACATACTTTACAGAAGAAAAGTTAGCCAGCTCATGTTTATGTACATAACTGATGCTTAATTTTACAAATGCATATGGTGTATTGCATTGTCTAGTGCTTCTCAAAAGCATTAAATGAAAACATTGGTATGATCTATGTGGTCATTTTAGTTAGCAAACACTTTTAAAAATTTGAATAGCAATATATAGTTTTCTATATCTTTACATATATTTATTAAAATCTTTACAAAATAAGGTTAATCCACTGATTCATTCATTTATTCATCCAACAATTGTTAGTTATTTGTTTGCTTATTTATTTCTAGTTGGTTCTCCTAATATAATGTGGGGCAGAAGCAAAAATCAGACGTATTTGAGAATGGCATACCAAATAGGCTTCAGGAAAGCCATGAGAGAAAGGCAATGGAGTAAAGTACTAGCTTGTAGTCAGAAGTTTGGAAGTAGCCAGGCATCATTTTTATTTACTGCTAGGCTGGCATTTTACTGTCTTAAGTGCAGCTGTCACCTTTTTTATTATTTTTCTATACTCCTGACTACTGCTGATCTGTGCAGGTCTTTAAGAATTTGTAGAACACCTTGAAGAAAAGGGGATTGATAACTCCGAAGAAGATAGTAGCTGGTGCAAAAGGATGTTTTGAATGTACGTTCTGTCTCCACTTAAAAGAAATATATTTTCTCCACTTCAGAATGTCTTGATTTCCAGCTCCACTAAGTTACTAGTCATTTTTCACACCCAAGTTTCCTTATCTATAAAATGGCAATAATAATAATATGATCGTTGTGTTTCTCATGAGTATGTAATAAATAAAGCAATTTCTATTTCCATCGTTGTCATTATTAGCAGCAGTAGCAAAAGTCAACATCGTTAGCTAAAGGAAAATTTCTAAGAAGGTATAGAAAATTGTCTTTCAACAAAGAAACATAGAAAAGACATGATAGAAATATTTAAAAGACGATTAATATTTGATCAATATTTTAAAGAACTGGAAAGGCAGTGTCTCAGTAGCAGCTAGATCTCTGCTCTCATTTGTTTGTTGGGTTTTCACACTCTACATGAATTAAAACAATTTTAAAAAGTACATTCTCCAAAATGCTATTTTGTACTTCACTTAGAAATATATATTTTTATCAGGAAAAACCATCTTAACCAAATTCTGACCAAGTGGCATATGTCAATGTAACAGGTCAATGATAGGCACCTGCCAGCACATCTATTTTGAGACTAAGCAGCTTATATAGCTTCCGTATCTTGCTTCTAAAATGAATTAGACAGGTTTACTCTCTCCCCTTCGGCTAATTAGAGATAGAAAACCTTACACCTGTGATAAATAATACAGCCTCAAAAAAACACATCTGGAAAACGTATCTGGCATTCCATGGGAAATAAATCTGGAATTCTAGACTGCAAATCATGGGTGTTTTGAACGACTAGGTTGTAGAACAAAACAAATTATATTTAAAAAGAAGGTTTTGAAAATGGCCTTTTCCCCTGACCACTTTTCCATGGGCTAATACTTCATGGTGTTTTATTTTCCCTAGACTCTGGAAAATTAAGAGAAGAAAAAAATAGGAAAACAAAATCTAGAGTTTAGACTTATTCATGTGCAAGACTTGGCAGCTGTGTTTCTAACTACACAGGGAGAGGCCTTAAAAATGACCATTTCCAAGTACTTAGCTAGTGCCACTGGAAACTACAAGAGTGTATTTTTTAAATCTATTTGGTTAGTGGGTAATTTATTTCTTTTCTCACAATAACAATAATGTTGCAATTATAAATGCACAATTAATTTATTCTAGACAACATAGTCATTTATACAGATATGCATATATACATGTATACATGTATGTCAGGTTTCCCCCTCTCTGCTTGTAGAGGAGACAGCAAACCTGTCTAATTCTTTTTAGAAACAGGAAACAGAGGTGACATAAGCTGCTTAGTCTTTCTCTCTCCTCTCTCTCTCTTTATCTTAACTTTCTACATATCTATGTATGTTTGTGTGTATGTATGTATCTATCTATACCTGTGCATATCATCTATCATCTATCATCTATCTATCTACCTACCTACCTATCATCTATCTGTTTGAGAGAAATCAAAATCACCTAAAATGCCACCCTAGACATAACCTTTATATATATTTTTTACACCTTGATATGAACTCCCTACTTCTCCCGAATGTCCACACGTATTTCTTGCTGAGATCATAAGTGTGATATTTTAATAACAGCTTTTATACTTTACAGTGTATTATGGTCACCCTCGTATCAGTGAATACAGGCCTTCATTTTTAATGGCTGATAACTAACCAATATATTGGTATTCTATTCCAAAGTCCCCAACGGATAGCAGTATTGTAAATAAGGACTGCTGGGCTGTAATCTTTGTACATTTACATTTTCACACAAGTCTGATTCCTTTCTTAGTATAAACTTCTAGGTGTAGAGTTGCTGCATTTAAGGGAATAGATATTTTTGTAAGTTTTCATTACATAAACTGTTGCAAAATGACTCTTCAAAACAGTGCATAAAGTTACATCCTCATTTGCAATTTATGTTACAAGCTATTTTCCTATACACCTACTATTAATAACAATAGATTTTACTTTTTTCTGTTAGAAAATGATGCTCAATCTGATAATTTTAAATTGCTCTCTCAATATGAGTTAATTTCACATATTTCATTACCTGTTAGTTAAATATTTTTATTAGTGATTGATATTTCTTCTTTTGACAGCTGCCTAGTTATGTCATTAATTGATTTTGTTTTTGTTTGTTTGCAAGACTCTTTTTCTTTTTCTCTTTGCTTCTTGTGGAGACAGGGTCTCATTATGTTACCCAGGCAGGTCTCAACTTCTGGGCTCAAGCAATCCTCCCACCTCGCCTCCCTAACTGCTGGTTTTTTCCTTATTTATTTTAAAGAGTTTATTGTAAGTTAAGGTTATTAATCCTTGTCTTTTTGAAGCTGCTGCAAATATTTTTTCCAACTTTATATTGTTAATATAGTTTTGACATCTTTTTCTTCCATGTTTCTGTTACATGGAAATTATGCATTGTATTCTATCAATTTCAATTTTAAAATACAATTTCTGCCTTTGTCATAAACTTAGAAAAAGGCCTTTTTCAAGCCCCTAGATAGTAATATATTCACATATATTTTATTTTTCAATGAGAAGATTTCAGTCTTCAAATTATGAGATTCATTTTACTGTAAGAAGTGCTATGAGATTTTAGCTTTTATTTATTTGTTTCAAATAATTATCCAGTTGTCTGAATTTAATTGTTTGGGAAAAAAAACTTTATTTTCTGGACATTCTCTTCTATTGATCTACACGTCTATTTTGGCATAATTCTGGCCTAATTGTTTATAATGAAATATGCTTTAATAGGCAACAGGATAAGTCCTCAGGTAATTTTTCTACTTTTACTCTGTAGTTTTCTCTACATTTATTATACTATGTGCTCCTAACATGTTCAGAAGCTAATCTTCAATATTCTACGTAAGTGGCATTTATACCAAAATTGAGAATGAAAGGGAAAGAAAGAAAATATCCTCTACAAGGTTGAAAAACAATATTGCATGCAAAATGCCTAGCACAATGCCTGATCATAGTAAGTAGTCATCACTACTTTTATTATAATTAAGAATTATAAATTTGCCAGGGCTTTGGATTGTTAAGGTTTAGTATAAATGTAATTTTAACAGTTCAATGTGCAGAAATAATCAGCTACTCCACACCAAGTACTGGGGTAGGTTTTAAAGATACAAAGTTGATAACTCAAGAAAGTCCATTTCAGTCTAATAGAGGAAACAAGCTGGCAAGCAGATAAGATCCATTCAATAGATGGTGGTGAGATACAGAATCCAGAGGCAGCATAGGGAATAGAGTGATTCGTTCTGATAAAGAAAAGGAGGCCTTACAGAAAAGGATGCCATCTGGGTAGATTTTCAGGTACAAATGTGAGTATGGCAGACAGATTCAATGGTCAAAAAAGAGGAGTCCAGAAAAAGAAAAGCCTTTCTTCACCTTTCCAGATGAAATTAATTTTCTCTCTGTGATCCACCCAAAGCATTTTGTTCACATTCCCATACAATCATAGTTAATATTTACTGCGATCTTATGATGTGCCAGAAGTTGTTTAAACAGTTTGTAAAGGTAAAATATTTAATTAAATCCTCCCAGCCATATGTCAGGTAGGCCCTATTGTTAGTCCCATTTAATGGAAAAGGAAACTGAAACACATCAAACCCAAGTAACTTGATCAAGGTGTTAAGTGACAGAATGCTCACCCAGCAGAATGGCTTCAGAGTTGAAATTGAGAACTATTATACATATTGCTTCTTAGCACATAGCAAATTTAATTTTTTTAGAAAACTCATTTACTATGCAAAACAAGCCTGATCGTTATGTATCACCTATGTTCCTCTGTAATATCTATTTACCTACAGTAATATATATGTGTGTCCACATGCGAACTAATTCAGAATCTACATATTGCAGGTACCTCTCTTTATTGTCTCAACAACCAACGCAGCTCCAGTGACAACCTAATTTGAATATAAAGTCCCCTTCTCTGACCTGACTTTTAATTTCATATTGCAAACTAAGCTATCTCCATGCATATAGCTCAGAGAATCTCATACTGATTTCCAACACTGAACTTGTTATCAGTCTCCCTAAATTGACTCATCTTTTTTTCTCTTCCTTAGATAATGCCTCTATCATCTTCTGTTGCAAATGTTTATTCAGTATATACTATGAAGCATTACATTTGAAATTGTGGATAGCTACAATTGTTCCCTTTAGTTAGCAGGGAAAAAAGTCTATGTCAAAGTGGAAAGGGCATAGAACCATAACTCAAAAGTCTAGATTAATTCCTGATGTCACTCCTTTACTAGGGGTGTGACTAGATGCATGGTACTTACTGAGCAAGTAGTTGAGAGAAAGAGATGGTATAACACCTGGCAAGGATAGAACAAAGAACATAGAACAAAGAAGCAATGACTCTACAATTAGTAAAACACCCTTTGTTTCTCCTTACTACATATGTGTCATCAAACCATGATTTTCTTTATAAAGTTACATCCTGGAGTCCATACATAATAATAATAGTAATAACAACACTTTAGTACACATTTATTATTGTCCAAGGAACTGTATATAGGACATCATCCTGTTTAATCTTACAGCATCCTGGTGTGGTATATAACATTGTCCTCCATATGTGGATAAGGACATTAAAGCTCACAGCAGAAAATGGGAGAACCAAGATTTGAAGTTGTTCTACCTGGCTTCAAAATACATGCTCTTTATCCTACATTTTGCTGGTTAACCTACTCCTCTACTCAGGTCCTAAGTGGAAGAGAGAGAGGAAAAATGCCATGTGTTTACCTCGTTCTCTGGTAGCTGAGCCTAAGTGGTTCAGTTACAGAACCAGAGACCCACCATTTGTTGCTAATGCCCCTTTCTGTGGGAAGGCTGTCTTCCCCATGTCCAGTTTTCTCAATTACTGGATAATTTTAGGATAAATGATCTCAAGTTTCTTGGGGAGTGGATCCAATCAGGTACCAGAACCAAATGAAAAAAAAAAAAAAAACTCTCCTAGTCCTTTCATGGGAGAGCTTTGTTTGGTTCTGAGATCAGCAACAATTCTGAATATTTGAGTTCATAGATGTTTCCAAAAATGTCCTGTAAATGTGGAACCAATTTTAAAGCAAGAAGTAAGGACAAGTTTATAAAACTATTGGCCCAACATCTGTGATCTACAACAGAAAGGAAGCAAGACTTTGGTAAGATAGAAGATATGACACATAGAAATGGAAACATAGTGGAAGATAAACATTAGTAATTTAGAAGAAGTGTGTTGTCTTCTGACTGGTGTTGACCTGTTTGAATGTTTGCTTATAAAGACTAGGGTGTATATTTTATTATACCGTCTTTTAGAGAGATTAATAAACATGACAGTTTTCTCATTGCTGGAACCACTAATAGCCTATAAAATAATAATTTGAATTATTTTATAATTTTTGTGATCCCAATAAAATCAATAGCCTCTGGCTTTATATGCAAAGAATGAATTATATAGACTAGAGAGGTATTATATTTAAATTTCATGATAAAATTTATCCTATTGGCAAAGGTGCCCTTCAAGATGGCTGCCTAGATGATATGCAAACACACACACACACAAATTTACTTTGTTTGTGATGAATAGGTATGAGTTTTATCTTATTAAATCATCTTGCAGAAGAGAGACACAGAGACAGAAGATGTAATCCTAAATTTGCTTCTAAATATACAAAAATAGTAATAACTTAAACAAATATCACAACGATACTAATAAACACATGTCCCCTTCATTATAGACCTATTCAATATATTTTGAGGCTTCAATCATGATTGCTGGATAGAGTTTTGTTTTTTGGAGATAAAAAGAAAGGGAAAACATACATTCTCACTTTCTCTTTGTGCATGTAAGAAAAACAAAACGGGGACTATTTGCTCTAGTTCAAATGGCCTGTTGGTTTCACAACAGAGACTATATATTCGTGGTCTTCACTTTAGGCCAGTAATGCAAGAAACTCTACAAACTTGTTCATTTATTTATTTAAATATAAATAATATCTATCTATCTATCTATCTATCTATCTATCTATCTATCTACCTATCTATCTATTGATCCATCTATCTACAACACCATAGATTATGCTAGTTTACTGTTCAGGGAACAGCAAAGCAGATTTAACTCCTAACCATTAATGTTATACACTACTAAGACTTACAGGAAAAAATACAGATAATTATACAAGTAATTAAACAATATAAGATTGTGATAAATGTTATGAAAGAAAGAATAGGATGCTTAAAAGTTCATTAAAAGTTCTTTATTCTGTTCCATTGGTCTATATGTCTGTTTTTATGCCAGTACCATGCTGATTTGGTTATTATAGCTTTGTAGTATAATTTGAAGTCTGACAATATGCCTCCAACTTTGTTCTTTTTGCTCAGGATTGTTTTGGCTATTTTGGGCCTTTTTTGGTCCCATATAAATTTTAGGATTATTTTTCCTATTTCTGTGAAGAATGTCATTGGTATTTTGATAATGATTGCACTGAATATGTAGATTACTTTGGCCTGTGTGGCCCAAGAAATCTCAGAATTTTACTGGCATTTTGATCACAAAAAGCCACTAGTATCAAGTCCAGGGTAAATTAAAAAGTCCTGAATGAAAACAGAATGTACATGTGTGTATATCTTCCGTAGTTGTAGTAAGACTATAATTTAAATATTACCCACATTTTCATTACTCTCAATGTATATATGCCACAGTATTGAGGATGGTGATCTCTTCTTGGATACACAGACATGTTCTTATGTAATAATTTTCAAATTTATATTTTGAGTCTTCACCTCTTCTTGCATTTCAGATCTATGTATCTATTGCCAACCATCCACCACTATCTGCTTGTCCTCCAGGGACCTTAATTCACACATCCAAGATGAAACTTGCAATTAGCCCTCTCAGATTCCAAAATGCTCTTTTTTCTATATTTTCCACAGTGGTCAATAATATTATCCTTTACCCAGTCACCCAAGTCAATCACTTGAGGGTCATCCTAAACTTTACTCTCTCTCACCCACTTTCTGTATCTAATTAGTCCAAAAGTTGGATATATGTAATTATATATTTCTCCAACTAAAGTCCACTGCTACTGCCTTAAACCCACCTTTAATGTTTCTTGCCTGGACTATTACAATTATTATAATAATTTTATGACTGCTGTCTCTCTGGTCTAAACTGACATTATCTCTACTGTTAGACATAATTTGTCACCCTGCTTCCTCCATGCTCTTTTTTACTCACCTCTGTATTATTCATTCTTCATACAGTAACCAAATTGATCTTTTAATAGTGAAAATCTCATGATATTCTCCTTCTTACAACACTCTGGCAGCTTTCCATTTCACTTATAGTAATCCACACTGTTTATCGTGTCTGCACAGACTTGAGTGATCTTGTCATTGATTTCTCATCTCCCAAACCTACTCTTCATGATACCATAACCACATGGACTTCTTCCCTTTTGTAACATGCCAGATTCAATCCCATCTCAGGCCTTATACTTACTGTTTTTGCTACTGGAAACATAGCTGATTCCAAATCTTCACGTGACTGACTCCTTTTGTCATTCAGATCTTGGTCAAATGTCATCTCCTGAATGACTCTCCTCAGCCATTCTACTCAATGCTTCTCCCTTGGTTTCACATATTACTCTGTATTATATTTTCTTATTTTCTTTAAATGTTTTATCATGATCTAAAATTATCTTATTTATTTATTTTGTGTTTACTGTTAAGTTCTTGTTTTTAAGCAAAGACAGATTGCCTTACTCCCTATGGATTGTCCAGGTTTAGAAAACCATGTATACTAGGTATTCAATAACAAATAAGAAATTGTTTAGAATGTAATTTTTAGAAAACTAAGCTACATTCTTGTGAGAAAAAGTTATACTTTATTATTTTACAATGTCTGAATTTATTTTTACTATACTATATATTGTTTGTATAATAATTAAATGTAAACAAATAAATAAAATCATATACACCAAGTGCAATAGTACTTGCTTGTTTTCTATTCTTTAGATCAAAAAAGGAGTAAAATAAGATGCTACCTTATTTTAGGTAGGGTCAAGGATACGAGCATAAGTATTATGGGGAAGGAAGAAAAATTGTTACAATAGAATGGTTTCAGATCTTTTTATTTTGAAATAATTATAAATTCACAGGAGTTTGCAAAGAAATGTACATAGAAGTCCCCACACTCTTGTTCCAGATTTGTACAATGTTAACAACTTGCACAACTGTATTATATCAAAACCAAGAAATAAACATTGCTACGATCCATAGATTTCATTAGTTATACATAAAATTACATGTGTGTGTCTGTTGGGGGGGAGTATAGCTCTATGCGATTGTATTGCAAGTATAGCCTGTGAAGCCACCACAACAATCAATATACTAAATTGTGCTATTATCACATAACACCTTCCTAGTACCCTTTATAGCCACACGCATCTACTCTTTCCCACTATGTGAGTCCCCATCCTCCACTGTGTGCATTCCTTCCTCGACCCCATCCCTCGCTCTGTAACCACTAGTACTTGCAATCACTAAGAACCATCTGTTCTTTATCTTTGTGTTATTTCATAAATAAAACATAAATAGAATTGTGCAGCATACATCCTTTTAATATTGGCTTTTTTCAATCAGTATATTTTTTGGAGGTTCTTCCATGTTGTTGCACATATCAATAGTTTGTTCCTTTTTATTGCTGACTTGCATTTCGTGGTACTAATATACCATCATTTATTTAATAGTGGTTTCTAGTTTGGGTCTATCATGAAGTTACTATAAGCATTGTGTATAAATTCCTGTGTGACAATAAGTCTAACATTTTATCTGATAAATGCACAAGAGTGCAACTGATGGGCTACAGGGTAAGTTTATTTTTAGTTTTGAAATGAATTGCCAAACTATCTTCCAGAGTAGCCACACTATCTTCCATTCCCACCAGTAATGTATAAGTGATCCGGTTGCTCTGCATCCTCACCAGCATTTCATGTTATCATTATTTTTAATTTTAGTTATATTACTTTAAGCTGATTAAAAAGTACATTCATGCAGCACATTCATTTCAATTTTCTTTTAATCCATTCCAAGAATGAAATCCATTTCATTCTTTCAAAATAAAATATTAATTAAACAATTTCCTCATAAAGAAATTGATTTGTTTTTCTAAGACCACCAGAGTGAGCACAAAAGAACCAGCGAGTAGGCAAGGCTAAAAGCAAAACTGCAAATTTATTCTTTGGTCATCTAGCTTCAGGGAAGAAGGTATGGGGGTGAAGTCTGTCGGCCTCCAGCAAAGGAGGCCGAGAGAGTCACCCGGTAGAGCTCTTGGGCGGAGTTTCTGATGCAGTCCCAACAAAAATGGGGGCTGAGGAAGCCCGCGCAGGGCATCTGCCAGGAACGGCTTTTCTAGGAGTGGAAGGGCAATAGGCAGGGGCACGGGTGTGTCGGGGGCATTCTGTAGGTGCGACCAGGTGAATCTTGGTCTCTTCAAATTGACATCACCTGGCACATGCCAGGTTGGTCTGCGCCTTCCTGGGCACCAGCTGCATTTTCACGCACACGGGAAAAGTTGATGATGAAAAACCCGGAAGTGCGCCATCCTGCCTCCGTTCTTCCAAACAGAAATCAAATGCCCCCAGGATGTTTCAAATGAAAAATAAAATTTTCAAAATTATGTAACATGGAGAAAAATAAGATTATAAATGTAAAAACAATGTAAAAGTTAAAACCAGAGTAAAGGGTCAAGAAATAATTTGCTAAGACTTTTTGATAGATACTCTAGTTCAGGCACCAATGATTAAAAGCCTGATTTCTTTTGAATTATGATGCAAAAAAAAAAAAAAAGAAATTATGATGCAGTTGCACAAATTCTCTGTCTCATTAAAAAGATGTGTGCATATTTGGCATTATAATACAAAACTTAACTGAGCAAACTTTTCAAATAATAGAAATAAATGTCTTAGCCAGTGAAAATGTTAGGGAAAGCTTTAGTCCAAAATAAAGAGCCGTAGGAAAACAAAAACAACTTAACTTTCTAGTGACAAGAATCAGAAAAATAAAAGTATAAAGGAAGAGTAAAAGTCTTTGTACTGCTTGATTGAGTCATGAAAGTCAGACATAATTGGAAATATGAGTTAGAGCCTTGTATATTCTGGGCACCAGTTCAATGTTAACTAAGGTCACTGAAGTAATGAGTAATCTCCTCTATGGCTGATCACATGACCAAGCTGAAATTCATCAGTAATTACCATCTAGTTCTTAATCCATAGTCATAATTTATATTAAAACCACTAACACAACTGGAAAATTTGATAGTAGGCTCACCAGAATCAAAGTGACTAGTGAAAGAAAATAGGGTATGGACTAGAATCCAACATCCTCCAAAAGCTAGCTGTTTCCTTCAGTTGGTTGAAATCCAACCATTCAGTAGTAGACTTACCAATAGGGTTTAGCAGCCTGAATGATAAATTGTGGGATTCATGGCTTATTTGATCTTAAAATATTGCTGATCATAGAAGGCTAAATGCAAATTGGGTAGGATCAGGACTTAGAAGTAGACACTCCTAGTGGGCTAGGACAAGTTCTAAAGCTGTAGTATCCTGCATGGTAACTACTAGCCATGTGTAGCCATTTAATGTAAATGTAAACTAATTAAAATTAAATAAAACAAAAATTTTAGTTCCTCAGGTGCAGTAGCCACATTTCAAGTGGCTGATAGTGATGTTTGGCTAATGATTACTAGCTAGATAGAAGACATAGAACATTTAATCATAACCAAAAATTTTGTTACACAACACTGGTCTAGAGAAAAGTGCAAATGTGTAATAATACAAGGAAGAATTCCAGGCAGGCACTTGGAAGAAAGTGTATTAGTTTGCTGGAGCTGCCATAACAAAGTACCACAAAACAATTGGCTTAAATAACAGAAATTTATTGTCTCACAGTTCTGGAAGTTAGAAGTCTGAGATCAAGTTGTCATCAAGGCCAAGATCCCTCTGAAGGCACTGGGGAATGATTTCCAATCTCTCTCCTAGCTTCTGGGGGTTGCTTGACTTGTGAAAACGTAACTACAATCATCATATGTCATTCTCTGTGTATGTGTGTCTCTCTGTCCAAGTTTCCTTTTTTTATATATGAATATCAGTTATATTGGATTAGGAACCCACCTAGTCCAGTATGGCCTCATTTTAACTAATGGTATTTACAACTAACCTATTTCCAAGTAAAGTCAGGTTCTGAGGTACTGGTAGGTAGGATTTCAAAATATAACTTTTGGAGTTCACAATTTAACCCATAACATATAATATCCAAGATATATGGTGACATTTATAAAGTGTTAGCCAGGCATCAAGACCTAACATAGCCCAACCAGTCCAGAAAGAAAAACTGATGGTGAAGAGTCACAATAGAAATTTTAAAAATAAATAATATGGAAAGTTTCTGGTAGCAGATGTCAATTATTTCCCTTAGCAGGAAAATAATTTTCTCTCTCTCTTTTGTTTTTGTTTATTATTATTCCTTGCATATTCAGGCCCTGAGATTGAGACTCAAGGATAGAATTTTGTCCCCTTGCAAAAGATCAGGTCAGGGTTCTAAAGAGGCTGAGAGGCTCACTAGCTTATCAAGAATGATACTAAAGGATACCAAAACAAGTCAATGTCACAATTACCAAAAGAAGATAGAGTAAAGATACAATCTTGAGAACCAAGCAAAAATCCAATTATCATGACTGAAACATAGGTCATGACCTAAACAGTAGAAAAGAGGAATCAACCACCCATGAATTAAGGTAGAGCTTTTAAAATCTCCCTTCCTACCTTCTCCTTCATAAAACCACCCCTTCCAAGCAAGCCCTGCTTTCCCATCCTGGCATTATTCTTTCGTCTACTACCCTACCTACTCTGCTTGACTTGATCAGCTCCATCAAGAATCATGCTTCTGATTCTTCTGGATCAGAAACTCTTGTTTCTTACTCACATAAAGTCTTATCTTGTCTTTCAAACACAGTGCTCTATTCTGTTATTTGTTAACTCCCTGACTACTAGGGCCCATTCCCTTACTCTCCCTTCCTGTCCTTCAAGATTTCTAAAATAATAATCTCTTTTCAGCTTAGCCAAGTCCTGGAAACTCCTTACATTACAACATCTTCCCCAAACTTGTTGTTTTGCACACCAAAGAAGCATTCTGGTCATGATGCATTTTTTCACCTCTTTTGCCATCTGGGTAGGGCACTCCACTATCAACTCTCAACTCTGAAGTTAAAATGGGATATAAAAGCAGCATCTCTTTCACACAGTT
Source organism: Rhinopithecus roxellana (assembly GCF_007565055.1). Classification (NCBI taxonomy): domain Eukaryota; kingdom Metazoa; phylum Chordata; class Mammalia; order Primates; family Cercopithecidae; genus Rhinopithecus; species Rhinopithecus roxellana. The sequence goes on from NC_044563.1 coordinate 27,077,436, forward strand.
TCTTCAGATCTCTTCTCTACTTTTGTCCACATAGAGATTGCTGACCCATGTTTCCTAGGATCTACCAGAACCACTTCTAGTATTTCTAAGCTTCCAATGAACATACAAGCTGCCAATGATAGGGATCTTCTTTGGGCAACCTAAATCAACCAGGCAAAAGTATTTTGTTACTATTTATGATTACTATCTGTAAGGGAGATTTAAATCTGTCCTGAGTTTAAAAGAAAAAATTGATCCTAAGTCTTGTGGTTCTGAAAGTCTGTTTAGAGAAAGGCAATATTAATTTTTTGGTCTAGGAGAAGACGATTGGGTACAAGAAAGTGTGTGTGTGTGTGTGTGTGTGTGTGTGTGTGTGTGTGTGTGTGTAGGAAGAGGGGAATGGAAACCCATTGATCCACATTTTAAAATGTGGTTCTGTCATGTATGGAAACAGATATACACATGCACACTCGTACTGTACACAAATCTATTTTAACATATGTCTTACCTATAAATACTGTTTTATTGTCTACTTTTTATTCTTCATAATGCATTGGTCATTTAACTAGTTGACTGTTACTCAATACTGTAAATAATGCCTTGATGAACATCTTCTATATCCACTTGGTGGAACATGTCCTATCATTTAATCAGTATAAATTACTAGAAGTATAATTCCTTAGTCAAAAAGTGTATACATTTAAAGTAATTTTACCAATATGCATTCACACAGTCAATGTATGAAAACGCTCAGTTCATTATAAGAGTGAGATTTTGAAGCCTTGAGGCCTTCTAAGTTGTAGCTTATAGGTCTTTGACCAGCATTTTGAAATAATTCTGGACAGGGCTAGGCTATGATTCAATTGAAAAAAGAAGATACCTAGGTATTAAGCCCAGCATGCATTAGCTCTTTTCCCTAATGCTCTCCACCCCGCACACTCCCATGACAGGCCTCAGTAAGTGTTGTTCCCCTCTCTGTGTCCATGTGTTCTCATTGTTCAGCTCCCACTTACCAGTGAGAACACGCGGTGTTTAATTTTCTGTTCCTGCGTTAGTCTGCTGAGAATAATGGCTTCCAGTTTGATCCATGTCCCTGAAAAGGACGTTATCTTTTTTCTTTTTATGGCTGCATAGTATTCCATGATGTATATGTACCACATTTTCTTTATCCAGTCTATCATTGATGGGCATTCGGGTTGATTCCATGTCTTTGTTATTGTGAATAGTGCTGCAATGGACATACATGTGTATGTATCTTTATAATAGAATGATTTTATTCCTTTGAGTATATACATAGTAATGAGATTCCTGGGTTAAATGTTATTTTTGGTTCTAAATCTTTAAGGAATCGCCACACTGTCTTTCATGATGGTTGAAGTAATATACATTCTCACCAACAGTGTAAAAGCATTCCTTTTTTGGTCAGGCACGGTGGTTCATGCCTGTAATCCCAGCACCTTGGGAGGCCGAGGCAAGAGGATCACCTGAGGTCAGTAGTTTGAGACCAGCCTGGCCAACATGGAGAAACCCCATCTCTACCAAAAATACAAAAAGTTAGCCTGGTGTGATGATGCATGCCTGTAATCCCAGCTACTCGAGAGGCTGAGGTAGGAGAATTACTTGAACCTGGAAGGTGGAGGTTGCAGTGAGCCGAGATAGCACCATCTCACTCCAGCCTGGACAAGAGCGAAACTCCATCTCAAAAAAATAATAAAATAAAATTCCTTTTTCTCCACCGTCTCACCAGCATTTGTTGTTTCTTGACTTTTTAATAATTGCCCTTCTGACTGGCATGAGATGGCATCTCATTGTTTTTGTGATTTGCATTTCTCTAATGATTGGTGATGTTGAGCAATTTTCCTGTTTGTTGGCTACATGTATGTCTTTTTTTGAGAGGTGGCTGTTCATATCCTTTGCCCACTTTTTAATGTTTTGCTTTGTTTTTTTCTTGTAAATTTGGTTAAGTTCCTTGTAGATTCTGGGTATTAGCCCTTTTCAGATAAATAGATTGCAAAATTTTTCTCCCATTCTGTAGGTTGTCTGTTCACCTTGATGATAGCTTCTTTTGTTGTGCATAAGCTCTTTAGTTTAATTAGATCCCATTTGTTAATTTTTTCTCTTGTTGCAATAAAACTAGGTGATGGGTTGATAGGTGCTGTAAACCACCATGGCACAAATTTACCTATGTAACAAACCTGCACGGCCTGCACATATATCCTGGAAAATAAAATAAAATAAAATAAAATAAAATAAAATAAAATAAAATAAAATAAAATAAAATAAGGCTGCAGTTCTGTATCTTTTAAGCAGAGTGTGTTTAGGCCATTTACATTCAACATTAGTATTAAAATGTGAGATACTATTCCATTATTCCATACATTGTGCTATTTGTTGCCTGTATACCTTGGTCTTTTTCTTTTTTATTGTATTTTTGCCGTATAGGTCCTGTAAGATTTACACCTTAAAAAGGTTTTGTTTTGATGAGTTTCCAGAATAGTCTCAAGATTTAGAGCTCTTTTTAGCAGTTCTTGTAGTGGTGGCTTGGTAGTGGTGAATTCTGTCAACATTTGTTTGTCTGCAAAAGGGTGTATCTTTCCTTCTTTTATAAAGCTTAATTTTGCTGAATACAAAATTCTTGGCTGATAATTCTGTTGTTTGAGGAGGCTGAAGATAAGGCCCCAATTCATAATAGAGTTTCTGCTGAGAAATATGCTGTTAATCTCATAGGTTTTCCTTTATAGGTTACCTGGTGCTTTTGCCTTACAGCTCTTAAGCTCTTTTCCTTCCTCTTAACTTTAGATAACCTGATGACTGTATGCCTAAGAGATGATGTTTTTGTGATAAATTTCCCAGGTGTTATTTGAGCTTATTGTATTTGAATATCTAGGTCTCTAGCAAGACCAGGGAAGTTTTCATGGATTATTCCCCCAAATATGTTTTCCTAACTTTTAGGTTTTTCTTCTTCCTCAGGAATGCCAATTATATTTAGGTTTGGTCATTTAACATAGTCCCAGCCTTCTTGGAGGCTTTGCTCATATTTTCTTATTCTTTTTTCTTTGTCTTTGTTGGGTTGGATTAATTTGAAGACCTTGTTTTTGAGCTCTGAAGTCCTTTCTTCTGTTTGTTCAATTATATTGCTGAGACATTCCAGAGCACTTTGCATTTTTATAAGTGTGTCCATTGTTTCCTGAAGTTTTGATAGTTTTTTATTTATGCTATCTATTTCCTTGAATATTTCTCCCTTCACTTCTTGCATCTTTTTTTTTTTCTTAGGCCGGGCTTCACCTTTCTCTGGTGCCTCCCTGATTAGCTTAATAACCAACCTTCTGTATTCTTTTTCAGGTACATCAGGGCTTTCTTCTTGATTTGGATCCACTGGTGGTGAGTTAGTGTGATTTTTGAGGGTGTGTTACAGAACCTTGTTTTGTCATATTACCAGAGTTGGTTTTCTAGTTCCTTCTCATTTGGGTAGGTTCTGTCAGAGGGAAGGTCTAGAGCTCAAGGCTGTTGTTCAGATTCTTTTGTCCCCCGGGGTGTTCCCTCGATGTAGTACTCTTCCCCTTTTCCTAGGAATGTGATTTCCTGAGAGTGGAGCTGTAGTGATTGTTATCTCTTTTCTAGATCTAGTCAATCTGCAAGTCTACCAGGCTCCGAGCTGGCACTTGGGGTTGCTTGCACAAAGTTCTGTGATGTGAACCATCTGTGGGTCTCTCAGCCGTGGATACCAGCACCTGCTCTGGTGGAGGTGGCAGGTGGGTAAGATGGACTTCGTGAGAGTCCTTGGCTTTGGTTGCTTAATACACTATTTTTGTGCTGGTTGATCTCCTGTCCAGAGGTAGCGCTTTCAAGAGAGCATCAGCTGTAGTAATATGGGGAGGAAGAGCATTAGCTGTAGTAATATGGGGAGGAAGAGGTGGTGGCCAGCGCCCTAGAACTCCCAAGAATATATGCCATTTGTCTTCAGTTACCAGAGTGGGTAGTGGAGGACCATTAGGTGGGGTCAAGGCTAGGTGTGTCTGAGCTCAGACTCTCCTTGGGCAGGTCTTGCTGCAGCTTCTGTTGGGGATGAGGGTGAAGTTCTAAGGTTAATGGAGTTATGTTCCTAGGAGGATTATGGCTGTCTCTACTGCATCACGCAGGTTGTCAGGGAAGTGGGAGAAAACTGGCTGTCGCAGGCCTCATCCAATATCCACACAACCCAAAGGGCTGGTCTCACTCCCACCATGCCTCCCACCAACAGCCCCAAGTCTGCTTCCAGGTAGTGGGTGAGCAGGACTGAGAACTTGCCCCAGGCTACCCACCCCCCAGCTGCAAAAGCAATTAGGGCTTTCCTTCTTTCCCCACCTGTGGAGTCTGCACAATGGTTTCACTCCCTTCCTTGAGTTCTGGCCAGGTGACTTCTCCTGGTTTGGTTGAAATTGTTAACAAAGTTCAGCTGGAAGTTTGCTTCTCTCTGTGGCCTTTACCCAGTGCCTCCTGAAGGATGCCTGTGAGGCAGGGCAGAAATGGCTCGCTAGAGGACCCAGTGAGACCATAAAGGCTTTTCCTGCTGCTTCCTCTCTCCTGTGTTTAGCTCAGCTCTCTAAATTGACTCAGCTCCAGGTAAGGTCAGAAACTTTTCTCGTAATCTAGACCTTCAGGTTCTCTAGTGGGCGTGTGTGTTCCAGAGTGGATGATCTCCCTTTCCAGCTTCCACAGTTTGGGCATTCACAGTATCTGGGGTGCCTCCCAAGTCCTTCAGAGGGTCTGCAAGTTCTCTTGGCTTTCCTAATGTATTCCTGCAGTCATTCTGGAGCAAAAGATCATGATGCATGCCTCCACATACTGCTCTGTCCCTCTGAGTGGGAGCTGCAATCTACTCCTGCCTCCTGTCCACCATGATCCTCCCACAATTTCTCTTGGTCAGGACACTATATCCCACTGTGGCCCGGGCTTGGCCTCTTCCAAGGTGCTGGCTGACAAGAATAATGCAATCTGTGACCTAAAATGTCATGTCTTCTGTCAGCATTCACGAAACTATGAAAAGCTAACTTGTTAGCTTGCAAGTAGGGTGAAATCTTAGACCCTTTACAGTTCTCGATAAGTAATTTCTAGTTAGACTTCCAGACAACCATGTGATACCCTATTTCTTGATATTCATGGACAAATAGATTTTTATTCAAAAGAATTTTGAAAAAGAAAGAAATTAAGGATTAAATAATGTGTCTGGGTCAAATTACTATACTTTACAATAGACATCTATGAAGTGATTTTGAAAAGTTTGTGAAAAATTGAATTAAAAGATAAAAATAAAAATATAAACTTTATTTCTTACCATAAGCTCCATCAAATTCAGGACACTTTTGTAAGCAATTATACGGGCCGTTTAGTCCATTCCTGAAAACTGAAGGTCATGGAAATTTAACCATCTCAATGCAGTCATTTTTAATTACAATTATTATTATTATTATTATGAGATGGAGTCTTGCTCTGTCACCCAGGCTGGAGTGCACTGGTGCGATCTTGGCTCACTGCAAACTCTGCCTCCCGGGTTGCTGGGATTATGGGCGTATGCCGTCATGCCCAGCTAATTTTTGTTTTTTGTAGAGATGGAGTTTCACCATGTTGGCCAGGCTGGTCTCAAACTCCTGACCTTAAATGATCCACTCACCTCAGCCTCCCAAAGTGCTGAGATTACACGGGTGAGCCAGCGCACCCAGCCGTCATTTTAAATTATTAATTGGAGAAAAATAAATGCCTTTTACAGATTTTTTTTTAAGATTAGGAAATGAAAAGAAGTCAGAAGCCGACTGTAAGGTAGTTGCCTAACAATTGCGTAATAATTTTGAAATTCTTCCAAAACTGCCCTTGCTTGATAAAAGGAATGAGCAGGGGCATGGTTGTGGTGGAGAATAACTCTAGTGAAGTTTTCCTTGGTATTTTTCTGCTAAAGTTTTGTCTAACTTTTTCAAAACACTCTCATAATAAGCAGATGTTATCATTCTTTAGCCCTCCAGAAAGCCAACAAGCAAAACGACTTGAGAATCCCAAAAATGCTGTTGTCATTACCTTTACTCTTGACTAGTCTGCTTTGCTTTAGCTGGACCATGCCCACTTCTTAGTAACCGTTGGCTTGATTATGCTTTGTCTTCATGATCATATGAGTAAAGTCATGTTTCATCTCATGACAATTCTTTGAACAAATGCTTCAGGATCTTGATTCCACTTGTTTAAAATTTACATTTGAAAGCTCTACTCTTGTCTGCAGCTGATCTAGTTTTGGTACCGATTGAGGAGAAAGTTTGTTATAATTTGATTTTTTAGCCAGAACTGTATAAGTTGAACCAGTTGAGATGTCAGTGATATTGGCTATTATTTCTACTGTTAATTGTTGGTCCTCTTTATTGAGGACATGGACTAGATGAGTTTTTTTCTTCACAAATTAATGTGGATGGTCTGCCACTATGGGCTTCATTTTCAAAATCATCTTGTCCTTTCTTAAAATGAGTTATCCATTTGAAAACTGCTGATTTATTTGGGGCATTATCCTCATAAAATTTTTGTAAGGCAACAATGATTTCACGATTCTTCCACCCAAGTTTCACTATAAATTTGCTATTTGTTCTTCCTTCCATTTTAACAGAATACATTTTGCTCTGATAGTGGATCTTTTCAAACTCTCTTATTCTTATCCTCAAATTAGATCCTGTTCAGATAAGTTATAACAAGTTTCGTGTAAGTTTATTCTAGTACAAAAAAAGTGAATTCTATGCATAATTTCTTCATAATATGATTTTTCTGTGAACTTTTTGAAGACTCCTCATATATCAGGAAGCCCACCTGAAAGATGGGCTTCAATAAGACCAATTCTGACGAGCCAGCTCCATAAGACTCTAAGCTAGTATAAAAACATTCTTATTGCAATTGCTTTTATTCCATAGATCAAGAAATTAAGTTGAGGATTCTGCTGACTGCATTTGCCTACTCTAAATAGATGTTCAGAAACTAGGGGAGTTAACAATGGGTAACTCTTAGATGCAGTGGACCCATTGTGAGACAGGCTTGTACCAGGAATCCATTTATTACCTGACCCCTGTATACCTCTACTCTAATAGGAGAGCTATGATGGCATTTTTGTTTTCTGGGTATTAACATCAGCTTGGACCTTGTATCCAAAAGATATTGAGAATCTAGGGTTTTCCCTTTCCTAAATACCAGATAAAGTTCCTAAGTCTGTTTGAGGAAGAACTGAAGGAAACACCACTATTATTTCTTGTTATGGTATTTCAGGGTCCTTTATCAAGGAAAACTTACTTTTCTTTTAACTGATGGGATCTGGGGATTAGAACTGGCCTGATGTTTAGAACTAGGCAATGGAAAATTGCTTTATTAGAGTGGCTGACATTTGTTGGATGCTCATCTATTTTGCTTCTAGGAAGACAATGCTCTACAAGGCATATCCAAGATCCTTTCGAATCAGAACTTTTGAAAGTCATTATGACCTTTCTGCCCATTTTTTAAAATTTTTATTTTAATTTCCAGGGAACATGTGCAGTATGTGCAGGTTTGTTATATAGGGAAATATGTACTATGGTGGTTTGCTGCGTGTATCAACCCATCACGTAAGCATTAACCCCAGCATGCATTAGCTATTTTCCCTGATGCTCTCTCTCTGCATCCCCTCCACTGACAGGCCCCAGTCTCTGTTGTTCCCCTTCCTGTGTTCTCATTGTTCGGCTCCCACTTATGAGTGAGAATATATGGTGTTTGGTTTTCTGTTCCTGTGTTAGTTTACTAAAGATAATGGCCCCAGCTCCATTTATATTACTGCAAAGGACATGATCTCATTCCTTTTTATGGCTGCAGAGTATTCCATGGTATATATGTACCACATTTTCTTTATCCAGTCTATCATTGTTGGGCATTTGGGTTGGTTCCATGTCTTTGTTATTGTGAACAGTACTGCAACAAACATGCATGTGCACGTATCTTTATAATAGAATGTTTTATATTTCTCTGGGATATATCCAGTAATGGAATTGCTGGGTCAAATGGTATTTCTGGTTCTAGGTCTTTGAGGAATTGCCACACTGTCTTCCACAATGGTTGAACCAATTTACATTCCCACCAATAGTGCAAAAGCATACCTATCTCTCCACAACCTCACCAACATCTGTTGTTTCTTTTTTTTTTTTTTTTTTTTTTTAGAGACGGAGTCTCACTCTGTCACCCAGGCTGGAGTGCGGTGGCACAATCTCAGCTCACTGCAAGCACTGCCTCCCGGGTTCATGCCATTCTCCTGCCTCAGCCTCCTGAGTAGCTGGGACTATAGGTGACTTTTTAATAATCATCATTCTGACTGTCATGAGATGGTATCTCATTGTGGTTTTGATTTGCATTTCTCTAATGATTAGTGATGTTGAACTTTTCTTCATATGTTTGTTGACTGCATGTATGTCTTTTTTTGAGAAGGGTCTGTTTGTGTCCTTTGTCCACTTTTTAATGTGTTATTTTTTTCTTTTTTTTTGTAAATTTCTTTAAGTTCCATGTAGACTCTGGATATTAGGTCCTTGTCAGATGGATAGATTGCAAAAATTTTCTCCTATTCTGTAGATTGTCTATTTACTATGATGATAGTGTCTTTTGCTGTGCAGAAGCTCTTTAGTTTAATTAGATCCCATTTGTCAATTTTTGCTTTTGTTGTGATTGCTTTTGACATTTTCATCATGAAATCTTTGCCATGTCTATGTCCTGAATGGTATTGCCTAGATTTTTTTCCAGGGTCTTTATAATTTGGAGTTTTACATTTAAGTCTTCAATCTTATCTTGAGTTAATTTTTGTATAAGGTATAAGGGAGGAGTCCAGTTTCAATTTTCTGCATATGGCTAGCCAGTTCTCCCACCACCATTTATTAAATGGGGAATCCTTTCCCCATTGGTTCTTTTGTCAGATTTGTCAAAGATCAGTTGATTGTAGATGTGCAGTCTTATTTCTGAGTTCTCTATTCTGTTTCATTGGTCTATAAGTCTGTATTTTTCTTACCAGTACCATGCTGTTTTGGTTACTCTTGCCTTGTAGTATGGTTTGAAGTCAGGTAGCGTGATGCCTCCAGCTTTTGTTCTTTTTGCTTAGGATTGTCTTCACTATACAAGCTTTCTTTGGTTCCATATGAATTTTAAAGCTATTTTTTCTAATTCTGTGAAGAATATCAATGGTATTTTGATGGGAATAGCACTGAATCTATAAATTACTTTGAACAGTGTGGCCATTCTCATAGTATTGATTCTTCATATCCATGAGCATGGATTTTTTTCCATTTGTTTGTGTCGTCTCTGATTTTCTTGAGCAGTGGCTTGTAGTTCTCCTTGAAGAGGTCCTTCACTTCCCTTGTTAGCTGTATTCCTAGGTATTTTATTTTCTTCATAGCAACTGTGAATGGGAGTTCATTCATGATTTGGCTCTCTGTTTGCCTGTTGTTGGAGTATAGGAAAGCTTGTGATTTTTGCACATCGATTTTGTGTCCTGTTGCTGCTCATTTTGGGAATTATGCTCACCTTTCTCTTGATGGTTAAGTGCTGTGGCCTAGCCTCTGCTGTTCTGGGATTCTACAATTTTCATGGCTATTGAGGATCTCAGTTCTGTACAGTATCCATTACCACCAGAAAAAGATTGGAAGACATTTACTGTTTGACTTCAAGTATCACTATAAAGCTAGAGTAATCAAAACTATACTGTAACATCCTAAAAATAGACAAATAGATCATGGAACAAAATAAAGAAATAGACTACACTGAAATAGTGTGGGTTTTGACAAAGTGACAAAAGATTTTCAATGGGAAAGGAAGGATCCTTTAAACAAATGGTCCATATTCTTATATGGAAAAATACTGAAACTTTATTGTCATCCCAGACCCTATATAAGGTTTAATTTTACATTAACAATGTACCCAAACATAAAAGTCAAAACCATAAAATTTTAAGGAAAATATTTTCACAGCTTGGAGGTAGACAAAGATTTCTTATTCAGGGCAAAGAAAGTGATAAGTGTAAAAATCTCATTCTTGTTGTTGTTTGCTTGTTTGTTTGTTTGTTTTTAGATGGAGTCTTACTCTGTCACCAGGCTGGAGTGCAATGGTGCAAGCTCAGCTCACTGTAACCTCTGCCTCCCAGGTTTAAGTGATTCTCCTGTCTCAGCCTCCCGAGTAGCTGGGACAATATTGCCCGCCACCGTGCTTGGCTAATTTTTGTATTTTTTTTAGTAGAGACAGGGTTTCACCATGTTGGCCAGGATGGTCTCAATCTCTTGACCTCATGATCCATCTGCCTTGGCCTCCCAAAGTGCTGGGATTACAGGAGTGAGCCACTGTGCCTGGCCCAGTGTAAAATTTTTAAAATTATAAATATTATGTAATTTTTTTGAAAGTTAATAAACTAGACTCATATATTTATAGCCTCTCTCCTACTAAAAATTATATATATAAACTTTAGTTTTTTTTCATTCTAGTTAATGAAGGGGACACGAAATGTCATCAGTAAATAAGCAACTCAGTTAAATTCTGTTGGACAAAAGCAGTGGTTACTGTAGGAACAGAGCAGAGCTTAGAATATTAGTACAAAAAGAATATAGGGAAGAAATAAGCAAATTCATCACAAAGAACCATGGAGAGCCAGGGAATTCAGAAAAAACATTGGTGCAGCAATGGAGGACAGGAATGAGATGTGGGGCTGAAAACAGAAGGAATAATTTATTACAAAGTGCAATAGATGTCATGGCTCTCACTCATATTTTTGTTTTATTTCTTCTCTGTACAAGGTAAGATTTTACTGCCCTGCCGCCCTGAAGTCAGAGATACCAAGTGACTTGATTTGTTTAATTAAACGCTTGTGAAAGTAATATGTGGCACTTCCTTTAACATCTATGACACTTCACTCAACTTTCACTTCTGTGGCACTCTGCTCTCTTGGTTTTATTCTCACTCTCAAGCTACAAAAACTTATTCTCTTTAGCAGCCATCTCTTTCCTGCTCATTCCCCAAATCCTGTATTGTTTGTAGTTCTGCCCTAAGCTTCTTATTTTATTACTGCAGATTCTCCACAGATAATCTTATTTATTCTAAGGCTTAATTACTGTCTGCACTTCTGACTCTCAAATATACTGTATTACTTCATTCTCACACTGCTATAAGACATCTGAGACTGGGTAACTTATGAAGAAAGGAGGTTTAATTGACTCACAGTTCTGCCAGCTGTATAGAAATCAAGGCTGGGGAGGCCTGAGGAAACTTACACTCATGGTGGAAGGCAAAGGGGAAGCAGGCACAATCTTCACATGCAGAGCAGGGGAGAGAGAGAGCAAAGAGGGAAGTGCCACACAATTTTAAACCATCAGATCTTATTAGAATTTACTCACTATTATGAGAATAGTATAGGGAAAATCCACTCTCATGATTCAACCACCTCCCACAAAGTACCCTCTCAGCATTGGGAATTACAATTCGACATGAGTTCTGGGTGGAGACACAGAGAGAAAATATATTATTCCACACCTGGCCCCTCTGAAATCTCATATCCTTCTCACATTTCCACACACAATCATGCTTACAAAACAGTCCCTGAGAGTCTTAACTCATTCTAGCATTAACTCTAAAGTTCAAGTCCAACGTCTCATCTGAGACAAAGCAAGTCCCTCTGCCTACTAAGCTGTAAAAATCAAAGTCAAGTTAATTACTTCCAAGATACAATGAGGGCACAGGCATTGGGTAAATGCTCCCATCTCAAAATGGAGAAATCAGCCTAAAACTAAGGGACTACAAGCCCCATGCAAGTCTGAAACCCAGCAGGGCAGTCATTAAATCTTAAAGTTCCCAAATAATCTCCTTTGACTCCATGTCTCACATTCAGGACACGCTGATACAAGGGGTAGCTCCCAAGCCCTTGGGCATCTCCACCCCTGTGTCTCTGCAGCCCCGGCAGCTGCTTTCACCTGCTGGCTTTGAGTGCCTGCAGTTTTTCCAAGTGCATGGTGTAAGCTGTTGGTGGCTCTACCATTGTGGGGTCTGGAGAACAGTGGCCCTTTTCTCACAGCTCCACTAAGCAGTGCCCCAGTGGGGACTCTGTGTGGGGGCTCCAACCCCACAATTCCCCTCTGCACTTCCACAGTAGAGGTTCTCCATGAGGGCTCCTTTCCTGCAGCAGACTTCTGCCTGGACATCCAGGCATTTCTGTACATCCTCTGAAACCTAGGCAGAAGTTCCCAAAACTCAACTCTTGCCTTCTGTGCACCTGCAGGCCCAACACCACATGGAAGCTATCAAGGCTTGGGGCTTACATCCTCTGAAGCAATGGCTCAAGTTGGACCTTGGTCTCCTTTAGCCATGGTTGGAGCTGGAGCAGCTGGGATGCAGGGCACCATGTTCTAAGACTGCACAGAGCAGCAGGGCTGAAGGTCTGGCCCATAAAACCATTTTTTTCCTCCTAGGCCTCCAGGCCTGTGATGTGAGGGGCTGCTGTGAAGGCCACTAAAATGTTTGGGAGGCATTTTTCCCATTGTCTTGGCTATTCACATTTGGCTTTTCTTTATTCACACAAATTTCTGACGCCTTAAATTTCTACCCCCAAAATGGGTTTTCCTTTTCCACCACAAATTTTCCAAACGTTTATGCAAACTTTCCAAACTTTTATGCTCTGCTTCTCTTTTAAATATAAGTTCCAGTTTCAGGTCATTTCTTTGTTTATGCAAATAAATGTAGGCTTTTAGAAGCAGCCAGGCCACATCTTGAACACTTTGCTGCTTAGAAATATCTTCCACCAGATACCCTAAATCAAGTCTCTCAAGTCCAAAATTCCACATTTGTCTAGAGCAGAGATACAACACTGCCAGTTTCTTTACTAAAGCATATCAAGAGTGAACTTTACCTTAGCTCCCAATAAGTTTCTTATCTCTATCTGAGACCACCTCAGCTTGGACTTCACTGTCCATATCATTATCAACATTTTGGTCACAACAATTCAACAAATCTCTAGGAAGTTCCAAACCTTCCCTCATCTTGCTATCTTCTTCTGAGCCTTCAAAACTTTCCAACCTCTGCCCATTATCCCATTCCAAAGTCACTTCCACATATTCAGATATCTTTATAGCAATGCCCCACTTCTTTGGTACCAATTTTCTGTATTAGTCCGTTCTCACATTGCTATAAAGACATACCAAAACTAGGTAATTTATAAGAGGTTTGTTGACTCACAGTTCCATAGGTTGTATAAGAGGCATGTCTAGGAAGGCCTCAGGAAACTTACAATCATGATGGAAGGTGAAGGGGAAGCAGGCACAATCTTCACATGTCAAAGCAAGAGACAGAGCAAAGCAGGAAGTTCCACACTCTTCTAAATCATCAGATCTCATGAAAACTCATTCACTATCGTGAGAACCGGGTGGGGAAAATCTGTCTCCATAATCCAATCACCTGCTACCAGGTCTCTTCCCCATCATTGGGAATTACAACTCAACATGAGATTTGGGTGGGGACAAAGAGCCAAACTATATCATACACATATATTGTAAACATATATCTGCCAGATATCTGATAACATACTGACCCACATGCTTACCTATTTACTGGCCTGTTTTATTTAGATGTTTCATAGACAAGTGATACTAAATGTTTTAAAATTTTAACTATTTTTTTTTCAAAACCTTCTCTTTCTCCTGACTATTCTATTCTCATGAATGATATTATCATTAGTGACAGTGCCATAGTAGAACAAATTGTACACTCAAAGTTATTTTGGCATCTCTTATGAGCAATTCTTATTTCAATCAACACACAAGAAGAGACACAAAATCAATTGATGACCACTTTGGTAAATTTTTAAAAAGTCATCTTTACTTAAACCTCATTTACATGTAATAAAATTCACATATTTTAAGCAGATATTTGGAGGATTGATAAGAAATATGTACACTTGTATAACCAACACACATTCACAAAATGATAAACTTCCATCAATATAGAAAGTTTATTCTTTCTCCTTTTTCAGGCAATCACTCTCCAGGCCCATGTGACCATTGGTCTAGTCTCTAATGTTATAGATTAGTTTTGGCTGTTCAATAACCTCATTTAAATACTTACATAATGTGTTTGTCTTATTATTGAAGTGGAAGGTTATATATTTTTAGTACAAATTATTTGTTGGTTGTATGCATTGCAAAAATTTCTTTTTACCTATACCTTGCTTTTCATTATTTTAATGTGTTCTGAAGAGTATAAGTTTTTAACTTAGATTAAGTTTATGTTCTGTATATTTTTTCTATTATGGTTAGTGTGCTTTGTGCTCTATTTTAAAAGAAAAACTCTTTGCCTACTCCCAGGTCACAAAAATTCTCTCTGGGAAGTTTCAGAGTTTTAATTTTTATGTTTAGAGCTATAATGGATGTTGAAATATTTTTGTATAGTATGAGGTAGGGACTAAAGTATGTTTTGTTCCATGTGGATACAGTTATCATCACATTACATTTTTTAAAAACAACCTATTCTTCCCCAATGAATTACCCTATTGACCTTTAAATAAAACCAATGATCATACATGTATGGGTCTATTATTACACTCCCTTTCTGATTCATTGATTTGTGTATCTATCTTTATGCTAATACCAAACTGTGTTGATTACTACATCTTTATCATAAATTTTAAAACCAGGTAATGTACATCCCCCAATTTTTTGCTTGTTTTTCTTTTTCCTTTTTCAAAATTAGTTTTGGCTATTCTGTGCCCTCTGCATTTCTATATCAATTTTAGAGTCAACTTATCAATATGTACAAAAAACGTAATTTATCTGGAATTTTGATGGTTAAATCTATAGGTCGATTTAGGGAGAATAAACATCTTGGGAAAGATGCTGAAACTTTCAGAGCCTCTGCTTTTTTAATCTGCAAAGTCAAAAAATACTTTAGATATGTGTTGGATAGATAGGTAAGATATTTTATGCCAAATTCTTGTCCTTGCCTAGCACATAATAAATCCCTACAATTGTTTCTATTACTAATATTATTAACCAAACAGCTTCACATGTGCCAGCTTATGTGTTTCTGACCCTAGCCATGTAAGTGGAGCAGGACTTAGTACCATCAAACATTTATTGAGAACTCTTCATGAGATATTTACTTTATAAATTAAAAAAATGGGCTGGGTACAGTGGCTCACGCCTGCAATCCCAGCACTTTGGGAAGCCGAGGCAGGTGGATCGCCTGAGGTCAGGAGTTCGAGACATGCCTGGCCAACATGGTGAAACCCCATCTCTACTAAAAATGTAAAAATTAGCCAGGCGTGGTGATACATGCCTGTAGTCCCAGCTACTCGGGAGGCTGAGGCAGGAGAATCAGTTGAACCTGGGGGGCACAGGTTGCAGTGAGCTGAGATCATGCCACTGCATTCCAACCTGGGTGACAAAGCAAGACTCCATCTCAAAATAAATAAATAAATAAATAAATAAATAAATAAATAAATAAATAATAAATGAATGAATATTTAGGTAATAAATTATCTTGCTGGAAATCACACAGCTAGTGAGTGGTGAAGGCAAGTCTTGAATCAAATAAGTCTTTTAATTCTTGTACTCTTTTCAATACAAATGTATAGAGAAAGGCATGGAAGGAGGTAGGAAGGCAGACAATTTAGAATAATAATTCATCCTATGCAGAACCAGGATAGAAGCTGAAAAAAGAAGAGACTAGCTCAGTTCATTGGTTCTTTTCTTTCTGTATCCTTGAGCTCCCCACACTTTCCTTTCCTCTACTCACTGACTCCTTAATCATCCAAAGAATTTTCAGCCTTCCTATAATGGACGTAAAGTTTTAAACTCTTATGAAGGCCTGGCTTCCCCACCACTGGGTCAGCCAAACATATTGGGAGCTCAATCAGCCCTCCATCTGCAGCACATTCCTGAGCACGTCCCCGCAGATGCCGCATGTGCGTTGGCCCTTAGGCCATTTCCTGACGGCTGACATGCAGTTGACAGAGAACAGGGATGTATATTTTGGTGCAAGTCATCCTGCCTGCTTGGCTATACTTGCCTTGTTTGATAGTTTTCACTTTTCAGGATGACCTCATGTTAGAAGCTTCTGGATAATTAATAAACTCCTTCTCTCTCAGCCCTTTTCTGGTTTCCTGTCCATTTCAGGTGCTGTTTCTTAGCTAAGTTTAATTACTGAAAGAGTAACCCAAAAGAATTAGTGGACATTAGGCTACGGATTAACAATTTTCACGCCTGGCAGGTCTAGCATTTAGTAGAAACAACTCAACTAATATTCGAAGGCATATGTAAACATTTACTTTATGGTTTGGTGCCAAGTTTCAGTGGAATATTAATTTCATAGACACAGTAATAAACTTGTGCTACTTTGGGGTGAAAAAAAAGGGCATAATGGAAACACTTACACATTCCTGGAAAATTTTGTCTTACCCAACTTAAAACTATAAACATTTTACTAACTAAAGGGCATGGAATAAATTGGGTAAATTGTGGTATACATTTTGTCATAAAAAATTTTCAGTAGAATGTTTTGTTTCTTCAAGCCAATTAGCAGTGCTAAGTGTCATGCTCAAACAATGTCTTTATCCAAATCTGACACACACAAACAGTTTAATATAATTCAACAATGAGTAGTTCCCAGACACTAAGATTCATGCAAAAGCAGTGAAGATGGGGAAATTACAGCACCTGCTCAAAAAACTTCATTCAAGTAGGTTCTTCTGACATCCTAAGAAGTACCTCCAGACCTTGGAGGAATGAATATTCATGACTGGATAGAGGGCATGGCTGGTGTTATAGGAAGTTCTCAACAAAGGAAATGGATCTTTGACCTTGAGGTAAGATAGAATCTGTTCCTGAGGCAACAGAGAACTCCGGGGAATGTTCTCTGAGTGTTTAGTGAATAGAGCATCATGGAAATCATAAGGGCGATGTAGGGTCATTCTGTGATATTTGGACCAGACATTGTGATGTAGCTCAATGTTTAGGACTCAAAGAAAAAAAAATGTAGGTTTTACTAAAGTTTTAATTTTTGACTAAGCCTAGGCTTTGAAAAGTTACAAGGAACAAAAATGCCTTTTAGGGATTTTTTAAAAGCATATTTTGGGGAGAATTTTAAAAAAATATTGTTCCATTTATTTAGGAAGCCTAGATTTAATTAGTTCATTTTGCAAGCTTATTTATAACATAGACTCATTTGGTGGTTTTTAAGATTTTTTTTTTACACAGGTTACTCTCAAGCTATCTTTGCCCATTCCCAGTTATGTTTAGATAATGCATAGTAGGTCACATTCTCCAATATCCTGGGAGGGCAGAATTTTTTTTTTTTTTTTTTGAAGCTATTGAAAAAAAAAAAAAAGCTAACCAGCCAAACTTAATACACTTAAACTATCAACATATGTGGACCAACATTTTGGAATACGTGTTAGAGCTCAGCTCTTCATTTCTTTGTGAATGTTGTACATGATTACTAAACATGAATTAAGATAGACCATATATCATTTAAGAGTAAAATTTTCTCTCAGAATAAAAATCCAAATGTGAGCTTTAGAGAGGGTCAAGGAACTTAATTGCTTTAAACTTCAACTTCTTGAAAAATAAAATATATAACGCTATGTCTTTTGTGAGAGAATTGTGAGAATGAAATAAGATGACATGTAATTTGCTTAGCATAGAACCTAACACATCGATGCCCCCAAAAGATGCAGCCATTTTATTAGAACAAAAGGGCTGGATTACGTTTTACTATCATGAAGATAGCTGTGTGGGGTCTCCCCATCTAGATTATATTACTCAGTTGTCCCACTGAGGCCCAAGGATTATCTTAGGTCCTCACATTGCTTGCATATGGGGACACTGAAATCTGTGTCCTCTGAAGAGTCCACTTCTATTATCTACATGTTGCCTCTTTTCGTGGACTTCATCTTTGCTTTCTCTCTCTAATTTTGGCCTCACATCCAGAACTTCAATTCACTTGTTCCTCTGCAGCTATGCAGAGTCTTGCAGACTAAAGGGACTGTCTTCAACCTAACCCAAACTGCTTACATGTTGTACTTCTGGTCCTATTCTTTTGGAAACATTAAAATTATGACATTGACAGAGCCTAAAGTTAAACTGCTTAACTGTACCTGGTTATCTTTCCCAACTCGACTTAACAGATTTGTACTTCAACAGTCCCTGGCAGAAAATATTCTCTACTTCTTATAAAGGTTGGTTAGGTAGGAACTTCTCTGGAGTAATTGCTGTTAGAGCACAGTTTGGCAGAGTTACGGTTTAAATGTAGCTCTAGTAAATACCTCAACAGCGTGAGGAGACACAGAAGTTAAGAGCACAGGCAAGTTTGAATTTGACCCCATCTCCATCATTTACAAGCTATGTAATGCTATTTAAGTGATCTGTCCTCTAAGCAGGACTTTTTCAGCTGGAAAAAATGAATAATTGAGGTCCTTCCTGAATAAGGTAACTGTGAAGATTAAAGGAGATGTGAATATCACATGGTAAACTCCTAGTAGATGCCAGCAATTATTAAGGAAAGGCAATAGACTTGGTTAAGTATTATAATATCTTTCTAAAATAGAGGCTGCCTGAAACTTGAAACTTGAAACTTAAAACTGGTCAGGGACTATTCTTCAGGTACAAAGAAAACTACGAGGGTATATTTTTGGTGATTGGAGCGGTAGTGATAAGGGTTGTTAGATATGGCATGGGGACTTCCTTTAAATGGCATGGTTTTCATGACACTAAGACTGAGACTCTGAGAATGTGTCAGGATTCTGAAATAGGCAGAAAAAAATTTTTGTATTGAGATATGCGTAGTGGTAAAGATAGAGAGCTTTGGGAGGCAGAGATTTAACAGTGGGGCAGAAAAAAAAGACAACCTGGCTGTCCGATCAGTGAACTAATTCATCTACTTAAGTCGAAGACCCACTGGTTGCAGAATGGAAGATATTTTATGGCTCCAGTGAAATGAAGTTCTGTTCAATAGATGTAGGAAAATAAAAAATAATTTTGCAAAACACCTATCTTAAGTCTGCCAAGGAGCTGCAGCTGTTGAGAGCTGTAAAATCTGACAGCAATCAAAATTAAAGCTACTTAACCACATTGAGGGAACGACTACATGATCTTCACGATGGAGGGTTATTTCATAATTTTCACAAACTTCCCCTGGCTGCCTGTCAAGCTGTGCATAAAAGGACTTGTCTGGGTCATTACTGCTTTCTTTACTGCTGAGGGAGCCAGTGATGGTTGGAGTATGAGCAGAAGTAGACTGGCATTTTATTACATAAGATTTGTATCAAATCCAGCTCCAGTTATTCAATACTATTTCAGAATCTGTCCACTTTACAATAGTTTTCACATGTGGCTACATATAAAAATCTGAGCTTTTCCATTTGTTGAATACACATCTTTACTACAAAACCAGTATGTTCTCAAAGTTTACCCATGAGATCTGTGAGGTTTAGAAGCAAGATAAGTAGATAGTTTAGGCTTGATATAATTCATGTGTACATTTATAATCTGGCCATGTTATATGCTTTCTTTTTTAATTTTAAAATTGAAGTATTCTACTCTCTCAAGTTCTGAAAGGATACAAAAAGACAATACATTAGAAAACCTTTGTGAATGTCAGTGGTTGATAAAGGAGTAAGTTGTCTTATGAAGAATTATTGTTGTTGCTGCTTGTTATGGGCTAGTTACATTCAATATTAGCTTATATTTTGTGAAACAAAAATGAAAAGTTATAACAAGTGCAGCTATATCTGCTGTGTCCATTTTAAGGATGTAGCAGTAATTCAGTAACATAGAAGCATAGACTGGATCTAGAAAGAGTTCAAGGAGTTTGTGATTTTAGTGGCTAGGGTACCAGAGTAATAACTCAGAGTAGAGCCTCTAACTAGACAAATTGATGATAACCCAAATTGCTTTTAGGTCTTGCACAGTTTTCTCTTTCCATATCAGAATTCCCACTTTCTTCTCTTACCCAGACCTAAATTCTTACATCTACAGCTCTTGGGAACTTTCCTACTTTATTAACATTTGTATATGTGTATTTTCTCTTCATGAAATGGTAACTATCTTGAGAGTAGGATAGTTATAACATTTAATTCATTGTTGTGTCTCCTGAAGTACCTAGAATTTGAGCTTCCATTCAAGAGCTAAGCTGTGATAGACCATCAAGTTTTCACTCACCAGGATGCTTTCTAACTTTTACCACAGATGATGCCCAAAGCTTTTCCTGAGACTTTGACCTTGAAGCTTTGATGTCCACTTTAGGTGTCACCCTCCACCTATGTGTTATGCAAAGCTTTATACAGTTCTGATTGACTTCACAGAATTGACAGTCTAGCAGTTGGCTTCCACCTTTTCTTATCCTCAAGCTAGGACTATTTGTCTTGATTCCTATTCCTAAGGATAAATAAGGCTCTTTCTGTCTGTGTTCTTGGAATAACCGCCAAACTACCCTCTCTTCAGCCAACTTGACCATTAAGACAGTTGTTTATTTTCCCAAATTCTAAATCTGTTATATTTTAATTACCACATAAGTAACATAAGTTCTCTTTTTCCTTATGTGATAGTTATATTTTCCCATTTTAGTAGTTAGTATACTTTGAACTACAAGTAACAAAAATAATCATAATGACCAACAATTTAAACTATCAGAACATTTACAGCCTCAGATGAAATAAAATTCAGGCTTGTTTCAGTAGCTCAAACAAGTCTTCAGGCTTGTCACCACTTGGACCCAAGATGGTTGCTGCTATTCCAGCCCTCTTGCCCTCTTAAACTGTGTAGAAAGTTAGAAAGAAAAGTTAGTTTCTTTTTTTCATAGAGAAAACACATAAATAGAGGAGAAATAAAGGAGAAAGCCTTTTCTACAAGTCATTGAATAGACTTTCTCTTAGGTCTCTTGACCAGGGTTGGGTAAATGACCATTGTAGTTGTCAAAATGATAGCCTTCAAAAATATGTGTCCATGCCCTAATCTCTGAAACCTATGAATCTTACCTTAGGCAGAAAAAGTATCTTTGCAGGGGTAATTACATTAAGCAACTTCAGATGAAGATAGCATCCCAGTTTGCCCAGGTGAGCCCTAAATCCAAAAATCTGTATCTTTATAAGCAAAGAGCACTTTGGGAGGCTGAGGCAAGCAGATCACTTGAGGTCAGGAGTTTGAGACCAGCCTGACCAACAGAGTGAAACCCCGTCTCTACTAAAAATACAAAACATTAACCGGGCTTGTGGCAGGCGCCTGTAATCCCAGCTACTTGGGAGGTTGAGGCAGGAGAATCACATGAACCTGGGAAGTGGAGGTTGCAGTGAGCCGAGATTGCATCACTGCACCCAGCCCCAGCGACAGTGCGAGACTCCATCTAAAAGAAAAGAAAGAAAAGAAAGGAAGCAAAGAGAGAAAAAGAGAAAGAGAGGACAATATGATCATAGGAGTGATTGAGATTGAAATGATGCAGCCACACATCAAGGAATGCCCACAGCCCACAGTTACAAAGGCTAGAAGATGCAAAGAATTATTCCATAGAGACACCAGGTGAAATGCAGCCCTGCTGACAAACTGGATTTCAGACTTCTGGCCTCCAGAACTGTGGGAGAATAAATTTATGTCTTTGTTTGTTTGTTTTTAATAGTTTTTGTTTTTAATAGACTTTGTCTTGTTTGCTTTTAATAGACTTTATTTTTTAGAGCAATTTCAGGTTCACAGCAAAATTGAATGGAAAGTACAGATAATTCCCTGGTACCCATTGTTCCCAAATAACAACCTTCCCCACTATCAACATTCCACACCATAGTGGTGCCTTATTTGTTACAATGGATGAACCTACATTGGTACATCATCACCCAAAGTCCATGCTTTGCCTTAGGGTTCACTCTTAGTGGTGTGCATTCTACTGGTTTTGACAAATGCATGATAACATGTATCCACTATTAGAATATTGGACAGAATTGTTTCACTGCCTTAAAAATTATCTGTGATCTGTTTATTTAACCCTCCATCCCCCTAAGCCCTAGCAACTGCTGATCATTTTACTGTCGCAATTTTGCATTTGCCAGAATATCATAAGGTTAAAATCACACACGGTTTTTTATCAGGCAGGGTTCTCCAGGGAAATAGAATCAATAGAGTGTGTGTGTATGTATGTGTGTGTTCACACACACACGGGGGGTGGGGGAGAGAAAGAGAGAGGGAGAGAGAGAAAGATAGAAGTTTATTATAAGCAATTGGCTTATGCAATTATGAAGCCTAGGCAAGTCCCAAGACCTGCAGGGTAAATTGGCAAGCTGGAGACCCAGGAGAAAACAATAAACAATGTTTCTGTTTTTAGTCCAAAGACAGGAAAATTCTTATGTTTCAGTTTGAAGGCTGTCAGGTAGGAAGAATTCTATTTTGCAGAGGATCAGCCTTTCTTTTCTATTCAGACCTTCAACTGATTAAATTAGTCCCATTCCATCTGCATTAATGGAGAGCAATCTGCTTTACTCAGTCTATCAATTTAAATGTTAATCATATCCAGAAACACATTTACAGAAACACCCAGAATAGTGTATGACCAAATATCTGGGCTCCTCATGGCCCAGTCAAGTTAACACAAAGTTAACCATCACAAATATCACAAATATACAGACTTTCTAGATTTGCTTCTTTCACCTGGTAATATTCATTTGAGTTTCCTTCATGTTTTATCATGGTTTGAAAGCTCATTTTGTTCATTGAATAATATTCCATGGTCTGGATATGCAAAAATTTGTTTACCCATTAACTTACAGAAGGACAACATGGTTGCTTCCAAGTTTTAGTAATCATGAATAAAGCTGCTACAAACATCTATGTAAAGGGTTTTGTGTGGACAAATGTGTTAAATTCATTTGGGTAAACACCAAGGAGTGCAAATACTGGCTCATATGTTAAGAGTATGTTTAGTTTTATAAGAAAGAATTCTGTTGTTTTAAGCCAACAAGTTTACTCTAATTTGTTGCAGCAGCCCTAGGAAACTAATATAATCATCCCTATGTAAAATAAAAGGAAGATAAAAATATGTATCTAGCAATTTGATCCTGCCAGAGGAAATGAGCTCAGGCTATAATGAAAAATAACTTTGGAAATGGCCTGTGGCAAGGAAACTAATATCTCTGAAATATTCAATGGTTTAAGATCCTGAAATTGTAGATTTGCAAAACTTTTTCCTCCTTAAAATTTCCCTGATACTAGAGTAGCTTTTATTTTGACTTCAAAGGCCAGAGTCCTGTGAAATTACTAATAATAACCAACATTTGTATAAGTTTACAGTTTAGAAACCACTAAAAAATTACCTCCTAAAACAGCCCTGAGAAGCAAATATAAGCTATTGTGCTCACTTTGTGGAGGGTAGTAGAGAGCAGTACATAGAAGCATAAACTATGAACCCGAGTTCTCATGCTTACAATTTGGCTAATCAAGATCATGCCACTTACCCTCTCTGAGCCTCAGTTTTATCATCTATGAAGTGGAGTGAATGCAGGTACTTACCTCATCATGCTGCATATTATGATGGATTACAAATATAAGAGGGTTAGAGCATAGTAAGCAGTCAATAAATGTTCATGGCAATTTTAATCATTGATATATTTATTATTGCAATAATAATTTATCACTATTGTTACTTTAAATATGTGAAAACTGAAGCTGAGAAAGATTCAATGACTTGCCTAGGATCAATAAAGGGCAGGTATTTTGGCTCCAAATCCCTTCATCATATGGTTTCCTATGTCAAGAGGGTAGAATAGATATTTAAACCTTTGTAAAAATTGGAACATTTGTACTATCTTAAATGGTGTCAAGGGGAAACTCACCATATGCTACAATAAAAAGAATGTAGACCAGTACTCCAGACTAGCAAGGCTCTGGTGTAAGCTTTCATGTGTATGCATATATAGTCCATGAAAACACTGTTATTTTGATATTGTCCATCTAAAAATTAAGGAATTGGCCTGGGACAAGTCAGAGCATGTGCTGTTTTATGCCCTTTCCCCAAAAGACACTTAAAATTTTGGGCAGTAGACTAGGAAAAGATTATGCAAATAAATTATAGTTGTGGAAAACACATGAACATATTTGAATACATATGCCTAGCCATATGTACAGAATTATAGCTTTTTTAAATTTGTATTTTCAGGACAGCAAACAGTATCATTTTACAAATACCATGGAGACCTACCATGGTGACACTTCAGAGTGGGAAACTAACATGCTGAGCCATTGAATTCTGTTTTTGATTACTTATTCAATAACACTGCAATATATTGCCTATTATTATTCATTTTATGGATAGGGATACTGAAGCTCATAGAATCCCTGTGATTGTTTCCTAAATTATTCAACTCTCAATGGTGGAGAAAAAGCAGAGTCTTAATTTAAATCTTGTATTATTAACAATACTGTTTTCCTTGGAAGTAAATTTGGGCGTTTTGTCTGATGAAGCTACGTTGTTTAATACTTTAGTTAAACTGGAATACATATGCCATGAAGCAAAGGCCAGGAAAACCTAATTACTCCACAAAGCCATACATTCATTCCTGAGCTGAAGTCAACCCTGCCGTTCCAGTTAGTAGTCAAGGCTTCAGGTAATGGGCCAGTAGTGAATCTGGCCTTTGTTTCTGGATGGTGGTGGCCACAGGGAGCCTTGCTGGAATTTTTCTAGGATTTTATGCCAACTTAAACAAACATTGGAGGTTCAGGAGAGTATTCCATGGGTCTGAAAGCAGAGTGTGAAAACCCACAATGCTAAAGAAATGTATTTTAGAAAAGACACAACCAAAACATAAAAGTTACATTTTGTACTACTCTATAGAATGGATGTTGCCTTCCAAAGGGGAAAGAAAGAAATCCTTATGGTTATATTACATACAGAGCTTAGAAGATCTAAAAAAGTCTTTCATTATATACAAAAGATCTACTTTATAACTTTGACTACTGGTTTCATGAATGTTTAAATAAAATTATCACATAATCATTTGCACAAAAATGAAAATTAAAGGCATTTCTATCCCCAAAGAAACCAGACATGGATGAGAAATATTTCATCCATTTTTCCAGACAAGTTCATTGATATAGTTTTCAACCCCCAAATTATCAGAATATAGAAGAAAATTACTAAAGTTTTATTCATTAGCTAGTTTTTTAATATAGTGAGTTGCTTATTGTGCATTTTAGCGAATCCCATAATCACTCTCCAGAGACCTGAGTGTATCTGAATTAAAAAATCTTCTTTAAAAAGTGAATTTTATTAGAAAGTGCATGAACACACACATACACACACTCACACTCACGCACACACACAGAGTAGTGGAACTAAAACAGCTGATACTCACTAGAGGGCAATTGACATTGTGCTTCCACAGGGTAATTATAATAAACTAAGTCCTGGTGGGAGATAAATGAAGATTTTTCCATAAGTTGAGTGATACTGGTAGTAGAGCAAAGAGAGTGGAAAATAGAAACATTTAAAAATAAAATCCAAAATGTCTTCGAAATATAAATTTCAGGTATGTAGCTTCTCGACTCCTATGTCCATAGCAATTCCTCTCAAAGTTTCATGTGCCTGTGAATCACCTGTGCATCTTATTAAAATACAGTTTCTGCTTTAGTAGGTTTGAAGTGGAGCCAAGATTCTTTATTACTATTAGGTTGGTGCAAAAAGTAATTGGTTTTGACATTAATGGCACAATTGCTTTTTGCACCAATGTGATAACAGGCTCCCAGATAATATCAATGATGCTAGTCTTTTGTCATATGGTGACCAACCTACCCAGTGTGCCTGGAACTATGAGGGTTTTTCATAGGATATGGAGTTTTTAGCTAAACCTGGAATGGTTCTGGGCAAAATGGAAAGGGTAGTCATCCTATAGGACCACATTTTGAATACAATAACCCTAGGTTATACCTGAAATTCAACAAAATAATTTCTGATCATGCTCAGATATTTGTTTACAATCAAGGACAAGAGCTACACTCACAGGGTTACCCTAATCACAAAGTCAGCTTTCTGGCAGAGACATTTGAAGTGTGTAGGGCAAGAAGTTAACTTTAGTGATAATAAAACCCAAACCTAAATCAACTCCTGTCTAGAATGACTGAACCATCATATTATTGGCCGAAAAGTAGAAGTGTAGCCATTTCCCAGTAAAAATATTATCTCTGTCTCTATCATGAGGTCCATAATTCAGTAAAAAATTCGGAAACATACAAAAAAATGTTTGAAAGACAAAGATTAATGAATCCAGACTCAGAGATATTGAAACTATAAGATGAGAACTTTAATGTAGCTGTGATTAACATGTTAAAGAATCTAGTGGAAAACCTTAACAACATGAATGAACAGATGGGGAATTTTAACTGAAGGAACAAAACTTAAGAAAAGTCAAATAGAAAAGTTGAAATAAGACATTACATCATAGATGAAGAAATTCTTTATAAAGCTCATCAATAGACTTGATAGCTAAGGGGAAAAAATCACTAAACTCTAAATGGGTCAATATTTAGCCATAAAAAGTAGTAAACTATTGATATACTCAACAACTCAGATGGACCTCAAAGGGCTGATTTTGAGTAAAAAAGTGACTAAATAGAAACTGTCCAAGTCAAAACATTGGGGAAAAGAGTGAATTCAAAAACAAACAAACAAACAACAACAACAAAAAACCCAGAGCACTTAATGTTAATATTCTAAGATAAGTGTAATTGGTGTGCCAGAAAGAGACAAAAGAGAAAACTGGACAAATAGACATTTTGTGATAATGGCTGAGAATTTTTCAGAAATAATGAATGACATCAAACCATAGATCCAAGGAGCTTAAATCTATTTACACAATAAATACACACACACACACACACACACACGTAAATACGTCATAATTTAACAACTGAAAAGACAAAGAAAAAATTTGAAGGCAGTCAGAAAAGAAATACAGCACATACAGAGCAACAGAGATATGATTTGCAAAGGACATCTCAGAACATATGCAAACTACAAGACAATAAAGTAACATTTAAACTACAAGAAGCTTAAAAACTCCAAATACAATATTCAGCAAAACTATCTTTCAAAAATAAGGCAAAATAAGTAATTTTTCAGACATACCAAGGATGA
This sequence comes from Rhinopithecus roxellana, assembly GCF_007565055.1. NCBI lineage: Eukaryota > Metazoa > Chordata > Mammalia > Primates > Cercopithecidae > Rhinopithecus > Rhinopithecus roxellana. Next base: position 27,104,556 of record NC_044563.1, read on the forward strand.
GAGAATTTATTGCCAGGAGTCTTGTGCTTCAAGAAATGTTATAGAAAGTTCTTTAGTCAGAAGAATTATGATACAAGACAGAAATGTGTATCTATACAAAGGAATAAAATGTGCCTGAAGTGGCAAAAATAAAGGTAAATATGATATCAAAGATATTCTCTCTATGTTTCAGAATTAAAACTGTATTTGAATGCCTAAAGCAAAAATAGTAATAATGTATTATAGCATATATATATGTATGTATAGATATAGCACAATGTATGACACAAAGGATGTGAGAGAGGAATTGGAATTATTCTACTGCAAAATAATTGCAGTAGTGGAATATTATTTGAAATTAGACTGGTAAATTAAAGATGCACGTTGTTAACCCTCTAGTAACCACTAAAACAATGAAAACGAGAAATAGCTAATAATTCAACAGTGTATCTTAAATGGAAGCACAAATATAACTCAAAAGATGAAAGAGGCTGGGCACAGTGGCTCACGCCTGTAATACCAGCACTTTGGGAGGCCAAGATAGCTGGATCACTTGAGCACAGGAGTTCAAGACCAGCCTGGGCAACATGGTGAAACTTCATGTCTAAAAAAAAAAGAAAAGAAAAAATTAGCCAGCATGGTGCTGTGCACCTGTATTCCCACCTACTTGGGAGGCTGAGGTGGGAGGGTCACTTGAGCCTGAGACATCAAAGCTGCATCAAGCCGTGATTGTGCCACTAACTCCAGCCTGGGTGACAGAGTGAGAATTTGTCTTAAAAAAAAAAATGGAAGAAAAATATTAGCAAATATGGATACACAGAAAACAATTAACAAAATGGCAGATAAAAATCCAACTGTAAGGCATTTCAAATACTATTGGTTCTGTCTCTTTCATCACAGGCCCAGAATGCCAAGGCCTGGGGGACAGAGTCATGTCAAAAGAAGGGTCGTGGGGACCCACAGGACCTCAGCCCTCACTGCCTAATGCCACCTCATTTATCAGTTATCTGCAACCTGTATTCAGGTGCAGCACTCCCCAGCTTTCCCAGTTGTGGCTCAAGAAGTCCCATGTGTGGCTCAGGCTGCAGTTCCAGAGGGCACAGGTGCTACACCTTGGGAGTGTCCACATGGTGCTAACTCTGCAGGTATGCAGAGTTCATAAGCTACGGAGGCATGGCTGCCTCCACCTAGATTTCAATGGATGCCTTGGCGAGTTTCAGTGGCTCAGAAAGAGACCTGCCACAAGAATGGAGCCTCCAGGAGCTGTGGGGGATCAACTCCCCACTGTTGTTGGTCTGGAAGGGAGGGTATAGAGTCAAAGATGATTCTAAAGCATCAAGGTTTAACATCATTCTTCCTGTTGGGTTTTGGACTCATTTGGGACCTGTTACCCCTTTCTTCTTTCCTATGTCTCCTTTTGAAATCGGAATATGTATCCTGTGCCTGTCCCTCTATTGGATTTTTGGAAACACATAACTTGTTTGATTTCACAGGCTCACAGCAAGAGAGGGAAGTTGTCTCAGAAGGAATTGTACCTTGAGTCTCACCCATATCTGATTTAGATGAGGCTCTGCACTTTAGACTTCTGAATTGACACAGGAATGAGTTAAGACTTTGGGGGCGTTGAGATAGAATGAATGTATTTTGTATGTGAGGACATAAATTTTGAAGAATGAGTAGTGGAATGCTATGATTTGAATGTTTGTGTCCCTCCAAAATTCATGTTGAAGTTTAATCCCATTGTGATGGTAATAAAAGGTGAGGCCTTCTGAAATGAAATCATGAAGGTTCTGCCCTTGGGAACGAGATTAATGTCCTTATGAAAGAGGCTTCAGAGACCCACCTGGCTTTTCTGTTCTTTCTACCATGTTAGCACATGTTTGTCCCCCTCCAGAGATCATAGCAACAGGCACCATCTTGGAAGCAGAGGGCAAGCCCTTACCAGACACTGCATCTCCCAGTGCCTTGGTCTTGGACTTCCCAGCCAGAACTGTGAGAAATAAATTTCTATTACTAATAAATTATTCAGTCTAAGGTATTTTGTTATAGCAGCAGGAATGAGTTGAGACAAGTTACTTACAACATGGTAGCTAATTTCTCTCAGGGAAACTGAGGGACAGGAGAGAATAAACAGACAAGAGCAATGCAGAAGCCAGTTATTTAATCTCAGAATGTATATCCCATAAATTTTACCATATTCTCTTTCTTAGAAGCAAGTCAGTAGGTTCGTCCTGCACTTAGAGGGGGTTACAGAAGGGCATGAATACCAGGAGATGAGGATCACTGAAACCATTTTAGAAACTAATACAAAAAGGGAGAGAACTTTTAAGAAAATAGTTAGAAAATAAGTTTTTTTAAAAAATTATTATACTTTAAGTTCTAGGGTACATGTGCACAATGTGCAGGTTTGTTACATATATATACTTGTGCCATGTTGGTGTGCTGCACCCATCAACTTGTCAGCACCCATCAACTCATCATTTACATTAGGTATAACTCCCAATGCCATCCCTCCCTCCTCCCCTCTCCCCATAATAGGAGTTAGTACTCAAATCAGTCTATCCAATGCTCATAGGTTAGGAGTTTTTCAAAGGCATTTTGGGGAAAGGAGTGCCAGTGGCTAGGCTTGCTGCTGATTGGTTGGGGCAGAGACGAAATTTGAGGGAGTCAAAGCTGTCCTCCTGTGGGCTAAATTGTTTCTGGGTGGGGCCACAGGGGCAGGATTGGAGGGTCCAGGAAGAGCCATAGGGTCCGGTGGAGCCATAGGTGTCAGACATGAAAAAAAAAAAAAAAAAAAAAAAAACCTGAAAAAAAATCTCAAAAGCCAATATACAATAGTGGTGTTACCTGCAGGAATGGCTGACAATCTGTTTCTGTGCCTTAGCAGAATGAGGTTCCTCTCTTTCCCCTAACCTGATCGTCTTTCATTCATTTTGCAAAGGCCATTGAGTTCTTGGGGAAGGCCTATTCCAATTTAAAACCATAAATTAAATATCTCTCAAAGACAGCTTAGCCTAAGCCCAGGAATGACTGGGGAAAAGGCAAGATGGGGGAGGTAGGTTACATCAGTTCTCTTTCATTGCCATAATTTTCTCACTGGTGTAATTTTTGCAAAGGGACCTACTGACTTTCAGAGAAATATCTTTGGGGTTTTGATTAAGTGAATACAGTTATCTCAAATGCATGTCAATTTATGAATGTGTACCTTGCTTCATTTTTCCTCTGTGCATATTGATGTCTTTCAATGTGTCCTATTCTTTCCTGAATTATATAATAAATTATTCTCAATTTCTGCACTGTTCTTGGTAAAATCAGGCATAACATCTAAAGAGTCTAATGTACCTATGCAAGGTGAGGCTGCCCTTGTTCTGACTGTAAACCCACCAGGAGAGACTCAGAACCTGGGAAGCACACTGCAGTGCCCTGTGCTTTTCGTAGGTGCCACTAATCTGCAGGTTGCTCCCACAAAATCTGCCTAGTTTGGGTTTCATATGTCAACTCCAGATAAACTTATCTTCCTCATTCCTTTTCTAAACTCTACCCATACTTCCAGCTAGAAAACACATACCACATGTTCAGATATAAATGTTAAAAATAAGTTTATTTTACTAGATGTATTAAATAAATGTTTTAAAAGCTTGTATACTACTATATCTATTACTTTTTTAAATGCTTGAGTAAGAGGTATATTAATTATATTCTTCAAAAATTATTTTCTCATTACTTAACAACCTCATAAAACAATGTTAGTGCTAGACAGGACCTTGAAAAGCTGGTATTTTAAAATATTTAAAAAGCCATGGTCAAGTTTGAGGGTATTTTTGAGAACCTAAAGTAAATATATTTCAAGAAAGAATTATTACAGTCCATTCCCTTTTTATACCTTTTTAGTGTAGTTGCCACATTGAGAATTAAGGAAAATATTCTAACTTTTTTGCTCTTGGAAAAATAGTTTTCTGTAGTTATACTAAAGTAAATATATTACTTTTTAAACACAGAAAACAAAATAGAATGGGTTTTCCTTAGTGAATGATGAGCTTCCATTTCTTACAAGCTAGGATTTTTGTGTTTATGTATGTGTGATTTTTTGGCTTTTGTTTTGTTTTGTTTTGTTTTTTGTAGACCAGGAATAAGTTTTTTTTTTTTTTTTTTTTTTTTTTTTTTTTTTTTTTTTTTTTTTTATATTTCTCCCATAGCTGTTTATTGAGTTCTGACAAGGGGATAAGCAATATATCAGATATACATGGAAAAGTCCTGTGAGACCGTTCTTGGACAGCTAGTTGTCCACACTTGTGATCTTTTTTTTTTTTTTTTTTTTTTTTTTTTTTTTATTATACTTTAAATTCTAGGGTACATGTGCATAACGTGCAGGTTTGTTACATATGTATACTTATGCCATGTTGGTGTGCTGCACCCATCAACTCGTCAGCACCCATCAATTCATCATTTATATCATGTATAACTCCCCAATGCAATCCCTCCCTCCTCCCCCCTCCCCACTCCCCATGATAGACCCCAGTGTGTGATGTTCCCCTTCCCGAGTCCAAGTGATCTCATTGTTCAGTTCCCACCTATGAGTGAGAACATGCGGTGTTTGGTTTTCTCTTCTTGTGATAGTTTGCTAAGAATGATGGTTTCCAGCTGCATCCATGTCCCTACAAAGGACGCAAACTCATCCTTTTTTATGGCTGCATAGTATTCCATGGTGTATATGTGCCACATTTTCTTAATCCAGTCTGTCACAGATGGACATTTGGGTTGATTCCAAGTCTTTGCTATTGTGAATAGTGCCGCAATAAACATACGTGTACATGTGTCTTTGTAGTAGACTAATTTATAATCCTTTGGGTATATACCCAGTAGTGGGATGGCTGGGTCATATGGTACATCTAGTTCTAGATCCTTGAGGAATTGCCATACTCTTTTCCATAATGGTTGAACTAGTTTACAATCCCACCAACAGTGTAAAAGTGTTCCTATTTCTCCACATCCTCTCCAACACCTGTTGTTTCCTGACTTCTTAATGATTGCCATTCTAACTGGTGTGAGATGGTATCTCATTGTGGTTTTGATTTGCATTTCTCTGATGGCCAGTGATGATGAGCATTTTTTCATGTGTCTGTTGGCTGTATGAATATCTTCTTTTGAGAAATGTCTGTTCATATCCTTTCCCCACTTTTTGATGGGGTTGTTTGTTTTTTTCTCGTATATTTGTTTGAGTTCTTTGTAGATTCTGGATATTAGCCCCTTGTCAGATGAGTAGGTTGCAAAAATTTTCTCCCATTCTGTAGGTTGCCTGTTCACTCTGATGGTAGTTTCTTTTGCTGTGCAAAAGCTCTTTAGTTTAATTAGATCCCATTTGTCAATTATGGCTTTTGCTGCCGTTGCTTTTGGTGTTTTAGACATGAAGTCCTTGCCCATGCCTATGTCCTGAATGGTACTACCTAGATTTTCTTCTAGGGTTTTTATTGTATTAGGTCTAACATTTAAGTCTCTAATCCATCTTGAATTAATCTTCGTATAAGGGGTAAGGAAAGGATCCAGTTTCAGCTTTCTACTTATGGCTAGCCAATTTTCCCAGCACCATTTATTAAATAGGGAATCCTTTCCCCATTTCTTGTTTCTCTCAGGTTTGTCAAAGATCAGATGGCTGTAGATGTGCGGTATTATTTCTGAGGACTCTGTTCTGTTCCATTGGTCTATATCTCTGTTTTGGTACCAGTACCATGCTGTTTTGGTTACTGTAGCCTTGTAGTATAGTTTGAAGTCAGGTAGCGTGACGCCTCCAGCTTTGTCCTTTTGACTTAGGATTGTCTTGGCAATGCGGGCTCTTTTTTGGTTCCATATGAACTTTAAAGCAGTTTTTTCCAATTCTGTGAAGAAAGTCATTGGTAGCTTGATGGGGATGGCATTGAATCTATAAATAACCTTTGGCAGTATGGCCATTTTCACGATATTGATTCTTCCTATCCATGAGCATGGTATGTTCTTCCATTTGTTTGTGTCCTCTTTGATTTCACTGAGCAGTGGTTTGTAGTTCTCCTTGAAGAGGTCCTTTACATCCCTTGTCAGCTGGATTCCTAGGTATTTTATTCTCTTTGAAGCAATTGTGAATGGAAGTTCATTCCTGATTTGGCTCTCTGCTTGTCTGTTGCTGGTGTATAAGAATGCTTGTGATTTTTGCACATTAATTTTGTATCCTGAGACTTTGCTGAAGTTGCTTATCAGCTTAAGGAGATTTTGGGCTGAGACGATGGGGTTTTCTAAATATACAATCATGTCATCTGCAAACAGGGACAATTTGACTTCTTCTTTTCCTAACTGGATACCCTTGATTTCTTTCTCTTGCCTGATTGCCCTAGCCAGAACTTCCAACACTATGTTGAATAGGAGTGGTGAGAGAGGGCATCCCTGTCTTGTGCCAGTTTTCAAAGGGAATTTTTCCAGTTTTTGCCCATTCAGTATGATATTAGCTGTGGGTTTGTCATAAATAGCTCTTATTATTTTGAGGTACGTTCCATCAATACCGAATTTATTGAGCGTTTTTAGCATGAAGGGCTGTTGAATTTTGTCAAAAGCCTTTTCTGCATCTATTGAGACAATCATGTGGTTCTTGTCTTTGGTTCTGTTTATATGCTGGATTACGTTTATTGATTTGCGAATGTTGAACCAGCCTTGCATCCCAGGGATGAAGCCCACTTGATCATGGTGGATAAGCTTTTTGATGTGCTGCTGAATCCGGTTTGCCAGTATTTTATTGAGGATTTTTGCATCAATGTTCATCAGGGATATTGGTCTAAAATTCTCTTTTTTTGTTGTGTCTCTGCCAGGCTTTGGTATCAGGATGATGTTGGCCTCATAAAATGAGTTAGGGAGGATTCCCTCTTTTTCTATTGATTGGAATAGTTTCAGAAGGAATGGTACCAGCTCCTCCTTGTACCTCTGGTAGAATTCAGCTGTGAATCCATCTGGTCCTGGACTTTTTTTGGTGGGTAGGCTATTAATTGTTGCCTCAATTTCAGAGCCTGCTATTGGTCTATTCAGGGATTCAACTTCTTCCTGGTTTAGCCTTGGGAGAGTGTAAGTGTCCAGGAAATTATCCATTTCTTCTAGATTTTCTAGTTGATTTGCGTAGAGGCGTTTATAGTATTCTCTGATGGTAGTTTGTATTTCTGTGGGGTCAGTGGTGATATCCCCTTTATCATTTTTTATTGCATCTATTTGATTCCTCTCTCTTTTTTTCTTTATTAGCCTTGCTAGCGGTCTGTCAATTTTGTTGATCTTTTCAAAAAACCAACTCCTGGATTCATTGATTTTTTGGAGGGTTTTTTGTGTCTCTATCTCCTTCAGTTCTGCTCTGATCTTAGTTATTTCTTGCCTTCTGCTAGCTTTTGAATGTGATTGCTCTTGCCTCTCTAGTTCTTTTAATTGTGATGTTAGAGTGTCAATTTTAGATCTTTCCTGCTTTCTCTTGTGGGCATTTAGTGCTATAAATTTCCCTCTACACACTGCTTTAAATGTGTCCCAGAGATTCTGGTATGTTGTATCTTTGTTCTCATTGGTTTCAAAGAACATCTTTATTTCCGCTTTCATTTCGTTATGTACCCAGTAGTCACTCAGGAGCAGGTTGTTCAGTTTCCATGTAGTTGAGCGGTTTTGATTGAGTTTCTTAGTCCTGAGTTCTAGTTTGATTGCACTGTGGTCTGAGAGACAGTTTGTTATAATTTCTGTTCTTTTACATTTGCTGAGGAGTACTTTACTTCCAATTATGTGGTCAATTTTGGAATAAGTGCGATGTGGTGCTGAGAAGAATGTATATTCTGTTGATTTGGGGTGGAGAGTTCTATAGATGTCTATTAGGTCCGCTTGGTGCAGAGATGAGTTCAATTCCTGGATATCCTTGTTAACTTTCTGTCTCGTTGATCTGTCTAATGTTGACAGCGGAGTGTTGAAGTCCCCCATTATTATTGTATGGGAGTCTAAGTCTCTTTGTAAGTCTCTAAGGACTTGCTTTATGAATCTGGGTGCTCCTGTATTGGGTGCATATATATTTAGGAGAGTTAGCTCTTCCTGTTGAATTGATCCCTTTACCATTATATAATGGCCTTCTTTGTCTCTTTTGATCTTTGATGGTTTAAAGTCTGTTTTATCAGAGACTAGGATTGCAACCCCTGCTTTTTTTTGTTCTCCATTTGCTTGGTAGATCTTCCTCCATCCCTTTATTTTGAGCCTATGTATGTCTCTGCATGTGAGATGGGTCTCCTGAATACAGCAGACTGATGGGTCTTGACTCTTTATCCAGTTTGCCAGTCTGTGTCTTTTAATTGGAGCATTTAGTCCATTAACATTTAAGGTTAATATTGTTATGTGTGAACTTGATCCTGCCATTATGATATTAACTGGTTATTTTGCTCGTTAGTTGATGCAGTTTCTTCCTAGCCTCGATGGTCTTTACATTTTGCCAAGTTTTTGCGATGGCTGGTACCGGTTGTTCCTTTCCATGTTTAGGGCTTCCTTCAGGGTCTCTTGTAAGGCAGGCCTGGTGGTGACAAAATCTCTAAGCATTTGCTTATCTGTAAAGGATTTTATTTCTCCTTCACTGATGAAACTTAGTTTGGCTGGATATGAAATTCTGGGTTTAAAATTCTTTTCTTTAAGAACGTTGAATATTGGCCCCCACTCTCTTCTGGCTTGTAGAGTTTCTGCCGAGAGATCTGCTGTTAGTCTGATGGGCTTCCCTTTGTGGGTGACCCGACCTTTCTCTCTGGCTGCCCTTAAGATTTTTTCCTTCATTTCAACTTTGGTGAATCTGGCAATTATGTGTCTTGGAGTTGCTCTTCTGGAGGAGTATCTTTGTGGCGTTCTCTGTATTTCCTGAATTTGAATGTTGGCCTGCCCTACTAGGTTGGGGAAGTTCTCCTGGATGATATCCTGAAGAGTGTTTTCCAACTTGGTTCCATTTTCCCCCTCACTTTCAGGCACCCCAATCAGACGTAGATTTGGTCTTTTTACGTAATCCCATACTTCTTGCAGGCTTTGCTCATTTCTTTTTCTTCTTTTTTCTTTTGGTTTCTCTTCTCGCTTCATTTCATTCATTTGATCTTCAATCGCTGATACTCTTTCTTCCAGTTGATCGAGTCGGTTACTGAAGCTTGTGCATTTGTCACGTATTTCTCGTGTCATGGTTTTCATCTCTGTCATTTCGTTTATGATCTTCTCTGCATTAATTAGTCTAGCTGTCAATTCTTCCACTCTTTTTTCAAGATTTTTAGTTTCTTTGCGCTGGGTACGTAATTCCTCCTTTAGCTCTGATAAGTTTGATGGACTGAAGCCTTCTTCTCTCCTCTCGTCCAAGTCATTCTCTGACCAGCTTTGATCCGTTGCTGGTGATGGGCTGCGCTCCTTTGCAGGGGGAGATGCGCTCTTATTTTTTGAATTTCCAGCTTTTCTGCCCTGCTTCTTCCCCATCTTTGTGGTTTTATCTGTCTCTGGTCTTTGATGGTGGTGACGAACTGATGGGGTTTTGGTATAGGTGTCCTTCCTGTTTGATAGTTTTCCTTCTGACAGTCAGAAGGACTCTCTGTTGGTCTGTTGGAGATTGCTTGAGGTCCACTCCAGACCCTGTTTGCCTGGGTATCAGCAGCAGAGGTTGCCGAAGATAGAATATTGCTGAACAGCGAGTGTACCTGTCTGATTCTTCCTTTGGAAGTGTCCTCTCAGGGGTGTACTCCACCCTGTGAGGTGTGGGGTGTCAGACTGCCCCTAGTGGGGGATTTCTCCCAGCTAGGCTACTCAGGGGTCAGGGACACACCTGAGCAGGCAGTCTGTCCGTTCTCAGATCTCAACCTCCACGTTGGGAGATCCGCGGCTCTCCCCAAAGCTGTCAGACAGAGTCGTTCGCGTCTGCACCGGCTCCCGCTACTTCCCCTGTTGGTCTTCAGCTGTGCGCTGTCCCCAGACGTGGAGACTACAGAGACAGGCAGGCTTCCTTGAGCTGCTGTGAGCTCCACCCAGTTCGAGCTTCCCAGCGGCTTTGTTTACCTACTTAAGCCTCAGCAATGGCGGGCGCCCCTCCCCCAGCCTCGCTGCTGCCTTGCGGATAGATCGCGGCAGACTGCTGTGTTAGCAGTGAGGGAGGCTCCGTGGGCGTGGGACCCTCCCGGCCAGGTGTGGGATATATTCTCCTGGAATGCCTGTATGCTTACAGCGCAGTATTGGGGTGGGAGTTACCCGATTTTCCAGGTGTTGTGTGTCTCAGTTCTCCTGGCTAGGAAAACGGATCCCCTTCCCCCTTGCGCTTCCAGGTGAGGCGATGCCTCGCCCTGCTTCAGCTCTCGCTGGTCAGGCTGCAGCAGCTGACCAGCACCGATTGTCCGGCACTCCCTAGTGAGATGACCCCAGTACCTCAGTTGAAAATGCAGAAATCACCGGTCTTCTGTGTCGCTCGCGCTGGGAGTTGGAGACTGGAGTTGTTCCTATTCGGCCATCTTGCTCCGCCCCCCAGGAATAAGTTTTTTAACATTGGCAGTTGGGCTACAAGTTTAGAATTTATACATTTAGAAAATTCCAAAGTGTTGCAATTTCCAAAAGTAAAGTTGGAATACTTTCTACACTGGCTTCACATTTACCAAATGTACACATAAGGGATAAATTTAGCCTGCCAATTTTGTTAGTGCCTATATATCAGCAGATTCACCAGACAATAAAAAAGAGGACAATTGATTCGAAAACCATTACCTTTCATTTCTGGTTCCACTTTGCTTCGAGATGGCAGAACATAGAACTACACAGCGTTAGGTTTGGAGTTGCAGTTATCTTCAGCGCACTGAAATTTCTTTTGTGTTTAAATAATCTTTATTTACAAAATACTATACTAAGAACTATAATTCCATTAAACTTCAATTTGAGAAAAGTGTAATCCCTTAAGTAACAGCAGTTACTTAAAGTGAAAATGAGATCAGTCTAAATTACTTTTGAATAGAGCAAAAATATTGTCAGGTTTCTTGCTGTGGTTCTGGATGTTCAGTAGCAGGCTCCTTTGAAGGCGGAATCAACCCTGAAGGCAACTCGCTTCTACCTTCAGAATATGGGGGTGGGGTAAAATCCAGGTCTTGGGTGAAGGTAAGGAGGAAAACTCCTCGGTGGATAGATGTTTCTCATTGCAAATGGAGCATGTGGTGGACCTGGCAGATCCGTTGGTGGATAGTAACCTCGAGAAGCTCCAAACATGGTTCCTGGAGGAGGTGGGGGGAAAGGAGGTCCTCTTCTCATGAACGGGCCCCTTGTATTCACTGGAAACAATGGACCTCTGATTGGAGCTGGGGGTGGAGGAACAAAGCCGGTGCCAGTGGCTTCATTTTCAGCAGGGAGAGATGAATCAGGCACATTTAAATCACCAAGATCATCTTTGGCATCATTTCTACTGGATACCATTTCTGAAGGCATTGACCTATCCATTTTATCCAAAGAAGGCATATTAAAACGTCTGAGTTCTGCTGGCCCAGACAGTCTATCAGAATTAGAATAAAATCTGTCTTCCCTTTGTGGAGGAAGACCTGAATCAGGATATGATTGTCCTGGTGGAGGAAACATCATCCTTCGTTCCTGATCCCACGGAGATGACAGGGACCCAGTATCAGAAGGAGCCCTGTGAGGATCGGTTAACTTATCACAGCTTGGTTCTCCTCTTTCATTAGCAATCTGATGGTCCAGAGGATTCCCTGGGCCTCTTGGGCCTCTTCCTCCTCCCCCCGGAAGCACAGGTGAGAGTCTGAGTGGACCCTCCAACAAAGTTTGAGGAGACAGAAAAGCTCTGGTTTCAGATGAAGCCTGACCCAATGGTGAGGGACCATACGGGGAATGCTCTCTGTCAAATGCTGTATTTGAAACATCAGGTGCAGAAGGATCTTTTTCTAAAGGTGCAAATTTAAACTCTGTTTCAGTTAATTTTTGTCTGTTGTTAGCATTTTCTTTCCTTAAATCATTAAGGTTTCTTTCAGCAGTCTGAGCTGCCAACCAATTATCATGTCCTTTTTTCTCGTAGGAAATAACTTGCCTTTGATAAAAATTAATAGTTCTCTCCAATTCTTCTTCACGATCTTTGGCTAGCTTTCTGTAGGTCTCCAGCCCTTCAGTGGTATGGCTGATCTTTTTTTCCACTTTAGAAAGTTTCTCTTCTTCCTGTATCTGGTTATTTTCCTCTAGTGTCAATTTCCTGTGGAGTTTCATTTCATTTTCTTGATATAATTCAGTCATTATTTTAAGTTTCCGTTGAAGTTTCTGATTCTCACTTTCAAAATACATGTTTTCTGACTGCAAAGATACTTGTTGAGTCTGAAGATTTTTAATATGTTCTGTAAGCTCGTCCTTTGTTTTGTCAACTTCAGATAACTGAGTAATAATGTGGTTTCTTTCTCCTTCTAAGGTTTTTAAGGAAACATTTAACTTAGCAGCATGAATCAGTTTCTTCAAAGCTCCTTTTGGAGGATCATCTAAGTAAGCACCATTTTCTGGTTCACTGTTCACTTCTAATTCCAAGTTATCATCATCCGTTATGTCCTCTCCAAGCACAGCAGCCCGATCTTTCATCTTCAGCAAGCATCCAGTTAGAGTCTTGATGTGATTTTCTTTAACATTTAGAACTTGTTCTGCGTGTACTTTGGAGTCTTCAAATGTTATTTTCTGTTTGTTAAGTTCACTCACTTGTTCCTTCCATACTTCAGCTTCTTGGAAAAGCTGCTTCTGGCTTTCCTGAAGTTGAGAATTTTCACTCAAAGCATCTTTTATCGCTATCTCCAGTCGTTCTTCATTCATTTGAAAAATCTTGAAAATGATTTTGGCTTCAGCTATTTGTGATTTGAGGGATTTTGACTCGTCTTGTACAGACTGTATCGTTTTTGAAATATCCGCCATCAATTCATCTTGTTGAGAATGTTTAGATTTCTCTTCTTTGAACTCTTTTTCTAGACAGAGGATTTCATCCTCAAGTTCGGAATTGGACCTGTTCAACTTTTCACGGGTTGCCTCCAAACTTCGTGCTTCTGCTGCCGCCTTCTCAAAGCTGACATCCTCTAAAGATGACTCTACTTCATAGTCTTCGTATTCTTTTTGAATAAGGCTAAATTTTTCAAGTAGTTTACATTTTTCTTCAATTAGTCCAGAAAGCGTTGCAGCAAGTTTTTTTTCTCTTCCCACATAGAGCCGACTCCTAACCGATCTAAAACTTCTCCACAGAAAAAGGAGAACAGCAAAAAATCCAACAACAGCTGCACATACCACCAATTCCCATGGAAAACCATAAGGATTCGAATCTGGTCTCCTACTTTCAGGTAGTGCTGCCACAACCCTGCATAGCTCCTCCAGGACCAATCCCAAATGGGGCTGAGGGGTAGCCCCGGGCACCTCCATAGCGCCAAACTGCTCTGGGATCACCGCAGTAACGCCGGCCACAACAAATGGTGGAGAACACGCAGCCTTGGGTCTAGAATCCGAATCCGCAGGTGGCAACCGACCGGAGTGGACCACTGCGGAGCTGGCTGCGGGGGCCGCTGGGGAACGCGGGCACCCCATAGGCCTCACAGACCCCTGCTGCGGCCCCCCATTCCCCCCCGCCCCGGTCACCTTGTTACACTTTACATCCTGAGGCAGCTCAGGTCCGAGCCAGACCCGCCTTAGTTCTGGTAATTTTCACATCACATGTTTTGAAGCTCTGTTGTCTGGTGAGTACACTTGTAAAATTGCTGTCTTCTTCATGGATTAAACCTTTGATCATTACATAACCTCTCTGTTTCCGGTAATTTTCTTTGCTTTATCTGATATACATACAAGCACTCTTGCTTTCCTTGCATTAATGTTTGTGTAATATATCTTTTTTCATCCTTTTAATCTAGCCTGCCCTGGATTGGTAAATTTCAAGTGAGTTTCTTGTACACAGCATACAAGAAACATATACGAAACAGTCATACTTTTAAATACACTCTTGTATTATCTGTCTCTTGATAGACCATTCATAATTAAACTAATTATGGATAATTTAGTGCATAAGCCTGACATGTTTTTCTGTATCAAGTTTTGTTTCTCTGCTTGTTTTTCTTTTTTTTTTTTTAAATTATACTTTAAGTTCTAGGGTACATGTGCACAATATGCAGGTTTGTTACATATGTATACATGTGCCATGTTGGTGTGCTGTGCCCATTAACTCGTCATTTACATTAGGTATATCTCCTAATGCTATCCCTCCCCCCTCCCCACTCCCCACAATAGGCCCCAGTGTGTGATGTTCCCCTTCCTGTGTCCAAGTGATCTCATTGTTCAATTCCCACCTATGAGTGAGAACATGCAGTGTTTGGTTTTTTGTTCTTGCAATAGTTTGCTGAGAATGATGGTTTCTAGCTGCATCCGTGTCCCTACAAAGGACGCAAACTCATCCTTTTTTATGGCTGCATAGTATTCTATGGTGTATATGTGCCACATTTTCTTAATCCAGTCTGTCGTTGATGGACATTTTGGTTGATTCCAAGTCTTTGCTATTGTGAATAGCACCGCAATAAATGCGCATGTATATGTGTCTTTATAGCAGTATGATTTATAATCCTTTGGGTATATACCCAGTAATGGGATGGCTAGGTCAAATGGTATTTCTAGTTCTAGATCCTTGAGCGATTGCCACCCTGTCTTCCACAATGGTTCAACTAGTTTACAGTCTCACCAACAGTATAAAAGTGTTCCAATTTCTCCACATCATCTCCAGCACCTGTTGTTTCCTGACTTTTTAATAATCACCATTCTAACTGGTGTGAGATGGTATCTCATTGTGGTTTTGATTTGCATTTCTCTGATGGCAAGTGATGATGAGCATTTTTTCACATGTCTGTTGGCTGTATAAATGTCTTCTTTTGAGAGGTGTCTGTTCTTATCCTTTGCCCACTTTTTGATGGGGTTGTTTGTTTTTTTTCTTGTAAATTTGTTTGAGTTCTTTGTAGGTTCTGGATATTAGCCCTTTGTCAGATGAGAAGACTACAAAAATTGTCTCCCATTCTGTAGGTTGCCTGTTCACTCTGATGGTAGCTTCTTTTGCTGTGCAGAAGCTCTTTAGTTTAGTTAGATTTCATTTGTCAATTTTGGCTTTTGTTGTCGTTGCTTTTGGTGTTTTAGACATGAAGTCCTTGCCCATGACTATATCCTGAATGGTATTACCTAAGTTTTCTTCTAGGGTTTTTCTGGTTTTAGGTCTAACATTTAAGTCTCTAATCCATCTTGAATTAATTTTCGTATAAGGAGTAAGAAAAGGATCCAGTTTCAGCTTTCTACTTATGACTAGTCAATTTTCCCAGCACAATTTATTAAATAGGGAATCCTTTCCCGATTTCTTGTTTTTGTCAGGTTTCTCAAAGATCAGATGCCTGTAGATGTGTGGTATTATTTATGAGGGCTCTGTTCTATTCCATTGGTCTATATCTCTGTTTTGGTACCAATACCATGCTGTTTGGTTACTGTAGCCTTGTAGTATAGTTTGAAGTCAGGTAGTGTGATGCCTCCAGCTTTGCTGTTTTGGCTTAGGATTGTCTTGGCAATGCGGGCTCTTTTTTGGTTCCATATGAACTTTAAAGCAGTTTTTCCCAATTCTGTAAAGAAAGTCATTGGTAGCTTAATGGGGATGGCATTGAATCTATAAATTACCTTGGGCAGTATGGCCATTTTCACGATATTGATTCTTCCTATCCATGAGCATGGTATGTTCTTCTATTTGTTTGTGTCCTCTTTGATTTCACTGAGCAGTGGTTTGTAGTTCTCCTTGAAGAGGTCCTTTACATCCCTTGTAAGGTAGATTCTTAGGTATTTTATTCTCTTTGAAACAATTGTGAATGGAAGTTCATTCATGATTTGGCTCTCTGTTTGTCTGTTATTGGTGTATAAGAATGCATGTGATTTTTGCACATTGATTTTGTATCCTGAGACTTTGCTGAAGTTGCTTATCAGCTTAAGGAGATTTTGGGCTGAGATGATCGGGTTTTCTAAATAGATGATCAGGTCATCTGCAAACAGGGACAATTTGACTTCTTCTTTTCCTAATTGAATACCCTTTATTTCTTTCTCTTGCCTGATTGCTCTAACCAGAAATTCCAACACTATGTTGAATAGGAGTGGTGAGAGAAGGCATCCCTGTCTTCTGCCAGTTTTCAAAGGGAATGCTTCCAGTCTTTGCCTATTCAGTATGATATTGGCTGTGGGTTTGTCATAAATAGCTCTTATTATTTTGAGATACGTTTCATCAATACAGAATTTATTGAGAGTTTTTAGCAAGAAGGGCTGTTGAATTTTGTCAAAGGCCTTTGCTGCGTCTATTGAGATAATCATGTAGTCTTTGTCTTTGTTTCTGTTTATATGCTGGATTATGTTTATTGATTTGCATATGTTGAACCAGCCTTGCATCCCAGGGATTTAGCCCACTTGATCATGGTGGATCAGCTTTTTGACGTACTGCTGCATTCAGTTTGCCAGTATTTTATTGAGAATTTTTGCATTGATGTTCATCAGAGATATTGGTCTGAAATTCTCTTTTTTTGTTGTGTCCCTGCCAGGCTTTGGTATCAAGATGATGCTGGCCTCATAAAATGAGTTAAGGAGGATTCCCTGTTTTTCTATTGATTGGAATAGTTTCAGAAGGAATTGTACCAGCTCCTCCTTGTACCTCTGGTAGAATTTGGCTGTGAATCCGTCTGGTCCTGGACTTTTTTTGGTTGGTAGGCTACTCATTATTGCCTCAATTTCAGAGCCTGCTATTGGTCTTTTCAGGGATTCAACTTCTTCCTTATTTAGTCTTGGGAGAATGTATGTGTCCAGGAATTTATCCATTTCTTCTAGGTTTTCTAGATTATTTGCATAGAGGTGTTTATAGTATTCTCTGATGGTAGTTTGTATTTCCGTGGGGTTGGTGGTGATATCCCTTTTATCATTTTTTATTCGATCTATTTGATTCTTCTTTCTTTCCTTCTTTATTAGTCTTGCTAACTGTCCATCAATTTTGTTGATCTTTTCAAAAAACGAGCTTCTGGATTCATGACTTTTTTGGAGGGTTTTTTGTGTCTCTATCTCCTTCAGTTCTGCTCTGATCGTAGTTATTTCTTGCCTAGCTTTTGAATGTGTTTGCTCTTGCTTCTCTAGTTCTTTTACTTGTGATGTTAGGGTGTCAGTTTTAGATCTTTCTTGCTTTCTCTTGTGGGCATTTAGTCCTATAAATTTCTCTCTACACACTGCTTTGAATGTGTCCCAGATTCTGTTATGTTGTATCTTTGTTCTCATTGGTTTCAAAGCACATCTTATTTCTGCCTTCATTTCATTATGTATGACATGAAGCAGATTTCATAAACATAATCCAGCATATAAACATAACCAAAGACTAAAATCACATGATTATCTCAATAGATGCAGCAAAGGCCTTTGACAAAATTCAACAGCTCCTCATGCTAAAAACTCTCAATAAATTCTGTATTGATGGAACATCTCTCAAAGTAATAATTTTGAGAAAATGAAATATGTTGAATAACATATTCATTCAGGAGCAGGTTGTTCAGTTTCCATGCAGTTGAGTGGTTTTGATTGAGTTTATTAGTCTTGAGTTCTAGTTTGATTGCACTGTGGTCTGAGAGACAGTTTGTTAAAATTTCTGTTTTACATTTGCTCAGGAGTACTTTACTTCCAACTATGTGGTCAATTTTGGAATAAGTGCGATGTGGTGCTGAGAAGAATGTATATTCTGTTGATTTGGAGTGGAGCGTTCTGTAGATGACTATTAGGTCCGCTTGGTGCAGAGTTGAGTTTAATTCCTGGATATCCTTGTTAACTTTCTGTCTCGCTGATCTGTCTAATGTTGACAGTGGGGTGTTGAAGTCTCCCATTATTACTGTGTGGGAGTCTAAGTCTCTTTGTAGGTCTCTAAGGACTTGCTTTATGAATCTGGTTGCTCCTGTATTGGGAGCATACATATTTAGGATAGTTAGCTCTTCTTGTTGAATTGATCCCTTTACCATTATGTAATGGCCTTCTTTGTCTCTTTTGATCTTTGTTGGTTTAAAGTGTGTTTTATCAGAGACTAGGATTGCAGCCCCTGCCTTTTTTTGTTTTCCATTTGCTTGGTAGATCTTCCTCCATGCCTTTATTTTGAGCCTATGTGTGTCTGTGCATGTGAGATGGGTCTCCTGAATACAGCAAACTGATGGGTCTTGACTCTTTGTCCAATTTGCCGGTCTGTGTCTTTTAATTGGTCCATTTAGTCCATTTACATCTAAGGTTAATATTGTTATGTGTGAACTTGATCCTGTCATTATGATATTAGCTAGTTATTTTGCTCATCAGTTGATGCAGTTTCTTCCTAGCATTGATGGTCTTTACGTTTTAGAATGTTTTTACAATGGCTGGTACCTATTGTTTCTTTCCATGTTTAATGCTTCTTTCAGGAGCTCTTGTAGGGCAGGCCTGGTGGTGACAAAATCTCTCAGCATTTGCTTGTCTGTAAAGGATTTCATTTCTCCTTCACTTATGAAACTTAGTTTGGCTGGATATGAAATTCTGGGTTGAAAATTCTTTTCTTTAAGAATGTCGAATATTGCACTCTCTTCTGGCTTGTAGAGTTTCTGCCGAGAAATCTGCTGTTAGTCTAATGGGCTTCCCTTTGTGGGTAACCAGACCTTTCTCTCTGGCTGCCCTTAACATGTTTTCCTTCATTTCAACTTTGGTGAATCTGACAGTTATGTGCCTTGGAGTTGTTCTTCTCAAGGAGTATCTTTTCAGTGTTCTCTGTATTTCCTGAATTTGAATGTTGGCCTACCTTGCTAGGTTAGGGAAGTTCTCCTGGATGATATCCTGCAGAGTATTTTCCAACTTGGTTCCATTCTCCCCATCACTTTCAGGCACACCAATCAGATGTAGATTTGGTCTTTTCACATAATCCAATATTTCTCGGAGGCTTTGTTCATTTCTTTTTACTCTTTTTTCCCTAAACTTCTCTTCTCACTTCATTTCATTTATTTCATCTTCAATCACTGATACTCTTTCTTCCAGTTGATCAAGTCAGTTACTGAAGCTTGTGCATTTGTCATGTAGTTCTTGTGTCATGGTTTTCATCTCTATCAGTTCATTTATGGACTTCTCTGCAATAGTTATTCTAGTTATCCATTCTTCCATTCTTTTTTCAAGGTTTTTAGTTTCTTTGCACTGGGTACGTAGTTCCTCCTTTAGCTCTGAGAAGTTTGATCGACTGAAGTCTTCTCTCAACTCGTCAAAGGTCATTCTCTATCCAGCTTTGTTCCATTTCTGGTGATGATCTGCATTCCTTTGGCGGGGGGGATGCACTCTTATTTTTTGAATTTCCAGCTTTTCTGCCCTGCTTTTTCCCCATCTTTGTCATTTTATCTGCCTTTGGTCTTTGATGATGGTGATGTACTGATGGGGTTTTGGTGTGGGTGTCCTTTCTATTTGTTAGTTTTCCTTCTAACAGTCATGACCCTTAGCTGCAGGTCTGTTGGAGTTTGCTTGAGGTCCACTCCAGACCTGTTTGCCCAGGTATCAGCAGCAGAGGCTGCAGAAGATAGAATATTGCTGAACAGCAAGTGTTGCTGTCTGATTCTTGCTCTGGAAGCTTCATCTCAGAGGTGTACCCAGCTGTGTGATGTGTGAGGTGTCAGTCTGCACCTAGTCGGGGATGTCTCCCAGTGAGGTTACTCAGGGGTGAGGGACCCACTTGAGCAGGCAGTCTGTCTGTTCTCAGATCTCAACCTCTGTGCTGGGAGATCCACTGCTCTCTTCAAAGCTGGCAGACAGCTGTCAGACTCCACCCAGAGGTGGAGTCTACAGAGACAGACAGACCTCCTTGAGCTGAGGTGGGCTCCACCCAGTTCGAGCATCCCAGAGGCTTTGTTTACCTACTTAAGCCTCAGCAATGGTGGGCGCCCCTCCCCCAGCCTCACTGCAGTCTTGCAGTTAGATCTCAGACTGCTGTGTTAGCAATGAAGGAGGCTCCATGGGCGTAGGACCCTCCGGGCCAGGTGTGGGATATAATCTCCTGGTGTGCCATTTGCTAAGACCCTTGGTAAAGCACAGTATTAGGGTGGGAGTTACCTGATTTTCCAGGTGTTGTGTGTCTCAGTTTCCCTTGGCTAGGAAAAGGGATTCCCTTCCCCCTTGGCTCCCCAGGTGAGGCAATGCCTCGCCCTGCTTCAGCTCTCGCTGATCGGGCTGCACCAGCTGACCAGCACCGATTGTCTGGCACTCCCCAGTGAGATGAACCCGGTACCTCAGTTGAAAATGCAGAAATCACCTGTCTTCTGTGTTGCTCGCGCTGGGAGCTGGAGGCTGGAGCTGTTCCTATTCGGCCATCTTGCTCCCGCTCCAGAAGATAAGTTTAAAATAAAGTCCCTGAGAGGATTAGCCATGGAACTTCCTTCTTGTTCAAGATTCGCTTTAACTGTTACCTCATCTGTAAAACTGTCTTGACCTGCCTTGCTTTTCACTGTAAGAGAAAAGTAAGTCACTAGCTCTGTTTCCTACAGTGCTTAGTGCCAACTCTGTCCTGGTACCTATTACAGTGGATCATAAATTGTTGACATGCCTGTCTCTCCACCAAGTATGTGAGAGGTTATGAAGGCAAGCACTGCCACTCACTTGGCTTGCCCTTGTTCCATGAGTATTTACTGAATTAATGAAGCTGTAAATTCCAGATCACTGGGTATTCCTTGGAGGACATACTGAGTGAAAATACTGAGTATCTAAAGGTTAAGTGGGAAATATTAGGGTTAGAGAACATGAAGGAGCACAGCATAGAAGTGACTGAATATTCAGTCCTGTGCTAGAAGTCTCCCCTTTGCTCTCCAGGTCTAGGCTCCACACTTCTTCCTCCCTCCTCTGTGCTCTAGGAGCCTAAACCTAAGCAATTATAGCACAGGCTCCCTAGCCTTCTGGCTTCTAGTTATATTCTGCCAATGGGGGACACCAGCAGGAAACCAGAGGCAGGAACACAGTGTTGCAAGGTATTCATTTCCCTGGATGGTTACCTGCTAGTTTTCCATACAGCTCCCTTCTGGCCTCTACCTCTGTACAGCTTCCCTCTTTCTGGCTCCTGGTAACTCTACTCTGCCCCAGTCTCTTTAGGCCAGTGGCAGTCCCAGCACCCCCACTCTCACTGGCCCTTAGGGAAGACACTAGACTTTGCTGTGCTCCCTAAACCTTGCCCACATCTTTCAAAATAGTGCTTTTATTCATTTCTACTCAAAGTGTCCATGTTGAGCAGAGCCACCTGTTTCCTGACTGAACCCTGACTGACAGTTCCTACAGACAGACAGCCTATTCTGGAATAATAATAGCAAAAATAATGGAGAGAAAAACTGATGTTGCTGCATTCTATGTATTTCAAAATAGTAAACAAAATAAAAATGGTCCCGGGCCTCATGGAGCTTGTGGCCTAATAATCATCTCTTCAATCACATCCAGAGGTTTGTATTTGTTTCTCTGTTTTCAGAATTGGGTTTTTTAATTGTATTTTTAACTGAGAAACAGTAATTGTATATATTTATGGGGTACAATGTGATGTTTTGATACATGTGACATTATGAAATGAGCAAATCAGGCTAATTAGCATATTTATCACCTCTAATATGTACCATTTGTGGGGAGAACACTTAAACTTCCAGGCTCAAGGAGACAAATACCTTATGATCTGACTTACATGTGGAATCAAAAAAAAAAAAAATCAAACTCACAGAAGCAGAAGGTATGCCAGAGGCTTTGGAGCTGAGGTGAACAGGGAAGGAGAGGTATTGGTCAACAGGCACAGTTTCAGTTAGATAGGAGGAATAAGTTCTGGTGTTCTGCACAGCAGTGACTAGTTAATTACAACAGTGTATTGTCTGTTTCAACATAGCTAAAAGAACCAGTTTTTAAATGCTGTTAGTGAGATCAAATGTGAAAGAAAGATCTGTTTAAACAAATGTGAAAGAAAGATCTGTTTAAACTCCAGACAAATCATCTAAGGCCTAGGAGAAGAAAAGGAGAGGGTTAATTATTACCTACAGATTGTGGGATTATATACTACAAGCGGTAATAGTCAACTCACTACTCAATAGGGAGAAAAATTTTTAAAAAAGACTAAAACCAACATAGAAAATTGTGTGTAGGTTCATAATAAGTCAGGCAGGTATAGTTGAACATAAGAATAATAACTAAAAGTTATTGAGCTCTAAGTCCCAGGCTCTTACCTATTTGATTATACTTGATCCTCACAAAACACTCTTAAACCTCACAAAATATTACTTATGTTTTAAACATGGGGAGATTGAGGCACAGAGAAATGGAGACCCCTGCTCAAGCAGTCAGGGGGTGTGGAATCTGAGTATAAGCCTGGGACCCATCCTCTTAAACATGACTCTAAATTAAGTAAGGATAAAGGAAAACATTGTATTACCTAATTGGTAGCATCAGGCACTAACACATTCTAAAGTACTTGGTCATCTAATCCAAAAACAGTTTAGGGTGCTTAAAAGGCTTTTGACCAAACCAATCATACACCAAAGATCTTTATTCATTGGAGCCGAAGGCAGAAAGTTCCCATTTTTATTTATTCCTCATTTCACTCTGCCCTTGGATTCAAAAGAGTCCATGCCACCTCCTGATGGAAAAGCCCAAGTTACATTTGGGAATTATAATTTCTCTTTTTCTGATTCTACTTATTGGTAGGGTAAAACACAAAGGAAAAAAAAAATGTTCCTGCATTTGCCTTCTTAAATACTTTCTCTTGTTTATAAATCTAACAATCATCTATCAGCAACGCTGTCTCTACCCTGCCAGAACAAGGCCTCAGGAAACTATTTCCTCTGGAGCAATTCCAGAAGGACTCAGTGACCATTCAACACCTTTTACACTCATGGACTGTGTGGGTTTCTTGCTCTCAGTCCCGGTAGGATTTGCACATTTTGTTTTCACTCCCATCACTCATGGACAGAAGCAAAATTATGCTATTTACCTATTTCCACTTGTGTAGACCTCACATTTTGTTTCACCTTAGTGGCAGTGAGGGGAAAGTTTTGTTAACATTTAGCAAGTCTGGGCTGACTATTGTGCACAACAGCTATTGCCCAATTGCAGTTTATGAAGAGTCTAGAACCCTTTTTTTTTCTTTTTATGCTACCAAGGGATTAATGACAAAAAAATTGGCAAAGAAATTGCAGTCTGCAAGTTATAACCAATATGAGTTGATGAAATCCAGATGTGAAAATCTCCCTCCACCATCCCATGCCCTCCACAGTATAGGTGTATGACCTCGGTGAAGGCAGGACTGGTAATTGCATTTATTTGGAGACATATGGGCTCTGCTTCCCCCGCAACCCCCACCTTCTTTTCCCACTTTGAAGGAAAGAGTGATTTGAAATGTATTTTTACACTTACTAAAACGGATGTGGAAATAAAACTTTAATTACTGGAAAAACTATTAAGAAGAAGTATATTTTATTCTTCCAGAGCCCCGAGGTTTTCAGGACAAAATTGTCTTAGACCACTTCAGTTGCCACAGCCCCAGGAATCAATGGAAACCTCATAGACTGGGCAGTCTCTGCCTTACCCTCACAGTGATCACTGAGATTGAAGGATGGAATGTTCTAAGACATGGCTCATCTGTCTTGCAATTTAAACCTAATTAGACTAACTTTTTTCCCCCAATTGCCCTGCTTGTTTCCATGGCAGTGCAACAATCATTTTAAAACTTGGTGGCTTGAAACAATAATAATCATTTTCTGTCTCTCACAATTCTATGGGTCAGGAATCTAAGAGAAGCCAATATGGGCCTTCTGACTTGGGGTCTCTAATGAGGTTGCAAAGAGACAATGGCGAGGACCAGGATCATACTGAAGACTTCCTCCCTCACATGTTCTGATGTCTGATCTGAGAGGACTGTAGGCTGACTCATCTGGGACTCCTTGGGCATCTGTAACTCTATGGGATGTCTTCACATGTTCTCCCCGGTATGGGGGCTTGATTACATATTGACTTAAAGTTCTGAAGACACATGTCCCAGAAAGGTCAGAGCCAGGCTAGGAAGACATAGCGTCACTTCTGGCATCCACTATTAGTTGAGGCAATTATGAGGGTCCATCCAGGTTTGAGGGGAGGAGTGGAGAGAGGGTAAAAATCCTGCCTCATGATGGAGGTCTATCAATATTACATTGCAAGAAGAATGTTTGAGATGGTTATCTTTGAAAAATGCCACAATATGCCACATCCCTTAAGAAACTATACCCTTAAAAAACAACATGCTACTCATTATGTCAGATTTTTAATATCTAACAGTCCTAGTTATTTGACCAGAGCTTGTTAAATTAGTTAAAAGTAGAATTTTAGATATTCAGTTTTTTTATTGCAGAGCTACTCTAATTGGAAGCCTATGCAGAGGCAAACTCTCAACACTTAACTAAGAATCCATGAACTTGTGTGGCATGGAAGAAGCATGGTTATAATAAAAATGGGAAATAAATTAAGATCTTTGGGCATCTACTATGTGTCAGCCACTGTCACACATTTGTTACCTAAATTATAATCATTAATTGAACAAACATTTATGAAATGTCTTCAATCTATCAGTACTAGTTGTGGGGAAGATCAATACGATAGACCTCATTCAATTCTCAGGAAGCGGAACAACAGAAGCTCAGATTATCAATTTTATGTTCTTTCTTCTGATAAGCTTTATTTTTATGGATTTTACACAATAATAGGATGCCAACTTTCAAATTATTGGATGGGCTCTAAGTCTACCTGAGTGTGGAAAAGGGATTGGTCAGAAAAGTTTGGGTATTCAGAGACGATCATCATCTTTATCCGTAGGTCTATGGGGTGAAACTTGAAGCAGTAACTAGGCTAAAGGTGGATAAGTAGAAAGAGGAGACACAAGGAGAACAGCATAACTAAAAGTGCAAAGACCAGCATGTATACAGTCTTTGTTCCAAGAGCAAAGAATAGATGCCAAGTAATAATTTGAGTGTGATGTCAACATTTCAGTATTTTATTTTCAATGGCATTCTTTTTTTAAGTTGTTTGGTAGGAACAAGTACCTAAGTCATTATGAGAAAAGACAGATATAACCCTTCCATTAGAAAATAAAATAAAAAAGAAAATAATGATGTTTTGTTACTAACCAACCATTGACAAGTACTTAGCTTTTAATTTTCTATATTTTGTATTTTTCACGGTGATGTCTGTTGCTCTTCATCTATCACTTGTTCAAAGGAAACATTACAGATATTAATTAAACTAATAGAAGGAACAGGAAGTAGAGAAATAGCAGAGATTTGTTGTTATTCCTTATCTACATGTGAACATTGGGACCTCATTTCTATAAGGACAAGAAAATTCTGTGTAAACTAGTTTGAATGGAATGAATATTCATAATAACAATATCAATTGCTATATATTTCTTCCTTGCATAAAATGCACTTAATTTTATACTATAACTCTATAAAGTAGACGTTATCATTTTCTTTCACAGATGAGGAAACTAAAGTACAGAGAAGTCAGACTACCCAAAGTAAGAGTTAAGAAATGCCAAAGGCATTATTTTGAGCCCACGCCACTTGACTCATTCCAGGATGGTGTTTCAGTATGGAGATGTTGATGCTTTCAGTCACTGTCCCAATGGGAAGATAATTTTCACTACTGCAGCCAACTACTATGATGGTTAACACCAATCCTCAATCCAGTGGTTCTGGCTTCTCCACTTACTAGCTGTTCAGACTTGGGCAAGTTAGTTAACTTCTGTGTAGCAAAGTTTAGTAAGTTTAAATAATTCATATGAAACAATTGTAAAAATGGCTACCCTAAAGGAAGTGATCAATAAAGGTATTATTCCTACTACCACAACGACTATTGCTACACTAACATTGCTTTATTAACAATGCTACACTACTAGTTAGTAGTAACTATTGTTACTACTAACAATGCTAATTTATAACATTGCTACACTATATATTTACAAGACAACTGGTATTAGAGGTACAGCCTGGTCCAAAAGCAAAACAGAACCTTCCTAAAAAAAGAAATGGTTCGGAATCCATAAGTTTATCTAGTTGATGGGCTACATGGGTTGAAGAACCTCTATAACTAGTCATCAGTATTAACTGTTAAAAGGGTAGATACCAGAGAAAATAACTGATGATAAATGTGTAGTTTCTGCTTGCAGTCTCATCATATAATGGTCCCATCACAGAGCCAACTATGATTCTGCATAATGCATTTCTATTTTTCACCTTTTGAAGCAACTCGAAAGAATGATTATTGTCAGATAATAATTTTTTGGTGCAGAACTTGAAAGAAAAAAAATGTGACAAGGAAAGGGAAACTTTCTATAATTTTACCAAAAATACAGAGAATTGCAATTATTACTAAGAGGGCAATTATTTAGATCCTTCTCTTGCCCTTAAAAAAAATAGAGTTGCCCCGATAACATACAGGGCACCCAGTTGAATTTTAATTTTAGATAAACAACACATACTTATTTAATATACATATGTCCCAAATATCTCATGGGGCTTATTCATACTATAAAAATGGTTTTTGCCCTAAATACAAACTTAACTGATGTCCTATATTTTTATTTGTCAAATCTGACAACTGTGCTTAAAATGATCATGATTAGTCATTATCTAATAAGCTCAGGTATTTTCACATTTGCTAATTTTACACTGAAGTTTGAGGCAGTATGTAAAGTCAAGCTCAGGAAGTATAGAGCCCTAGGCTGTGTATGATGTGAAGTGAACAATTATAATAAGGTGTGCAGACTGAGTTCAGCCTCCCATTCTTATCTCTTATCTTCCCCATCATGTACCCTGCATTTCCATTGAAATGTGAAATGTGTTGATTCTATAATCCTAAACTTCCCTTTGCCTATTATTCACCTTCCTTTCTTTTCCCAGAAGTAGCCTTCCCTGTCATCTTCTTTCCATCAAATTCCTAACATTCTTCAAGGGCTATTAGAAATGGATGCTTGCCTACCTATTGCATGGCATAGAGTTGTGTGGCAAAGGTCATGGTTTTTACAGTGGAATGTCAACAGAAGTGAGGTATTTTCTTTCTGGGTCAGGGTGGTCAAGAATAAGTGTGCCTTCCCCACATTTTTTCCTCTGATTATCTATGGACAGACAATCATGATGGTCTTGGAAACTATATGTTGAAGATGAGGAACCAACAGGATGAAAGGATTCTGAGTTTCTGTATCACATTTTTGAGGAGAGGTACGTGATCATCAGAAACACGTGTTAGAAATGTTACAGAGACAAGAAATTAACATGTATTTTTTTCTCGATTTTTTATTGTTTGGTGTTGGCCTAACGAATATAGGCCATAATTAATTGTTTCCTACTCTGCGAAGCTTTTGTACATTAAATAAATAAGAACATCATTAGGCACTAAATACAAATTTAAGTGCCACAGATTTTGCGTTGGAAGAACTCACTGAGTAGTAGACATGCAATTGTAATAAGGAATCATATTTTTGAAAGCTATGTTTCACATACTGTGATAGCCACTTTATCCATATTATTTCATTCGATTCTTATTTTTAAAATGCCCTTAGAAAGATGTGATGATGAATATTATTCTCATTCTACTGACAAACTGAGACACAAAGATGTCAAAAAATTTGCTGACAGTCAGAAAATGAAGTATAGAAGTCAGGCTTCAATCCGAGACCATGAAGCCTACATGCTGAATCAGTATTGAATTTCAGTATGAATAGTGTTACTGAATAGAAGAGTAAGGTCACAAAGAAAAGCTGGCTAGGTTTTTATTGGAGCAGGGTTATCCAGAAACTTTGCTTGAAAAGGTAATTCTTGAGCTGATGATGAAAGTATAAACAGTTATGTAATTATAAAGGTCTCACATGTCATACTCAGGCATTTGTATCTACCCCCTCAAAATGGTGAGGAATCCTCGAAGTGCTAAGGAAAGGAGTAACAGGGTCAGCTTCATGTTCTTCCCAGGATTCTCTCCTGATATTTTTGAGAAAATATCCTTACCTGTCCTATAGTGCAAACACTTGGTTTTTAAGGCACTCAAGGAAGTCAATTCCTTCCTATAGACTTTACTGGAAAGCAACTAGTTGTTCTGAACTCTTTGTGCTTTTTTGTTGTTGTTGCTTCCTTTTTACTGTTGGATCCCTGAGGAAACATTCCAGCATGTCACCATGTCAGTAGCCAAATCAGACCAATGATGAGAACAGCATGCTATATTAGTAACAGAAAAACAAGGCTGTAAACCCTGTTTCAAAGACTTCATGTTGCTCTTGGCTATCACTGGGGAAAGGCTCGAGGCAGGCATATGAAGTACAAAAGCACGAAGGCTGCTTCAAATCTGTGATTGGGTAGCACAGAAAGACTTAAAACAAGCATTAAGATAAGTTCCCAGAAGAGTTTCTGACATGTAGTAGGCATTCAATTAATATATGTGGAATGAATGAAAATGAAGAGAGACTCTTTCTTCTTCCCTGTACTGGTACCAGTGGATATAAATTGCTCTGCAGGTTCTCCTTAGTCATGTGTTATAGGTTGGGGAGGGGTATCAGGCAGGTGGGCGGAAGCAAAGGAGAACTTTTACCAATAATCTGTTACCCTAAGATTAGACTTCCAATTGTCTCATCACCAAACATGAAATTGAAAATGAAAGTTGAAAGATCTTTGTTAGGCCAAAAGTTAACAATCTTTCCTTGTAGAAGAGATTGCACCATTCATATTTGGCAAAAGTGTTAAAGATTATATGAGTAAGTTGGATGTTAAATATGGTGCTAATTAAGCGAAAGGTCAGGGTTTATTCACTGTATGGGCCATTTGATTTTTCTGTGCCTAGCACATTGTAGGTATTCAATGAATGCTTATTTATTGAAACAGTAAAGGAAATGTGTGGTATGCAAATGAGACTACCTATTTAGTATGCTTGACAGGCAGTTTCTCTACGGCAGACAACTAGGAGCAAGAGGAATGAATGAGGCAGTGTATTGGAGGTAACATTGATTCAAGCAGGTAAGGGATGTCAAAATATTGGTCTTGTGCCTTAGCTGTGGTATGACATTAGGCAAGATGCTTGGTCTTTCTAAGCCTTTTTTTCTTCTATAAAATGTAAATATTTTCATCTGTATCATAATGTCATTTGAGGATTAAATTGGTTAGATAAGTAGATATTTGATAAATGTCAGTGAGAAGGAAACATTAAGTTTGAGGTCACTAATCCCCAAGGACAGAGCTGATCACCTCCAAAGGCTCACTAATTAGACCAAATGGGTTATTCATGGCCATTATCCAATTTGATTGCTTAGTTCTATTACTTGCCATTACTAAATATTTTGCCTCTCATTTCTGTCTTAGGAAATCATTGTACCACGCAGGGCAATAAATCAATGTTTTAACTATGACCTCAGGTCATGAAGGAGAGAAATGAATTACATTCCAAATGTTCTAAGAAGAAAGTAGGTAATGCCTTTAAAGGAAGACCTTGGTCTTCTCTGAATGAATATTTTCCCCTACAGATCAAATGGTTAATCATGATTTATGTGGGTAATTCACTTGCTAGAACATTGAAATCCCCGATGAGGCTAAATCAACGAATGTTCCGGTGGTGGCTAAGCCTCATTTACTCTTAAAGGAATATGCTCCAGGAAGGGCATAGGTTCAGATAAAAAGCAGTCTTGTAAACAGGAGTGGTTTGTCAAAATGAAGTCAGCATTGAAGCATCAAGGCAAGAGCTCCTGAGAGCAGGACTGGGGTGTGGCCTGAGAGCAATGCCAGCAGGGTGTTATGTAACAGAGGGCCTGTTTAACTCCAGCAGGAAACACTACGTCCAGACGGCACCCTGCTTCCAGACGACTGCCAGGTAGCAGACTGACTGCCTCTTTTCTTCTCTCTTCCCCATGAAAGGGAGACCCAGAATTTTCCCTCACAGCCTGAATTCATTACATTTTTTTTTTTCTCCCAACCATGTGGATGTTGAATTGCCCTCATTCATAAGCTGACTCCAGACCAAAAGAAAGAGACAGCAGGGTCCAGCTATTGCACCTAATAAAATGTGTCCACTGGAAATCATGAGAGAAAATTGGATGAAAGATTCTAAATAATAAGGGTCCTCAGGAACCTGCACTGGAATGCCAATACGTTTTACAGGTTTGGGAGTATAAAGATGTTTTGAACTCAGCATTAAAAATAAAATACCCCCTCACCCTTGATCACCAGTTCATCTCTGGTTTCCGGATTCTCAAACGATTTCTTCTCTCCAGACAACTCTTTGCTTGCTTTTTTTTTTTTTTTTTTCTTTGAGGGAGTCTCACGCTGTTGCCCAGGCTGGAGTGCAGTGTCATGATCTTGGCTTACTACAAGCTCCACCTCCCGAGTTTACACCATTCCCCTGCCTCAGCCTCCTGAGTAACTGGGACCACAGGCGCCCACCACCACGTCTGGCTAATTTTTTTTTTTTTGTATGTTTAGTAGATGGGGTTTCACCGTGTTAGCCAGGATGGTCTCGATCTCCTGACCTTGTGATCCGCCCACCTCGGCCTCCCAAAGTGCTGGAATTACAGGCGTGAGCCACTGCGCCTGGCCCAAATTCTTGCTCTTTATAAAGAAGAAAGTGGATTGAGCTTCAAGGCAGATCAGTGGCAAGGATTTGAGAGTCTGATTGGTTTCAGCCAGAGCCCCTACTCTCGCTCTCTCAGAGCCATCTCCTCCCAGCCCTACTCACTAGCACTGTTCGTAATTATCTGCTGTCATGATACTATTGCTTTTGGCAATAAACACGTAGTACGTTGCTAATGGTTTTTGCCAAGACAGCATGCCCCACTCAGATTTATGATCTAAAAGATGCAAGACTAATTTTCACACCATAGTTCATTCCATAAAAGAATGTGGTTGTATAAAAAAAAATCCTCCTCTCTCACCATGTCCACCTGCTCTCCACCCCATGCTCCTCATATCCAGGACAAGCTGTAGAATGTGTAAGTGGAAATGGGAAAGCTTAATTTGGGAAAAGGGCAGAGCCTTAATGAGCTGAGTGTTTGAAATCTGCTTTAAGGTTTATTTCTTTCTTTCAGAATATACTTTCTTTTGTTCTTCAAAAAATAAATAAATAAATAAATAAAACAATCAAAGGTAGAG
This sequence comes from Rhinopithecus roxellana, assembly GCF_007565055.1. Taxonomy (NCBI): domain Eukaryota; kingdom Metazoa; phylum Chordata; class Mammalia; order Primates; family Cercopithecidae; genus Rhinopithecus; species Rhinopithecus roxellana. The sequence goes on from NC_044563.1 coordinate 27,135,704, forward strand.
TCATAAATGAAACAGAATTTCCCACTGACACCTGGTAGTCCTTTCCACCATCCTCTGTTTGTGCCTTTTGAGCACATCTCTTCCTCTACCAGGCATCTGTTTTATCCAAGTCAACATGGCAGAGAACAAAGGCTGTAGAAGCAGATGTACCTGGGCTCATATTCACTAAACCTCTTTGAGTTTTAATCTCTCTATTAATACACAAATATGTAGTTGGCATAAGAATACCTTTTCTTCATGGCAATGTGGGGGTTGAATACAAACCTAAGATAAAGTGTCTGATAAAAGATTGACAATTACAAAAAAATTGCTAACTTCCTTCTGTCCTTCCCTCCCACACTTCTTTACATAATACTTCCCCTGTAGGCTTCTGTATCTCTTTTTAGGCCCTCTTTTCTTATCCTGAGCCATCCAAAAATGCCGCTGACACAAAATCTTTCCAGCTCTAATTTGCCTGTTCCGTCTTCCAGTCTCTCAGAACATTGTTCTGCCTTTTGTTGTTCTGACAACCTAACCACAGTTAGAGAAAATTGGTTGCACTTGGCAAATATATTGCTTCTTTCAGGTGACATCCTCGCTTTAATATAAACGGAGGCAATGGTTTAATCTAAATCCTAACATCCTGAAGTAAATTAACTTGGCAAATATTTATTGTACACTAATTAATGCAAAGCACTGAAGTGGATGTAGAGAATTACAAAGATAAAAAATAGACTCGAGTCTCGGGTCCTTACAGAATTTGTAGTCTGGTATGAAAGACAGACATATAGAAATAATTATTAAAAGTTTGGATCCCAGGGAATGTTAAAATAGGAGTTGAACTAAGAGTCATGAGAGTATGTGAAAGAAGGAGATGAATTCCAGCTGGAGAAATATAGGAGCTGTTTTGCGGGAGGCATGTTTAGGCTAAATCCTTAAGGATGGGGTTTGGGAACGGCATGAGTAACTTGAGTAAGAATCCAATAGCTAAAGAATGCATAATGCTTTTGGAATAGCAAGTTCAATGTGGTTTTTGTAATAAAAGTTACAGGTTGAGAATATATGCATAGTGAAAAATAAAACTATAAATAAAATCAATAAAATTAGTTGATGGCTCTGCTTGGCAGCTTAAGAAATCTGCCTTTTACTTTCAGTAAAAATCTAGTATGAATTCTAAAGCAGGAAAGGTCATGATTATTTGTGTTAAAAAGACCACTCTGGCAGCAGGTTTGCATTGGAATCAGAAAAGCTGGTAGCAGGATGACTAGTTAGAAAATGGTTACTATAATTTAGAGTCACTGTAACAAGGCAATAGTAGTCAGAGGGTAATGAAGTAACAGAAGGCAGGAACAGATGGCAGGGACATTTGGGAGGCAGAGACAACAGGGCTTGGCTTCTTCACAAAGTGTAGAGAGTTCCAAAGAAGGAAAAGTTGAAGATTAATCTAAGGTTTTGTTTTTTGTTTTTTCCTGGAAGACCAAAAATGTAATAATGCTGTCAGCAAAACAGGTAAGTTATGAGATTGGTTCAGGGCTTGCAACAGAACAAATTCAGTGCAGGCAGGCCTTTCCTAATCTTGGACAGCTTTAAACTCACTGGGTCACAATTTTCTCATCTACAAAGTAGGAATCATAATTCATGTTGTAGTTTTTTCACAGGGTTGCTGCGAAAATGGGGAAAGGTCATGAGTGTGGTTATATTTTCTAAGCCGTCAAATTCATTCACAAGTAAAAAATCAATAAAACCATTCAAATCTCCTATTTTTTCCATAGAGACAACACTATGTAGGTCAGCATGGAACTTCCCACACATGGAACAACCCCTCACCTGTAAGGAGACTGGTTGTTTGGAAAGGAAATCTTTTCTAAATATCATTTTTCTTTACCTGATCCAGCGGTCTCTGATTTTTCACTGCCAGAGTGTTCTGGATTGAATCAGCTCCATTTAGGATTTTGACCAAAAGATTTCAAAACGGAAAACAAAAGCCATTGTTTTGAAAGCCTGAAATGTCTCCACTTCCTGCAATTGGCTTACATATGAGTACTTTAGTCTTCATGGAATAGCTTAGAAGGGGCCTGAGACATGAAAGGGAATTATATTTAGCAAAACAAATGCCACAAAACCTTTACTCTCAAACTGTGGAGAGGATTTGCTATGTCCACACATCTAAGCGTCACCTGTGTGTGCCTTCTTAGAGTTGGCAACAGTCGGCTGAAATGAAATACTTGATTGGGATGCTGGGAATCTTGGAGTTACTAAGAGAGTCAGAGAGACAGCCTTCAGAGAAAATGTGATTATGGTACTTGATTCTCTGATGGAAATGTGAGCAGCTGATGGAGAAAGCAGTATGTGGGAAGATGCTACCCCCACAGACATGTGGTTAGGACACGGAGACGTATTCGTCTTGAGTCTGAATTACATGTGTGGCATTTCCTTCATCCAGTTAGGTACATGTGTATGTATGTATGTATTTGGTTTATTTATTTGTTTACTTATATCCAATTTTGTTCCAGAGGGAATTGAGGCAGCTCTAAACCGGCATTAAAGGGTAAAGTAATTAGATTAAAAAAAACTTAACAAAAAGAAAGAGAAAACAAGTTATGGTGATAGCACAAAGAAAAACAAACCATACATCCCTGTCAGACTTGTCACCTAATTCTGGCTTTAATTTCCTTGGTAGCCAAAATAAACATCAAAGCTTCTCAGTGTGCGTGGATATTTCTACGTGGATCCTCATAAAGGCAACACCCTGGAATACGGTGGGCACCATTTTCAACATCTTCATTGTAGACACCACAGAAACTTTCATCTTATTGTCTTTATTATAACATTCCAAATGAATGAGGCTCAGTGTCCTAACAGTGAGATACCACAGTTCAGTGCGTATAAGGATCATCGTTGAGCCAATCAACAAAATTTGAATTCAGGCTGTAGATGAAAAGTACTGGATAAAAGTTAAACTAACTAAAGTTAATAGCTATTCTGTGGTTATGTAAGATAATATTTTTTTTTTTTTTTTTTTTTTTTTTTTTTTTTGAGGCGGAGTCTCGCTCTGTCGCCCGGACTGGAGTGCAGTGGCCGGATCTCAGCTCACTGCAAGCTCCGCCTCCCAGGTTTACGCCATTCTCCTGCCTCAGCCTCCTGAGTAGCTGGGACTACAGGCGCCCGCCACCTCGCCCGGCTAGTTTTTTGTATTTTTAGTAGAGACGGGGTTTCACCGTGTTAGCCAGGATGGTCTCGATCTCCTGACCTCGTGATCCGCCCGTCTCGGCCTCCCAAAGTGCTGGGATTACAGGCTTGAGCCACCGCGCCCGGCCGATAATATTTTTATCCTGATGAAATATACACTTAAGTATTTAGAAGTAAAGGGACATCGTGTTTGCAGCCTAGTTTCATGTAGTTCAGGGGGAAAGGAGAGGAGGATAGAGAGAAACTTTAAAGCAAATAGGGCTATATGTTATCAACAGGTAAATCTGGGTAAAGGGTATTTGAGTATTCAATATACTCTTCTTATTCTTGCAATGTTTCTACAATTTGAAATTATTTCCAACTAAAATACCTTTTTAAAAAAGGAATAATTTTTATTAGAATTTAAATGCAAAGTTTATTTGAAAAGAAGTACATGCAATAGTGCATGTTAGAAAGTTACAGGAGTAATAAACACCATTTCAATTTGTGAGTGAACATTTTCTTTTTTTAATGTGTTCAATCAATTTATGCAAGATTATAGTATATGTATTGAAATTTTAAATACCTGTAAAAATTCACAAACATTGTAATGATTTTAGTTTTAAGAAGATAATTTTTACTGTTCATTTTTATTACAACGTGGATACACTTTTAATACAGAAATTTTAGAATACAAAATTTTAGAATGGATATTTTGTGCATATATATGGGATGAAATCATTGGTGGTTTTATTTTATGTATTTATGCATATTTTGTATGCATATATATTTTGAAATATGAAATTATAGCATTATACAGTTTTGAAAGTTGCCTTTTATAAACTTGATACAAATAGCTTTCTATAAAATATAATCCTTCAAACACCTGTATACAATTCTTAACTGTTACAGTCTATTACTATTTGTTTTCTTCTCTGTAAATTATTACTTGAGCTGTTGTATATGAAGATGAAAACTTAGAAGATAATACAACTACCTGTTAAAATTTATAAACTTCACAAATCTTGCTGAATTATTTGAATCAACTATGAGGAACACTAATAAAGTTTAATTGACAAAACTTAACCTCTATGCCTCTATTTAGACAGAATAGCTGATGGGTGATAGAATTTCACATTATTAACATTTTTTCTCCCCCAATAAAAGTTAATAGTGCTGGAAACATTAAAGGCAATTCATATTTTCTTGCACAACCTTTCCTAGTGAATGGAAATTCCAGTTTCCAGTTGACTTTGCAGTTTGATTTTCAGTTGAACTTAAAATTAGACAGAGATTATACATAGAAAATGAAAGCATGAACGGAGAGAATTAATTCCTAAAAGCTTAGTGAGTTTTTTTATTCCAGCATGCCCAGGTAATACTTTCATGTGAATATGTTGGGAAAAGCAAGAAAAATTTCTAATAATATGTTATTTCTACCAGAGTTCTTAGGAACTTTACTAGTGGATCATTAGAAAAAGAACATAGTAAGACCCCTTTTCAACTGGGAATAATTGCTACCTTCTCATATTAACAAGCTGTTCCTCATTGCCAACCAGGCATTTACTATTACAGTCATTTAAGGTAAAATGGGCTGTTTGTTTTACAAGGAAGCCAAGTTGGAAGAAAGCAAATTGTGGGAATGTTTCTACAACAGAATTTCATGCAATTTGGAAATAAAATGTATTCAGAAGGATTGAAAGAGATATATTATCTTGGGCTGGGGAAAACAAACAAACAAACAAACAAAGGACAATTACTCTGGCCCGTAACAGAATAATGTGTGACTTTATTTTGGAGACAATTTTCCTAATTAAGTATATCTTTCTTTCTTTGAAAGTCTGAGATTGCTTTAATGTTTACAAAATTTATAATTCACTTCTGTTAATATGATCTGCTCAGAGGCTATCCCTCAAAACCACTAGGCTTCCTTGCTCACTTTTCTCTTAGACTGGAAAGGGCTGGTAGAATGCAATATTTTGAAATAATTGTGTTGTCTTGTTGTTTCTATTTCTTTCCAATCTTATTTCCTATTAAATTCCATTTCCCCAAACATACACAGACTGCCATCAGCCTGCCAATGCTATATATTTTGAGACTCTGTTTACCATCCAAATCTATTGGGATCGAAGAGCCCCAGTTCCTACTGAGGAAAAAAAATGAGAGGTTAACCAGGAACCTCATATCTGCTAAAATTTAACAAATGAATATTCTCAGAAAATAATATACCTTAATTCAGCTGACATCCTTAAGGAACTTTTAGTTTCTAAGACTATAAAGACAGATATTTTGTGGCCCAGAGTCCTTTCTGTGAACTAAGTAGGTCACCATCTACTCCATTTATGTGAAAGAGCAGGTCCAAATATGGCCTTTAGTTTTGAAGTCCTATTGGTGAATATTGTGATCTCAAATCCTAAAAGAGATTATAGACTATCTCTTTGACTTCACAATTGAAAAACACAAGTTTCAGAGAGATGTAATAAGTTGTCCAAGGTCAGTGACAGAGTGTGTGCCCGACTGAGTTTGGAACTCAGGACTTTGGCTGTCTTATCAAGCATCCCTTTTCTACCATCCCTGTCTCTAAATTGGAGATTTCTAACGATGTTACAAAAAGTCATAGAGAATTAGAAGATTTTAACATAAGACATGATACAGATGTTTGGAATCTAGCCTTCAAAATATTTTTTTCACAGTTCCTGGATCAAAAACATCCTGCTTGACCTGGAAAATATGTATTGATGTTAAATATGGTCTCTGAAACCAATTTTTGCTAATTGGATTTACTAGATTATCCAGTTCAATTTGGTATTATGTAGTCTTTGAAACAGTTAATTTAGAAAATTTGATCAATTGTTTGTTCTGAATGTTTATACAGTTGCCTGCTTCCTTTATTTTAATCCGAAGATACTGGCATAAAAAATAAAGACAATTATATGAGTAATTAAAACAAAAATATTTGTGTGTTTATCTTAATATTCAATATTTCAGGTAAAAGATTGCCACTATCTGATATTATAAAGCAAATCTATTATGTATCCATATGTAGACAAAACATAAACTTTTTTAGATAACATATCCTAAAGAGAGAAATATGATATATCAATTTTCCTCTAATTTATGTATTTTACAAATAATATTTAACAATTCTAGAGATAAAAACAAGAGAAGGAAAGAAGGAAGGGATGGGGAGCAAGAGGGAAAGAGGGAGAAGAGGGATAAAAGAGAGAAAAGCTACCTGTCATCGATTTGTAACAGTCTCCAATTTTCATATTCTCTTCCCTATGCGAATAGTTTCATAGTTGTGAACAGGAATAAGTTCTGTTTTGATTCTATATCAAACATTAAGCATTTTATCATAGATATAGGCTTTGTATTATAATTTGCATGACTACCATTTTTAATGGCTCTTTAATGTCATCAAATTGAAAAAGCATGGGCCACCAAAACCACACCACTGTAGGCAATTTTATTGTATACAAGTTTTGCTAGTTTAAATAATACTACAATAAATATGTTTCAGCAGGTATCATTTGCTCTCACATAGGGTATAAATTTCCAGCAGATCAAAAATCTGGCTCACAAAGATGCAAAATTGTCTGGTGCCTAACAGATACATCAAATCACTTTTCAAAGAAGTTGTGATTAAGAATGATAATGAGAGACCATTCTTAAAATCCTTCAAAAGTGAGATAGATCATAGTTTTAGGCAAGTTTTATTATAGAGATGGTATTATATTTATGACTTCATGACTACACTGATTATTGTCTACTTTCCACAAATGGCATATAAAATCAGAAAAGAGTAGGTCTTATTTTTCAGATTTCATTATACCCTAAGTTTTCTTCATGGTGAATATTAACGTGGTAAAGCAGGGTGAGAAAGGAAATAGGGTAGAAAAGAAAGGAACCCTCTACTAGACATCCAGGTTAGGCATTATATTTTTCACAAAATATAAAGTAAATAATAAGACTAATGAATTTAACATGGCCTAAGTTGGTCTGATATGCCTATGATTGTCACACATGAGCAATTTCAGCAAAATTCAGTATTGGATTGTAGCACTAAGAACAGCAAACTGGATGATTAAAGCAAATTAGGTGCAGAAAAAAACTTGTTGCAATTATCTGAATATATTAGGTGAAGCCTCACTCTCAGGATATAATATCCAAGTAATTTTCTCTACTCTTGAAAATACTAGAATATTGAATGCCCACAAAACCATCCTATTTCTAAACTGCAATCTAAAAAAAAAGTTTTAGTGTCTATTCCACTAACTGTAGTCATTATGTAACTAGAGATTCAGAAACTGAGATTATGGGATCATGTATCTACAGTGTAACTTAATCATGGAAAACTTGAAAATATTATGTTTATATTTATGAAATCTTAGATTTAGTCAAATAGTTGTGGGATTTGAAGAAAGAAACTATATATGAAAATCTCCAAGTTTTATGGAGTTTTTCATTTTCAGATGCAGTAAAGTACGAAAGTTTATAAAAAATAACATTTCAGACACATTAACAGGTATTTTCAATCTAGCAATTAGACTGAAATGTAACTTCAGAATCAGCGTATTTTGAAAGAAATCAACTATATAAAAGAAATTAGAGACTTTTCTGCTTATGTTAGCAAATTTTATAAACCTAAGAAGATAAAATAGTCACTTCATTTCACTTTCTAAAATTCACCAATGCAAAGAATAATTTTCTTAAATCCTTGAAAAATACCAAATAATTTGAAAAAAAACACCTTGTACACAAATACAAGGAAAAGGGGTTCTAAGAACATTGCTGAAATCATTTTTAACCTAAAAATGCAACAAAATGAAAATCTAAATTATCTTTGATATAATTGCTCATGAACTACATCAAATAGCTGAGTTAGAGCACTATCCTTTGTTCCGAAGTGCTTTTTAATACATATATTAAATATATATACAAGGTTTTATATATATATATATTTCCTATAGGAAATATAAAGGAGAGCTAGAGAACTTTTGGGGGAAGTATCAGACTTCTCATTATATATTTATTTGCATTTTCTGGAATTTTTTCATCTATTTTAAGAAACTAATTTTTTTTTTTTTAACAGAAAAGCATTTTATTAAATCCAACACCTCCTCATGATAACACTCAACAATAAACAAAGAAAAGAAGGAACTTCCTCAACTTGGCAAAGGACATCTTTGAAACAATCACAGTTAATATCATCATTAATGCCAAAAAAATGAAAGCTTTTCAACTAAGATCAGGAATAAGACAAGGATGTTCACTCTCGCCACTTCTATTCAACATCTTGCTACAGGTCCCGGCCTGAAGTTTGTGGATATAAATGCTTACATTATAAATGAAGACAGATCTCAAATCAGCAACTTAACCTTGTACCTCAAGGAACTGAATTACGAAGGAGGAAGTAAACCATTTCTGTTGCAAACGACATAATTTTGCATATAGAAAAAACTAAGAAATCCACATACAAAAAATCAGAGCTGATAAACAACTTTATCAGGTGGCAGGATATCAGATGACTATACAAAAATTGGTTCTATATGTATTTGCAGTGAAAAATATGAAAAAAATTAAAATTCTATTTACAGTAACATCAAAAAGAATAAAATAGAAATTTATTTATTTATTTAGAGACCAAGTCTCTCTCTGTCACCCAGGCTGGAGTGCAGTGGTGCAATTTCAACTCACTGCAACCTCTGCCTCCTGGGTTCAAGTGATTCTCCCGCCTCAGCCTACCAAGTAGTTGGGACCACAGGCACCTGTCACCACTCCCAGCTAATTTTTTTATTTTTAGCAGAAATGGGGTTTCACCATGTTGGCCAGGCAGGTCTCAAACCCCCAACCCCAAATGATCCACCCACCTCTGCCTCCCAAAGTGCTGGAATTACAGACGTGAGCCAACGCATCTGGCCTAGAAATACATTCAATAAGAAAATACAAGGGCCAGGCACGGTGGGTCATATCTGTAATCCCAGCACTTTGGGAAGCCAAGGCAGGTAGATTGCTTAAGCCCAGGAGTTCAAGACCAGCCTGGCCAACATGGTGAAACCCCTTCTCTACAAAAAATACATAAATCAACCGGGTATGGTGACACACACTTGCAGTACAAGCTACTCAGGAGGCTGAGGCCGGAGGATCACTTGAGCCTAGGAATTCAGGGTTATAGTGAGCTGTGATCACGCCAATGCACTCCAGCCTGGGAGACAGGGCGAGGTCCTGTCTCAAAAAAAAGAAAAAAGAAAGGCAAGGCTTACACATTGAAAGGTATAGAACATCATAAAAGATGCCAGACATGGTGGCTCACACCTGTAATCCCAGCACCTTGGGAGGCTGAGGAGGGAGGAATGCTTGAGCCCTGGAGTTTGAGAACAGTGTAGGCAACATAGGAAGACACTGTCTCCACAAAAAAAATAAATAAAGTTAAAAATTTGCCGAGCATAGCAAGCACTTGTAGTCCCAGCTACTGGGGATGCTGAGGCGGGAGGATCACTTGAGCCCAGGAGGTTGAGACCGCAGTGAGCTCTGATTGCACTATTGTACTCCATCCTGGGCAACAAACCAAGACCCTGTCTCAAAAAAAAAAAAAAAAAAAATGCAATTTTTCATGTATTCTGATAATGAAATTATGAAAGAAATTAAAGCAGATCTAAATAAATTGAAATATCACAGATACATGTATCAGAAAAATGGATATTGTTACAATGGCAGTATCACCCAGAATCTCACCATCTTGTTTACAAAAATTTATGTCCTGATCATGAAATCCATATGGAAATATGAGAGATACAGAATAACTTTTAAAAAATCTTCAGGAAAGTAATACTTAAATATTCTAATTTTAACACTTATTACAAACCAAGACTTAATGGGATGCGGCAAAAGCAATGCTGAGGGAATTTTATAGCTATAAATGCTTACATTATAAAGGAAAATAGATCTCAAACCAACAACTTTGTACCTCAAGGAACTGAATTTAAGAGGGAAATAAATGTTTTTACTTTTCAGGTAGACATTTACCTTTTCTGATGTTTTATTTTCTTGAAGAGAATAACTACCTTCAGTATTTATTTCTGAACAGTTCTGCTGATAACAAATCATCTTACTTTTCCTTTTTCTAAAAATGACTTTATTTCACCTTCATTCCAAAATGACATTTTCAGTGAAGATGAAATTCAAGGTTGACTGTCTTTTGTTTTTCTTTTTAGCCCTCTAAATGTCTTGTTCGCTTTCTTCTGGCCTCCACAGTTTCTGCTGAGCAATATGTAATCATTTGAATCACTATTCTTCTGAATATAATATGTCATTTTTCTTTTCCATTTTTCTTTTTTTTTTAATTATACTTTAAGTTCTAGGGTACATGTGCACAACGTGCAGGTTTCTTATATACATATACATGTGCCATATTGGTGGGCTGCAACCATTAACTCGTCATTTACAATAGGTATATCTCTTAATGCTATCCCTCCCCCCATCCCCTACCCCACAACAAACCCCAGTGTGTGATGTTCCCCTTCCTGTGTCTAAGTGTTCTCATTGTTCAATTCCCACCTATGAGTGAGAACATGCGGTGTTTGGTTTTCTGTTCTTGTGACAGTTTGCTGAGAATGATGGTTTCCAGGTTCATCCATGTCCCTACAAGGGAAATGAACTCATCCTTTTTTATGGCTGCATAATAGTCCATGGTGTATATGTGACACATTTTCTTTTTTTTTTTTTTTTTTTTTTGAGACGGAGTCTTACTCTGTCGCCCGGGCGGGAGTGCAGTGGCAGGATCTCAGCTCACTGCAAGCTCCACCTCCCAGCTTCACGCCATTCTCCTGCCTCAGCCTCCCGAGTAGCTGGGACTACAGGTGCCCGCCACCTCACCCAGCTAGTTTTTTGTATTTTTTGGTAGAGACGGGGTTTCACAGTGTTAGCCAGGATGGTCTCAATCTCCTGACCTCGTGCATTTTCTCAATCCAGTCTATCATTGACGGACATTTGGGTTGGTTCCAAGTCTTTACTATTGTGAATAGTGCTGCAATAAACATATGTGTGCATGTGTCTTTATAGCAGCATGATTTATAATCCTGTGGGTATATTCCCAATAATGTGATGGCTGGGTCAGATGATATTTCTAGTTCTAGATCCTTGAGGAATAGCCACACTGTCTTCCACAATGGTTCAACTAGTTTACAGTCCCACCAACAGTGTGAAAGTGTTGCTAGTTTTCCACATCCTCTCCAGCACCTGTTGTTTCCTGACTTTTTTATTATTATTATTATACTTTATGTTCTAGGGTACAATGATCGCCATTCTAACTGGTGTGAGATGGTATCTCACTGTGGTTTTGATTTGCATTTCTCTGATGGCCAGTGATGATGAACATTTTTTCGTGTGCCTGTTGGCTGCATAGATGTCTTCTTTTGAGAAGTGTCTGCTCATATCCTTTGCCCACTTTTCGATGGGGTTGTTTGTTTTTTTCTTGTAAATTTGTTTGAGTTCTTTGTAGGTTCTGGATATCAGCCCTTTGTCAGATGAGTAGATTGCAAAAATTTTCTCCCATTCTGTAGGTTGCCTGTTCACTCTGATGGTGTTTCTTTTGCTGTAAAGAAGCTCTTTCATTTAATTAGATCCCATTTGTCAATTTTGGCTTTTGTTGCCATTGCTTTTGGTGTTTTAGACGTGAAATCCTTGCCCATGCCTATGTCCTGGATGGTATTGTCTAGGTTTTCTTCTAGGGTTTTGATGGTTTTAGGTCGAACATTTAAGTCTTTAATCCATCTTGAATTAATTTTTGTATAAGGTGTAAAGAAGGGATCCTGTTTCAGCTTTCTACATATGGCTAGTCAGTTTTGCTAGCACCATTTATGAAATAGGGATTCCCCATTGCTTGTTTTCGTCAGGTTTGTCAAAGATCAGATCATTGTAGATGTGTGGTATTATTTCTGAGGCCTCTGTTCTGTTCCATTGGTCTACATCTCTGTTTTGGTACCAGTACCATGCTGTTTTGGTTACTGTAGCCTTGTAGAATAGTTTGAAGTCAGGTAGCGTGATGCCTCCAGCTTTATTCTTTTGGCTTAGGATTGTCTTGGCAATGCGGGCTCTTTTTGGTTCCATATGAACTTTAAAGTAGTTTTTTCCAATTCTGTGAAGAAAGTCATTAGTAGCTTGATGGGGATGGCATTGAATCTATAAATTACCTTGGGCAGTGTGGCCATTTTCACGATATTGATTCTTCCTATCCATGAGTATGGAATGTTCTTCCATTTGTTTGTGTCCTCTTTTATTTCACTGAGCAGTGGTTTCCAGTTCTCCTTGAAGAGGTCCTTCACCTCCCTTGTAAGTTGGATTCCTAGGTATTTTATTCTCTTTGAAGCAATTGTGAATGGGAGTTCACTCATGAATTGGCTCTCTGTTTGTCTGTTATTGGTGTATAAGAATGCTTGTGATTTTTGCAGATTGCTTTTGTATCCTGAGACTTTGCTGAAGTTGCTTATTAGCTTGAGGAGATTTTGGGCTGAGACGATGGGGTTTTCTAAATGGATGATTATGTCATCTGCAAACAGGGACAATTTGACTTCCTCTTTTCCTAATCGAATACCCCTTATTTCTTTCTCCTGCCTGATTGCCCTGGCCAGAACTTCCAACACTATGTTGTATAGGAGTGGGGAGAGAAGGCATCCCTGTCTTGTGCCAGTTTTCAAAGGGAATGCTTCCAGTTTTTGCCCATTCGGTATGATATTGGCTGTGGGTTTGTCATAAATAGCTCTTATTATTTTCGGATATGTCCCATCAATACCTAATTTATTGAGAGTTTTTATCATGAAGGAAGGTTGAATTTTGTCAAAGGCCTTTTCTGCATCTATTGAGATAATCAGGTGGTTTTTGTCTTTGGTTCTGTTTACATGCTGGATTACATTTATTGATTTGTGTATGTTGAACCAGCCTTGCATCCCAGGGATGAAGTCCACTTGATCATGGTGGATAAGCTTTTCGAAGTGCTGCTGGATTCGATTTGCCAGTATTTTATTGAGGATTTTTGCATCAATGTTCATCAAGGATATTGGTCTAAAATTCTCTTTTTTTGTTGCATCTCTGCCAGGCTTTGGTATCAGGATGATGTTGGCCTCATAAAATGAGTTAGGGAGGATTTTTCTCTTTTTTCTATTGATTGGAATAGTTTCAGAAGGAATGGTACCAGCTCCTCCTTGTACCTCCAGTAGAATTTGGCTGTGAATCTGTCTGGTCCTGGACTTTTTTTGGTGGGTAGGCTATTAATTATTGCCTCAATTTCAGAGCTTGTTATTGGTCTATTCAGAGATTCAACTTCTTCCTGGTTTAGTCTTTGGAGGGTGTATGTGTCCAGGAATTTATCCATTTCTTCTAGATTTTCTAGTTTGTTTGCATAGAGGTGTTTATAGTATTCTCTGATGGTAGTTTGTAGAAACTAAAATTATTTCACTAATTTCTAATCATGCTCGCACCTTCTCCTTTCCCCAACTCAACTTATCCAAAAGCATTTTTATATTTGTCTCCCTATGCCTAATTGTGTTATTAACAAAAATATAATAAGAATTATTATCATAATCATCAGAATAGCTAACAGTAATTGAAGACAGTACAACCAAGGCATTTTGCTTTTCACTAGGAAAGTGACATTCATAAAAGTAAAGTGTCTTCTTCAATGACATAGAAACAGTAACTAGTAGATCTGCAATTTGAGCTCAGATCTGTAATACTCCAGAGTACTTGGTTAAGTGTATGACATTGCCTTCTGATTGTTGCCTGTGAGGTGCTATTGCCTTCAGTAAACCAGTAGGATAGCATTCCACTAAATATGACCTATACCCAAGGGTAGAGTCCTTAATATGTTAGATAACAAAGATTTGGAGGATTTTTTTAAAAAATCATGAAAACATATATTAATTAACTTCTGGAGTGGTCCATTTAATGAAAAATATTTAAGCAGACATTGCTTATAGGCAAAATTTAAGAAAGTGGTTCTTATAGCTTTCAGAGGGCCAAGAGTCCCTGGTCTCGAATAATGAAGAGAAACTTCACGAAGATAGACAATCTTCAAGTCATGTGGCTCAGACTTTGGGTCCACTTCTTGGAACTACACTATACAGAAAGACTAGGTACTCAGGACAGACAACAGAGCAGATGTGTAATAGGTTCATCTTGGCTCCCAGTCCAGGGAAATGAGCCAGTCTCCTGTTCCAGCTCAATCTCCTGGGTGGTCTCAAAAGGTAGAACAAAACAGTACAGTTTCCTGGTCCAATCTAGAAGTCCCTAACTTGCAAGAGAAGGGAGTGTTTGGCATATTCACAGTAAACACTGCACTCTTATGTTATTTTATGGTTACTCTCAAATATTTCAAAGGGCTTAATTTCTCATTAAAATTGTGCATGTTAAATGAGTGGTACAATTAATGAGAGTATTGCTACTCTTAGTGAAAGAGCAAGAGTTTCTCATCCAAACACATCTTCTGAAATGAACACATGGCCTACTATATGCCAGCCACTATTATTGATTTGTTTTCTCATTTAGTGACTCTTTCAACCTCTGAAGTAGATAATAGTATCCCCATAATATAGGATAGAAAACTAGGGTTCAGATACCATGTGGCTTTCCCCAAAGACCATATAGCTTGAAAGTGAGAAAGCTAAACTTCTTATCTAACTCATCCTGAATCTCTTAATGCAGCACTCTATCCGCCTCTCATAGGCAAGCATTGCCTTTTTTGCCTAATCTCATCTCATTCATTCTAGTCATTGAGCATTTGCAGCCCTTCCACTGCTTTCTTTATGTTCCTTACTTCTCGCTTTCTGGGGATCAGTATATCATCCCTGTAATCGTTTGCCTTGCTGGCTATGATTGTATGTTAAGAAAACCACAGAGACAATTAAAAATCCAAGTCAAGACACCGGTAATGTTTTAGGGAAAATTTCCACCCATCATAACAGTAAAGATTTTTCTGTGATGTGCTGTAAGAAAAATTTCTGTTCTCCTGGAACTATTCATCTAAAACATGTTTCCACATGTATCTCACAGAACTGAGAAATAATTATTTTGGTCTTATTCAATGATTTTATAAAGAACTTCAAAACTATTACATACTGTCTTTTGACAGTAAAAAAAACTCTATAATTGAATATGCATTGGGAGTTAAGTGAAACACGTTATTGTTTTGTGAAGACTAGCCAAGAATTACATCATGCTGCCTGTTTCTACATATGAGTCCAATTTTATGTGAAACTATTTAGAGACTATGGCCCATCTGCTTCTGAAGGTTTTCTACCAAGTTGCCAGATTAATAGTGCAGAAACCAGAATCATTTTTATGCAGATACTGATGAATTTACAATCATTATAACCCTTGCCTGACAATTTATAGCTCTTCTTGTATGTTTTACGAAAAGCAATGTTTTAAAGACTTTTCGTGACCATCACAGGAAATGGTTCAGCAGAAACCACACAATAAACTAGTTTCTAGTATGATTCTGGAAATCATCTATTATTTTCTTTCAGTTCACGAATAAAAGACATACAATTATATACCATTTTGCTTTTCAAAATTACTTTCACATTCGTCTTCCTACTTTCTCTTCTATATTGTATCACTTTATAATCCCTGTTTAAAGGTTGAGGAATGAGAGTCACAGAAAAGTTAAGCAACTTACCTAATGTCATGTAATTGTGTGGTGGCAGAGAAAAGATGAGTGCCCAGGTGTTTTTTATTTCCAGCTCTTACATCATTTCACAAAGTGAGTTCCATGGAATACTAGCATCCTGATAAATGTGAATAGGCATCCTGGTAAAATGAATGTTTCAAGATCACTGCATAATTACCTCTAGACTTTCACAAGTCATAAGATATTGAAAGGTCACTAAAGTCCTATAATTTAAAAAATGTTTAACATAGAGTTTTATCAGTGTATTTGTCCATGAATATCTTGCAAACTCGCTAGTATTGCAAAGTAAATAGTTTAGAAAATGCTGCACTAAGGTATACATATAAATTGTACTTGGTCTCAGGACTGAATGTAATTCAAGCACATTGACTATGCTCTATAAATTTTATTTCTCACAAGGTCTGGAAAATGCCAGAGCTAAGAGTAGGAACTTAATAAGGATTTATTGTCTGAGTGAAAAATCTATGATATGGGTATTCATAAGTAGAGGTTTAGATGTATAGATGTCAGTCTATTGTAACCACAAACCAGTTTATTGAATCCAAGAGTGAGGGAAAGAAAGAGACTATCAAAAATCTCTACAAGCTAGAAAAAATATGCATTTAATGCATTGCAAATATGTATAAATATTAAGAAAGAGTGCAGTAACATGGAGAAATCAAATAAATTAATAAATATACATTAAGCATGTATTGAGTACTTACTATCTTCCAGGTACTAAAATGTCCTCTCATTTAATCTACCTTCCCCTTATAATACAGATAACATTGTCATTCAAAATTCAAATCACTCAACAAATATATATTAAGTATCTGAAATGTGCTTATTGACTTGTCCTTCAAGGTTTAGTTTAAAAGCCAGGTATATGTTGGTGATTAATAAATATGTAGTGAATGAATTAATATATACACAATCACTGTTCTCATTGGCTCATATGTTAGTATTATACTAAGTGGTAGACCTCAGATGCAAACCCTGATGAAACCAAGGCTCTTTCCACTGGACCTCAGCCTTAGTGAGTTATAAGTCCATGCCTCCTATCCTCATTTTCTTTTCTTTTCTTTTTTTTTTTTTTTGAGACAGAGTCTCACTCTGTCACCCAGGCTGGAGTGCTGTGGCCTGATCTCAGCTCACTGCAAGCTCCGCCTCCCGGGTTCACGCCATTCTCCTGCCTCAGCCTCCCGGGTAGCTGGGACGACAGGCGCCGCCATTTTTTTTTTTTTTTTTTTTTTGTAGTTTTTAGTAGAGACGGAGTTTCACCGTGTTAGCCAGGATGGTCTCGATCTCCTGACCTCGTGATCCGCCCGTCTCAGCCTCCCAAAGTGCTGGGATTACAGGCTTGAGCCACCACACCCGGCCCCTATCCTCATTTTCTAACAGCTGGCAATGTGAACTTGGTTATGTATGTAAGTTTTTCTGACTGTAAATGGTTGTAATGATTTTAAATAGAACAGTGGACCAATTTTTTCAGGCACTAAAGTTTCTAAGTTTCTGCTCTGTGGCCACCCTGCCCCTACCTTTGTGCCACTTTTATTGGTCAATGTACAGCCATCCTAGTTGTTACATATTTTAACTATCACCCTAGGTGAAGGAAAACGACACTGGAAAAAAATGGACTTAAAATGTTTTGTCTTAAAATTCTAAATTCAAGAGCCACGGATCCATCTCTCCTCCTTAATTGCTAAACAAATTTATTTAGGAAGATGCCCTGAAGACAGACAGGTAGAATAACAATTTGAATCAAACTCTACTCTAGAGAGCCCAGTAAAGTAGTTTAAAAGCAAATCACATACCCCTAGTGCCACTCTACTACACAAATTACTCCTCCTCCAGGCCCAAGTCATCCCAAGAAGGTAGCAGCACTTGGCAAGATAGTAGAGTTAACATGAACTCAGATAATTTAAGCTTTTACATTTAAAGATCAATGTCAGGCTAAATATCATACTGAGATCATTTGGAGCTCAAAATGAAGTGATGATTTTGGCTCTGAGATTTGATAAAAAAGTCCCAAAATTTCAACAATGTTTTGAAATGTCACAGTCGTCTTGTTTCAGTTATCCAGTCAATAAATTTAACTAGATGTTCAGGCACCAAAGAATCAAAAACATTTGTTGCTATTCCCAAAATACAGAGCTGTACTCACAGGTGTGCTATGTCAGTTAGGACCTTTTCAACTAAATCAAAGCCCCATGTTCCCTTTGGCCATTCATCATTGACCATTCACAGAGGTAACCCGTGAAGACTGCACAGCTGTTGTGAAGTAACACTTGATTTCTGCCAAGATCTCAGGAGGACTGAATTACTGTGAGTTATGATTTCCCCAGAACTGGTAGAACTATTTCTTGTACAACCAGGCTCATATATCTCAATAACAGCTTTTCTGCCAGGGAAAGTACAGGTAAACTTTGATATCAGAACATTCCTTGTAGTTTGACTTGGCAAAAAGTGACTCACATTCTTCCATCACTTTATTGTATAATTTTAAAATAATTTCCCATTGAAGGAGAGTCATTTGTCCTTTAAATATGCACACACAATAACCTATTGCTATTACTCTTGGAAGTCTAGCCAGTAAAACTTATGACTTCAATCATGACATTCCATTTCTTTTAAGAGAGAAGCTTGAATAGCATGTTCATGCCTACTTCTAACTTAGGTCAAAATATTTGCTAGGGCAAGGCTTTGTTCCTTTTCATTTCTGAGGTCTGGTCCCACAAGCGGTAACAGTGAATTGTGCATGTCTTTCCACTCACATCACATTATTTGCTTGTTTTAATTGCTTATCTAAATGCTGGTTTATCCTGCAGGTTTCAGTCTGAATCGTTTCTTTCATGAAGCCTTCTCTAATTTAGGCCAGCCTTGATTGGTCTTTTCTACCTTTCCAGCAATTAAGAGTTATTAGTACCCAAGTGCACTAGGAAAGTTGATATGATATGACATCTGGCCCTGCACCATTTAGTCACACTGCTGTGTAAGATGGCACAGTGGGAACTATGATTATTTCTGCAAGTTTCTACTGCACTGAGATGGCTAGTTATAACTTAATTATGCATGGAAGTGAACCACATAAATATATTCTGATAAACCATATAAATATATCCTGATAAAAATAAAACAAATGCATCCCCAATCAATTTCCCACTAATTGAATCCCCAAAATACCCATAGCCACTCCAGCATCACCGGACAAAAATGTGAGTGAGAATGGAAAAAGACAATAATCTTAAGCAGTGATGCTTAAAAATATTTTACTATGTCAACTTTATTAAGCAAGAAGCCCTGAGGCTTAGGGCCATTAGATTCACAGCCACATCATCTCTGGTCCTACCTATACTCTGTTCTCCCTGCCACATAGATGCTTCATTCTACTCACAAAAGCTTTCATCCCTACGCCTCTTTCCAAGCTCACTTTCCAATCCAACCTCGTCCTCCTCTAAATTTCCTGAACCTTCTCCCTGCATATGACTCTTCTCAACAGATTTTTTTTAAATTCAGAATCTCAAGCTCCCACATCAAGTCCACTGAGTTAGTATTTTTTAAACAAGATCTTTAGAAGCATTTCATACACCTTTGAATTTAAGAAGCATGTCCTAGAAGACACCCCTTTCCTACCTTCTTTCCATGGAACTGGAGGGATCACTCCTTTCACTCTAAATGAAATTTTTACCTTTTTCTAACTCAATGCTCAACCAAATCTAGGTTCTTCCCTTGCCCCATGACAACATGCAAATTACCACCCTTTCACATAGCCAAGTCTCTAGGATCCAGGAATGAAGGACTGACCTTCTTTCTCATCCCTATTCCCTCTTTGGGACATCAAATCAGTTATATGATCAGAGACTAAGCAAGCAGTTTGATTCAGCCTTGGAAGACTGCCATAACTATCAAGTGTTTCCACAGATACATTTGAACATTTAAGGGTCCAGCACAGTTATCATATTTCTTCTCTTATACTGTATCTCACTATTGTCCACACTTTGATGATCTGTAAAATTATTAACCTCCTGTTCTTACTCAACCTATGCCACATAAGTATTCCTTAATTATTTCAAGCAATGTTTTTATCTTCCCAATTAATTTTATGTGTTCTAAAGGCAGGGATCACACCAGTGATGTTTCTGGGTCTCATAGAGGCTAGAACAGTACTTGACACATTGTGGCTTCCAGTTAAGTCTTCTGCCTTAATTAGGAAATGTTTAAATATTTATTTGATGACTGAAGAACTTTCAGAGCCTCAGAATGCAGGTATTTTTTGTTTTCTCATTTTTGTTTTTGTTTTTGTTTTGAGACAGAGGCTTTCTTTGTCACCCAGGCTGGAGTGCAGTGGTGCCATATTGGCTCACTGCAGCCTTGACCTCCTGAGCCCAAATGATGCTTCCACCTCAGCCACTGGGCCCATCAAATTAAAAAAAAAATTTTAAGAGACAGGGTCTCGCCGTGTTACCCAGGCTGGTCTTGATCTCCTGGGATCCAGGCAATCCTTCCATCTCGGTGTCACAAAGTGCTAGGATTACAGGCATGAGACACCACACCTAGCCACCACTTTGAACAATTATATTCTTACTGAATATAATAGAGAACCAAATGATTTATTATTATCAGCATCATCACATATGCATTTCTCATGATGATGTGTCTCATACATTTTTATTGGAAAGAAGGGATCTTCCTGTCATTGTAATAACTGTTTTACATTACATTTTAATACAGAACATTTAGGTAATAAAAACAGCATGGAATCTGATGTACTGTTTTCAAGTCCCTGTACAGTCCTTAGTAGCTCTGTAATTTGAATATAGCTACCAACTCTCAATCATCCTGTTTCCTTGTGTGAAATAACCTCATGGGGTTATTACAGATTTAATGAAACAAAGCAAAATCTTAACATTATTTTTTTCTCAATCTGTTATTCTACATTATAATCTCTGTTATGAAAATTTAAATTATTCTTATAAATACTAGTTTCAGAATTGACACAAAAAAAGTATCAAGTTTGAAATTAGGCCATGATTATATAGCTACTTGTACTTTCAATCCTACAAGAAAATCGTGGAAATGGGGAAGTTGTGCAATGATTCTGACTCTTGAAAAATTAAAATTCTTTTAAAATATAAACATTGTATGTAAGCCTTTATTCATTCCTTGAAAAAAAGAGGTCTGTTGCTTGAAGTTCGGAATGACGATGAGGCAATGTTTACTTTCAATTAACCTTAGGCTTCTGGACTTAATGAAGAAAGTTTATCAAAAACTGCATGTAAGAGTTTTAGAAGCTGGACCGTGGAAACAAAAACAGAAAAAGGAAACAAGGGAGGGAAGATAAAAGGAAGAACCAAAGAGAAGCAGGTATGAGTGATGAGGCTTGATTTATGTAACTTGCCAGTGTTATAATGATATAATCGAACAATTTGCTGATTTAGTCAACATACATAAAATCACATTTAAATCTCTACTTAAAAAGCCTTGTTCTTCCCTGCAAGAACTTGTATTTTCCAAAGAGGACCATGACAATATCTCTTGTTACACATGCTCTTCTGCAAAATGACTTAGCTCCTCCATGAGACGTCGAAGTTTATTTCTCTAACCTCCTTGAGTCTGGCCCAATCCTATGACTGTTTTGGCCAGTAGAATATGGCAGAATTAACATTGTCAATGCCAGTTCCTGCAAAAACTCTTAAAATACCTGGTAGCTTCTTCTTTCCGCCTCTTGGACACAACAGCCATCTAAGAAGCTTACCATGTTCAGCCCACCATCCTGGAAAAAGCCAGAAGACTGAAGTTCCATATGGATAAAGAAGCCAGCATGGAAGTAGATTTTCAGCCCCAGCCCCTATAGCTGATGCCATGAGGATCAGGTACAAACTTCCCAGATGAGCACCTCTAAAATTCCTGATCCACAAGGTTTTACAAGCAAAACTAAATGTTTAAGTCACTAGGATTTAGGGTAGTTCTTTACATAGCAAAGAATAACATATCCCAGAATATACAAGAAATGACTAAAAACTAGTGAGAAAAAAGACAACCCAAATCAAAAATGTGAAAACAACTTAAACAGGCACTTCATAAAAGAGAATAGCCAAATGGCCAGTACACATAAAAAAATATGCTGAATATCATTAGAAATCAGGAAAAGCAAGTTAAAGTCACATGTGCCAAAATGACAAAATTTTTAAAAGTTGACAGATTTTGAGAAGGATGTGGAACAACTAGACCATTCTTGAATGAAGTCAAGAACATAAATTGGTATAGCCATTTAAGAAAAATGTTTATTAGTACCTACTAAAACTAAACCTACACATTCAGCATGGCCCAGCAGTTTTACTTTTGAATATCCCTAGCAAAAAAAGTCTTGTTTCCACCAAAAGACATGAACAAAAATGTTCATAGCAGTTTAATCATAATCTCCAAAGACTGAAAATATTCCCAAACCCACAAGAGTAAAATGAGCAAATAAATTGTGGTATACTTATATAATGAAATGTTCCACAACAGTAAGAAGGAGCAAACCAATGATATATAGAGAGCATGGATTAATTTCAGAGATATAACATTGAAAAAAGTATACATTGCAGTGTATTTTTTTCCAGTCATTAACCTATACATTATTTTTAAATTTCTATGCATTTAAAAAAATAGTTGAAAGCACATTATAGTGTGTTAATAAGTCCATGTGTGCCTGAATGGTTTCCTAATAGAAAGGAATTCAGTATTATGTAACTTTTGGCAAACATCTAATGTTTTATAAATATTAAAACAAACATCTAATGTTTCACAAATATTTTATAAAATGTAAACATAACAGTTGCATAATCAATAAAATATATATTTAACTGATTAAGCTTTTTAAATCTTTAGCCATTGACTACAAATTCAATCAAAACCTTCAAATTATAAGAACTGCAAATTAAATATACTATTTCAAATTTGTTAACCACCTTTGCTATCACACAAAACTCTCACTAGTTATTATAATTAATAATAAAGCCAACCAACACACATGTTAAAACCATTTAAAAAGTGTTAAATGCTGTAATTTCTATTTATTTCTCTATAATCTTCTTTCTTATTTTGATCTCATTCTTTCCTATTCCTCTACAGAGCTATACTTTTACTTCTCCAACCTATACAGAGGGTTTCTTTGGGGGCAGAGACTGACGAGTGAAGATTGGAGCTGAGACCAAGTCTTGAGTGTGAGATCCAAGAATATTCTTCCTAAGTTTATTGTCCAACTAAGGTGGTTACATTCATATACTTTGTCCATTATGTAAAGATTGTTATTATTAAATCTGACCAATCTTATAGCTTTTAATTTGTGGGGGTAGAGGCACAAGTTGTATCATCAATCTGACTGCTGTTATGGGTACTTGGTATTATAGCCTAGTAGAGGCTGTTTTACAAAGGTTGTTCCATATCTTGATTTTTTTGAACATTGGATATAAGCCTCTTTTGCAACTGCCTCTTCTGACCAAGTCCTATTTAGTTAAGTTAAATCTAAATGGATTAGTCAATAATTTCCTTGAAATTACAATTTTTCTTTCTTATTAAGCACCTAAGACCTACAATAGTATGTCATAAGCACTGTTTCCATGGCTATAAACTCTTCTGAAAAATAATTATAATGACTTCATGAAATTCTATGGTAAGAATATAATACAGTTTCAACACATTTTGTGCATATTACAAAGCAGATAATAATGTCCTATGGTGTTTCTTCACTAACAAACCAACTTAAAGAAATTTTAAAAATACAGTATATGGATGAAAAATTCTCTGAGAAATAGATATCATAAGGAAAAACTAATCACAACTTCTGGAAATGAAAGACACACTTAGAGAAATACAAAATTCAGTGAAAAGTTTCAACAATAGGCTAAAAGAAGTAAAAGAACGAATATCAGAGCTCGAAGACAAGGCTTTTGATTTAGCCCAACCAAAGACAAGAAGAAATGAATAAAGCTTTCAAGAAATTTGGGATTATGTTAAACAGCCAAGTCTAAAAATAATTGATGTTCCTGAGGAAGAAGAAAAACATTAAAGTTTGGAAAACTTATTTGAGGGTATAATTGAGGGAAATTTTCCTGGCCTTGCTAGTGATCTAAATATCAGAACACAAGAAGCTCAAATGACTCCTAACAAAATTCATCACAAAAAGATTGTTAAGAAGACCCATAGTCATCAGACTATCTAAATTCAAGATGAAGGAAAGAGTCGTAAAAGCTGTGAGACAAAAGCATCAGGTAACCTATACGTGAAAAACCTGTCAGATTAATAGCAGATTTCTCAGCTGAAACCCTACAAGCCAGAAGGGATTGGGATCCCATCTTTAGCCTCCTTAAACAACAACAAAAATTGTCCGCTGAGAATTTTGTAGCCAGCAAAACTAAGCTTTATACATGAAGAAGAGATAAACCCTTCTTCAGAAAAAAAAAAAAAATGCTGAGAGAATTTGTGACTACATCTAGCATGATGAATAGAACAGTACCTCACATCTCAATACTAATATTGAATGTATTTTTTTTAGACAGAGTTTTGCTCTTGTTACCCAGGCTGGAGTGCAATGGCACAATCTTGGCTCACTGCAACCTCTGCCTCCTGGGTTCAAATTAATCTCCTGCCTCAGCCTCCCAAATAGCTGAGACTACAGGCACCTGCCACTTCGCCCAGCTAATTTTTGCATTTTCAGTAGAGATGGGATTTCACAGCCTAAATGCTCCGCTTAAAAGGTACAGAATGGCAGAATGCATAAAAAATCCACCAACCAAGTATCTGCTGTCTTCAAGAGACTCACCTAACACATAAGAACTCATACAAACTTAAGGTAAAGGGATGGAAAAAGATATTCCACACAAATAGAAACCAAAAGCAACCAGAAGTAGCTATTCTTATATCAGGCAAAACACTTTAAAGCAACAACAGTTAAAAAAGACAAAAAGGGGCATAATATAATGATAAAAAAAAAATTAGTCCAACAGGAAAATATGACAATTCTAAATATATATGCACCTAACACTGGAACTCCCAAATTTATAAAATAATTACTACTAGACCTAAGAAATGAGATTGATGGCAACACAATAATAGTGGGGATGTCAATACTCCACTGAGAGCACATGACAGGTCATGAAGACAGAAAGTCAAAAAAGAAACAATGGACTTAAAGTATATTCTAGAACAAATGAACTTAACAAATATTTACAGAACATTCTACCCAACAACTGCAGAGTATGCGTTCTATTCAGGAGCACATGGCATATTCTCTATGATTGATGATATAAATACTTGGGTAGAATTGGAAGGTGGGTGCTTAGGTAGAAATAAGTAACTACTGAACCAGTGGAAGCAAAGTTTAGTTGGGGAATACTTTGTATGATACTGATAAATGAAGGCTTATTGGTTTTGAAAGTGCTGGCCTTATTTTTATAGTTACAGAGTAGTGTAAAGGCAAGGCTTACTTAGCTTTTGGTTTTTATGTAAACATTATTTATTTAGTATGCTAGACTTTTTTTAAGGTGCACTAGCCACTTCGGATATTTTCACTGTTGGGAACTGATATTTTTTAGATGCCTACATTGACTACTAATTTTGGTTTGTTTTAGGTACATGTTTATTGAAACGGTATTTTTACTTAGCCTGAATTTTAAATTTTGTTTTCTTATTATTTTGTTAAAGTGACAAATGTTTGTCACTTTGAATGTTTGAAAAATAAAGACAACTATTTTTTTAACTTTTTCAGCTAGAGCTTTAGCGTGAGAATTATACTTTGACACAGAAAATTAGGTTTACAAGTGAAATATAATAAAATGTTTTGGAAAGAAGGAGACTTTATTTTATAACTTTAAGAGAAAAATATGTGACATTAAGGCATTTTTAATTATTATTTTGTCTTTTTTTAACTTTGGAAATTAAGAATTTTTGCTTAAATGCTGAATTTGCAAATTGAAACAGAGTTTTGGGTTTTGTTATAAAAGCAAAGTAATATTTTAATTTATTTTATAGGATTATATACTATAACAACTTGAATTTATGGTTGGATTTGACTGAATTTATGTAGATACTAATTTGAATGACTTGTATACAGAAAATGTGCAATATTTTAAGTATAAAAAATTAAGCTGGAACTGTTTGCTTTTGTTTTATAGTATAAATGAAAATAGCCTAGATGGCAAACTATTTAATTATTTGAGCAGAACTTATGAATGAAAGATATGTTTTAGAGCTATGTGATAGAGGGACATTTTAACTTGAACTTTTTAGTGGCAAAAGTAGTGTTTAAACTAATGTTAGTATATACGCTACAAACGTGCTTAGTATGGAATATTTTTTAATTTAATTTTAAAAATGAAAGTCTTTTTTTTTTTTACAGTGAAGGCAAATAACACTAAATTTTTTTATGGATACAAGTGAATGATTTATTTATTACATTGACATACTTAACTATTAGCATTTTGGGGAAGCTGGATTTTCTATAAGCTTATTTTGAAAAACATGGTTTATTAAATTTTATAATAAAGTTATTAATAAAGACATAGTTGAGTTTTTATAAACACTAAATGTGTATATTTGTTATGGTTTTAAATGTTAAAGAAAAAACTTTGAAAATTAATATTGTGATAATATACATACTTTGTGGTTGCTATTAAATTTAAGACCAAGAACAATGCCTAGAATTGTTAAATTCAAGAAAATTGAAATTTCAAGTATCCTCTCAGACTACAGTGGAATAAAACTGGAAATTAACTCCAAAGGAGTCCTGAAAACTACAGAAATACATGAAAATTAAATAATCTGTTCTTAAGTGATCAGTGAGTCTACAATAAAATCAAGATAGAAATTTAAAAATTATTTGTGCTGAACAATAATAGTGGCAAAACTTATCAAAACCTCTGGGATACAGCAAAGGTGTTGCTAAGAGTGAAGTTCAGGCTGGGCGCCCTGGCTCACACCTGTAATCCCAGCACTTTGGGAGGCTGAGGCGGGCGAATCACAAGGTCAGGAGATCGAGACCACGGTGAAACCCCGTCTCTATTAAAAATACAAAAAATTAGCCGGGCGCGGTGGCGGCGCCTGTAGTCCTAGCTACTCAGGAGGCTGAGGCAGGAGAATGGCGTGAACCCGGGAGGCGGAGCTTGCAGTGAGCCGAGATTGCGTCACTGCACTCCAGCCTGGGCGACAGAGCGAGACTCCGCCTCAAAAAAAAAAAAAAAAAAAAAAAAAAAAAAAAAAAAAAGAGGGAAGTTCACAGTGTTAAATGCCTACAACAAAAAGTCTGAAAGAGTGCAAAGAGACAATCTAAGGTCACGCCTCAAGGAACTAGAGAAACAAGAACAAAACAAACTGAAACACAGCAGAAGACAAAACATAACAAAGATTAGAGTACAACTAAATGAAATTGAGACAAAAAACATAAAAGATAAATGAAACAAAAAGCTGGCTCTTGAAAAGATCAACAAAATTGATAGACCATTAGTGTGATGAACCAAGAAAAGAAGAGAGACATAAGCTCAATTAGAAATGAGATGGGAGCTGTTACAATTGATATTACAGAAATACAAAAGGTTATTCCAGGCTACTATGAACACCTGTATGCACACAAACTAGAACATCTAGAAGAGATGGATAAATTCCTAGAAATATACAACCCTCATAGATTAAACCAGGAAGAAATAGAAACTCTGAACATATCAATAACAAGTAGTAAGATTGAAACAGTAATTTTGAAAATTGCCAACAAAATAAAGTCCAGGACAAGACACATTCACAGCTGAATTCTATCAGACATGCAAAGAAGAGTTGGTACCAATTTCACTGAAACTAGTCCAAAATAAAGAGTGAACCCTCCCCAAATCATTCCATGTCACCAGTCATTAGGGTGGTATAAGTCACCCCAATACCAGAAACAGGAAAGGACGAAAAAAAAAAAAAAAAAAAAAAAAAAAACGAACGACAGACCAATATCTCTCATGAACATAGATGCAGAAATCCTCAACAAAATACTAGCTAACTGAATCCAACAGCATATCAGAAAGATAATCCACCATGATCAAGTGAATTTTATACCAGGGATGCAGGGATGGTATGACATATGCAAGTCAATAAATGTGAAACATCACATAAGCAGAATTTTTTTAAAAATTTACAATCATCTCAATAGAAGTAGAGAAAGCATTTGGCAAAATCCATTATCCCTTTATGACTAAACCCTCAGCAAAATTGGCACACAAGGGACTTACCTTAGGATAATAAAAGCTAGCTATTAGAAACCCACAGCCAGCCAGGGGCGGTGGCTCATGCCTGTAATCCCAACACTTCGGGAGGCTGAGGCAGGCAGATCACCTGAGTTCGGAAGTTCCAGACCAGCCTGACCAACATGAAGCAACCCCATCTCTACTAAAAATAAAAATTAGCAGGGCATGGTGGTGCATGCCTGTAATCTCAGCTACTTGGGAGGCTGAGGGGGGAGAATCACTTAAATCCAAGAGGCAGAGGTTGCAGTGAGGCGAGGTTGTGCCATTGCACTCCAACCTGGGCTACAATAGCAACACTCCATCTGGAAAAAATAAATAAACAGAAAGAAAGAAACCCACAGCCAACATTATACTAAACAGGGAAAAGTTGAAAACATTCTCCCTGAAAACTGAAACAAGACAAGAATGTCCACTTTCACCATTTCTATTCACCATAGTACTGAGTCCTAGCCAGAGTAGTCAGACAATAGAAAGAAATAAGGGGCATCCACATCAGTAAAGAGGAAGTAAAACTGTCACTGTTTGCCAGTGATATAATTATATACCTAGGAAACCCTAAAGACTCATTCAAAAAGCTCCTAGATCTGATAAAAGAATTCAGTAAAGTTTCAGGATACAAAATCAGTGTACACAAATTAGTAGCACTGCTATACACAAATAGCTGAGAAATTAAGCTGAAAAAAAAAATACATCAAGCTGAGATACAAATCAATAACTCAATCCCTTTTACAACAGTGGCAAAAAAATAAAATACATACACACATACATACCAAGAATATACCTAACCAAGGAAGTGAAAGATCTCTACAAGTAAAAGCAAAAAACACTACTGAAAGAAATAATTTATGGCCAGGCATGATGGCTCACACCTGTAATCCCAGCACTTTGGGACACCAAGGTGGGTGAATCATGAGGTAAAAGATCGAGACCATCCTGGCTAACACAGTGAAACCCCGTCTCTGCTAAAAATACAAAAATTAGCCGGGTATGGTCACACACACCTGTAGTCCCAATCACTCAGGAGGCTGAAGCAAGAGAATCACTTGAACCAGGAGGCAGAAGATGCAGAGAGCCGAGATCACGCCACTGTATGCCAGCTTGGGCGACAGAGCAAGATTCCATCTCAAAAAAAAAAAAAAAGAAAAAGAAAAGAAAAGAAAAGAAAGAAAAGAAAAAAGAAAAAGAAAAAGAAAAAAAGAAATAATTTACAACACAAATAAGTAAAACTTTAATAGACTTACAGCATCTTGAGGAGTTGCAATTGGACAGAGAATTACCCAGTGAAGGGTCAATATTCAGAAATCCATGGAGTTACCCCAAAAAAGTTCCCTTTTCCTTCAATTTTATAATCAGGCATCATATGGCTGTATTTTTCATTGTTCTATGATTTCCTTTCTTTTGAAAAGTCCATATAATCTTATATGTAACTTCATTTTGTTTGTTTTAAGGTGTTTTGGAAAATCAAACTGGGATCCTTTTTGATGTGAAAAAGTTAAATAGTCTAATATCTTTCATCCAGTGAGGAACATAATGGAAGAAACTTATTTAAGTAAATTTAAATATGAGTAATATGTTTGACAACATAATGTCAGGCGTGCTAGAATTCATCTGGAGATATTTATAGTCTTTATGAATAAGTGTATTATATCAAAAAGTGTGGAGAGCCCACAAAAAAGTGACAAGAGTACCAGACAGGGCCTAAAAAGAGACACTTTTGAGTTTTCATTGTTCCTATTTCTCCTGAGCATGCCCTATCATTATTTGTTGTGGGATTTGGATCACTGTGGCAATTGAAAGGAAAAGGTTATAAGTTAGTATATAATTTAACCATAAATGTTAACTATATAAAACTAAATAAAGCTTTACCCCCCCCCCAAAAAAAAAACCTTCACACTAAATTTGCTACATTTCTTTGCCTTCTCCAATGAAACTGTCATGTAAAAACATCCTAAGATTTTCTTAACCCACCTTGGTCCATCTTTTCTTTGATATCATGGGATCACAAAAGTGATGGAGTGTAGCAGAGCTCCTGTTGGCAGTAAAAACATGATGTCTCTGAGTCAATCATCCAGTTCCCATTAAATCGTGGGGCAAAAAGTATCAGCACATTCCATGCTCTTTGCTGCTCTTAAAATCAAGTACACCACAGAACCCTCACTAGGCCTACAACATTACACCAAATTTTGGTCTCTGATTCTTAGTTATGATTTATTATTCAGGTACAGAAATCATAGCTTCCATGGGTGGGAAATGAGGAAAGATAGAAAGGCCACATTTTGGTGATACATACTTCCCCCATGTCTCTAATCATGAAAGGTCTTCTTACTCTTCTGTTGTGTAGAAGTAGGTGCTACAAGCAAAGCTGTAGCTTTGTATAACCTACCTCATTCTTCTACATCTACATTCCTGATCCTCAGGATCTGACACATTTCCCTGACCCCAAATTCCCTCTTTTTTCCTTTCTCACTCTCTACACTCCCTGCACTGTATTTGTTCAAGGTAGAGCCTCAGGCTATATCTTCTAAAATGTTGGAGCTGAGAAAAGCTATAGTGCTTACTCAAGTCCAGATTCCTCTTTTTACCTATGAGTAAATTGTAGACCAGAGAGAAAAAGTCATTAGACCAAGTTAACACAACCATACTTTGGCCACAATAGCACTACATTCTGGGTCTTCTCACTTTCAGCCAAATCTTCTTTCTATTCCCCTCATGCCTTGTTGTACAGAAACAACAACAAAAAAAGACTTAACATATGACCTATCATATAAAAGTAATTTTTTAATTATGAATTTATAATTTTATAAATTGGGATTTGAGGATCTCATTTCCTGTCTCTCATCTCTGCCCCCTACAAAGCTAGTATAGAAGTAATTAGAAAAGACACCCCCATTATTCACTGATATTTAGAAAGGTCTCACCCATAAAGATGCCATTTTACCAGAAATACAGTCTTATCCATTTAGTTATTTAAGTCCAACAAATATGTTAGAAGGCATACTTCAGAATCAAGTCATGAACATTAGATATATAAACAGTCAACTTCCTGGAAAAGTTAACAACTTGAAAAGAGATGATTTCCTCTAAGGACCCAACTTCTCCTAGTGGAAAATACATTATCTCACAAATAGGAGCTTGTTTCCTGCTTTTTGTTAATAAGGGGAGCCAATGTTAGAATGAAGGCCTCAGGGATAAAAATAAAATGAGTGGAACAGTTCTTGGCAAGGCTGCCTCGGGGATTTGGCTTCTTGACAGTGAAAATAGGCCTCAACTATATAAATTATGCAGGTTGGGACAGCCTAAGTCTCAGCCTTCCTTGATGGAGTCATGTGGGAAAGAACGTCTAGACATCAGAAATCAAGTTATTGCTTTTATAATTCCCATTTTAAAAACTGCTAAGAGCAGTACCTGCAATGGACTGTAATGTAGAACTATGTAATGTCTATCAAATTTACTGCAGCAGTCATATGAAGCAGAAATTTGGACCAGTTGGAAATTATCAATTATTCCAAACAGTGTCATCATTTGAAAACATCCCGCTTCTTGCTTTTGGAAAGAAAAAAAACAGTTTGTAAGAGGAGAAATTCAGCAGACAATAGATCTGCATATGTTATTTATGAGCCCCACGATGGTAAACCTCTTTATTGCCTCCAAGGAAAACAGAGACCCTCTTGTAGAGGTTTCTTGCATCTCAATTTGCAGGTTAGAAACACTGTATATAATAGCAAAGACTTGGAATCAACCAAAATGCCCATCAATAATAGACTGGATACAGAAAATGTGGCACATATACACCATGAAATACTAAGCAGCCATAAAAAAGGATGAGTTCATATCCTTTGCAGGAGCATGGATGAAACTGGAAACCATCATTCTCAGCAAAGTAACACAAGAACAGAAAACCAAACACCGCATGTTCTCACTCATAAGTGGGAGTTGAACAATGAGAACACATGGACATGGTGGGGGGCAGGGAGCATCACACACCAGGGCCTGCCAGGGAGTTGGGGGCTTGGGGAGGGATAGCATTAGGAGAAATACCAATGTAGATGATGGGTTGATGGGTGCAGCAAACCACCATGGCACATGTATACCTATGTAACAAACCTGCACATTCTGCACATGTACCCCAGAACTTAAAGTGCGATGATAGCAATAATAATAATAAAATAAACACTAAGGAAAACAGTAAATGAAACTGTGGGCTGCTATTAGTTTAAAGTGACTAGCCATAATTAAGAAAGGTAGTACGTATTTTGGATGGTTATAAAAGAAATCAAAGAGAATTCAAAATTCTGTAACAAAAGACCAAAAAATGTTAACTGTAGTAAGAATCAATGGAAAGTCATGTATTTGGGTCTTAAAAGATAATTGCCCAACCACAGCTTGAGGAAACCTTGGGTCAACAAGAGCTTTTCTTGGACTTTCAGTTTATTACAAAAGCAATAACCTAATAATGTAGTGAAACACCTAAAATAACTAATGAAATCTTTACTTCTTGTGTATAAATAAGATACTACATCAGAAATAATTCCACTCTTATTCCTGAACTTGTCTAAACCTATACCTTGTGCATTGAGTTAATTTTTTAATCAAACATTTTACATACATCCTCAATCTCCATAAAAACTATTAGGTAAATGTTATTTTTTACTCCCATTTTACATATAAAGAAATAGACACTAGAATATTAAACAACTTTCATGAGATTATACAGATACTAGATGGCAGACCTGGGATTGGACCTAGGTAGACCAATTCTAGAGCCTATAATTGGAAGGCAATAATTTTGATAACAAGTATGAAGACTGAATTATATGAAAAACAGCAGAAAGAACTAAAGCATTTTATTTTGATTAAAATAAGTGAAGGACTATAATTTTCTTCAACCTTCTGAAGTAATACTATTTGAAGTAATAGCATGTGGGAGAGGAAATTGCTTTCAAATACAGAACTAGGGTCAATGTGTAAAAGTGATGAAAGTTTAGGTTCCGAGTCAAGGTAATTTGTATAGCAATTTGATTTAAAAATACAGTGACCCAAAGAATTGTTTAATTTAACAGTGTCCTGTCTTGAATTCAGCTTTTTAACTAGACGTTAAATTATAACCCTTCATTGCTTCCTTATAATAAGTGCCAAAAGATGATACAAAGTGGTACAGATATTCTGGAAGTAAAAGAATGTGTTTAGTACAATAACCAGAAAACACTTCATGAAGAAGATAATAGTTAATACTTTAGCCTTGACTCTGTGATATAGTCTTAATTGTTGATATGAGAAATGACAGCCCTGGTAATAGGTGTTGGGATGTGGAAGGAAGGCACTGAGATTGTAAAGGAAGGTAAGATGCAATCATATGATGTAGGAGCTCAAATACAACTGAAACATTTGGGTCGCAGGATAGACATTATCAGACATGAATGCAGGAAAGAAAACTCTGGCACTGCTCTGCAATAGATTAAGTGACGATGACAAATATTTATAATACCATTAAGGTTGTAAAAGGTTGTCACATACATGTGACATACTAGTTGTGGCTATGGCAAGCATAATAAATCTGCTTAGATCCTAGTAAGAATTAATGCAGATGTGAAGAAGGAGATTCGAGTGGAAAAGCAGCAAAGTATACTGGTTAGGAACAACATCTGTAGCCAGTCAGACTTGGGTGTACATCCCCACGTCGTTACTTACTAGTTACGTGATTTGGCAAGTGGTGCTCTCAGCCTCAGTTTCCTCACGAGTTTAAAAATAACTAACTCATACATACTTCAAGGTTTAAATTACACAATGCATACAAAGCCCACCGTATTGGAAGTTCTCAGTAATCACTGGTGATGATGATTAATGATGGGGAGAGGGGAGAAAAGAGATAGAAGCAGCAGGCACAGGGCTTGGTTAGCCGTACGACTTGCCAGATGATTGAATGTAGGGAATAGGAAAAAATAGCTGCAGGAGCAGTCAAAAATAACTTAGAATATTCAAGTATTTATAGTTGGGAGAATGGTTGTGCCATTAATAGATCAAGGTTGTCAGCTAGTGTTGAATTCAGGTTTGAAAGAGAAAAGAAAACAACTGTGGAAACTTCAAGAGGACATGATCTCAACTCTCCTGCACAGAAATTTAGTGCCACTTAATCTATCCAGCTGATCCCAGAGCCCCAGTAAAAATGTAGCACCCCGGTTGTTTGTGGCCTTCTGGTCTCAGCACTCTCCAGCTCCTTGCTTCTCAAAATTGGGATCACAGACTAGCAGCATTGGAGTCCCCTAGGAGCCCCCAAGGAGCTTGTGAGAAATGCAGAATCTCAGGCTTCTCTGCAAACCAACTGAATCAGAATTTGCATTTTAACAGGAATCTAAGGTGATTAGTATGCACAAAAGTTGCTAGAGGACAGTGGGGACTGGCAAAGGGGATGTCAGTTAATTAGATGACTGAATCTCAATTGTTTACTCTTTAGACTGTAATCTGATTAAAGGAATTTTATTGTGTTTGTTGACTACATGAATACGTTGAAGAATTGTATACCATAGCCTCACTCTGCCTCATTTTGTTCCATTTTAACTTTGTGGGCTGTTTATATGTCTGGAAAAGAAAACACACACAGAAATGTTATATTGTTTGAAGTAAAACAACTGTCGAACTAAAATATTGACTTGTTTAAATTCCATAAAATGATAAAAATTACCACAAAGTGATGGCATTTGCCCTCATAAAAAGAAGTTAGCTTGGCTCTTAGTATTATATTCAGGTTTTGAAACAAAAACTCTTCTATTCAATTACTCAAACCATATCTTATATTTTATTTAGCAAACTTGCGCTTGTAAACCCATGCAGTTTTCTTTTGTATCTTCAGGTGTAATATATCGTAGTGCTTTATATAAAACAAATTATTTTTGACAGTGGTTATTTAGAAGAAGCTTTCATAAATATGTCACACAAAAACATCTGGTATTACTCGAAGTCTATTTATTTTTATTATCACAGTAGATTGTCTCCATTACATATTTTGGAATGCATTCAATTCTGATTTGTAAAAATTACTTCAGAAACAGTTTAATATATTTCCTCCAGCATAAGGAGAATATACATTTTTGAAATGTGGATACTGAGAGTGGGGATTGGATTTTGGGGGGACATACCTGATCAACCATATTTATCATTTCAAATTTTTGTTTTAAATAAAAATCATTACCCACATTCATTTCATATGTAACTGAACTCCTTATTAATTCATTCAATAGATATTTATTAAACACATACTACATGTGAGGGTGTTAGAACCCATGTGCTGGGGACTAAAAAGATAATGGTAAGCAGGAAAATACACGGTAATTTCCCTAAATGATCTTACAGATATCAAACAAATAACGTACAATTAAAACAGTGAAACAGATACATGATGCAGTAAGACTGTGAGTGATAGGCCCGTGAGATTTTATGGAGGTGTTGCCCTGAGGAAGTGACAGTACCGTTAAGAGACAGAAAGAGGGCAGCTGCAAATTTAGATGCAAAAGGTATTAGAGAGCTCAGGGAGTAGGAAGCAGCCAAATACAGTGAGTTCCAGGCATAAGAAACAACAGAGGCCCTGCGGAATGGCACACTAAGGGAGATAAAAAAAGAAAAGGCCAGCATGTGGCGGGAGTACAGAAATTGAGAGCAGCTGCTGGGCACAGTGGCTCATGCCTGTAATCTCAGCACTTTGGGAGGCGAAGGTGGGTAGATCACCTGAGGTCAGGAGTTCAAGACCAGCCTGGCTAACATGGCGAAACCCTGTCTCTACTAAAAATACAAAAAATTAGCCGCGCGTTGTGGCGCACGCCTGTTCCAGCTCCTCGGGAAGCTGAGGCAGGAGAATCGCTTAAACCCAGGAGGCAGAGGTTGCAGTGAGCCGAGATTGCACCATTGCACTCCAGCCTGGGTGACAAGAGTGAAACTCCATCTCAAAACAAAAAATAAAGACAAACAAACAAAAAAATGAAATAGAGAGCAGCCTGGAATACACAAGGTTGGCATATCAAATGGAGGTGAGACCAGGCAGGATGTGGTGAGCCGTGGTAAGATTTTACTATTCCATCTGCATCATTACAGCAAGCTTGACTTAAGAAAAAAAAAGTCATATTTGCACTGACAGATTAGAAAAAAGATTAGAAGTAAATGAGAGAAGAGTCTTTAAGAGGCTAATGTACAATAGTACCAGTGAATACTCTAGAATTTAACTACCAGAAAAATCCAGTATATCAGATGTTCATCTGTGACCCTTTCTAGACAACCTCTTTTTTTTTTTTTTTTTTTTTTTTTTGAGACAGTGTCTTACTCTGTTATCCAGTGGAGTGTAGTGGCACAATCACAGCTCACTGCAGTCTCTACCTCCTGCTGTCAATCAATCCTCCAGCCTCAGCCTCTCGAGTAGCTAGAATTGTAGGTGTGTGCCACCACCACATCTGGCAAATTTTTGTATATTTTTGTAGAGATGGAGTCTCCCTGTGTTGCCCAGGCTGATCTTGTACTCCTGGGCTTAAGCAATCCTCCCTCTTAGGTCTCCCAAAGTCCTGGGATTACAGGCATGAGCCACCATGCCATGAGCCACCATGCCAAGCCCCTTCTTTTTATTAATCTCATCTCTAACCACAATCTCAACTCCACAACCATACACTGTATACTTATTCTTCAATGAATTTCACATCTTTTCTTCCTCTGAGTTTTTACATAATGTTTATTCTTCTCAGAATGACACTCTCTTTTCTCTGCTTCTTTCTTTAAAACATGCCTGAAAGCTTACCTCCTTAAGAAGACCTTGACAGTTTTCCCCAGGAAGAGTTCATTTTCCACCTCTCTGCTGGCACCAACACCTTATAACAACTAGATATATAACATTTATCACATGGTACAGTTATTATTTGGGGGGAGGATTTTTTGCCAACACATCAGATGACTTCAAGCTATTGTTTTAAGCCATTCAAAATTATTCAGTGAACATTTGTAGAAGCCCCAAATAGGAAATATAAGTAAACAGTTTTTTCAGCTGAGGCAGGGATAGGGGTTTTATTATCCCTCTAGAATTTCCTCAGAGAAGAATCCAGAATGATCCCAAGTTGGCATCATCTGCAGTCCAAAATGATACATTAATAAAATATACATCATGAATTCAGTATCGGTAGAAGTCAAATTACTTCTCAACACAGCCATTCTTTTTCTATTTTTTTAACTTTTATTTAAAGTAAAAAATAAAAGTAAAAAGTTTTTTTTTTCTTTTTACTTTTATTCAGGGGAACACGTGCGGGTTTGTTATACAGGTAAATTGCACGTCACAGGGGCTTGATATACATATTATTTCATCACCCAGGTAATAAGCATAGCACTTGATTGGTAGCTTTTTGAACATCACTATCCTTCCACCCTCCACCCTCAAGTAGGCCCTGGTGTCCATTGTTTCCTTCTTTGGGTCCATATGTAGTCAAAGTTTAGCTCCCACTTATAAGTGAGCACATGTGGTATTTGGTTTTCTGTTTCCGCACTAGTTTGCTGAAGATAATGCCCTCCACTTGCATCCATGTTGCTGCAAAAGACACAATCTCATTCTTTTTTATGACTGCATAGTGTTTCAGGGTGTATATGTATCACATTTTCACCATTGCTGGGCATTTAGGTTGATTCCATGTCTTTGCTATTGGCAACACAGCCATTCTAAGATGCTAGAAAGTCATCATCTATTAACTTTGAAGTTTTATAAATATGGGTCTAGCAACATCTCTGTACCCCACAAATTTCAGCATACAGGTAGAAGTCCCTGAATGATTTTTTGCAGCCACTGCTACTTGGCTTAAGATATAAGATAAGTTTACCTGATCCAACCAGTTCAGTAGGCACTGGAACAGATAGGGCAACATAGAACATTGCTAATGTCCAAAAGCTCTCTTCATAGGAATTACCTCAAAAAGTGTTCTCCCTCTTGGTCTCTCCAACATCTGAGGTACCATTGAGAAACTTGTTGAACTGAGAATTACGAAACTTATTTTCAATTATTTCCTATGTAAATCTTCATAGGCAACCAATGTCTCACACATGTAGAGGCACTTAGAACTTCTTGTGTCATTATCAGTCTTTGGAGTATCAGCCAACATGAAAACAGAATCTCATCATAGTATTCTTCTAAACATACCTAGCTTATTCCCTGGTATAGATTAAAGGAGAAACACATGCTGTTCATTTTCAGCAGGGTACACTTAAATAGCTTATTTTATGTAGAGTAGTAACATTGTTGGTGCCTTTTAGGTCCTTACAATAAATATAGGTGCTGATCATATGTGCCAGGCAAAGACCAAAACTAAGATGGAGCTTACATTGTATTGTATCTGATTGACAATAATTTGAAAAATAAATACATAATATATTACGGGTGATAAGTGGTACAAGAAGAAGAAAAAAATAAAGCACAAGAAGAGTGTAAGGAGTAATACAGGGAGAGGGTTACTCTTTAAATTGAGTGATCAGGTCAAACCACTCTGAAAATACATTTGAGCAAAAGCTTGAATAAAGCAAGGGAGAAAATCAGGAAGAAAACTTGAGAAGAAACCTTCCCAGCAGGAAAAAGAAAAAAAGAAGAACACCTATCAAGTTGATCCCCTTCATTTCTCTTCTCGCCATCTTCACTGTCACTCTTATTTCATACCATCATCGTTTCTTGCCGCCTTGCTGCAATTGCCTCCAACGTGTTCTCCTTGCCTCTGGTCTTTTATTCTCAAATACATTCTCCACAGTGATATCTGTGTGATTCTAAATTGAAAATATAACATAACCCCCAACTTAAAACTTTCAGAATCTTTCAATAATCTACTGATAGAGTCCAAACTCATGACACGATATGCATAGCCTTTCGTTGTCAGACTACTGTCTATCTAATTAGCTTCTCGTTTTTACCCTAGTGTGCACTAAACTACTTGCTCTCCTTAAAATGCTCCATGTACATGCTTTCCTCTCGGCTTGAAATATCCTTCACCCTAATTAGCCTTTAAGACTCACCTCTCACTTCCCCTTCTGGGTCTTTATTAGTTCCTCTTACCTACCTGACCAAGCTAGTCACACTCTACTGTGTGCACTCATAGTACCCTGAACACAGCAACTTTTTTAACGTACTACTGGGTTTGTAGTTGTTGCTTTTCTCTCATTACATTATTTACCTCCTTGGATATAGAAACTTTCCTATATATATCTTCATATCTCCAGGATCTACCTCAGTGCTTGCCACATTATATGTCCTAAATAACTGATAAGAAATGGGGAAAAATGATATATTAATGTGATAGAATGCCTGAGGGACTGAAACTCAGAAGAATCAGATCAACCTAACTTACAGCATAAATTTGGATACGTTTCTTTCACTTCTAGGCTTTGGTTTTCTCATTTTTAAAATCATGCCTCTTAACTAGATACTCTCAAAGGCCCATTCAGCTCTGAAAGGTTCCAAACATTTGTCTGAAATTGAATAGTGTTAATGTTGTTCTACTTTTTTAGCAAAGCCCCAAAGCAGACAAAGTCCTCTAGCCACCTGAGAAAGTCAATTATCTTTCAAACAGTAAGCAATGTATTTCTTAATCACTGGCAGAAGCACTTCCAATTTTTTATAAATAGAAATCTTTTGGTAACATAAACAAAATTGATTGAACCTGGAGATTGAGCTTTTGGAAAATATGAGCAAATCTCTCATCTCCTTTGGAAGATGAGCATGATTTTGAAATGTTTCATCTGACTGAAGTCAGCTTGTACATGAAAATCCCACTTTAGATGTTAATGGCACTTTTGCTTGGAGTCTTTCTGCTTAATCACTGAAGTCATCTACTAAGGTCAAAAGTATTTAGCAAAATAAGTATTTTTTAAGCAGAATTTGTACTTTTCTAATGATATTTGGAAAAAAAGTTTTCTTACTTATGGAATATTCATTATTGGCAATTTGGAGTGCATTTGCAAGCCACAAAAATCCTGCACTGATTATAGGCTTTCTCCAATTTTTTATACTGTGTTCTGGAGGCAACTCAATTTGGTCAAACTGGAGCCAAGGTGTAGAGGTCTTATACTGGAAACACACATGGCAGCCAAGTATCATGTTATGCTGCAACATGGCTGAGTAGGAGAGATCATGTGAGACATTTGGAATACAGGAAGATATTTTTTCAACTGCTGTTCAGTCAAAGTCAATATAAAAGAAAAGCCGACGTTAAGAGACTATGAATATGATAGCCCTGTGAATTCTACAACTATAATTACAAGTGTTTGTGGGACAGAATCAACTGAGTCTCAGGGTAAAGTCATTGATGACGAGTGGCAGAAATTCAGCTTGCAGTGAATGTAATTTCAATCTCTTCTTGCTAAACATAAGCCTTTGTCATCAGAATGTCTGAAACTGACATATAGAAAGAGTTCATGTTATATCTAATACAAAAGCAAAATTGGTTATATACCACTTTCTTTCTAAATGGTGGCTTTAAAAAATAAGCTTAAGTCACAAAGATTCCAATGATTTCAATTTACTTCTGCAAAATTTGTATTAAAAATAGAATATGATCTAGAGACAAGCACCATTGTCTTTCTCTCCTCTCTCTCTCTCTCTCACACACACACACACACACATACACATACACAGAAAGAGAGTAGCTCAGTACTTGACAAGTTTGTTTTTCTGGAATGTACAGTTTGTATTGGCACAAGGTAGTAATTTGACAGAAAGTTAAAGAAGTCATTTGGTGAGCAGTTTAAGCTATAAAAATCCTGTGTAATTAAAAGCAATAAATGACTATTAGGAGAGTTTCTTGCAGTGGTTAATAATCAATGTATGAATTGAGAGAAAGCAATGCTTTATTTTCCTCACTTCATAGTTCTAATAAACTCAGTCCTCCAAATATGCCTTCGATTTAAGAAAAAAAAAAATGTTTCTTAACTCATGAAATAGCCATCACATTCCAAAAACCTACAACCAGAAACTTGTGCTTTGACACTTAGGTGAAAGAGAAAGAGAGAATTTGAAAATCACAATTTATTGTTTAACATAAGAGAAGACAGAAACTGCAATGCCACACAAACTTTTATTGCTATCAAATCAAATCACAGAAGTCTATAAGATTGATTCAGTTTCATCAGAAAAAATTGTTGTCTCAAGTTCAGTATTCCCTGCTCAAGAAAGCAAAGGTGCAGAGAATACATTTTTGGACACTAATATTTGTTTTCATTTTTCAGTCTGGGACTTGAAATGAGCAGTTTCAATTATAAGAATAATTCATTTATACAGAAGAATGACTTTCATAAAGGTGCCTAACCTTACAAAGACTGCTGCACATTTCTAAAGAAGCTTCATGCACTGACATACTGGATCTGTAAAGTGATACACATTTCATTTCCAAGAGACTATTAGGCACCTCTACCCAAATAAATACCTATAATTTCTCCCTTTTCTTTCCATAGTGACTTTGCCAAGGCCATGTGAGCCAATTCCTGACTATGTTTACATGTATTATCATGGAAGTAGCCACTGTAACAGCACAAACTTCCTAATGAATCCAATTTGTTAAGGTTTTCTGTTAGTGTAGATGATGAGCATAAAAAGAGAAATGTAAACAAGATACAATTGTTTGGGTTTATGCTTGAAAAACAGAGGAAACTCAATAATGTGGTTAGAGAAAAGGTAATTTTTCCTAGGAAGCAAAAAGAAAGACTTGCTTTTATTTTTATTTTTATTTATTTATTTATTTTTCCTTGAGACGAAGTCTGTCACTAGGCTGGAGTGCAGTGGTTCGATCTCAGCTCACTGAAACCTCCGCATCCCAGGTTCAAGCAATTCCCCTGCCTCAGCCTCCTGAGTAGCTAGAAGTACAAGCACATGCCACCACGCCCAGCTAATTTTTTTTTTTTTTTTTTTTTTTTTGTATTTCAGTAGAGACGGGGTTTCACCATGTTGGCAGGATGGTCTTGAACTCCTGACTTTGTAATCTGCCTGCTTCGGCTTCCCAAGGTGGTGGGATTACAGGCATGAGTCACTACACCTGGCCTACTTTCATATTTCTGGGAAGGGAAAACATGTCATATCTTTAATGTTTCATTTCAACTTTGGTGACAGTGATATGAATAGAAGATCCTTCTGTTGGAACACCTAGAATTCACCTCTGTGCTTTGGCTCTTAAGGAGTGTGTGAGTTTTATCCTATCTCCCTTTCTGAATACAATATGACCTTGCTCAAAATCACAACATTCACATAGGAAGTGAGAATCTTCTGAATCTTGTGTACTCTACAGGAGGGGTTTCAAACCTGTCAGTAAAGAGCTACCAGTGGCTCTCCAAACTTTATGGAATTGCCTATTGCATAGTTTGGCTCTCCAAAAGAAGCAGAAGAGACCTTGTGTATAGATTGAAGGTTCCTAGGAGCCACAACCTGCTCTGCTCTGATGGAGAAATGGGAGAAATTAGTTAACCCCTCCAGCCTGCTTCTACTTTTTCCTCCTTAGCAAGTGCTCACTCTTCCTTTGTAACCTTCCTGTCCTTTTCTTATTTCTTGCCTTCTCCCTCAACTTTTTTTTTCTTGTTCTTCCTCTACCATCTTCTTCCTTTACCTGTATCTCTTTCATCTACCTCTTTCTTCTCTACTCTTTTGATATTTATTGTTCTTCCACTCCTTTGTCGGTTTTGCCAGTAGCCCACTAATGTCAGGCACTGTTCTATGCAATGCAAAAATATTAAATTAAATTTTAAAATTTTGCAGATTTGCATTCAAGGAGGTCACAATCTCTTGCCAAAAATGAGAAAGTATGAAACATGTTTTCACCAGTTACAGCACACCAGTGTATTACATTCAAGTTTAAGACTGGACTTATTCATAAATATCACTTAAATAAAATACTGCAGATAATGTCTTTCTCATAATATTTAAAATTATGAGTGACACTTCATAGGTCACTTATTCCTGGTCTGTACTACTATCAACAAATTAGTTTGCCTGACATCATGGAATATTTTACAGGCATATCGACAAGCAAAATAGCATTGTGTATGAGTGTCTCTGGGGCATTTTCCCAGGAAGTCTTTGCTATCAACCAACCTGACTCTGAGTGTGAAGATTCTCAAAGCCCTCTGTGTATTTCCATCTTACAGTATGTACAGACTTGGAGTACAATAAACACTTTATTTCCAATAAATGAATTTAATCTGCTCTGGTTTGAACATCTGTCCCCTCAAAAAACTCACAGCGAGATTTAATCTCCAATGTGCCAGTATTGAGAGGTGGAGCCTTTAAGAGGTGATGAGGTGATGAGGGCTTTGCACCCACGAATAGATTAATTGATTCATGGTTTAAGAGATTAATGGGTTATTGTGGGAATGGGACTGTTGGCTTCATAAGAACAGGAAGAGAGAGTTGAGCTAGCACACTCATCCCTTTCCAAGTGATTCCCTGTGCCACTGCAGGGCTCTGCACAGAGTCCCCATCAGCACGAAGGCTCTCACCAGATGTATCCTGTCTACCTTGAACTGCCCAGACTCCTGAACTCTGAGAAATAAATTTTGTTACTCAGAAATTACCCAGTTTTAGGTTCTTTTATAAGCCACAGAAAACAGACTAAGACATAATTTAATTTACCCATGATCACCCCCATATCCTGTTATCAATATCCATTATCAATATGTTGCAACCATATCCCACAAGTTTGTGAAATTCTTTCTCTATTCTTTGGGGCATCCTTCTCCTCCCAGGGTATCTAGAGTCCTGGATATTTACATGTCTTCAGAGTCGAATTTTCTTTCTACCCAAATTCACATGTTGAAACCCTCACCCCTAGTATCTCAGAAAATGTCTGTGTGGAGATAAGACCTTTAAAGAGGTAATTAAGTTTAAATGAGGCTGTTAGGATGGAATTCAATCCAGCCTTACTGGTGTTCTTGTAAGAAGTGGAGATTAAAACACAGATATGCATATGCACAAAGGAAAAGCCAAGTGAAGGTGCAAGGAGGAGATGGCCATTTGAAGGCCAAGGAGAGAGGCCTCAGAGGAAAGCCGCCCTACCACAACCTTGACCTTGGATTTCCAGTCTCCAGAATTGTGAGAAAATACATTTATGATGTTTAATCCATCTAGTCTGTGATATTTTGTATGGCAGCAGCACTGGCAAACTAATATAACATGGATCTCAATGTCACTTCTTAATAATATCCCATACACTAACTCTACACTCATACATTAACTAACTCATCTCATATCCTAACTACCCATCACATACACTAACATCTCAGGATCTACTTCATGGGGAATCCAAGTTGAGACAAGATTATTTGACTTTTCCTCAGGCCCAGACCTCTAGATGTATGCCTGATTCCTGAACAGAGAGAAGACTGTAAGTTGAGATTGAGAACCAGACCCAATAACGTATTAGAGCTCAAGCATTATCACTTTTGAAACTAAAAGTCTAACCTAATGGAAAGAATACCCTGCAACTGTAGAATCTTGGGGTCTTTGGGTGCCTGCTAGCAAAGCAGTGGCAGTGTCCACTATTTCATCAACCAGGAAATGGTGGGCATCAACCAGGAACTCTTGTGCTTAGTTAAGTAACTTTATGTAACAATACTAATGAC
Organism: Rhinopithecus roxellana; assembly: GCF_007565055.1. Taxonomy (NCBI): domain Eukaryota; kingdom Metazoa; phylum Chordata; class Mammalia; order Primates; family Cercopithecidae; genus Rhinopithecus; species Rhinopithecus roxellana. The sequence continues at coordinate 27,180,377 of NC_044563.1, forward strand.
CATACAGGTTCCAAACCTAGATGGTCATCACATCACCTGAGTTTTCTTAAAAATACAGGCTCCTGGCCGGGCGCGGTGGCCCAAGCCTGTAATCCCAGCACTTTGGGAGGCCGAGACGGGCGGATCACGAGGTCAGGAGATCGAGACCATCCTGGCTAACACAGTGAAACCCCGTCTCTACTAAAAAATACAAAAAACTAGCCGGGCGAGGTGGCGGGCGCCTGTAGTCCCAGCTACTCGGGAGGCTGAGGCAGGAGAATGGCGTGAACCCGGGAGGCGGGGCTTGCAGTGAGCTGAGATCCAGCCACTGCACTCCAGCCTGGGTGACAGAGCGAGACTCCGTCTCAAAAAAAAAAAAAAAAAAAAAAAAAAAAAAAAAAAAAAAAAAAAAAAAAATACAGGCTCCTGTGCTCTACTCTAGACCAATTGAATCAAAATTCTCTAAAGGTAGGGCCCAGAAATGTAATTTTTAAATCTTCCCAGATCATTCTAATCATGATGGGTTTAGGAACCAGTGGCATAGAATATATATAAGATATCCATGTGGACTCCCAGAGGTAATGGGAGGACACCTGGCAGGTGATAAGGCAAGAGGATTCAATTGTCAACAGAATGGTGGTCATATATGCATTTAGAGACTAGTGAGGCCTCAGGAGAAGGCACAATATGTTATAAGTAAAACCTGTTTGGATGTGGGATTCAGACAAACCCAGATTCAGGTTCAGCTTATCTACTTACTGGCCATGTGTCCCTGGGAAAAACATGACAATTCTTATTGTTTCATTTTCTGCACCTGTGAAATAAGGATACAAGCACCTTACTTTAGAAGGTCGCTGTGGAAATTATGTTGAACTTCCCATCCCTCATCCCTCCCATTCCTTTCACAACGTCTGGCACCCCAGTACAAACTCCATTAACGTTTAGAAAAGGAGATGTAGAAAGTAAGGATCAGTAACAAATACATTATCTCTTTTCCAATTTCTATAAGAATTTTTTTCTAATTTCTGTAAGATGAATATTTGGAAGGCAGTGGCCCACTTAGAACCATTTAAATGCTTTCTTTTTTCAGAGTTTTCATTTAGGCTGAAATTGGTTTAAGGACAGAAGATGATTCTCTAGTGACATGAAATTTTTTAACACTGAGAGTAATTTGCTATGTGAGTCATTGGCTCTGCTTACAGCAAAATAGTTTTTAACGACTTGGATGAAAATATGTAAGGGAGGCTGATCAAATCTGCAAATGACGGGATCAGGAAGGGAGAGCTACTGCATGACTTATCACACGAGCCTCCTAAAGACCTTGACTAATTATCCTGGTGGGCCAAAATGAATAAGATGCAATGAAACTGGCATAAGAGTAAAGCCCAGTGCTGGGATCCTGGAGAGTATTTTAGCAAATGAAAAATAGAAGGGACTTAATAAATAGTTCCTGTAAAAGTCTCCTAAGAGTTCTAACTCACTAGGAAGAGCAGAATTTTCTCACATTTATTTTGTACTTCCATAGAATATTATACCTATCAGAGACTACAATAGCATGTAGAATATTGTGCTGCATCATTCTCTGAGAATCTGTCTCCATTTTAGTCTATGTGTAGTATAAAAATGAGATTATGTCTTGTTTTTCTTTAAATATCCAATATTAATATCAAATCTGGCATAGAGTATATTCTCAGTAAAGATTTGTTCTATGAATTGAAATATGTGTGAATGTAAGAATAACGGTATACATCAATGGAATAAGGTCCTCAAAATCAAGATATGAAAGAAATGGTTGCCTAAGTAGGGATGGAGAGAAGGACTATGTATTTATTAACCAATATTGATGATGTTAACTTCCAAAGATTGACTTTGCCTGCATAACAATTCTGCAAGTGCAGTGTGATAATGTAGCATTTTCTGAGGTACGATCCTCACTTACAAGGGACTCTGAGGAGAAGAAATACTCAGGGTAAGAGGATGGTTTCTGTCCTCAAAATTGGTCACTAATTTCTTAATATTCTAGCACTCTGAGATTCACAGTACAGTGTAATATGTTAAAGGCTCTGGGAAGTTCTACTACAAATAAAGTTTCTTTATCCTAATTTTCAACCCTGTTGCTGATGAATTAATTTAATCACGGAATCAATTTTGTGTGTGAAAGATACCTATTAGCCTCCCAGGGAAAGCACTGGGGGAATGCTATGGGGTAGAAGCTCTGAACTAGGAATTGAGAACTCTAGGTTCTTGTGGTGACTCATCATTACTGACCTCATGTCCTTGGACATAAAGCCATAGTTTTCCTATCTCTGAAATGAGTTGTTAATGCTGGATTTCCTTTCATCTTTATCACTGTCATGCCTTATGATCCGTAGAACTGGGAGCATGCTCTAACAGTATTTGTAAGTATGGTAGTATGGTAAAAATTGCTACATCTCGCCAATACCCAGATCTTCTTTTTTTCCTCTGTATACGGGAGACTATGCTTCCCAGCATTTTGGGGACTGCGGGAGTCATGTGTCTAGTTCTGACTAATAAAATACTACTAATAATAATGGAATGGGATGCAGCACTTCCAGGCTGAGTCAGTGAAAAGTTTTGCATGATTTTCCAGTCCTCCTCCCCAGTGTTCCAGCAATCATGGAGAAAGTCTCACATTGAGATGGTGGCGCCACAAGACCGAGGTGGCATGGATTGCTGAATCACTGCCCTGGCAGCTGCCCTGGAGAGTTGTCTGGACTTCCAGCAGATTTTGTGTTAGTGAGAAATAACTTGAGGTGTTAAATCATTGGGATTTGGGGGTTGTTTGTTACCACAGCATTAGCCTAGCCTCTCCTGACTAATAAAGTAAGGCAACTACTTTAATTCAAAAAACATTGAATCCCATTCTTAACATGAAGCTCTGTTTTATATGCCTTTGAACTAATGTTTTATATGCCTTTTGGGTCTTGCAATTAAAAGATTACCATAAATAAAATATATTAATCCTTTTAACTTCAAATAATGTTATTTGGGCCACTATTTTAAATGCCAAATTTCAGTAAGAAAAGCATAATACCATGCTTTGGGTCTGTCACTCCTGACATCCAAGGAGTTCAGATTGTTTTCACACATGTTATCCAATTTATGCTCCTGCAGTCCAGGGACATAGAGAAAGAAAAAAATATGCCTATTTTACTAAGAGCAGAGTGCAATGCTCAGACAGGGTGCATCATTTTTTTGGTCCACAGAGAAAACAGATTTTATAATTGTGCTTCTACCTCACCCAATACGAGGTTCTACCTGCTCGTTTTTTATTTTGCACCAGTTTGTGCAGTTTTGTGAAATTTCCTCTTTAAATAGCCATAACAATTTATCTGCCCCTCTCTGGTGGCATGCTTTGTTTATTTAAACTTTATATTTTAACAATCTTTATGGCATTCCTGCAATGTGAAGAATAAGATTTTTGGCAATGAGAGGGGTCAGAAGTTGAGAAACAGAAGCTAGGGGAAAGATACAAATGGAAGTTAGTCTCTTAATTTGCCAGAAATTTATAGCCAAGTAGAGTTTGAGGAGGTCAATGGAGAGGAAGCACACAAGACATAATAATACAAGGACTTGCATGAAAAACCTAGCAGGCTAAACGTGGAAGTCATCAACCTGCAGGTCCTCATGAAGAACTGTCTTCCAGATTGTGAGAGATACTGCTTTTAAATTTAGTCTATAAAACCTGATTAGTTGTTTTAGATCTAAAGCTAATAGGACAGAGGCTTCATCTTCCTTACTGTGTCTTACCTAACAGTTGGAACATAGTAGGTACTCAATTAATTAATGAAGAGTGATAGGGGAGAAGAGACTGGAGGAAGGAAGGAAGAAAGAAAAGAAGAAATAAGGGAAGGAGGAAAAGGAGGGAGGGATCATTGAATAAAAGAAAGAAAAGAAGGAGGGAACAAAGGAAGGAAGGAAGGAAGGAAAGGGAAGGGAAGGAAAGGAGGGAGAGAGGGAGGGAGGGAGGAAGGGAGAGAACAGAAGGAATAGAGCTTTATAGTGTATTTACAGTCTACGGTGGTTACTACAACTTTAACTCTACCCTCACACCTGGAGTGATCAACTAGAGTAAATTCATGGAAATAAGAGAAGATTTTGTATTCATGATATAAAAAGGTGCCAGGTAGAAGACACAGAGAGACATGAAGAGAGGAGAAAAGGGCAGAGGGAAGAGAAAGAAAACAATCAATAATAAAGATCATTTGGAAATTTGTATGTAATAGCAAATAAAAATTAATTAAAATATCCAAAGGTAAGTCAAAGAAATCATTAAGACAGTAGAATTAAAAGATCAAAAAATATTTTTAAAATAAGGGAAAAAAGACAGTAAAAGGATCAATCAAGGATGTCCAAATTCCACTAAAGGTATCCAGAAAGAGGAAAAAAAAAATACTGGGAAGGAAATTACCAAATAAATTAAGAAAATATCCTCAAACGGAAGGGCATTTAACACCAGGTTGATACAATCTAGCACCCACCGCCTGCCCACTCTTAGTTGGTACTAAAACTATTCAACATCTCAGAGCATGGGCACTGTTTCAAGTTGTTACAGGAAAGCTATTGTCAGACAGATTAACATGCAGGATGTTTTTTATGGGGTGCTCCTGGATTCAGTAGTTGTGAAAAAGAAATGAAGGAGGCAGAACTGGGGAGAAAGGCAAATTATGCTGTGTCCCAGTGAAGTCCTACATGACTGGAAATCTGGGAATTGAAATGGCCCTTCAGAAGTCTCCCTAACTGCAAGAACAGGACTTTGTACTCAACATTGATCATTCATTGAATACACATTATTCCTGGAAGGGGACATGACTACAAATGTGGCAGTTTTCATTAGCTCAGGCAAGAAAGATCTCAGCTTAGGGCTGTCATCTAGTAGTACTCCCAGAGCTGGAGGAATAAATATTTCATTGCTGAAGGGAAACCTTGGTTGCACACTACAGCAGTGTTATAGGCACCACGCAATCGTAATAATGAACTTTGACTTATATACTGCATTTTTGTGCGTTGGCTGGATGTTGTCTTTGCCTGCCATGTTGAATTGACAAATAATAATTTAAAAGCCATACTAAGGCACAATATTGGCAATTTTAGAACATCAGGATACCCACATGCTCCCAGAAAAGCAAAAACAATATATCACATAGACTTCAACAGCAAACAGAGTGGCATCAGACTTTTCAACAACACTGGAAACTGAAAGACAGTAGGTCAATGCCTTCAAATTCTATGGGCAGAATTATTTTCAACCTAGACTTAACGCAAAGTCAGATTATCAAGCAAGTGTGTGGATTATGTAAAGATATATTCAGACATGCAAAAACTAAAAAATGTTACTTCTCTTCCCTCTTGTTTTAGGAAAATAGTAAAGAATGTTCTTTAGCCACTGAAAAAGCATATCAAGACAAGGAAGATGGTATTCAGGAACATGAACTCTCCCTTGCTGTGATTTGAATGTGTCTCCCAATTTTATGTGTTGGAAATGTAATCCTTAATACAGCAGTGCTGAGAGGTGGGACCTTTAAGAGATGATTAGGTCATGAGGGTTCTTGCCTCACGAATTGATTAATGCTGTTATTGCTATGGTGGGTTAGTGATCACAGAAGTGGGTTCCTGATAAAAGGATGAGTTAAGTCCCCTTATCTCCACTTTCTCTTGCCCATCTACCATGGCATGACACAATAAGAAGACCTTTGCCAGATGCAGGCTTCTCAACCTTGGAATTCTCATCTTCCAGAACTATAAGAAGTAAATATCTGTTTTTTATAAATTACCCAATCTCAGGTATTCTGTTATAGCAGCACAAAACAGACTAAGGGACCCCCACCACACCCCCCATCAAAAGAAGAAAAGGTAAGTATACTAACACTGAAAAGAGCAGTACTCCATCACTCCAAACACTGCAGTCAGGACTGCAGTCTTATCTGAAGATTCAACTGAGGTGAGCAACGGGGAATCTGCTTCCAAATTCACTCATGTTGGCTAGTCTTTACTACCTGAGCCTGTTCACAGGATGACCTCACAATATAGCATCTGATTTCTTTAGAAGTGGGCAACTGTGGCCAGGCATGGTGGCTCATGCCTGTCATCCCAGCACTTTGGAAGGCCAAGGTGGATGGATCACCTGAGGTCAGGAGTTTGAGACCAGTCTGGCCAACATGACGAAACCCCGTCTCTACTAAAAATGCAAAAATTAGCCGAGCATAGTGGTGGGTGCCTGTAATTTCAGCTACTTGGGAGGCTGAGGCAGGAGAATCACTTGAACTCTGAAGGCGGGGGGGTGCAGTGAGCCAAGATCGCGCCGTTGCACTCCAGCCTGGGCAACAAAAGCCAAACTTTGTCTCAGAAAAAGATAAGGAAAGAAAGAAAGAGAAAAAAGAAGAGAAAGAAAAAAGAAAGAAAAAAATAAAGAAAGAAAGAAAGAAAGAAGAAAGAAGAAAGAAAGGAAGAAGAAAGAGAAGAAGGAAGACAGGAAGGAAGGAAGGACAGCCTTCATGTCCTTCCTGAACTCCTTCAAAGGCCTCCCCTCCCTCCCCCTCACCTTCCGTCGGCCCCCCTCCCTTCCTTCCTTCCTTCCTTCCCTCCCTCCTCCCTCCCTCCCCCCTCCCGCCTCCCTCACTCCCTCCCGCCCTCCCCCCGCCCTCCCCCCTCCTCCCTCCCCCCTCCCTCCCCCCTTTTCCTTTCTTCTTCTTCCTTCTTCCTTCCTTCCTTCCTTCCTTTCCTTACTGCCTTCCTTTCCATTGCCTTTCGGTTCTTTCTTTCTTTCTTTCTTTTCCTTCCTTCCTCTTCCCCCGACCACCCCTCCCTCCCCCTACCTCCCTCCCCTCCCTCCTTCCCCTCCAATCCCTTCCCTCCATCCCTCCCTCCCTCCCTCCCTCCCTCATCCTCCCTCCCTCCCTCCCCACTCCCTCCCTCCCTCCCTCCCTCCATCCCTCCCGAAAGTACAAGAGTGTGGGTACTGTAGGTTACAGCAGCCGACATAGACCAAGTGCCTACATTAGAGTTTTCAGTGTAGAAGTCATAGGCTTTCTATTCAAAAAGTCACTTTCTATCACTTCTGTTGCATATTTTTTTGTTAGAAGAAATAAAGAATTTCAATCCACACTTGAGGAAAGAGGATTATACAAGGGCATAAATAACAAGAGGAGATTTTTAGGGACCATCTTGGAGGCTGCTTATTACAGATAGAATGACAGTTGCTCAGTATTTACATAGAACAGCCTATCAAGATTTGATTGAAAACAGGAAATGAAATCTTTAAGAGAAAAATATCAAAATGGAATTGATAATTTGATACACGTGCACATATATCAATTTACATAAAAATAGTATTGAGAAGCCTGTGAAAATTGTGTTGCATTTAAAAGCAATTTAAAAATTATAGACAATTTTAGCAAATGAAAAGAAATAAATATAAAATCAGGCAATTAACTTGAGAAGGAAAACAAAGCATACAAGAAAGTAAATAGAATCATAATATACTACTGGTCTCAGCAGTATTTACATGGACAATATTTACATGGAGAAAGAAATGTACTTTCCCTTATCTGAAGGGGAAACATTCCAAGACCCCCAGTGGATACCTAAAACCTAAAATGGATACCTAAAATCAAAAATAATAATAAACCCTATATATTCTGTACTATGTCTTTTTCTAGTCATACATACCAATGATAAAGTTTAATTGATAAATTAGGCACAGTAAGAGATTAACAACAATAACTAATAATAAAGTCCAACAATTATAACAATACACTGTAATAAAAGTTATCCAGTCTCTCTCTCTCACTCTCTCTCAAAATATTATATTTTCAGTTACCTCATTGACCTGAGGTAACTGAAACTGTGAAAAGTAAAACTTCAGATAAGAAAGGACTAGTGACATTTTATTTAACAAAACTGTGATGTAACTATGTTCAAGGGGAGAGTGGAGATTTTAAAAAGTCAGGGAAAATGAAGGTTACACATAAACCAAATTCTTGTTTACCATAAAAGGTTAATAAATCATTTCTGAAGTTGACATCAGGTTAACAGTTTCTAAAATCTATAAATCAAGAAAAATCAGCATTAATGTATTATTTATAAATAAGAAATTAAAATGTCAGAAAAAATAGTCAAAGTATTTGAAAGTTACTAGAGAATGGAATTAGAACATGATGGGAGATAACAGAAAGCTGCTGTTTTTCATTATAAGGCTTGAAAATATCATTTGCTTTATTTTATAAAAATTTAAACTATGAACATGTTAATTTGATAAAAATAAAAATGAGTTTAAAAACAAATATATCAAGTAAAAATATTCCGTAGGCAGTGCCTTAGGTGAGAAGAATACAAAGATGAATAAAGACCATCTCTGACTTAAAAATATTACATTCTAATACAACATAGGACATAGCCAGGATTTTTTTAATTGCTTTTTAATTGCTTGTTAATGTTTATCACTTTCCAGGAAAATAGAAAGGAGTTCTGACTAACTGAATTTTCTTTTATTCCAAAGTATTTTTATTTTAATTTGTGTGGGTACATAGTAGGTGTATATATTTATGGGGATACATTAGATGTTTTGATACAGGCATGCAATGTGTAATAATCACATCATGTAAAATTGGGTATTCATCCTCTCAAGTATTTATCTTTTGCATTACAAACAATCCAATTATACTCTTTTAGTTATTTAAAATATACATTAAATTATTATCAGTTATAGTCACCCTGTTGTGCTATCAAATACTAGGTCTTATTCATTTTTTCTAACTGTATTTTTGGATGCATTAACCATCCTCATGTTCCCCCCAGACCTCAACTACCCTTCTCTGATAACCATCCTTCTACTATCTATCTCCATGAGTTCAACTGTTTTGATTTTTAGATCCCACATATAAATGAGAATATGCAATGTTTGTCTTTCTGTGCCTGACTTATTTCACTTAACATAATAATCTTTAGTTCCATTCATGTTGTTGCAAATGACAGAATCTCATTATTTTTACAGTGAATAGTACTCTGTTGTATGTAAGTGCCACATTTTATTTGTTCATTCATCCACTGATGAACACTTACATGGCTTCCAGATTTTGACCATTGTGAACAGTGCTGCAACAAATGTAAGAGTGCAGATATCTCTTCCATATACTGATTTCCTTGCTTTGGGGTATATACCCAGAAGTGGGATTGCTGGATCAGATAGTAACTTAGTTTTCAGTTTTTTGAGGAATCCCCAACATATTCTCCATAGTGATCGTACTAATTTACGTTCCCACCAACAGTGCAAGGGTTCCCTTTTCTCTACATTCTCGTCAGCATTTGTTATTGCCTATCTTTTGAATATAAGCCATTTTAACTGGGGTAAAATTATATCTCATTGTGGGTTTGATTTGCATTTCTCTGATGATTGGTGATGTTGAGCACCTTTTCTTTTTTTTTTTTTTTTTGAGGCAGAGTCTCACTCTGTCGCCGGGGCTGGGGTGCAGTGGCCGGATCTCAGCTCACTGCAAGCTCCGCCTCCCGGGTTTACGCCATTCTCCTGCCTCAGCCTCCCGAGTAGCTGGGACTACAGGCGCCCGCCACTTCGCCCGGCTAGTTTTTGTATTTTTAGTAGAGACGGGGTTTCACTGTGTTAGCCAGGATGGTCTCGATCTCCTGACCTCGTGATCCGCCCGTCTCGGCCTCCCAAAGTGCTGGGATTACAGGCTTGAGCCACCGCGCCCGGCCACCTTTTCATTCATACATATGCCTGAATGCCATTTGTATGTCTTCTTTTGAGAAATGTCTATTCAAATCTTTTGCCTTTTTTACAACTGGATAATTAGAGATATTTTTCCTATAGAGCTGTTTGAGATCCTTATATATTCTGGTTATTAATCTCTTGTCAGTTTGTAAATATTAATCTGGTTATTAATCTCTTGTCAGGGTAGTGTGTAAATATTTTTTTTCCATTCTGTGTGTTGTCTCTTGACTTTGTTGATTGTTTCCTTTGCTATACAGAAGCTTTCTAACTTTATATGATCCCATTTATCCATTTTTGTTTCAGTTGCCTGTGCTTGTGGGGTATTGCTCAAGAAATCTTTGCTGAGACCAATGTCCTTGAGCGTTTCCCCAAAGTTTTCTTACAGCAGTTTCATACTTTGAGGTCTTAGATTTGAGTCTTTAATCCATTTTAATTTGACTTTTGTATATGGTGAAAGGTAGGGTTCTAGTTTCATTCTTCTGTATGTGGATATCCAGTTTTCCCAACACCATTTATTGAAGAGATTGTCTTTTCCACACTGTATGTTCTTGCCACCTTTGTCAAAAGTAAGTTCACTGTAGATGTGTGGATTTGTTTCAGGTTCTTTGATCTGTTTCATTGGTCTATGTATCTGTTTATATGCCGGTACCATGCTTTTTTGGTTACTATAGCTCTTTCGTATAATTTGAAGTTAGGTAATGTGATTCCTCTTGTTTTGTTCTTTCTTCTCAGGATAACTTATCAATTCTGGTCTTTTGTGGTTTTACATAAATTTTGGGATTGCTCTTCCTATTCCTGTGAAGAATGTCATTGGCATTTTAATAGGGATTGCATTGAATCTGTAGGTTACTTTGGGTAATATGGACATTCGAACAATATTGATTCTTTCAATCCATGATCATGGAATATCTTTCCATTTTTGGTGTCCTCTTCAATTACTTTCATCAGTGTTTTATAATTTCCATTGTAAAGATCTTTCACTCTGTTGCTGAAGTTAATTTCTAAGTATTTAGTTCTTTGTGTGGCTATTGTAAATGGGATTATTTTTCATTTCTTTTTCATATTGTTCTGTGTTGGCATATAAACATGCTAGTAATTTTTGCATGTTGATTTTGTATCTTGCAACTTTACTGAATTTGTTTTTCAGTTCTAATCATTTTCTGGTGGAGTCTTTAGGTTTCTCCAAATATAACATCATATCATCTGCAAATGAGGATAATTTGACTTCTTTCCTTAAAATTTGGATACACTTTTTATCTTTTTCTCATCTGATTGGTCTAGCTAGGACTTCCGGTATTATGTTGAATAATAGTGATGAAAATGGGCATCTTTGTCATGTTCCAGATTTTAGAGGAAAGACTTTTGGTTTTTCCCTGTTCAGTAGGATACAACCTGTAGGTCTATTGTACATAGCTTTTGTTATGTTAAGGTATATTCAATCTGCACCCAGTTTCTTGAGGGTTTTTTTTTTTTTACCATGAAGGGATGTTGAACTTTATCCAAAGCTTTATCAGCACCAGTTGAAATAATCATATGGCTTTTGTACTTCATTCTGTTGATATGATCTATCACATTGATTGATTTGCATATGTTGAACCATCCTTGCATCCCTAGGATAAATCCCAGTGGGTCATGATGAATTATCTTTTTTAACATATTGTTAAGTTTAGTTTGCTAGTATTTTGTTGAGGAACTTTGCATCAATATTCATCAGAGCTATTGGCCTGCTGTTTTCTTTTTTTGACATGTCTTTTTCTGGTTTGGGTATCAAGGCAATACTGGCCTTGTTGAAAGAGTTTGGAAGTATTCCTTCCTCCTCTCTTTTTTGGAATAGTTTGATTAGGATTAGTACTAGTTTTTTTTTTTTTTTTTTCATTTTGGCACATTTTTATTGTTTCAGTATTTATAACAGAGAAAAACACAATACAAAAAAATTGGCTAGCTATATGGAAATGATTATGTAAATTATAATAAACCCCAAAATATCCTGATACGCCAATATTAAAACAGAATTTTTTGAATTTATAAGTTTAAACAATTTTGTTTTCATTTTTTTATTATACTTTAAGTTCTAGGGTACATGTGCATAACGTGCAGGTTTGTTACATATGTATATTTGTGCCATGTTGGTGTGCTGCACCCATCAACTCGTCAGCACCCATCAATTCATCATTTATATCATGTATAACTCCCCAATGCAATCCCTCCCCCCTCCCCCCTCCCCATGATAGGCCCCGGTGTGTGATGTTCCCCTTCCCGAGTCCAAGTGATCTCATTGTTCAGTTCCCACCTATGGGATCTCATTAAACTAAAGAGCTTCTGCACAGCAAAAGAAACTACCATCAGAGTAAACAGGCAACCTACAGAATGGGAGAACATTTTTGCAATCTACTCATCTGACAAAGGGCTAATATCCAGAATCTACAAAGAACTCAAACAAATATACAAGAAAAAAACAAACAACCCCATCCAAAAGTGGGCAAAGGATACGAACAGACATTTCTCAAAAGAAGACATTCATACAGCCAACAGACACATGAAAAAATGCTCATCATCACTCGCCATCAGAGAAATGCAAATCAAAACCACAATGAGATACCATCTCACACCAGTTAGAATGGCAATCATTAAAAAATCAGGAAACAACAGTTGTTGGAGAGGATGTGGAGAAATAGGAACACTTAGTACTAGTTATTTTTAAATGTTTGGTAGGATTCAGTGAAGCCATTGGGTCCAGGGTTTTTCTTTACTAGGAGACTCTTTATTGATCTTGTTACTTGTTATTAGTCTGTTTAGGTTTTGGATTTCTTCAATTTTTTTTTTTTCTTTTTTGAGATGGAGTCTCACTCTATCACCCAGGCTGGTGTTCAGTGCCATGATCTCAGCTCACTGCAACCTCTGCCTCCTGGGTTCAGGCAATTCTCCCACCTCAGCCTCCCAGGTAGCTGGGACTATAGGTGCACACCACCATGTCCAGCTAATTTTTTGTACTTTAGTAGAGATGGAGTTTCACAGTGTTGTCCAGGCTGTTTTCAAACTCCTGAGCTCAGACAATCTGCCCACCTTGGCCTCCCAAAGTGCTAGGATTACAGATGTGAGCCACTGTGCCTGGCCAGATTTCTTCAGTTCTTTAATGGTGCAATATTGGTAGGTCATATGGGTCTAAAAATTTGTCCATGTCTTCTAAATCTTCCAATTTATTGGTATATAGTTGCTTATATTAGTCATTATTATTATCCTTTGGAGTCTTACAATATCAGTCGTAATGTCTCCTGTTTCGTTTGTAATTTTATTTATTTGAATCTTCTCTCTTTTTTTCTGAGTCTGTCTAAAGGTTTCTCAATTTTGTTTAACTTTTCAAAAAAACTAATATTTTGTTTCATTGATCTTTTGTATTGCTTTCTTCAACTTTATCTACTTCTGCTATGATATTTATCATACCTTATCTTCCACTAATTTTGGGTTTGTTTGTTCTTGCTTTTCTAGTTCCTTAAAATGCATTATTAAATTGTTCATTTGAAGTTTCTCTTATTTTCTGATGTAGACACTTATAGCTAAAACTTCCTTCTTAAGTACTGTTTTGCTGTATTCCATAGGTTTCAGTATGTTGTGTTTCCATTATCACATATTTAAATAAATTTTTCTATTTTCTTCTCAATTTGTTCATTGACCCACTGGTCCTTAAAGAGCGTATTAATTTCTATATATTTGTAAAGTTTCCAAAATTCCTCTTGTTATTGGTTTCTAGTTTTATTCCATTGTGGTCAGATAATATGCTTGATATTATTTCAACTTTCTGAATGTTTTAAGATTTGTTTTGTGATCTAATATATGGTTTATCCTTAAAAACGATTCATTTGCTGAGGAAAGGAATGTGTATCCCGAAGCCATTTGGATAAAATATTCTGTAAATATCTATTAGGTTCATATAGTGCAGATTACATCTGATGTTTCTTTGTAGATTTTCTGTTTGGAATGTCTATCCAATGTTGCAAGTGGGGTGTCGAAGTCTCCAGCGTTTATTGTATTGGGACCTAGCTCTCTCTTTAGCTCTAATATTTGCTTTATATATCTGGGTGCTCCAGTATTCAGTACGTATATATTTAAAATTGTTATATGATCTTGCTGAATTGTCCCCTTTATCATTATATGGTGACCTTCTTTGTCAGTCCTTATAGATTTTGTCTTGAAGTCTATTTTTCTGATATAGCATAGCAACTCTTGTTCTTTTTTTGCTTCTATTGGCATGGGAAATCTTTTTCCATTCCTTTATTTTCAGTCTATGTGTGTGTTGATAGGTGAAGTGGGCTTTTTGTAGGCAACAGATATTTCCAGATTGATTTTTTTATCCATTCAGTCACTCTATGTCTTTTGATTGAAGAATTTAGTTCATTTACATTCAACGTTGTTATTGATAAGTAAGGACTTATTCTTGCCATTTTGTTATTTATTATCTGATTGTTTTGTGGTCTTCTCTTCCTTCTTTCTTTTCTCCATGTCTCCTTTTAGTGAGGGTGATTTTCTCTGGTGATATGATTTAGATTTTTGCTTTTTATTATTTGTGTATTCGTGGTGTATTGTTTTTTGGTTGGAGGTTACCATGGGGCTTGCAAATAATATCTTAACCTATTATTTTAAATTGATACCAGCTTAACAGCATTCATATAAATAAACAAAAAGAAAACTAATAGACTCTATAACTTAACTTTATCTCCCTCTGCTTTTTAACATTTTGTTATTTCTTTTCATATCTTATTTTATTGTCTATGTCTTGAAAAGTTGTTGTAGTTGTTATTTTTTATTGGTTCATCACTTAGTCTTTCTACTTAAGATAAGTGCAGTTTACACACCACAGCTACAGTGTTATAATATTTGTGATTTTCTATGTACTTACTATTCTCAGTGATTTTTGAATCTTCATTATTTCTTATTGCTAATTAATATCTCTTTCTTTCTAATTGAAATACTTCCTTTAGCATTTCTTACAGGACAGGTCTGGTGTTGAAATCCCTCAGTTTTTTTTTGTCGGGGAAAGTCTTTATGTCTCTTTCATGTTTGAAGAATGCTTTTACTGAATATACTATTCCAGGGTAAAAGGTGTTGGGTTTTTTTGTTTGTTTGTTTGTTTTGTTTTGTTTTCTCCCTTTAGCACTTTAAATATGTCATGCCACTTTCTCCTGGTCTATAAGGTTCCACTGAAAAGTCTGCTTCCAGATGTACTGGTGCTTCATTGCATTTTATTTGTTTCTTTTCTCTTGCTACTTTTAGGATGCTCTCTTTATCCTTGACCTGTGGGGGTTGATTATTAAATGCTTTGAAGTAATTTTCTTTGAGTTAAATCTACTTGGTGTTCTATAACTTTCTTGTACTTGGATATTGATATCTCCCTCTAGATTTGGGAAGTTCTCTGTTATTATTCCTTTGAATAAACTTTCTACGCCTATCTCTTTCCGTACTTCCTCTATAAAAGCAATAATTCCTAGATTTGTCCTTTTGAAGCTATTTTCTATATTCCATAGATATGCTTCATTGTCTTTTATTCTGTTTTTTTTTTTTTTTTCTCCTCTGACCATGTATTTTCAAATAGCCTCTCTTCAAGCTCACTAATTCTTTCATCTGGTTGATCACTTCTGCTATTAGAAAACTTTGATGTGTTCTTCAACATGCTAATTGCATTTTTCAGCTCCAGAATTTCTGCTTGATTCTTTTTAATTATTGCAAGCTCTCTATTAAATTCATCTGATAGGATTCTGAATTTTTTTCTCTGTGTTATCTTGAATTTCTTTGTGTCCTCAAAATGCTATTTTGAATTCTCTGTCTGAAAAGTCACCTCCTATTTCTCCAGGTTTGGTCCCTGGTGGCTTATTTAGCTCATTTGGTGAGATTATGCTTCCCTGAATGATGTTGATATCTCTCGCTAGTAGATGTCCTTTGGTGTCTGGGCATTGAAGAGTTAGGTATTTATTGTAGTCTTCTCAGTCTGGGCTTGTTTGTACCAGTCCTCCTTGGGAAGGCTTTCCAGATTGTCAAAAGGACTTGGGCATTGTGATTTAAGCTACATCTGCTTTAGGGGCACCCTAAGCCCTGTAATGCTGTGGTTCTTACAGACTCTAGAGGTACTGCCTTGATGGTCTTGGACAAGATGTGAAGAATTCTCTGATTACCAGGCAGAGACACTTGTGTTCTTCCCTTACTTTCTCCCAAATAAATGGATCCTCTCTCTCCGTTCTGAGTCACCTGGAGCTGGTGGTGGTGTGACACAAAGCATGATTAGGACTGTGTTGGTTCATACCTGAAGCCAGTGCAGCACTGGGTCTTGCTCAAGGCTTGTTTTAATCATTGCCTGGCTACAGCCTATGTTTGCTCAAGGCCCTGGGGCTCTACAAGCAGCAGGTGGCAAAGTCAGCTATGCCTGTGTTCTTCCCTTCAAGGTGGCATGTGCCCCCAGCACTGAGTTCAAAGCCTCACAAATGCTATAATCTCCCTCTCCCCAGCACACTAAAATGCTCTCCATACCATGTCAGGGCTGCTGGAGGATGGGGGAGAGGTGGCATCAGTGATTTAAGAGTATTTTTCCTACCTCTTCAGTGTCTCTTTCAGCAATACAAAGTTAACACCATCTACAGTGTGCTCATCTTTTTTTAGTTCTTATGAAGGTGATTTTTTTCGGTGTAGTTGTTAAATTGGCGTCTTTCCAGGCAAGATGGTTGGTGTCGCCTCCAATTCTGCCATCTTGTTCCACTCTAAAGTCTAGCTGAATTTTCTCATTAGCTAGGATTTATTTACTAAGGAGAAATTCTGCCTTCACTTTTGCCTCCCTTCACTTTTCTGTGTAACTTTGCCAGCACTTCAGACTCACCTTCTACTAGAGGCACGAAGGGACAACTGACCCTGTCCTTTTACTAAAAATGACGATCCCCCGAGAAAGCAGTGGAATTCAACTCCAGGTGAGCCTGGAGGAATCAGCCTGAAGGTGACTCTGCAGTTGCCGGCTGTTGCTCAGCAAAATGGTCTCACTGGCCAGGAGTGAGCAGACTGTGCTTCTGGGTCCAAGCCACTGATCACATCTAAAGTGTTATGCTTGAAACCCAGAAAAACAGAGGAATGTACTCGTTGGAAAATATGTTTTCACCATAAAATTTCTGAGAAAGTATAAGCTGTAAACCAGTTAACATTTTTTTAGGGCAGCTGGTCAGATATAAAAGTAAGCTGGTGATAGCTCTTGTAAATACTATGTCTGTGTCAGAGAAATTGCAGAAGCACAAACAACTTTAAAAATACTAACAGCTAGCCAGTTAAAGGAGATAACCTTCGCCTGTTATTTTGCTTGGGGCAGCATACAGCCTAGAGTGGAAAACTGTCTGGCAGAAGACAGAAGACCTGGATTTTGAAGCTTGTATATCCACAGAAAATTTATGTATCCAGAAATGTAATGGTTTAACAGCCTGACTTTCACAACTGCTATAAAGAAGACACCACTAATATTTATATTGCTTTCAGTTTGCAGAGTCCTTTGTAGTTCACCAAGTGTGGTGGAAATAAAGATTACAGATCAGTGGTTCTCACATTAGAAATAAGGAACTAAAAAATACTGATGGCCAGGCCCTACCCATGCTGAAACTAGAATCAGTTGGGATGAGGCTTTGACATTGGTATTTTTAAAATAAGTATCCCAGATAGTTCTAATGTGGTTAGCACTGTCTGAAACCATATTAAAAATGGGAAATACTGTATGATGGAAAAAAAACTGAGGAATATGAACACATTAGCCCTCCATTTACAGGCTGAATAGACTTGGGTGAGAAATTTTATCTTTAATTCTCAATTTCTTCATTTGCAAAACAAGGATAAAAATCTTGTTATCCCTTATATGGAGTTTTAAAGCTCTGGAGAGTTTCTCCGAAAACACTTCACAAATTATGATGTTCTGATCAAATGTCAGCTGTGAAGTTATTCTGACTCTAGTTCTAAGACACAGAAGGGTCAATCAAAAGAGCTAAGCAAAATTCACAGCCAGCCTGACAGCTAGAGTCACTGGATGGCCAACTTTTCCAGAAGAAAAAAATCTTTAAGACATAATACTATGGTCATCAAATTTTAAATGCCTGTCTCTGTGTTGGACTAGCTATAAGAACATAAAATTCCAAGAGTAGAACTTTAGCAAGCAGTAAAAACTAAGAAGATTCAGGAAAAAGGAATCCATAAGACCTCCACGATACACCTAAAATCCCCAGTCAGGAAACTCATATATTTCATTTCAGTTTAGGCTAGCCCTGTTCTTTGACTACTAAAGTCATGCTATGATGTAAGTAAACTGACTGGAACACAGTAAATGCTTTAAATGCCCATTAGAATACTGTCTAATGTCTCAATATGAAGAAATAGTCTCATAAGGCTGTGTGTCTATGTTCATAGGCACAGTTTAAACCCTACAGATGAAAAAAAGCAGCTAAAGAAGGGTGGGTTAGCCATTAAGAATATAAGACCAAAGCTCTGGCCACAAATACTGGATCATTGAGTCATTATTAACCACTATCTTAGAGACTGTCCATGTTTCAAGACTGTGTCTGCCTAAAACTCTTTTTACCCAATGAACCTAATCCCTCAGCCTCTATACACAGTCTGCTGGGTTCCTAGCAATCATTACATTGTAACTGGCATTCATGAGACCATAATCACTGTAGGAGAAAAAGGAGATCAGGGAACGCAGGTGGGTGCTTTCTGAAGGAGATGAGGTTTCGGCTGAACCTTGAAGGTAGACGGGATTGAACAGGCAAAACAAAGAGGATATTTTAATGAAACAAAAGCATGACTCATGGGAAAACTAAAGACAGAAATAAGACATTAACTGTAATCTATGTTCAGGCAACAAGGGTCAGATTATATAGGGGTAAAAGTAGTTCCCAGAGAGGTCAATGTAACAGTAGCATTTTTCTCTACCACATTCCTGAGTGTAGATGACTTTCAATAAAATTGGTTGGAGAGATTCATGGTTTTTAGAAGAGAAAACAAATAGCTTTCTACTGTAAATGCACAAACTTGTTATCCATTCAGTCAAAATCTAGTCATTCTAGAAGTTTTTGTTTTTGTTTTGTTTTGCTTTTAGGATCTTCTGTTGAGTGGGGCTCTGTGCTAAGTATTGAGGACTCATTGCTGGACAAATCACGATTCCTGTCCTCCAGCAGTTTACAACAGTCTTGCCATTTTAAAAACCCAGAAAAGTAAGTCAGACAAGCTTTGTGACCTTGGACAAGTGACTCACCTTGGAGCTACAGATTTCAAAATTTTCAAGCGGGGTAATATTTATAGCCACTTCACAGCGTGGTTAAGAGTATTTAATAAAATAATGTTTATAAAGCACTCAGCACGGTGCCAGTCACATAATAAGCACTCTATAAATACTAACTATTATTACTGCATTCTTCTTTTGCATCAATAGGCTTGGTGAGTGTAAAGAAAAGGAAGGGATAGGTTATTTTCTAGGGCTGAGACCACTCTTAATACTCAACTAGAAGGCAAATGAACATGCATCTGGCTGGGTGCATGCAGCAGCAAACGAACTTGCATCTGACTGAATTCCACAACTCTAACATTGCCACTTTAGCTTCTAAGTTTCTCTCTGAGAGCTTACTCTCAGAGTCAATAAAATGCAACTGGTCACGCTTACAGTTTAAGCCTACTAGCTCCTTGCAACAAACACCTTGCAACATACATGTTTCCACTGTAAACAAGTGTGCATGAAAAGAGAAAGAAAGAAAATGACCGTTGTTGTCTTTCCACTGGAAAAGATGGGGTAACCTACAACAAAGACATTGTCATTTACAAGAAGTGAAAAGAGCTCTTGGACTACTCGTGCTAAAGCGTTTCCACTTGGAAATGGCAGCTGCAGGCCAGATGGTCATTTGTGGGCAGATATAGCTGGGAATCTAAGCATGGCTTGTGATGAGAAGGAGAAGAAAATACAAAAACAAAACTTGCTTTCCTTTGGAAAATATTGCCTCAGCCTGCTGAGGGAATTTACCTCATCAGTAACCGCAGTCAAAGTAATTTTGAAGATGAAGATGAGCCTCCTATTTCTTATCCTGAAACAACAACGACAACAACAAAAACCTGTGGACTCCCTGTAGTGCTCCTATTTCTGGCACTAAGCCAGGTGATGAGTTGTCTTCAATGACAAGATAACTCAAAGACAAAATGATATTAGGATTCAAAAGTTTTGGTGTATGAAGATTTGGTTGACATAAAGGAAACATTTTTTAAGAGACTTAGACTTTTTTTCAAGGCTGCAATTGTTGGGCTTACCTTCATGATGCAGACTCCCTTATTCGAGAGTTCCTTAAGGCCAAGCACCCTGTCTTAGTCACTTTTGTAGGGCTGACACTTGCTATGTGTTCAATAGATGGTGTGTGTGTGTGTGTGTGTGTGTGTGTGTGTGTGTGTGTGTGCGTGTATTGATGAGAGAGAGAAACAACAAAACAAATGAAGAAGGGAAAGTGGAGAAGAGGGCAAGAAGGGTATTGGGACATAGAAGAAGGAGGGAGCAAAGGAATGAAGAAGGCAGAACAGAGCATGAAAGCAGAAGCCAGGGAGGAGCACAGACCTCTCAATAGATGGCAACAGAGGAAAGTTTCAGCCTCCTCAGCAGATGATTAAAGAGCAAATGAACAGCTGCAACTCTCAGAATATATCAAGACAGATGACCATTGTATACACATGAGTCCCAGGAACTGTGGAGCACAGGGATACAGAACAAGAAGAAAGTCCTAAATGGGCCTGAGCTTTATACCTTAATTGACTAAAATTACCTGGAAGTGGCTAGATCAAGTGATCTGTGGCTAGAAGAATGGAGAGTCAGGATAGAAAGTCAGTTATAGGAAAAGGAAAGCAAGTTTTCACATATTTGAAGTTTTAACATGAGCTACATGCTCCACAAAGTGCTTTCAATTAAAATCATTTGGACAAGTATTTGTTCAGAGCCCAATATGGTATCTGAAAAGCCAAATTCCTATCATGTGTAAAATTTTCTTGCTTTGACTTTGAAATTAAATTGACCAGGGACCCTCTCAATGGTGATTAAGGTATCATTTTTCTAAAGATAGGATCTTCGAGAGGAAAACTCTCAAATATTTTCCAGCTATAGGGATAAATATTTCAGGGTTTCTGTGTCATAGTGGTAACATATATCAACACAGTATGTTGCAACTACAAAGTGTGAAATTGACATTATTATCCCCTTACTAAAGAAAGGAGAAAATGGAGAATAGAAAGTTTAATAAGTGACTTTCTAAAGACAGTTACTCTGGGACCCAAACTCTCATTTTTTCTTTAATGTCAAAAGCACTTCCTTTCTGCTCCATCATATCTTTCATTCATGGGTAGTTTATGGACTTAGTTTCACAGGCTCAGAAACTAGATTTTAACAGTTCACTCAGAGACAACTGGGTTCTGGAAAATGGATTTGCTAACCACACTCATAGAAAACTAACTTCCACTGGGAGGTGGAGAAGAAATCCTTGGTTCCAGAATGAGGGACACATATCTGCTCAGGAAATGCTAGTCATCTGAAAAGAAAACGAACTCCACAGACTATGTTTAGGTTTCCGGACAACAAAAATCAGAGGCAGTGTGGCAATCTGTGTGAATGTGGCCAATAAGTTTGGAAAATTCTGGTTTTAATTTAAATGAGACTCTTTAACCATAAGATTATTCAGAACTTTTAATATGCTAATGTTACTTCTATAGGAATAAAGCGTTTGTAACTAATACAGTTTGACTGTGTCCCCACCCAAATCTCATCTTGAACTGTAGTTACCATAATCCCCACATGTTGTAGGAGGGACCCAGTGGGAGGTAATTGAATCATGTGGGCAACTGCCTCCATGCTGTTCTTATGATAGTGAGCTCTCAAAAAATCTGACAGGTTTATAAGTGTGAAATTGACATTATCATTCCCGCCTTTCCTCTGCACTTCTTGTTGCTGCCATGTGAAGAAGGACATGTTTACTTCCCCTTCTGCCATGATTATAAGTTTCCTGAGGCTTCCTCAGCCATGCTGAACTGTGAGTCAATTAAACCTCTTTCCTTTATAAATTATGCAATCTCAGGTATGTCCTTATAGCAGCGTGAGAATGGACTAACACATACATTTCAAAATGCACTCAGCCATAAAAACACCATTTCCATGAACATCTACAAATTCTCATTTTTAAGAAAGAAAAACTTAGAAAAGGAAATGTTGACTGTTTTTAAAGCAGTTATTCCATTAAACTATAGGATCCTGATAAGTTGCTGTTCTCAAAGGCCAAAGGTAAGTGCCTAGAAACTACTGTGACACTCTCTTGAAGAAAGTGGTGATGTATTTGTATATTTTTATACCTTGATTCTATTTTAATATACCATATCAGCTGTTCTTTTAATTCAATGATCTTTTGTGGACAATATGACCCAGCTAAATGGTTTACCATTTTGTTTACATCAATTGCAAACTCTTCATGCTGATGTTAATAATTGTAACATTAAAAATGGTAAAAAAAATATATATATAGATATAGAGAGAGAGATTCTATTTCTTGAGTGTTTGTTATTTGCTAAACACCATATCAGGTGTACTTTTTAATGCATTCTTTGAGTAGTTACCACTTTTTTCCATTTTACAGAGAGAAACTAAGGCTCAAAGAGGTTAGGTTACTCTCTCAAGATCTCACACAGCTAGGAAGATATAAATTTGAAATTATAATCAAATATATTTGATTTACATACTCTTTTGTTAACTAGGATGATATTCAATCTCTATTTCTCTTGATTACCTTAATTGGACCTGGGAGATGGCCAAATCTTATTGTAAAAGTGGTGGACATACCTATAATTCAAATCTGTCCCTCAAGGTTGGGATAGAGACGTTTATGAAAATGAAGGTTAAAAGTGTCCATCATGATGCACAGTGATAGCCAGAATCATTCCCTATAATCATGGAGATAAGGAGAAAAGAGAATGCAGAGACAATGAGTGAATGGCCAAAAGCATGCCTCTATAATTAACCAAGCCTTTTCAACACTTAAGGGACAAGGCAAAAACATAATCAGAGACTGGATGCCCCACAAGAAGAGGCTTTCCTTTGATGGGTCTCATCATCTTCATCAGATTTCTCATTGTCAAACATTGGAGTGGACCCAAATTTTACAGTGACTATATTTTTTAAACCAAAGTTTGGTACAAGTATTTTGACAAAAATTTTTGCTCTTCTTGGTGAATTAATATTTTTGAAGTCTATAAATTTATAAACATTGGGTCACACTAAGCATTGTATTTTATGTATATGTATATATGCATATATGTATGTATTTTTCACACCACCTTTATAAAAGAATTTAAAGCACCTATTTGTTTTTTAATTGCAAGTATTGAAAACAATAAAATTGAATGAAATTGAAATCATCATGTTTCTATACTATTTGTAGTTTCCTATAGCATAAAGAACATTATAATGCTCTCTTGTTTCCCAAAGCAAAGTTTATCAACTGACTCTTTTCTTTGACATAGTTTGTTGCTTAAAAACAAACCAAAAAATAAGCAAAACACTCAGCCAACCACTTCATTCATTCATTCTTTCAACATTTGTTGATGGTTAACTATGTATTAGTTACTAAATGGAAGAAAAAGATAAATTTAAAAAAACAGTGCCTTCTCTCAAGTAGCTCGTCATTAACTTGCAAAAAAAATAAAAAATAAAAACATAAATAAATAGGTAATTACATCATAGTAGTGAGTACAGTAATAAAGAGTGAACACAAAGAATTGTTAGAGCACATGGTAAAAACAAAACAAAACAGTAAACCTAACCTCAGAAAAAAACTAAGAAGGCTTCTCAGAGAATGTGACATCTGTGGCGGGTAATGAGGGTCTAGTATGCCATTAAGATCAGAAACAGAAGTTCAGTTCACTGGGTTCAAATATTTTGTGTTGTACATATAAGAAAGAGGTGGGCCAGTTACTAAAACCCTACCTCTGTAATCAACACTGTGAAAATAAGAGTATTATGAGGGTTAAGTGAATCAACATCTATGAAGCACTGAGAACATCATCTGCTCAATTGTAAGCTCTCACCAAGTGTTAATTAATAGATAAAATCATAATGGATAAATAGGATTATCCCAGTGGGAAAGCACTTTCCAGGGAGAGATTAGCAAGTACAAAGGCCAGGGACATGAGCAAATCTGAGACCTTCAGGGACACGCAGGTGATGCAGTTTGTTTAGGACAATAGACGTGTGAATGGAAGAGAGACTGAAGAGGAGGGGAAGTGGGGTAGGTGGAGAGCCCAGGATGAATGCTATCTCCTGGGAGAAATGTGGACCCACCAGGTCTAGGTCATAAATTCCTTTAGAGAGAGGATCTGTTGAATGGTCCTAGTGCTTAATGTCTTAAAAAAAATTCCTCTGAAAATCTAAACCAACCAATTTGACCAAATTGGACATACTTAGCAAATATCACAATCATATGACTATCAGAACTTCTGTAAATGAATAACTTCAATCACATAAGCTGAAGAAAACATGAATATTCCCTTCTCATAGAGTTTTCTTTTTGTCTCTGATAACAATCATTGAGTGCAAGGCCTCTACTATCTCTAAGAAAAAGAAACAACATGGTATTTGGAATATTTCATCTTATACATTTAGATATGATTGCAGCATCAGTAGATTAACGTCAAAATGTTCTGGGAATATTTACTTAATCCCAGATATTTTAAAAGGATGAATGTATTAGGTTCAGAAATAAGAAGATATCACTGACTTTTCAGTTAAGGAAATATGATTAACTTTTTCTTGGTGATGTCTCAATAGTATCTCCATCACCTTTTCTCCTTGCAAAAGTAAAAAATATATGCCCTCATAATCCCCTTTTGTGTGTCTCAAAATGCTAATATTTCTAGTTAACATGACTCTAGTATAATCACAATTAAATCAAACATTGCTTATGGCTGGTTTTAACTTTATTTCACAAACATTGCCTATGGCTGGTTTTAACTTTATTTATAATGAAGCCATGACAAATATGAATAAACAGACCAGCGTCTCCCTGTACCATGGTAAACAGTATGATAGAACACTATGATATATGATAGAAATGTTGACAGTATGATAGAAATTCTGACCCTTTCAGTGAGCTATACATGTGACCTATCAATTTGCCTCAATATAAAACAGATAGCATATCAGTGTCTTGAAAAAATATGGCAGTTGGGCAGAAATGGCTATGGAGATTTTTCCAGATAAACAGCATATATAGTCCATTTGCAAGGATTCAAGAGAACTTGCATGATTCATGAATTATCTTGAGAGCTGGACATTAAACTTTAGATAGAAAAGTCCAATATTCTTTCCCTTTGCAGAGTCTCCATCTCCGGCCAAGGCCTTCTTTATTTTGCCTTGAAGAGGTTTCTAGAGTTCACTTAATGAGGACCACTTCCAATGGAGTGATACAGAATCCCTGTCATGATGTGTGAGATCACATTGGAATAGGATCAGGAAAGACATAAACAATCTGGCCTCCAGGCAGCAATGTAAAACTCCTATACCCTTGGCAGTGTCTACTTGTGAATCCCATGTATGGCTAACAAAAGGCCAGAACCTTTCATTCCTTGTGGAAAGGGAAAACCAGTGCTTCCAGTGTTTGCCTTCAAATGCAGTCTAGGACTGGGAGAGGATCTCATGCATAAGGCAGTCTTTTCAGCAGTAAAACATTTGGAGAAATGTCAGGGTGGAGACTGTTTCCAGCTCAAACTACACTTAAATGCTTGTGGTTAAAGCATAGATTCAGAAAATTTTGCTTCAAAATGTATAGGCTTGGCTGAAATGATATGAGCTAAGTTTCTCTCTTCCTTCCAAGTTTTTCTATGCTCCTATTGTTCCATTATTTTAAAAATTTCTTTTGTCTTCTCCATCCTTTTTTTTGTCTTCGTTTTTCTCTTTATTTTTTATCTTGTATTCCTTCAATCACTTTTCTCTTCCGTCCTTCATTCTTTTCTTCTCATTATTTTTTCTTTTCTTCATTTATTTCTTCCCTATGTTCCTTCCCTCATATTTAGCAAAGTTTAATTGTTGGTAAAATATAGTTAAAGTCACCAACAGAAAATTTTTATTTAATTGTAATTACACTAGATCTTCATTATCTAGAAAATCTTAAAATTTCAGAATAAGCAAAAAATTTTGGAGAGTATATATTCTTCACCTGCAAGTGGTAAATGGGATGAATATGCCACTGAGACATGAGAAATAGAGAACAAAGTTGTGCATGCTTCCTTAAATATAGTCAGCAATTTTTTCTTCCTCTCTTCCTTTCTGCCTTTCTGACCTCCTGTATTCCTGCCTTCCTTTTTCTTTCCTTCCTTCCTTCCTTCCTCCTTTAGTTTTTTTCTACTATTATTCTCACATTTTTCTCACTATACTTATTCAAGATGAGTATATCAGTTACTGCCACCACATGCTATAGATTAGAAAATTAAAATGCTGAGGGATTATTTATCAAGAATTACTAACAAAGTGGCATAAATTTTTAGCTCTACTTACCTCGTTCATGTGAAAATGGATTAACAAACATTTATATCCCCTCAACCCCACCCAGGTGATAGTTACCCAAATTATTCCGACACCTAAGATAAGCAATGGCCTACTATTTGAACAAAAATAATAGTGGAATAATTCCAAAATAACTCCATCATGAAATATAGTTATGCATTCACGAAGTAATTTAAATGTTTACTGGCAGCTTGCTTATATGTGTGCTAGGCATTATGGATACAACACTGGACCAAATGAATTCACTTCTAGTTAGGGAATTACAGTTCTAAAGTAAGATTTTTAAATGGAGAAACATTATGTCATATTGCCAAAAAACATAATCTTTGCAATCAGGCATACCTAGACTCCAATCCTGATTTGGCCTCAAAATAGTTATGTGATTTCAGACAATTACTTAATATCTCTATGTCTTAAGTTCTTAATTCATAAAATAGCAATAATTATTACCATCACAATGGTTATAATTATGAAAGTAATGTGTTCATCACGGTGCCTGGCAGTGTTGATACTATTAGGTCAAAAATATATGCAGAACTGAATTGTGGGAATCATTCCACAATTCTGTAAATCTATTTTACATCACACACTTAAACAATGGATAAATTTTATAATATATAAATTATACCTCGAAAAGGCTTGAAAAGAGATTTATGTATAATGATATGGAAGTTCAAAAGAAAAAATACTCTCCAAAAGGAAAAAGGATAGAGGAAAGAAAGGCAAGTAGAGGAAGTATCAGGAGATGCTTAAGAAAGGGTAAGAGCTCTGCAAGCAGCCATGAAGTCGACAGGTGGAGGGAAGGATTTTGGTCAAAACCTACGAATTAAAGTTTCTAGTGGTGAGTCTTGAATATTTTCCAAAAAAGTTCGGATATAATCCATGAGATACTGAAGAATTTAAATGTTTCCAAGCCAAATGTGAAAAAAGTGGACCTGTGTTTTATTAATATGGACAAGAAGACCAGTTAGAAACAGAAATCTACAGCCAAACCACATCAGAAGAAATAAGGACCACAGGAACAGAGGGAGCAGCAAAGAGGGATTAGATATAAGAGATCACAGTGGGTAGGGAGGATGAAATTGTTGGAACGTGTTGACTAACTAGAGGAATGCAGAAGAAAGAAAACTCAAAATGACTCAGGTTTTGAGCTTGGATGTTAAATTTTAAGTAGACTGAATTTGAATTAATGACGGCACATATGGATGAGTATTCAGTAGGGATGTTTAGTACGTTGATAAATTATGAGTCTAAACCTCTGGAGCCAGGGATGATAACTCACTTGAAAAATAGTGTTAGTTGAGCTCTGAGCTGCAAATTAGACCTTAAGTTTGTATTGTGTGTGTATTAGTCCGTTTTCAAATGGCTGTTATATAAAGACATACCTGAGACTGGGCAATTTACAAATGAAAGAGGTTTAATGGAGAACTCACAGTTCCACGTGGCTGGGGAAACCTCACAATCATGGTGGAAGGCAAGGAGGAACAAGTCACATCTTATGTAGATGGTGGCAGGTAAAGAGAGCGCTTGTATAGGGAAACTACCATTTTTTAAACCATCAGATCTCGTGAGACAGCACAGGAAAGACCCACCTCATGATTCAATTACCTCCCACCAGGTCCCTCCCACAACATGTGGGAATTCAAGATGAGCTTTGGGTGGGAGCATAGGCAAGCCATGTCATTCCACCCCTGACTCCTCCCAAATCTCAAGTCCTCATATTTCAAAACCAGTCATGTCTTCCCAACATTTCAACATTTACTCAAAAGTAGAATCCAAAGTCTCATCTGAGACAAGACAAGTCCCTTCTGCCTATGAGGCTGTAAAATCAAAAGCTAAGTTAGTTACTTCCTAGATACAGTGTGGTTACAGGCATTGTGTAAATACAGCCATTACAAATGGGAGAAATTGGCCAAAACAAAGAAGCTACAGGCCCCATGCAACTCTGAAATCCAGTGGGACAGTTAAATCTTAAAGCTCCAAATCTCTTTTGACTCCATGTCTCACATCCAGGTCATGCTGGTGTAAGAAGTGGGTTCCCATGGTCTTAGGCAGCTCTGCCCCTGTGACTTTCCAGGGTACAGCTTCCCTGTCCCCTGTTTTCATGGGCTGGCGTTGAGTGTCTGTGGCTTTTCCAGGCACACAGTGCAAGCTGTCAGTGGATCTACCATTCTGAGGTCTGGAGGATGGTGGCCCTCTTCTCACAGGTCCATTAGGTGGTGCCCCAGTAGGGAGTCTATGTGGGTGCTCCGACCCCACATTTCCCTTACTCACTGCCCTAGCAGAGGTTTTTCATAAGAGCCCTGCCCATGCAGCAAACTTCTGCCTGTACATCCAGGTGTTTCCATACATCCTCTGAAATCTAGACAGAGGTTCCCAAACCCCAATTCTTGACTTCTGTGCACTCACAGGCTCAACACTACATGGAAACTGCTGAGGCTTTAGGCATGCACCCTCTGAAGCCACGGCCCAAGCTCTATGTTGGTACCTTTCAGCCAGGAGCAGCTGGGATGCAAGTCATCAGGTGCATAGGCTGCACACAGCACAAGGACCCTTGGCCCAGCCCACAAAACCACTTTTTCCTCCTAGGTTTCTGGGCCTGTGATGGGACAGCTTGCTGTGACAACCTCTGACATGCCCTTGTGACACTTACCCCATTGTCTTGGGGATTAACATTTGGCTTCTCATTACTTATGCAAATTTCTGCAGTCAGCTTGGATTTGTCCTCAGAAAATGGGATTTTCTTTTCTATCACATTGTCAGGCTGCAACTTTTCTGAACTTTTATGCTCTGTTATCATTTTAAAACTGAATGCCTTTAACAGCACCCGAGTCACCTATTGAATGCTTTGCTGCTTAGAAATTTCTTCTGCCAGATACCCTAAATCATCTCTCTCAAGTTCAAAGTCCCACAAATCTCTAGAGGAGAGTCAAAATGCCGCCAGTCTTTTTACTAAAACATAGCAAGAGTCACCTTTGCTCCAGTTCCCAACAAGTTCTTCATCTCCATCTGAGACCACCTAAGCCTGGATTTAATTGTCCATATCACTATCAGCATTTTGTTCAAAGCCATTCAACAAGTCTCTAGGAAGTTCCAGACTTTCCCACATTTTCCTGTCTTCTTCTGAGTCCTCCAAACTGTTCCAACCTCTGCTTGTTGCCCAGTTTCAAAGTCACTTCTACATTTTCTGGTATATTTTCAGCAATACCCCACTCTACTGGTACCAATTTACTGTATTAGTCTGTTTTCATATTGCTGATAAAGACATAACTTACACTGAGCAATTTACAAAGAAAAGAGATTTAATGGAGAACTCACAGTTCCATGTGGATGGGGAAGTCTCCCAATCATGGCAGAAGGCAAGGAGGAGCTAGTTACATCTTATGTGGATGGCAGCAGGCAAAGAGAGAGCTTGTGTAGGGAAACTCCCACTTTTTAAAACCATCAGATCTCATAAGACTTATTTACTATCACGAGAACATCACAGGAAAGACCCACCCAATGATTCAATTACCTCCCAACAGGTCCCCCCCACAACACATGGAAATTCAAGATGAGATTTGGGTGGGGACACAGCTAACCACATCAGTGTGTCTAACCTGTTAATCCCTTCGCCTGAGGTTCTTGTTTGATCTCTCCATAACTCAAACTGCTCAAGTGAGAATTAGTCTCTTTCTGAGGTGGACATCTGAGGTTTTCATCAAATTCTCAAAGAAGCCCAGGACCCCCAAAAGGTTAAGAATCATTAGTGTAACCAATCAATGCCAGTCAAATGAGAAAAACCAGGGATTGTTTTAACTTTTCGTTGTCTTATTCTATCCAAAGGTCTGGCTCAGCTGAATTCATAGAGACACACCCTTTGGTCTCCATTTTCAGTTCATGACACCATTTTCCATTTCCATTTTTACATTTTGGCTTCACTCTCATGTTCCAGGTTCCAGATAATTTGGTCATGGTCTGGCTACTCCCCAAAGAGAAATACATTTTTTAAATGCTCTGCTTGTTCATGTTTGATTATAAAAAGTTGTTCTCGAAAGCATTTCTGAGCTGGAACATTTCTGTTGATTGCACCGGCACATCGAAGACCAGTTTTCTAGGGATAAAGTATGCATGAGAAATACAAGATGTCATATGAAGAAGACAGATGGAAAGTTTTTTTTAAAAAATTATATCCAGACAGTCATTATTCTGTATCATTAACATAGTCTTGGAAGGCAAGTTAGTGAAGAAAATTTGAGAACACATTGTTTTACCAACAAGCAAGTCTAAATAGAATAGTTGTAAAATAGCTCATGCTTTTGTTGACATGGCTCATTTTTCTTTATTGCTTAGTTTTGCTTTTTCCTTGAGAAGATATAAAACCTAGTATGTTGCTGTGCTTAAAAGTCTTTTAACTAGGCTGCATGGTACAAAGCATGGTTCAGTGAAGGCAGCACAGATGTTGGGGTAGAGAAGCACACCCAGTTTTATTGCTTTTTTTAGCAACTTCTCTGTTCTGTGCCTGGAAACCCTAAGATTAATGCCAGCTGTAAGAACTCAGCCTCCCAAGTGGTTGGGTGAAAGAAGATATCTCCTTCCTGAACAGACCTGAAAAAATCAGGGAGACATCTCTCCTGGAAAACCAGGAAGGCTCAGACTCATTCCATGAGCTTAAGAGCCCACTGTCACTGTCTCTATTAGGAATAAGTAAAGGTGATAGAAATCAGTCAAATGGCTTCAGATGCTTCATAAGATGGTACCATAGATCTGCTGGATTTGAGGCCCCAATTCCTGAAGTTTAAATTTTAGGTAATTACTGATGCTTATCTGCTGTGTGAAGTGCTTCTTTTCTCAAATTCATTTTTATGGCTGAATATTTCCAAGCAGAAAATAGGTACCAAATGTTCCCATGTGGCAATAAGGCCCTGTGTATTTTATCCAAAAAGTAATGTTGTGTCATGTGTAACAAATACTCATACTTGAACCTGGTAAGTATCCTGCAGTTTGAGAATTTTGTAATTTCAGACATCCACCCTTCATGAAGCATATTCAGGAGGGACCTCACCTTCACATTCCAATATTTTCTATCCACCAATCTTAGTTCTGCCCTATGAAAGCACACACAATAAACTTAATCCTGTGGCTACAAGGCAGGCTTTCCGATAAGTTTAGAAAGCTATCATGCCAGCACTAAGCCCTTTCTTCCCTGGGTAAATGCCTCCAGAGTGCTGAACCAGTCCTTGCATAGCATGCTTTCCAAGTCACTCACTGCTATGGACTAAATGTCTGTGTCTCCCCCAAATCTCTTTGTTGAAGTCCTAATCTTCAATGTGATGGCATTTAGAGATGGGACCTTAGGAGATAATTAAGTTTAGGTGGACTTAGGGAGGCATAGCCCTGTGATGAGATTAATGCCCTTAGAAGATGAAGAGATCAGAGCTCGCTCTCTGTGTGCATGCACCATGGAAAGGCCATGCGAGAACGGGAGCCGTCACCAAAAACCCAACCATGTTGGCACCCTGATCTCAGACTTTCAGCTTCCTAAACTATGAGAAATAAGTCTTTTGGTTTAAGCCATCCAGTCTAAAATATTTGTTATTGTAGCCTAAGCTGACCAAGATACCAACCTTGTCCCTCTTCTCTGAATGTGCTGCAGGTTATTCCTATTCCTCCGAAGCTAGTGTCAGCTAGAACTAAATATAACATGTTATCAATCCAGGGGACTGCCTCACCCCATATCTTCGAGGTTATGATTCTGCTTATGTGGCTTAAGCCTATATTCTGCCATACTTGAATAAACCTTCTTTTCTTTCCTTGGTTCTCTCATTTTAAAAGATTATCTTTCCGTGAATGTGGATGAGTGTTGACTGCTATGTAGTTACTAAATGCTGAGTATAAGGTATACCCTATGATAACACATATATAATATATAATTTATGATATAAATATATGAGAGCTATGTAACATAAATATTATAACATATATAATGTAATGAAAAGAAGTAAGGTGCTTCCCTGCCTGAGAGCCTTAGAGGCTAGTCTGAGACACAAAGTCAGCTATTTCCGAAGTCAGAGGAATAAGGCAGCTCATAGAGGGGAGATTCTATAATATGCTAAGGTAAGGAGGGATCATTCTAGAGAGAAAATGGCACTTGGCAATAGAATTTCTAGCTAAAAAGAAGTCTAACAATTCATTCATTCCACAAATATTTATTTTTATACTTATTACATTCCAGGAACTAAAAGGAACATTAATTTAATTAGGACTCAGAGAATGTCCTCATGTAATCTATTTTCTAGAAGCATCAAGGATTCCCCAAGTGCTCATATGCTTTTCTAAACAGGCCTTCTGGAAAGCAGATGAGAGTGCCAGAATCAGTTAACACTTCCTTTGCAGTAGTCCACTGAGAAGAAAAAAGACACATGAGAACTTTGCATCCACATCTGTCCCCTAATTATGACTGATTTTCACTCTGCTCAGATGCATTTAATATGGATACCCTGTTGGCTTATGTGACTGAGTCATTGGCATTAGACCTGAAGAAAATAAAAGACACTGGTCACTCACCGGATGGTGATTATGCCTGGGCTCATCATGAAAGAACCCACCCGTTGCAGGGATCTGTGCATGGTCTGCTCCTCATGGTCACCCACAGAGACAAGAAACTAAGTCCAAATATAGAAAAAGTCCACCATGGATCTATTAGAATATAACAGAACTGAGAGAGGTTTCAGAAAATATCTAGTGCCAAAAAGAGCAGTAGCTTTCTTTTGTTTTAATCTCATGTACATTCTTGGCATTGAAAGTACTCCAAAGAACAGAAGTGGCTTCTTGTAGCATCGTGTTGAGATGAAGTCTGACCCTGCAGACAGATTAAATGGAATGTTTTGTAATTGATTAATTATGACTGCCTTTGGCAGAGAAGGAATAAGTTGGGAAAGTAGTGCCACATATTTAATTTAGTTGAATGCCTTCATTATACAAATGGAAAAACTAGGACCAGAGAGACAATATCTTCCCCAAGGTCACACAGCTGGTGCAACCTATTACCAACACTGGGATCAATAGGTCCTTTTGTCTTCCTACATATCTTCCTTTTTAATTTCAACCTTTGATTCAGAAAAATTAATCCTAGACCTCAAGTCAGATGATCTTGAATTTGGTTCTGGCTTTGTTAACTAAAAAGATGAGCAACCTATTAGAATTTCTTACAGTAGTAAATCCTAGAAGAGACCATAAGGATAGCCCAATCAATGCACTCATTCTGTAGGTGAGAAAATGGGTCCAGAGAGGTTTCCATGAATTAGTAGAACAGCTAGGATTAGAACATATTTCCAAAGTCTTGTCCCTGATACTCCTTCACAGTGTCCTTTCTTATTTGTAAAATCTATTTATTAAATAAGCATTCATTGGGTACCCGGCATGTGACATACATTGGGCCATTGTCGGGGGTGGGGGGGATATAAAGGTAAATTCATGGTTTAGTAGGGGAACTGGTTGTTCAAATACTTTTCTTACAGCTTGATGAGTACCAGAAAAAGGTTTGTATAAAGGTATAAAATGTCACATAAAGAGAGGGAAGGAGCAGGCCGGGCGCGGTGGCTCAAGCCTGTAATCCCAGCACTTTGGGAGGCCGAGACGGGCGGATCACGAGGTCAGGAGATCGAGACCATCCTGGCTAACACGGGGAAACCCCGTCTCTACTAAAAAATACAAAACAAAAAACTAGCCGGGCGAGGTGGCGGGCACCTGTAGTCCCAGCTACTCGGGAGGCTGAGGCGGGAGAATGGCGTAAACCCGGGAGGTGGAGCTTGCAGTGAGCTGCGATCCAGCCACTGCACTCCAGCCTGGGCGACAGAGCGAGACTCCGTCTCAAAAAAAAAAAAAAAAAAAAAGAGAGGGAAGGAGCACTCAACTCTTCCTGAGTCATGACAACATTCACAAATAAGGTGAATGTTTTGGTGAGTCTTAAATTATAAATAGGAGTTTCATAAGAATACAGAGTGGGCCAGGGCATTCCAGATGAATAGTACCACATGAGAAAAGGCACAGAAATTTGAAGAGGCATGACATAGCTTAACAACCACAAGTCATCTGGAAACTAAAGAAAGGTAGACAAGATCTTGTGCATGACACTAAAGGATTCAGACTTGACCTAGGAAGGCAGTGATGAGTGATTAGCATATCAGATAAAGGCGAGGGGCAGGATCAATTCCTTGCTTTGGAAAGATAATAATATTGTGAACAGAAGAATCAGAAGTTTAGGAGAACAGCTAGGAAAAAATTGCTGGAGACTATATGAGAGAAAATGGCAGCCTCGGTAGAATAGTAATGCTGTAGGAGTGTGTAGAGAACTGACTCAGAGACCATTGCAGAGTTATAATCAATGACCTTGATTTATGTTGGATATAAGAGTTAAGGGAGAGAAAATAACCAAGAAGTGAAAATAATGCATTCTGCTTATCTTATAGAATAATAGAAATGAAATAAGGTTGTGGATAAGAAAGTACTTGGAGACAAAAATAACAACACACAAAGCTCTTTAATATGTAAGGCATTTTATTATCGCAAGATCTTATTACCAAATACTATGTTGCTTTGCTCTCTGGCACGAAGACATGGGTCAAACGTATTTTGAACAAAGAAATATGACAAAAGGAAAAGTGCAATGTATGGTGTTGGATTTATCCATTTGCACCTCCAATAGTCATTGGCAACACTTTGGATTAGGCTTTGCAAAGTGGGAGAAACAGAGAGATGAACCAACCACACTCTCTCTGGAAGCATCAAAGGTTATTGTTTACATTTGCTTTAAGAAACTTACCTATTTCAGTAAAGAATCACCCTCTCAGAGTTTCTCCAACCAAATTGTATAATAGACCTTTAAAGAGAACTACCTTAGGTGAATGGCAGATGTTTAAATGTGTGAATCTGGTTTAGCTACTCCACCAATAAGCTGCCAAATTGAGCTTTTTGCTAATTATCAAAACATCTGTAATAGGATTAGTGTGTCAGAAACAGCTGCTGCTTTCTTGGTAGGAGAAGGAGGTGGGGAATTGGAAATGGACTTCACTTTAGCCCAGATGTTTCCCATTTGGAGAAAGGATAAAGGATAGACACTGAGTCAGTGAGAAAGCATCAAGACAAAAGTGAAAAAGGACATGATTTCAAATCACACTGGCCCTAAGTTGACTCAAGTGCATACCATGGGCATGTGGTGAGCAAAGCTTCCCTGCTCTCCACAGTACTGGGAGCCAGCCTTGTTTGCCAAAAAATGTCCTAGTAAAAATATTTATATGAAAACAACACAAAGGCAGTGTTAAGAACACTGCTGACCCCTTACAGTTTGACCTCATCTTTCCACCGCAATAAGAACTTGGAAAATCTCCCTCTCTGTGTGAATGATGCAAGACTCTTGGTTACACTAGGTGGTTGAGCACTTCCTTCTGGCTATGAGCCTTCAAAGACTGGGAGAAGCATGTGGGAAGCCCCAGTAAATTACAGGAATACTTCCATGAAACAGGCTGCTTCTGCTGAGAAAGGTTGTACAAGTTACTACAAAATTCAGACTTTAGCTCTCTACTTGTAGGGTAACCTGGCTGAATCCAGCCATGTATTCATGTAATCAATGGACAAATATTTACTGAGCACATACAATATACAAGGCAATGTGCCAAATGCAAGGACAGCATGGAACGGGACAGACAAATTTCCTGCCCTTATTTGTCCTCACGGTCCAGGGAAAATATGATTGCTCAAGTAAGAATTTAAATTGCAGTTGTCATAAATATTGCAAAAAACAGCTGACCAATGAATTTAGTCATGTCATAGTTGTTACAGCTTTAGGCTGTTCTGCATGTGTGCAAAGTGTTGGTCATTATGTTGCAGAATCCAGTAAAACCAGCATGTAATAAAAATGAACCTTCAACTCCCATTTTTTAAATTAGAACATTATCTTAGGCCCTACTGGCTTTGGTACTACCTGTGACAATTTTCTGCCTTCCCTTCTTCCAAAATCTACTCAGCTTCTGACTCATTAGCTCCCATTCTGTGTGCTTTTGTTTTTACTGATGAGAATTCTGTTTTTGCATCCATCATGCACAATAAAACACCCTTCTAGGAGAAGATTAGACAAGGATGACTTCACTTAACTAGTGGTCAGTCAAAGGACAGAGATAGACTCAGAGGGGGCCTTTAGGAATAGGGCTGAGCAAAGCCTTTGGCCAATTACTAAGGCAAGCCTTCTCTTTGATGGCCTGCACCTCGTCAGTAGGCACTGATTCCTCCTGTTTGTTTTCTTTCTTTCTTTCTTTGCTTAGAACAACCTTTTTCCTTATCTCTAGCTTTCAAAATCATATTAGTTCTTCAAATATCACCTTAATTGTCACCCTTTCTGTGGGATTTTCCTGCCTCCCACCTGCCTGATAGGCAGCTCCTTTAAACTCCCTTAGTACCTTGTAGTTCTCGGGATATTAGAGCCTGTCTTATTTTATTTTGCTCATATTTTATTTTGCTTCTAACTAAAATGAAACTATGTCTTATTCATCTCTGTATTCTATGCAGCCAGTGGTACAAAACTTTACATACAGTATGTACTTAATTAGAATACTTTAATATAGATCTTCAAGTTAAAGTAACCTTATTTTTGAATCTTGACACTGCCTTTTACAAGGAGACAATTCACTTATCTCTGGACCTGCTTATTCATCTCATTAAAAAGTAGAATAACAACAGTGACTTCATAGGGTTGCTAGGGGCAGCAAATGATGTGTCATATGGAAATCCCTGGCCTAGAATATGGCTCACTGGGGAATTCAATAAGTATTTGTTACCTTTTCTTCTCAATATCATTTACTGAATTAAAAATGAATTGAAACTAAGAAAACTGAGTTTGAAAGACATTGAATAACCCACATTTTCCAAAATTTTGTAATTCCATTGTTTAGAGCAAGCATCTGTAGCCAAAACTTATGGACCAAATCTGGTCAAACACTTGTTTTTGCAAATTTAGTTTACTGAAACACACTGTGCATATTAATTTACATATTTGCTATGACTTCTTTCACATTACACCTATAAAGTTTAATAGCTGCAACAGAGATCATATGGCTATGGCTGGCAATGCCTAAAATACTTAATCCCTTAATCCCTAGCCTTTTGCAAGAAAAATTTGCCAACCCATGGTTTCTAGTTAAGTTGGGGTTCTTTTTTCAGAAAACTTCTGTGAATATTCAAACATACTATTTCCCATAGGAGATGTGTCAAGTCACTTGCACTTGTTGGCATTTTATTTAGATCAGATTACCAGAAGAGATTTGAAAGCAAAGAGTAAGAATTAAGGGAGAAACTCTGGCGGCGGCAATAAAAGAAGGGAAGTACTGGGCCAAAGATCATGACTCATAAAATAGAGAAATAAGCTTTGTTTTGTGAGTAGGAGAGTGAAGAGCTGATAATCCGCCATGAAAGCAATGGTTGGTGAACCCAAAGAAATGAAATCTGAGTAAGAGGAAGAGCATTGGCAATAGTAATACCAGTTACCCATCTTTACCAGAGTTCCCAAGAACACAGAGTTTGAGGCAAAGGTTATATGCTAACTCCCCCCAAATTATTGAGACTGAAGTCCCTGAAAACAGAAGTAAAATAAAGAGAGGAATGAGTCATGGAAAGGGGAGTCATTTCAATAGCATGTTCATAGTAAACACTGCTGAATGCTCAGTCCCATGGGGCATCTTGAGAGAACTGCCTGAAACTACTGCACTCTAGAGCTAGTCAGGGAGCAAAAAGAAAGCCCAGCTCTGAGCTCCTGTCAGTCAAAGTGTTCACAGGATATTGACTTCACCTCATCTCAGAATTGCAGCTTCTCACCTGGGGAAGCCAGAACCTGAGGCAGCGGCAGTGACATCCACGGCACAAGTCACGGTATGAGGGGTGAGCCCATAGGTGCCCGCGAGCCTCATCTGCAGCCTGCAACTGCCAGTCTTGCTGACCTGGCTGAGTAAACCAAGGCACCAATGTGGGCACCTCTCAAGGTCTGTTGAGCCCCAGGGGCAACAGGGAAGCACTGGCATGGGAAGTCCAAAGTGAGGCAAGCCACCTCCATGTCATGAAACCCAGCGCCACAAGGCAGTGAGAAACTTCCTCACAGTGTGGCTGTTTGGCCAAGTAATAGAGTACCAAAAAGACACAGCCCCCATCATGGAGAGCTGCCATGTGGATTAAACAAAATCCAAACATCCCTTCTGTGGCCTGCAGGAAAACATTTGACATTGGGCAATCTTTATAGAGACTCATCAGCCACATTGACAAATACTCACAGAATCTGCAGAGGCTCTTAAACTAAGTCTAGCACACTACAGCTTATTAAGCACCTGCTATAGCTAGGCTATCTTCAGACATATATCTATTTTTAATTCTCAGGAGACCACCATGAGGACAAAACACTAGTCTGCACTTTACATATGAGTAAACCCAGGCCCGGAGTGGTTATGTAACTTGTTCAGATATTATCACACATTTGGGGCATATGGAAAAGAGACCAAATCCATCTTAGGTGGCCCCAGGGAACGGAACTGAGGCCAATGGGTAGAAATTACTAGAAACCAGTACTTAGAATAGGTACTTTCTAAGAGTCTGAGCCAGTTTTCCAACAATGCTACATACAATCATGAAAGAAAGTAAGGTGCCCACGGATGGCACTAATGAGTACATTGTGGATGTCTCTGGGAGAAAGGCAGGATTCTTTGGTCTGGTGAAGATTGAACTAGATGAAGCCAGAAGTCTTCCAGGATCAATACCAACACACTTTTACTGATGTCATTTTAACGTCAATGCAGGAAAGAAAAGGTACTTATAAAATAATTATAATATCCATCAGTATTCAGATTTTAATATTACCAAGCACTCAGCAAATAGCTATATATATATAATTTAGTCTTCATAACAACCATGAGTTAATTAATATCATTATCATCAATTCACAAAAGAGAAAACTGAGACTGGCAGAGGTAAATCACAGAAACTTGCCCAATGTTCCCAGCTAGTAAATGTCAATAATTGACTTCCTGCTAAAGCCAATGCTTCGCTCTGCTGCCTCAAATATTCTGCATTTGGTTGTTATTGTGAACTCAAAATTTTGGAGCCTGAGCACCTCTGAAAGAAAAGTCACGTGTAAAGACACTAGATGGGTCATTTTGGTAGATAAATCTGCATTTTAAACAGCTTTAACATTTTTTTCTGTCCACGTTCTCTGAAAATCCTTTCCCTATGAATCCTTTATTTTTCCATTGCATTAAAACATCTCCCAGACTGTTTGCTGCCATTCAAAATGTTTTGAAAAGCATTTTTGCAGGTTTCTTCCAATGAAAAACCAACAAAATCATCAAAAGACAGATTGTTCCCCCCCTCTCCCTGTCCACCAGAGTAAAAATCACATTGGGGAACAACAAGCCAATTGAAATAAGAAAAAATAGCACTGGGAGCAAGACGTTAGTACAACAAAGGGCTCATGACTGGTAATAATTTTAGGTGATTCAGGCATAGTCAAGTCTGCAGAAAATAAAAATAAAAAAGGAGAAAAACTTCAGCATTCTGCAGTCTCTGGCACCAAAAAGCCAGTGACAAGATATCCTAAAACTGCATCCATGGAAAATCACAGCTGCAGCAAACCACAGGCTGACGGCTAAAAGCTACCGCTGCGTTGTTTCCAATCTGCGCCTGAGACAGCACACATTTATCAGTGGTCTGTAATGCCTCGCAGCAAAAAATCTTTAACTGCTTAAACTATATTTTAATTTTGAAAAGACACATCTTGTTGGAATTTACTTTTCTTATTTTTCCACCATAACAGAAATGTTTCGCCTTGAGTTATAATCTAACACTTTCCTCTCTTTGGGGTTGAGAGTGTAGGCTCTGGAATCAGACTGCTATGGTATCTAATGTCGGTTCAAATACCTGATTTAGAGATGTGACCCTTAGACAAGTTACTTCACTATCCTAAATCTCCATTTTCTCATCTGTAAGTAGGGATGACAGTAGCTCATTCCTTATACAGCTGTTACTTGGAGTAAATGAAATGATATATGCTAAGTTCTTGAAACAGATCCCAGCACATAGTAAATTTTCTTTAAAAAATTAGCAGTGACTATCATTTTTCATCCCTTTCTGTCCATGTGAAAGAAAGAGGCTATTTTTCTAAGGAAGTCAAAATCTGACGATAGACCACGTATCAAACTGTTGAGGGCCAAACTTGCAAATAAAGTTATATAAGTTTCAGAAAAAGTTAATTTTCCACCCCACCTTCCTGTGCCCATCATCTCTTCCAACTTGTCCTTTTAAGATACTCAAAATTTCCATGTGCCTCAGATTCCAGTCCAAGATACATGCCCTCTGGGTGGGATACTCCCATGAATGTTTTCTCCAGAGATAGCTCAACTTCTACTTCTTGCTCTGCCTTCCAGGATAAAGCACCCTTCCTTGACCTGCAACTGTAATTCCTCTTTCTATACAAGGTTATCATTCTCAAGCTAACAGGAATATGAGAAGATTCAATGAGATCAATGAGATGATACTTGTAACGTTCTTAGAGTAGTTGCTGGCACATAGTAAGACTAAGTGTCAGTTATTAATGTCTAATATTAATACTCCTCCTTTCCCATTGACAAAAACAAAACTCCTTTATCTGTGTGGCCTCATAGCCCTTCTACTTACTCTCTGGTATATCAGTAGGTTATCCTGCTCATTCAGCAGATGACTTTTTTTTTTTTTTTGAGACGGAGTCTTGCTCTGTCACCCAGACTGGAGTGCAGTGGCACGATCTCGGCTCGCTGCAAGCTCCGCCTCCCAGGTTCATGCCATTCTCCTGCCTCAGCCTCCCGAGTAGCTGGGACTACAGGCACCCACCACCACATCCCACTAATATTTTGTATTTTTTAGTAGAGACGGGGTTTCACCGTGTTAGCCAGGATGGTCTGGATCTCCTGACCTCATGATCCACCTGCCTCGGCCTCCCAAAGTGCTGGGATTACAGGCATGAGCCACGGCGCCTGGCCAGTATACGACGTTTTAAACAACTCCAATTCTTGGACCACAAAAGGATGAATGACTAATGGTGAGCACTGGGAATCTGACCATTATGGCCTCCTCCTGAAGTCAGGTGTGACTCTTGCCCCAATTTATTCGATATCTTGTCTGTATCTGTATATCCCCCATCACAGCTCTTCTTATACCTAATTGCTTTTGTACATTCCATGTCTCTCTCTCTCCCAATGGATTATATGTTTCTTAAGGGAAAAACACTAATCTTGTTTATTTCCTTTTTTCCAGAACCTCAAAAAGTAGGTATAATATGCTTATTTACATTTTTAGATAGAAGAACTCCTTGGGACCAAGTTTAAATCCTGGTACAAAGATAGTTATGTCTGGAGTCTATAAGGGAACCGAGTCATACCCCTTACAAGTTCCAAATTCAGGTATGTTATATATATGGGCACAATTTAAGCAGTTGAATCTGCTTTGCTTTAAAACCTGACACTCTACTGGTATGCTACTTTGCTTCTAACCGAATAACTACTGCAGTTCTAACTATCTTAATGGGGCCATTTAACAGAATATGCAGAGACTATCATAGAAGTCTGTGATTGCCTGTGGCATTTGCCTTTCTCACCCTTGACTAGGCCTCTAGTCAAGCTGTTCACCATGATGCGGGATCTACTGGCAGCCCTTGAGCCTGGTTGCTTAGTATATTAAGCAATATACTAATGATTATATATGACATTATCTATACTTTGTTTCTGGCATAAAAACTTTTGCTTTTTGATTTTTAATAGAAACCAGACATCACGTCATTGATGTGTCATCAAAAGCAGTGCCAGACTTCCTGTTCTCCCTGGGAAGGATTCAATGGCTAGTGAAAATACATAGAGGAGGTCACCCTGGGGATTCAGCCCAAATATATACATGCCAAGAAAATCCCAAATCCAGGGCCTCAAGATATGAAATCAGTTTTGCGCAGATGCAACGGGGCAGCTTCTGAACTGAACTGCCAGCAAGCCTTAGATTTTCATCATTGATTCATTCTTTAGTCAAATAGGGATGTTCCAATATTTTATCAATATCTGTGCTATAAGCAAGATTCTCAGAGGTGAAATATGTGTATATTTAC
Organism: Rhinopithecus roxellana; assembly: GCF_007565055.1. Classification (NCBI taxonomy): domain Eukaryota; kingdom Metazoa; phylum Chordata; class Mammalia; order Primates; family Cercopithecidae; genus Rhinopithecus; species Rhinopithecus roxellana. Next base: position 27,222,818 of record NC_044563.1, read on the forward strand.
CCACACACATAGATATGGTGCCTTCAAAGAACAAATATATAAATGGTTCAATCTTCCAGAATAGATTAAAATTGTATAATAATAGAAGTAACAGATGTGTCCTGACATACTGGTGGAGTAAATAAATAGTAGAAAACTGTGTGTTCATTACAGTCTGAGGAAAACTAACTTTATGAAATTCTGGTACAAATCATGTGTATAATTTCTCCTTTTTGTAATATTATGAAATATTAATATTATTGACTATTGTTAATCAAGTTGTACCAAAGCGAGTTACACATTTTTAAGGAGGTTATCTGCATTTTTGCACTGAGGAAAAAATATATAACATTTGAAAGCTGCATAACTTAAATGGTCTTGCATGCTTACCCTATCAAATGCATTTGGGAAGAGGTTCATTCCTTTGTTAGGGTCTAACATAATTGCCTATGGGATGTCCATTATAGGGTAGCCTTGAGGAGCCACAAATCCCATACTTCAAAATATTATAAAGAAGCTGGTGCTAGGAAGGAGGTCAGAAGCCTGCAGAAACTCCAGTATAAAGCTCAGAAAAAAATATCTGTGTTTGTTCACCCTCAGGGCATTCCTACTCTGGGACAAGGGGCACTTGGAGAGAGTAAAGTCTCCCACCTTCCAAACGCTACAAGTAATAAGGATAGTATCTAATCATGTTTGATTGCTGTATTTTGGGGGGCAATAATGAGGGTGTGAAACCCTTTGGTTAATTTTTATGACCCGAATTTTTATTGTCATTGCAAATAAAATAATCAAAGTTCTATCTAACACAGAAAAGAAGTCACCCAGATTGGGGACAGATTCTAAAAAAGGATGGGATGAAGACACTTTCAGGTAAAAAGGAACAGCATTTGAACAGGCAGAAAGCAGTAATAATACTACTACTAATAATAATGTGCATTTACTATGTGATTATGCTAAGTATCATGCTTAATAATTTATATGCATTCTCTCAAGGTATATCCCAAAGGTCTTTCAGTTAGATGTTCCATCAACATTTTGCAAATGATGCAATGAATTGCAAACTCTCAATGAAGCAATACAGCATACTTGAGGAGCTACAAGTAGTCTGTTAGTTCTGGAGTACAATCTCCTCTAGGAAAGTAGGAAAAGTAGACTTATATTTTGTATTCAAGTCTAATATTAATAATACAATTAGCGTGAACAGTTATGGGACAGAAAAGCTTCTCAATGTTTTTTTCTCCCCCATTTAATACTAAGATGTTTCTCAAGGCGAGACTATTTTGAATGACTATACAGATACCTACTGGATTTCCTTTGTTCTTTTAGTTCTCCAGACTTTAATCCAGGTTGCAGTCCTCTGAAATTAAAGAGTAAATGGAAAAGATATGAAACATCTAGGGGGTTTTTCACCATCTAGGTATATAAAGTTCTGTAATGTCAGTTACTAAGATGGCTTAGTTCTTTTGGGCTACTATAACAAAATACCAGAAGCTGAGTAGCTATAAACAGCAGTCATTTATTTCTCACAGTCTTGAAGGCTGCAAGCGTGAGTTCAAAGTGCCTGCAGATTTTTTGTTTGTTGAGGGCCTCCTCACTTTCTGATTCATAAATGGCCCCCCATATGATATTTCTTCACATGGTAGAAGAGACAAGGTAGCTCTCCGGGGCCTCTTTTATGAAGACTTTGCCCTAATGATCTAATCACCTCCCAAAGTCCTCACCTCCTGAAATGATCACACTGGTGATTAAGTTACTTATGAAGTTTGGGTGGGACACAAACATCAGACCATAGCATAGGGTTTGCCATGGTACCTATATAGATCCCTCATGATGGAATTAGGCCCCTCATATAAGGGGTTGAGGGCCTGGGTCTGTCTAGGCCCTCCTCTGATGCTTAACCTGTCAGTACCTTCATCTTGGACTTCTTAGCCTCCAGAACCGTAAGACATAAATTTCCATTGTGTACAAATTACCCAGTCTTGGGTATTTTCTTACAGTAGCACTAGCAGATAAGAACAAATGTCAAGCTACCTTGTGAACTTTCTGTGCTGCCAAAAATTAAAACAAAAATTAAGATGTCTCTTCCCTTACAAATTTGCAATGAATAGATTTGAGTTTAAACCACAGTTCCAGAAAATTTTATTACCTTCAATGTAAGTGCAAAGGAGATGTTTATATTTCAAAATGTATGTAACTTTATTATTAAAGAGAGTCCACCTAACCTTCAATTTAAAGTAATTAATCTGCAATGTAATGACATGCTAAAAAGCAAGTATCAAGAGAAGAATGTAACAGAATTCCATAAATGATCAACTAACATGGATTAATATCAATATTTGGCAGTATCTTTGTGGAAAAGTGTTTTAAAGATCAAATGTGTTTTACATATAATATTACAGATAAGCATTAACAGAAGCAAATTTGCAGTTGATTTTGTTAAGAGAGAACACTACCTTTGAATTTCAATTAAGAAAAACATTATCCTCCCCAAAAAATTCAGTTTTCTCATTAGTGGATCTGCATCACAAACAACATATTATTATATATAATGTGACTTATATTATTACATATAACGTTATATTGCTATTACTTTTAGGGAAATTTGGCTTCTTTCTTATTATAAGTATGAAATTCCCATTTTTGCCTCTTGACTGTTTGCTGCAACAGTCTAAAATATTTACTACCTGTTCCTTTACAGAAAAAGTTTACCAATCCCAGGTCAAGATAAATTATGCTGCAGTAACAATGAACCCTGAAATGTCAGTGGTTTAATACAAGAGGGGTTTATTTACTGCTCATGGCTCAGCCTAATGTGGGTCCTGCAATTCTTCATGCCCTCCTCCAGTGCTGACACAGGGATCCAGGCATCTTTCATCTTGCAATTCTGTCATTTTGGAGTTCTTTATTTTCACACTTTTATTTGAAAGAGAGTGAATAAGAAAAATTCATAACTGTCTATCTAGGTTGGAATGGAAGTGATGTATCACTTGTGATCATATTTGAGAGTCATCAGAATAGGATAATATCTAATGACCTAGTAATGAATGAGATCATATACAAAGAAAATAGACTGAGAAGAGAAAAAGCACTCAAGGAACATGCCCCAACACACCTTGATATATAGCTGCACAGAAGCAAAGAGGAAAATAAAATAGAGAAGGTTGTTGAGAATGACAGTCAGAAGAGAAGGAAAACCAGACTTTGATATCACAAAAGTCCAACAAAGTCTCAAAATGAAAAGAGAGAGTTATAATCTATAAAGTCAATTACTTAGTGTTAAGTGTGACTAAGACAAGTCAAAATTCCCATGAACTGAATTTCCCACACCTGTATAATAATATATTGATAATATCTACTTCAAAAGATCCAATATGAAGATGAAAGGCAACTATATATTTGAAAGTACTATAATTCCTACACAAATTATGATAATAGTTACCATTGCAGTCACATGACAGAGGCACCTCTACTCTGTGCCAAACTTCCTTGAAGAGTTAGAATTCTCCCATAACCTGCCTTAACCATTGCCTCCAACGTAACATATCAGATTTTACCAAACTAGTTTGGGTGTGGAAAACCACAGTCTAATTGAAATTCAGTGATTCCCAGCCTGAAGCATTTCAGAAGCAGACCTACCTGAGTATATGAATCTCTCTTTCAGTAGAATGGGAGTGGTGTTTTAAATCCTTACAATTTTTCTGGGACAAAGAACCAACTCAAACTGGCAGCTACTGAGCCACCACAAGGCCATAGGCAAACACAGTAAGCTATAGATTGAAATAGTAAGTAGTGCCTCAAACTGCAGGAAATCATAAAAGCAACTGAATGAAAGCTGTGTCTGAAGCTCTCTGGCCATTAGGCATGACCAACAGTGAAGGTAAAAATAAACAAATATAAAAATATGTCTCTACTTAACTCTAACATTTCACTTCACAAATTTTTATTCAAAGACATTTGCAAAAGTACAGAAGTTGGTTATGTTTTTCTTTCTTCTTTTTTATGATACATTGAAATTATTCCATTGAAACCATATGTTGGCTCGATAATTCTCAATTGCAAAATGCTCACCATTTCAAGAGCCAATAAAAAGGGGAGGGACTAATGTAGCAAGATAAATACTCTTGGACATATGGAACCCTGTGTTTCCAATTTATCGGAACAGAGGAAAAGTCGCCTTTTTGATTAATTATGTACAGAGCAGAAATGCAATGCCACTGAAGTAATGATGCACTGATGTATTGGAAAACACATATAATTCGGAGAGAAACAAACCTAGGTTCAAAACCAGCTTTTCTACGTTTTCACTCTGTGTTCTTTTAAAGCATTTGTAATCTCACTGAGGCTCAGTTTCATTTCTTGTAATATGAAGCTAATAATGCCTACCTTGCATAACTGTCATATGGAGCACATAAGCTTAAGAAGATAAAGAATATATATGTCTGTCATATAGTTGGGCCTTGACAATAAATAAAATGGATGATAACCTGATATGGTTTGGTTGTGTCCCCATCCAAATCTCATCTTAAATTGTAGTTCCTATAATCCCCACATGTTGTGGGAAGGACCTGGTGTGAGGTAATTGAATAATGGGGAAAGTTACCTCCATGCTGTTCTCATGATACTGAGTGAGTACTCACAAAATCTGATGGCTTCATAAGGGGCATTTCCCCCTTTGCTCAGCTCTTCCCCTTCCTGCTACCATTTGAAGAAGGATGTGTTTGCTTCCCCTTCCACCATGATTGTAAGTTTCCTGAGACCTCCCCAGCCCTACAGAACTGTGAGTCAATTAAGCCTCATTCCCTTACAAATTACCCAGTCTCTGGTATTTCTTCATAGCATTTCCACATTAAGGAACCAGAGAACAAAAGAAGTTAAATAACTTGGCTGAGGTCTTGTAAATATAAAGCCAGATTTTAAAAACATACTGGAGTCTATAGTTTGTACAACTTTCTGCCTCTGGTTTACTGAAAAATACAATATCCATGAGAAATTAGACATCATACATTTACCAAAATAATATTACTGAGAGGAAAAATTGGAAATTGAAGAACATGAAAACCACTTTTTAATTTGTATCCCTGTTTGAATACAGCTGTAGAGTTCACAAAAGGTGGTTATATGCCTTGTCTCATTTCATCTTGAAAACTCAAGCATGGCATTATTTTAATTTCCAGTTAAAATCAATGCTTAGAATAATGCCTGACACATAACAGGTGTTCGATAAATCCTTGCCGAAGTAATGAACATATATATGTACAAATGAATGAATTTATTGCCTAGAGCCCTTAGAGCCCTTGCTGAGAAAGATGCACAGCTAAGATAGAGCACATGTTGTGGCCGGGCACAGTGGCTCATGCCTGTAATCCCGCGCTTTGGAAGGCCAAGGCGGGTAGATCATGAGGTCAGGAGTTCAAGACCAGCCTGGCCAACATAGTGAAACCCCATGGTGCACACCTGTAGTCTCAGCTACTTCGGAGGCTGAGGTGGGAGAATCGCTTAAACCTGGGACGCAGAGGTTGCAGTGAGCCGAGATGGTGCCACTGCACTCCAGCGTGGGTGACAAAGGGAGATCCTGTCTCAAAAAATAAAAAGAGAAAGCATGTTGTGATTGATTTGTAATCTATGCCTTGGCTGTGGTGTGGTCTATGTCACATAATTGCCTTACTTGCACTAGGACATAAGCCTGGAGGGTAAGATTGATTTAGCCTTAAATCTCGTAGCTTCATACTATAGACAACATAAGGGAGAAAATGCAGGTAATAAAATGGGGAAATTGTATGGATTCATTGGCTTCTGAGAGTCAGATTTTAAAATAAAGACACAAGAGAAAAATTGAGATTAAAATAGGCAAGCACGGGCTTGCATAAAAATTAGATGTGATGGTAACTTACTCATAGTCTCAATCTGAATATTTCAATCAGAGAGGTGGTAGAAGATTGAAGGCTGGTGCACAAAGAAGTTAGAAAAACTGTGAGTCAGAATGGCTGTTCTTAAAAGTGCAAGCAAAGCACAGTTCAAGATTGTGCCATGGTTAAGAGTGTGGCCTCTTCAATCCTCTTGTGGCAGGCAAATGCCTATGTGGACATGAATGTCTCAGCTTAATTAATGTTGGTATAGTTACATATTTAAAATATTTTTAGTTAACTCATCTTGCATCTGGGGTGTGCTAACTAAAGTAAGTAAGTATGAAGACTTCTCAGAGCAAATACACAAATAATTTGACATTCATATATACAGCCTTGTATAAAGACAAGGAAGAATAAACTCTATCTTTTGATCATGATAATTCAAGATACAGCCAGTCTTTCCATTTTGTCTCTCTGCTTTCACCATAGCAGGCCCCAATGGCATTCAGACTCTAAATTTGGGGGGATCTACTCTGAAGGGTTCTATGATCAGTCACAGCCTCAGCATCCCTAGGTTCAAATTTTCAAGGGAGAGCAATTCGTAGGCCAGGTGTTTGCTCTTAGCTCATTCCTCTTTTACCAGTGGGGCAGTGGACAGGACAGGTTAAACTAAAAGGAAAAGTTAACTGAAATGTCCAGCATGAATATGTCATAGCAAGAAGAAGACGTAATACAATCTCACATCTTTAGAGGGTAGCACCAATACTAATAGATACATGAAGCCAGGATATAAAGCTCAGCGCAGAATAAGCAAATGATTTCCAATAACTAAGTGAACTGTTTTTTTCTCCATCATTGGAGGAGCTCAAACAGACCTCAGTGACCACTTGCTAGTGATGTGATTGAGAATATGCCTGTATTGCTGGGAGTTAGGTTAGACAATATCTAAGAAACCTCCTTGCCAATAGACTCCATGATTCATTGACTCTATAGCAAAACATAAGAAAAATCAAGTTGGTTAGTATTATATCACATCTAAAATCCAAGTATTTCACTATGTTTTTCATAGGGAAGCAAGTCACTCCATGCCTCACAATGTATCTTCCAATGCAATCTGTGCTGTGTATATCCAGAATAGATACTATATACGAGATTCCCCAGAAAAAAAAAAAAAAAAAAGCAGACAAATGATGACAGAGCATTAATTTGCAGTCACATCCCTGGGCTCTATCAATGGATGGTGACTTGGCTGGGAGAAAGGAAAGAGTATTATCGTATGTGATTCTCAGTACAAAGATGTGCATTGAAAAGCAGCTGACACTTCACTTCTTTAACACTAACTCAAAGAAGTGAAACAGGTGCAGAACCCTCAGGTCTTTAACAAACATCAGCTTCTTGTATCATATCTGGGCCTGGCCTCCCAGAAATGGATGTGGTATGGTTGGATAGGGATGTAAGTATGAATAACAGTATGGATAACATTGTTGGACACCGGGGTATTAGAACTTTCTGAACTTTTTCATGCATTCTTAGGAAAATAAGTTCCCATTACGAGATTTTCTGAAAAAAAAATATGTTTTTCTAAAACATAATTTTGGTGTATTATGACATTTCAAAAACAGAACACATTAAAGCAACTTTTTTTTATTCTACAAATGTATATTGAACATCTATTCTCAATCATACAATGAAGTTTCCTTAGAGAGAAAACAGACAATTTAGAGCAAAGATAATGTCAGAGTGGTTACGGAGATCCACACTAGGTTTGAGAAACCTTAGATTCCTTCATTCCATCAGGCCTTAGGGAAAGGTTAGCACGGTGGTAGAGAGCTTGGGTGCTTATATCAGGCACAGTTGCATTAAAAGAGCTCCTCAATTTACCACTTGACCTTAGGCAAGTTTATTTACCTCTATGAGGCTCAATTACTTCATCTGCAAAATAGGAATAAAAAATGATAATTCTGATTTCCTATGACTGTCACAAGAATTAAATAAAGTATGAAAAGCACTTGCCCAATGCAAAATGTTCAATGTTGCATTTCTTTGGCTCTGAGACACACCTTGTATGACACTTTAATATTTCTGTACTTAGGATATGTTTTATAATAATGACAACTTATACTCATTGTTGACCATGTACCAATTGTGAGATGGATGTCATTTTCTGTGCTTGTGGATGGTTACATTATTTTCATTTAAATTGGTATATGTACATAGTTGTTGCTATATCTGCTATATTTTAAGTGTCTTAAAAGAAGGTTACACTGATTCCACATTAAAATAAAAGTTATTGTATATTCTAGAGGTCACAGGAAAAGAGTACTGAAGCATTTAATATTAGGCACACAAATATCATCATTGCAAAAATCACCAAAATTCCATATTTTCTGGCAAAGCAACAATCAAGTGCTTAACAGGACCTAAGAAAGAAAGGTACCCACAAGTAAATGATGCTGTTACTTTTTGTAACCTAAATAGTTACAAAAATTACCTATTACACACCTAGCTTTGGCACTAAAGAGAGCAGTAACTAGTACTTGGAAGCAGTAAAGCAATGAGAGGCTAATGCTAATGTGACCAATTCATATTTTACAGAGAACAACTGATAAAGTATTAAATAGAAATTTGTGAAAAATCTACATCTGACTGTGAGCTTAAATTCCAAAGATACATGATCAATGAAGAAAAAAAGAAAAAGAAACAAAGGAAGAAAGACAGGGAGGGAGGAAGAAAGAGAAGGAGATAGGGAGGGGGAGAGAGAGAGAGAGAGGAAGGGAGAAAAAGAGGAAGGAAAAAAAGGGAGAGAGGGAGAAAAAAAGAGGAAGGGAGGAAGAGAAGAAGGAAGGAAGGAAGGAAGGAAAGGAGGAAAGGAGGGCAGGAGGGAGAGAGAGAGGAGGAAAAGTACCATCATTAAAACTTGTAGAATAAGCATAATTGGCTTAGAAGAAAATCCTAGAGACAATAGTGGAACATTGTGTTATGAATTTTTTATCATTTGTGGGTATTAATGATGAGTTCAGAAGTGATTTCGAAATGGTAGCGTATGAATGGAAAATTTTAGGAAGTGTACAACAAAATTAACTTATTTTATATTTTTCTCTCAATACATTCCCCCAAAATGACAAATGATAAGAACTTGAATTTAAGTCTAAAAGATTTTTTTAATAAGAATAAAATAAAGATTTGAGTAAGATAACCTTCTGTTCTAATCTAATAACTTTAATGTTGTTATGGCCAACAAAATAATGGTGCATCTTAAAATTGATAAGATCTTAGAATGGATAAAATATCTAAGCGTTACCTATTGCTATATAGCTATATCTCCATAGCATTAGCAAGAATTCTCTCAAAAAATATTTATTGATGAAAAATAGAGTCACTTTTCACTTTCAAAGTTGCACTATAGCTGCCAGGCTCCCATTTACAGTATGTCCAACAATAACCAAACTATTAGACTAAAATTTTAGCCATTTACCTATTTTCTTCATCTCAAGAACAGCTGTATAATATCCTGGAAACTTTCTCCTGGGTAGCTTTTGGTGACACTTTTGCGAGGTTCAGACACACGGAGTTAACACGTCAGCTAACCATTATGATTGACTCAAATCTGTCTGTTTAGTCCAAGAAGTGATTCAATCAATTTTTTCTTCAGTGAACTTTCAGCCAGGGCTGTAAGAACCCAACCTTATTAATAGTCCATAACCAAGAAATATACTGGAGACAATGCTGAAGGTCATAACCAAGACAGCCCTTGAGAAATGTTGCCTGCCATCTAAATTTGTCTTGAGTGTTACCCTCCTTCCCCATCAGTAACTCATTGTAGGCTTGAGTTACACATGTGCTTGTACACACACACATACACACAATACAAACATACACACACAGTACTTTCTAGACTTTCGGCTGGCTGTCAAATACCAGAATACAGAAAGTTAAACACAAGCAATATTCTAGAAGAAAATATTTGCACTTCTAGTGGGATGATAACCTGAGTATGGGTGATGCTTTTTGTCCCCTGAAATCTATTAGTGAAAGGATACAATGGAAGAAATGAAAACAAAAATAGAGTCACTTTAAAAAAAAAAAAAAAAAAAAAAAAAAAAGCTTTTAAAAGCTCTCAGCAACTCAGATCCTGGCACAAACAATAGGTTTGCAGGAATATTTAGCTAGCCAGCATTTCCTACTACAGCGAGAACACATAGAACTTCTATGAGCTACAAGAAACAGGAAGAAAACTTTTGAAGTAACACAGGTGGGCAGAATGTGGTAAGCCTACATCTTTTTCACTCCAACTCCTGGAGTGGGAGTAGGAGAAAGCAATAGAACTCCTAATATAAACTCAAATTCAAAAGTAGAAAATTCACAGGCCTTTTTCCTGGGGAAGCTCTGCAAAATGATAGGCAACTAAAAGAAATGTCCCACACTTCCAAGATCTAGCAGTAGCAGATAGGGCATAGGGACCTGTTGCATCTGAAGATGTTGGAGGTCAGCAAGACTCTCAGAATGTTTTATGTTACCATAACATATGAAGAAAGAGTAAAGATTACTACATAAATTACCAATCTTTCGCTGGCTGTAACTTGTGGTGTCCTCATCATATCTGGTTTCTGCTCTAGTGGCATCCTATTGCTGGATTTATCATGTTGTATATTTTGAATTGAGCCATTTACACCATCATGGCAAGAGTGATCTTACTGAATCAGAACCACTACCATCTCATTTTCTGGCTGCCTCTTTCATGGCTTATTTTGAACCCATGAGAAAGTGCAAGTTGCTTTGCCAAGGCAAAGAGTGGAAATCTAGGTCTTTCAAGTCTGGATTTTCCAACTACACTACAAAAAGAAAGATTGCTTAACAAATATTTACAATATTGCTCTAGGTGAAATAACATTTTAATAGCTTTATTCAGGTTTGATTGACATGTGATAAGCTATAGTTCAAGTATAAAATACGGTTATTTGACAGACATATGAGTTCACATTTTATATATCTGTGCAACCATCACCACAATCAAGATAATGAACATGTTCGTAATCCCCAGAAGTTAAATTAAGTTGAATTTCCTAGAATTAAATATATATGAAATCATACAATATGTACTCTTGTTTATCTGGCTTCTTTCATTCAGCGTAATTATTTTAAAATTTTTCCATGTTGTTGCCACTCTCAATAGTTCATTTATTTTTGTTGCTGAATAGTATTATATATTTTAAATATAATGCAATTGTCTTTTCACTTCTTGATGAACATTTCGGATATCTCCTGTTTATAGCATCCCTTGGTGAAGGAGCTAAGCATGCTAGCTCAGATTTATCTTCTTCTATTTTTTTCTTACATTTACCTCAAGTAGGCATTGATCTCATCCTCTTCTTATAAAGCCACCAGTACTGCTCCTGTGTAAGTATATTAATTCATTAACCCATAATTCCATTAATACATGAACGGATTAATCTATTTTTGAGGGCAGAGGCCTCATGACCCAATCGCCTCCTAAAGGTACCATCCCTTGATATTAGCACATTAGGGAATGAATTTCCACATTAGTTTTGGAGGGGGCAAATCCATAACACTAATATTGTAGATCAATTTTTCATATGCATATTTCCCAATATATGCATATATTTTCTTAGATTACAGATCTGTTGAAATCTTTTGCTCATTTTTATTGGATTATTTGCTATCTTATTATCAAATTTGGGGTGTTCTTTATACATTCTGATAGCAAATTCTTTGCCAGATATGTGATATGCTAATAATTTTTACCAGGCCATAACTTTCTGTTTTCTTAACAAAGTCTTTCAAAGAAAAGTTCTTAAATTTGATCAAGTCACCTTTGTCAATTTTGTCTTTTGTATGATTTTATACAATATTTAAAATAATTTTGTGCATGAAACATTTATGTTAAGTACTTACGTGTGGAATTTTCCACCTGTGGCATCATGTGAGAGCTAAAAATCTTTCTGATTTTGGAGCATTTCAGATTTTGAATTTTATGATTAAGGATGCTCAACTTGCATTCCAATTCCACTTGTTGAAAAACTTATTTTTCCATTGCATTACTTTTGCAACTTTGTCAAAAATCAATTAATGATGAATGTGCAAGTCTACTTCTGGATTCTCTGTTCTTTTTCATAGTTCTTTTTCTCTATTTTGATGCCAGCATAGCACTATTTAGATAACTGAAGTCTTTACTATATCTTCAAGTGACATAGTACAAGTTGTCCAAATGTATTCATCTTTTCCAAAGTTATTTTAACTATACTAGATCTTTTGCATTTCCATATGAATTTTAGAAGCAGCTTGCCAGTTTACAAAAATGTTTGCTGGTATTTTGATTTTCAACCTCATTTTCTCAATTCAAGGAGGCCACTGGGCTCCACCTGGGTTCCCCTTCCTTACATGGGGCTGGTTTCCTATCTCCCAGAAGTCCCTGTCCTCCATTGTCTAAAGCCAATGACTTGAAAACTGTTGTTTGATATATTGTGTCTGGTATTTTCGTTATTTCAGGTTGGAAGGTATATTCAATCTCTGTTATTCCATTTTTTTCAGAAGCGCATCAACATGGTTTTTTGTCTTAACTATAACATTTGGGTTAATATATTCTCGTGGTATTTTGGTTTTGGTTATTTGAGATGACATTTCTCAATCAACAGGTGTTCTCCCCCAAATTAAAATACCTAGAAACCTCCTCTTATTTAGGATTCTAAGGCCAGAATTTTAACATATTAAAATATCTGAAGTAAGAGCAAAACACAGAAATATTAACCTAAACATTGCAAAGCAGTTACAATCCCAATATATCCAAAAAGCCTGATGTTTGGTTTCATATACATGTAACACCAGAATGCTTACTTTTTGTTTTTCTTGACAGCTGTTAAAGTTTATATCCATGAGTGGAAACTATAGTGAATTCACCATTCCACAGCTAATCCCTTTCTTCCCTTCAAGCAGCTTTGGAATGCAGCCATACCTGAGTCAAGGAGAGCTCACAAGGCTAAAAATAAGAAATATTTTCCTCTAATTGGGTTCATTAAAAAATCATTCTACAAGTGGAAAGCAAATTTTTTAATGACAAGTCATATATGGTTGTTTTTAAACTTGCTTATATTATTCTTGACAGAGTTCTTTTTTCTCTTGGGATCATTTTGTCCTTTTCCATTTGGCTTCCATTTTGGAGATAAAACTATTATCAATAAACCGTTTGAGGAAGAGACGAAAGGAAGATGATATCCTGGGCAGAAAGCCGCATTTCATCTTAACTGAACATGTGTATGCACTTCTACCACATACCCAACAGTGAAGTGACTGCTAGTCCTTATACTAATACAATCTAAGAAAAACTGAGAACTCTTATCTTGTGTTCTCTCTATACCAAATATTTGCAGACCTATTATATTACTGTGCTGCCACAACAGTGTTATTATAAATTACCAGTCTTTCTACTGTTCATAAATTATAATTTGTTGTCAGTTTGTACAAGACACTGATCTACTTTGGGGAAAAACTAAAAACAGTGTTCTCTATCTTAGAGATTATTGAGTCTTTCTAAACACATCAGTTACTTGGCTAGTAGGCAGACCTCCCCAGTAGTACATGCTCTGTTTTTAAACATTTTAAAAATCCAAACTTCATTTTTATTTATTTTTTCCACAACTTTGAAAAAAAATATTTCAAAAGTTATATTCCATGATTAATATTAGGACCAAGGAACATTCTGTCATTAATTCTATTAAAACCTGTCCTCTTTATTTTTCATTTTTGAGAAAGGGAAATTATACTTTTTCCTCTATTTTCTTTACAATAACATTAGCATGTGGACAATCTTACGTCTTCAAACTTGGTTTAAACAGCCCTGAGGGAAAACTTTATTTATATTAAAAGAAATGAAAGGAAAAAATGTGGTATCTATAGATGTGGATCTTAAATTTTTTTGTCATGTACATTGCCAGATACAAATTAGGCTATGAAGCTACTGTAAACCAAAAAATGTCTGAGACAGGTCTCAATCAAAGATTTATTTTACATATATGTATTTATAATAAATTAGAGGTTTATTTTGCCAAGATTGCAGACATGCCTAAGAAAAAGAGACATAAGCTACAGTGGGATCTGTGGCTTGTGATTTTTTAAAAGAGGGTTTTGAAGACTTCAATATTTAAAGGGGAAAAAGTGTCCAGAAAGGGAAAGAGGAAGAGTCAATCATGCGTTTGTCTTATGCTCAGCAAATCTGCATTTAACATAAGACAAAGCAAACACACAGTAGAAGTCAAATGTGTGTCCATCTTCGGGTGGCTGGAGGGATGATTTCTAGTCTTGTCTTTGTCCCTCACCTGTGAACATAAGCTGTTAACATTGTCACCCTAACATTGTCAGGGTGAAAGAGGCCACCTGGGGAGCTATGTAATCTTTTGTTAATATTTTGCAGCTATCTGTTTAGGAACAAAAGGAAGCTGGTTTTTCTTCCATGACTCTGTCCCCAAGCTTTACTTTTCCCCTCACATAGTGAGTTTAGGGTCCCAAGATTTTATCTTCCTTTCACACTACCTACTAGAAATCCCCTCCATTTATGTGATGGTGTGAGGCAAAATCTGGGGAAGCAGAAATTGTCTTAATAAACATACAAGGGCCTTGAAAATGAGAAAGGAAAAGAAATTTAAATCCAATTGTTCTGGATCATTTCAGTCGACTATACTTCCTGGATTTTAGAGTTTCTGGTTAGCTCTCTGTTACCCAAAAGGGGAGCCCAATCCAGGCCCCAAGAAAGGGTTCTTGGATCTCACATAAAAAATAATTCAAAGTTAAGTCCAGAGAGTAAAGTGAAAGCAAGTTTATTAAAGAAGTAAAGAAACAAAAGAATGGCTACTCCATAGACAGAGCAGGGTGTTCCTGACAGTAAGAGGAGGAACGAGCCCACCTTAGCTACAATGCTTGTTTATATGTAAGATAACAAAGCAAAAAAAAAAAAAAAAAAAAAAAAAAAAAATGGGGAAGGTATCATCTAGTACAAGGCCTCCAGACATAGGATTGTTAATCTTTGTGTAACTGCCGACTTTTGCAAGTATCTATATCTTTAAAGCAAAACTAATTTTTAAACTAAAAATGCTTTTGTTCTTGAGATATCAGGACATCAGGATTTTTCCTGGGTCTACGAAGTCCTGGGTCTCTTTAGTAAACATTATTAATCTGCTTCCTTAACCATAAACATCTTATGGCTAAGAATGCCTAGCCTCCTGGGAACGCAGCCAGCAGGTCATCTTACCCAGTCCCTATTCAACATGGAGTCACTCTAGTTCAAATGCCTCTGACACAACTAGTTTCATATAGAGAGGCTTTATCACAAAATAACATGCTACAACACATAAGGATTATATCTTTCCTCACCTGGCCTTCCAACCAAACCCCATTTCCAGTAATAAAAATCCCAGCTCGTGAAAAACCAGAAACTTAACTTCAAAGTCCACAGTAATGGACCATGCTAATTGTATTTCGACCATAGAATGAATTTATGAGTCTGCTGAATCCAAAGAGCTTGTGTATTGTCTACAGAGTGAAATGATTTAGAAGACTAATACAAATGAGAGCCTGAAGTTTGCAGGCCCAGGATCAGGATGTCAGCGAAGTTTCTACCTAAAGAATATGAAGTCAGAAGCCAGAGGAGGAGAATGCTTTTAGAATGTGGCCCAAGATTTTCTGCCCCTCTGTACTATTTCCCCCCTTATTTTTTTTTGAGACGGAGTCTCGCTCTGTCGCCCAGGCTGGAGTGCGGTGGCACAATCTCCGCTCACTGCAAGCTCTGCCTCCCAGGTTCACACCATTCTCCTGCTTCAGCCTCCCGAGTAGCTGGGACTACAGGCGCCAGGCTAATTTTTTTTTTTTTCGATCTCCTGGATGGTCTCGATCTCCTGACCTCGTGCTCCGCCTGCCTCAGCCTCCCAAAGTTCTGGGACTACAGGCACGAGCCACCACGCATGGCCCTATTTCCTTTTGTGTTGTTGTTCCTTTTTCTCCCTAAAATTTATAATATATCCCGTTGTGGAAAATATAGGCAATGCATACCAAATTAAAGACCAGATCAAAGAAGAATATCCGCATTGTCTATAATCTCTCCGTAGAAGTAAGCATGCTACATTTTGTCATACTGCTGTCTTGGCTTTGTATTCTTGATTTTGTTGTCGTTTCCTGTATTAAGCATATTTCATACAGTAGTGTATCATAATCATTTCTTATCTTGCTAGAAACATTTTTAAATTTAATTTTCAAAATTTGCAAAATATTTCTAACACATAGAACCTTGCAATTAAGTTTTGTTTTGTTTGTTTGTTTGTTTGTTTACTACTTGAGGCATCTTCCTTGTTTCCAGGTTTCTATTCTTAGAAACAGTGCAGCAATGAACATCTTTGCTCACAATATTTTTCACGCATTTCTGTTTATTTCTCTGGCATATATTCTAGAAGCAACATTACTGGGCCAAAGGAAAATAACTTTTTAAAAAAATTTACTTCAAGTTCTGGGATACATGTGCTGAACGTGCAGGTTTGTTACATAGGTAAACATGTGTCATGGTGCTTTGCTGCACCTATCAACCTATTGTCTAGGTTTTAAGCCCCACATGCATTAGGTGTTTGTCCTAATGCTCTTCCTCCCCTTTCCCCCCACCCCCCGACAGGCCCCAGTGTGTGATGGTCCCCTTCCTGTGTCCATGTGTTCTTATTGTTCAACTCCCACTTAATAAATGAGAACATGCGGTGCTTGGTTCTCTGTTCTTGTGTTAGTTTGCTGATGATGATGGTTTCTAGGTTTATCCATGTCCCTGCAAAGGACACGAGCTCATTCTTTTTATGGCTGCATAGTATTCCATGAAATGAACATTTTTAAATCTCCCGACACAAATAACCATATTGCTTTGCAGAAAGATCAAACAGATTTATAGCCTCACCTCCAATACATGAGAATGTTTGTTTCTCTGTGTCCATATGGTGTTAAGATATATATTTCTTGTCACCAAAATATAGGAAAAAAAATCTTATTCTTTTTTATTTTTGGCTTTTTATTAGTCTTAATGCTATCTATTAAATAGGTACATAATTTTCTCTACTGAAATCTGCTTATTTATGTTTCTTGCTCATTTATCTTTTGGGGTGCTATGCTTTTCTTACCGGTTTCAGTGAGCACAATTTACTCTAAGCGGATTAACCATTTCTGGGTTTTCTTGGATTTTTTTTTCCTTTATTTCTTTCAAAACAAAGAAAAACAGGATATATGTGCAGAACATGCAGATTTGTTACACAGGTATATGTGGGTCATGGTGGTTTGCTGCACCTATTAACCCATCCTTTAAGTTCCCTCCCCTCACCCCAACCTCCAAAGAGGCCTTGGTATGTGTTGTTGCCCTCTCTTGTGTCCATGTGTTCTTCCTGTTAAACTCCCACTTATGAGTGAGAACATGCAGTGTTTGGTTTTCTGTTCCTGTGTTAGTTTGCTGAGGATGACGGCTTCCAGTTTTATCCATGTCCCTGCAAAGGACAAAATCTCATTCCTTTTTATGGCTGCATAGCATTCCATGGTGTATACGTACCACATTTTCTTTATCCAATTTATCATTAATGGGCATTTGGGTTGGTTCCATGTATTTGCTGTTGTGCATAGTGCTGCAGTAAACATACATGTGGATATATCTTTATAGAAGAATGACTTATATTCCTTTAGGTATATACCTAGTAATGAGGTTGCTAGGTCAGATGGTATTTCTGGTTCTAGATCTTTGAGGAATTGCCATACTGTCTTCCACAATGGTTGAACTAATTTATATTCCCATCAGCAGTGTTAAAGCATTCCTATTTCTCCATATCCTCATCAGCATCTGTTGTTTCCTGACTTTTTAATAGTCACCATTCTGAGTGGCATGAGATGGTATCTTATTGTGGTTTTGATTTGCATTTCTCTGATGATCCTCAGTGTTGAGATTTTTTTCATGTTTGTTGGCCACATAGATGTCTTCTTTTGAGAAGTGTCTGTTCATATCCTTTGCCCACTTTTTGATAGGGTTGTTTTTTTCTTGTAAATATGTTTAAGTTCCTTGTAAATTCTGGATATTAGAGCTTTGTCACATGGGTTGATTGCAAAAATTTTCTCCCATTCTGTAGATTGTCTGTTCACTGTGACGATAGTTTATTTTGCTGTGAAGAAGCTCTTTAGCTTAATTAGATCCCATTTGTCAATGTTGTCTTTTGTTGCAATCGCTTTTGGCATTTTTGTCATGAAGCCTTTGCCCATGCCTATGTCCTGGATGGTATTGCCTAGGTTTTCTTCTAGGGTTTTTATGGTTTTGGTTTTACATTTAAGTCTTTAATCCACCTTGAGTTAATTTTTGTATAAGATGTAAGGAAGGTGTCCAGATTCAGTTTTCTGCATATGACTAGCCAGTTTTCCCAGCACCATTTACTGAATAGGAGATCTTTTCCCCATTGCTTGTTTTTGTCAGGTTTGTCAAAAATCAGACGGTTGTAGATATGTGGTGTTATTTCTGAGCTCTCTGTTCTGCTCCATTGGTCTCTATGTGTGCTTTGGTACCAGTACCATGTTGTTTTGGTTACTGTAGCCTTGTAGTATAGTTTGAAGTCAGGTAGTATGATGCCTCCAGCTTTTCTTTTTTATTAGGATTGTCTTGGCTATATGGGGTCTTCTTTGATTCCATATGAAATTTAAAATAGTTTATTTTTCTAATTCTATGAAGAAAGTTCAATGGTAGTTTGATGGGAATAGCACTGGATCCATAAATTACTTTGGGCAGTATGGCCATTTCACATCAGTTGTGATGTCCCATTTATCATTTTTTTGTGTCTGTTTCCCTCTTAACTGATTCTTCTTACCCATGAGGATGGAGTGTTTTTCCATTTGTTTGTGTCCTCTCTTATTTCCTTGAGCAGTAGTTTACAGATCTCCTTGAAGAAGTCCTTCGCATCCCTTGTTAGCTGTATTCCTAGGTATTTTATTCTTTTTGTAGCAATCATGAATGGGAGTTCATTCATGATTGGTTCTGTGCTTGTCTATTGTTGATGTAAAGGAATGCTTGTGATTTCTGCACATTGATTTTTGTATCCTGAGACTTTGCTGAAGTTGTTTATCAGCTCAAGAAGTTTCTGGGCTGAGATGATGGGGTTTTCTGAATATAAAATCATGTCACCTGCAAACAGAGAAAATTTTACTTCCTCTCTTCCTATCTGAATATCCTTTATTTCTTTCTTTTGCCTGATTGCCCTGGCCACAACATCCAATACTGTGTTGAATAGTAATGGTGAGAGGGGGCATCTTTGTCTTGTACCAGTTTTCAAAGGGAATGCTTCCAGCTTTCGCCTATTCAGTGTGATATTGGCTATGTGTTTGTCATAAATAACTCTTGTTATTTTGAGATACATTCCATCAATACCTAGTATATGGAGAGTTTTTAACATGAAGGGATGTTGAATTTTATCAAAGGTCTTTTCTGCGTCTGTTGAGATAATCATGTTGTTTTTGTCTTTGGTTCTGTTTATGTGATGGATTACATCTATTGATTTGCATATGTTGAACCAGTCTTACATCCCCAGAATGAAGCTGACTTAATAGTGGTGGATAAGTTTTTTGATGTGCTCCTGGACTTGGTTTGCCAGTATTTTACTGAGGATTTTCACATCAATGTTCATCACGGATATTGGCCTGAAGTTTTCTTTTATTGTGGTGTCTCTTCCCAGTTTTGGTATCAGAATGACGCTGCCTTCATAAAATGAGTTGGGGAGGAGTCCCTCCTTTTTAATAGTTTGGAATAGAAGGAATGGTACCAACTCCTTTTACTATTTCTGGTAGAATTTGGCTGTGAATCTGTCTGGTCCTGGGCTTTTTTGGTTGGTAGGCCATTAATCACTGCCTCAATTTCAGAGCTTGTTGTTTGTCTATTCAGGGATTCAACTTCTTCCTGGTTTAGTCTTTCGAGGGTGTATGTGTCCAGGAATTGATCCATTTCTTCTAGATTTTCTAGTTTATTTGCTAGAGGTGTTTATAGTAGTTTTTGTTTCTTTGGGGTCAGTTGTGATGTCCCATTTATAATTTTTTTGTGTCTGTTTGATTCTTCTCCCTCTTCTCTTTCATTAGTCTAGCTAATGGTCTATCTATGTTGTTAATCTTTTCAATGCCCAGCTCCTGGATTCATTGATTTTTTGGAGAGTTTTTCATTTCTCTATCTCCTTCTTTTCTGATCTTGTCTTCTGCTAGCTGTCGGATTAGTTTCCTTTTGCCTCTCTAGCTCTTTTAACTGTGATGGTAGGGTATCAATCTGAGATCTTTCTAGCTGTCTGATGTGGGCATTTAGTGCCATAAATTTCCCTCTTAACACTGCCTTAGCTGTGTTCCAGTGATTCTGGTGTGTTGTTTCTTTGTTCTCATTTGTTTCAAATAACTTCTTCATTTCTGCCTTGATTTCATTATTTACCCAGGAGTCATACCAAAGCAGGTTGTTCAATTTCCATGAAATTGTGTGGTTTTGAGTGAGTTTCTTAATCCTGAGTTCTAGTTTGACTGGACTGTGGTCTGAGAGACTGTTTGTTATGATCTCAGTTCTTCTGCATTTGCTGAGGAGTGTTTTACTTCCAATTATATGGTCGATTTTAGAATAAGTGCCATGTGGCACTGAGAAGAATGTTTATTCTATTGATTTGAAGTAGAGTATTCTGTACACATCTACCAGGTCCACTTGGTCCAGAGCTGAGCTCAAGTCCTGAATATCCCTGTTAATTTACTGTCTCACAGATCTGTCTAATATTGACAGTGGGTGTTAATATTGACAGTGGGTTCCCACTATTACTGTGTGGGAGTCTAAATCTCTTTGTACATCTCTAAGAACTTGTTTTATGAATCTGAGTGCTCCTGTATTGGGTGCATGTATATTCAGAATAGTTCACTCTTCTTGTTGAATTGTTCCCTTTACCATTATGTGATGCCTTTCTTTGTCTTTTTTGATCTTTGTATGTTTTGTCAGATACTAGGATTGCAGCAACCTCTGCTTTTTCTTTTCTTTTCTTTCCATTTGCTTGGTAACTTTTCCTCTTTTCCTTTATTTTGAGCCTGTGTGTGTCTTTACACGTAAGATGGGTCTCCTGAATACAGCACACCAATGTGTCTTGACTCTTTATCCAGTTTGCCAGTCTGTGCCTTTTAATTGGGGCATTTAGCCCATTTACATTTAAGTTTAGTGTTGTTATGTGTAAATCTGATCCTGTCATCATGATGCTATTTGGTTATTTTGCACACTAATTGATGCAGTTTCTTCATAGTGTCATTTGTCATTATATTTTGGTGTGTTTTTGCAGTGGCCAGTACTGGTTTTTCCTTTCTGTAGTGCTTCTTTCAGGAGCTCTTGCAGGGCAGGCCTGGTGGAAAAAAAAAAATCCCTCAGCATTTGCTTGTCTATAAAGGATTTTATTTCTCCTTCACTTATGAAGCTTAGTTTGGCTAGATATGCAATTCTGGACTGAAAATTCTTTTCTTTAAGAATGTTGAGGCCGGGCGTGGTGGCTCAAGCCTGTAATCCCAGCACTTTGGGAGGCCGAGGCGGGCGGATCACAAGGTCAGGAGATTGAGACCATCCTGGCTAACACGGTGAAACACTGTCTCTACTAAAAAATACAAAAAACTAGCCAGGCGAGGTGGCAGGTGCCTGTAGTCCCAGCTACTCGGGAGGCTGAGGCAGGAGAAAGGCGTGAACCTGGGAGGCAGAGCTTGCAGTGAGCTGAGATCTGGCCAGTGCACTCCAGCTTGGGTGACAGAGCGAGACTCCGTCTCAAAAAAAAAAAAAAAAAAAAAAAAAAGAATGTTGAATATTGGTCCCCAATCTCTTCTGGCTTGTAGAGTTTCTGCCAAGAGGTCCACTGTTAATCTAATGGGCTTTCCTTCGTAGGTGACCTGCCTTTCTCTCTGGTTACCCTGAATAGTTTTTCCTTCATTTCCACCTTGGAGAATCTGATGATTATGTATCTTGTGGTTGATCTAGTGGAGTATCTTAATGATGTTCTCTGTATTTGCTGAATTTGCATGTTGGCCTGTCTTTCTAGGTTGAGGAAGTTCTCCCGGAAAATAACCTGAAGTGTGTTTTCCAGCTTGTTTCCATTCTCCCTGTCTCCTTCTTGTACTCCAATCAATCATAGATTCAGTCTTTTTATGAAGTTTCATATTTCTTGGAGGCTTTGTTCATTCCTTTTCATTCTTTTTTCTCTATTCCTGTCTGCATGCCTTATTTCAGTAAGGTGGTCTTCAAACTCTGATTTTTTTTTTTTTTAACTTGGTCGATTCAGCTGTTGATACTTGTGTATGCTTCATGAAGTTCTCATGCTGTGTTTTTCAGCTCCATCAGGTTGTTTTTTGCTAGCTGCTGCCCCTCCCCCCAAGGAGCTCAAATGGCTTAGACAGCAGGCAGCTGCAGCTGGTGCTGGTCGCCCCTCCCTCTGGGAGTTCAGTAGGCTTAAGCAGATTCCAGCTGAGAGGCTGTAAGAATCTGTTTGTTCCAGGGTTGGAACACTAGGCCTCAGTGGCGTGAGTTCGTGAGTGGGATCTTCCAATCTGTGGGTTGCACAGTTCCATGAAAAAAGCACAGTTTTTCATGGAACATAGTGGACTCACTTACCTCCTTCCTTGGCTGGGGGAAAAGGGCATCCCTGCCCTGTGTGGCTTTCAGGTGGGCTGTTCCAATACACTGCTCTTCCTTCTTTCAGTGGGTCACGCCAGCCTTCTACTCAATTTTGGTGAGAGAACCTTGATCCCTTGGTTGCTGGTGAAGGAGTCACATGCTTGTTATGGTATTTTCAATAGGAGACTCAGAGCACCGCTGCTTCTAGGGGACCATTTTATTATTGTAGATTAACCATTTCTTATCAAAACTTGTTGCAAATCTTGTCCCAGTTCCTTTCACTGTGACTGTAATGATTTTTACATACATTTTTAATGAAATAAAATCTATTATACTTGTCTTCTATAGCTCTTTACATTGTTTTGTTTGCATTTCATTCTTTACACAGCTGCCATAGCCTGCTAAACATGTGATTAGCTGTGACCCAGACTCTCCACCAACACATCAAGATTCATTTGTCATAAACAAAAATATTGCAGGAAAATGTCATCAGTGAACGACTATGTCTCCTCTGTCTCAATAATCCTTAATTACACCATATGTAACCCCTATCGGACAGTGTTGACCACGTGAATGAATTGTGCTGTGGTTTGGAGTGGTTTGCCCCTGCCAAAACTCACGTTGAAATGTGATCCCCAATATGACAGTGTTCAACGGTGGAGTCTACTGGAAGCTGTTTGCTTCATGGGTGAATAGATTAATGCCCTCTTGCAGGAGTTAAGTGAGTTCTCACTCTCTAGAGAATTAATTAGTTCCTGAGAGAGCAGTGACTCCAACCTCTCCTGCATGTCTCTTTGCACACACCTGCTTCCCTTTCCACTTTCTGCCACAAATTGAAGAAGTATGAAGCCCTCATCAGATGGGCTGCCCAATCTTGGACTTTCCAACTCCAGAATCATGAGCCAAATAAACTTTATTTTTATAAATTACCTAGTCTCAGGTATTCTGTGATAGCAACACAAAACAGACTAAGACAAATTATACCTCAAGTCTGTATCTTGAGTCCTCTTGAGTCAGCAAACTAACACAGGAACAGAAAACCAAACACCACATGTTCTCATTCATAAGTGGGAGTTTAACAATGAGAACTCATGGACACAGGGAGGGGAACATTACACACTGGCGCCTGCCCAGGTATGGGGGGCTAGGGGAGGGATAGCTTTAGGAAAAATACCTAATGTAGATGATGGGTTGATGGGTGCAGCAAACCATCATTGCACATGTATACCTATGTAACAAACCTGCATGTTCTGCACATATATCCCAGAACTTAAAGTATAATTAAAAAATAAATAAATACATAAAATAAAAAACACCAAAATTTAAAAAAATTATTTGCTTAATATTTCTATCAACGAATGTTTACTGAGCACCTACTTGAAGTTGGTCAGATTGAAGAGCATCATAGTTGTAACCAAAATTATTCTCTTGAGATTCAATGCCTAAAAAGTATATTTAAGTGATTTCTTACATAGCAAACATCTGGATGAGCTTACTCTTCCACCTCCATCTGTTTGACATTTGAAGTTATCAGGGTCATCAGCAATAAAGGTCAATTAAGGAGTAGGTAAAGGAAGTGAGAAGTAAAGTGTGCGTATTTATTACGCAGGACAAATGAAGCTGCAAAATAAGAAGTGGAGTAAGTTAGTTCCACCCTGGAACTAAAATCTGGAAATAAACTTTCTGAAGCATAATCAGACTTCTGCTCCCAAAGGCAATAATGCCAAGCCCATTTTGATTCATCTCCAAAATAGCCTGTGTTATCCTCTTCCAGCAGCATTTCTTTAGAATTAAAATTGTATTTGGATTAGGATTAAAAAGCTAATCAAGGACTTGTTCACTGCAGGACAATTTTTAAATCTTCAAGATCTGGAATAAAGGCAGCCAAGAACCAAGAAACATAACAGTGGAAGATGTTCTTGTTTTCTGACAAAGAAAAGAAAGATGTTGTTACTAACCTCGCCATATCCTCCACTCCCTAACCCAGCTGATTTCTAATTGTCATCAGTTTGACCATTTTATGGCCTCCTTTACAAGTTTTGTTCAGACTGAAAACAGTATACTACCCTGAGTAATGAGACAGACTGACTCAGACCCACTCTTCTTTAGTAACCTCAGTCAGTGGCTCTTGGCCTAAAAGTCTCATGACACTTTTTCTCTTCCCAAATAGATATGAGCTGTTACTTTCCCAAACCATCATTCTTTGCACATGCTGGTAGGTGCACGTTGTATGACCCTCACTGTATACAGTCATGCATTGCTTAATGATGCAGATGCATTCAGATAAATGTGTTCTTGGGCAATTTCATCATCATGCACATGTCATAGAGTGTACTTACACAAACCTAAAATAGTATAGCCTACTACACACCTAGGCTATACAGTATAGCCTGTTGCTCCTATGCTACAAAATTGTACAACATTGTGGTACTGTACTGAATACTGTAGGCAATTATCATACAATGATATTTGTGTATCAAGACTTATCTAAACATTTCAAAATGTACAATCAAAGTATACTATTATAATCATATGAGACCATCATCATATATGTGGTGTGGCATTGACCAAACGTTGGTATGCAGTGTATGACTATACTTCCAACCATTGCATTCATTTGCAGACTCTTTGTATGCCACTCCTCTCCCTCCCCAACAGATTGTATAGATACATCTACTCCTTGTTTCCTTCTGTGGTTGCTGAACAAAGTGCTTGCAGAATTGAAGTGAGACTGGCAGACTCTCTTTCTTATCCTCTATCTCTCCGCCTCTTCTCATTTCCCCAGTTCTTTCAAGCCTGAAAATTAAATTGATGAGAAATATAATTGGCTGAATATTTGTGTCCCCATAAATTCACCTGTTAAAATTTAATCACCAATGTGATGATATTAGGATGTGGAATATTTGGGAGGTGATTGGGTTACGAGGGTGGAGCCCTCGTGAACAGAATTACTGTCCTTATAAAAGGGATCTCAGAGAGCTCCTTCACCCCTTGCACCACGTGAGAACATAGTGAGAAGACCACCATCTGTGAGTTATGAAGTGGGCCCTCACAGACACCCAATCTGCTAGTACCTTGATTTTGGACTTCCCAACCTCCAGAACTGTGAGAAATAAATTTTTGTTATTCATAAGCCATCCAGTCTATGGAATTCTGTTATAGCAGCCCAAACAGACTAAGACAAGGAAAAATAAAACACTGCTTACAGAGGGAAAATAAACAAGGTCTGATTTTTCTCCAGACCTGCCTGGATCATAATCCAGGATATGCACTTTCAACAGAAGAAAAGTGAAAATTTTTACCAGGCAAGCCGCGCATTATCCTGCCGGGTGGTCTGATACTTCTCTACTTTACAGACCACAGTGCACTAGGACTACATGTACAGATTGCTGCATACTTTACTTAGAATGGGTCAAAAGTCTCCCTTCTGAGTGATACTCCCTTCTGAATGTTCTGAACATTGGAATTCATAGGGCTCTCTCCTTTCTTTCTTGCCAAGATTATTCAGATTGAGTGAGACCATCACTGGCTGACTGTTGGCCAGACAAAACATGTATTCAAACAGACAAATTATCTGACCATTATTAAATAACAGAATTCCTTAAATTCTACAGTTTAGCTATCACAACAACTAAAAAATGTTTGGCCCTTGCTATATGCTTGGCTCTGTGCTAATCACAAGGAATATAAAAGCAAATAAAATATACCCTTATCCATACCCTTGAGGAACTCTCAGTCTAGTGGGAGAGAGAGACAAGTTAACAAATATTCCAATACAATGCAATACATACTATAAAAGAACAAAGAAAAAGTGCCAGTGAAACACTAACTACAAAATCATCTTGTTAAAACATTAAATAGTAAGTGATCAATTTTACCTGGGATGCCAACATGTATTCACTGAGTACCTCCTGTGATCCAGTTACAAGGGAATGATGGGAAGAACTAACTAATGTTCAGAAATCAAGGAGGGACTTTTAGAGGAAATGAAATTACAACGAAGATATGAGAGGTGAGCCAGGAAAGAAATTAGAAAAGGGGGATCCTGGCAGAGAGATAGCATAAGTGAAGACCTTCAGATGAGATGCAAGTGTTTACAGAAGCCTGTATAGCTTGAGCATAGGAAACTAAGTTGGACATCTCAAGAGATGGAAATTTAGAGGCTGGGACCAGACAACTCAAGGTCTGGTAGGCCAGCTAAAGAGATTATATTTTTATCTAAGTGCACTGGGAGGCCATTAAAGAGTGTAAATTGGTAGTTAAATTTCTCCCAAATAACTCCGAGTCCTTCTTACATGTTTACATGAGCATGGTACAGTACTACACAGATAAACACTATTTGATCCTCTAGTGCAAGACCCAACCTCTTTGTAGCATTCTCCTCTTCTGAATGAACTCCTGCACTCATGTTCAGTGATTACATCTTCTTATTGATGATTTAGGTGTCTCCTGTCTCTCCTCTCTGACTGCCCCCACATAACTTACATCTAGTACCTGTGTCCCCAGAATGCCCTTCAGTCAGGCTCATCTGTAGTCTTCTTACTTCTTAGGATGTTTTCTCCCCTCTAGCTTCCTGTAGCACCAATCCCTTCAACCTCCTTCCCTTCCTTCAGATTCTTACTTCCACCTCTTTGACTCTCCCTAGCTCCTCTCTTCTGTGATTTGGTGTGTACTGTGTTCGTGGGCGAAGTGGGCAGAAAGGATCAGATTCATTGAATCTGATAATGATAATAAATTGTTTGTAGTCTTTTTCTTTGCTTGTGTCTTCTATCTTGACTGGAAATATGAAATATTTGCATTATTGTAGAATGCATTTCACAACTTATATACTCACTCCCTGTTTGGCATTTTTAGAGCATTTCTAATAGGTACTTTTCTTGCAGAAAAGTGTGGTAGAGACACCTAGTGAACATTCACATCTGGTTTTTCTCTCCTTCTGGGCACATGAAAAGGTAAGACTCCCTTTCTCTTTGCACTGAGGCAGGACCATGTCCTGTAATGCCAAAGTGACATGTGTCACTTCTGAGCCAATGCATTCAAGTACAGCACCAGACTCTCCAGAGCCCTGGTCCCCTGCTGAACCAACCGAGGAGGTCCCACATTGCAGATGGTACATCAGAGTTGCTACATAGAGGAAAGTTGCTGAGTTACCTTGACCTGCAGTGAACTAGAATTTGATGTTAGCATTTTTGTGACATCTGTTATCATAGCATATCAAAGCATATTCTGATATTCTCACTAATACAGAAAGGTCGTGAAAATTGGTCAGACTGCCTTCCCACGTTATACTTATTTCCTTGCAAGCATTCTCATTGTCTTCATAGGTGTGTTTTATTGTCTATATTTGATAGGAAGTTTGTTTGTGATTATTCTTTTTAATTAATTCTCCCTGTGCCTCTAACCAATGTTCTTGTAGTAAATAATTATATTCACTTCACTGAGTTAATGTAACAAAAAGCATAGACTAAATAATCAAAATTTATTTCACTCTCCCCTTTTTTTCTTCTTTCCATTTATCCTTCCTTCCTCGCTACCTTTTCTTCCTACTTCTTGTTTTTCTTTCTTTTATCCATTTCTCCCCCTCTGTCCTTTTCACCTTCTACAATGTCTGCTCAGTAAATACTGACTACCTATTAATTGAATTTTTTAATCCCCAAAGTGCTAAGTACTATGTCCTTCCCCTTATCTCCTCTTCTCTTCTTGTTTTCACCTCTCCTCCCACCTTGGGACGCCTATTCTGGTTTAGAATAGCACTCGTTGTTTTTGTTGTGTTTTTTTTTTCTCCTTTGATGTGGTTCAGGGACTCAACCTGACAGTTTGAGGGAATCTTAAAAATGAGGGCTTCCATCTCCCCTTTGGGAGATAGATGGCTAGGCTGCATAGTGCAACCTAATCTCCCCAAAACCTCCTTATACTCTTTTCTATGAAAGTTATACTATTACAATAATCAGAAATAGTAAGTAGATCACAAAAGCCTTTGACAAGGAGAAGTCACAGAATTTAAAGATCTGTCACATAGATCTTTAGACTCATAATTCCAACCTAAATTTCTACTTTCTTCTCTAAAGTGATAAATGATCTAAAGAAAAATTTAAAGTACACTGAAAGTGATAAAGGATAAGTCATTCTTGAGCTAGCAAATTTTGCTGGCACTGTGTAGTAGTGTTTACACACATACAAGCAGCTGGAATTGGGCAATGATGCTCACTTATTTACTTACACAACTCTGGCCACTACTCCTGAGGTCCTCCTTTATCCCTAAATGCATCCAGTTTCTGTCCTTTAATTTGGTCCCTGGTTTTCAGCCTCGACTCAACTCAACTATTGTCCTTATCCATAGATGGTGCTTCTTGATTTTACTCTTCAAGAGGGCTCCTACAAAGTCCTCTGTCTGGCATCTCTGTGTTTAGACATTTCCTCTGGCTTTATTCATTCTAGGTCAACCCTCAGAAACCCACTTCAGTTCTAACCTTAGCAGTCCAAGATGGACTTGGGCACATATGAACAACATAGAACTAAAAACATTTTAAAAGTGAACATGAAGCGTTTAATCAAAAGGCCATGTTGTGCTACTTTCCAAGTCAGTTGTTAAACATGGACATTGTTTAAAAATAAACTGGCTGGGTGCAGTGGCTCATGCCTGTTATCCCAACACTTTG
The DNA here is from genome assembly GCF_007565055.1 of Rhinopithecus roxellana. Lineage (NCBI taxonomy): Eukaryota > Metazoa > Chordata > Mammalia > Primates > Cercopithecidae > Rhinopithecus > Rhinopithecus roxellana. Next base: position 27,251,956 of record NC_044563.1, read on the forward strand.
CAGACCAAGGCAGGCAGATTTCTTGAGCCCAGGAGTTCCAGACCAGCCTGGGCAACATCATGAAACCCTGTGTCTACAAAAGAAAATACAAAAACTTGACAGGCATGGTGGTGCACACTGTACTCCCAGCTACTCAGGAGGCTGAGGCAGGAGGATCACTTGAGCCTGGGAGGTTGAGGCTGCAGTGAGCTATGATTGTGCTACTGCACTCCAGCCTAGGCAACACAGCAAGGCCATGTCTCAAAATAAATAAATAAATAAATAAATAAACAAACAAACAAACAAACAAACAAACTGTTTAAACTTTTAACTAAGCTATGTTAAAATAAAGAGAATATATATATGCAAAACTAATCACTTCTTAATTATTTTACCAGGTTTTTACTATTTTTTATTCTTTTGGGGTTACTTGCATCGAATGTATCTGTATAATGGGAATATTATATAATGGTGTACTACTGTGCCATCTTCCCAACTTTGAGTTCAATGACATTGGCCACTGTGAGAGTATTTAGACTAAGGAAATCAACAAATACTACAAATCAGGGTGTTTTCCTTCACACACCCAGCTGGTCAACACTTAGCAGCAAGGGTGGCAGTTTCTCTTGGATGTGGTTAATGAAGACAAAACTGTAAGGTAGGGGAATTATTCATGGTTACTTCCCCAGAATGTACTCCCATACTGTTCCTTTCCTTAACAGACCACTAAATCACCCAGCCACATAGTCTGCATGATACCTTGCCTTCAGCTTCAAGCTTATTGTCTTAAGTAAAGTGTTATAATCCCAAACCTCACTACAGGAAGCCTGGTTTGAAGACATATTCATGATCCAAATCAGGCCAACTATGACCACTAGAGCTGATTTGAGGGAGCTGCATTTGAGCTACCAGGAAATCCAATCTGTCATTCCTGTTACATATGAATAAAGAAGCACATAGCCCTGGAAGACACTGGTAATCATCTTAGAACACAAACAAAAGACTGCCCATGCATGAATATAAGCCGAGGACATAGAACCAAGAAATAGTGAGAGAAAAACTAGGTTGGACCAAGCCTTCTCTGAATATCTAATCTAAGGCTTTCTGTCAGTTAATGCCCTTAGTTAGACTGAGGTGGACTTTTAGTTATTTGTACCAAAATGATTCCTTTCTAATACACAACATGGAGTGTGTATCTTTAGATGAGGTCATTGCAGGAAGAAAGTAAACACTCTTCACCCTTCCTATGATAACTTTATGTGAGCATATGCCCTACTCTCCCACCAGGGAGCAAGCTCTTTGTAGGCTTAAACTTCTTATTGCACATCTTTGTGTCTGTGATTACTTTAACACTGCACCCTGCAGAGCAGGTAGTAAGTGCTTAATATAGGTTTGCTTAATTGAATTTGTTGGTAAGTCAGAGAGAGATTGTGCAAGAAATGGAATGAATCAGAGTAAATTCCTCTTCTCTTCTTCGGTCAAGCAGCCAATATGAACCCATCTGTTGTCATTTCTGAATGTCCCAGAGAAAAAGGAATGAAGCAATGTAGCTCTTGAGTCCAACAGTTCAGTCTTTCGACTGAAGGAAGTTAGTTTTCTTCAGGGATGGAGTGAAATAGGCCCTGGTCTTCCACTTGGCATAAACATTAGGAAAACTCCTTTGGTCAATGTTTTCATGATGCTAAATATCTGGATAAGAATGAAAATGTGCAGTCAATATGCTTCAGAAACTCTATGCATGTGATACCACATCAGCAAAATATCAAGTTACTTAACCAGACTTCTCATTTTCTCTGCAGGCGTCTGGGTTGCTTATATCCATGGAAGTGATGACTATGAGTATAACAGTCCCAGAACAGTGTGGCACTGTGAGTCTGAATAAAGCCAGTCCCTTATTACTTGGGGAGGGAGGGAGGTATGGAACAATGGCAAGTCAACATGAATGTTTCAGTTACATTTCAAGGAAGAAAGAGAAAATACCCGTAGAAACCGGACCACTGCCTGCTTCTGCTTTCCCACGCTCCCTCTGTTTCCTTTCTTCAACAGCCCTATTGATGTCCAACATACATCTTATTTATTTACATATTTCTCTTTTTTTGAGAAAAAGTCTCACTCTGTCACCCAGGCTGGAGTGCAGTGGTGCGATCTAGGCTCACAGCAACTTCCCTCTCCTGGGTTCAAGCAATTCTCCTGTCTCAGCTACCTGAGTAACTGGGATTATAGGCATGCACCACCATGTCCAGCTTATTTTTTTTGTATTTTTAGTAAAAATGGAGTTTCACCATGTTGGTCAGGCTGGTCTCGAACTTCTGACCTCAAGTGATCCACCCACCTCTGCCTCCCAAAGTGCTGGAATTACAGGCGTGAGCCACCATGCCCATCATATTTTCACAAATTTAAGTTTTCTATTTCCCAGAATGTAAACACCAGGAAGTCAAGGATTTGTCTTTATTTTTGTTCACGGCTGTATTCCCAGTACCTAAAATAGATTTTGGCACACAGTAAATGCTCAAGAAATATTCATTAAACAAATGAATGACCTTTACGATGACCATTTGCCAATCAGTTCATAAATTAGAAATTAAAATGGCCAGGTTAAAAAAAAATTGGTTTTATTGCCCCAAGTTAAATTAAAAGACCTTGTGACAATTAGTTCTGGCTCAACTGTAGTCTAACTGTGTGACTATAATCAATTCACTTAACATTTTGCTCCTTCATTTCTCCATCTGGAAAATGGGCATAATAGTACCAGAAACATTCTTCAAAAGCTTTCAAGAATCTCAAAAGAGGCAGCAACTATAAAAGTATTAGGTTCAAGATTCACTGCAGATGCTTAGCATTGTCTCATAAAATTAAATAAGGATCTCATTGTCCTTTAACTTACTAAGCTGGCAAAATTTCATTTTTCAGCTTCTGTTCTTATACATACTAATGACTATACATTAAACAACTTTCTGTATTTTCATTTCATCCCAAGTATTGTTTATATCAATTTTAATTTACCAATCATTTTCAAACAAAACTGTAATTTCTGACATTTTAAATTTGCCTTCAAAGTCACAAACTTTTAAAGATAAAAATAGATATACTCAAAAAATCCAACCTAACTCATATTTATTGAGACACGTGAAATGGCATTTTTCCAGGGTAATCATTTTTTCCCCCTCCCAGTATGTCAATAACAAACCGGGTTTTTTGTGGTAGAAATTCCATTTATTCTCTTCTCATTTTCTCTTTTGAGCTGAATTCTATTGTAGAGTCTTCCCTTTCAATCTTTAAAAAGTGACCCTGTACCTTTAATAGCGGAGACCTGGTGAGAGGTTTCTTTCCAAACTTGTTCCCTGGCTTCCAACTGACGAAACCAGCTGTAATTTGAGAGCAGAGAGATCCTCAGGATATCTTTAGCCAAAGGAAAAGCTCCGCATTCCCACCCAGTCCAGAAATTGAAATACTATCAGGGGGCAAGAGCCTTTCTCTCCAGCTACACACTCCATCTCCCGGGAGCAAGGGGAAACTCCGAGAGGAGCGCTACAGAGCCAGCATCTTGCCAGCGCCCCGGAGGAGGGGTTCCCCGCTACGCCTGTGCGGGAGGAGTTCCAGTCACCGAGCGAGGGGCGCAAGGGTGGGTGCATCCTGCGCTGTGGCGGCCGCGCTTCCCAGACGCTGGTGTGCAGAGCCACATGAAGCCTGCTGGGGACTGGGGGCCAGGGAGCAGCAAGCCGGCTGGGACTGAGGCGGACGCTGTCTCAGGGAGACGCTGACTCGCAAAGACACTCCCTTCCTTGTGCCTGGGTGAAAAGTCTCCTCCTGGGGTCTCTGGCCATCCTGAATATCCAGAATGGTGTTTCTGAAGTTCCTCTGCATGAGTTTCTTCTGCCATCTGTGTCAAGGCTATTTCGATGGCCCCCTCTACCCAGAGATGTCCAATGGGACTTTGCACCACTACTTCGTGCCCGATGGGGACTATGAGGAGAACGATGACCCCGAGAAGTGCCAGCTGCTCTTCAGGGTGAGTGACCACAGGCGCTGCTCCCAGGGGGAGGGGAGCCAGGCCGGCAACCTGCTGAGCCTCACCCTGCGGGAGGAGTTCACCGTGCTGGGCCGCCAGGTGGAGGATGCTGGGCGCGTGCTGGAGGGCATCAGCAAAAGCATCTCCTACGACCTAGACGGGGAAGAGAGCTATGGGAAGTACCTGCGGCGGGAGTCCCACCAGATCGGGGATGCCTACTCCAACTCGGACAAATCCCTCACTGAGCTGGAGAGCAAGTTCAAGCAGGGCCAGGAACAGGACAGCCGGCAGGAGAGCAGGCTCAACGAGGACTTTCTGGGAATGCTGGTCCACACCAGGTCCCTGCTGAAGGAGACACTGGACATCTCTGTGGGGCTCAGGGACAAATACGAGCTGCTGGCTCTCACCATTAGGAGCCATGGGACCCGACTGGGCCGGCTGAAAAATGATTATCTTAAAGTATAGGTGGAAGGGTACAAATGCTGGAGAGAGGGAATCAAATCAGCCCCGCTTTGGAGGGTGGGGGACAGAAGATGGGGCTACATTTCCCCCATACTTACTATTTTTTTATATCTAGATTTGCACTTTGAGAACAAATCTGAGGTCATCTTTAAAAAGAGAAAAATTGGAGACGAGTGATTTTGTTTTAGTTTTGTTTTTGTACATTATTTATGTGATTGTTACGGAATTGTCACCTGGAAAGAACAATTTTAAGCAATGTCATTTCTAGATGGCTTTCTAATTCTGCAGAGATACCTGTTTCAGCCACATCTAAAAGAGCACAGTTGTATGTGGTGGGGAATTAAACTTCCCCATCCTGCAGATTATGTGGAAATACCCAAACATAATAGTGCGTAGCTCCTTTTAGCCTCTAGCCTTCACTCCTGGGCTCCAAAAGCTATCTGAGTTGATTGTTTTTCAAATGAAGTTCAAGGTGCTGCTTTGCATGCCTGCCAACCCGTGGAAGCTGTTTGTTACTTCTTTTCTCTCTTATTTATTAACCATGGTTTGAGAATTGTTTTTGTTTTTTTGTAACAGTATTGCCACAAAACTATAGGCAAATCGCGTTTGCAGGGAGATTTCTGGTGCCTCTGTGGGTGTGTGTAAGTTAAAGTGGTCACATTTAAGAAGGCCAAGCTTTGTAGTGGTTGCACAGTCACACTGATATGCTGATGTGCTCTTTCTCATTGTATGTCTACGCTTTGTCATCAACGCTATAGTAAATTACAAAGAAGTAGTCAGATTGTTTGAACATACCCCAAATGCCTATGATTTAGGTTACCAATGTATTCTTTCTCATTTGGGGTTTTGCTTCTGTTTGTTTATTGGAAACTTGTACTTCAAGTAGGGGGAATTCTAATTCTAATAACTCCTTAGCTAAGTTTTATTATTCAGGCAATAAACATGTTTTCATATAATACTGGCTTACTTTGTAATTTACATCTGTAACTTCCATATTTCAAAAAGGGGCCAATGCAAAAGGAGAGAGATTTAAGCCAGTAAACTGGATTTAAGCCAGTTTACTTAGAGTATATTTATATGATAAATATGAATAAATAAATAGGAAGGGGAATAGCTACATATTTGGCAATTCTCTCCATAGTCACCCTAACATCCTCACAAGAAAACAAAAGTCTAGCCATTGCCAGAATTTTAAATTTGACCCCTATAGGTCTGCTTAAAGACTCAAATTTTCTGCAGTTTTTCTCATAAACTCAATTGGAAAAGTTTCTGACAAGGCTCATACCCTATACCCTTATGCAGAGCAAGCATTCTATCCTAAGTTATAAACTACAATGATGTTTAATTTTGAAGCCAGGTCTACATTATTTAATTAATGGCTTTAAAAGGTGGAGATGCACTTTATTTAGTATCTTTCCCTAGCCAATTCTTACTCTCACCTTAAATATGCTTTCTTGTTGCATATATGCACAGATGCACACACACACACACACGAAAATAAATAATGTTCATATTCTTCTATTCAACAGACACTTATTTTCTCCTCTCCCTTGAATAAGAAAACAAGTTTTCCATTCCTATGAACTGTCTAATATCTTTCTATTACAGTAGGGGAAACTGAGGCTGGGAAAGGCTAAGTGACTTATCTTACGTCAGTTATAACAGCCCCTAGTCTCTTAAATTTAAGTACAGGGCTTGCCTGAACTAATGTTTTTAAGGATACTGAGAAATGAGAGAGAGTGGTCGAATGCCTGAAATTTTGCTTAACTTATTGTACTTAAAATAACTTATAACTTCTTTTTGTTACTCAGGGCCCCATTTTTGTTGCTTTTTAGACCTGTGTGTAGAAAGAAGATTAATGATCACTTAAAATAGTTTCCTTCTTTATTCTAAAAAAATGAGGAAAAAATAACAGTGGCAAATAAAATCATATTTGGTACTAAAATGTTTGTAGTTTGAAGTCACAATCATTAATGCCTCAAAACATTTATATCACTCACTTCACAGTAATTATTTGGTAATTCAGACTTACCAAATGTCATCTCGTTGATTTTCCTAGCTGTAATGGGAGGATATTGGACATGTGACAGTGATGGAAAACTGTTTTCCCTGTGCATGCTAATTTCAATCTATTGGTAATGCTTCCATACAATGTTATGTTAAGAAGGATTCAAAAGACACAGAAGTGAAGAGTGTCATCCCTAAATAGAGATATCTTCCATGGGTGCAAGAAGGGGAATGGTAACACATCTGCTATAAATTTGAAAACCCTTAAATAGATTATGTATGAGGTTCTTTCCAGTGCTAACATTCTATGATTCCTACAAAACCAGAATGAAATTACCTGGCATCCAATCACTCCACTCAAGCCTAGATGTACAGCCAGTAATCCCACAGAGTCTTATGTAAATGGCCTCAGAGGGCAAATGGGAATTTCTAGGTGGGGAGAGGAAACAACTCTGAACTGCCAGCCCAGAGAATAACATCACAAGGCTGTTCCAAACCTTCTCAGGGTGAGGAGCCAGACCTACTCACATCTTTCCTCCCTACTTCCTCATGATTCTTATTAGACCTTGTTATTCATGCAGTGACAAATTCTCTTTTCAAGCAGTGGTTCTTTTTATTTCTTAGACTATGGACTATTTTGAGAATCGAAAGAAAACTACACACTCTCTTCTCTGCAAAATCTACTTGCAAACGAATCTATACAAGTTAGGATATTAATTATTTTTGTATTTGTTGACCACTTAATTTGTGCCAGGCACTGAGCTGGGTTGTTGGTCATTCTGGGATGTTACAAAGCCTTGGGGCTTCATCTGTAAAGTAAGAAATTTAAAAAGCCTCTTAGAGTTTTATTTGGAACAGGAGGCAATTATTATTATTGTTGTTGCTGTTGTTGTTGTTAAGTATAGTAACAATTAAAAAACAGCTAACTTTTCTGAAAACTCAGTATGATTGGTAAGGCCCTGTGCTAAGAACTTTGCCTAGGTCATTTCTCTTAATTCTAACAACAAACTGCATGAGGAAAGCATTTTATAAAATGAAGTAGGCCGGGCGCGGTGGCTCAAGCCTGTAATCCCAGCACTTTGGGAGGCCGAGATGGGGGATCACGAGGTCAGGAGATCGAGACCATCCGGCTAACACGGTAAAACCCTGTATCTACTAAGAAAAAAATACAAAAAACTAGCCGGGCGAAGTGGTGGGCGCCTGTAGTCCCAGCTACTCAGGAGGCTGAGGCAGGAGAATGGCGTAAACCCAGGAGGCGGAGGTTGCAGTGAGCTGAGATCCGGCCACTGCACTCCAGCCTGGGCGACAGAGCGAGACTCCCGTCTCAAAAAATAAATACATACATACATACATACATACATACATATATACATAAAATGAAGTAATACATGTCAAGCACTTAGAATCGTACCTGAGACATAGTGAATCCTCAATAAATTTTACTTGTGGTTATTACTGTTTTTATTATTATCATTACTTTTACAGCTGAGACCTAGAAAGCCTAGGTACTATTTTCAAGACTAAACCTGTGTAATATCTTATATACCTTACTATGATCTCGGTCTTAACTGATGATTCTCTAATGAGATATACAAGCAAATAAAAGAAGAATGTGGAGGATAGGGGATTAAAGGGGCCTCCAGTTACCACTTTAAATGTCCTCTGCAGTTCAGATTCTTGATAATGTCTGGAAGTCAGAAGCTGTTTGGCTTCCCTGTTTATAGAATTACTCATTAATACTTTCTCTGGGAGATGCATTGTACAGTACCACTAATTCTTCTCTCAGTCGAACCACATGAAAACATCTATATAACTATTTTGAAGTGTTCTACAGGTATCTATCTGGAGGCTGTTGATGAAAGACACCAGGCTACGTTAGCCTCTGCTACCACCAAAGCCAGGCTCATAGAAGCGGTCAGAAGCTGTAAGAAGCCAGCAGGTGTGTTATGCACAGGAGTACCAAGAAGCTGTCCAAAGTTCACACACTTTCATTGCCTTTTAAACTCTCATTTACAACTCTGCTAAGGAAATGGGCTCAAAACTTCCCGGGAGGAGCCTTGAAACTTAGATTATAAACTATTTTAGTAAGTTATAAAAATGTCCATGAAATCCACTAATGATATGAAATCATACTAAGGGGCAGTGTGGTCAAATTTCTGATGCATTTTTCAGAGGAGGATTATTAAATTATTTTTTATAGGGAATGTAATACTAAATTTCATGTAAAATTGGGATGTAACATTTTATATGGAATAATAATATTGGATAGAAAATAGAAATGCTAAATATGGTTTATGAATATTTTAATATAAAAGAGAAAACAATTGGAGACATAAGAAGATTTGGTTTCAAATAGAATACAAAAAAATACTGCAACAATAACTAACTAGTATAGAAAATGGGATTCTTTCAATCATACTAGTGATTGTGGAATTAAAATGGTCCTTAGAAATACTATTTCTAAAGTCAGGATCTCGATGGATATGTCATTCATTAAATATTTTAATATGCCACTATATGAGGTACCCAGGATAATAATAGTTTGTAAATATATGAGGAAACTGACACCTAAACAAAGAATTCAAGTACAGCAATGTGGGAGATTGGAGTATGTACAAGGTTCTATGGGAGCTCAGCAAGAATTTAAATTAGAATTGTCTGGAAAATGTAGAGTAGCGTATCTTAGTCTAATCTGTGCTGCCATAACAGAATGTCTGAGACTGGGTAATTTATAATGAACAGAAATGTATTAGCTAACAATTCTGAAGACTGGGAAGTCCAAATCAAGGTATCAGCATCTCGTGAGAGCCTTCTTGTTATGTCATAACATGGTGGAAAGAAAGAAGGCTAGAGAGAACAAGAGGGGGCCAAACTCATTCTTTTACACTGGCACCAACCACACCCATGAGCATGGAGCCCTCATGGCCTAATAACCTCATTAAGGTCCCACTTCTTAATACTGCTACAATGGCAATTAAATTTCAACATGAGTTTTGGAAGTCCCAAATATTCAAACCTTAGTGCAGTGCAAATAAAACAAAGATTTGGCATAAACATACATTCAAGACATGCAGGATTTTTATTCTTGCTGCTAGTGTTATTGTTGTTTAGCCTTTTTAATAACAATTTCTGATCACAAAAGTCATTATCAGCCAGGTGTGATGGCTCAAGTCTGTAATCCCAGCACTTTGGGAGGCCGAAGCGGGTGGATCACAAGGTCAGGAGTTCAAGACCAGCCCGGCCATCATGGCAAAACCTCGAACCTACTAAAAATACAAAAATTATCCAGGCACAGTGTCAGGTGCCTGTAATTCCAGCTACTTGAGAGGCTGAGGCAGGAGAATCACTTGAATCCAGGAGACAGAGTTTGCAGTAAGTAGAGATCATGCCACTGCACTGTAACCTGGGCAACAGAGCAAAACTCTGTCTCAAAAAAAAAAAAAAAAAGTGATTATCTGCTGAATGTTAATAATATAGAAAACACAGTAGCACAAGAAAAACAAAATTGTTCATATTCTGAAACTCCTTCTGCCATATACTCACTATTTGCATTTTGGTATACTTCTTTCCATACTTTTCATGCATATCTATGTATATATTTTCTCTTTAGAAAAAGTATTATAATAAATATATTGTTTTGTGCCAATGTTTATTTCAGGTGTTAAGAATATTTAATTGCCTCAATGTTTTTTAAATGCTTAGATCTATCCCCAATGTTTCAGGATGCAGAGGTTCTAGGTTCTAGATCTTCCATCACAATGTATTAGCTGTGTAACTTTGAATGAGTCCCTGAAATGTTCTGAAATTCAGTCATTTTGTTTACAAAATGAAGATAATTACACCCAGTGTTTATTAAACAGGCACTGCTCAAAGTGTTTTCCACATATTATTTTATATAATCTGGTTAGAATTATATTCTAGGTTGATGTTACATTTCATAAATCTTTCAGATAAAGAAACTAAGACACAAAGAGCTTAAGTGTTTAAAAGTTACCTCCTGCAGGCAGTTAAAGAGCTATGTTTCCTGAACTAGCTAGACAGGAATGGAGTCAATATTCAAACACAGTCTGACTACCCTGCTTTCCCGATAGTCCCTGAATGATGTTTTCCCTTTCTGAAGGCAGTAGACTGGACACATAATTTGCAAACTGTCTTCGTATTCTAGGATCTATGATAAATGGCGTCTGAAATGAATATTTCCCTTATATGATCTTCTTAATTGGAAAAATTCAAAACCACATTTTCTTGAAGAAACTTTTTCTTTCTCTGTTTGAATTTATGTTGGGTAAAATATAAATTCCTGATACCTGCATGTGTCACTCCGTGATCCTTTGCCTAAGAGCAACTGGCTTCTTTTACATTTTCCAGGCCCTTTCACATGCATTATCACATTGACTATAACAATTTTTTATAGATGCTGAACTGGCATAGACAGTTTATGGCATTCACTATTTGGCAGGCTGCAGTCCAGTGTTCACAGCTAGCAAGTTCTTCTGTCATTCTGTTATGCTTTATATCTGTATCCAGATATAAAACAATTTCTTAGGCCGGGCATGGTGACTCATGCCTGTAATCCCAGCACTTTGGGAGGCTGAGGTGGGCAGATCACTTGAGGTCAGGAGTTCGAGGCCATGCCTGGCCAACATGGCAAAACCCCATCTCTACAAAAAATACAAAAATTAGCTGGGTGTGGTGGTACAAGCCTATAATCCCAGTTACTTGGGAAAGGCTGAGGCATGAGAATCGCTTTAATTCAGGAGGCAGAGATTGCATGAGCCGAGATTGTGCCACTGCACTCCAGCCTGCGCAACAGAGTGAGACTCTGTCTTAAAAAAAAAAAAAAAAAGGTTTCTTGTACATACAGGTCTCTGAAACTAAAATGTACACACTATTGGGAAGTGCTATGTACTATTTTTTAGATAAGAAGGTTTAAAAAGACCCCTCTGAGTAAGTAGGAGATATCTGAATTAAACCTTAAATCTTAGGTAGAAGCCAAGAATGTGAATGTCAGAGGAAAAACTGTTCCTGGTAACAGAACAGCAACTACAAAGTCCTTCAAGCAGACACAACTTTATATGCATGAGAAAAAGAGGAAAAAAATAGTGGAATTATAGCAGAATAAATCAGAGAAAGAATAAAAGAATTTGGGTTGAGAGAACAACTGGGGTTTGGTAACAGACGAACTGGATGACCGTAATAATAAGTTTGGATATTATTCTGATTTCAATGGAAAGGCACTGGGGTGTCTAAGCAGAGAAGTATTACTTGATTTACACCAAAAGACCACTATGGAAGATAAGTCTACAGGGAGGCAAAAGTGGAAGCAGGAAGGCCACTTGGTCAGGTAGCTCCTAAGATACGCCAATTATAGATAATGGAGGCACGGTCTAAGGTAGTAGTGGTGAAAATGGCAGAAACTGGTGTTTATCTTACACAGATATGTCCTACTATGGCTTTTTCCCAAAAAATCTGTGACATTCTTCCCAACCTGCTCCTACATTGATCCAATTTTCCCACTCTAATTCCACTTATCCCCTTTTGGGTTTGATGTTAGCATTGCCTCCCTCTGATTCTTGACCACCTTCCTCTCCTGACTCTCAAAGAAATGTATGAATGGGATTTAGTTTCTCCTCCCAACTATATCAGGTAATATATGGATTCCAGATGACCTCTCTGACTCTAAGTCCCAACTCTGCCTACCAGCCCAAGCCCTGTTTACCCTATTTATGGACTAGAATAGACAGATCTATAAGGGTGAAGATTCAACCACACGCATGCCTCACATATTTTACAATTACATATAAACATTGCATTAGAGTTTAGACATCTTCCCTTTATCAATGATCTCTTGTCATCACTGCATCTATACTTATTCTGCATTTTTCTTCACAAGAGCTATATCTAAATATAAAAAATATAAGCTATATCTAAATATAAAAATGCTCTCTTGAGGATTTCCAATGTCTTCAGTATTCTACATTGCCTTGAATTTAGAAGGTCATGCAACATTCTATTTTGACTCTAGTAAGCATTTACTTTGATGACTTGTATATTTTACTATTTCCTCCTTTTGCTTTTCCATGAAATACAGGAGATATTTTCTATGTCAACAGCTTGCTGTTTACTGAAAGGACCCTGACAGCTATGATTAATGAGGTAAAGTCTCCATGATCCAGGGTTGGCAGTAATGGCTTGCATTTTCCAGTTGTGAAAAGTTTCCTCCTGCAGGCAGTTAAAGAAATGTGTTTCCTGAATGTCTTCTCTCGGTTTGATCTTTTCCCAACTCTCATCCCAAGACCAAGCAAACGGGTATGCTCCACTCAACTTTCAAAATGCAAGCTTTGCTGGCAGTTCCACGAATTGACCACTAACAATTTCCACCAGATGCTACTATAGATTAAATCATAAAGAGTGGAAAACCTAGTTAGTGAGTTTGCATTGCTCTGAGTTATATTTTTGCCTACCCTTCAAACATCCATTTTCTCCTGCCCCAGTTCCCTTCTCTCCTGTTCTCTCCTTCTTTTTTCTCTTTCCCTCTTTGCCTCCAGACAGTATAGATTTCACTTTTAGAAGCTTAAGAAATAAAGGCAGAAACTGATTCACATTGTGCCTTTGCAACATATTAGCTGAGGAATCTGGGCAAATTGTCCAACCTTTTAGAACCTCGGTTTCCTCCACATACAGTGGGGAATATGACACATGCATTGCAGGGTTCTTGTAAGGATTTGATAAGCCAATGTATGGAAGGAGCTAAACATAAGACTGAGAAATAATGTCACTATTTTCACACAATCTGGCAACCTATAGTTCACTGAGGATTCTCTTTTAAGAAAGGATACCTTATATGTTCTTTAGTTGAACAGGTTGTGTTTCAAATAAGACTTTGGGATTCTATGTATTTTCTGTGAGCCAGTCTTGACCTCCTCTTCCTGGCAGGTTCCTCAGAAGCCAAATATGTGTTTGTTCCCATTCATATATGAGAGGTTCCTATACATATGTTTACACCACAAACAACCCCTCCCCATTTGTTCCAAGAAAATGAATGCTGCAGCAGGAGATAACAGAAACTTTTCTTACCCTTTATTTCCAAATGTTAACGGGACCTCTACTTTATGCCTTGCACATGGGGGTGAGGCACACAGAAGTAACTTGGGAATTTCAGGATATAGACAGCAACAGTGAGAGAACTCTGAAAACTTGGCAATAGGCCACCTAGTTAGAGAAAATAAGAATATTAATTTCTAGTATTTACTGAGCCATTAACTATATATTAAATACTTGGTAGCCTGGAAAATTCTGGTTTTTAGGCCTACAAGACTGAAGGCTACATCCCAAGTGATCTCAGTATGGAAAACCTTAGGGTGACAGCACACACTTCCTTCTATAACCCCAGACTCTAACTGTATGATTTGGTGTCCCTAACTGCCAGGTCAGGAGCTTAGCAGAGCTGGTAGACTGGACCGATTCAAGCCCTGTTTCAGGTCTGGTGTACACGAGCTTCACTGAGAGTACCTGCGTACATTTGCATATAACTTTGATGACTTGCTGAAGTGAGATGGCAATTTGGCAATTCTCTAGCTTGCCTGCTTCTCCCCATGCAACCTCTACCCAGGCTGCAAGAGAAGAGGCCTTGGCTCAACTGAACAAGGACTCAAGATAGGATATGGTGGCCTCTCTCACAGATGCCTAGAAGAAGCTTGAATTTGCACCATTTTCAATACAAGAGGAGACAATTGACCCAGTGAACATTAATACATGTATATATTTAGCTATAAATATAAAGAATACATATGCATATTTCTTTTCTAAATTAAAAGCGTTTGGGTTACTTGAAGAAAAAACAGAAAAAGAACAATCTTTCACTGGCTCAAACAAAAACTCATTCAGGCTTAGAAACTGGCAAAGGCAATAATGATGAATACTCATCCCATAATCATATTTTTATAGGCCCTCTTATTTCCAAGAGTTTTACCATAAAAACGATAACAGTGAAATGTCTGGACTGACAGTTCACAATAATGGTATGATATCAACAGGATGTCAGGTTTTACAGGGCTTTCCCATTTCCTCTATAAAAGTCTTACCATTACCAAAAGATGCAACTACCACTTTTGCCTCTAAATTATTATTTTTTTAAAAAAATACTACTTTCCAAAAGGGCTATTTGTTCATTCCTCTGTTCATTCACCACCTATTTATTGAGCACCTACTAAATACAGTTGCAGCACATAGAGGACAAAAATAGTAATAACAACAAAGCAGATGGTATTACCTACTATATCTATTATTATGTAACACCATTCTGAGCATGTAACGTATATTTAACACAGGAAATCCTTGCAACAACCCTTTACAAGGGTTGCTTATAAACTGTTCTACTATCTATAGAATGTCACCTGATGCCTGTACCAACCATCCTCTGTCAGTCTCCTTGATCTCCAGCCCTGCCATAAGTCCCTTCTCTGGCTGACAGTCTGTCTTGATCTGGCTCACCCTTCTTTATAGTTGAACCATAATTCTAGAAGGACCAGGACATCTTCAGACTGGGAGTTGGGAATATGTAAAATGAGTTCTTCCTCAGTTATCCCAGATGCTAAATAAAACAAACTTTGGATTAAACTGAGAAATAACTAAGAGTTAATTAGTAAGAGAAGACCTTGACTTCAGGCTCAAGTTTGCCGGGATTGAGCCAGGAAACCATAGAACAAAACTCAAGATTTCAACATTATGCTAACCTCTGTCAGACTAAAATAGTAAAAAACCGTACTTGTAATTATATCCGTAGATACGGTTTTAACCTTGAGAACTACATAGTCTAAGAACAGTAGAGTGAGAAATAACCTTAACAAGTGGAGAAGCCTAAACAGGTGAAGAAACTGATTCCAGGTCCTATAGACTCCTGGTATTAAGGTCAGGAAGTTACAGAATCACAAAGCCAGCTCATCTTATTTACCTCATCACCAGCTGCCTGAATCCTCCCTATAATAGAACAGCCTTGACAAGTGATTATACAGGCTGTGCTTGAATTCTTCAAATTACAGGTACTCCTTTCTCTCTGGCTGGGGCCAGGTTGGGGGTGGGGAGGTGAGTACATTCATTTGTGGGGGAGTTCTAACTCATTCAAATTTTTTTACATTTTGAACTAAAACCCTTTTACATTTTAAACTAAAATCTTTCTCCATGTATCTTCTACCATTCAAAAACCCACAGCCCCCAATTATTTATCCCCTTTCCACATCAAATTAATCAAATATCTGGTGGCACCTTTTTCCAGCCTCAATATCCCCAGTTCCTCCTACCCTTCCTTATGTAACATAAACAACAACCCAGATCTCCCAGCTGTGGTTTATTGCGAGGAAGAAAAGGTGTATAGTAGTTAAAAGCATGGACTTTGCAGAAAGACAAATCCCTAGGCTGAATTTCATTTCTACATTCATATTAATATCCAAGGACAATTTACTTAATTTATATAATATATCTTGATATATATAAAGGTATAATACATCTTTATAAATATATCTATATAAAGATATAATATATCTAGTGTAAGGAACATGGCTGTACTTTGGTCAGGGATAGGCCGAAGTAGGATGTTTACATCCTGAATGACTCAGCGAGTTCAGAGTGCAGGCATTTAACTCCACTTGTTATCACAACCATGTAGCCATAACATGGGAAGGCCACCCCTTGGCCCTAAGTCACTGTTGTCTGTAAAACATGTAATTGCCCTGTTGACACTGTGCAAGCGCACTGGTGCCCAGAGAAAGAGAGTCAGAGCTGTCCATCTTTGCAGATGGATAGGAGGGAGCCAGGGCCCTACTAGGCTTGCTCATGCCCAAATACAGAAAGGGTTAAGCTGCTGACCCTGAAGCCAAGGAAGAGCCAACCATGCAGCTGCAGGCGTGGGGGCTGCAGGAGCCACAGAGCCAGAGCAGACAGTTGAGACAAAGACAGTGCTAGTGTAAGAAAGCTGTTGATGAAAGCTGCTGCTGAATAAAATCATCTTTCACCTGCCTGCGGCCCCCTGAGTGTTCTTTCTGCTCATCCACCCACTCCCTTTGGACCTCAACATGACATTTGGTATAGTTGTGAAACTGATACTTGAATTTCTTTAATTTAAATCAGTAATGATGATACCCACTTTGAAGGGTTCTTGGGGTGAGTAAATGAAATAACATATGTAAAATGCCTAGCACCTTACCTAGCATTTTGTAGAAATTCAACGCATATATTTGAAGGGATAAATAAATGAACCCCTAGTTGGATGCTTCGTTTAAACTTGGCACTCATAAGTGAGTTTTGTAGAATAAAAAGCAAACCTGGAGAAGACCTTGTGTAGAGGAAAGGAGCAGAGGGAGAATGAAGGAGAAACAGCCTTGATGAGAACCCAAAGCTGCCATGGCTGACGAACTTTCTATGTAAGGAAACCTCAGCCCTCTCTGTAACAAGTTCGCCAACCATCTGACAGCAGCGTGCTTCACACTCACCTGTGCTCGGGAAGGGGAGAGGAGGGAAGACTCTTAAATTCAAGTCCTTTTCAACTAACTCTGAGCTTTCTCATAAAGGTCTGACCACTTGTGAATTTTTGAGAGCCCAAACACTAAGTTATTTGGGGAATGGGATAAGTGGTACTTTATATCTTTTTTTTTCTTCTTCTTCTTAAAAAACAGCTGAACAGACTTTCCTAACTCTTTCCCAAAACTTCATGTTCAGGCTGAGCTCAGCCCTGGAAGGTCTCACACTCAAGAGGAAGGCCTGAGAAAGTCATTAAAGGCAAGTGAAAGCTCTGGAATGGAAATACACAGGGAAGATGGAAATTCAATTGGCTCTTCCTCTCAGGTGATCCATCTTTCAATAACAGGAAGATGAAACTAAAGCAAACTGTCTCAAGGATAACATCTCCTAAATCATTATAAACTTAAAACATAGCTTAAAGCAGGGCCTTTGGGGCACAGCTTGTCATACCTTGAATCATGGCTCCCCTCATTATGTGGGCTGTTTATGGCAAACAACTGAAACTCGCTGGGCCTCAGTTTCCTCCTCTGTAAAATGGAGATAATGTCCCTTATTTCATAGGACTTTAAGGAGGAACAAATGAGAGAGTCTAGCTTGTATATGGTCTGGCATGTATGTTAAGCTATTTCACTAGATGTAAAGTAATGTATATACAGCAAACAATCTTTGTCCTATTCACATGAAGGGATCAAATAATTAAAATGAGTCCACACTTTTTCCTCTCCCCATTGCCTGTTTGACCTCTCCTCTTCCTATCTCCCTCCTGGCTCTTGGTAGAAAGGAACGAAACTGGACAAACACATTATCCACTTCTCTTCCCAACAAAAAGTTTATCCATGAAGAAAAACCACATGCACTAGGGAAAGAGAATGACACGGAAACAAAAGGGTAGAGGGCTGGGATGCTGCTAAGCATCCTGCAGTGCATATAACAACCCTCCATGACAAAGAGTTATCCAGTCCAAAATGTCAACAGTGTCAAGGTGGAGAAACACTGGGCTATAATATATAAAACATAAGGGAGTAGTGGGACAAATGGAGGTGGCAGTTAGATTGAGTATCTTGGATATCAGGCTAAGATTTCTTTCCCAAAGTAATGGGTATATTACAGGATTCAAGGCATGAAGAAAATATAATTTTAGAATAATTTGTTTTGCAAAGTTGTGTCTAATATATAGGAACTTAGAGACACTAGGGAGTTCCAGGTAGCCTGATACAAATTCACGTTTTATATTGAATTGTGGTTATGGTGCCCCAACATCTAGTTGAAAAGTGAAAGCATCGACCATCCTGGCCAACACGGTGAAACCCCGTATCTACTAAAAATACAAAAATTAGCTGGGCATGGTGGCACACACCTGTCGTCCCAGCTACTTGGGAGGCTGAGGCAGGAGAATCACTTGAACCTGGGAGGCAGAGGTTGCAGTGAGCCGAGATCGAGCCACTGCACTCCAGCCTGGTGACAGAGCAAGACTCTATCAAAAAAAAGAAAAAGAGAAAGAAAAGAAAAGAAAGAAAGGAAAGAAAAGAAGGAAGGAAGGAAGGAAGGAAGGAAGGAAGGAAGGAAGGAAGGAAGGAAGGAAGGAAGGAAGGAGGGAGGGAGGGAGGGAGGGAGGGAGGGAGGGAGGGAGGGAGGGAGGGAGGGAGGAAGGAAGGAAGGAAGGAAGGAAGGAAGGAAGGAAGGAAGGAAGGAAGGAAGGAAGGAAGGAAGGAAGGAAGGAAGGAAGAAAAAGAAAGAAAGAAAAGAGAGAAAGGTGAAAACATTAATCAACAGGTTGATTTTATCTCTTTGACTTCAACAAACCAAAAGCCTGGATTTCTGGTTTTCCCATTGTTTATGACTTCTTCTGAACTTTGGCAAGACAATTAAAGGGGATGAGTGGAGTTGATTTACTCTAACTAATAGTTCGGCATGATGTAGACAAAACATCTGGTTGACTGGTGCGTTCATTTTTCACTTGGTGGTTTTGACATGGAGGAAACATAATCATTGTTGGATGCTAACTAGTTATCATTGTAAGCCCAGCTGTTCACAGGGTAGAATCAACCAGTCCTAAAATAAAGTATTGTAGGTACATACCTTCAACCTGAAAGATTGCAGCTTATAAGAAAAATGAATTCTAGAGGTAAAAATGAAGAACTCAAGCATAACCTTCATTTATGTCTACTTGCCATTGTTCATGTTCAAGTACCCTCTTAAATATGTCTTACATGCCTGGGAGTTTGTGTGATTCATCAAAGCATTAAGTCAAGCCACATTCCCTAGACCAGGGCTGTACCTTCCTGGAGACAGAAGCTCCTTTTTCTTCACACATAAGTTGTTGTATACGCACAAAATCATGTACCTCAAGAGGATGCATTCACCCAGAAAGGGAGTGATATGTTTCGTTATTTTTAAAAATTTATCTGCAAAGAGGAGACTTCTTGTATAAATTCATCTGATGGAACAATAAAAGCCAGTGAAAGCCTGGGTTCATTTTTTCTGCACTTCCAAATCCTACACATCTTTTTAAGCCTAGTTCTTTCCACCTTCCTAAAGGCTTCCCTGTGGCTACTGCCCATGGTGATTAACATACATGACAATTTTCATTGGCAAAGGACTACTTGGATCACTGTGTCAAGCAGATTTTTGAGGTTGTATTAGTATCCCACAGGAAAGAGTTCTGCGATCCATTAGCAATACCTTTCATGATCATAAGAAAGGGAGGAGGTAACATGAGGACAAAGTATTTGCTTTCTTCATCCTTTCTTAGCATTTGTTGACACTGTCATTCATTTGGTACCAATGCTAGACACTGGTATAACAATAGTGAGCAATAATAAACATTATTCCTGCTTTCTCAGAGCTTAAAGTCTAGTGGAAAGTATCATTAAGCAAATACTCATATATCCGCTGATGAATTAAAGATAGCCACAAATTGTGCTTCATCCATCAGAGGGTAGCATTTCCTTCCCTCTCCTTGAATTCGGATGGCCTAGTTATTTTCTTTGACCAATAGAATATGGTAAAAATGACCTGTGACAGTTTGGGGCCCAAACTTTAAAAGGCCCAGCAGCTTTCACCTTTTCTACTTAGATGCTAGCCACTAAGGTGTAAAGAACACTGGGCTAGACATCTGAATGAAAGCACCCACATGGAAAGAGGTCCAAAAAAGGCAGACGTCATGTTGAACACGCTGGAGCCAAAAGACCTCTTAGCTAAATGCAACCACATGAGTTAACTCAGTTTTCACAGTGTGGAACAGAAGAACCAACCAGCTAAACCAAGTCAAGTTAAAAAATTGTAGAAAATTTAAATTGCATTGTTTTAGGCCACAAAATATGAGGGTTATTTGTATGTAGCTATAGATAGCTAAAACACATAATTTCTAAAGCAGGCCTCTACCACATCCCATTTTGATCACATTATCCTGTTTTACTATTTTTGTAATTCTTATTACTACCTAAAATTATTTCACATATTTATCTGTCATCTGTCTTACCCAACAAGAGAAAAACCTGGTGAGAGCAGGCACCTTGCTTCATGCTGTAACCCCAATGTCCACAACAATGCCTGTCACAAAGCAGAAGCTCAGAAAATATTTACAGATTAAGTGACTAGATGGATAGTCGTAACTATGATATATGTGGTAACTGAGAAGTTAATGGCGCTATAACTATAAAAAGATTAGTCCTGGTGAGGGAGGTCAGGAAAAGGAAGGCTGGCTTTGATAAAATCTTCATATGTTATGTCCAGGATGGGAGTGAGAAAACATTTCTTTCTAATTACTTATTAATTTACCATTCTCTTTTAAGCGACATTATCACTTTAAACTTTCTGTGATGACAGGGTAAAACTTTTTTTTCCAAATATTTTTACAGCAACTTGCTGACAATCCAGTTGCTAACTACTTATTAATTTAGTAGGTAAGGAATCTCCTGAATTATAAGAACATTAATTTTAGAAAAACTGATCAACAAAAGGAGATGTGAAGTCTACTCTATTCCTCTGCTAGAAATCTAGATTAAAGGAAAAATATCTTCTTTCTTATGTACCTATATATTTGCAGCTTAAGTTTCTATCTGTGTTTAAATTTGGTATTTAATTAAAGCTTAGTTTTGGCTCTCTTAATAGAAAGACAGATCAATTGTTGGCATGAAAGAAATGAAAATTCATGGTTATAAAACTCTGAAATGAGTTTTAACACAAAAATACTATCAGCTAGTATACAGAAGGAAAACAAAATTCAGGTCAACAAGTAAGCACAGACTCTGGATTAATCCAGACCTTTGTTTGAATCTTTGATTCAATACTCCAAATATTGGAAACCTTACTTAATATTTTATCTTCAAAGATAGGTTCTTTCTCTCCAATTTAAGAAATATTTATGGAACTTTCTTTGCTAGGTTCTGAAACTATAGCAGACGGCAAGACAGAGAGCACTTGTTTTCACGGAGTTTAAAATTTAACGAAAAAATACCTAGAAAGTAAAGTTTAAGTCAGTTGAGAGTCCTCTTAAAAGATTATGATTCAGCAAAGTTCCCTTACAAAGTAGTTGAGATGATTTTGGGATATAAGGCATATAAAGTCCCTGGAACTATGATTGGCACATCAGACATTCAACAATGTGGAATTCCCCAGCCTCTTGGCATTGAAGCAGACGGAAAGTGGACATCCCAGATGTTCCAGATCTGAATGATTGATGAAGGAAAAAAAAAATATATCTGCCTGTTCCCCATTATAATTCTAATGCTTAGGTTGAGTTAGTGAATGACTGAATTGATCCCTCTTGAAGCTTAAAAACAAGATAAACAATCTAAGTGTGCAGCTTTGTAGCACTGCCTTCTCTTTAAGGCCCAGAAGAGTGCCTCAGTCACCTTTCACAGTCCGGTGGTGATCAGCACAATGCCTAAGAAACTCTAGAAAGTGCAGATCAATGGGAAAACCCTGAAATTGTGGGAGAAAGAGTTCTCTCTCTACCACTTCTCACCTGTAAATCACATAATCTCTAAGTGCCAGCATTTCTACTTGTCAAGTGGGTTCTGAAATCCTTGCTTCCCTCACAAAATAGTCAAATGAGATAATATAAGTGGAAATGTTTTCAAAACTTAAGACACAACACAAGTATAAAGGAGTAGTATTATTAAGACTCTTTCATGCTTTAACCCTCTGTAGTCTGCTTTCATCCGACCATCTCTTCACTGGGACTCTTTTCTCAAAAGTTACTTACTGAAGTCATTTGAGACAAAGCAAGCAACAAAGTAGTTTTGTTGCTGGGGAAGATCAGCTAGCTGGCTGCCAAGAGGCCATTTACTTCTGTGAACTCAATAAATGCAGGCTGTGACCCTCAGTCTGGCAGCTGCAGAAACAGCCTTAGCAGTTTTACAGAGTTGATTATATTCAGGATGATGACTCATACTGATTTGGGTATATAAACCAGGGTATGTGTTAGAAAAAGGAAATAGAATTGTTAAATCATCTTTTTCTGTTGTGTATTTACTACAGAAAAGCTACATGAAAGCCAATTTATCAGAAAATACCTTGGTGGGTAAAGAATTGGTTCTCTTGTAGTTAACACGGATGACTGGAATGTTTAATGACATTGATGTGTCTGCTTCCGTGATAAGGATGCATCTCCCTGAGAAAAAATGGCTGTTTACATGGTCTTATCAGGGCATTTGCTTCTCCGGCTTGTGTCTCTCTGCTTCTCCCTTGCTGGCCAGCATCTCTTCTAAAGGATACATTCTTTCTTTAGATAAGGTAATGCCTTCAATAAGGTTCCAGTTCAGTCTCACTGGCCTGGAGGACATTTAGTCTCTTTTATGTATATTTGCCTATTTCTGGCTTACCAAACCCAAAGTGTTCAGTTTACAGTTTAACTCTCATGTGATCATCTTACTTCCTTATTTCCTGTATTCTTAGGGGGTGCTTCATTGTTGCTCCATTTATCACCAACAATAATGAACTTCTAATTCACCTCCAAATCCTATAGCCCCTTCTTGGTCTTCATTCTCCTGCATGTCTGTTCAGCATGACAACATTGATCTTGCCTACAGTAGACAATGTTCAGAATCCTTTCTATCTTCAATAGTCCCCCTATTTCCTTTTGGAGAATTACCTTCTCCCATTGTGCTCGACCTTGGTGGAAGGGTAGTTCCTGGCTTGTGAATTCCCATCTCTAACTTGGGAAGGCTAGGAGACCAGATTCTGGCTCTGCCAGGACAGGCATGTAACTAGACATGAGATTCTTCTGGAACTTTGAGTGGCAGTCATTCTTATGACAGAAGAAGATTAAATAGCAACAGTGGCAATATTACCAGCATACAGAATGTAGACTCCTGCTAGAAATATTTGCTGAATGGTCCCAGTTTCCTGCATTTTGGGCCTCCAACTTGGGGTGTGTGTGTGTGTGTGTGTGTGTGTGTGTGTGTAATGTAGATACACGGAAGATGAAGCAAAGAGAAGAAAAAGAAGAGAAGACGAGAGGAGAGAAAGAAAGAAACAGAAAGAAAAGAAAGAAGAAGGAAGGAAGGAAGGAAGGAAGGGAGGAAGGAAGGAAAGAAGGAAGGAAGGAAGGAAGGAAGGAAGGAAGGAAGGAAGGAAGGAAGGAAGGAGGAAGGAAGGAAGGAAGGAAGGAGGAAGGAAAAGAAGGAAGGAAGAAGGAGAGAAGAAAGAAAGAAAGAAAGAAAGAAAGAAAGAAAGAAAGAAAGAAAGAAAGAAAGAAAGAAGAAAGAAAGAAAAGAAAGAAAGAAGAAAGAAAGAAGAAAGAAAGAAAGAAAGAAAGAAAGAAAGAAAGAAAGAAAGAAAGAAAGAAAGAAAGAAAGAAAGAAAGAAAGAAAGAAAGAGCAAGCAGGCAAGCAGACACAGACAGATAAACAGATAAATTAACAGATAGATGGATTCATTTTTCATTCCTCTCATTCCTAAACCTGGTCTCTGTACTGCCTTTTGATTCTGTGAGACCCTGAAATCCTGCCATTAAGTCTGTTTGCTTAAAGTAGTCAGAGGCGTTTTTATTGCTTGCTACCAAGAAGTTTTCTTGTCTCCTCAAGTAGATTGAAAGCAGTGAAAATGACTTTTCATCATCTCCCCCAGAGCAGTGCCTCATACACAACGAGCGCTCAATAAAGTATGCATAATTGAACAATTCTGTGTTGTATATTTAACAACTATAGCAGAGTTGAATTTAATTCAAATGTACTGAGCAGAACTTGCTCCAGCCCATAGCAACTATAATACTAGAATATTTCACCACCATTCAGAAAATTGGGCTCACAAGATTAGATTTTGGAATCTCGACAGTCAAGATTTCAGCAACTCTTTATTTAAACACTTCTTAGGCAAATTATGTATCACACTCTGTTACTAGGAGCTCTGGCAAGGATCTACAAGTGAAACAGTCAAAAGCAACTGCCTATGTTTGTAGGTGGTGTGTCATCAAGAAGTGGCTATAACATGCTGCAGTGTTAGCTCAAGCCTCTGGTTTAACCACAGACCCTGAATCAATAGCATCATTGGTTTGCAGATTCAGATGGAGGAATGCACGCAGAATAGGAATTGCAGATAATAGAGATAATAGTATGAATTGGTTTTTTTCCTTCTGAAGCTACTTAGTTTCTATAATACCTCCTCTATCCAGCATTAGATCAATTCTATTTGGCAGTTGAGCAGAAGTCTGTTGAATAAAAAATGAAAGATTGCAGTTGTCTTTTCGGGAAACTCTTCCCCTGTTCAATAAGATGCATTTTCAAAGGGATAAGAATAAACTTTGATTTTTAAAAATTGGTCAGTATTTGTGACTCAAAAGTTTACCAAAACAAGACTATATGCTAACTTTGTCAAGTAAGATTTATATTCGTTCCTAAGAATAAACCTATCCCTGGGAAGAAACATCACTGGAAACCACTAGTTACTGCTAGCCACAGCAAATCTGGGTTTCATCAATGAGGCCACAGAACTCACTGAACACCACCTCACCCTTCTACTGGATACGCATATGCCACCCAGACAATACCATCTCAGCAGCCTTCTTACTCTTGACCTGGTATGTCCTTCCCCAACCTTGCAGAAGACCCTCAAGGTAAAGAAAATACATATGATTAATACACATGCAATGAAATATTCAGTTTCAACAGATGTCTGGAAAATACAAATTACAACATGATACTATTTTAGACTTATTTAATTGGCCACAATGGTATGACAATGTTTAACAACACCAAGTGTTGGAAAGAAGATAGATGAACGGGATTGAGAGGTAAAGACAAACTTTTCAAGATCAATCCACTGTGGACTGATCTCTGAAAAAAGGATGTGGCCTCCTACAAAGCTCCATGGAAACCAGTTTTGTTAAAAGACTTAAGACATAGTCTGTGACTATGCGAGATAACTGTGACCTACTCTGTAATAGGGTGAGCAGAGGAGATTTTCAAGCAATATTCTACTTCTTATATTGGATGGTGGGTCTTCAAATGTTTCTGTATTGTTGAAAATAAATAACTGTAAACTTATAGACAACAAAAAAGACTATTCATGAGCCAATGATGAGAGTATGTAATGACTAGAGTCAATGATTAATCCAATCCTCTACTCCTGAGTCAAAACCAAACAAAAAATGTCAAAAAATAATTGGGATTTAAGATAAGGTATAGGAAGCACCTAAATTAACATAAATCCCAATAGTAATTTGTGATGTCATGTACTGTTTATATACATTTTTAAATTTTCTGTATATTATAATGTTTTGACATCTTGAAAAATTTTTTGACTGGGGAGAGTTTGCCTCTCCCGGGCTAACCAATTCTTAGATAGCAAAGGGCTCAGCCAGGAGCATGCCTTTTTTGTGCAAGCTAATCAATCCAGAGCCTCTACCCAGCCCATCCTCTATCTGGCCCATACATCCTAGGAGGCAATATTTCCCACTTTCTTTATCCCAGAGCCAGGCACCAGGCAACTAGGGACCACCCCTATAGTTTAAAGTCTGCTGAACTTATTCAAATTAGCCCATCCTAAACTATATATCCCACCCTGCCTAGCCTTTCCCATGGAAACCCCAATCAAGGCCATTGCCTTCGCCTCTACACTGCCCCTGCCCTTCCTGCCTCCTGGCCCACGTTGCTCTCTGTGGCATTCCATACCTCCCTGTTTCAAGGACCTGTGAGTATTACAAATTTTGTTTTCCTGTGGCTTCCTTCAGGACACACCAGACTGGCCATGATATAAAAGAACACAGAACATGTAGCTATTATCATATCTCTATTTCACGTAAATCAGCAGGCTTAGAGAAGCTAAGAGAATCACTCAGCACTAAGTATCTAAGAAGAATTAAACATCCTATTTGGACCTAAATCTGTCTGATTATGTACTACCATTAAGCTGAGTTACAGTAACAAATAAGCCCCAAACATTCTGTGGCTTAACAAAATAGATATTTATTTCTTATTCGTCTGAAGGTCCAAAGAGCATTATTTGAGTCAGCAGAGTGGCTCTCCTCTATGTGATCGTATAAGGACCCAAACTCCTACTTTATGGCTCTACAGCTGTCCAGATTCTCATCATTGTTTGTAGGAACCAGTATGAAAGAGTACACTGTGGTGACTTCTACAGGCCAGGTTTGGAATGATACTCATTAATGCTATTCTCATTTTTTTTTTTTTTTTTTTTTTTTGAGAAAGGTTCTCGCTCTGTCACCCAGACTAGAGTGCAGAGACACAATCACAGCTCACTGAAGCCTTGACCTCCTGGGTCCCCCTACCTGAGCCCCCCCAATTAGCTGGGACCACAGGCATGTGCCACTATGCTCAGCTAATTTTTTCATTTTCATGTAGAGATTGTGGGTCTCACTATATTGCCCAGGCTGGTCCCAAACTCCTGGGCTCAAGTGATCCTCCTGCCTCAGCCTCCCCAAGTGCTGGAATTATAGGCATGAGTCACTGCACCTGGCTGCTCTCATGTTATTAGAGTGAACTTTGTCACATACACCAGTGCACTTACCTGGGAGGGTGGCTCACAGAAATGTGGGAAGAGTGAATTTGAGTGGACAGCTGATACTTCCACCAGAGGCTCCAAATATCAAGTTCTTTCCAATATCACAGTATCCTTCTTATGAAGATAAATGGCAAAGGTAAAAAATGACATGGAAATATCACATGATATTGGCAAGCCATGGGTAACAAGTTCTGTGTTGCTGGTGTACATGTGCTCTCTGGACTAATGTGCTGATTTTGCTAGCATATAAAAAAACATATCTCAAGCAAAGTTGTGTGAGGTACTTCCTCATTATGCTGAAATCCATGGATGCCCACTACACAACTGCCTTATAAAAAGAACTGGTCATCCTACAATTAGTAACTATGAAGGAGAGAAGGGAATGTATTGATGTAGTGAGTATATGTATGCTTTGGAATGAATACAGTGAAATAATGAAATATAAAAACAGTCATAACATAGAAAATCAGTGTATTTTGGTTGCTGTTCAATGTCACCTTTCCTGGGTCACATTTGATTTTGGCCAGATAGTCACGGTAGTCCAAAATATTGATGAATAATCAATATGATAGCTACATTCTTCAAAACTAGGATATATAAAAACACAGGGTTATTCAAACAAAATCAAAAGTTTCTGCATACAGTATGATTAAGTTTTTAAGGGACTGGCAAATATTCTTTACCCAAGCATGTGTCATGCTGACCTAACCAGTTATCTCTTTCAATTTTAAAAAATAATAACAGTAACCCTTTATAAGTACTTACTGTGTGCTAAGATCTTTATATACATTATATCATTTAACCACAATGATGTTATGAGGAAGTTATGATTCTCAATTTTAGGATAAAGATATTGAACTTAGAGAGCTTAAACTACCTAAGGTCACTGAGCTAGAAAGTAGCAGAATCAGGATTACAGTCCAGATATCTACAACTCCAGCACCCTCATTCTTCCCCATCATGTTAGGCAGCAAGAACTCTAGCTCAGAGTCAATAATGTTAATTACAATGTATCAAAAAAGAATGATGTTTCCTTTTCTTGGTTAGAGCATTTCTGCTAGGACGACTACAGCTGGTACTATGTATGATGAGTATAAGTGACATTCTTGCATCTCAGGATGGTTCCAATTTCCCACTCAGTTCTGACCCACCAGGGCACACAGTGCCAGATAGCTAGACTAATATTAGAAGAGATTAAGATGTTTTCTTAATTTAGTCTTTGTAGAAACATTGCTTATCCCTACACTCCCATCTGTTTTGGAATTTTAAGAGTGTGCATTTTTAAACCAGGATGGGAACTTTCCAGAGCACTCAAATTACATCATGCAGAGATAAGAATTTCTCTAGTGGCATGGCTTCTTTCGACTGGAAACCCCAGACTTCTCTAAACTAAGTAATATGAAACTGAACTAAGACTTTTCCCATCTCCTTAGAATTGACTGTTGCAACCCAATGCTGATGACAAAGAGGTATTAAATACCTCCACATTTTAAAAACAGCAGAAAATAAAGATGGGCCAGAGTCTCCCCAAAGCTTATTTCAAAGCAGTGGAACTGGCTCTTCCAACTCTGATCATGTCTCAGCTACTTAAATCATCTTCCTCTCTCTCCCTCTACAACCTCCAGTCTAAATAAAGAGAAAGTTAGAGAGACAAAGGTGTGTGGGAGGAGGGAATCATTGGCCTAGAATTAAGTGCTGTATCTCCTTCTCGACCCTTGCTTCCTGTGGAAGAGAGAAAGATGTCACCTATTTTCATCCCAAACCAAGTGAGAATGGCACTCAGAGAACCACTTGAAGAGTTTGAGGGTGCCTGCACCTGTGTGGAATTGTCATCTTATTCACTGGATAGACCTGTGTTTGGGTAGCATGCATGCAAATCTGACTTTTATGCCTATTTTAGAAGGGGTAAAGGATTTGAAAGAGATAGCAATGTGGAAGTGGGAGCACCATAGGTGAAACTTAGCAAAGGTGTGCAAAATGTTCAAAGTTAAGTGGCCATTGCTATAGATACTTAAACAGGCAACATCTTGCTGATAACATATCCAAAAGGCCAGGGCATCCAGTGTGATATCAAGAGCATAAAGAGTCTGTGGGGTGGACTTCCAGGAGCACAAGATGAAGGGGTTCAAGAAAGTTGAGCCAAGAAGAATCTCATAGTAGAAAACTGGGCAGTAAGAAAACCTTGAAGGACCCACTTTCCTCTCACAATGGAGCCAGTATGTAGATGTTTGCCATACAAGGGCATCAGCAGTTGGTCTTAGACATAGACTCAGAGACTGCCAAAGACATGTACAATTGCCATGACCTGCTGAATTAGAGGTACTTGTCCTATTCTATCTTTTTCAATTCTAGAAAGACCAAGTAAATGAAAAGAAAGAACAGATCTTTGCAGGGGCCCCAGTGCTGGGGCCACCCAAAGTTAGATGCAGAAGGCTGAGACATGAGCAGTAAGTTGAATATGACATCAAAGCTTTCAATTCAACTACACTGGATCGGACTTCTTTGTACCTGAAATTTACTGGAAACCTGTGAGATTGAAGGTGTTTTAGATTACTAGATGTTGGTATTTAGATGTCATTAGATTATTTGCAAATAGTCGTTCCTTTCCCCTTGACCTCCTCCAAAAAGAGGAATTTACTTCCCTGTCATTTATGTTGGGCTTGGTCATAAGTCTTGTTTTGACCTATAGGATATTGACAGATCCCATATAAGCAAGGACTTAAAAAGCACTGTGTGGATTGGCTGGCCCTCTAGCACTCCTGCCTTTTGCCATGAGAAGAACATGCTTCAGGTCATCACTGGTTCAAGGATAATGGGAGGCATGTGGCACAGACATAAATCCAACTCACACACTGCAGCCAAGCCCACTTAAGAAGAGCTGGAGCCCAACTAACCTGTGTACTTATGAGAAATATATAAATAGATATGTTAGTTTAGCAGTTTCACCATATTGATAGGCATGAGGTTGTTTACCTTTTCAAGTTTTTTAATTCACAGAGTGCTGTAATAAACATCATTTTGCATATACGATTAGGCATATCAAAAATTATTTCTATAAACCAGAAAACTAGAAGAGCGACTTCTGGGCCAAAATCCTCACAGACGATTAATTTTATGTGTCAACTTACCTAGGCTAAGGGATGTTCAGATGGCTGGTAAAATATTTTTTCTAGGTGTGTCTCCAAGAGTGTTTCTAGAAGAAATTAGCATTTTTGAACCAGTAGACTGAATAAAGAAGATCCACCTTCAGGATTGAGGGTGGACATCATCTAGTTTGCTGTGGGTTCAAACAGAACAAAAAGGCAGAAGAAAGGCAGATTCTCTCTTTCTCTCCCCCTCTGTCCCTCTCTCCTTACTTGAGTTGGGGCATCCTTCTTCTGCTGTTCTTGGACATCAGAGTTCCTGGTTCTTGGGCCTTCAGACTCAGACTTACACCAACACCACCCCTCACTCCCTGCCACCCCAGTTCTCAGATCTGCAGCCTCAGACTGGGAGGATATCATTGACTTCACTGGTTCTTAGATCTTCAAAGTTGGACTGAATTACACCACTAGTTTTCCTGCTTCTCCAGGTGGCAGATTGCGTATTATAGACGTCTCAACTTCCATGATTGCGTGAGCCAATTTCCATAATAAATCTCCCTCTCTCTCTCTCTCTCTCTCTCTCTCTCTATCTCTCTCTCTCTCTCTCTCTCCATATATATCTGTATATCTTATTGGCTCTGTTTCTTTGAAGAACCCTGACTAATAAACTGTCTAAGTTCCTTGGAAAAAATATTATAACTTTTTATGTCAACACTATTTACATCCCCATCTACTGGATATAAGAGCACCTGTTTCACCATGCCCTTCTAAGTCAGGCCTTAACAGTGTTTTAAAATTTTACCAAACTGACAAGTGAAAATAGAATCTCATTGTTTTAATATCAGCAGTTTAAAATGATGAGTTATTCCTATGTGCATACATGAAAAGGTTTCCACAATAAAAGCAAAATAACAGGCATAAAACTGTACGTATCATGATCTCATTTTTTATTACACACACAAATTTATATGTGCCTTATGTACAAATGTGTGTATGTATGTATATGTAGGCATAATTTTATGTAAGTCTATATACACATTAAAAATCTGAAAAGATAGTCACCCAATTGTTACTGTAATTATCTCTGATAAGTTAGTTTCAGGACAGAGGATTAAGGAGAAAACTTTGTGTACTTTATATACTTCTGTATTATTTAAAATTTTATAATCATGTAATACTTTGTAACAAAAGGAAGTGACAGAAATAGAAATACTTCTTTAAGTATAAAACAAAGATCTTCATTGTCTGGAATTTTGTATCCATCATCTCCATTTAATAATTTCTCTTATTTCCAACCTTATTGAGATAAATAAATAAATTGCTATATTCACATAAGGTTATCACAATTCATGTGTACCTGGCATTTATCAGTAGTGTTATTTAACTGAGTAATATCAAATGTGGCAAGTTATAAATTTAAAAAATTATCAACATCATTTACTGATAAGGCAGCTAATAAGAATTATCTTACGAATTAAAGAGAGATGAAATAAAAAGAAAACCTCACGTATCTGCTGCATGTATCTGTGACTGAGCTCATGGAAGTAACCAAGCAATGTTAATGTACTATAAAACAAATGAGTTCCAGATTTCCATTTGTATTTCAGAAGGCATTAAGTCTCAGAGATCTGTGTGCATCATTTTTTAAAGCCATTAATGGGCCAGCCTTTTAAGTAATTTATTAGGAGAGCAAAACAACTTTTCCATTGAGATGTTTTCATATCTTCAGCTTATCTATCTAAAAGCATCTCAAAATTTAAAAATCACTTCCACGTTTGCAAATCAAGTACACATGTCTGGATGAAGCATTTTTTAGTGGCTTTTGATATTCAACATGACATATTTTCAAGTAGGAAAAAATAAATAGTATTTTAAGGAATTGAGATTTGGCTAGCCAAATAATGAACCCACAAATTATTGTTTTTAAAATGCTTTATATAGAGTGTGCTAACTTTCTTCTCCCACTGTTCAAATCACACAGTGAGTAGAGTCAGGAGTTGCCGTCTCTGTGCCAACAATGCAATCAGAGCCTGGGCAGCTAATTGAAAAATGATCATGAGAAAAAAAAAAAAAAAAGAATGTTATAGAAGCCTTTACAACTAAGAACTAGCTGGAAACCATCATTCTGAGCAAACTATCGCAAGGACAAAAAACCAAACACCACATGTTCTCTCATAGGTGGGAACTGAACGATGAGAACACTTGGACATAGGGTGGGGAACATCACACACTGGGGCCTGTCATGCAGTGGGGAAAGCGGGGAGGGATAACATTAGGAGATATACCTAATGTAAATGATGAGTTAATGGGTGCAGCACACCAAAATGGCACATGTATACATATGTAACAAATCTGCACATAATGCACATGTACCCTAGAACTTAAAGTATAACAGAAAGTATTGTAAATACATCTGGATATGGAAGAAGTATGAGACTCAGAATACAGCTTCAAGTAAGCAAAAGACATTAATATACTCCCCCAAACATATACAAGTTTGCCCACAGAATTGCATGCATTGGACCGTGTTGTTGAAGAGATTTCACTGTAGCATATATTTTCTTCCAGTCACATTCTGGATTCATCCCCTACAGCATATTGTCAAATATTAAATCCATTTGCCCAGTCGTATGTTGAAGTCTTTGATTGAGGTATTCAACAAATGCCCCATAAGTAGAAAAAAGCCTGGAGAGCACTTCACTTGCTGAACAACAAATCAGCCAACAGAATTATCTATTACTTTATAGAAGTAACTTGATTGCTTACATGCAGAAAAGATTCATATTGGAGACAGAAGAAGATAGCAAGGAAAGTGCCCTTGGGTCTCACTAGGTTTCACAGAACTGCCTCAAAGAATGAGAGACAATGTTTCACCTTCTGGATCACTTGTACCTTTGCTTTGAGACTCAGAAGACACTAATTAATTTCAAGGTGAATCTGTAAGATTCAGACCAATATTACAGTGTTGATTTGGGCACCATTTGATAATCATAAGAAGGCATCAGTTTATGTCCTCAAATTCATAGGTAACATTTATTCTGTCCCATTTCCAAAATTTTGAGTTAACCTCAGCCACCATCAGTTTGTTACACATCTTTTTCTTTTTTCTTTCCTTTTTTTTTTTTTTTTTTTGACAGAGTCTTGCTCTGTCACCCAGGCTGGAGTGGTGCAGTGGCAAGATCTCAGCTCACTGCACTGCAACCTCCACCTCCTGGGTTCCAGCAGTTCTCCTGCCTCAGCCTCCCGAGTAACTGGGATTACAGGTGTGCACCACTATGCCTGGCTAAATTTTATTTTTTGTGTTTTTAGTAGATACAGGGTTTTGCCATGTTGTCCAGGCTGCTCTCGAATTCCTGACCTCAAGTGAACTGCCCACCTCAGCCTCCCAAAGTGCTGGGATTGCAGGCATGAGCCACCGTGCCCAGCCTGTTACACATCTTTCTGAATGTAGACATTCTAAACACTAACTTTTGGAGGTCCTAGAATAGGCTGAACTCTACTTTACATCATTATTCATTAATAAAGCTATTTGTTGCAATACGTGCTTGACATAATTTTAGTCAACACTACAGAAGTTCTTCTGCTTTGTGTTCAACAAGTGCTTGAAGGCATGCAATGGTTTGCATATCTAAAACCAAATCTGTATTGTACATCACTGGGTATTCTGGAGAGTAAAGTAAAAGTTAAAAATAACTGAGGACAGAGATAGCTCTTGGAAAGAAGTATAAAGAAAAAAACTTTCTGTCTTCTTTTTTGTTTGTTTCTTGGTTTTTTGTTTGTTTGTTTTGTTTTTGTTTTTTTAAGAGACAGGGTCTCATTCTGTTGCCCAGGCTGGTCTTGAACTGCTGGCCTCAAGCTATCCTCTTGCCTCGGCTTCCCAAAGTGTTAGGATTACAGGTACGTGCCACTGCAAGTCGCTGTCTTTTGAGACTCCTCAACTTTCCCTCCTGTACATTTTACTCAAATCCAAGAATGGATGTTGCTCCCCTCTTTTCATGTACATGATTTGATACCCGCCTGTCTCTCCAATTTCATCTCCTCCCATTTGCAGCTTTATCACTATGTGCATTCACAGTGGCCTGCCTGTTCCTCAGATGCACCAAGCTGATCCTTGACCCGAACATTTTTCCATTGCCCTTTCCCTGCATGGAATGTTTTTATTCTCTCTCTAGCCCTGCTGTTCTCTCTACCTGGAATGTTTTTACCTTCTTCCAAAGGCTGACTTCCACATCATTCATGTCTCAGCTTGAGCATTTTCTTCATTTTTAAAAGAAGCTTTATCTGATCAACATAACTAATTTATTTTTATCAAATTTCTGTCCATCCTATTATACCACTAAAATTAACTTATCAATTAATTTCTGTATTCCTTAACAGAATAAAAGCTCCTTAAGAAACATCTTGAGGAATTTATAGTGGACTAGACATGCTCATTGAATAAGTGAGTAAATGAATATTATCAATAATTATTCTCTTCACTTTTATGTAATGATGAAGACCTCAGGTTTTAAAGTCAAAGTTCATTTGAGTCCCAGCCTCTTTCATTATTAACTTAGTAAACTTGGGCAAGATACCTAACTTCTCTAAGCTTTAGTTTCATCATCTGTAAAGTAGAAATGATAGTATCATTGGGTTTTGTGAATATTAAATAAAGTACAGCATAAAACATTGACTGACATGTCTGCCCTGCAATAAATATTCAGTAAACATTGGGACAAAAGAATCCTTCCTTCACTAAAAGGATATTTGCATCTGAAAAGATTTCAGGAAGAGGCTAAATTTTAGACAGATGATTCTGTGCCTGGCTACCATAGATGTACTTTGTTTAGGCAGAGAAGAAATCTCATTAAGAAGAGAACTAGCACTCCTCACATTAAACTTTGAGGATAACATTACTGATGGAGAAGCAAGCAGGAACTATCTGTTGCCGTGTGAGAGATGGTCAGATTTTGCGAAGAGAAGGTCACTTGGCTAGTGAGTAGAAGGTCTTAACCAGTAGCATTTCCTGGATGAATTTACCACAATCAAATATTGACCATGCAGGTCAAGAAAATATCAGTCTCGATAAGAAAAGAGGTTTGGGGCGGAGCAAGATGGCCGAATAGGAACAGCTCCAGTCTCCAACTCCCAGCGCGAGCGACACAGAAGACCGATGATTTCTGCATTTTCAACTGAGGCAAACAGGGTCTGGAGTGGACCTCAAGCAAACTCCAACAGACCTATAGCTGAGGGTCCTGACTGTCAGAAGGAAAACTATCAAACAGGAAGGACACCTATACCAAAACCCCATCAGTACGTCACCATCATCAAAGACCAGAGAGAGATAAAACCACAAAGATGGGGAAAAAGCAGGGCAGAAAAGCTGGAAATTCAAAAAATAAGAGCGCATCTCCCCCTGCAAAAGAGCGCAGCCCATCGCCAGCAACGGATCGAAGCTGGTCAGAGAATGACTTTGATGAGATGAGAGAAGAAGGCTTCAGTCCATCAAACTTCTCAGAGCTAAAGGAGGAATTATGTACCCAACGCAAAGAAACTAAAAATCTTGAAAAAAGAGTGGAAGAATTGACAGCTAGACTAATTAATGCAGAGAAGGTCATAAACAAAATGACAGAGATGAAAACCATGACACGAGAAATACGTGACAAATGCACAAGCTTCAGTAACCGACTCAATCAACTGGAAGAAAGAGTATCAGCGATTGAGGATCAAATGAACGAAATGAAGCGAGAAGAAAAACCAAAAGAAAAAAGAAGAAAAAGAAATGAACAAAGCCTGCAAGAAGTATGGGATTATGTAAAAAGACCAAATCTACGTCTGATTGGGGTGCCTGAAAGTGAGGGGGAAAATGGAACCAAGTTGGAAAACACTCTTCAGGATATCATCCAGGAGAACTTCCCCAACCTAGTAGGGCAGGCCAACATTCAAATTCAGGAAATACAGAGAACGCCACAAAGATACTCCTCCAGAAGAGCAACTCCAAGACACATAATTGCCAGATTCACCAAAGTTGAAATGAAGGAAAAAATCTTAAGGGCAGCCAGAGAGAAAGGTCGGGTTACCCACAAAGGGAAGCCCATCAGACTAACAGCAGATCTCTCGGCAGAAACTCTACAAGCCAGAAGAGAGTGGGGGCCAATATTCAATGTTCTTAAAGAAAAGAATTTTCAACCCAGAATCTCATATCCAGCCAAACTAAGTTTCA
Organism: Rhinopithecus roxellana; assembly: GCF_007565055.1. NCBI lineage: Eukaryota > Metazoa > Chordata > Mammalia > Primates > Cercopithecidae > Rhinopithecus > Rhinopithecus roxellana. The sequence goes on from NC_044563.1 coordinate 27,288,179, forward strand.
TAAGTGAAGGAGAAATAAAATCCTTTACAGATAAGCAAATGCTTAGAGATTTTGTCACCACCAGACCTGCCTTACAAGAGACCCTGAAGGAAGCCCTAAACATGGAAAGGAACAACCGGTACCAGCCATTGCAAAAACATGCCAAAATGTAAAGACCATCGAGGCTAGGAAGAAACTGCATCAACTAACGAGCAAAATAACCAGTTAATATCATAATGACAGGATCAAGTTCACACATAACAATATTAACCTTAAATGTAAATGGACTAAATGCTCCAATTAAAAGACACAGACTGGCAAACTGGATAAAGAGTCAAGACCCATCAGTCTGCTGTATTCAGGAGACCCATCTCACATGCAGAGACATACATAGGCTCAAAATAAAGGGATGGAGGAAGATCTACCAAGCAAATGGAGAACAAAAAAAAGCAGGGGTTGCAATCCTAGTCTCTGATAAAACAGACTTTAAACCATCAAAGATCAAAAGAGACAAAGAAGGCCATTACATAATGGTAAAGGGATCAATTCAACAGGAAGAGCTAACTCTCCTAAATATATATGCACCCAATACAGGAGCACCCAGATTCATAAAGCAAGTCCTTAGAGACTTACAAAGAGACTTAGACTCCCATACAATAATAATGGGAGACTTCAACACCCCACTGTCAACATTAGACAGATCAACGAGACAGAAAGTTAACAAGGATATCCAGGAATTGAACTCATCTCTGCACCAAGTGGACCTAATAGACATCTATAGAACTCTCCACCCCAAATCAACAGAATATACATTCTTCTCAGCACCACGTCGCACTTATTCCAAAATTGACCACATAATTGGAAGTAAAGCACTCCTCAGCAAATGTAAAAGAACAGAAATTATAACAAACTGTCTCTCAGACCACAGTGCAATCAAACTAGAACTCAGGACTGAGAAACACAATCAAAACCGCTCAACTACATGGAAACTGAACAATCTGCTCCTGAATGACTACTGGGTACATAACGAAATGAAGGCAAAAATAACAATGTTCTTTGAAACCAATGAGAACAAAGATACAACATACCAGAATCTCTGGGACACATTTAAAGCGTGTGTAGAGGGAAATTTATAGCACTAAATGCCCACAAGACAAAGCAGGAAAGATCTAAAATTGACACTCTAACATCACAATTAAAAGAACTAGAGAGGCAAGAGCAAACACATTCAAAAGTTAGCAGAAGGCAAGAAATAACTAAGATCAGAGCAGAACTGAAGGAGTTAGAGACACAAAAAAACCCTCCAAAAAATCAATGAATCCAGGAGTTGGTTTTTTGAAAAGATCAACAAAATTGACAGACCGCTAGCAAGACTAATAAAGAAGAAAAGAGAGAGGAATCAAATAGATGCAATAAAAAATGATAAAGGGGATATCACCACTGACCCCACAGAAATACAAACTACCATCAGAGAATACTATAAACACCTCTACGCAAATCAACTAGAAAATCTAGAAGAAATGGATAATTTCCTGGACACTTACACTCTCCCAAGACTAAACCAGGAAGAAGTGGAATCCCTGAATAGACCAATAGCAGGCTCTGAAATTGAGGCAACAATTAATAGCCTACCCACCAAAAAAAGTCCAGGACCAGATGGATTCACAGCTGAATTCTACCAGAGGTACATGGAGGAGCTGGTACCATTCCTTCTGAAACTATTCCAATCAATAGAAAAAGAGGGAATCCTCCCTAACTCATTTTATGAGGCCAACATCATCCTGATACCAAAGCCTGGCAGAGACACAATAAAAAAAGAGAATTTTAGACCAATATACCTGATGAACATCAATGCAAAAATCCTCAATAAAATACTGGCAAACCGGATTCAGCAGCACATCAAAAAGCTTATCCACCATGATCAAGTGGGCTTCATCCCTGGGATGCAAGGCTGGTTCAACATTCGCAAATCAATAAACATAATCCAGCATATAAACAGAACCAAAGTCAAGAACCACATGATTATCTCAATAGATGCAGAAAAGGCTTTTGACAAAATTCAACAGCCCTTCATGCTAAAAACGCTCAATAAATTCGGTATTGATGGAATGTACCTCAAAATAATAAGAGCTATTTATGACAAACCCACAGCTAATATCATACTGAATGGGCAAAAACTGGAAAAATTCCCTTTGAAAACTGGTACAAGACAGGGATGCCCTCTCTCACCACTCCTATTCAACATAGTGTTGGAAGTTCTGGCTAGGGCAATCAGGCAAGAGAAAGAAATCAGGGTATTCAGTTAGGAAAAGAAGAAGTCAAATTGTCCCTGTTTGCAGATGACATGATTGTATATTTAGAAAACCCCATTGTCTCAGCCCAAAATCTCCTTAAGCTGATAAACAACTTCAGCAAAGTCTCAGGATACAAAATTAATGTGCAAAAATCACAAGCATTCTTATACACCAGTAACAGACAAGCAGAGAGCCAAATCAGGAATGAACTTCCATTCACAATTGCTTCAAAGAGAATCAAATACCTAGGAATCCAACTTACAAGGGATGTCAAGGACCTCTTCAAGGAGAACTACAAACCACTGCTCAGTGAAATCAAAGAGGACACAAACAAATGGAAGAACATACCATGCTCATGGATAGGAAGAATCAATATCGTGAAAATGGCCATACTGCCCAAGGTTATTTATAGATTCAATGCCATCCCCATCAAGCTACTGATGAGTTTCTTCACAGAATTGGAAAAAACTGCTTTAAAGTTCATATGGAACTGAAAAAGAGCCCGCATTGCCAAGACAATCCTAAGTCAAAAGGACAAAACTGGAGGCGTCACGCTACCTGACTTCAAACTATACTACAAGGCTACAGTAACCAAAACAGCATGGTACTGGTACCAAAACAGAGCTATAGACCAATGGAACAGAACAGAGTCCTCAGAAATAATACCACACATCTACAGCCATCTGATCTTTGACAAACCTGAGAGAAACAAGAAATGGGGAAAGGATTCCCTATTTAATAAATGGTGCTGGGAAAACTGGCTAGCCATAAGTAGAAAGCTGAAACTGGATCCTTTCCTTACTCCTTATACGAAGATTAATTCAAGATGGATTAGAGACTTAAATGTTAGACCTAATACCATAAAAACCCTAGAAGAAAATCTAGGTAGTACCATTCAGGACATAGGCATGGGCAAGGACTTCATGTCTAAAACACCAAAAGCAACGGCAGCAAAAGCCAAAATTGACAAATGGGATCTAATTAAACTAAAGAGCTTCTGCACAGCAAAAGAAACTACCATCAGAGTGAACAGGCCACCTACAGAATGGGAGAAAATTTTTGCAATCTACTCATCTGACAAAGGGCTAATATCCAGAATCTACAAAGAACTCAAACAAATATACAGGAAAAAAAAACAAACAACCCCATCAAAAAGTGGGGAAAGGATATGAACAGACATTTCTCAAAAGAAGACATTCATACAGCCAACAGACACATGAAAAAATGCTCATCATCACTCGCCATCAGAGAAATGCAAATCAAAACCACAATGAGATACCATCTCACACCAGTTAGAATGGCAATCATTAAAAAATCAGGAAACAACAGTTGTTGGAGAGGATGTGGAGAAATAGGAACACTTTTACACTGTTGGTGGGATTGTAAACTAGTTCAACCATTATGGAAAACAGTATGGCAATTCCTCAAGGATCTAGAACTAGATGTACCATATGACCCAGCCATCCCACTACTGGGTATATACCCAAAGGATTATAAATTATTCTACTACAAAGACACATGCACACGTATGTTTATTGCGGCACTATTCACAATAGCAAAGACTTGGAGTCAACCCAAATGTCCATCTGTGACAGACTGGATTAAGAAAATGTGGCACATATACACCATGGAATACTATGCAGCCTAAAAAAGGATGAGTTTGCGTCCTTTGTAGGGACATGGATGCAGCTGGAAACCCTCATTCTTAGCAAACTATCACAAGAAGAGAAAATCAAACACCGCATGTTCTCACTCATAGGTGGGAACTGAACAATGAGATCACTTGGACTTGGGAAGGGGAACATTACACACTGGGGCCTACCATGGGGAGGGGGGAGGGGGGAGGGATTGCATTGGGGAGTTATACATGATATAAATGATGAATTGATGGGTGCTGATGAGTTGATGGGTGCAGCACACCAACATGGCACAAATATATATATGTAACAAACCTGCACGTTATGCACATGTACCCTAGAACTTAAAGTATAATAAAAAAAAAAAGAAATAATAAAAAAAGAAAAAATAAAAAAGAAAAAGAAAATATCAGTCTCCCAGGGCTGATAGCACTTACTGAGACTGCCTCATAATGTCCAAACCGAAGCATATGAACAAAAGGCCATTTGTTGAGTTATAGTAAAAGCCCGAACTTTCCAATGTCAAATATTTATACTAGCCTGAGCAGTCCATTTTTTTCTTCTAAGAAAAAAAAAAAAAAAAAAAAAAAAACACTTGAAAATCAGATTTTGTTGCAAAAATGGTTTTGGCAAGGGAAACGATTTGTAGGTCTCAGATGTTACTGGATACGTGCTATAGAGACTAATACTTGCATCTGTACTGCCAAATCCTTGAGCTAGCACTGGAGGGATATGAGCTAGCACTGGAGGGATGCTATCAGCTTTCTTCCCCTAACTCTTGTTTGTCAATGTTTCTTCACTTTTCAACTAATCCATTCCCTAGATATCTTAGTATCATTTATCTTCCAATGGCTTGGGTCTTACTGGCTCAGCCAGGTGATAGCATGTTCTCTAGGATGGAAGAAACTTTTCAGCCATGCAGTTACATGATAATTTTCTAGATAACTTCTACATTTTCCACAATTGAGTTTTCAAAAAGTCCTATTTTTTTCTTTTTCCTTTTTTTTCTTTCTTTTTTTTCTTTTTTTTTTTTTTTTTTTTTTTTGAGACAGGGTCTCACTCTGTTGCCCAGGCTGGAGTGCAGTAGTGCAATCTCATCTCACTGCAACCTCCACCTCCCAGGTTCAAGTGATTCTCCTGCCTCAGCCTCCTAAGTAGTTGGGATTACAGGTACCCACCACCACGCCTAGCTAATTTTTTGTATTTTTAGTAGAGACGGGGTTTCACCATGTTGGCCAGGCTGGTCTCGAACTCCTGACCTCATGATTCGCCCACCTCATTTTTAAGGTCTTATTATGCCTTAGTGTATTCCATGTTTACTATCTAAATTTATGTGTTAACACATTGAAAATTGTCAACAACTGTAAGAATAATAAGGATTGGCAACTATTTTGACTGTTCAAAAATATTCCAGTTTTCTTGCTCCCAAGAGCACAGAAGGATTGTAGTCCCTACCTCCTTGAAGGGATGCATGGACATTGACTTGCTAGACTAATGAAATGAGTGGAAATGATATGTGGCACTTGCAGGTGGCAGTCTTTAAATTCCAGGCATGATTGGCCATGCTTTCTTTCTCTCGGCCACACCATTAGGTGATGGTCCAGGCAGTAGAAGTGACATCGGTTGGATATTTGTCCCCTCCAAATCTCACGTTAAAATGTGATCCCCAAATGTTGTAGGTGAGCCCTAGTGGGAAGTGCTTGGGTCATGGGAGAAGATCCCCCATGAGGGTGTTGGTACCATCCCTGCAGCAATGAGTGAGTTCTCAACCTATTAGTTCACATGAGAGCTGGTTATTTTAAAAAGCCTGGCATTTCCCTTTCTTCCTCTAGCATCATGTGACAAACCCATTCCCCCTTCACCTTCTGCCATGAGTAAAAGCTTGCTGAGGCCTTCACCAAAAGCAAGTGCTGGTACTGTGCTTCTTGTAGAGTCTGTAGAACCATGAGTCACAATAGACCTCTTCTTTTTCATAAATCACCCAGCCTTGGGTATTCCTCTATAGCAACACCAAATGGACTAATACAAGAGGTTTCATCAATTTTAATCCCCAAGCTCATGGAGTAGATCCCTCTGGTGACTCATGATGAGCACGTCATGTATGTGAGAAATAACTATCCTTTGTCTTAAGCCACTAAGATTTTGCAGTTATTTATTTACATACCATGACTTAACTCATTGCAACTAATATAAAGATGCAAACTTCTAGGCTGTCCTCTGATTATATCCATTTTTGTTTTAGTTTAGAATTATCTCATGTTCATCATCTATAAAATAAGACTAGTGTGTAAGAAAGTGTGTAAGGGCTTCCAAGTTGCAAATTACTATATACTTCTAAATTTACCGATTATTTCCTAGGCTCTGACCTTAAGTTGATGTCCATATTGGCAAATCTATGTTTTCATTCAGCAGCCTGTTCTGATGCATTTTCAATACATTTGTGATCTGATCACAGGACTCTCCTTTTGGGAGATCTTTTTGAGAAAGGACTCCTTTTTGTCAGTACAAAGGAAAACTGTAGACAAGATCTTTGTTAATTTTCCTAGGGATTTGAGCTTATAGAAACAGGAGTTAGCAAAAGTGACTTTTTGTTAGTAATTGGTAAGTTTAAAAAAAAAAAAAAGCTATTTGTAGCACTATGATGTAAAAAATTAAAAAAAAAAAGAAAGAAAAAGAAAGTCTAGCTGCTGAGAAAATATTGAGGAGGGAGAAAATGGCTCATTTAGGGCATGTAACAACACTGAAATACTTTAGGAGAAAGAAAAAGTCCTCACCAGAGTTAAAACATCTGTTATTATAAATTACTGAGAAAAGAGCAACGCTTATACTGTGTATAAATTACCAACCAATGGAATATGTTCATGGGTGACAACTGTTTCAAATATAAATTATCACTCATCATTAAGCTTTATTCAATTACCCAAGCAAATGAGAGAGAAAATGCCACTGAATCTTGTACATGTCTTTATTTCTCATGTGTTCATCTTGAAAACTCAAGACATTCTTCACTGAGGGCAACATATGGAATGACTAAATCTCAAGTATTAATTCAAAGCCATTTTTCTCTCCACTGTCCCAGGATACAAAATGCAGCTGAGAACAAAGTCAGAGTATAAAACACAGACTTTCTTCCCGTAGGCTCAGATAACAGACATGCAGCCAAATGGAATTTTACCAAACTTTCTAAAATGAGTAACACTGTGTGAGCACTGTTCCCTTGGGAACTTTATGAAAATGAGATATCTATCACAAAGGTTTCTCCAAGAAAAAAAATTCCTTCAAAAATGGGCATGTGTCATGACCTAGAAAGAACTGCAGAAAATTACAAACACCTAAGCATAGTTTAAACTAAAAAAAACTTGAATTTTCCCTAAATATGATAATAAAAAAAGAAATTAAAATTTATTGAATGTCTAGTACTCATTCTTTCAACAACATTTATTGGTTGTATATAAGATGCCAAGAACCATGCTAGATGCTTTCACATGAACTGTCTCATTTAGTCAAGAACTCTGTAAAGTACATATTAATTTATAGATGAATGGCTTGCCTAAAGTCACACAACTAAGAGAGTCTTTTATGTGAGAAGTATTTAAGGAACTCTACTACATGCTAGCAATTTTTTTTATTATTTGAGATGGAGTTTCGCCCTTGTTGCCCAGGCTGAGGTGCAATGGCACCATCTTGGTTCACTGCAACCTCCACCTCCCGGGTTCAAGCAATTCTCCTGCCTCAGCTCCCGAATAGCTGCGATTACAGGCATGCACCACCACACCTGGATACTTTTGTATTTTTAGTAGAAACAGGGTTTCTCCATGTTGGTCAGGCTGGTCTCGAACTCTCAACCTCAGGTGATCCACCCACCTCGGCCTCCCAAAGTGCTGGGATTACAGGCATGAGCCACCGCACCTGGCCCCATGCTGGTACCTTCCTGTGCACTAGAGCCCATCACTAACATTTGGGGGACCCAGGATGAGCATACAAATTGAGGTCCCTATACCAGATGTCTAAATTTTTAAAATTATAAACACTGGTGTGCTGGAGCCAGGTACAGGCCATAGGCCTCTCTTCCCAAATTCAGATTTATTAATGTTGTACTGGTAGCTTGAAATCAGCCATGGTGGAAATATTTAGACCATGGTAAAGGGCAGACACTACAAATTGTCTTTTTGTTTGTTGGTTTGTCTTTAGAGAGCCTCTTTGTAAGCATTTACAAGCACAGCACTTCTTATAACAACCTAACCTTTGAATAAAATATGTTATACTCCTTAATTTTTAAAAATATACCTTCATAGTTACATGGAAGTCCAAGTTTGAATTTAGTCCCAGATTCCTTGTTGTTCCACACCAGAATTTGGCAGAGAAGAGAGAGCCATTCCCCAGAACTATGCCCCCTCACCTGCACGATGAGGCCCTAGCCCTCTCCGCTTTTCGTCACATCCCAAGTTTCATCATGCACTGGGAAGGAGTTCATGTGAACCCCTGTGGACACTCCAGCACACACATCAAAGCTTTGTCTATCTGTACACCACACACACATAGAAAGAGCTGCCCTAGATCACCTCCCTTGGCCTAGGAGCATATATACCACGGGTACAGAACAACCTCAGTTGACTGGATGAAGGGAGAGAATACTCACAGATTCTGGAAGCAGACACAAGTCTTTAAAGGTCTGAAATTTCAGCATTATCTAGAAAAGAAGGACAGTGTAGGCTCTGGGTAAGTCCCTTTTTCTTACCAATAAATCACCCCTTAGAGAGTGGTGTAGATAGAAGAGGGCTCAGACAGAGCCCTCTAAAACACAGGGCTCAGGATAGAGGCCTCTATTGCCTGATCTAAGAATGGTACTAAATACAGAAGTTTCAAAGCCCTCATGGAACTCATGTTCCACTAAGGTAAGTTATAAAATCATCAAAGTATTTTAAAGATCTAATTGTTTATACTCACACCCCTTTTTAGCTCAAGTAAAATATTAGTAATTACCATTTATTGGCAGCATAGTATTTACTCAGAGCTTACCAGGTTCTTGGAGACTGAATGACTAAAAATTCAGGGCCTAGGTATTAATTTTAGTAAGCAAAACAATTACTGATATTTATTTATCACAAAATAATTGTCAATGGAAGGACTCAGAGCAGCTTCGCATTCCATGAAAAAAGTGCTCCTTCTACCTGCCCAGCTGAATCCTTTTGCAAATTGTGGATTAGTTTTGCTCCCTGATCATGGCACCTGTCACCATGGGTAATAAGAGCACTTTCATTATTTACCTAAGAATTTAGATATATACCTTCATAATAACCTGGAAGACAAAGCGTCAGCAACACTGGCTGTGATACCAATGCTGCCTCTTACATGTTTTGCAACCATCTGTAGTTCATGAAACACTATGGTCTCATTTTCTCCATCTGAAATCTAGAATATTAACATTGTTCACTACTTCTAGGATGGTACATTTAGAGGCTGTATGTGAAGGCAAGCTGAAACCTGTAAAAAGTTAACATAGAGAAAAGAGAGTCCTCAGGGAAATGCTTTCTTTTTTCTTTTTTCAGTCTTAAAGAGGCTTTCACAGCCAGGTGAACCGGCTGCCACCAAGGGACCAAGACGATTGGTGCACTCCCAACAGACCTTCGGAGGGAAGGCACCAAGAGTGGACAGAGGGAAGACACAGAAGCTGGATTGAAGTGGGAGGAAGCTGGGAACCGTGCATGGGGCTATCATGCACCAGGACTCATTCCTGGCCCCCAACAACCTCAAGGGAATGGGTAAGTTGAACCAGTGAGGAGAAACCCACTCTTGCCATAGCCTCTGGAATCGCAGTGGGCGGAGACCCCTCAAACACCACAGACACTTGAGTTGGCAGGCAGAGCTGCTTAGAGAAGTGATAGGAGCAGCATGCCAGTGGAAGCAGGGCCTACAGGGTTTGGCGTGGGAGCATCTGTAGCAGAACACAGCCAGGGAAGCCCATCTTCCTAGGCGCAATTTGCTTGCATAGGAGACTTTAGCTCTAGGGGAATTGTCTCAGACCTGAACTCTGCAGCAATGTCCTGCCCATAAGACTGTGTCAGTAAGACCTAAGCACCCGTTGGACTGATGGTCTCTCCCAGAGCCAAACCTAGCCACACCTGCTTGCAGGGCAGCTAGAGGGTGCCCTGGGGGCTGCATCAGAGTTCCTGCACTGGCTGATGGTGCCTGGCCCTCACTGCCATGCATCAACCTGCCTGCTCCCTCCCCATGCTGCAGCTTACCCTGGGCCCACAGCAACCTCTGATATGGCTTTGCTGGCACATATGTAGCTGGGCAGGTTTTGCCTTCCTTGTCCCACACGTTTATGTATGCACCCTGCCTGTCACTGATGGGGTGGGAGTTCACTCTGCTCACCCTCCTGGACCATCATTGTAGTAGAGCTTTGGCAGGCACAAAGCCAACCAGCCCCATCCCCACCATTGCCTAGCCCTGGTGCCAACACTACCAAGGAAGTGAAACTATGCACAGAGAACAGCAGACCCTCCCCAACCCTGAGTGACTACTCTTGCCTGTGGCACACAGAAAACACACAGTCTTGTACCTACAAGCACCCCACCCACATGCTAACCCCATCACCAGTGCCACCACAGGCACAGTTGCCAGCAGCACCCCGCCACCACCACCACCATGAGCCATGCTGCCTTCACTACTGTGGTGAATGCCTGCATGGAGGGAGGCCTGAGCACAACTAAGGAGTATGTACCCACTGTGCTGCTGCCACTGCAAATGAGAATGGATCCTGCAGCTACTGCAGGATGGCTGCTGCCACTTTGGCTGACACCACCCTTTTTGCTGACAAAATAATCCTATATTTAGAAATAGTCTCAGCCCAAAAGCTCCTTAAGCTGATAAACAACTTCAGCAAAATCTCAGGATAAAAATAATTGGTGTACCAAAATCACTAGCACTCCTATACATCAACAACAGTTAAGCTGAGAGTCAAATCAGAAACTCGTTTCTATTCACAATTGCCACAAAAAGAAAAAAATACCTATGAATACAGCTAAAGGTATCTGCAAGGAGAACTACAAAACATTGCTCAAAGAAATCAGAGATGAAACAAACAAATGAAAAAAAAAGTTCCATGCTCATGAATAAAAACGATAAACGTCATTAAGATGGCCATAATGTCCAAAGCAATGTATATATTCAATGCTGTGCCTATCAGACTACTAATGACATTCTTCACAGAACTACAAAAAATATTTTAAAATTCATATGAACCAAAAAAGAGCCCTAATAGCCAAGAATATCCTAAGCAAGAAGAATTGAGGAGAAGGAACTCCCTCTTCTCCAAAGCTGGAGGCATCATGCTACCCAACTTTAAACTATACTATGGGGCAGCAGTAACCAAAACAGTGTGGTACCAGTACAAAAACAGACAAATAGACTGGTAGAACAGAATAAAAACCCAGAATAAAGTGGCACACCTACAACTAGCTGATCTTCAACAAAGCTGACAAAAATAAGCAATAGGAGAAGGACTCCCTATTCAATAAATGGTGCTGGGATAACTAGCTAGTCATAAGCAGAAGATTGAAAATGGATGCCTTCTTTACACCATATACAAAAATCAACTCATGATTAAAGACAAAAATGTAAAACTCAAGACTATAAAAACCCTGGAAGACAACCTAGGCAATACCATTCTGAACACAGGAATGGGCAAAGATTTCATGATGAAGACACCAAAAGCAATTACAACAAAAGCAAAAATTACAAATGAGATCTAATTAAACTAAAAAGCTTCTGGACAGCAATAGAAACTATTGACAGAGTAAACAGACAACCTATAGAAATGAGAGAAAATATTTGCAAACTATGCATCTGACAAAGGTCTAATATTCAGCTTTCACAAGAAAACTTAAGCACATTTATAAGAAAAAACAAAATACATTAAAAAGTAGGCAAAGGACATGAACACTTTTCATAAGAAGACATACATGCAGCCAACAAGCATACGAAAAAAACCTCAACATCACTGATCATTAGAGAAATGCAAATCAAAATCACAAGGAGATACCATTTCAGATCCAGTCAGAATGGCTACTGTTAAAAAGTTTAAAAAAAAAAAAGATGCTGGTGAGGTTACAGAGAAAAAGGAATGCTTATATACTGTTGGTGGGAGTGTAAATTAGTTCAATCATAGTGCAAAACAGTTTGGTGATTCCTTAAAGACCTAAAAGCAGAACTGCCATTCAACCCAGCAATATCACTACTGAGTATATACCCAAAGGAATAATTCTATCATAAAGACAAATGCAAGCATATGTTCACTGCAGCACTATTCACAATAGCAAAGACATGGAATCAACCAAAGTGCCCATCAATGGTAGACTGGATAAAGAAAATGTGATACATATACATCACGGGATACTATGCAGCCATAAAAAAGGATGAGATCATATCCTTTGCAGCGACATGGATGGAGCTGGAAGCTATTATCCTTAGCAAACTAATACAGGAATAGAAAACCAAATATTGCATGTTCTCACTTATAAATGAGGGTTAAAAGATGAGAACACATGGACACATAGAAAAGAATAACAGGCACTGCATCCTATTGCAAGGTAGAGAATGGGAGGAGAGAGGTGATCAGGAAAAATAACTAATGGGTATTAGGTCTAATACCTGAGTAACAAAATAATCTGTACAACAAACCCCCATGACATGAGTTTACTTATATAACAAAGCTGGGTCTGTAACCCTGAACTTAAAGTTAAAAAAATTAATTAAGGTATAGTTGGCAGGTAAAAATTATATATATTTATGGTGTACAACTTGATGTTTTAATGTATGCATATACTATGAAATCATGAAATCTAATTAACATGCCCATCACCTCATATACTTATCATTTTATGTTGTGAGGACATTTACTATCTGGTCTCTTAGCCATTTTCAAGTATATAAGATATTATTATTAACTGTAGTACAGTAGATCACCTGAACTTATTAATCCTATCTGACTAAATTTTTGTACGCTTTGGCCATCATCTCGTCACTCCCCTGTCCCCACTCTCACCCCCTGACAACCACCATACTACTCTATGCTTCTATGAGTTTGACTTTTTTAGTTGCCACATGTGAGTGAAATCATGCAGTGCTCATATTTCTGTGCCTGGCTTAATTCACTTAGTACATGTCCTGCAAGCTCATCCATGTTGTCACAAATTATAATTATTTTCCAAGACTGAATAGAATTCCATCACATGCACACACACACGGACACAGACACACACACACACAACATATTTTCTTTATCCATTCATCTATTGATGAGCCCAGGTTAATTTCCTTTATTGATTATTGTGAACAATGCTATAATGACATTGGTCTAGGCAATGGTTTTTTGTACATGACCCCAAACACAGGCAAAAAAAGCACAAATAAATGAGATGGCATCAAAAAAAAAAAAAAGCTTTTGCACAAACAAAGCAATAGTCAATAGGATGAAAAGATAATCTATGGAATGGGAAAAAATATTTGTAAACTATCCATCTGACAAGGAGTATCCAAAATATATAAGAAACACTCAACAGCAAATAACTCAATAGAAAAAAAATCTGATAAAAAATAAAGAAAGGATCTGAATAGACATTTCTCAAAAGAAGACATGCAAATGTCCAACAGATATATGAAAACAATGCTCAAATCACTACTTATCATGGAAATGTAAATTAAAACTCAAACTACAATGAGAAACTACCTTACACTGTTGGAATGGCTTTCATCAAAAAGACAACAGATGAGTATTGAAAAGAATGTAGAAAAAAAGGAATCCCTGTACACTAATATGGTTTGACTCTGTGTCCCCACTCAAATCTCATCTTGAATTGTAAGCCCCATAATCCCCACATGTCCAGGGAAGGAGCTGGTGGGGGGTGATGGATCATGGGAGTGGTTTCCTCCATACTGTTCTTATCATAGTGAGTGAGTTCTCACGAGATGTGATGGTTTTACAAGGGGCTCTTCTCCCTTCATTCATTTGCTCTCTCTTGCCTGCCACCATGTAAGATATGCCTTTGCTTCTCTCTTGCCTTCTGCCATGATTGTAAGTTTCCTGAGGCCTCCCTAGACATGCAGAACGATGAGTCAGTAACCTTGATAAATTACCCAGTCTCAGGTATGTCTTTATAGCAGTGTGAGAATAAACTAATACACACACTGTTGCTGGAAATGTAAACTGGTACAACCATTATGGGAAACAGTATGGTGGTTCCTCAGAAAATTAAAAATAGAACTATCATATGATTCTGCAATCCCACCTCTGGATACATATCCAGAGGATATAAAATAAGCATGTCCAAGAGATGGCTGCACTCCCATGTTCACTTAAGAAACTTCTTACAGTGGAAAGCAGCGTTTTGATTATTTGCCTATTTGTGAGAATTGAGTCTTTATGTGCAAGTCTTTAAACTTTATTAACAGATTTACTTGTTGGTTTATTTGTTGTTTGTTTTATTTAATCATTCCATTAGAAAATACGTATATTCGGCACATTCTTGTCAGCAACTTTCTTAAAGCTGAAACAGAATTTACCTAATTTATTCCAGTAATTGTTACTAAAGTACAAAGTGTAAAGGAAAAATTAATTGTGTGTATTTCTGTGATGTCATGAATTATTAAAATATAATTATCTGCTTTTGGCATACCTATAACTTCAGTTACTATGGGTTTAAGATGCTGGTCACATTTATGAAGGCACCCCACATATACACACCCTCCTCTCATACATGGAAAACAAAACCTGCTGTTGTTTTCACTGGACAGTGGGTGTCAATAATTTGACCTGGAGACTGGAGGGAAGAAAGGAGGAAAGTGGAAAAGAGGTTCCTTTCTTCAGATTCAGAGAAACAGTTTAAATTTTATTGTTAAAGGATCTGACAAAGCATCGTTTAGGGAGGGGATGCTGCCATTCTGGAAGGGGAGATTTCCCATAAAGGAGGCCACCAGAGAGTTGGGCTGCATTTTCTTTCTCTGTGGTTACCTCTTATTCTTTCTTCACTGAGTCTCACTCACAGCCCTGTAAATCCTTCGGGCAAGAAGCAACAAGTTGCAGGCTGCTTCTACATCTGCCTAGGAAGCGAGTGTTAGGTGGGAGGAGGGCAGAGGACTCATGCATCTCTCCCCTGGACCTTAGTTTCCACCTGCAGACTTTCTTTTAATGTAATCTAGACTCTGTTAGGACCTAGGACCTGAGACCAGTTCCACAATCTCTCCCCCTGCACTGGGCACTCTCCAAGAGTATGCCTGGCAGTCAGGCTCTGGATCCTGGCATGCTGCCTATTCTGGCCTTTCCCTTTTGTTGCCCTAAGGGCTGTGTGTTGTGAATGAAATCACTGGGCAACGAAGTACCTTCAAAAGAGCCCCAAGCTCTCTGGCAATTACTGTGTATTCCAGCCAAAACTGCAAAGAAAGGAGGGCATCAAGCTAAGGGGACCAATCCTCGTCTTTCTACCAGTCCCTTATAACTACTCAAGCTCCCTTTAAAGAGGCTCATATTGGAATACTCTGTTGACAAGTAGATACCACTGCACCTCTGCTAGGGTGAGTGCTGGTAGCTCCTCCCTGTTAAATGCACATCTCAATGCCTCTGCCCTAAGTGCATTGTGCAATAAACGAGCTGTCACACTGAACAGGTGGGAAAGAAGTGAACTGCTTGTTCACTTGCTGCTGTTGCCACTGCTGTTCCAGAAATAGAAGATAAGACAGGTGAGAACTGCTTTTCCTTCTAACAAGAAAGATTCTAAACTGAGGCAATGCTTTGCATTGAGTTCTGGGTTTTGTGGTTTTGGGAACCAGCAGTAGTCAAAGTATCTTCTCTTGGTAACTCCTTCCCCTCTAGGCCATAAAGCCTCTTTTCTTTTTTAAATAAAACACAACAGCACACACACACAAAAAAAAACAAAGACAAAAAAACCTTCAAGCTCCCTTCAGTAGTTGCTACACCTTCAGATTGAGACATCCTTCCTTATTTGCAAAACTCAGCTGCGTCCGGGGGCAGGGCCACAGTGAAACTGCCGGGAGCAGAAAGGCTTCCAAGAAAAAGTACCACATCAGACTGGAAACTGGGGACAGATCAATCCTGGGATATGATGGGCATCAGAAGGCTCCCTCTCCGAAGGACTTAAGAACCAAAGCTGACAGTTTCTTTACTTGGTAAGTTTTGTGTGGTTTGCTGTGTAAAGCATAGAACAGGTATTATTGAACTCAACTTCCTTTTCTCCTTATTGGAAAGGTTTGTGAATTCAAGTCTGTGGACTGAGGTGGTGGGGAGCATCCAGTTAGAACTCTAGTCACATGTCGCTCACAGCCATGTGGGCTGTGCTGGGGATGGTCCATCAAGCATTTGGAATAGGCTTGGTTTTTGGAATGCAGTGGATCTGATTGCTTCTTGGCAGCTTCTCTTTCCCAATTACGTTTGGCTTAGTCTGATAGTCAAATTACTTTACAATCCCTACTCTGATCCAGAAAGTATACAGAGGAGAAAGAGAGAATGCTGTCTAAAAAGAGACTGGGGATGGGGGAAGGAGGATTCTGGTTGGATTTTCACAATGTTCCCTGAATAATCCACAACCCATCCCAAAGAATGGTGACTGCATATGATACCCTGGCTCTTTGTTAAGCTCAAAAAGCTGACTATAACATACCTTTTTAAAATGCTGGCCAATTAAAGCCATTGCACACATTTTCAATTGTTTTGTTCCCTTAATGAAACTCAAGAATGTATATTACAGGTATGGATTTGATTAAAAATGTAAGGTTTCTCATAATGAAGATATGTTCTGGTTCAAATAATTTAGACATTTCCTAAAATCTAAACCCAGTACTTTGCATTACATCAGAAAACAAAACCTTGATAATTTGAGTTCCAATCTGAACATGGTGATTCCACTGAAGTGAAGCTAATGTTTTCCTTTGTATAATTTACAAATGAATTGTTTGCATGAAATTTAATGCAAGCAAAATTGTGAACCTATTTTAGAGAATGGACTGGTTTTTCTAATTGCGTTATTTTTGTTGTTATAGTTGCTGAGACAGGGTCTTGGTCTGTCATCCAGGCTGGAATGTAATGATGCAATCACAGCTAACTGTAACCTCAAACTCTTGGGTTCAAGCGATCCTCCCGTCTTAACCTCCCAAGTAACTCAGAGTACAGGTATGCACCACCATGCCTGCCCAAATTTTTTTTTTTTTTTTTTTTTGGTAGATGTGGGGGAGTCTCACTATGTTGTCCAGGCCAGTCTCAAATTCCTGTTCTCAAGCAATCCTTCTGCTCTGGCCTCCCTAAGTGCTGGGATTACAGGCCACTGCACCTGGCCTCTAATTGCTTTATAGAATTCATTATTCACATGATAATAAATTCACAAATTGTTAAGTATCTCAGCCACCTATTAAACCAAGTTTTAAAATAATAACAACCATTTTACAATTTTAAAAAGACTTCAAGTTGAAGAGCCTTAGGTAGCAGGTATCTTGAGTAGAGTATGTATGTATTTAAATGATGTTAAAGAGAGGCACTACAAATATTGTCTGGTCAAATTCCATCTTACCAAGTAAAAATTAATTGATTTTATTATTTAAAGGTTGAAATATAAAATAATAACAATATAGTTAAGCCTCCATGGTGTAATGTCTAGAAAACTTCTTGCCCTCTCTCTCCAAAGCTGAAATGTCAGATGGTGAGGTTAATTAACACACAACAATCTTGAAGGTTAGCTACTAATTTTTTTTAAATTATACTTTAAGTGCTGGGGTGCATGTGCGGAATGTGCAGGTTTGTTACATAGGTATATACATGCCATGGTGGTTTGCTGCACCCATCAACCCGTCATCTACATTAGGCATTTCTCGTAATGCTATCCCTCCATGCTCCCCCTACCCCACGACAGACCCCGGTGTGTTATGTTCCCCTCCTTGTGCCCATGTGTTCTCATTGTTCAACTCCGATTTATGAGTGAGAGCATGTGGTATTTGGTTTTCTGTTCTTGTGATAGTTTGCTGAGAATGATGGTTTCCAGTGTCATCCATGTCCCTGCAAAGGATATGAACTCATCCTTTTTTACAGCTGCATAGTATTCCATAGTGTATATGTGCCACATTTTCTTTATCCAGTCTATCACTGATGAGCATTTGGGTTGGTTCCAAGTCTTTGCTATTGTGAACAGTGCTGCAATAAACATACATGTGCATCTGTCTTTATAGTAGAATGATTTATAATCCTTTGGGTATATACCCAGTAATGAGATGGCTTGGTCAAATGGTATTTCTGGTTCTAGATCCTAGAGAAATTGCCACACTGTCTTCCACAGTGCTTAAAGTCATTTACACTCCCACCAACAGTGTAAAAGTGTTCCTATTTCTCCACATCCTCTCCAGCATCTATTGTTTCCTGACTTTTTAATGATCGCCATTCCTGGCATGAGATGGTATCTCATTGTGGTTTTGATTTGCATTTCTCTAATGACCAGTGATGATGAGCTTTTTTCATATATATGTTGGCTGCATAAATGTCTTCTTTTGAAAAGTGTCTGTTCATATCCTTTGCCCACTTTTTAATGGTGTTGTTTATTTCTTGTAAATTCGTTGAAGTTCTTTGTAGATTCTGGATATTAGCCCTTTGTCAGATGGATAGATTGCAAAAATTTTCTCCCATTCTGTAGGTTGCCTGTTCACTCTAATGATAGTTTCTTTTGCTGCACAGAAGCTCTTTAGTTTAATTAGATCCCATTTGTCAATTCTGGCTTTTGTTGCCATTGCTTTTGGTGTTTTAGTCATGAAGTCTTGGCCTATGCCTCTGTTCTGAATGATACTGCCTAGGTTTACTTCTAGGGTTTTTATGGTTTTAGGTCTTGCATTTAAGTCTTTAATCCATCTTTAGTTAATTTTTGGATAATGTGTAAGGAATGGATCCAGTTTCAGCTTTCTGCATATGGCTTGCCAGTTTTCCCAACATCATTTATTAAATAGGAAATCCTTTCCCCATTGCTTGCTTTCGTCAGGTTTGTCAAAGATCAGATGGTTGTAGATGTATGGCATTATTTCTGAGGCCTCTTTTCTGTTCCATTGGTCTATATCTCTGTTTTGGTACCAGTACCATGCTGTTTTGGTTACTTGCAATCTTGTAGTATAGTTTGAAGACAGGTAGCATGATGTCTCCAGCTTTGTCTTTTTGCTTAGGATTGTCTTGGCTATCTGGGCTCTTTTTTCATTCCATATGAAATTTAAAGTAGTTTTTTCCAGTTCTGTGAAGAAAGTCAATGATAGCTTGATGGGGATAGCATTGAATCTGTAAATTACTTTGGGCAGTATGGCCATTTTCACAATGTTGATTCTTCCTATCTATGAGCACGGAATGTTTTTCCATTTGTTTGTGTTCTCTCTTATTTCCTTGAGCAGTGGTTTGTAGTTTTCCTTGAAGAGGTCCTGCACATCCCTTGTAAGTTGGATTCCTAGGTATTTTATTGTCTTTGAAGCTATTGTGAATGGGAATTCACTCATGATTTGGCTCTCTGTATTGGTGTATAGGAATGTTCGGGATTCTTGCACATTGATTTTGTATACCGAGACTTTGCTGAAATTGCTTATCAGCTCAAGGAGATTTGGGGCTGAGACAATGGGGTTTTCTAAATATACAATCATGTCATCTGCAAACAGAGACAATTTGACTTCCTCTTTTCCTAATTGAATACCCTTTATTTCTTTCTCTTGCCTGATTGCCCTGGCCAGAACTTCCAATACTATGTTGAATAGGATTGGTGACAGAGGGCTTCTTTTTCTTGGGCCAGTTTTCAAAGGGAATGCTTCCAGTTTTTGCCCATTCAGTATGATATTGGCTGTGGGTTTGTCATAAATAGCTCTTATTATTTTGATATATATTCCATCAATACCTGGTTTATTGAGAGTTTTTAGCATGAAGAGCTGTTGAGTTTTGTTGAAGGCTTTTTCTGCATCTATTAAGATAATCATGGGGTTTTTGTCATTGGTTCTGTTTATGTGATGGATTACATTTATTGATTTGCATATGATGAACCAGCCTTGCATCCCTGGATGAAGCCGACTTGATCATTTTGGATAAGCATTTTGATGTGCTGCTGGATTTGGTTTGCCATTATTTTATTGAGGATTTTCACACTGATGTTCATCAGGGATATCGGCCTGAAATTTTCTTTTCTTGTTGTTTCTTTGTCAGGTTTTGGTGTTAGGCTGATGCTAGCTTGATAAAATGAGTTAGGGAGGATTCCCTCTTTTTCTATTGTCAGGAATAGTTTTAGAAGGAACGGTACCAGCTCCTCCTTGTACCTATGGTAGAATTAGGCTGTGAATCCGTCTGCTCCTGGACTTTTTTTGGTTGGTAGGCTATTAATTGCTGCCTCAATTTCAGAACATGTTATTGGTCTATTCAGGGATTTGACTTCTTCCCGATTTAGTCTTGGGATGGTGTATTGTCCAGGAACTTATCCATTTCTTCTAGATTTTCTAGTTTATTTGTATAGAGGTGTTTATAGTATTCTCTGATGGTAGTTTGTATTTCTGTGGGATTGGTGATGATATCCCCTTTATCATTTTTTGTTGGGTCTGTTTGATTCTTCTTTCTTTTCTTCTTTATTAGCCTAGCTAGCAGTCTATCTATTTTGTTGATGTTTTCAAAAAACCAGCTCCTGGATTCATTGACTTTTTGAAGGGTTTTTTTTGTGTCTCTCTCTCCTTCAGTTCTGCTCTGATCTTAGTTATTTCTTGCCTTCTGTTAGCTTTTGAATTTGTTTGCTCTTCCTTCTCTAGTTCCTTTAATTGTGATGTTAGTGTATTGAATTTAGATTTTTCCTGCTTTCTCTTGTGGTCATTTAGTGCTATAAATTTCCCTCTACACATTGCTTTAAATGTGTCCCAGAGATTCTAGTATGGTGTGTGTTTCTTCTCATTGGTTTCAAAGCACATCTGTATTTCTGCCTTCATTTCATTATTTACCCAGTAGTCCTTCAGGAGTATATTTAGTTTCCATGTAGTTGTGCAGTTTTGAGTGAGTTTCTTAGTTCTAAGTTCTAGTTTGATTGCACTGTGGTCTGAGAGACTGTTTGTTATGATTTCCGTTCTTTTGCATTTGCTGAGGAGTGTTTTACTTCCAGTATGTGGTCGATTTTAGAATAAGTGCGATGTGGTGGTGAGAAGAATGTATAGTCTGTTTATTTGGGTTGGAAAGTTTTGTAGATGTCTATTAGGTCTGCTTGGTCCAGAGCTGAGTTCAAGTCCTGGATATCCTTGTTACTAATTTTAATAGTACATTTTTTTTGTAAACTGAAAACATTACTTAGAAAATTATTCAGCCACAAATTTTCCATGATGGAATAGCATGTCAAAATTCCTGTTTCCTTTGCATTCACATCAGTTACTTCCCCTCTCCAGGCTTCAGGTCATCTATATGATGGAGGTGATAGCACTGATCTTAGAGGGTTTTCTAGGGGATTAAGGTAATGTGTAGAACGTATCAGCTGAGTGGCTAGAACGTAATTGCTGTTTTAGCAGTTTGACACACACCTTGCACATATACATCCATACAATTTGCTTGTTTCTTTTATTTTGATCATTTTTTATCCTACCACCCAGAGGGAGGAAGTCAAACATATTAGTGCATCCTGCTATATTACAGCAGGTTTGATAACTTACACAGAGGAAGAGAAGATGAATATTAACAGATACTGACATTTGCTAACATAGGCCTATGCTGGTCTTATTTTCCATGTACTAAAAACACTCAAGAAATAACAGGCTTTTATTCTGAGGGATAAGTAATTTAGTAGATAAATCAGCCTTCTCAGGCACATATTAATCTGCTACG
Source organism: Rhinopithecus roxellana (assembly GCF_007565055.1). NCBI lineage: Eukaryota > Metazoa > Chordata > Mammalia > Primates > Cercopithecidae > Rhinopithecus > Rhinopithecus roxellana. Next base: position 27,309,952 of record NC_044563.1, read on the forward strand.
ATTTTAATTTTATATATAATAACTGTAAAGTTTCTGCATCCACTTCCTGTGAATTCCCTCCAAAGCCTATGATGGAAATTAGTTGTAATTAATGTTTGAATAATTTTTGTACATTCTTTTATGAGAATTTGAAAAGTTTCACTTAATACATATACACTTGGCTGGCAAATGCAAGTTTGGGGCAACCTCTCTCACTAACCAGCAATGTGAGCTTAAACAAATTACATCCAACATCTCTGAGCTTCTATTTTCCCTGCATGTCTGATGAGGGCCCTGTGACCCAATAATTGCACAGGCTGTTTCTTTCTGGCTCTAAAAGCCCTAGCTCTAAGTTACTTTTAGTTCCAAGATCAATGCATAAAATAAAGTTCAAAGCTACTTTCTTGATTTTCCAAACAGTGCTGAAAAATCAGGAGACAAATTTGAATTTGTAATATTAAGGAAAAGAAACAAAGGGAGAAAACCCACACTCATCACCGAAGTAGAATAATTTCAAAATCAAGCAATTTAGTTTTGCCCAACAGAAGTCCCAGACAAACTTCTATTACTCTGAAGAGAAAAAATGTGGTAGGTGAATGCATTAGGAGGGAAACACACCACACACACACACACACACACACACACACTACACACATGTATTAATATGAAATGAAAGAAACCTATCCCATCAGATAAGAATATGCCAAAAATCCAAGGGCTGTTTTTCAGAACAGGTGAAACTACTCCTTCCCACCAAAACCAATCTGATAGTTCATAAACTAAATTATAATTGTAAGAAGAAAAACAAATAGGGAATCCTTTCCCCGTTTCTTGTTTTTGTCAGGTTTGTCAAAGATCAGATGGTTGTAGATGTGTGGTATTATTTCTGGGGGGCTCTGTTCTGTTCCATTAGTCTATATCTCTGTTTTGGTACCAGTAGCATGCTGTCTTGGTTACTGTAGCCTTGCAATATAGTTTGAAGTCAGGTAGCATGATGCCTCCAGCTTTGTTCTTTTGGATAAGGATTGTCTTGGCAATGCGGGCTCTTTTTGGGTTCCATATGAACTTTAAAGTAGTTTTTTTCCAATTCTGTGAAGAAAGTCATTGGTAGCTTAATGGGGATGGCATTGAATCTATAAATTACCTTGGGCAGTATGGCCATTTTCACGATATTGATTCTTCCTATCCATGAGCATGGAATGTTCTTCCATTTGTTTGTGTCCTTTTCTATTTCATTGAGCAGTGGTTTGTAGTTCTCCTTGAAGAGGTCCTGCACATCCCTTATAAGCTGGATCCCTAGATATTTTATTCTATTTGAAACCATTGTGAATGGGAGTTCATTCATGATTTGGCTCTCTGTTTGTCTGTTATTGGTGTATAGGAATGCTCATGGTTCTTGCACACTGATTTTGTATACCGAGACTTTGCTGAAGTTGCTTATCAGCTTAAGGAGATTTTGGGCTGAGATGATGGGGTTTTCTAACTATACAATCACGTCATCTGCAAACAGGAAAAATTTGACTTCCTCTTTTCCTAATTGAATGTCCTTTATTTCTTTCTCCTGCCTGATTGTCCTGGCCAACATTTCCAACACTGTGTTGAATAGGAGTGGTGATAAATGGTGCTGGAAAAACTGGGTAGCCATATGTAGAAAGCTGAAACTGGATCCCTTCCTTTCACCTTATACAAAAATTAATTCAAGGTGGATTGGAAACTTAAATATTAGACCTAAAACCATAAAAATCCTAGAAGAAAACCTAGGCAATATCATTCAGGACATAGGCATGAGCAAGGACTTCATGTCTAAAACACCAAAAGCAGTGGAAACAAAAGCCAAAATTGACAAATGGGATCTAATTAAACTAAAGAGCTTCTACACAGAAAAAGAAACTACCATCAGGGGGAACAGACAACCTACAGAATGGGAGAAAATTTTTGCAATCTACTCATCTGACAAAGGGCTAATATCCAGAACCTACAAAGAACTCAAACAAATTTAGAAGAAATAAACAAACAACCCCATCAAAAAGTGGGCGAAGGATATGAACAGATACTTCTCAAAAGAAGACATTTATGCAGCCAACAGACACATGAGAAAATGCTCATCATCACTTGCCATCAGAGAAATGCAAATCAAAACCACAATGAGATACCATCTCACACCAGTTAGAATGGTGATCATTAAAAAGTCAGGAAATAACAGGTGCTAGAGAGGATGTGGAGAAATAGGAACACTTTTACACTCTTGGTGATACCGTAAACTAGTTCAACCACTGTGGAAGACAGTGTGGCAATTCCTCAAGAATCTAGAACTAAAAATACCATTTGACCCAGCCATCCCGTTACTGGGTATATACCCAAAGGATTATAAATCATGCTGCTATAAAGACACATGCACACATATGTTTATTGCGACACTATTCACAATAGCAAAGACTTGGAACCAGCCCAAATGTCCATCAATGATAGACTGGATTAAGAAAATATGGCATATATACACCATGGAATATGTGCCACAATAACAAAGACTTGGAACCAACCCAAATGTCCATCAGTGACAGACTGGATTAAGAAAATGTGGCACATGTACACCATACACTATGCAGCCATAAAAAGGATGAGTTCATGTCCTCTGTAGGGATACGGATGCAGCTGGAAACCATCATTCTCAGCAAACTATCACAAGAACAGAAAACCAAACACCACATGTTCTCACTCATAGGTGGGAATTGAACAATGAGAACACTTGGACACAAGAAGGGGAACATCACACACCAGGGCCTGTTGTGGGGTGGGGGGACGGGGGAGGGATAGCATTAGGAGATGCATCTAATGTAAATGATGAGTTGATGGGTGTAGCACACCAACATGACACATGTATACATATGTAACAAACCTGCACGCTGTGCTCATGTAACCTAGAACTTAAAGTATAATAAAAAATAAATAAATAAAAAAGAAGAAAAATAAGTATAAAATAAGAAAATTTGTTTTACAGGTGTTATTTAATTTGTCAAAGAAATCCCACCGATAAAAATTCATCCTGTATGGCTAGGAGCATCTACATTTTTCTTTTCTTCAGAGAAACAGAGTAGCTTATCATCTAACTAAATTGCCATGGTGCTTCAACTGAGCTCAATTCTAACAAGTCAAGTTGGTTAAATTACAAAAACAAATTTCAACAAATCATGTTAATATACAAGCTATAATTTTCAGAAAGCATTTGCTTTTAAATACTGATGATCCGTGATTTTTTTATATTTTTTAAAATTTTCATCACATTTGTCCCAGTAGACATTTAAATAATCTAGAAAAAGTTAAAGTGGGAACTTATTTTCCCATTTTGCCCTGCTTTTGTTTTGATTACCTTTCACATTTATCATAAATTTAAGAAAGGGATTGTGAAGAGAAGGAATGACCCACCAAGTTTCTATAGAGATACCTAAGTAACATGAGCAACACCCAAGTCTTTCCAGTTCTTCCACATTCTCCCATGTGCCTTGGGCACCCTCCAATCAGATACTATCCTGACATCACCTCTCTTGGAACACCTTTCTCAGGATATCCATTTGGCAAAATGGGTTGGAGATAATGTTCTCAGGTTCCTCCAGTGATTGGAAATGTACTTCTCCCTAAAAATAAAAGATGGAAAGCTCAAAACAGCAGTCTGAAATGTAATTGATGTTTCTTGGCACAGATGTCTATAGGAGTGGTCAGTCACTTCAATAGTTGGTGTGACATGGACACAACACCATCTTTAAGCAGAGGAACAATATTCCTCATGGTAGAAAACAAATCCCTGGACTGAGTATTCATTAAGTATTAGTGTTTCACATTTCAAGTTATATCAAAATACTTTCAGCCAAAAAATTTTCAAACACATGAATGAATATATTTTTTAATGCATTGAGTTTAATATATATAAGCACACAAAGAACTTCATAAAAATAAATAAGAATAATTTTTAAATGGTCTTATTCCTACAAGAACTTAAGATAAATCATCTGTATGCTGGTATTTCCTAGCCTCTTTCTACTTCTGTTTTTTGGGTAATTACAGTAGTTTTTTTTCTTTGGCTTGAAATGAGGAGAGACAGGGAGACCTGGAGTACTGGCTGGAGGGGCCCCCCAGACGGGGACCACCCCCAAAAAAACCCTCCATTGGGAAGAAACAGGCAGGACCCCAGGGAGGTTGGCAGACAAAGGAATGGCTTTTCAGGGGGAAGAAGAACAAAAGGGACATTCCTCTCTGGCCAAAGTTGGTTGAAAAAGGATAAGCTGTCTGAGAGAAAGGCTGGGGAGGTGGAAATTTCTATTCCAAGGGTGTGATTCTTCCTTGGCCAAGACTCCCAACCCATTAAACAGTACAAATTCTTCCTGGACCCCTGAGTATGGCCAGGAATAATAAAACAAACTAACTCTTCTACTCACATCTGAAAATGGAGACAGGGCTCCCTCATCTCCCCAAGGGCAGGCTGAGAAATAAAGAAAGAAAGGTCGTTCTCAAGCCAGACCCCGATTGTCTTGTCTTGGGGAAAAAAAGTGGGGAGGTGGGAGAGATGCCCTAACCACCCTAAAAGGTTAGGTCAGGCTCCTCCCAGTGGCCTTCAAACAATAAATAAACCGCCCCTACCATTGATGTAGGAGCCGTGCAAGGGCGACCACTGGGGGACTGACAGAAAACAGAGAAGTTGTGGACGCTGTGTGTTTTCTGTGGAGGAGATAATGAGAATTACTCTTGAGAGTAATTCTTCCCAAGGATCCCCACCCCACCACAATCACAGCATGAGTCTTTCAGTTGAACTATGTTTCTCCTTGAGATGGCTGGCTGGAGAGAGCATGGATGGAGTGACCCCAGAAAGGGTGGTGGTGGTGGTGGTGGTGGTAGTCATGGCTTCTGGGGCCCTGGGGAGAACACCACGGGGGTCGAGAGGCCATCCACGCTGATGGAAGGGATGTGCACCTGGGCGCTGCCACTGGACGGAAACTGGAAGGAGAGCTTGGCCTGGCTACGGGGCGCAATGTGACTCAGGGTGCTCCAGAAGTGAATGCTGGGAGGCAGCGAGCTGGGTGTCAGCAGCACCGGAGTCAATGTATGCGTAGGAAGTAGGGACCGAGTTAGCGCCCGCTCAGGCGCCTGAAGGCCGGAGCCAGTTCCCGATCCTGGGGTCCGTTCGGGTCCTGGCCCATCTAGCAGGCTCGGGCTGAGTGGAAGCTCTAGGTCCCGGGGCTTCCAGCCCTTCTGCGGCTGGGAGATATCAGGGCTGGAAGCCGCGTGGCCTCCCGCTTGCCTTGCGGTGTCCATAACGACCGCCAGCAGCCGGGCTGGCACGCCCTCCTGTGGAGGGACTTCTGGCTCGGCCTTGGTAGTTTCCAGCACAAACCCTCTCTCCCTGGCAACTTCCAACTCTTCCTTGGACCCTTCCACTTTCACTTCCGGGGGCAAAACCTGGCCCAAACCTGGCTCCACATTCAGCTCTTCCAATTTCAGGTTTGGGGCCTCGGGCGGGGTCAGGATGACCTACCTGCAGAAGCAAGCTGGCCTCCTCAGCCTCCAGGCAGGCCTCCAAGGGGCTTGGACTGGTGCTCCTGCTCCCCGAGGGGGGCGCTGCTGCTCCTGCAGGAGCTGCGTTGGGGAGCAATACAGCAGGCCGAGGATGAGGGGGTGGCTGTGGCTGCAGAGACTGGATGGTGAAGGTGGAATAGAGGCCCGAGCCCACGTACTCGTTCCGGCGGCTACGTGCCAAACCGCTCGGGCCTGCCATTCCTGCATCCTTGGGTGTGCCTGGCTTTCCAGAGGCAGTGTCCCCTGGGGCGGCATGTACAGCAGCAAGGGCCACATTTGGCATGGCCGAGGTAACAGACACCTCTGGCTGGGGCGGGCAGTCCCCAGTGGAGCACCCTGCGACCTCAGGATAGGACACAAACTTATAGACGAACTTCTGGCCGCTCACTTTGCGGATGATGTTCTTGTCATAGTAGTACTGCAAGGCCCGGCTGAGCTTCTCGTAATTCATCTTGGTCTTGTTCTTGCATAGCCCCCACAGCCGGGCCACCTCCTCTGCATCCACCAGCTTGAATTCACCACCATCCCGTGAAGTCCAGGAGATGATGTCGCCATTGCCTTGCTCTCTGAGCAGCTGCAGCAGAAACTGCCACAGCGTCACAGATGGGTCCATCACTGGGGGCGTGCTCACGCCATCCCAGGGGTACCTGTGTGTAGCGTGGCGGTGGCGTTGGCAATGTTGGCAGCTCCGGGGGACGGGGGCTCCATACGCGGCCCCACCGCCCCCCAGGCCTAGGTTCCGAGGAGGCAGTGGCGGTGGTGGCGGTGGCGGCGGCGGCAGCACCTAGAAGCCCCATACTGTTTTCTATAATGGCTAAAATAATTTACATTCCCATTAACGGTGTACAAGGGTTTTCTTTTCTCCATATTCTCACCAAGACGTATCTTTTGTCTTTTTGACAACAGTCATTGTAACAGGTGTAAGATGATATCTCATGAGGTGGTTTTGGTTTGCATTTACCTAATGATAATTGATAGCATTTTTATATACTTGCTGGCCATTTATATGTCTTCTTTAGATAAATATCTATTCCTTTTCTTTGCCTATTTTTAAAATTTTTCTTTTATTGTTTTAGAGGTAGAGCCTTTCTGTGTTGGCCAGGTTGGCCTCAAACTCCTGAGTTCAAGCAGTCCTCCTACCTCAACCCCTCAAAGAGCTGGGATTACAGGCATGTACCACTGCACCCAGCTGCCCGTTTTTTAATTGAGTAGTTTGTTTTCTTGCTATTGAATTGTTTGAATTTCTCATATATTTTGGAGATTAACCCTCTATCAGATGTATGGGCCCTGCTGTGGCTTACAGAAGAGTCAGCATGGCTCCATTTGAAAGTGACTTTAGCATATTGAATGATACAGGATGATTGCTTAACTTTCTTGATTAAAATAAGTAAAAACATAGATGGCCCCGAGATGTATGCTTTACAAATATTTTCTCTCATTTTTTAGGCTGTCTCCTTACTCTCTTTATTATTTCCTTTGTTGTGTAGGGATTTAATTCAATAGCATCTTATTTGTTTATTTTTGCTTTTGTTGCCTGTTCATTTGGGTTCCTATCCAAAAAAATCCATGCCCAGACAAATGTCATGGAGTTTTCCCATATGTTTTCTCCTAGTAGTTTTAAAGTTTTGTATTTTATGTTTAAGTCTGTAATCCATTTTGAGTTGATTGTTATGTATGATGTGAGATGAGGGTCCAATTTTATACTTCTTCATCTGGATATTTAGTAACACTCCACCATTTGTTGGAGAGACTGTCTTTTCCCCATTTAGTGTTCTTGGGATCATTGTGACAGATTAATTGACCTTAAACGCACAAATTTGTTTCTAGGCTGATTATTACTTTCTATTGATTTATATGTATTTTTTATTCCAATACCATGCTGTTTTGACTATTATAGTTTTGTAGGCTATTTTGGGATCTGATAATGTGGTAGTTCCAACTCTGTTTTTCCTTCTCAAGACTGCTTTGGCCACTCCGATTTTTTGTGGTTCCATACATATTTTATAGTGCTTTTTAAAATGTATTTGATAAATGTCATTGGAGTTTTGATAGTAATTGCACTGAATCTGTAGATGACTTTGGTAGTATGTTTTACTGATATTAATAATTCAAATCCAAGAACACAGAGTATTGTTCCACTTACCTGTGTCTCATTTAACTTTTTTTGTCATTGTCTTATAGTTTTCAGTGTATAGATCTTTTACTCCTTGGTTAAATGTAATCCTAAGTATTTTTAGTGATCCTGGAAATTGAATTGTTTTATTGATACCTTTTCCAGAATGTTAGTTGCTATTATACATAAACGTTACGAATATTTGTATGTTGATTTTGTATTCTGCAACTTTACTAAATTTATTAGTTCTAAAAAATTTTTCTGTAGTCTTTAGGGTTTTCTGTGTATAAGATCATGTCATCAGAAAACAAGGACAATTTTACTTATACCTTTCAGATTTGGATGCCTTTCATTTATTCTTCTTGCCTAATTGTTCTGGCTAGAACTTCCACAGTACTATAATATTAGAAGTGGTTAGAGTGGGCATTCTTGTCTTGTTCCCAAACTTAGAGGAAAAGTTTGCAACTTTTCATCAGTGAATATGATGTTAGCTGTGGGCTTGGCACATGTGGCATTTATTATGTTGAGATACATTCCCTCTATACATCTTTGTTGATAATTATTATCATAAAAGGATGTTGAATTTTATCAAATACTGCTTCTGCATCTATTGAAATGACCACCTAATTTTTATCCTGAATTCTGCTAATTGTTGTGTCATATTTACTGATTTGTGTGTGTCAAACCATCTTTGCACCCCGGGGATAAATCTCACTTGATTATACTGTATGTTCCTTTTAATGTGTATTGAATTCTTTTTGCTAGTATTTTGTTAAAGATTTTGCATCTATGTTCACCAGGAATATTGGTCTGTACTATTGTATTCTTTCAGTGTTCTAGTCTGCCTTTGGTTTGAGGGTATTGCTGGCCTCATAAAATGAGTTTGGAAGTATTACCTCTCTGTCAATTTTGGGGGAAAGTTTAAGCAGAATTTATGTTAATTCTTCTTTAATGTTTAGTGGAATTCACTGGTGAAGCCATCAGGTCCTGGAGTTTCCATGGTTGGAAGGTTTTTGATTACTGACTTAATCTTCATACTTATTGTTCTGTTCAGATTTTCTATTAATGATTCAGTCCTGGTAGGTCGTACATTTCTAGGAATGAATTCATTTCTCCTAGATTATTCAATTATTGGCATATAACTGTTCATAGTAGTCTCTTACAAGCTTTTGTATTTCTGTGGCATCAGCTGTAATGTCTCCTCTTTCAATTCTGATTTTGAGTCTTCTCTCTTTGTTTCTTAGGTTAGCTAATGGTTTGTCAATTCTACCTTTCAAAAAAGTTTTAGTTTAATTTTTTCTTGTCTCTATTTCATTTATTTCTCCTCTAATCTTTTTTTATTTCCCTCCTTCTGATAACTTAGGGATTAGTGTGTTCTTCTTTTATCTAGCTCCTTGAAGTGTAAAGCTAGATTGCTTATTTAAGATTTTTTTTTATATTTTATGAACGCATTTATCACTATTAACTTCCCTCTTCAAACTACTTTTACTGCATCTCAAAAGTTTGTTATGATGTGTGCTATTTTTGTTTGTCTCAAAATATTTTTAATTTCTCTTTTGATTTTTTCCTTGACCCATTGGTTGTTCAGGAGTTTGTTGTTTAATTTTCACATTTGTGAAAACTGAAAATTCACAAGAGTTTTTCAGTTTTTCCCCTGGTATTGATTTGATGACAAAGTCATTATCTTTCATAAAATGATATTTCATATAATAGCAAAGAGAATAATAAAACTTTTTGTGAGAACATAAACTGCAGGCAATTTAAAGTATATCTTTGGAACATAGTTTACGTGTATCCTCCCATATATGTTTTTACTCCTACAGTTCTCATTTCTTCTAGACTAAATTTTTATGACAGCTCCATACAATGTATCTGATTTTAGCCCTTTAACCTGGTTTCAATATACCATACACACTGTCATCACCTTCATTGTCAAATCTGCTACCTGAAAAAAATATATAAAAATTCCCATTCATAATAGAATGAAACCCAAACTCCTTATCTTGCTATGCCTGGTGCTTCATGATCTGGTATCAACATGCCTTTTAATCTCTCTCAACCACCATTTCCCCTTATAGCCTTTTGTTCCAGCCAAACAACATGTTTTCTACTGCTCAAACACTGTACTTTCATATCGTTGTTTTTGGCTCAGCCTGCACCCTAAATGTGGAATGACCTTTCACAAATCTTTCTTAAATTCAACTTATCTGTACCCAGATGAGCTAGCAAATAAAGGTTTAACGAAGTAAGGAATTTAGTTTTTATCATGTAAAAAAGAGGTCCAGACATGACCATCTATTGCTGGTAAAGTGCTTTCACAGAACCTTGGGGAACTCTGACTTCTTTTAGATTTTATACTTATGCTTCTTGCCTCATGGTTGCAAAATTACTGCTTCACCTCCAATACTACATTCACATTCCAGAGAGTAAGTGGAAGAACAAAAATAGGGAAAACAGCATATGACAGCAAGTCTTATCACCTTTTTAAAAATTTCCCTACACAGCAACTTCCAAATATATTTCATTGGGCATAATTATATCATAACTAATCTTAGCTATAAAGAAAGCTGACAAAATATTTACTAGTCAGAAAATGTTGTACTAGTGAGGAAGGAAAATGAGGTGAAACCAATATACATTCAGCAATGTTGGCCTTATTATTTGTTTATTTTCGTAATTATCTTTTCCTGGTTGTCTGAAACTTCAAAGTCATCTTTGTACCTTCTAGTGCAGCACGCACTAAGAAGATGCTTATTATATATTTGAGTAAGTTTAACTTTATAAATGACAAGGGAAAGAGAACCATTTTCTGCATTTAAGCATGATTATATTTCACTTTAATGAAAGCATAAACTTAGATAACTTGATCAAGAATAAGTAAACTACTGCCTGGGGGCAAAATGTGGCCTACATTGTTTGTGCACACCATGAACTAAGACTAGCTGATACTTTTTTTTTTTTTTTTTTTTTTTTTTTTTGAGACAGAGTCTTGCTCTGTCCCCCGGGCTGGAGTGCAGTGGCCGGATCTCAGCTCACTGCAAGCTCCGCCTCCCGGGTTTACGCCATTCTCCCGCCTCAGCCTCCCGAGTAGCTGGGACTACAGGCGCCCGCCACCTCACCCGGCTAGTTTTTTGTATTTTTAGTAGAGACGGGGTTTCACCGTGTTAGCCAGGATGGTCTCGATCTCCTGACCTCGTGATCCACCCGTCTCGGCCTCCCAAAGTGCTGGGATTACAGGCTTGAGCCACCGCGCCCGGCCTGATACATTCTTACGGTGTTTTAAAAAATAAAAACAGGAATATGCAGCAGGGACTGTATATAAACTGCAAAGCCTAAAAGATGTGGCATCTGGCATTTTACAGAACATATTTGCCATCCTTTGATATAGGTTAACATGTACTACATTTCTTTTTTTTTAGTGTTAAGGATTTAATTGTATTATTCCAGGGTCATTGAAGCCATCTTTGTCTTTTGAAACAATGTATGTGAGAAAACTTGCCAGCCAACCCTTTCTCTTGTCAGGAAACTCAAATGTCCTATACCCATTCCACAGAGAAACTGATGTTAGGACTTCTGTAATGATTCTCACTCAGACTTATGAGCTAAATTTTCAGGTTTGAAAGTACAACATAATTTTTGATGATTTTTAAGTAATAATGTTCTCCTATGACTATGAAAATTTTAAGAAAAAAAATTATGGTTCTGAAGCAGAAATAAGCATGAGAGTCAATTGTATTTCACCCATGCAATTACTGAATAACTCTATACGTGAGGCTAAAGGGAGAAAGCAATCTTTTTCCTATTGACTCTGCTCCATACCTTGACTAAATTATCCAAGCCAATGATTTGAGGAAGCATATGTGAAACCACCTAGAAGTATTTTACTTTCATGTTGTGTAAAGTATATTTTAAGTTATCTTAACGTTGCATAAAGTCTTCCTGTAATCTCAAGAAGGAGAGGGAGCAATTTTATCTTACTTATCACTAAATCTCCCAGTGCCTATTGCAGTGCCCTGGAGGGAATTATAAGCTCTGTGTGTTTGTGCGTGCACACGTGTGCAAGCATTCCTACCTCCCCTTTAGCTCAAGGCAGTGAAGGCTTGTTTCCATTGTCACATGTCACCTTCTGTTAATGATGAGCAAATCATCACATAGAAGAAGTTTAGGAGTTCTACTTCTCGCATATAAATTCTACTTTTCCTATGTAAGTTCTACTTCATTCATGTAAGTTTAGAGTACTGGAAAATAATATGCGAAGAAAGTAAAATGTAGAACATTGGCATGGTTTCTGAAGGTCAAATATACAGTCACTAATGGAATCAGGATTAACACAGGTGCTCAAGCATAATACCATGGTGTCTCTGTTTCACTAAATTTCCTCTCCTATAAATAGTCCATGTCCTTAAATTTGCTGGATTTTTTAATAAAAAGTAAGTCATGTAATCCCAAGTAATATGAAGGTATACACAAGTACTCCAAAAAGGTTCAGAATAAAGTAACTAAAGTAACAAGGCACACTCTACTGATATGTATTAAAACAAAAAATCTCAAGAAACCAAACGAGTTTCTTGCAGAACCTAAGGACTTCTGTATTTCATTAAGAAAATGTATTGTAAAGGTAAAAAAGCAAATGATAGAACAGAAACAGCACAATATTCTGAATTATAGTGGCCTTTAAGTAAATAATAAGCATTAATATTCTCCTCATAAAAACAAGTTTACTAATTTAGTATCATAAAAACATTTTTTTCAAAAGCCATGTCCAAGGGGGCACCAGTTAAAATAGGGCAGGGATGATTGTTACACTTTCAATTTGTGAAACATTTTTCTTCCTTAAACATTCCAGAGCTTTTATGCAAACATAATTATTAAAGTTCATACGTCATTGGTTCTGAACTTATTATCTGAATTTTCTGTGAGAAAAGCAAGGAATTCTTTTCATTTGGATCCTGACTCAGCACTTATGTCTCATTTACTTTTAGTCACTGTGTTTCTGCTTACAGCATGTGAAATACTCTCACCAGAACAAAGGTCCCAGCGTCAATAAGTCAAATCCCAGACTCTGACAGCTGAGTGAATAGCAGAGGCCAGAGTCCACTTGAAGTGTTCACATTCTCAGAGGCCAAGTTTAGATCTTATCTGCCTGAGAATCCTTTTAACACTGATTTGTCATAGCAGGTAGCTGACAGAACTTAATCCTGAAGACCGGAAACATGGCTTGTACCATCCAAAAGGCAGAAGCACTTGACGGGACTCGTTTGATGCAGATCCTCTGGCATGATGAGAAAGAGTCTCTCTACCCAGCTGTATGGTTGAGAGACAACTGCCCGTGCTCTGATTGCTACCTGGATTCTGCAAAAGCACGGAAACTTCTAGTCGAAGCTCTTGATGTGAACATTGGAATTAAAGGCTTGACATTTGACAGAAAAAAGGTAATTATCTCTAAATTATGTCTCCCTTCTTTCTCACATTCAATAATGGGGCTAGTCAACAATAATTTAGATAACTCTTTTTTATTTGGTCACACATATATAACCACATACGGACCCAGGTTTGTATAGTACTTGGTGCAAATTAAGTATACTCAGTAAATGGAAGCTTCAGCTATTATTATTACTATTATCATTACTACCACTATTTTTAATAAAATTTGCAGTGTTACTTGTCACTCTTTCAATGAGTGGCAGCCTTGAAAACACAAATTGTCTACAATAAGAGCAATGCTTCTAAGCCTCAGTTTATTCATTTGCAAAAAGGAATACTAAAAGAACTTGCTCATAGAAATGTGAGGCATCACTGGGATAATATGGATAAAAATGTTTAACAGTGCCTGGCATACAGTAAGCACAAAAAAAAAAAAAAAAAAAAAAAAAGGACATTAACTAATGTCTTTTAGTCAAATTAGTATGTAGAGATACAAGGCTTGTTCTTGGATTCCCAAAACTACAAACCAGAGGCAGCCACCATTCCATGTTTCTCTCTTCCAAATTTACTAGAATTCTTATTACGTTCCCGTCCACATCCCCACATCCCGACTTGAGGACTTTACTCCCAGATTTCACTGCTTGCTAGCTAGATAGAAATGTTGTTTACTCTTACATTTCTCACCTGAAAAAAATGAGAACAATAGTAGTATCTTCTCCCTAGAGTTTTAAAGATTAAATGTGTTATGTCTATAGTACTTGTTATAAACACTCAAAATAGTGTTATTTTTATTATTGCTGTCGTCCTCCTTATCATCACTACTATTACTTTTTTTTTCTTTTTTGAGATGGAATCTTGTTCTGTTGCCCAGGCCAGAATGCAGTGGGGCGATCTCGGCTCACTGCAACCTCCGCCTCCCGGGTTCAACAATTCTCCTGGCTTAGCCTCCCAAGTAGCCGGGATTACAGGCACGGGTCACCACGCCCGGCTAATTTTTGTATTTTTAGTGGAGACGGGGTTTCACCATGTTGGCCAGGCTGGTCTCAAACTCCTTACCTTGTGATCTGCCCACCTCAGCCTCCCAAAGTGGTGGGATTATAGGCGTCAGCCACCACACCCAGCTGCATCATTACTATTTCTAATACTCTTGGCAGGAATCTTAATTGATAACTAGCTTCAGTTATCACAGAAAGTGTGGGGATCTCAGGTTTAGAGGATGTGGGTCAAGAACTGTAGATCTATCCATGCTCTATTTCTTGAGTGCTATTTAAGGGCTTCAGACCTCAGATGTATTGTTTTGGCTTCCTTGTTTTCCAAAAGCTTATGCTTAATCTCTATCTTAAAAAATCAAGCTGGTCAGGCATGGTGGCTCACGCCTGTAATCCCAGCACTTTGGGAGGCCGAGGCGGGTAGATCACGAGGTCAGGAAATCGAGACCGTCTTAGCCAACATGGTGAAACCCTTTACTAAAATACAAAAAATTAGCCAGGCATGGTTTTGCTTGTCTGTAATCCCAGCTACTTGGGAGGCTGAGGCAGGGGAATCGCTTGAACCTGGGAGGCAGATGCTGAGATTGCATCAGTGCACTCCAGCCTGGCAATGGAGCAAGACTCCTTCTAAAAAAAAAAAAAAAAAAAAAAAAAAAAAACAAATTAAGCAAAGCATAATTGGATTCCCTGATTATCTTAAACAGGATTCAAAAACAGAGCAATAGTGGAGAACAGAAATAAAATCCATATACGTGAAATTTGCTTTTTGTGTTATAAGGTGTACATCACATGGCCCGATGAGCATTACAGTGAATTCCAGGCTGATTGGCTGAAGAAAAGATGCTTTTCCAAGCAGGCCAGAGCAAAGCTCCAAAGAGAATTGTTTTTTCCAGGTAACTTTGCCAAAGTCTTCAATGTCTTTTTAAACCCTTACAGTAAAGGATTTTTATTAAGAAATTTGCTCACAGAAAATTCAAACTTTTGTGCTTTGATTAAAATATGTGATGTGTAAATTATGTGACATTTTTAAAGTTTTACCAACAAAGATCATTTGGGTAGAGATGAAAAAGAGTATAGAGTAATTCTAGACATTCTATAGAGAAAGGAACAAAATAAGCCCAGCAAACTTGTGTCTTTGTCATCTAAAGCAAAACCTGGCACAGCACACCTCAGACACTCCGTAAGTGCTCACTACAAAGAAGCAGGATGAACTAGAGGCAGACTGGCCCTTTATACAAATTTTGTCTAAGACCAGAACAACACAAATCAACAAAGCAAGAATTCTTAACCTGGTCTTCACAGATGGAATTATGGGATTTACGAACCCATGAAATGGTATGCATAGCACTGCATATGCCTGTGAATGTGGGACAATTTGTCTGTGTGTGTGCATGTACAGACACGTGCACGCAAAGCCACATTTGTCTAGGAAGAATTTATATAGGTTTTAAGGGGATCCGTGAACAGAACAATGTTCAGAAAAACTTCAAGTATGGATTCAGTGGATAAAGAGGGCTCTATTGCTGAGCAAAGAAGCAAAATAAATACTTAAAACAGGTGGAAATATTTTTTTAAATATAAATTTTAGGAGACACACAGTAATAGAACTCAAGCAGAGGAACTGGTAAGGGGCGAGGGGTGTTTACAATTCATTCCCTGACTATTTTGAAGATTTATTACATGAAACTATGTGAATCAAAGATAAACTGAAAAACAGTTCTTGCAAGATCTAGTCATTTAAAAGTGCGTAGCACTCCCCTCTCTCTTTTTTTTTTTTTTTTTTTTTGAGGCGGAGTCTCGCTCTATCGCTGGGACTGGAGTGCAGTGGCCGGATCTCAGCTCACTGCAAGCTCCGCCTCCCAGGTTCCCGCCATTGTCCTGCCTCAGCCTCCGGAGTAGCTGGGACTACAGGCGCCCGCCACCTCGCCCGGCTAGATTTTTTTTTTTTTTTTTTTTTTTTTTTTAGTAGAGACGGGGTTTCACCGTGTTAGCCAGGATGTTCTCGATCTCCTGACCTCGTGATCTGCCCGTCTCGGCCTCCCAAAGTGCTGGGATTACAGGCTTGAGCCACCGCGCCCGGCCTCCCCTCTCTCTCTTGCTCCTGCTTTCCTCATGTGACCTGCCTGCTCTGCCTTCACCTTCCATCACGATTGTAAGTTCCTGAAGCCTCTCCAGTAGTTGAGCAGATGTCAGTGCCATGCTTCCTGTATAGCGTGCAAAACCATGAGCCAATTTAATTTCTTTTCTTTACAAATTACCCAGTCTCAGGTATTTCCTTATAGTGATGCAAGAACGAACTAATACAGAAAATTGGTCCTGAGAAGTGGGGCATTGCTATAAAGATAATTAAAATTTAGAAGCAGCTTTGGAACTGGGTAACAGGCAAATGTTGGAAGGGTTTGGAGAGCTCAGAAGAAGACGGGGTAAGTTTGGAACTTTGTAGAGACAGGTTAGATGGTTGTGACCAAAATACCGATGGTGATATGGACAGTGAATGCTTGGCTGATGAGGTCTCAGATGGAAATGAGGATCTTGTTGGGAACTGAAGCAAAGGTCACATATGTTATGCCTTAGCAAAAGAACCTGGCTGGATTGTGTCCATACCCTAGGGATATGTGGAGGTTTGAAATAGAGAGTGATGACCTAGGGTATTTGACAAAATAAATTTCTAAGCAGCAAAGTAAGTGTTTAAGAAGTAACATGACTGCTTCTGACAGCCTGTGATCAGATATGGGAGCAAACAAATAAGTTGGAACTTTCATATTTAAAAGGAAAGCAGACTGTAAAAGTTTGAAAATTTTGTAACCTATTCATGTCTAGGCAGAGAAAGAAAAAGCTTTTTCAGGAGAGGAAGTCAAGCAGGCTGTGGATCAACCACTTATTAGAGATATTTGTGTAACTAAGAAGAAGCCAAGTGCTAATAGCCAAGACAACAAGAAACAGGCTTCGAAGGCATTTCATAGACCTGCACAGCAGCCTCTCCCATCACAGACCCAGAGGCCTAGGAAGGAAGAATGGTTTCCTGGTCCAAGGGCTCCACTGCCCTGTGTGTAGCCTTGGGACGCAGCTCCCACATACCAGCTGCTCCAGCTCCAGCCTCGGCTCCAAGGGGCCCAGGTATAGCTTGGGCCGTAGTTCCAGAGGGCATAAGCTAATGTAAACCTTGGTGGCTTCCATGTGGCTTTAAGCCTGTGGCTGCAGAGAGTGCAAGAGTGAATGAGGCTTGATGTTCTCTGCCTAGATTTCAGAGGATGTATTATGTTGGTGCAAAAGTAATTGCGGTTTTTGCCATTAAAAGTAATAGCAAATATAAGAAAGCCTGGGTGCCCAAGCAGAAGCCTGCTGCAGGGGCAGAGCCCTCTCAAAGAACCTCCACTAGGGCAGAGCAGAGGGAAAATGGGTTGGAGGCCCCACTTAGAGCACCCACTGGGGCACTGCCTAATGGTGCTGTGGGATGAAGGCCACCATCCTGCAGACCCCATAATGGTAGATCCACCGTCAGCATGCATACTCAGCATGGAAAAGCCACAGGCACTCAACCACCTGTGACAGCAACCTCTGGAGCCGAACTTTGCAAAGCCATAGAGGCAGAGCTGCCCAAGGCATTGGGAACCCATGCCTTGTACCGTTGTGTCCCGGAGGCAAGACATGGAGTCAAAGGAGATGATTTTGGAGCCTTGAGATTTAATGACTGCCCTGCTGGGCTTTGGACTTGCATGGGGCCTGTACTCCCCTTTCTTTTGGCTGATTTCTCCCTTTTGTAATGAGAATGATTACCCAATACCTATAACTCCATTATATCTTGGAAGTACATAAATTGTCTTTAATTTTACAGGCTTAGAGGTGGCAGAGACTTGCCTTGTCTTAGATGAAACTTTGGACTTTGGACTTTTGAGTTAATGCTAGAATGAGTTAAGACTTTCAGAGAATATTGGGAAGGCACGATTGTATTTTGCAATGTAAGAAGTACATGAGATTTAGGGGGCCAGGGGCAAAATGATATGGTTTGCATGTTCCACCCAAATCTCATATTGAACTGTAATCTCCAATGTTGGAGGTGGGGCCTGGTGGGTGGTAATTGGATCACAAGAGTTAATTTCTCATAAATGGTTTAGCACCATCCGGTTGGTACTATCCTCACAATAGCAAATGAGTTCTTTGAAGATCTGGTTGTTTTAAGGTGTGTAGCAACACCTCCCTCTATGTTTCTCCTGCTTTTGCCATGTGACCTGCCTGCTCCCCCTTTCAGCTTCCATCATGATTTTAAGTCTCCTGAAGCCTCCCCAAAAGTCAAGCAGATGTCAGCACCATGCTTCCTATAAAGCCTGTAGAACAGTGAGCCAACTAAACCTCTTTTCTTTATGAATTACTCAGTCTCGGGTTTTTATTTATAGCAATGCAAGAACAGACTAATATACCAGCCTTGCTGAGTTTTGTAATACCTTTCCTGGAAATTCTTAGCCACATACCAAGAGAGAGATTTTACCTTAACTCATTTCAAATCTGAAATTCTTAAAAATGTATGGTAACTCTCTGTGGCTTTAAATGAGACTTATGACACTTTACTATGTATGAAGATGTTGCTAATCTATTTGAACCAAATAGCTTCACCATTTCTTCTGGTTATCAATAATAGGGTATGATATTGTACCCTTCCTCTTTAAGCATAGACCAGCTGTGTCAAGAATTTGGTTGCTCCATTTCCTTAGTCTCACCATTTTGATGACTGACAAGGTTTTGTTCTAATGCTTTCTCTCTAAACTGCCAGTTCATTTTTCCCTTTATCTAGCTGGTTAAATCCAGATGGATATTCAGGGAAAGATGTTTTCATTGCCTTCCTCCAATGAGTGCACTGCTAGATTCTTCAAGGAGTCTCCAATTACATAATTGAGTACCAATTGTCTGGGTCACATCACAGTATCAAAAATATATTTTTTTATTTATTTTAGATTTCTTCTGGTACTCAAAATATTTTTCCTTAACTCCGTTCTAATTTTGTAATCCTATTGGATTTTACTTTCATTTCCTTCAAGTTCTTCTTTTGATTTTTTCAGGAAATGCATGCCAACTTTTTATTATTACAGCTTAAGCTTTTAAGCATTGTGAAAGGATATGGACATCCTACTCCATTAATATTTCTTGATGAGTACAGTTTTATAGCTTACATTTTTCAGTACTATCGGGCAGTAGCAAAATGGAAATGATACTACACTCAATTAAGTAGTGGAAAAAACTGGTCACAATGACAGGCTGCAATCATGAATAATATAAGAACTGGCTGCTATTTAGACACTGGAAAATATTTTAATAGTTTAAAACAAGATCAGATTTGTAAAATATATTCTCAAGCTGTGCAGTTGCTGGGTAAAAAAAGAAATTAATGAGCCATTTTTGGAATATTGGTTCTCTGGCTTTTTGCCTGTAGAATTTGATACCTTATTTCATTGCCATTGCAGATTTTCAAACATTTATATTCCAGAGCATGCAAACAAACTCAGTTACATTTGTGAAAGGATTTTGTTTTTTAGTCCCAGTGGTAATGTTTTCTCTTCTGCAAGCACAACCCTCGGAGTGAGGGTTACAGGGCTTTTAAAATCTGGAATCAAGATGCAGACAGTTTTTCCTTGATCTTCCCCTGGCACTTGCTATTGAACTGAAAAATGACAAGACAAATGATCATCATCCAAAAAAACTTTTGTCATGGGAAGGAAGGAAGCTGAAAGGAAGACATGTATAGTGATCACTTCCTCATAAATTTCTATTCAGTTGTGCGTATATTGGGTATCTATTTTGTGCCAGGACCTCTGTAAGGAAATATCAAGACTTTTTAAAAAGACATAGATTCTCTCCTTGAGGACTTACCAAGTCTGAAAGGGAACAATAGCCATG
Organism: Rhinopithecus roxellana; assembly: GCF_007565055.1. Lineage (NCBI taxonomy): Eukaryota > Metazoa > Chordata > Mammalia > Primates > Cercopithecidae > Rhinopithecus > Rhinopithecus roxellana. The sequence continues at coordinate 27,329,911 of NC_044563.1, forward strand.
AGAAAATAAGTATAAGACATTACTTGAAGTACATTAAAACCACACATAGAAAGTTAATGATGACACATAGGAAGGAACTTGAAGGGATGAAAGAATGATCCTCAGAAATGAGGTAATACTTGAGCTGCATTTTGGAGAATCAATCAGTTTGTCAGCCTAAGATAGATAGAAAGGAAAGAAATTCTCAGCAAAGAAAAAGGCAGGTAGAAAATCATCAAAGGGTAAAATGGTAGGATAGGTTTAGAAAACTGCAATTAGTTTAATATTGGTGAAGTTGAAATTGTTAGGCAACAGAGAAGAAGGAAGGGGCCAAGCCATGAAGTGACTTATATGCCCTGCTTGGTCCTAAACCTGTAGGCAATTAAGAGTTTTCCCAACAAGGCCTCAGATACGCCATACCATTAGCTTCTCCAGACTGATGTTCTTCTTTTAAAGCCAGAGAAAGGAGTTTAAGATCTGTATAAGTTTAAGAAGATGATTGCTTTCATTTTTTCATCTGTATTTTACATTTTTCAAGTTATGTATTTCTGGTTTTAGTCAAATGAACATAATTTCTCAAATGCCTACAAGTTTGTACATGTCTCCTATGCTTTTTTTTTTTTTTTTTTTTTTTTTTTTTTTTTTTTTTTTTTTTTGAGACAAAGTCATCATCTCTCGTCAAGCCAGAGTGCTGCAGTGGCACGATCTCAGGTCACTGCAACCCCTGCCCCCGGGTTCAAGTGATTCTCCTGCCTCAGCCTCCCAAGTAGCTACAGGTGCTGCAGGGACTACAGGCATGTGCCACCATGCTCAGCTAATTTTTGTATTTTTAGTAGAGATGGGGTTTCACCATGTTGGCCAGGATGGTCTTGATCTCTTGACCTCGTGATATGCCCACCTTGGCCTCCCAAACTGCTGGGATTGCAGGCATGAGCCACCGTGCCAGGTGGGCTTCCTTTTTTCTGCTTGCATTCTCCCCTCCTCCACAGTGCACCTGCCTGGCTCTTGGCTTATCTTTACCCCACAAAAGAGAGTGAAGTAATCAGATCTGTGTTGTAGAAGGCCTCTGAGTTTGGATGGACCAGCATAGGGAGTGACTGGGGTCAGGGTAACCATAGCACGACCTAGAAATAGTCCTGTAAAAGACAATGAAATTTTGAGAGGCAGGGAGGATGGAGGAGAGTGTAGAATCTGTATTCAAACGGAACATACATGACCTGCAGGACAGAAAGTTGCTGGCCATATTCTCCAGTCTCTATCAACTGAAATCCAAACACTTCAAGCCTAGCAGGTATATGTTTCCAAACATATGGGTGAAAATGAAAGACTTTAAATTATACTAGAGACAAGCTTTTTAGGTACTAATTATAATTTAGCTCTCGTGTGAAATTTTGACATAATTATACGCTCATTTTTGTCACTAACTTTGAGATGTAACATTCCCAACATATAACTGGCAGGACCAAAATGGAGAAAAAAAATCACTATATAGTTTGATATACATATGAACCTAAATATTTGTTCTTTTTATTAATCCTCAATATGAGAATGATAAATGCTTGCTTTATCTCTTTGAATTGGTACTGAAGTATTTTTGTATTAATCTCTGACTTTAATAATATTTCTTACAGAAAATTGAGATTTAAAAAGCTATAACTTGAAGAAAATATTTTATTTCCGTGGAGACAGGCTGCTCAGTTTCTCAGTAATCCAGGGATGGAGTACGTTGCACAGCCAAAAAAAAAAAAAAAAAAAAAAAGAATATTGCCCCACAATTCTTTATGCTTCTCTCATGGCAGTCTTTACCACCTACTTAATCAGATTATAGCCCTTCCATCTAAAGCTATAACGCACTTCTTTGTTTCAAAGGAAACATTCCACAAGAGGAAGTGAAAACTCACAAGTAACTGTTGGGACCCTCTAAAATCTATTCATCTTGTACATGGCAAGACAAAGTAGAGAGTTCTTCCTTTTTTGCAGAGAGCCATATATTTACTTGAAGATGGAGATTTTATGATGGTGCAAAAAACAGATTTGGTTTGGTGCGGAGGCCATTTTTACAAAGCCTTGTCATAAAGCAAAAATTGTGTGTGTTTTTCTTAATTCAAGTAATGTGCAAAATAAATATGCCACACCCATGTGACATTTTGCCCCCATTCTAAGCCTTGCTACATCCGTTCTTGAATCCTCAGAAATGGGAGCCTGCGATACAAATCAGAGACGGGGTGAGTGTAGTTGTTTCATTATTTCTTGGTAATTATAAAAAGAACTAGCAAGATTTAGTGAGTTGTTGTTTTTTTTCAAGCTGCGTTAGGATGTCCCAACAGTATCAGGGCTGCCAGGTCAGAATGGCTTCCAAACAGCCCTGTCAAAACAGCTGCCTTAGAGCAATTAAGCCCCCACCACATCATCTTCTGAAATGCATTCTGTTCCCAAGAGAGACAAATTAAGTTTCCTTCCCTAAGGTCACCCAAATTCATAACTCATATACACAGGTGGGAGAAGAGCTCACAGGATATATATGTTTAAGAAGCATGTCTTTGTTCTGTTTTGCCTGTCATATGCAAAATGGACCTATTGACTTGCAGACAAATATCTCTAGGGTTTTTGTGAAATGAATATAGCTATCTCAAATGCATGTGACTTTCTTGTAACTGCCTGAGGGATTCTTCCTGCCTGCTGCTCAAAGAAAGACTATGGTATTACAGTAAAAAAAAAGTAGTTTAATAGACATGAGGCCAGCCATGCCACAGGGGAGATGGAATTAGTACTCAAATCAATCTATCCAATGCTCATAGGTTAGGAGTTTTTCAAAGGCATTTTGGGGAAAGGAGTGCCAGTGGCTAGGCTTGCTGCTGATTGGTTGGGGCAGAGATGAAATTTTAGTGGGTCAAAGCTGTCCTCCTGTGGGCTAAATTGTTTCTGGGTGGGGCCACAGGGGCAGGATTGGAGGGTCCAGGTAGAGCCATGGGGTCCAGTGGAGCCATAGGTGTCAGACATGAAAAAAAAAAAAAAAAAAAAAAACTGAAAAAAAACTCAAAGGCCAATATAAAATAGTGGTGTTACCTGCAGGAATGGCTGACAATCTGTTTCTGCGCCTTAGCAGAATCAGGCTCCTCTCTTTCCCCTAACCTGATGGTCTTTCATTGGTTTTGCAAAGGCCATTGAGTTTTTGGGAAAGTCCTAGTCCAATTTAAAACCATAAATTAAATATCTCTCAAAGACAGCTTAGCCTAAGCCCAGGAATGATTGGGGGAAAGGCAAGATGGGGGAGGTAGGTTAGATCAGTTCTCTTTCATTGCCATAATTTTCTCACTGGTACAATTTTTGCAAAGGGACCTAGTGACTTTCAGAGAAATATCTTTGGGGTTTTGATTAAGTGAATACAGTTATCTCAAATGCATGTCAATTTATGAATGTGTACCTTGCTTCATTTTTCCTCTGTGCATATTGATGTCTTTCAATGTGTCCTATTCTTTCCTGAATTATATAATAATAGATTATTCTCAATTTCTGCACTGCGCTTGGTAAAATCAGGCATAACATCTAAAGAGTCTAATGTACCTATGCAAGATGAGGCTGCCCTTGTTCTGACTGTAAACCCACCAGGAGAGACTCAGAACCTTTGAAGCACACCTCAGTGCCCTATGCTTTTCATAGGTGCCACTAATCTGCAGGTTGCTCCCACAAAATCTGCCTAGTTTGGGTTTCATATGTCAACTCCAGATAAACTTATCTTCCTCATTCCTTTTCTAAACTCCACCCGTACTTCCAGCTAGAAAACACATACCACATGTTCAGATATAAATGTTAAAAATAAGTTTATTTTACTAGATGTATTAAATAAATTTTTTAAAGCCTGTATACTACTGCATCTATTACTTTTTTAAATGCTTGAGTAAGAGGTATATTAATTATATTCTTCTTCAAAAATTCTTTTCTCATTACTTAACAACTTCATAAAACAATGTTAGTGCTAGACAGGACCTTGAAAAGCTGGTATTTTAAAATATTTTAAAAGCCATGATAAAGTTTGAGGGTATTTTTGAGAACCTAAAGTAAATATATTTCAAGAAAGAATTATTACAGTCCATTCCCTTTGTATACCTTTTTAGTGTAGTTGCCACATTGAGAATTAAGGAAAATATTCTAACTTTTTTGCTCTTGGAAAAATAGTTTTTTGTAGTTATACTAAAGTAAATGTATTACTTTTTAAACACAGAAAACAAAATAGAATGGGTTTTCCTTAGTGAATGATGAGCTTCCATTTCTCACAAGCTAGGTTTTTTTGTGTTTTTGTATGTGTGGTTTTTTGATTTTTGTTTTGTTTTGTTTTGTTTTTTGTAGCCCAGGAATAAGTTTTATAACATTGGCAGTTGGGCTACAAGTTTAGAATTTATACATTTAGAAAATTCCAAAGTGTTGCAATTTCCAAAAGTAAAGTTGGAATACTTTCTACACTGGCTTCACATTTACCAAATGTACACATAAGGGATAAATTTAGCCTGCCAATTTTGTTAGTGCCTATATATCAGCAGATTCACCAGACAATAAAAAAGAGGACAATTGATTCGAAAACCATTACCTCTCATTTCTGGTTCCACTTTGCTTCGAGATGGCAGAACATAGAACTACACAGCGTTAGGTTTGGAGTTGCAGTTATCTTCAGCACACTTAAATTTCTTTTGCGTTTAAATAATCTTTATTTACAAAATACTATACTAAGAACTATAATTCCATTAAACTTCAATTTGAGAAAAGTGTAATCACTTAAGTAACAGCAGTTACTTAAAGTGAAAATGAGATCAGTCTAAATTACTTTTGAATAGAGCAAAAATATTGTCAGGTTTCTTGCTGTGGTTCTGGATGTTCAGTAGCAGGCTCCTTTGAAGGCGGAATCAACCCTGAAGGCAACTCGCTTCTACCTTCAGAATATGGGGGTGGGGTAAAATCCAGGTCTTGGGTGAAGGTAAGGAGGAAAACTCCTCGGTGGATAGATGTTTCTCATTGCAAATGGAGCATGTGGTGGACCTGGCAGATCCGTTGGTGGATAGTAACCTCGAGAAGCTCCAAACATGGTTCCTGGAGGAGGTGGGGGGAAAGGAGGTCCTCTTCTCATGAACGGGCCCCTTGTATTCACTGGAAACAATGGACCTCTGATTGGAGCTGGGGGTGGAGGAACAAAGCCGGTGCCAGTGGCTTCATTTTCAGCAGGGAGAGATGAATCAGGCACATTTAAATCACCAAGATCATCTTTGGCATCATTTCTACTGGATACCATTTCTGAAGGCATTGACCCATCCATTTTATCCAAAGAAGGCATATTAAAACGTCTGAGTTCTGCTGGCCCAGACAGTCTATCAGAATTAGAATAAAATCTCTCTTCCCTTTGTGGAGGAAGACCTGAATCAGGATATGATTGTCCTGGTGGAGGAAACATCATCCTTCGTTCCTGATCCCACGGAGATGACAGGCACCCAGTATCAGAAGGAGCCCTGTGAGGATCGGTTAACTTATCACAGCTTGGTTCTCCTCTTTCATTGGTAATCTGATGGTCCAGAGGATTCCCTGGGCCTCTTGGGCCTCTTCCTCCTCTCCCCGGAAGCACAGGTGAGAGTCTGAGTGGACCCTCCAACAAAGTTTGAGGAGAGAGAAAAGCTCTCGTTTCAGATGAAGGCCGACCCAATGGTGAGGGACCATACGGGGAATGCTCTCTGTCAAATGCTGTATTTGAAACATCAGGTGCAGAAGGATCTTTTTCTAAAAGTGCAAATTTAAACCCTGTTTCAATTAATTTTTGTCTATTGTTAGCATTTTCTTTCCTTAAATCATTGAGGTTTCTTTCAGCAGTCCGAGCTGCCAACCAATTATCATGTCCTTTTCTCTCATAGGAAATAACCTGCCTTTGATAAAAATTAATAGTTCTCTCCAATTCTTCTTCACAATCTTTGGCTAGCTTTCTGTAGGTCTCCAGCCCTTCAGTGGTATGGCTGATCTTTTTTTCCACTTTAGAAAGTTTCTCTTCTTCCTGTATCTGGTTATTTTCCTCTAGTGTCAATTTCCTGTGGAGTTTCATTTCATTTTCTTGATATAATTCAGTCATTATTTTAAGTTTCCGTTGAAGTTTCTGATTCTCACTTTCAAAATACATGTTTTCTGACTGCAAAGATACTTGTTGAGTCTGAAGATTTTTAACATGCTTTGTAAGCTCCTCCTTTGTTTTGTCAGCTTCAGATAACTGAGTAATAATGTGGTTTCTTTCTCCTTCTAAGGTTTTTAAAGAAACATTTAACTTAGCAGCATGAATCAGTTTCTTCAAAGCTCCTTTTGGAGGATCATCTAAGTAAGCACCATTTTCTGGTTCACTGTTCACTTCTAATTCCAAGTTATCATCATCCGTTATGTCCTCTCCAAGCACAGCAGCCCGATCTTTCATCTTCAGCAAGCATCCAGTCAGAGTCTTGATGTGATTTTCTTTATCATTTAGAACTTGTTCTGTGTGTACTTTGGAGTCTTCAAATGTTATTTTCTGTTTGTTAAGTTCACTCACTTGTTCCTTCCATACTTCAGCTTCTTGGAAAAGCTGCTTCTGGCTTTCCTGAAGTTGAGAATTTTCACTCAAAACATCTTTTATTGCTATCTCCAGTCGTTCTTCATTCATTTGAAAAATCTTGAAAATGATTTTGGCTTCAGCTATTTGTGATTTGAGGGATTTTGACTCGTCTTGTACAGACTGTATCGTTTTTGAAATATCCGCCATCAATTCATCTTGTTGAGAATGTTTAGATTTCTCTTCTTTGAACTCTTTTTCTAGACAGAGGATTTCATCCTCAAGTTCAGAATTGAACCTGTTCAGCTTTTCACGGGTTGCCTCCAAACTTCGTGCTTCTGCTGCCGCCTTCTCAAAGCTGACATCCTCTAAAGATGACTCTACTTCATAGTCTTCGTATTCTTTTTGAATAAGGCTAAATTTTTCAAGTAGTTTACATTTTTCTTCAATTAGTCCAGAAAGCGTTGCAGCAAGTTTTTTTTCTCTTCCCACATAGAGCCGACTCCTAACCGATCTAAAACTTCTCCACAGAAAAAGGAGAACAGCAAAAAATCCAACAACAGCTGCACATACCACCAATTCCCATGGAAAACCATAAGGATTCGAATCTCGTCTCCTACTTTCAGGTAGTGCTGCCACAACCCTGCATAGCTCCTCCAGGACCAATCCCAAATAGGGCTGAGGGGTAGCGCCGGGCTCCTCCATAGCGCCAAACTGCTCTGGGATCACCGCAGTAACACCGGCCACAACAAACGGTGGAGAACACGCAGCCTTGGGTCTAGAATCCGAATCCGCAGGTGGCAACCGACCGGAGTGGACCACTGCGGAGCCGGCTGCGGGGGCCGCTGGGGAACGCTGGCACCCCATAGGCCTCACAGACCCATGCTGAGAACCCCCATCCCCCCCCCCCCCCCCCGCCACCGGTCACCTTGTTACACTTTACATCCTGAGGCAGCTCAGGTCCGAGCCCGACCCGCCTTAGTTCTGGCAATTTTCACATCGCATATTTTGAAGCTCTGTTGTTTGGTGAATACACTTTTAAAATTGCTGTCTTCTTCATGGATTAAACCTTTGATCATTACATAATCTCTCTGTTTCTGGTAATTTTCTTTGCTTTATCTGATTGATATACATATAAGCACTCTTGCTTTCCTTGCATTAATGTTTGTGTAATAAATCTTTTTTCATCCTTTTAATTTGGCCTGCCCTGGATTGGTAAATTTCAAGTAAGTTTCTTGTACATAGCATACAAGAAACATATACAAAATGGTCATACTTTTAAATACACTCTTGTATTATCTGTCTCTTGATAGACCATTCATAATTAAACTAATTATGGATAATTTAGTGCATAAGCCTGACATGTTTTTCTGTATCAATTTTTGTTTCTCTGCTTGTTTTTCTTTTCTTTTTTTTTTTTAATTATACTTTAAGTTCTAGGGTACATGTGCACAACATGCAGGTTTGTTGCATATGTATACATGTGCCATGTTGGTGTGCTGCACCCATTAACTCGTCATTTACATTAGGTATATCTCCTAATGCTATTCCTCCCCCTCCCGACTCCCCACAATAGGCCTCCGTGTATGATGTTCCCCTTCCTGTGTCCAAGTGATCTCATTGTTCAATTCCCACCTATGAGTGAGAACATGCAGTGTTTGGTATTTTGTTCTTGCGATAGTTTGCTGAAATTGATGGTTTCCAGCTGCATCCATGTCCCTACAAAGGACACAAACTCATCCTTTTTTATGGCTGCATAGTATTCTATAGTGTAGATGTGCCACATTTTCTTAATCCAGTCTGTCACTGATGGACATTTGGGTTGATTCCAAGTCTTTGCTATTGTGAATAGTACCGCAATAAACATATGTGTGCATGTGTCTTTATAGCAGTATGATTTACAATCCTTTGGGTATATACCCAGTAATGGGATGGCTGGGTCAAATGGTATTTCTAGTTCTAGATCCTTGAGGGATCGCCACACTGTTTTCCACAATGGTTGAACTAGTTTACAGTCTCACCAACAGTATAAAAGTGTTCCAATTTCTCCACATCATCTCCAGCACCGGTTGTTTCCTGACTTTTTAATAATCGCCATTCTAACTGGTGTGAAATGGTATCTCACTGTGGTTTTGATTTGCATTTCTCTGATGGCAAGTGATGATGAGCATTTTTTCATGTGTCTGTTCGCTGTATAAATGTCTTCTTTTGAGAGGTGTCTGTTCATATCCTTTGCCCACTTTTTGATGGAGTTGTTTGTTTTTTTCTTGTAAATTTGTTTGAGTTCTTTGTAGGTTCTGGATATTAGCCCTTTGTCAGACGAGAAGATTGCAAAAATTTTCTCCCATTCTGTAGGTTGCCTGTTCACTCTGATGGTAGCTTCTTTTGCTGTGCAGAAGCTCTTTAGTTTAATTAGATTCCATTTGTCAATTTTGGCTTTTGTTGCCATTGCTTTTGGTGCTTTAGACATGAAGTCCTTGCCCATGCCTATGTCCTGAATGGTATTACCTAAGTTTTTTTCTAGGGTTTGCTGGTTTTAGGTCTAACATTTAAGTCTCTAATCCATCTTGAATTAATTTTCGTATTAGGAGTAAGAAAGGGACCCAGTTTCAGCTTTCTACTTATGGCTAGTCTGATGGGCTTCCCTTTGTGGGTAACCCGACCTTTCTCTCTGGCTGCCCTTAACATTTTTTCCTTCATTTCAACTTTGGTGAATCTGACAATTATGTGTCTTGGAGTTGCTCTTCTCGAGGAGTATCTTTGCAGTGTTCTCTGTATTCCCTGAATTTGAATGCTGGCCTACCTTGCTAGGTTGGGGAAGTTCTCCTGGATGATAGCCTGCAGAGAGTTTTCCAACTTGGTTCCATTCTCCCCATCACTTTCAGGCACACCAATCAGATGTAGATTTGGTCTTTTCACATAATCCAATATTTCTTGGAGGCTTTGTTCATTTCTTTTTACTCTTTTTTCCCTAAACTTCTCTTCTCACTTCATTTCATTTATTTCATCTTCAATCACTGATACTCTTTCTTCCAGTTGATCAAGTCAGTTACTGAAGCTTGTGCATTTGTCATGTAGTTCTCGTGTCATGGTTTTCATCTCTATCAGTTCATTTATGGACTTCTCTGCATTGGTTATTCTAGTTATCCATTCTTCCATTCTTTTTTCAAGGTTTTTAGTTTCTTTGCACTGGGTACATAGTTCCTCCTTTAGCTCTGAGAAGTTTGATTGACTGAAGTCTTCTTCTCTCAACTTGTCAAAGGTCATTCTCCATCCAGCTTTGTTCCATTGCTGGTGATGAGCTACATCCCTTTGGAGGGGGAGATGCTTTCTACTTTTTGAATTTCCAACTTTTCTTCACTGCCTTTTCCCCATCTTTGTCATTTTATCTGCCTTTGGTCTTTGATGATGGTTATATACTAATGGGGTTTTGGTATGGGTGTCCTTTCTATTTGTTAGTTTTCCTTCTAACAGTCATGACCCTCAGCTGCAGGTCTGTTGGAGTTTGCTTGAGGTCCACTCCAGACCCTGTTTGCCCAGGTATCAGCAGCAGAGGCTGCAGAAGATAGAATATTGCTGAACAGCAAGTGTTGCTGTCTGGTTCTTGCTCTGGAAGCTTCATCTCAGAGGTGTACCCAGCTGTGTGAGGTGTGAGGTGTCAGTCTGCACCTAGTCAGGGATGTTTCCCAGTGAGGTTACTCAGGGGTCAGGGACCCACTTGAGCAGGCAGTCTGTCTGTTCTCAGATCTCAACCTCTGTGCTGGGAGCACCACTGCTGTCTTCAAAGCCGTCAGCCAGGGACATTTACGTCTGCAGAGGTTTCTGCTGCTTTTTGTTTAGCTATGCCCTGTCCCCAGAGGTGGAGTCTACAGAGGCAGGCAGGCCTCCTTGAGCTGAGGTTGGCTCCACCCAGTTCGAGCTTCCTGGTGGCTTTGTTTACCTACTTAAGCCTCCGCAAAGGTGGGCACCTGTCCTCCAGCCTCGCTGCCACCTTGCAGTTAGATCTCAGACTGCTGTGCTAGCAATGAGGGAGGCTCCATGGGAGTGGGACCCTCTGGGCCAGGTGTGGATATAATCTCTGGTGTGCCGTTTGCTAAGACCCTTGGATTAAGTGCAGTATTAGGGTGGGAGTTACCCGATTTTCCAGGTATAGTGTGTCTCAGTTTCCCTTGGCTAGGAAAGGGAATTCCCTCCCCCATTGCGCTTCCCAGGTGAGGCAGTGCCTGGCACTGCTTCAGCTCTCACTGGTTGGGCTGCACCCACTGACCAGCACAGACTGTCCGACACTCCCCAGTGAGATGAACCCGGTACCTCAGTTGAAAATGCAGAAATCACCCGTCTTCTGTGTCACTCACACTGGGAGCTGGAGGCTGGAGCTGTTTCTATTCCTAAATTTCTTCTTTTAGGTTTTAGAACCAAACTTCCAAATGTTTCCATCCGTGGAATAGCTGTGGGCTATCCCTGTAGGGGAAAAAAAAAAAAAAAAGATTTTAAGAATTTGTTGATGTTTACATTCATACATAGTATTGATTTGCCTAATTTCTGGCTTAGCAAATTAAATAAAAATGTTTAAGTTCTACTCTATCCAATAAATCCTTTCATTTTTCTTTCTTTTTTCTTAAAATTTGATATTTTTCTCAATCAGTAACTTTGTTATTAATCAATAAGAAAGTAGGGTACTGAAATTAAGAGTGTTTTTGGCCCTAAGTCTTGCTACGTCTGTGATTTTGAGCAACTTACTTAACCTTTCTGTGCTTCGATATCCTTATCTGCACAACAGACATAGTAATAGTATATACTTAACTTCTCAATCAGTGCAATATTGGGTGAAGGATAGTGTTGCACAATGCTTATCAACTCATTATTTTTTCAAAACATTTCCTTGAAAGTGGTTGTAAATAACTATAAACAGCAACTCTGGGAGTTTTCTTTTTTGTTTTAAAATAGGTTTATTTCTTTTTTTAAATTTTATTTCAATAGCTTTTGAAGAGTAAGTGGTTTTTTATTACGTAAATGAATAGCATAGTGGTGAAGTCTGAGGTTTTAGTTCACCTGTCACCCAAGTAATGTACGTTGTAACAAATATGTCATTTTTTATTTCTTACCTCTTCTCACGCTCCCACTTCTGAGTCTCCAAAGTCCGTTATACCACCCTGTTTGCCTTTGCACATACTTGATCTCCAGGCCAGGTGCAGTGGCTCATGTCTGTAATCCCAGGACTTGGGGAGGCCAAGGCGAGTGGATCACCTGAGGTCAGGAGTTTGAGCCTGACCAATATGGTGAAACCTCATCTCTACTAAAAATACAGAAATTAGCCAGGCATGGTGGCACGCAACTGTAGTCCCAGGTACTCGGGAGACTGAGACAAGAGAATTGCTTGAACCCAGGAGGCAGAAGTTGCAGTGAGCCAAGATTGAGCCACTGCACTCCAGCCTGGATGACAGAGTGAAACTCCGTCTCAAAAATAAAATAAAATAAAATAAAAATTTTAAAAACATAGTTGAGCTCCCGCTTGTGAGGACATACAATATTTGGTTTTCCATTTCTGAGTTACTTCTTTTAGAATAAAGGCCTCCAGCTTCATTCAAGTTGCTGCAAAATACATTATTTTATTCATTTTATGGTTGAGTAGTATTCCATGGTGTGTATATACCACATTTTCTTTATCCACTCATTAGTCGATGGGCACTTAGATTGGTCCCATAACTTTGCAATTGCAAATTGTGCTGTAATAAGCATACATTTTCAGGTGTCTTTTTTACATAATGACTTCTTTCCTTTTGGGTAGATACCCAGTAATGGGATTCCTGAATTGAAAAGTGGTTCTACTTTTAGTTCTTTAAGAAATCTTGGCCGGGCGCGGTGGCTCACGCCTGTAATCCTAGCACTTTGGGAGGCCGAGGCGGGCGGATCACAAGGTCAGGAGATCGAGACCACAGTGAAACCCTGTCTCTACTAAAAATACAAAAAATTAGCTGGGTGCGGTGGCGGGCGCCTGTAGTCCCAGCTACTCAGGAGGCTGAGGCAGGAGAATGGCGTGAACCCGGGAGGCGGAGCTTGCAGTGAGCTGAGATCTGGCCACTGCACTCCAGCCCGGGAGACAGAGCGAGACTCTGTCTCAAAAAAAAAAAAAGAAAAGAAAAGAAATCTCCACACTGTTTTCTGTAAAGGTTGTCCTAATTTACATTCCTACCCACAGTGAATGCTTCCCTTTTCACCACATCCATGCCAACATCTGTTGTTTATTTATTTTTTAGTAATAGCCATTCTGGTGAGGGTAAAATGGTATCTCACTGTGGTTTTAATTTCCATTTCCCTGATGACTAGTGATGCTGAGCATTTTTTCATGTTTGTTCGGTCGTTTGTACATCTTCTTTTGAGAAATGTCCATTCATGTCATCTGCCAATGGCGTTGTTTTTTTCTTGCTGATTTGTTTGAGCTCCTTGTAGATTTTGGATATTAGTCCTTTGGGATGGATAGCTTGCAAATGTTTTCTCTCATTCTGTGGGTTGTTTAACTCTGGTAATTATTTGTTTTTCTATACAGAGCTTTTTAGTTTAATTAGACCCCATTTATTTGTGTATTTTTGTTTGTTACATTTGCTTTTGGGTGTTAGTCATAAATTCTTTGCGTAGGCCAATGTCCAGAAGAGTTTTTCCTAGGTTATCCTCTAGAATTTGTGTTATTTCAGATCTTCAATTTAAGTCTTTAATCCACCTTGAGTTAATTTTTTTATAAGGTATGAGATAGGGACCCAGTTTCATTCTTCTATATGTTGCTATTCAGTTTTTCCAGCATCATTTATTAAATAAGGTGTCTTTTCTCCAATTTATAGTTTTGTATGTTTTGTCAAAGATCCATTGGCTACAGATATTTAGCTTTATTTCTGGGTTCTCTATTCTGTTCCATTGTTCTATGTGTTTAATTTTGTACAGTACCATGCTGTTTTGGTAACTATAGCATTATAGTATAATTTGAAATCAGGTCAGATGATGCGTTCAGATTTGTTCTTTTTGTTTAGGATTGCTTTGGCTATTTGGGCTCTTTTTTATTTTTTTGGTTCCATATGAATTTTGAGTTTGTTTTTTTTTTACTAATTCTGGGAAGAATAGTGTTGATATTTTGATAGGCATTGCCTTGAATCTGTAGATTTCTTTGGGCAATGTGGTCATTCTTAAAATATTGAGTCTTCTAATTCATGAGCATGGGATGAGTTTCCATTTGTTTGTGTCATCTATGGTTTCTTTTGGCAGTGTTTTGTGGTTCTCCTTATAGAGATCTTTCATCTCCCTGGTTAAAAATATTCCTAGATTTTGTTTTGCAGTTATTGTAAAAAGGACTGAGTTCATGGTTTGATTCTCATTTTGGTTATTGTTGGTGTATAGTAGTGCTACTGATTTGTGTACATTAATTTTGTAACCTGAGACTTCACTGAATTTGCTTATGAAATCTAGAAGTCTTTTGGAGGAATTTTCAGAGTTTTCTAGGTGTATAATTACATCATCAGTGAACAGTAATAATTTGACTTCCTCTTTTCCAAGTTGGTTGCCCTTTATTTTCTTTCTCTTGTCTAATTACTCAAGCTAGGACATTCATTCTAGAAAATGGATGCCCATTTTCTGGTGAAAGTGGGCATCCTTGTCTTGTTCCAGTTCTCAGGAACTGGAACTTTTAACTTTAACCTTTTAATTTTTAACTTATACTTTTAACTTTTCTCCATTCAGTATGATGTTGGCTGATGGTTTGTTATATATGGCCTTTATTCACCTCCTGGCATTTTGAGGTATGTTCCTTCAATGCCTAGTTTGGGGGTTACCTAAAGAGATGCTGAATTTTATCAAATGCTTTTTCTGCATCTATTGAAGTAATTATATGGCTTTCGTTTTTAATTCTGTTTATGTGATGTATAGTAGTCAACATCTGTATCACAGAGATTTTCATAACTTGTGTCAATATTATCATTCATTTCAAAGAATTTTTTAATTTCCTTCTTGATTTCATTGTTAACCCCAAAATCATTCAGGAGAAGATTGTTTAATTTCCATGTGTTTGTATTGTTTTCAGGGTTCCTTTTGGAGTTAATTTTCAGTTTTATTGCACTGTGTTCTGAGAAGGTGCTTGACATAATTTTGATTTTCTTAAATGTATTGAGACATGTTTTGTGACCTATCATATGGTCTATCTTGGAAAATATTCCATGTGTTAATAAGAATGTGTGTTTTGCAGTTATTGGGTAGAATGTTCTATAAATATCAGGTCCATTTGTTATAGAGTGTAGTTTAAGTCCATTGCTGCTTTATTGACTTTCTGTCTCAGTGATCTGTTTAGTGCTGTCAGTGGGGTATTGAAGTCCCCACTGACAGCAACACACTATTGAAGTCCCCAATAGCAACACACTATTATTGTGTTGCTGTCTGTCTTACTTCTTAGGTCTAATGGTAATTGTTTTATAAATTTGGGAGCTCCAGAGTTAGGGACATATATATTTAGGATTGCAATATCCTCTTGTTGGATTGATTCTTTCATCATTGTATAATGACCTTCTTTCTTTTTTGTTTTTAATATTGTTGCTTTAAAGTCTGTTTAATCTGATATAAAAATAGCTACTTCTGCTCACTTTCTATTTCTATTTGCATGGAGTATCTTTTCCCACTCCTTTGTCTTGAATTTATATGAATCCTTATGTACTAGGTGAGTCTCTTGAAGACAGAAGATATTTGGTTTGTGGTTTTTTTTTTTTTTTTTTTCCATTCTGCCAATCTGTATCTTAAGTGGAGCATTTAGGCTGTTTACATTCAATGTTCATGTCGAGATGTGAGATACTTTCTCAGTCATCATGTTGATTGTTACCTACTTTATTTTCTTCATTGTATTATTGTTTTATAGGCCTGTGCATTTTATACTTTCAAGAAGTTCTATTCTGGTGCATATCAACCTTTTGTTTCAAGATTTAGAACTCCTAGCATTCCTTGTAGGGTTTGTCTAGTAGTAACAAATTGCCTCAGCATTTACTTATCTGAAAATGACTTTATTTCTCCTTCATTTATGGAACTTAGTTTTGCAGGATACAAAATACTTGCCTGACAATTATTCTCTTTAAAGAGGCTAAAGAGGCTGGGTGCGGTGGCTCACGCCTGCATTTCCAACACTTCAGGAGGCCAAGGCAGGCGGATCACGAGGTCAGGAGATAGAGACCATCCTGGCTAATACAGTGAAGCCCCATCTCTACTAATATATATATGTATATTAGCCAGACATGGTGAAAAATTAGCCAGACATGGTGGTGGGTGCCTATAGTCCCAGATACTAGGGAGGCTGAGACAGGAGAATGGCATGAACCTGGGAGTCAGAGCTTGCAGTGAGCTGAGATTGTGCCCCTGCACTCTAGCCTGGGCAACAGAGTGAGACTCCGCCTCCAAAAATAAAATGGCTAAAGATAGGATCCCAATCCCTTTGGGCTTGTACGGCAACATAGTTTGGCTCTGTGTCCCCACCAAAACCTCATGTCAAATTGTAATCCACACATGTGAGAGGAGAGGGCTGGTGGGAGGTGATTGAATCATGGTGCTGACTTCCCCCTTGCTGTTCTCATGGTACTGAATGAGTTCTGATGAGATCTGATGGTTTAAAAGTGTGTGGCACTTGCTCCATTGCTCTTTGTCTCCTGACACCATGTGAGAAAGATACTTGCTTTCCCTTCACCTTCCACCATGATTGTAACTTTCCCGAGGCCTCCAAGTCATGTTTCCTATAAGCCTATGGAAATGTGAATCAATTAAAACTCTTTCCTTCATAAATCACCCAATCTCGGGTAGTTCTTTATAGCAGTGTAAGAATGGACAAATACAGAAAATTGGTACTGGGAGTGGGGCACTGTTATAAAGATACCTACAAATGTGGAAGCAATTTTGGAAATTAGCAGAGGTCGGAGCAGTTTGGAGAGCTCAGAAGAAGACAGGAAGATGTGGGAAAGTTTGGAACTTCCTAGAGGCTTGTTGAATGTTTCTAACCAAAATGCTGATAGTGATATGGACAATGAAGTCCAGGCTGAGGTAGTCTCAGATGGAGATGAGAAATGTATTGGGAACTGGAATAAAGGTCACTTTTTAGCAAGAAGAAAGATGGCCTTTTGCCCCTGCCCTAGAGATCTGTGGAACTTTGAAATTGAGAAAGGTGATTTAGGGTATCTGGCAGAAGAAAGTTCTAAGCAGCAAAGCATTCAAGTTGTGACCTGGCTGTTTATAAAAGTCTATACTCATATGTGCTACAGCTATTCAAATCAGACAGGCATCTCTTCATGTACAGGAATGAAATTCCAAGTAGAGTTGAATACTTGATATTCCAAATAGAGACGAATTGTGACACTACCCCTCAGGCAAGCCTGAACCCAGAGGGCATTCCTCCTGTGGCGATTCATTCACCCTGAAGTGTTCCAGAAAGGCTGCCTATAGGTGGACTCATGCTGAACTCCTGTGAGAGAAGCCCTAGCTCTGTCTTCAGTGATTGACAAGAGAGAAAAGAATTCGTCTTCTCCAAGACCCTTTGTGAGCAAAAGGGCTGCCTCACAGTTGGGGCAGAGCTTCAGACTTTCCCCACTGAGCCCAGCACTGTATCTGTGCCTCTGCTGAAAGAAACTTCCCACCAGCAGAAAGTTCTGGGATTCAAGGCCTACCATCCAGATTCATTTATCTCTCAAGGTGTTCTCTTAATATGGTACATTTGCTGTCTGCCTAGGAATAGGAGTTGCTGAGAACCAGACTACTGTGAGTGCTGCTGCTCCTCTAGGTCTAGCCACCTAGTGGGGCTGCCACACTCCAGGCTGGTGCTGGGAAATGTCTGCAAGGGAACCAGTGATGTGATCTGTCCTCAAGCCTCCCAGTTCTGATGGAGATGGCAAGGGAGTGACGTAAACTCTGTAAAGTTCCTTGGTTATAAATAACTTTAGTATGTTGGCTTTCTCAAATGCTGGCAGAAAAAGTAATGAACTGGTCACACGGGCAAACTCAAGACCTCCTGGTTAGCCATGGTGCTGCAAGCAATGGTGATAACTGAGGTAACACACACATTTTCTTCTTCCTGAGCACTGTGTTATTCTACCTGCAGATGTTGTAATGGACTGTGTCAGTTGGCCTCCAGCCAGGAGGTGGCACTTGCAAAAGAGCACAAGCTGTGTTAGCAGTGGGATTTGTGCTTGCTTTGTTACCTAGGGGAGGTATTCTGTATTCTCAGACAATGAGTGAGGCCATAAAGCTCCCAAAAGTTTCTGTCCATTGTGTTAAGTTATCAGGGTGGGTAGAGGGGCAAAGCCAGGTAGCAGCTGGGTCAGACAGGGCCACACTCTGACTCTCCACATGCAGGACAAGCAGCAGTTTTTGTGAAATTGGAGGGCAGTTCTCCTGCCACTGGGGTAATATTCCAGAGAGAAGCACAGCTATCTCTGCTGCACAGAAGAGTTTGTGCAGGAAGTGGGGAACAGCAGGTGGCAATAAACACCACCCAGCTCCCATTCACTTGGCAAGGCAGGTCTCACACTTGCTGTGCTCTCCACTAGCAGCAGCTAGCTAAGTCCTAAGCAGTCTGTGCTCAGAACTCCCCCAGAAGATGCTACCATGGCTTTCAGACCTCACCCCTTCCAGTCCACCCACAAAGCCAGAACACCCAGCTCCTGCACCTGTGGCAGCAGCACATTTCCCACCCACCCTTAAGTTCTGGCCAATGGTGTTTGTCCGCACTTGAGATTATATCCTGAATTTCAGTTGAGAGCCTCTCTCAACCTGTGACTGCCACCTGCATTCGCTGACAGACTTCTGTAAGACCAAAAATGGCTTCCCTCCATCCATGCTGGAGACTGAGAATGCACAGAAGTCTTCCCACTGCTGCTCCTACTTTTATGTTCCCTACCACTCCCTACATCAGCTCCAGTGTTGGGTAGGATTAAGGCCTTCCCCCATGGGCTGTATTGCCAGGTTCCCCAGTGGGAGGGTGTATCCTGGAGGCAGTTTATGCGCCCTCGCACTCTGGGGACTTACAGTTTTCCACCTGGCTTACAGTGAAGACTACAGCCTGCCACTTATTTCAAAGGGCCTGTGGTTTCTTTCAGTTTTCCTGTTAAGTTCCTGTGTTGCTTCTTGGAATAAAAGTTCATAGTGTGAATCTCTACACACTATTTTGTCTTTACAAAAGGGAGAGGCATACTAACAATGTCTCCAATCCACCATAAAACAAACGAACAAACAAAAAACAGTTTTCTTGACCCTCTTCAGCAGAATACTTGTTTTTGAAAAATGTAGAATATTATTATTAAAATTGCTTTTTCGTCTCCCATTGGCTTTCGATTATATTGCATATTTGCTGTTTGCATAGAGATAATTGATATTTAAGTTAGGCTTATGGAGGGAAAGATTATATAGATTGTCTCTCTTGCCAACAGCTTAGGTGGAGCCTTTTATCATCCCATGTCTGTATTACTGACATAACATGGCCTCTCTGTTCATACCCAGCTTGCACAATTCTAAGGGCAATCCCCCTGAGGCTCACAATCATCTCTCCTCCCCCTTGCTCATGTGTTTCATTGCCTAAAGAATAAAAGTCTTCACTAGGGCTTTGCAATCATCCCACAATCTGGTACCCCCTCCACGAGCATGTGGACTCCCTTTTTTGTCCAAGTTCTGCTTGCCTCCTGCATGACTTATTCTTCTCTTTCTGACTGGTCAAGCTTTACCTACCCATTCTACAAGGTTTACTCACATCCTAATGAAGACCTTCATCAATTATTCCACCCTACATTTATATTGATCCCTAAACCAAGCCACAGATATCAATAGGAAAGAAAGTAAGCCCAGGAAACAGCCATCATTTCATTGGTAACATTCAAACAGCAAGGCTTTCATATACAAATGGAAACATACACATTTTTCTTTTCTTTTTTTTAATTACACTTTAAGTTCTGGGGTACATGTGCAGAACATGTAGGTTTGTTGCATAGGTATACATGTGCCATGGTGGTTTGCTGCACCCATCAACCCATCACCTACATTAGGTATTTCTCCTAATGCTATACCTCCCTTAGTCCCCCACCATGGAATACTATGCAGTCATAAAAAAAGGAAGAGTTCATGTCCTTTGCAGGGACATGAATGAAGCTGGAAACCATCATTCTCAGGAAACTATCACAAGAATAGAAAATCAAAGACTGCATATTCTCAATCATAAGTGGGAGTTGAACAAGGAGAACACATGGACATGAGGAGGGGAACATCACACACATACACATTTTTCAAAAAGAATTTTATTAGAATTTGCTAGAAGAGAAGATGAAAGAGTCCACTATATCAAGAAAGCTCTTGACTCACGAAATAACATGGTGTTAACAGAAGGAGCACACACTTTGGAGTCAGAAGAGCTGGTTTTGACTTATTTCTGTGAACTTGACTTAGTTTTATAAATGGCCTGAGCCTCACTTTTTCCATATTTAAAAGAGGCGATGCCTATTAGCTTTGGGAGATGAAGAATAAGTGATAAACTGTAAGTACTTAGCACAGTGTCTGGCACACAGTGGATGCTCAAAACCTGTTAGATCCTTCCTGTCTCCCCTTTTCCTTCCAGTTAAAGCACCATAAACGTAAGAGCAGAGGCACATTAAAGAACATTTGGGAAAAAGACAGGAGAGAAGAAGAGTGCCTTATAATATCTAATGTTTGAGCGCCCCTTACATGAAGAACAATCATGTTCTATTCCTGATTAAACACATGAGAGTATCTCAAAGGTGGACAATTGCCATTTAGTCACACATTGGTTTGATTCCTAGCAAAAGTTTACCTACCTGGTAGATAGTTTCATTTAAATAGAACTAAAGAAGGCAGTGAAAGGACTGTCAATTATGAACCTAATTCCAGTCAAGAATATAGAAATGTTTGGTGAAGCTGGAATGACCAGCACACTTAGAAAAAAGTGATCCTGTGTTATCTATTACTTAGTCAAGAATAGCTACAGATGAAAATACCAGCAATCATCAGCTACATTATATGTCACATATGTGCTAGATACTTGAAAAACAAAAATTCCAATCCAAAAATCAGTACAATCTCATCACCATAGAAGAGCAGATCTCAATAGGGAATATAAAAGAAAAATATCTAAAGAAAACAGTGTGCCCATAAAATGAGGAACCACAGTCTTTAAGCTCGAACTTCAGTAAGGTGTAATAGGAGTTTCTAGACCAGAATAAATTGACCAATCGAGATACACGATGGGAAACCATAGAGGGGATTAATGAAGTTATTTACTTGGAACAATAAGAAAAACATTGAGGAAAACCAAAGGAAAAAATGAACCCGCTGCTGGGAGCAGATGGTCTAAGATTAATTCTGCTCCACGTACAGCATTTTCCATCTCAGCTGATGATGGCAACTCCATCTCTCCAGTAGCAGGCTTATCCTTGACTACTGTTTATCTCTCATGATACCCATCCAACTTATTGGAAAGTTCTATTACTCTGTCATCAAAATAATTCAGAATCCAACCATATCTTGCTGCTTCCACTGTTAACCTTCTGCCACACTACCAACATCATATGCCCTTCTTCTTCCTCCTATAGCTTATTTCCTATTCCCGTCCTGCTCTTTCTTTTTAAAAAATGTTTTAAAATCATTTTCCATGTGAGTCACTGAACTCAGCACTTAATATTTATTGCCCTGCTTAATCTTAGCAATAACTCCCAGGCAGCATTATTATTGTAACCATTTTATACACAAGAAAAATTGGGCTGATAGAAATAAATAACTAGTTTGTAATCAAAGAGAGATGGAGTGAAAGAGCCAAGGTTTGATTTAAGAGCATCTGCACTATTAAATACCTTCTATATTCTTCCTCTTCTATGTGCTCACAGCAATTTGTATGGATCCTCTGTCACTACAATTACTACACCGAATGGTCATTATCTATAATATTTGACTCTCTGTCACAATAGACAGTTGAAATCTAGAGAAATAACTAATATTAGTAACATATATCATTACTGAGCACTTTCCATGGATTGTGCATTTATTCATTCATCACACTTAATGAGTATCTGCTATGTACCAGGCACTATTCTAGGTACTGGGGACTCAGTGGTGAACAAAATAAGAGAAAAATCCTGCCCCTTAGCAGTTCACATTTTGGGAGAGAAATAGACAAATAAATGTACAAATATACCTATAATATATCAAGTAATGATAAGGACACAGACTCAGGCAGGTTGATGGGTGTGGTGGTAGCAGTGTATGGAAATTCTCTTGTGAGTCCTTCTGTCTTTTCATTGAAGTAAGAATCAAAGTCACCAGATGAGCATAAATATGAGGAGGAAGTGTGGAAGGTTTGAGGATAGAAAACATAAGAAACAGTCAGATAGGACCGTGTAAGGTATAGTTAACTAGAGATTACAATAAAATCAGTCATCCTCGTGTGTTTTCTTCCAGCCACATTCAGCTGCTTTGGTTCAAGTGAAGACTTAACCAGACAGCAGGCACACCATGTTAAATTCTTGATAGATATTATCTCATTCAAATTTTACAACTCTGTAGGTTGTTCTCATCCTGTACTTTCCAGATAAGGAAACTGAACTTAGAGAATTTCTCATTTTCCAAATGTCATGCAGATGGGAAGTGTTGAAATTAGGATTTGAACCCAGATTTTTCACCTTCAAACCTTGAGCTGTAAAATTTGACAAATGACCATATCAGATGTAGTCTTTTTCTCATCTCTGTATGTGCTTGGTAAGTTATTTTTCAATGAACTAGCTTCAGAAATAAAGTGCATTAATCGAGGAGACAAATACTTGGCTAACAGGCAATTCTTACATGTTCTGGTGGGCTGAAAAGTTAGTATGAGTCATCAGAGTTGGGACTGCCAAAAAACACTAATTAGATAAGGGCTGCATTAGTAAAAAATGTAGGAATGAGCCCACCCTGCAGGCATAGACCAGACTATACCTGCAGTGTTATGTCCGATTCAAGATGCCAGTGCTGTCATGGGGCATCAGCAAATTTAAACATGTCATCTGAAGAAAAGCAAAAAGGTTAGTAGAGTGCGTGGTACCCAGAAAGCATGAAGAAATACTGGGGAGGAAAGAGACCACTTAACCTTACAAAGAAATACTTAATGCAGTAGTTGTCTTTATGCACATCTTCAAGACTGCCTGTGTTAGGCTGTTCTTGCACTGCTCTAAAGAAATACCTGAGATTGGGTAACTTATTTTAAAAAGAGGTTTAACTGTCTCAAGGTTCTGTAGGCTTTACAGGAAGCATGATGCTGGCATCTGCTCGGCTTCAAGGGAGGCCTCAGGAAGCTTACAATCATGGCAGAAGGTGAAGAGGGAACAGATACATCACATGTACAAGCAGGAGCAAGAGAAAGAGAGAGGTGACACCGACTTTTTTTATTATTATTATTATTATACTTTATGTTCTGAGGTACATGTGCAGAACGTGTCATTTTGTTTCATAGGTATGCACATGGCATGGTGGTTTGCTGCACCCATCAACCTTTCACCTACATTAGGCATTTCTCCTAATGTTATCCCTCCTCTAGCTCCCTACCTCCTGACAGGCCCCGGTGTATGATGTTCCCCTCCCTGTGTCCATGTGTTCTCATTGCTCAACTCTCACTTATGAATGAGAACATGCAGTGTTTGGTTTTCTGTTCTTGTGATAGTTTGCTGAGAATTATGGTTTTCAGCTGCATCCATGTCCCTACAAAGGACATGAACTCATCCTTTTTTATGGCTGCATAGTATTCTATAGTGTATATGTGCCACATTTTCTTTATCCAGTCTATTATTGATGGACATTTGGGTTGGCACCAAGTCTTTGCTATTGTGAATAGTGTCACAATAAACATACATGTGCATGTGTCTTTATAGTAGAATGATTTATAATCATTTGGGTATGTACCCAGTAATGGGATTGCTGGGTCAAATGTTATTTCTGGTTCTAGATTCTTGAGAAATCACCACACTGTCTTCCACAATGGTTGAACTAATTTACACTCCCACCAACAGTGTAAAAGTGTTCCTATTTCTCCACATCCTCTCTAGCATCTGTTGTTTCCTGACTTTTTAATGATCACTATTCTAACTTGCATGAGATAGTATTTCATTGTGGTTTGGATTTGCATTTCTCTAATGACCAGTGGTGATGAGCATTTTTTCATATGTCTGTTGGATGCATAAATGTCTTCTTCTGAGAAGTGTCTGTTCATATCCTTTGCCCACTTTTTGATGGGGTTGTTTGTTTTTTTCTTGTAAATTTGTTTAAGTTATTTGTAGATCCTGGATATTAGCCCTTTGTCAGATTGATGGATTGCAAAAATTTTCTTCCATTCTGTAGGTTGTCTGTTCACTCTGATGATAGTTTCTTTCGCTGGGTGCCACAGACTTTTAAATGGCCAGATTTCTCAAGAACTCACTCACTATTGTGAGGACAGCACCAAGTAGATGGTGCTAAATCATTCATGAGAAATTCACCCCCATGATCCAGTCACCACCCAGCAGGCCGTACGTCCAATACTGAGGATTACAATTCAACATGAGATTTGGGTAGGGGCAAATATCCAAACTATATCACTATTCTGCAATTCTGGAGCACAGAATTAGAGTTCAAAAGGTCTATTGTGCCTCAGCAGAAGAAAGAAGCTGTGACAATTGGAGCTGTTTGAAACCCGCTGTCCCACAGGGAGGTGTGTGGCGTGTCATTGAAAGGGATGAAGAGGGCCTTCTGTGACCTTTTTATAGATGTCATAGAGGAGAGTCACAAAGACAGAGAATAAAACTGAATTATCTGTCTTCCCTGCCAACTCTAAGGAAGTCTGGGATAATAATCCTTCCTTCTGACATCCTTTGGTGCATGTTTTCCTTCACCATACAACTCTTTTCCCATTGTCTTCAGTCAAATTGTGTGGGAATCCCAAATCTGACTCATTGTCTGATGCTGGACAAATTTTCTAAGCTCCTTGTGTCTGTCTCCTCATCAATAAAATAAGAACAGTGATAGAGCATCTCTTATGGGATTGTTGTGAGATTTATATAAATTAATCCATATGAAGTCCTTAGAAGGGTGCTTGAAAATATAAGTACTCAATAAATGTTAGGGTCCATTGTTTTTTAAATTATTTATCATACACTGCCATTTACGGTTTCTTTATTATTTTATGTGTAATTTTTGTTTTCTTCAGCTAGATGGTCATTCTGGTCATAGGCCTGAGCATACAGAATATGTCAGTATTGGTGTTTTTTCATTATTTTGTGTTATTTTTGCTTTCTCCAGCTAGATGGTCTTTCTGGTCATAGGACTGAGCATACAGAATATGTCAGGTTACTAACAGTCCAACATGAAAATGTGTGTCTCTCCTTTCAAGCAGGTTAGACATGTTTAGAAGTCCCATTTGTACATTCTCAGCAATACTTTCAGAGTTTTTTGGGGTTACCACCTAAATATTTTATGAATTTCTTCATCTTTTAAAATATAAAAGTGCACTCAGACTCAATCTCATTTTTCAGGGGTTGCTTTAGCCATCATTAGGAAATAAGCAAAGATTTGTTTTGGATACAGACCATAACAGTTTTCTGAAAACCTTCAGTGTTGAACTTTACAAGTTAAGGAGGAAGGAAAGGAGCATTATTGGTGAAAACATAGATAAGTGACATGATCCTCATAGGTCTTGAGGAACTTACAATCTAGCGGAAGAGACTGAGTCTTCCCTGACCCAGCCCTTTCCTGCTTTTCTACCTCATCTGGTACACGCCCTCTTGCCCCAGTTCTAGCCTTGATGACTGAATTTTTCAAGCAAGATGATTCCCATCTTCCCACTGTCCCTCCTACCCGACAGTCTTTCCCCTGCCCTTTACATGACTGTCTTCTCTCACCCTTCAGGATTTGGCATAAATAGTTTCTCTTTAGCTTGGTGTTTCTTAATCACCATGTCTAAATAAATTCCCTATTCCAATCCCAACATTCATTTATTATTGTTATACACCCCTTTTGTTACCCTCATAGCACTTGCCAAAATTTTTATTTTTTTGTATTAATATTTATGTGTTTGCTTCCTTGTTTTTGCACCCTTTATCCCCAACAAGAGAAGTGATCATATCTATCTTTATTCACAAATGCGATCTCTTTTCCATAGCAAGGATTTCAACAGATGTGTTGTGTGAGTGAAATATTTCAACATAACATCCTGAGCACTGGGACTGACATGCTGGGGGCCAGAGAAGTCAGGCATCCAGAGCACCATTAGCAGTTGCAGGAGATTACCAGAAGGGCATTGCAGAGGCTGCCAGTGCCCTGCCATAGCCCCTTAACACTTGTCACATACATGCCAGCACATGTTGCAAGACTGCCAATCTTCTCTGCCTGAGAAAGCACGCTTGGCCAGCACACAAGAAAGGCCAAAAAGACCCAGGAGTGGATGCCCAGAGGAGCAGCTCTCAACCAAAGAGGGGTAGGCACGGGTATCCTGAGCACCTGAGTGTCCTTTCCCCAAGTGTGAAACCTCTAAGGTATACCCTACAGTGTCCCTATGAAGTCTAGTGGTGCTGAGCCTGTTGCCAAAGCAGTAACCTGTTCATTACAACACGTTCCAGAGGTTTTCTTTCCTGTCTTAATTTCCCATCTTCTATGAGTGTTTCCAGATAGACTTCCTCAATAAATTTCTTGCATTTAAATCTTCATTACAGGGTCAGCTTCTGGAAAATCTCAACATAAGAGAAGTGATCAGAATCTTGAAAGACATGTAGAATTCACTAGACAAGAAGTTAAAAAAAAAAAAAAAAATCTGAAGAGGGCAGGATCCCCATAGTGCAGGAGAAGAAAATCAAAGCTCTATTTTCCACTCAGCTGCCTTTCCTCTAGGAGGGATCAGACTTTGTTTTTGTCAGGGTCCCTAGAAGGTATTTACAGGAAAAGACAGTAAGAGATGGGCTGATCTCCTGCATATTCGATAAGCTATTTCAGAGCCAACAGCTCAGTTCAGTGCAGGTGGACAGAAGGTCCTGAACTCTTGAAATAACACATTGCAACCTAGCATGCTGTGTTCATGGATCTTTAACTAAAGAGCTTCTTTGTGTCTTTTCCTTTTTTGAAATACAGCTCAGGATCCAGGAATGTGATGCTTAACCCCGAAAAGGAAACCTTGTACAAATGGTTCCTTGAAAACCAGCATGTAGCCTGTTCATAAATTTTATGATGTGTGAAGCACATGTTCAAGGAAGTATTTATTAGTAAGACCATAAGTTAAATTAGGAAGGGTAGTTCATACCTTAAATATTCCATCACTTTCCGTACTGTTTATGTACCCCGACCCAGTGTGAAACTTAAATTTGTTTTTAATGTATTCTCCTGACAAATGATTTACTCTAGTCAAATGTATTTTCTTTTGGTTCCCTGGATAGTTAAGTTTTACAGTTGGGGGAAGATAAGAAAATGCTTTTAAATTACTCTTTCAACACACGCAAAGTTAAAATTTCTGTGCTGATATCATAAAATAATTTTCCTGCTGGATTTAATAAAATGTAGTGTGATTTCAGGTATATTAGTACAGGCATACCTTGTTTTATTGCACTTCACTTTACTGAGCTTCACAAATATGCGAT
The DNA here is from genome assembly GCF_007565055.1 of Rhinopithecus roxellana. Taxonomy (NCBI): domain Eukaryota; kingdom Metazoa; phylum Chordata; class Mammalia; order Primates; family Cercopithecidae; genus Rhinopithecus; species Rhinopithecus roxellana. The sequence continues at coordinate 27,357,067 of NC_044563.1, forward strand.
TTTTACAAATTGAAGGCTTGTAGCAACACTCAAGCAAGTCTATTGGCGCTATTTTTCCAACAGCATGTGCTCGCTTTTTGCCTCTGTGTCACATTTTGGCAATTACCTTAGTATCTTAAACTGTTGAATTGCTTTCATATCTGTTATGGTGATCTGTGATCAGTGATCTTTGAGCTTACTACTGTAATTTTTCTGGGGTACCAAAACCAGCACTCATATATGACAGATAATTTAATAAATGTATGTGTTGTGACTACTTTACTGTCCAACCTTTCCTCCCTCTCGCTCTCTCTCTCTCTCTCTCTCCTCTCTTTGGGCCTCCCTGTTCCCTGAGAGACAACAATATTTAAGTAAGGCAAATTAATAACAGTACAATTACTTCTAAGTGTTTTAGTGAAAGGAAGAGTTGCATGTCTCTCACTTTAAATCAAAAGCTAGAAATTATTACGTTTAGTGAGAAAGGCATGTCAAAAGTTGAGGGAGGTCAAAAGCTAGGCCTCTTGCACCAGACCATCAGCCAAGTTGTGAAGAATGTGAAGGAAAAATTACAGAAGGAAATTGAAAGTGCTACTCCAGTAAACACACAAATGATAAGAAAGCAAAACAGCCTTACTCCTGATGTGGAGGAAGTTTGAGGGGTCTGAATAGAAGATCAAACCAGCCACATTTCCTTAAGCCAAAACCTAATTAAGAGCAAGGCCCTAACTCTGTTTAATTCTGTGAAGGCTGAGAGAGGTAAAGAATCTATAGAAGAAAAGTCTGGCACTAGCAGAGGATGGTTCATGAGGTTTAAGGAAAGAAGTTTTCTCTATAACATAAAATACAGCTATTGACTTTAAGTTGAAATCAGTGATCATTTACTATTCTGAAAATTCTAGGGCCATTAAGAATTATGCTGAATCTGTTCTGCCTGTGGTCTATCAGTGGAAAAACAAAACCTGGATGACCATACATCTATTTACAGCATGGCTTGCTGAATATTTGTTCAACATCTGTTGAGACCTACTGCTCAGAAAGAAAAGATACTTTTCAAAATACTACTTTTCACTGACAATGTAGTCATTCAAGAGCTCTTATGAAGATGTCCAAGGAGATTAACGCTGTTTTTATGCCTGCTAACACAGCATTCATTCTGCAGCCCAGGGAGCTGGGCTTCTTATCATTTAAGAACCACACATATTTTGTGTCTTTTCCTTTTTTGAAATACAGCTCAGGATCCAGAATGCGATGCTTAATCTTGAAAAAGAAACCTTGTACAAATGGTTTATCATTTTTCTTATCATTTAAGAAACACACATTTTATAAGGTTATGGCTGCCATAGATAGTGTTTCCTCTGATGACTGTGGGCAAAATAAATTGGAAACCTTTTGGAAAGGATTCACCATTCTAGATGCTATTATTAACGTTTTTCATTCATGGGAGGAGGTAAAAAATATCAACATCAACAGGAGTTTGGAAGAAGTTGATTTCAGCCCTCATGGATGACTTGGAGGAGTTCAAAACTTCAGCAGAGGAAGTAACTGTAGATGTGGTGGAAATAGCAAGAGAACTAGAATTAGAAGTAGAGCCTGAAGATGTAACTAAATTGCTACAATCTCATAATAAAACTTGAATGAATGAGGAGTTGATTGTTATGAATGGGCAAAGAAAGTGGTTTCTTGAGATGGAATCTACTCCACTCCTGATGAAGATGATATGGACATTGTTGAAATGAAAACAAAGGATTTAGAATACTACTCAAGTACTGTGGATAAAGTGGTGGCAGAGTTTGAGAAGATTTACCCAAATTTTGAAAGAAGTTCTAGTGTGGAAAAATGCTATCAAACAGCATCACATACTACAAAGAAATACTTTGTGAAAGAAAGAATTAATCAATGGAGCAGACTTCACTGTTGTCTTATTTTAAGAAACTGCCACAGCCACCCCAACCCTCACCAACGTCCACTCTGATCAGTCAGCAACCATCAACATTGAGGCAAAACCCTCCACCAGCAAAAAGGTTATGACTCGCGGAAGACTAAGATGATCATTAGCAATTTTTAGCAATAAAATATTTTTTAATTAAGGTATACATATTTTTCAGATGTAGTGCTATTTCATACTTACAGACTACAGTATAATGTAAACATAACTTTTGGATGCATTGGGAAACCAAAAAGTCTACATGACTCACTTTATTTAGCTATTCTCTTTGTTGTGGCAGTCTGGAACCCAACCCACAGTAACTCCAAGGGTACGTCTGTATCCCTGAAAATCAGAGCATTTCACATTCAGGCCACTATGATGAATTTGCAAACTGGTTAGTCATAGCAGCGTCTGTGAAAGTCACATTTAGCATAACCAAATTTAGGAGAGGCTCACATTGGGACACAGGTTCTAATGGGCTATGGCCCTTAGTCTCTGATTTCAGCAAGACTCCTAACTAGAGCACTCCAAAATGAGAGCTATGGTTGAAAAAGTATAAACTTTGAAGAACTAAAAAACCATTGTACCACACTGTGATGGTAAACTCCTGTAAAATCAGAATTATTTATACTACAGGCTATGCTGCCTATTGTATTGATAGCTGTGCATTATCCTGGAGTCTCTTTGTGTGAATATGGTTAACTTTACACATTTAAAGGATAACATATTTTTTAAAAGAATATAAATCTTTCTGTATTTTTAAAACAAAGAATATTATGTGAGAGTGTGTGTGGGTGCTATTTTACAATGGAAAAAAAAAAGCTCATGTAGAAACAAAAATTCATTGAAACATGCTATGGAAGTATGTAGTGTGTGCCCTAACCAGATGCTTCTTGAATCAACAAAGTAGTCAAAATATAAACTCAACGTTTAAAGAAAATTCATCTTGTGAAAATGATTTTTCAATCACTGTGTATTATATTTCCCTGCCACATGGTCACACTGAAATTCTCTGGAAAGTAATAGTGACCTTAAGTAAAACCAAAAAGGCATGGATCACTGAAATATAGTGATGTACACTAAAGAAGAGAAGCTAGATGATTTTTCAGTGTGCAAAGCCTTGGTTCATTTCACCAAAGGTGAATAGCAATGTTGTTTCAATGTTGTGCAACCAAACCTGCTCATAGTGTTTTTCCTGCTTTTAAAATTCTGAATAGGAGCCAAGGTTTATCTTTAAACACCCATGCTTGAACAAGTTCAGACAAAATGTTCCTAATTGCAGCTTGCTCTGCTTTCATTTTTATCTAGTAGATTTCCTTTAAGAGGGACAGACTAAGCTATGAACATTCAGATATAGGACATAAAAATACCTATGATTATAGTATTTCAAGGCATCCAATGTTTGTTTTATATGCAGTTGTTAAAATTACAGATTTTTGAATCAGTCACCTGGATTTGACTAAGTAGTCCTGTAAATCATTAGCTGCATGACTTAGAACTCTGTTCCCTTCTCTATAACACAGCAACACTGCAAGCATCTATTACATATATTTGCTGTGGAAATTAAAAGAAATAAGGTACAGAAGCATCTAGCACTCGTAGAAAGTATTCAGCAAATATTAGCTATTATTATTGATACTATGGATCTTCTATATGCCATGTACTGTACCAAACTCCTTTCATAATATCATTACATGGTCACAAAAGATCTGCAGAGTAAGTATAACTGTCTCTATTTTATAAAAAAACTGAATCACAGAGAAGAAGCCAAGAAATGACAGCATCTGGTAAGTGGCTAGACAATGATTCAAACCCAAGCCTCTTGCCTCCATGCTCTTTTCTTCATGAATGACTTATCTAATACAGTACCAGTCCATATGGCTATTTATTTAAATTAATTAAAATTAAATAAAGTAGAAAGTTTAGTGCCTCTGTTTCACCAGCCAGATGTCAAATCTCAATGTGTTTCTAGTAGCTATGATATTGGACAGCACAGATATGGAATATTTCCATTATTGCAGAAAGCCCTATTGGACAGTACTATAGTCTGTACCCCTATCATCTCTCTAGGCTGGTTTACTCTCAATAGGAAACAATACATTTTTCTTAAAATCTTAATAAATGCTCATCAATAAATTACTTAAACAGCTGCAGTAAAGGCAACACATTTACTATAGATAATCATGTAGACCATACCTAATTCCATACAACAGTCTACAGAGGAATAGAAAATATATTTTTGGACCAATTACCACAGTGCCAGAAAACTAGAATTTTCATCTGCAATTTAGGCAAATGTTTTGTTCAGCGATAAGAACAAATGGTGATGGGAAATCCAAAAACCAATACGAAATGCCAAGTGAGTCTTTAACATCCCATCCACTTCTAATACTCCATGAGCCCCTGATTTGTAACAAGCTTAAAGCTGTTTTCAATAAATCTTTTAATGTTCTGGACATGGTCCACTTAGGTGTGAGCTTTGGAAAGAGGAAATGGTGATTTGTTATGTATGCCCTTAACACTGATGTTTTGGCCAGTAAATTTTTCTTCTCACTAAAACCCAAATGACCTTTCTAGTTAGGCAGTCAGTAGGTAATTTGTATAACATTTATCATCCTCTTCCTGCAAATCTTTTTAATTGGTATCAGATGTTACAAGCAGAGGACTATAAACACAATGAGCAAATGAGAGTGGCAAAGCAAACAATCACATAATCCAATATTCAAAACAAAGCCACATCTATTGCCTCTCTGAGAAGAGGCTCTTACCATATGAAATCAATCCCATTTTCTTTTGGAAATAGTTGAAGTCTGAGGGACTGCCCTGGGGAACTTCATGAACGTGAAAGGGTAGCTGGGCATCAAGAAAGAGCATTAGACAAGGGATCAGAAAATTTGATATCTATTGGGAGAACCCACTTCCCAATATTTCAACGTAGATTCTTTCTATTTTCCATAAGTGTCAGCTGGCTGAGAAATAAAGAGAGACAGTACAAAGAGAAGAATTTTACAGCTGGGCCTCCGGGAGTGACATCACATATCAGTAGGACTGTGATGCCCACCTGAGTCTCAGACCAGCAAGTTTTTATTACGGGTTTCAAAAGGGGAGGGGGTGTAAGAACAGGGAGTAGGTACAAAGATCACATGCTTCAAAAGGTGAAAAGCAGAACTACTAGTAAGGGTCTAACAAAGATCACATGCTTCTGAGGGAACAGGACAAAAGGCAAAAGCAGAACTCCTGGTAAGGGTTTAACAAAGATCATAAGTCAAAGGGCAAAAGCAGAACTACTGATAAGGGTCTATGTTCAGCAGTGCATGTATTGTCTTGACAAACATCTTGAACAACAGAAAACAGAGTTCGAGAGCAGAGAACCAGTCTGACCACAAATTTACCAGGGTGGAGTTTTTCCCCACCCTAGTAAGCCTGAGGATACTGCAGGAGACCAGGGCATGTCTCAGTCCTTATCTCAACTGCATAAGACAGACATTCCCAGAGCGGCCATTTATAGACCTCCCCCCAGGAATGCATTCCTTTCCCAGGGTATTAATATTAATATTCCTTGCTAGCTAAAGAATTTAGCGATATCTTCCCTACTTGCATGTCCATTTATAGGCTCTCTGCAAGAAGAAAAATATGGCTCTTTTTGCCCGACCCCACCGGCAGTCAGACCTTATGGTTGTCTTCCCTTGTTCCCTAAAATTTGCTGTTATTCTGTTCTTTTTCAAGGTGCCCTGATTTCATATTGTTCAAACACACATGTTTTACAATCAGTTTGTACAGTTAACACAATTATCACAGTGGTCCTGAGGTGATGTATATCCTCAGCTTATAAAGATAACAGGATTAAGAGATTAAAGTAAAGACAGGCATAAGAAATTATAAAAGTATTATTTGGAAACCGATAAATGTCCATGAAATCTTCACAACTTATGTTCCTCTGCCGTGGCTCCAGCCGGTCCCTCCATTTGTGGTCCATGACTTCCCACAACAGATACCTTCTTAGTATCCTGAACGTATCTCAACTATAGCAATGATTGTATTTTGTTTTAATTGCCACCTTCCATGTCAAATTCTCCTGTAGACTGTGAACTCTTCAAAACCTACTGCCTATCACCATGCCTTGTGACATGATAAAATATTAGCCTTATTGAAAATATAAACCAACAAATGACTATTGATTAGGTAGCTCATATAATCAAGAAATACCAAGAAACTGTATCAAACCATCCTTCCTCCCTCCCCCAAAATGTATAACCATCCTGAAACCTTCACACCTCATTGTCTGTTATTGATTTAACCAACTTGCTCTGGCCTAATAAAACATAGCCCACATGCTGACCTGTTTCTCTTTGCCAAAGTGACTTGATTAATATTAAATTCTAAAGTTTTCCAAATATCAGAAGCACTTGAAAAGCAATGCTTAAGGAGCTGGAAAGACTGTGGTTATTTCAGTTCTGGTTACTCCTCACAGAGAGAAAAGAGTTAAAGTTAGGAATTCAGAACCAGTGGCTGGATATCAGCTCAAGTTTCAGGGACAATACAGTAGTCACTGGGGCTGTGGAATGTGTTCAGTACTAACGAATATTAGCATAGTAAAAAATAATTAATGTAACTCTAGGGAGGCCTAATTTACAGTTTGCAATTTTGGTCTGGAAATTCTAGCTCATCATGCAAACTGCTATGCTTAATAACCCAGAAACTTTGGCAATATGTGCATTTATAGCCTAATTAGGCTTTCATACATACACATACCTACTAACTTCTGCCAATGTCCTTATGCAACTAGCTGGTGGAAGAGCAAGAAGTGGCTCCCTGCACCTATATGTATCTTTTTACTACCAAAGCCACTGACTCCTACAAAAACTCCTATTTGTGTAGAAACAGCTATGCTGACATCAAAGAAGCAATGATTTCCAGTCCACAACTATTATAAGAGGCACTGACCCATTCTTCATTCTTAAACAGGGGCTTTATTTTGTTTCTATAAAATGACACATTCCCCAGCTAGAAAAGTAAAGCATTGCTCACAGTGATATTGAGATCAGAAGTTCTCATTCTGAGGGACATGGATGCAGCTGGAAACCATCATTCTTAGCAAACTATCACAAGAAGAGAAAACCAAACACCGCATGTTCTCACTCATAGGTGGGAACTGAACAATGAGATCACTTGGACTCGGGAAGGGGAACATCACACACTGGGGTCTATCATGGGGAGGGGGGAGGGGGGAGGAGGGAGGGATTGCATTGGGGAGTTATACATGATATAAATGATGAATTGATGGGTGCTGACGAGTTGATGGGTGCAGCACACCAACATGGCATAAGTATACATATGTAACAAACCTGCACGTTATGCACATGTACCCTAGAACTTAAAGTATAATAAAAAAAAAAAAAAAAAAAAAAAAAAAAAAAAAAAAAAAAAAAAAAAAAAAAAAGAAGTTCTCATTCTGTCATTTTTTAGGAAGGCTTACCTTCCTAGGGCAATTTTCTTACCAAGGAAGGAAGAAATCAAATGGATTAGCTAGAGTCAGGCTTTTCCTGAATTCAGTTGGTAATATCTGTGTTATTTTCGTGGGCAAATTTGCATTTCCTCTGTGTTCCACTTCCTTTGGGAGAGCCCGGTTTGAAAGCCAATTATTTTTTACATTTTTCTTTTTGTTTTTTCAATTAAGCATTTTTATGAGCATTTAATCATGAAGAATGAGAGAGCTAACGGAAGCATTTGACCTTATCTGTGTGGCACTCCCACCAAAAGGTCTATGTATTCCAGAAATATACCTTCATCTTTTTTTGCTGACCCCAAAGGATGACTTGATCCCAGAGGTTGCTTCTTATCAGGTGAAATAAGAGGAAAGAAGAGCTGTACCTACCATGTCAAAGCTCTCCTCAGCCCCCAGTCCCCAAGAATAGACATATTCTGTTCTAATCTACCATTTTGATTTTATCATCTATTTGGAGTTGAGCAATATAACTTGTCCATTAACACATACAGTATCTCAGAGTTATTTCTAAGCAGTGTCCATGCAGAGAAGCCCTAAGGACATACAGATCAAGAGCCATTCATCAGCTAAACACTATTCCCTTAACAAATGGGACATATTGAATACCTGCTATGGGCCAGACACAGTTGTAAGCAGGAGGCCTATAACAGACTGGTGTGGCACCAAGGAAGAAAGGCCTAGTGACTTGAGCATTTCTAATATGAATAACATTTAATAAACTCCATTATAAATCAACAATCAACTTTAACGAACTAGCCCTTTCTCTGAGGTTATCATCCTATATAAAAAGAATGTAATCCCATCTGGTTTCTTCATTTTCTCAATTCACAGAATGTCAATACTGGGGCTCAGAGCTCCAGCTACCCACTTTGGATTTTGAAGATGTTTTAAGATATGACGAACATGCATACAAGTGGCTTTCCACCCTCAAGAAAGTAGGCATAGTACGACTCACCGGAGCATCTGACAAACCAGGAGAAGTTTCAAAACTTGGGAAAAGAATCGGTTTCCTCTATCTCACATTTTATGGGTGAGTCACCAAATGGTTTGTATTCTGCCATCACAGATAAAGTTTGAAATATTTCACAACTGAGGAAGACCCCCTTGATTGAAGATACAGAAATTTTCATAATGTCTTGAGCAGGAAGCCAGATAAAAAGAAGAGTCTAAAAGTAGTGTTTTGCTGAGAATGATAATTTTTTAAGAGCCCAAAAGCCCAAAGACACCAGGCACCAAAGACATCAGGCTGGTTATAAGTGGTATATGTAGTCTTCTTGGGCTGCCATAACAAAATATCACAGATCAGAAAACTTAAACAGCAGAAATTTATTTTCTTTTTATAGTTCTGGAAACTGAAAGTCTAAGATCAAGGTACTGACAGGGTTGGTTTCTGGTGAGGCTTACATTTTCTGGCTTGCAGATGACTGCCTTCTCACTGTGTCCTCGCATGACCTTTCTTCAGTGCATAGCACACTCCTGCTGTCTGTTCTTCTAATATGGACACTAGTCCTGTTAGCTTAGGGCCCAAGGCTCTATCTCCAAACATTGGGGGTTAGGCCTTCATCATATGAATCTGGGGGGACATAATTTATTCCACAACAGATGTGATGAAAGACTGTGTTTCTCCAAGACTTTACAACATATTAAACTTTATGTTAAAGTTTCTTAAACTTTTACCTCCCAAGAGTTGGCTGAAAATTAAAGTTGGGCCCTGAGAAATTAAAGTCAGTTACAGATGTGTTAAAAAGATAAAACTAACATTCGTAAAATTAGTCCTATGTGCTTTAGTAAGTAACAGGGAGATATAATTGATTTTAACTTTGGAATAAGAGGCTGTTTGCATAAGAATTTCCTTGGAGGTAACATTAATTATGGACAGTGAAACACAACAACAGGAAACACTTATGTAGACATGGGAGTATAACTATATTTCTTTAGAGTGAGCCCCTCATGTGAGATAAATACAGTTATTCTTGGGCTCATAGAGTAGAAAGCATTGAAAGTGAAAGGAACCTTCCAATTCCAAAGGTTGCAACTGGAAGCACATGGGATGTATTCAGATATTTGGTTTGGCCCACATGATGTTGAAAGAAAACGGAATTAGTTGTCAACACTTAAAAACTGGGAGATTTTACATTACATATGGACCTGACTTTTCTTGAAAAATCATCTCTAGCAACAACAGAGCCTAAATCCTTGCATGCCAACAATACATGGATACAAATAGAGGCTGCCTTTGAAGAGAGCATAGACTCACTCTCCAGTTTGCCAAAATCCTCCACCCTCTCCAGACCTGCAAGTGCCCTGCTACTCCTTAGGTTTGCCACTCCTAAACTAGAGTAAGACTTGGTCTGTAGATAAACAGGAGACCAAAAATATTCAATCACTGAAAGACTGCCATCTCTGCCATGTTTAGACTTAGACAACCCAGCACCTACTCTGACTCCGAAACTTACATTTACCATTAGTGGATTTGTGTTGTATAAAATTTGTATCTCCCTTACATCTGCAAGAATTTGAGCTGCCCTAGAGACTACAGCAACAACAGACAAAGGAAAGAGGGGGAAAAGTCTCAAAATTATTAAGAGCCTCAACTGTATTATGTTTTGTTCATTTAATTCTCACAACAACTTTCCAATATGAATATTATCCTTCAGTTCACTGATAAGGAAACTGAAGCCCAGAGAATTAATTTGTAACCCAAGTGCCCACAGATAGTAATAAAGGAACCAGAGTCTGTCCTATCTATGGACTTTCTACTCTACCTTGCTGCCAATAATATGAAGAAAGCACACAGAAAAGAAGAGCTTTTAGCCACTGGTGTTAAATAGGACACTTCGAAACGAATCTCTTCTAAGTCGTTTCACTTAGTTTTTATTTGCTGACAACAAACTTTTTGTATCTATTCCAAGACATTTCACAATTTAATAACAGTGGCCAAATTTTGAGATCTTTGTTGGAGTTCTCTAAACTGCCCCCCAAACCCATCACACTAGGGGTCAAATCTAAGCTTGATTTATTATGTGTGTTTTGTTTTGTTTTTGCAGGTTCTATAAAAGGGCTTAATAATTTGGCCACTGATCTAATATTGTGAAATTATTGGAATAAATACTAAAGGTCTGTTGTCAAAACAAATCAGATCTCCTACTACCATTCCATGTCCTTTACAGACCTTGCCATGTAACCAGATAAGTTAACCTACCCCATCCTACCTTCCTTAGATAATCACATTTCTTACCTGAATCTCTCAAATTATACACATGCCAGAAAATGCCTTTCTTACCACCTTACCCCTTACTTCCACCACTAGTTATCAAGATCTGTCCACGTATTTTTTGACAATTTTTAATTCCCTACCTCAAGAACTGACAGAACAGTTTTGTTGTTTTTGTTATTGTTGTTTTATCTGCTTTTTTGTTTTTGTTGATGTTGTTCAGAGGATATGAAAAATAAATATTTTCTCTAATATTGTCCCCTTTTTCCATTTCTCTGCATAGTAATGTGCAGAAGTGATACTGAAGTCTGATATTTAAAAGAAGAAGGGATACTTAGAACAGTGATTTTCAACCTAAGCTGCTTATTGGAATAGCCCATTTAAAAAATACTGACATCTGCATCCCATCTCCACAGTGTGTTTTCCTTTTTTTATTTTTTATTTTTTAACAGTACTGGTATTTGGCCTGAGTATCAGGACTTTTCAAAACTCTGCAGGTGATTCTCATGTACAGCCAAGGTTGACAACCTCTGGCTGAAAGGAAGGGAGACTTCAATAGAAGGCAGGTCTCCGTTGGGATAGAACCGGGGTGCTTTACATCATCTGAACTCTCACAATGATGTGCACTAAATGGCATTTACCACGTTATTCTTTCTACTTTGGTTGTGCCTGGACATGACATCTTCAGAACAGACTCAGTAGCTGCCTTAAACAATGTCCCTCTCTTTCATATCTTTGTTTCTCCACTGGAAAAGTATCTTACTCTTGTTTGAAAAATAATTAGTTGGTGAGTGAGTGAGTGAATGGAATGAATAAATGCACACAATAAATAATGAAGAAAAGAGATTAAACAACAGAAGAGGGATAGAGAAAGGAAAGTGGAACAGTTAAAAGTAAACTTTGCTCTCCATGCAGATTTTTCAAGGAAGCTTATGCTCTTGGTTAGATGCCTAAAACAATAATAGCTTGCTGATGGTGCCACGTTAGACATGCTTTCCTTGGGAAACTAATATCCACCTCGCACTTTTCCATTCAAGTAGGGTTATTAGTTTCAAAACTGTTAAATGCATGAGTCTAAAATGAAAATGAAAATGCGAATAGCTATTTTTGGTTCTTGGCTGTCATCTCAATTGCTAAGTGGTTGGTTGAATGAACAAAAAAACAGTAGATTCCAGCATTTCATGTTGTCTTCATATACAGCAGGCAAGGAATAAATGTTTAATGAATAAATCATGCCTAAATCTTTGTAAAGGACTATAAACCAGCAGATGAATGGAATAATTATTAGAATCTTTCACCATTATAAACTTACTTTCAACTAAATCAAAATGGCAATAACTTTCAGGACAAAAGTGCATGTCATTTTCCACATCTGTATTTTCTCAGATGCTTGTCATTATTTTGTCAGCACATCATCTAGACAATATTTTTTATGCAACCATGTGAAATGCTCAGTAACTTTACTGACTTGATAATGATGAATACTTTCCTGGTACAAAAGAATAAGAGTAGGTAAAGAAACTCTCATTGTCACCTTTGTCAAATACATGTAAACATGGAGCAGTATGTAAAAAGACAACCTTTCAAGAATTTAAACCTTTGATTTAGGACAATGCTTTTACAGACCAGCGCCAAAATGCCTCATCTCATGTCCTTTCTCCCCCACCAAAAAAAAGAAAATCAGTGAAAATAATTTTCTGGAGCCCTTTTGGGAAAGGTGATATTATTGAAGAAATGAATTTTATGACATGACTTAATCCATTGGGAAATAGTTATTGTAAACTACATTCTACCATACACTGTCATTTTCAAGGATTATACCAAGTTAGGATGTTTTTTCAGAATGTATCCTACAAAGTAAATCCCAAAGAAAGTACAATTTCTATCCATCAAATAGAGTATCTTTCTTGAATACTAATACGTGCATGGCACTGTACTAGGCATTTTGTTGAGTTTAGATTTGGGTTTCTACTTTATGAAAAAATATCTTTTGTAATTGCTGTATGTGGGTAAATGTAAATATTTGAATTGGCTTCCTTCAAGTAATCTAAGCCAATAAGAAATTCCATAAAACCAAGGAACAGACTGAAAAGTAACCCCGGACTTTTGGCATTCCAACTGAGGGAACGTGACAGTCAATGTATGCCAACAGCAGTTCAAAGAGGGTGGATAACAGGAAGGTGATCCCCAGGATGATGCAAATCATGGTCAAGATGGGGAAATATTCATCTACCAATATGATCTTCAGACAAAATGAATCCACTTCTCAAAATTTACACAGGATACCATTGTATAAAAAGGTGTGGCAAGATAATATAAATTTAATTAAGATTATGCAATGCCGTGCAGCCCTTCCTCCCCATCCTCAAGCTAATTCAACTCGGACACATGCCATTTCTATGACATGCCATTCTTCCCCATTCCTGGCCATCCCCTCAATCAGTCCCTTTCTCACTTGTTTGTTCAGGACTGCTTCTTTCTCTTCCTGCTTAACCTTTTGTTTGCTACATGTATCTCTCTTGTTTTTATATCCCCTGGACCTTTATTCTGCCTACAGACAACCTGTGCCAAGTCTTCATGTCTTTTTGGCTGCTTTTTGGCCTTTCCTGCCCTTCTCAGTTGACTTACTAATATTTTTCCTCTTCCCTTCCAACCACCACACCTGCTACATCCTCCCATTGACCTGGCATCCTCTGCATCGCTCCAGCAGAAATTCTCTCCCAGCCTCTGTTCTGTGAAACCACTATCAGTACCTCATCCCCAAGCCCTGGCATTATAATAAAACAAAATAATTATATGCTCCTCACTCAAATGAACCAGTTTTGCACTCTTGATGGCCCACCAGGAAAGAGAAGTGGAAATTCCCTCCCACAAATTCATAACACAAAGTAAGGCAATTTCTATTTTTTGTTGCAGATTCTATTTTTAGTAGTAATACATGCACTATATTAACAAAAGAAAATGAACAGCACTCATGTAAGATGTCACTACTGTTGTTGTTATTGTTGTTGTTGTTGTTGTTGTTGTTGTTGTTTGGCTGGACTATACCAATGCATGGTCTTTTCATACTATAATTCTGGTAAGATAATATTGAGAAGTTCAGACAATCTTCTCTAAAATGGCAAAACTCAAACCCTGAAAATTCCTTTTTTAATGAGTTGGACAACTAAATAAACTGGAGAGGCCAGGGAATTATTATTTACAGAAGCTCATCTGTGAGTATGTGTGTGTACATGACAGAGAAAGAGAGAGAAAGAAAGACTTGGTGGGAAGAGTACAGTGTCATTTTAAAAAATATTTGTCAACTATATTTGATATTATTAATTATCCTCCTTGTAACTCTATCAGTCAAAAATAACCTTTGAAAACTAAGAAGGCATATAACATTGCCATTGCCACTGTCATGTTGAGCTCCTTATAGGCATAAATGGTGGCATAATCAGGGTTGTATCTTTACTGTTAACTCAGCACCTGACACACAATTATCTCTCAGGAAATTTTAATGAAAGGAAATATGTGCTAAGTAAGATATTGTAGACTTCCATCTGAACAAGACAACAAAAACTCTTTGACAACATTGTCAAAATTTGTCAGTCCATAATTTAAAAATTAACCTCATGGGCAACTCAAAGTGACTCTTCTTCCTCAAAAAGTCAAGCAGAAGAGAAAAAAAATTCTAACCTTAGCTAGCAAGACATCTTTCTTTTTAGAACTGAGCCCAGAAGTTCAGATTTGTTTTTTTTCTAAGAATGTTTTATTTGCTGGCATCAGCAAATTGCATTAATACATGTAATAAGGGTTACACTGGTAAGAATAATGGGATAAAACTGGAAACAAAAATCTGAGATATGAACTTCAAGGAATCAAATAAAGAAGGCAAGAGGCAATAGGAAAAGGAGATAAGATAAATGTGGATCTTGGTGGTAGTCAAATTTTATCTTGTATAGCATTGCATGGAAGCTATATAACTGCTGAATAAAACCTATAAGGCCACAAGTTTATAGTAGAAAATATAGGTAAATACTTTGGAAACTTTATGCCCAAAAAGTTTGGGAAGAATTGGGGACCCAGTGCCCCAGAGCATCTGTACTGGATTACTTCCTCAAAAGCTGCTCGAGGATCAACAGGGAAGCAGTCTCATCATGGCTTCACCATGGGCTGTTTGTAAGTGAGAAGTCAATCTGAGCTTTTCATGTAATTTCCCAGATCTCTCTGATTCTCCTCTACTGAGGACTTGCCTCACTCTTTCTGCAGGGGTGTTTTAATACTTGCTATGTCCTTTGAGGTCCTTGGGTGAAAGTTTGTTGGAAAAATGTAGAATGCTACTACTACTGTCCAGTGTTATATCTTCATGAGTTCCTTGCATGCAAGCTTCATTGGATGAATAAAATAAGGTCAAATAGAAATGTGTCTAGTGAGCTGTTTATCTAATTCACCAGCCAGACCAGTTAAGGATTTGCAATATTGAAATGGCCTCTGGGAAGTACAACTACAATATATAGCTTTCCAGCATCCACTAGACTTCTGCTCACATTTCTGAAAGATGTCTTGTAAGCCAGCCCAGCAGCATTTCACACATTAGATTGTATTCGAGGATGTACAAGTGAAAAATATTACTATTTCTTGGCATCTCGCCCCTAAGAAATTGCTCCTACCATAAGTACTGCCGTACAAATCTGACTTTGAAACAGCTACTTGTTTGAAATACTTGTTACCAGAAAACATTTGTGAAGTGTGGGGATTGGAGAAAGAAAAAACAAGTTTACCCATTTGTTGATGTTTCTAATTAGGAAATTGCTTGAGAAAACCACACAGCCCTTCTTGAACAAAAATGGCTTCTGGGTTATGAAAAATCAACCTAGAAATAATTCAAACTTGAGAAGAAGACAAAAAAAATTGCCTGAGTTCTAAATTTAATTGTAATCTCATTTTACTTTTTAAACATTTACACTGGGGCCAGGTGCGGTGATTCAAGCCTGTAATCCCAGCACTTTGGGAGGCCGAGACGGGCGGATCAGGAGGTCAGGAGATCAAGACCATCCTGGCTACCAAGGTGAAACCCGGTCTCTACTAAAAAACACACCAAAAAAACTAGCCGGACGAGGTGGCGGGAGTCTGTAGTCCCAGCTACTAGGGAGGCTGAGGCAGGAGAACGGCGTAAACCCGAGAGGCGGAGCTTGCAGTGAGCTGAGATCCGGCCACTGCACTCCAGCCTGGGCGACAGAGCGAGACTCCATCTCAAAAAAAAAAAAAAAAAAAAAAAAAAAAAAAAAAAATTTACACTCGGACTCCTTAATAACTTAATGTGCTAATTATAATGCTTTGATAGAGGGACCAAAAAAACTCTTTAAAATGTGTATTCTAGTAAGTATTAGGGTTTCTTAAGCAGAGTAACAAGCTATGTTCTTTGAGCCATTGTGAACCTCAGCTTATGTTATCAGCCAAGATCCAGTCTCCAGGGTTCCCTTTGTAATATTAAGTTTCATAGTAATTAATACTGCTGCCAACAAAACCCCTTGAGTATGAAGTCATCTCATGAATGAAAGGAAAAATAATCTCTGTATCTCATGCTCTTTTAGAAATCACTTGAGGAAATGTATGAGATAACCAATTAAGGCAATTGCTTTTCAACGAGTCCTCTGATACCCCACCCCACACCCAACACACACACATACAACCTTCCTTCCTTGCTTGTACTCTGTGCAGCCAGGACAGATGGCTGTTATTGGGATGATAGAAATATTTTTTTATTAAGCCCCTTTTATGTACTAAGTTTTGAGCTCAGCGGTTTACTGCTCAGCACCAAACTTATGTCAATGTAGCTATTCATTTTGGTTGTCTGAAGTCCATTCTTAGTAACAGAATAGATTCTTTTGAATCTTCACAATTCTGAGAAGAATCATTAACCCATCATCCCCAAAAAAATGAGGCAGAAGAATCAGGCTACAAACCCAGGTTTTCTTGACTCAACAGCCTGCAGTCTTTCCTTTATACCATGCTGCTACGGTGGTTATTGTTATCTAACATTTGTCTCCTAATTTCCAATGCCATAATAACTGTTGATTGCTCAGATGCAAGGAGATAATCAGACAGCATTTATAGAAATTTATCAAATTAAGTCAGAATGACAGCACCAGAATATTCATTGCTTTCTCCTGTGTTGAAATTAGCACCAACCATTTACATAAAGGGAAAATGGCAATTGATACAGAATCAAAAAACATGTTATTCAATCTTTCCCATTAAAAAATCAAAACTAAAACCCAATTTTTGTTCTAATAAAATGTATTAAGTAAAATTTGACTGCCTCCAACTCAAAAAGAACCCTACTAAATATATTTAATGTGGAATTCTCATTAATTATTTCACTTTTTTGCAATGCACTACATTATTTGTTTTTTATAATGAAGTCTTTGGGGCTTCCTTTGAAGCAAATTGCTATAACTTTTTCTTTGTGTTTTTACAGGTGGTTGTCATCCTTCTATCACTACCTGACTTCATTTTTATTACTGGCAGTATTATTAACCTTTAAAAATAAATGTACAACAACGATATCTTTTTTCAATTTTATTTATTTTATTTTTAAATTATTTTTGCAGCTTTATTGAGGTATGAGAGACAAAAATTGTATATATTTACAGTGTACAACATGACATTTTGATTGCCACGATCAACCTGATTAACATATCCATTCTTTCACATCATTATCTTTATATTTTGTGGCAAAAAGACCTGTCATCTACTTTGTTAGGAAATTTCAAGTATATGATACATTATTATCAACTATTGTCACCATGCTATTCTTTAGGTCTCCAGTACTTATTCATATAATAACCAAAGATTTCTACCCTTTTGACAAATATCTCCCCTTTTCTCCTACTCCCATCCCTTGTAACCACTGTGCTATTCTGTTACTAAGAATGGACTTCAGACAACCAAAATGAATAGACACATTGACATAAGTTTGGTGCTGAGCAGTAAATTTATGTTTACATGAATTAAATTGTAGGGGAGAAAAAAAGATATTGAACAGCAAAAAAATAGAAAAAGCAAACTGCAGTGCTAAGGATGCATGTGGTTGATAATACTCTAAACCAGGAAAGAAAGGAAGTGAACACCATAAAATTTAGGAAAGCTGTTACATTTGGGGAGAAAAGTGAGGTTTGTGTTTGGTAAAATAGGTTTCTCGTGGTAAAATATAATACAGATATAGAAAATCACATAAAATAAATGTATAGCTTAATGGACTATCATAAGGCAAACACCCTAAACATCAGCCAGGTCAAAAAACGGAACATTGCCAGCCACCCCAAAACCCATTGACACATCGCAACCAGCATAAACCTTGCCTTTTTCCCAAATGTAATGACTTTCCTAAGTTTTATGGTGCTCACTTCCTTTCTTTCCTGGTTTAGAGTATTATCATCAACATGCATCTTTACCACTGCAGTTTGGTTTTTCTACTTTTTAGTTTTTCAGTATCTCTTTTTCCTCCCCTACAATTTAATTCACGTAAACATAAATTTACTGCTCAGCACCAAACTTACGTCAACGTATCTATTCATTTTGGTTTTCTGAAGTCCATTCTCTTGTAAATTCCTAAGGAAGGCCTCGCAGGGACAGTGTTCTCTGAATTCGTGTATATTGACAGCAGTTTTAAGGCCTTTATACTTGAAAATTGGCTTGGCTAAATATAAATTCTTGGCTCACAGCATCTTTAATATGTCACTTATGGTTTTATTGGTAATATGATTTTCTTTTCCTTAAAAGTAATTTAATGGCCGGGCACCGTGGCTCACACCTGTAATCCCAGCACTTTGGGAGGCTAAGGCAGGCGGATCACTAGGTCAGGAGCTTGAGACCAGCCTGGCCAACATAGTGAAACCCTGTCTCTACTAAAAATATGAAAAAATAGCTGGGCGTGGTGGTGGGTGCCTGTAATTCCAGCTACTTGGGAGGTTGAGACAGGAGAATTGCTTGAACCCAGGAGGCAGAGGTTGCAGTGATCATGCCACTGCACTCCAGCCCGGGCAACAGTGTGAGACTCCGTCTCAACAACAACAAAAACATAGTAATTTGACATTTTTACCTGGATTTTGAATTTTTGTTGTTGTTGTTTAAATGTCCAGCAATTTTATAGACTATGTCTTGCTATTGATTGTTCTGGGACAGCTTTTTCTGGGAGGATATGATTTGTTTTAGGGCAGCTTTAATTACTTTTTTTCAGAAAATGTTTCGTGAATCACATTTTTTAGTATCTGTTCTGTTCCTTTGCTTTGGGCTTCTTCTTTTGAGGACTCATGCGTATCTTAAGGCTTCTCTGCATGTCCTTTTGTTACTTTCTCTCAAATCATTTCTATTGATTTCTTTTAAATTGTTCTCCCTCTTATCTCCTAGTTACCTAAAGGCTTGTTACACTTATTTGATCTTGCATTCCTTCTAATTTAGTCGTTGTTTAAGGACTTTTTAAAGATTTTTCCTTTCCTAATACATCAGTCCATTTTTGAGTTTCTAATTCTGATGTTGGTTATTCTTTTACATATTGGACCATTTTGATAAAGACTTTTGGATTCATTCGACGTAGTTATTTAAAAAAACAGAAGTTAGAAAAAAATAATATTTTATCTTTTTTATTGGGGGTGGCCTGTCCTTCTGACATGTACTGCCTGTCTGTAGGTATGCTATTTTGCTACTAATCTTGATTTTTTCTCTTAAAATAATTTTGAGTTTAAACCTTGATATTTTTTGTTGTTGTTGCTAATTTTATGTGAAACTTGTTTTCCTAACTGTTAAAAGGAGACATGATTCAGAAACCTTATTCAATTTATGGTTTTAAGCTATATTTCAAAACTGGCTGACAACTTTCTAAGACCTTCTAGTTCCTCTCCTTTACTTTTATGAGGACCTTGTTTTTTTCTTTGTCTATATTGTTCCTGTACCACTCAATATGCACTCTTCTCAGAAGGAAGGTCATGGAAGGGAGATTTATCTGGTTAGTTTCTAGAATTCATGAATTCCAAACTATTCAGATCCCTTACCATGGACCGTAGGTACTCAGCTATACTGGAATGTAGAAATCCCCTCCCAAGTTTAACTGCCATTCTCACATTGCCCCACTGCACTGTCGAGTAAACACCTGTTAGTGATTTGGGAATGTTTTAGATCCATCATGTACCCAGTTGCTTCTCTCTGCTTTCTCCTGCACAGTTGCCAATATCATAATAGGTCTTGTGGTTTTGAAAGGTTTGTCTCTATCCCCTCCTGTTTCCTGGTTCATGGGAATATCTTGTCACTTAATTTTTGTTTAGACATTGTCATTGAATTCTTGAATTTTCACTCTAGATGTTCTATAGGGATAATTTAGAGAGATTCTTTTAAATTATGTCACCACTATCATTTAAGAAACCTCTCTCTTTACTTTATATCTTTAGGTCTTGTGGAGATTTCCGTATTAGTTTAATGGACTGAGTAATAGCTATTCTAGAGATCAGAAAGGTTATCTTTGTTTCCCTAGTTTGTGTTTGGGGATACTAATTCTCACCTTAAAAAATGGCATGAATCATGCAATGCCCATGTATTATACTCATGTAACAAACCTGCCCTTGTACCCCCAGATCTAAAATAAAAGTTGAAATTATTTTTAAAAAGGCATAAACTCTTTCTTTTTCAGGGATGGATTAAATGTCAATTAATGTCTATAATGAAAGAAGAACTCAAAAGAGAGTTACTTTTTAAAACACAACTCTTGAAATTTTGCCAAGCATTGTTTACAAATAACTGTAAGCACTTCTCCCTAGAATTAAGGAATAAAAATGGTTAATAGCCAAAGTATTCACTATTACAATGTACTTAAAATATACAGTGTAAACCAAAATTAAAGTTATAGTGAATCAGGAAGTAGCACAATTTATTATTCTAGAATCCACGTCTTTACTCAACAAACATTTTTGGCACTGGGTTAAATGCTATGAGACAAAGAATTTGTTTGGGCCGGGCGCAGTGGCTCACATCTGTAATCCCAGCACTTTGGGAGGCCGAGGCTGGCGGATCACAAGGTTAGGAGATCGAAACCATCCTGGCTAACACGGTGAAACTCCGTTTCTACTAAAAATACAAAAGAATTACCCGGGCTTGACGGCCGGCACCTGTAGTCCCAGCTACTCAGGA
This sequence comes from Rhinopithecus roxellana, assembly GCF_007565055.1. NCBI lineage: Eukaryota > Metazoa > Chordata > Mammalia > Primates > Cercopithecidae > Rhinopithecus > Rhinopithecus roxellana. The sequence goes on from NC_044563.1 coordinate 27,377,860, forward strand.
GACTGAGGCAGGAGAATGGCATGAACCCCGGAGGCGGAGTTTGCAGTGAGCTGAGAACAGGCCACTGCACTCCAGTCTGGGTGGCAGAGCAAGACTCCGTCTCAAAAAAAAAAGAATACTTTTGAACTCAGTTTCTAAAGGAATGAGTTTTTTTGAGACTTTACAGGACAACAGTGGAAGCAGAATTTGAACAGAAGCTAAGGATAGCCATAGAGCAAACTCTCTCCACTGTGGCCCACATTGAACTTCAACTTCCTCTCCTAGGTGATGTTCTTTCCCTCCACTGGGCCTTCCCACATGCTATTTCTCCTTCCTGCAATGACCTTTACTCTTCTCTTTGCCTAGGTAAATCCTACTCAATCTTCAGGTCTCCATTTAGTCTTTATTTCCTACTCTCATAACATGGTGTACTTTAGCTTTGTAAGATAAATCGTACTAATTCATCCTCCCCATAGACTGTAAATTCCATATGGTACAAGTACCATGTCTATTCCATTCACTTCTGGATCCCCAGTTTCTGGACCATTGTAGGTGTCTAATAAATGATAATGGAAAAATAAATATATGGAGCTCTGGTGAGTGACTGCATCTAGGAATTCATATGTGGAAGTGCTGTAACTAGAGTAAGCAATATAATATTCCTTTGATTAATTAACTACAAAATGTATTTTTTGCTTTTTAGCTAGCAGATCATATTTAATATTGAAATTTTAAAATATAAACAATATATGGGCATTGTATTTTAGATCCAATGGGATGAGTAATAATGTTCAAAAGAAGTCATTCTTACATAATCTGATGAGAAGAGCTTGCAGCAAGTGGATCAGAGGTTGCAACTGTTGATAAAAAGAAATCCAGGTTTGCACTCATAAAACATCCTTTTGTATAAAAATTACTTTTAAAAAGGAAAAGTTTACAAATTAATCCAGCATGATTTTCTAAGTGTGAACCATTAATCAAAAGAGTGTTGGCTAGGTGATGGGATTCACACCTGTAATCCCAGTGCTTTGGGATGCTGAGGCAGGAGGATGGCTTGAGGCCATGAGTTCAAGACCAGGCAGGACACCAGAGCAACACACTGTCCCAACAAAAATAAAAATAAAAGCATATTAGCCCAGGCATGGTAGCACATGTCTGCTAACCAGGAGGCTGAGACAGAAGGATTACATGAGACCAGGAATTTGAGGTTTCAGTGAGCTATGATCACACCATGGCATACTCCAACCTGGGTGACAGAGCAAGACCCTGACTCAAAAAACAAGTGTAAAACTTATCACCAAAGGTATAAGGAACAAATCCCATGACACTGCATTTTAAAAAAATAAGACATCACCAAGATATAAAGAACAAATTCAGCAAAAACAATATTCAAGTATTCCACAAGCACTGAAGGAACTGAATTTGTCACAAAACGTTATTAATATCTTGGTTATCTATGACTAGTCATCTGTGTTTGGGCAAATTTAGTAAATTAGCATTCAACTCAATCTCATGAAATATTCGCTAAAAGTTATTTAAAGTACAGGAGCTTTTGACAAAAAATATTGAATAGACAATAAAATGTAAGGGAAAGTTTAGTGAGATGTTGAGAATGACACAAATGGCTCAGTGGAAACACTTAGGTTTGTTTAAAACAGCATCTTTGATAAAAGCAGGATAATTTGCAGAGTTTCAGTCACTCACCCCAGCGCAATAGTAAACAAGTCTATACCACTGGATTAAGATGTTATGTTGAACTTGCCTCTTCAGTTTTAAAAGAATCTGGCCCCATACCTCTACTTCAGTCATGGCCATTCTTAGTAATCTGCTTGAGTTGTTGCCTTACTTGGAATAGCATTAGAATCTGTCTCGAATGAGAGGTGCATGTAAATACACCTTCATCTCACCAAGGCCTCACCATTAGGTTTTTTAAAAGTTCCTTCATGACAAATGAATCACATTTGCACCTGTTTCTCCCATCCAAGTACTAACCAGGCCCAATCCTGCTTAGCTTCAAGGTCAGGCAAGTTCAGGGTTATATGGTGCAAATATGTTTGCATTTTATTTCTGCTGTGTTTTCTTGGAGATGTGGATTTGGGATGCATAAGTAAGAACTTAGTGTCCTCAACAATCAGTAGCAGCCTTCTTGGCATGATTCATTTCTATGACAAGGTAGAAAGGTAAAACAGATGACATTTCTGGGATTTTTCCAGACTTGTGCTATGAGCATTAGGAGAATGTTTATGATTGGAATTGGTGAGCTCCTTTCATGGGATTTATCATAAGATGTGAGCATAGACTTTTAGGCTACGCATCCCATACCGCGCCTAAGACACTCTGAGGCTAATAAATGTTTTATCATTCCCTACCAGTTAGCTCAGAGGGTCAGAGAACTGCTCTGGTGAAGCCAAGTCACAGACCCCCATCCCTGTAGAGGTCAATGAATGTCAAAGAAAAAATCTGTTCTCTGGCTAATGCTTACACCTTGAATCTCAACCAGGTTTTGGCTGCAGTAAAATTCCGTCAGTTTACCCTTGATCATAGAAGGAACCAGGAAAAAGTATGTAGGTGAATCAATGCAAAACCATCACCACTCTTGAAAAAGAATCCAAATGGTCATTTCCTGTTGATCGTGTCAACAGCAGCATTTTCTTAGTCAGAAGATATGCATTCTGCACCTTGACGAAATTACTTTTTGACCTCCTTAAATCTCTTCTCATATGTTGACTATTTTTCAAATGCCAGTGTTGACAGTCATCTGGATCTGTATTTTGCATGGTCTATGGAGTGACATGAACTTCACAGAGAACATGTATTTCTTGGCGACTCTCACTGCAATATAATGGATTGTATGACTCATGTTTGAAATGAGTTGCAGCAGACTATAATACTCCTCATCTTTTTTCACTCGGCCTGTTTCCAGTTCATGGCCACATATGGAGGGATGCTTGACCCTTAGTGAAAGATATATCAGGTGTTCTACCCTAATTTTAAATGAGAAAAATAGAGCAAAATAGTCAATTTTATCTTCAATCCCAGGGAACAGGTAAGGAACTCTTTCCCGTTAAGAAAAATATCCCCACACGTGAGAAGAGATTATAGATTGTATTCCCACTCTCCTCCTGCCACTACCACCCTACTAATACCCTTTACTACATACCGTATGAAAATGAAAGCTCATAAAAGTCACCCTCTCCCTGCTTACACTCATTCAGTCAAAATGTATTGGTTCCCTGCTTTAGAATTGGCACTGGTTTAGTTAATGGTAGGAGATCAAAAGTATTTGTTGTACACTAAAAGAGTTTACAGTCCAGAAGAGGAAGCAGAATTATGTATTTGTATATTTAAATGAGCTTAGACTCTTTAAAAATTATAACCATCTTCATAAAACACCTAACATATTCAGATCTAATAAATGACATGAATAAAACATGCTTATGAGAGTTCTGAGTGTAGGAGTAAATACTGGGTAATTACAAGAATGAGAGGAAGGAAAAGTCCTATGGGGCATCTCCTGTGTGTCAGACATAGACTTTCTTATTTGTTACAAATTTTTGAAATACATTATTGTTCTATTTTCCAAATATATAAATTGGGGCTCAGAAATAATAGATGGATTGTCCAAGATTATATAGTTGTGAATTAGAAACCAAGGCTTTGAAGCCAGCGCAGTTTGAACCTAAAGACCAAGACTTTTTCTAGAATTGAGATTATGAAATAGTTGGAACCTGAGCTAGATTTTCATTAACGATTACAGAGATGGGGAAAACAACAGAAAAAAAGGGCAGAAAAAGAAACCAGAAAAAAAGGCAGGAAAGTGTGTAGTGCTAAAATCAACATAATTAGAACAGATGACTCAAGCATGGCAATAGCTGGCAAGGTTAGAAAATTGCATTGGGTTCTTGAATTCTGGATCAGCAGCACTGAATTCTATCCTTCTGGGACTGAAGAATCAGTAAGAGCTTCTGATAGAGAAATGGCAAAATGAACATGAAGCACTAGAAAGGTTTGCCTGGTTGTAGTACATATTGTATGGGGGAATACCAGAGGCAGAGTAGAATACCAGCCTAGAGTGACTTTCCGGGAAGCTAAAACATCCAGACCAAGGGTCATCTTTTGTGTGCTCATTTGTCCATATGTGAATGGAGATTTTTTTAAGCACTTATTTAAAAGTTTTTTAAATTAGGTGAAGCAAACTTCCTCCTCAACCAGATAATAAATTTTTATATAGTGAATCTCAATAAATAGGACCTCCCTCACCTGGTTTCTAAAGCTGAAAACCTTGGCATCATTCTGGACTCCATTTCTCTCATATCCTACATCCAATTTGTCAGAGAATCCTGGTAACTCTACCTTTCAAGATCAAATTCAATCATTCTCTCCTATGCATGCAGCCATAGTTAGGAGAGAATCATCGTGATTCTCATGTTTAGGAGAGAACTGGTTGCCATCATCTCTCCCTCCTCCCACCTTTTTCCCAGTACCATCTACCCCTTACTCAGAGGCTAGAGCAATTCTTTGAAATGACAATTACAATGTATAATTTACGTAATGGAAAACTTCAATGGCTTCCCATCACATGTAAACCAAAATCTCAAGTCCTCATCCTAGACCCCAAAGCCCTTTGGAAACTGGCTTCTCTCGGTGCATCTGGAACATTTCCCAATCTTGATTCCCTGGTGACTCTGTCTCAACCATGCTGCCCTTGTTCTGCCCTTGTTCTTCCACAAACACACTAGACATACTCCAAACTCAAAACCTCTTCACTTTGGGTTCCTCTGCCTAAAATACATCTCCCAGAAATTCACATTTCTCCTTCCCTTATTTTGCTTGGGTTTCTGTGGGGAAAATGCCACCTATTCATAGAGCACTTCCCACAGCATCATCTCTGTAAAAATACTTCTCCGGCCCCATTCCTTATCTCTTTACCTTGCCTCATTTTCTTTGTAGAACCTATCTCTATTAAATTTAACAATTACTTTTCTCTCTTTTTGTTCCCTGCTATATCTCTGATGCTAAATCAATGACTGAAATAGAAAAGGTGTTCAATGTTTATTTATTCAAAGATAATTTGATGCATATGAATATATATTAATAGACATTATAACAGCAATCAAATGGCATGTATATATAGTGGACGTTTTTCAAGCCATATTTGGTTTATTTTTAAACATGGCCTCCTTTCAGTTACGCATTGTCTGGATCTTCCAAGGATAATAGCTTACAAAGTCTGAATAATGGTTTATTTTCTTGCTACAGAGTTGCAAGTAACCTTAGTTCTTTTTTTAACTCATCTTTTCTTTAGCTTTTAAGCTAAGGTATTTTTTAATTTGGGTAAAATTTATCACAACAATAAAATTAATCATTTTGCGGTACATAGACACCATGGAATACTACACAGCCATATGAAAGAACAAAATCACAGCCTTTGCAGCAACATGGATGCAGCTGGAGGCCATTATTGTAAGCAAATTAATAACTGAACAGAAAACCAAATACTACGTGTTCTCACTTAGAAGTGGGAGCTAAACATTGGGTACTCATGGACATAAAGATGGCAACAATAGACACTAGGAACTACTAGAGGCAGGAGGGACGGAAAGGGAAAGAGCTGAAAAATTACCCATTGGGTACTATGCTCAGTATCTGAGTGATGGGATCAATCTTACCCCAAACCTCAGGATTATGCAATATACCCATCTAACAAGTCTGCACATGCACATGTACCCCCTGAAACTAAAAGCTGAAATTATTTTTTTAAATACCCATTTTAAAGTGTAATTCGCTTTATTTAGTATATTCTGCTGTGTGTCATTTAATACATTCACAATTTTGTGCAAATATCACCTCTATCTAGTTTAATACATTTTCATACATCATATTTTTTAAACTATTCAATTTGGAATGATAGGAAACAAATTTGTTATATTACAAATGGTAAAGAAAGAGAAAGAATCAAATGTTTATCTCATCATCCCTCTGTAAGCTGTTATACTGAGTAACCAAATAGTGCATGAGAAAAAGTGGCTCCCTTTAAAAGTATTCTGAGTGATAAATCTTTTTAAAAAGAGTATCAGTTTGATATTTCATTGTTTGAAACCCTTGATGAACTAACGAATATAGCCATTGAATATGAACAGTACAAACATCAAAAAAGAAACACAGCCAGGCGTTATGTGTCTTGCAATACAAGAACATACTGCCATCTGTGGCTTTGCCAAAGAGAAAGAATAGAGACTGTCGAAGACTCTGCATTTCGCTGCCAGTTTCCCAGAAACTGCACCATGAGTACGTACTCAATGAAGTCCAGACTGTGGGAAACTCTATAGGTCAAATTCTCTAAGTTCTTCAACAATTGTAAGGAGCACAGTTTGAAGGAAAAACTTGTAGATTAATAGACTTAAAACATATAACAATTATTATTAATGAGCAAGTTCAAACATAGTGTCCTTGGATGAACATTTGGGTGATAAAATTGTAAAGAAAAGCAAGGAAATGATAACTATAGAAGTCACAGTCATAGTTACTTTGGAGAAGGCAGAAGTGTCTGTGACTGTAACGGGGCACACATAGGTACCTAAAGTTTTATTTATTGACCTGAGCAAAAGTTTTGAGAGTGTAATTTGAAAATTGAGTTTCTCAGATAAATACACAAATGGAACAGAATAGAGATCCCAGAAATAATGCTACACACCTACAACCCTCTGATTTTCAACAAAGTAGACAAAAACAAGAAATGTGGAAAGGACTCCTTATTCAATAAATGGTGCTGAGATAACTGGATAGCCATAAGCAGAAGATTAAAATGGGATTCCTTCCTTAAACCACATACAAAATTCAACTCAAGATGAATTAAAGACTTAAATGTAAAACTAAAACTATAAAAATTCTGGAAGATAACCTGGGAAATACCATTCTAGACATAGAACCTGGCAAAGATTTCATGATGAATATAACAATAACAACTGCAACAAAAACAAAAATTGACAAATAAGACCTAATTCAACTAAAGAGCTTCTACACAGCAAAAGAAACTAACAACAAAGTGAACAGACAACATATAGAATGGAATAAAATATTTGCAAAGTATGCATCTGACAAAGGTCTAATATCCAGAATCTATAAGGAACTTAAACAAATTTACAAGCAAAAAACAAACAACCCCATTAATAAGTGGGCAAAAAACATGAACAGACACTTTTCAAAAGAAGACACAGCCAACAAGCATATGAAAAAGTGCTTAACACCACTAATCATTCGAGAAATGAAAATCAAAACCACAATGAAATACCATCTCATACCAGTCAGAATGGCTATTATAAAAAGTTAAAAAAATAGCAGATGCTGGTGAGGTTGTGGAGAAAAGGAACACTTACTTTCCTGCTAGCGGGAAAGTAAATCAGTTCAGCCATTGTGGAAAGCAGTTTGGCAGTTTCTCAAAGACCTTAAAAACATTACCATTTGACCCAGAAATCCCACTATTGAGTGTATACCCAAAGGAATATAAATTGTTCTACTATAAAGAACACATACGCATGCATATGTTCATTGCAACACTATTCTCAATAGCAAAGACATAGAATCAACCTAAATGTCCATCAGTGATATATTGAATAAAATCAATATGGTACATATACACCATGGAATACTACACAGCTATATAAAAGATTATGTCTTTGGAGCACCATGGGTGGAGCCAGAGGCCATTATCCTAAGCAAACTAACACAGGAACAGAAAACCCAATACAGCATGTTTTCACTTAGAAGTGAGAGTTCAACATGGAGTACACGTGGGCACAAAGAAGGGAACACTAGACACCTGGGCCTTTGTGAGGGTGGAGGTGGGGAAGAGGATGAGGATCAAGAAAACCACCTACCAGCTACAATATATATTACCTGAGTGACAAAAATACTCTGTACACAAAACCCCTGTGACATGCAATTTACCTATATAACAAACTTGCACATGTACTCCTGAATCTAAAAGTTAAAAAAAAAAAAAAAAAAGTTTCTCCCTAAGAGCAGAAACAAGATAAAAATGCTAGCTTTCACCACTGAGATTCAACATTGCACCAATATTTCCAGCCAGAGCGATTAGACAGTAGAAATAAAGGCATCCAAATGAGAAAGGAAAAAGTAAATCTATCTCTATTCACAGGTGGTATGATCTTGGATATAATAAATCCCATAAAATCCCCCCCCAAAAAAGCTACTAAAGCTAATGAATGAATTTAGCAAGTTTCAGGATACAAAATCAAAACGCAAAAATCAGTTGTCTTTATATACAGTAGCAATGAACAATCAGAAAAGGAAATCAACAGATCCATTTACAACATCATCCAGAAGAATAAAATACTTAGGAATAAATTTAATCACTTAGGTGAAAGACTTGTACAATGAATACTACAAAACATTGCTAAAAGAAATTAAAGAGAACCTAAAGAAATGGAATAGCACCCTGTATTCATGGATTGGAAGGCATAAAATTGTTAAGATGTCGATACTCCCCAAAGCATTCTACAATCCCTACCAAAATTTCAGTATCATTTTCTTATTTTAGAAATGGAAAAGCCAATATCAGATTTATATGAAATTGTGAGGGCCTCCAAGTGGGCAAAACAATATTTAAAAAGAAGATTGAAATTAAAAGACTCACACTTCCTGATTTTGAAACTTAACTACAAATCTACAGTAATCTAAATAGCATGATATTGGCATAAAGATAGACAAATAGATCAATGGAATAGAATTTTGAGAGTCCAGAAATAAACCCACACACCTACAGCCAATTGATTTTCAGCAAACATGCCAATATCATTCAATAGAGAAAGAACAACCTCTTTAACAAATTGTTCTGAGGCAACTGAATACCCAAATGCAAAGAATTAAATTGGACCCACAACTCATATCGTATGCAAAAATTAATTCAAAATGAACAAATTATCTAAATATAAGAGTTAAAGTCATAAAACTCTTAGAAGAAAACATAGAGGTAAATCTTCATGACTTTGGATTGGGCAGTGGATTCTTAGATATAACATTAAAAGCATGAGCTTACTATATAATTCCATTTATGGTAAGTATCTAAAATAGGTAAATCTACAGAGACAGAAAGCAAATTAGTGATTACCAAAGTCTTGGGGAAGGGTAGAATGTAAAGAAACTGCTTTCTAAAATAAGAGGTTTTGATTTGGAGTAATAGAAACGTTTTGAAACTAGATAGGTAGAGGTGGTAGTTGCCAACATTGTGAATTTACTAAACGCCACTGAATTGTTCGCTTTAAAGTGATTCATTTTCTGTTATGTGAACTTCACCTCAATAAATCACTTTTTAAAATGCATTAAGCCAGTAAAACGATAACCTACAATTCCATATATAGTTCTTTACAAACTGTAAGATAGACTGATGTATAAAAGTACTCTCTTGTTGAGAGGAGAGGAAAAATGAGGAGATGTTAATTCTGAAATAGTGACTTTAGACAGAGAGAAGTCAGATTCCTTTTCTCGCTCATAGTCATTATGGAAATTATTTCAAAAAATGAAAAGTTTCCATTTCTCCCCACATATCAAATTCATTCTAACACATTTCCTCTGGCTTAGTGACAACTTGTTTAAACATGTGTTTCTTGCATTTTACAGACATACTTGGCAAGTGCAAGACAAAATCGATGCAAACAATGTGGCTTACACAACTGGGAAGCTAAGCTTTCACACTGATTATCCAGCCCTCCATCATCCACCTGGGGTAAGATGAGCTTCAACATATTTTCCACAAAGCAGGCCAATGACCGATATCTTTTTGTATTTTGAGTCTAGAAAATTACATATTTCACCAGGTAGTTTGTCTTACATAAGTTTTCTTTCTCCAAACACAATCCAAGCTCACAAAATCTTGATACCTAAATCCTAAATATCTTCACCTTCCTAAAGGAGAGAATTTCATACATTTAAAACAACAATAACAACAACATTTCTTTGTTCTTCCTAGAAATTACTATTAGCGTTTTTTTGCTTTGCCAAGACAGATTTTAAGGTAGTAGCAAATCTTGAAGTCTTTCTGTACATATATTTCTAAGAAAGTTGAGAGAAAATGGAATCAGTAAACAAAATGTAGGGTTTCCCTCCAAGTCACATGGGCATCATTCATATCCATTCACTACTGCTGCATTAAAACTCATTCTGCTATAAAGACACATACACATGTATGTTTATTGCAGTACTGTTCACAATAGTAAAGATTTGGAAGCAACCCAAATGCCCATCAATGATAGACTGGATAAAGAAAATGTGGTACATAAACGCCATAGAATACTATACAGCCATAAGAAAGGATGAGTTCAATCTTTTGCACGGACGTGGATGAAGCTGGAAACCATCATTCTCAGCAAACCAAGACAGAAACAGAAAACCAAACACCACATGTTCTCACTCATAAGTGGGAGTTGAACAATGAGAACACATGGACACAGGGAGGGGAACATCACACACTGAGGCCTGTCGGGGGGTTGGGGAGATAGGGGAGGGATAGCATTAAAAGAAATACCTAATGTAGATCACAGTTTGATAGGTGCAGAAACTACCATGGCACCTGTATATCTATGTAACAAACCTGCACATTCTGCACGTGTATCCCAGAACTTAAAGTATAACAAAAAAAAAATAACTCACTCCCTAACTTGACGGCTTAAGAAAACAGCCCTTTACTTAGCCCTTGTCTTTTCAATTTGTGCTGTATTCAGCTAGGCAGCTCCTGTCTTCAGTCACATACCTGCAATCGGTTTCTAAGTTGACTTGGGACCGACTGACTTTCCCTGAGATGGCTGGTTTCTGCTCCACTTGGTCTATTGACCACCAGTAGGTTAGCCCAAGTTTAATGCATATGGCAACTGGAAGAATTTTCAGACAGCTGCACAGCTTCTCAAGGCCTAGGCTAGTCACCTCTGCAATGTTATATTGGTCTAAGGAAATAATAAATCTAGCCCACATTCAGGAGGTGAGGAAATAGACCCCTTATGGGGGAAGCTGCAAAAATGCATTACAAACTGTGTGACTACAAGGAACAGAATAACAGTGGCTATTTTTGGAAACCATCCAACATCCCGTCTATCAGATTCCTTGTCAAGGAGGGAAATGCTCAGTGTGAAGCCACAAATCCCCAGGAGAATCTCTGGGTGGACATTCTTTCTCTACATTTTTACAAAAGTTTCATTTAACTAAATGAGCTACATTTTTACAAAACCTTCATTTTATTACACCAAAAATAAGTGGTTAGGAAACTACCTTCCTAGAGATATGCCATCCCTATTTTTAGAGCTAAATTCGACTATGTGAAATTCTATACAGATATAGAAATCTGTATCTTTAAAGGTAAATGAAAATTTGGGCAATTTTTAAGTTAACAAAGGAGAAATGGGCCAAAATCACAATTAGCCCATTTTTTTCATTATCTTCACTGAACATGTTTTATCTGCACCCTTGTTACCGATTGTTCTCACCACTATTGGCTACGCTAGTCTAGTATTTGACTTTACATGTTTTAAATTATTTTGTTGATTGTAAAACACCACATGATTTCTTTGAACTAAGTGGCAGTAAAATGACCCCTGTAGACACCTTTTGGGGTAAGGGTTGGGGGCAGGAGACACACCACGTGATTTTATTCTAAATGTGGCTCAGATTTTTCTAAAACTCTAGGGTTAAGAGCCAAATTAATCAGCTCAGCTCATCTTCCAAAGAATGATTGAGGGAGTTGGATGGAATAAGGATTAAAGAATGAGACTAGAAAACTAAAAGTTTTGTTTGAATTTTTAAGTTATCTTCTGTCTTTTAAGAATTTAAGTTTTGTTTCTGGGTTAAAATTCGAAGCTTAAGGAAAAGTGATCAAATGGCTTCATAAATGTTCCTGAAGAACAATAGAATGCGTGACTTTTTCATAGCACATTATACTATTTCAAAGCAGTTTTACTTTCATTACTTTATCTGACTCTTCTTGATATTCCTTTAAGGTAGAAACACAAGATTCGATACCTTTTTTTTTTTTTTTTTTTTTTTGAGACCGAATCTCGCTCTCTCGCCCAGGCTGCAGTGCAGTGGCGCCATCTCGGCTCACTGCAGGCTCTGCCTCCGGGGTTCATGTCATTCTCCTGCCTCAGTCTCCTGAGTAGCTGGGACTATAGGCGCCCGCCATCTCGCCCGGCTAATTTTTAGTATATTTAGTAGAGACGGGGTTTCACCATGTTAACCAGGATGGTCTCCATCTCCCAACCTCGTGATCCACCCACCTCGGCCTCCCAAAGTGCTGGGATTACAGGCGTGAGCCGCCACCCCTGGCAAGATTCAATACTTTTATAGGGTAGCATTTGATTAAGGAGGAACTTGGACTTGAACCCAGGCCTCTATATAGTTTTCTGTCACACCACACAGATCCTGAGCTGGAATTTCCAATTATTATAATTTATGTAGTAAAATAGTAAAATTTATAGATTTTATCATACTTTACAAACTTCTTAAAGACAAGAATTGACTCTTACAGTTCTTTGTATCTCAATACTTTGTATCTCAATACTTACATGCACATTGCATGTAATAGAGACGTCGTAGATATGCTATAAAGAGGCAAAGAAGTGCAACAAGCTTGTACTTGTGCCCAGTAAATAAAACTTCCAAACTAAGTGACTTGATAGGAGATTTTTAAATAACAGATGATTCCTAAAATGTCTAGATTCTACTAGAATAATAAAATATAGGCAACCTGTTTGTACTGTTGTTCAAATTTCCATTTTGACTTATTCCAGGGGAGTTGTGCCAAGGTTTGATATTTTCAATAACAAATAGAACAAACCAATATATTTTTCTGTACAGATGAAATAATCTGGAAAATGAGTTACCTGTTGAGAGTTCAGTTTAATCGATTTGGATTATGTGGGGCAGAGATAAGACACCATATCTTTAATGAAACAGAGATTTTACTTCACTCACTGTCTTTGCAGAAGTCACATGCTGCATAAAGTAACATTTAGAAGGAAAATATTTTGGGTTCTGAATGACTCACATGAAGTAAAATTGTGTTTTATACATGACAGGCATATATTTGCCTTTTAACCTAGCAATAAAAGTTTTATCAGTCTCCATCATCTTTTTTCTGTTGGAAGATTGTATTAAAAGTGTAACTGTACAAAAGAAAGTATTAACGGGCCTTGATATATGTAAATAACATCAGCTAATCTTTTTAAAAATTAGCATTTGAAATATTCTGTCAGTTCATGATGGCAAAATCTAAAAGGATTTAAAAAACACTGTGATCCTCCAAAAACAAAGTTATGCTATTGTTTTGCTACTCTGACCAGTTTCTTCCTCAAAAAAAAAAAAATTCATAATCCTATATAACACCACTGGCCTAATACTTTGCAGCTCAGTTCCGACTACATTACTTTCGTATTCAAAAGGCTTCAGTGAATTCCCTCTATGCACAAGTACAAAAGCCCTTCATCTGATATTTAAGACTCTCCATCATGAGGCCTCAAATTGCCCTTCCAACCTGATTCACTCTTTCTATTTATGGCCCTCTGCTGTAGCCAGACGTTTTATTACCCAGTGAACTGTGCATTTTTGCACATCATTATTTCTGTCACCTGATTTGCTTTCTCGTTCTATTCTGCATAACCCAAATCTCATCCATTCTCCTTTGTCTAACTTACCCACCTCTTCCCTTGGAAATCCTTCCCTGCCTACTCTACCATCAAGTGCTCCATCTCTGCAGCTCTTACAAGCTGTGCTTTTTGTTTGCTAATGAGCATTATCATGCCTGCATCTATGTCTTCAACTGTAACATGTTTGAACCATACAGTATTGATTATAAGCAACTTTTTTCTTCCCAACTGTTTTCCGATAAGAGAGACAACAACAAAAAAAGGTTTGTTGGCTTTGGTTTGTTCATAGCCTTTTGAATCTTTAATACAGTATCAAAAAACGGTGCATGCGTATTATTTATTTTATTGAAGATTATTTAATTCTAATAATTAAAATTTAATTTAATATTTATTTAATAATGCATATTTTCTTTTTGTAGGTTCAGCTTCTTCACTGCATAAAGCAAACAGTCACAGGGGGTGATTCAGAAATTGTAGATGGGTTTAATGTGTGCCAAAAGCTAAAAAAGAATAATCCTCAGGCATTTCAGATTTTATCCTCTACCTTCGTGGACTTTACAGACATTGGAGTGGATTACTGTGATTTTTCTGTACAATCAAAACACAAAATTATAGAGTAAGTACTACTTATAAATTTACCATAGCAATAAAACAATTGACAGCAAAACTACATTAATCTAAAGTTTAAACAGAACAAAACTTCAGTGAACTTCAGAGCTTTATTTTTATTAACATTTAACCCAATTTTAGAGTGATAGCATTTTCACTATAATATTTTTTAACAAATTACATAAAATTTATTCCTAATCAATATTAGAGGAAAAGTAACTAAGATTTCACGTATACTTCATTTTTTGAATATAAGTTCTGCATAGCTATAATCAATGTAATTATACTAGTCAGAAGGCTTTTGGCCAGAAGTGAAAGAATATAATTCAAAATAGGTTGATCCGAGAGTTAAACACCTGATATTGGTCCCTTTTTTCTTCTTAGCTTTGCAATCTTCTATGTTAGCTTTATTTTCAAAGATGATCAGCAGAAGCTCCAAGTTTTCATTGTCCTTAGAGCTAGTAATCACACCACAAAGAACACTTTTATTTCCCAATACCTACAATAAAGCTAGATGACCCACTCCCTAATTTCTGTCCAAGTCTATCCCTGAATCAATCATCATAGTCAATGGGTTAGTGAATCCTGATTGTCTATGCCTGGATCACATGTTCAACTCTGGAGCAGGGTCAGCCTCATCTGAACCACATGGACTGAGAATGAAACAGGGAGACTCCCCAAAGAGATGCTAATCCAACAAAGATCATATATTACCTACACAGAACATTTTGTGTTCTCCCTTTCTTTTTATTAAATATTATTTTATCATGATTTTTCCAAGTACCTACAAAGGCCACAAATTTATCCTTTTATTTGCAAATTATCTTACATTTTGTTTCTACAACAGTTTATTTAATAATACCTCAATTAATTTTGGTAGGGGGGTATAATTTTAGAATTGAGTTTAAATTTTTCCATTAAGAGAAACAGCCAAATGATATGAAAATAAACTCATTTAGAAAATAATTAAATCCCCAGTACATTAATTTATTCATTCAACAAATATTTATTGAGGCCAGCCACTTTTCTTGGTACTTGGAATACATTAGTGGACAAAACAAAGATTTCTCCCCTCATACAGCTTATACTCTAATGGGGGAGGGAAATTTTAAAGATTTTTAAACAGATGAGCATATTATAATAAATGTTAAAAACTGTTAAGTGCTTAAGAAAAAAAGGAAAAGCATAGCAAGATGGGAATCTGTAGGGCTTAGCAAGGATGGAACTTGCATTATTAAGCAGTGTGGTGAGGGAAAGCTTTACTGAGATTTGAGCAAACACTCAAAGGAGTGAGGGAGTTTTCAGAAGAGAAGCAGTTTCCCAAAACTGCTAGAACAAAAGTTCTAAGAGGGTCCTAAGAACATGTCTGCGGTGTTCAAGGAACAGCAAGCAGACCAGTGTGACTGGAACAGAGTGAAGGAGACAAGTATTAGGGGAGGAAGTCGGATGGGGACAAGTTCCTGTAGAGTCTTGTTAGCAAATTATAACAGTAACATTTACTCTGAGTGAAACAAGAAGCTGCTGCAAGATCCTGATCAAAGGAAAGACTTTTATATTTATGTAAATTTAGTTATATTTTAAATGGGTCACCCTGACTGCTAGAAAGAGCAATGATAGTAGCAGGAAGACCAGCTAGGAAGCTAGTGCATGACTCCAGACTAGCAATGGTGGTGCCTTGAACATGAGTGGCTGGAGTGACAGCAGTGGTGGTTTGGAGAAGGGACAGTTTTTGGTTACATTTTGCATGTATAAACAGATCGTTTTCCTGAAAGATTGGAGGAAGCGTCTGAGAAAAAGATAGACGCCGAGAATAAAATTCTAGTTCAGAATAAACCGGAGACATTTTCTGAGAGTTCACTCATCAAGGTGAAAAGGAAATAACTGGAGACTCTTAGTTAATAATGTGACAGGTTTTTATGTTTTTATGTTTTTTGTTTTTTGCTTTTTTTTTTTTTTTTTTTTTTTGAGACAGAGTCTCGCTCTGTCGCCCAGGCTGGAGTGCAGTAGTGTGGTCTCGGCTCACTGCAAGCTCCGCCTCCTGGGTTCATGCCATTCTCCTGCCTCAGCCTCCCGAGTAGCTGGGACTATAGGCGCCCACCACCACACCCCGCTAATTTTTTTTTTTTTTTTTTTTTTTTTTTGCATTTTTAGTAGAGACAGGATTTCACCATGTTAGCCAGGATGGTCTCCATCTCCTGACATCATGATCCAACCACCTCGGCCTCCCAAAGTGCTGGGATTACAGGCGTGAGCCACCATGCCTGGCCAACGTGACAGTTTTAACTAGTCAAATATTACCTTAAAATTCGTGACAAATCAAAATTTTGTTGAGACACAATACAGATTCTGCAAGCTTAGTGAACAGAGGTAAGAAACATAGCTATAGATTAGATTAACTGAATGTCCACTGTGTGGCTCATGACTTGGCTTTGATATTTTCTGAAGTAAAATTTCAAAATTTGGCCATCTGTGAGGTCTCAGGAATAACCCCCTGGAGAATAAATATCAAGTGGTTAACATTAATTCACTTAAAAGTATATTTTCAACAACAGGAAATGAAACAAAGCGTTCTCAGTTAACAGAGGGCCTCCATCTCCTAAGTGTTTGGGTTAATTTAATTTACTTTGCAATTAAAATTTTAAATTTGTATGTCCTAGTACAAAAATGTCTTTTATGTTGCTGACTGAATTAGTTATAATTCAGTACAAAGAAAAATAAACCAATAAAGAAACGAGCAAAAATAATGACTCAACTATCCTATCAATTACAAATTCAATCTCGTAAATTCAGGTCTTTTACCTGCCAGCTGTGTAATCTCTCATGTGATTATTTACCCTTACTGATCCACAGTATATTTTCCAGTTTAAAAAAAACGAAAACAAAAAATACTACCACACATGATTGAAGTAGGAATTGCAGAGTTAATATATGGAAGCCCCTACTATTGCGCCTAGTTTAGAAAATGCAAAATAAATTTTAGCTAGCTATAATATGCATGAAGTCCAACACACTCACTGGGGAGAGATTTCTATTTCAGGTCTGAGTTTCTAGAAACCAAAGCAAACAGAATATAATCAGTTACAAGGCAAGATCCTTTTGAAGTCTGAAATAAATTTTTCCTGCAGATCCTCATAAATTACAACATGGTAGACAACACTGTAGTGGCATTCCCATAACAAATGCAAGTTCCATAAAACATTGTATCTATCAATGAGGCAGAATGCTGCCACTAATGAGGAGTACTCACAGCACAAACTGTAGAAGATCATTTTAAAGTCCTTTCTTTGTTTTTTTGTTGTTGTTGTTGGCATCATTGATAATGTTTTGCTTTTGCTGGTTCGCAGCCACTATGTTGTTGGTTTAAGTTTAATTAATTTGTCCTTTATGTATAGCTAATATATAGCCAGTTACTCCCATTTTTGTGGCTTTTTACCTTTACTCAGCATGCAAACTTACATTAGACCTTGTTGTTCTGTTATTAGGCATCAGATTTCTTGCTAACATTCAATTTTGCATTATAGGCTGGTCTTCAAGGTACCAGCTACCCATCTCCTCTAACATTCTTCAATCCTCAGAATAATGTCCCCTCTATATCTTATAACAAAATTTGCTTTCCATTCCTCTATTATTGCTGAGAATGCTAAATTATAAATTTGTGTCTTGTTTTCTCAGGTAAACAGTAGGTAAAAGCAAGCAGGGACTCTGTTACACTCTAAACACAAAAAAAAAGTTGATTACTTTTCTATATAGGTAAACTCTTTAAAATGAAAACCTAATCTAGTATACCATGAGGCATCCAATTCTGATTGTCATTACATTTATTAATCACAAAATTCCTTTCACTGGTACATGAGGATATACCCAAGGACTCTAGAATAGTTAGCTCAAAATTAGCATAACTATTCAAATCAAGGAGCTATGGTAATAGTGGGAAAAAAATAAAGCAGATCTTGAGGGTGACTGAAACAGATGACCCCCCAGAAGTTCCAAAGTCATGACATCCTTTGGTGGATGACACAGAGGATAATATTATATGTACAGAACACATAACAAGAACAAAAAAAAAAAGAAGAAGAAGAAAAGTGGGTCAGAAGCCATAAGGCTAGAATCTTGAAGGTAATATCAAAAGGCAAATGGCCTCAGAAACCATGACAGAGGTCTTAAACCAGCAGCATGAACTCTAAGAGGGTAATTGAAAGGTCGTGCACTCTCTGTTCCACTAAATCCTAGAGGTCTTTTCTACTGACTTACCTTCTATCTGATTCTTTGTACACAAAGCTGTATCCAAAAGGCTCAGAATTCTTGATTTATGTGAAAGCATGTGGAAGCGGGTAGGGTACTGCATTACCTAGTGAGTCACATTTGTATTGTTATTAATACATGTAAATTTACGTTTTAAGTATCTAAGAGCCTTTTTGAAAGCCTGTTCCTTCCTTTTACTTTCTTTCCCAGTGTGGGTTCAATAGGTAGTCTTCAGGCCTTACCCAATAAGCAAAGAATTGGTGCTAATGACCAACTGTTGCGTTTACCATTACAATTGCCATTTGGCCCAAAGCCACCATGCACAAGGGGCCCTAATAGTCACAATTTGTACTTCACTGTCAATGGCATCTTTCCCCATTTGCTGATAATATTCACCAAATGTAACCCAGACCCCAAACCAAGGTCACCAAACCCAGGCATATGTGATAATGCGTTTGGTCTGACTGACCAAGCCTGGGCCCTGGTCAGTTGTTGGTTCTCATTACCACTTCCTGCGCTTGTCCTTCTAGGATGCTGCTCCCGGGAGTAATCCTAGGCACGTTGCCACCATCCTTGTCCACCTTCAGTTTGCATGCCTTCATCCTGTTTCTACCTAAAGAAAAGATCAAGTTGATCGACACTATAAGACTGTCTGAAGGTCCACCTTCCCAATAAGCTATAAAAAAGTTTCCTCTTTTTGCCTCTGTATCTGAGTGATGTTCATGTCTTGCTAATTATAACCACCAAAGCTCAAATCTAAGAAATAATGTTCTTTCCCTATTTATTTATTTATTTATTTTTGAGACAGAGTCATACTCTGTTGCCAAGGCTGGAGTGTGGTGGTGCGATCTTGGCTCACTGCAACCTCTGGCACCTAGGTTCAAGCAGGTGCCTGCCACCACGCCCAAGTAGGTGGGATTACAGGCATGTGCCACCATGCCCAGCTTTTTTTTCTGTGTTTTTAGTAGAGACAGGGTTTTGCCACGTTGGCCAGGCTGGCCTTGAACTCCTGACCTCAACTGCCTCACCCACCTTGGCCTCCCAAAGTGCAGGGATTACAGGTGTGAGCCACCATGCCCGACCTTCTTTCCTTATATTAAAAGCTGTATTGCCTTACATTGGCATGGCCATAATCCGTATTTTAAGAAAGAGAATAGAGATCACAACATTAAGAGCTCTCAAATTACTTAAAAACAAAACAAAAAAACCTTAGTGCCCTCCCAAGGTACTAAAAAATATAGAGAGTGACATGTGCAACAAATATTTATTAACTGCCTGTTATGTCCAGGCTCTATGTTGAGTGCTAGGAATACAACATTAAATGAGATATAGCACTGTCTTCTGGAAGCCTCAATACTAAGATAGGTAGGATGAGTAAATAGATGGAAAGAATATACCTCAGGCTAGTCCCTTCTTTTCTCATGCTTCAATTTTCCCACCTGTAAACTAAGGATTGAATTAGAATCATGCATTTCAAACCATTTTAAAAATAGAATTTTCTTCCCATCATACCCCCCAAATAAAACCATCACACTTAAAACCTTAATAAATGAAACACATAGAACAATTGACCTATAAATTTGTGACATGAAAGGATTTTAATACCTGTTTCAAATAACAAAGAATGAATGACTTTAACCAAGCATAACAAAATTTTTAACTTGAATCTCTCAGTAATACTTATTTTAATTTAAGTTGAATTCTCCTGGCACTGAAGTAGTAAGATTTAGAAAAAAATCTAAATGAATGAATGAAAAAACAAGGAATACATTGTACCACAGGTAGCCTTAAGATCTTCTGTACATGTATTTGGATTTTGTAATATGGTGTTTCAAAAATATCTTTGAAGAGGAATTGACCCTTATCAATGTAAATAGATATTTCATGAATTATATGTTAACTTTTTCTCTTAATAAAACAGGTTAGATGATAAAGGCCAAGTGGTTCGCATCAACTTCAATAATGCAACTAGGGACACAGTATTTGATGTGCCTGTTGAAAGAGTTCAACCTTTTTATGCTGCTCTGAAGGAGTTTATTGACCTCATGAACAGCGAAGAATCCAAGTTTACCTTCAAGATGAATCCAGGTCAGTGAATACATTTTCTCAAACAACCAAAAGCATGGATTTTCTTCAACCTTAACCATCTAGAATTATATCCAGAGCAGTTTTTCTTAGGTATCACATAGAACACCGATAACAAAATCTTGATGAACAACTGACTTGCTTAAGTAGTGGACTCCTGGCCCTCATTGAGGCTTACACTTAATTATTCTATCATGATAAACAAATAAAAATATCCTCATGATTCTTACTCTTAACACACACAAGTAATGCTTACTCATTGGGCTTACTAGTGGAGACAGTACTACCTGAAATAGAGTAGTACCTAAAGTATTCCAGTTACTTGAAATTAAAAAAGCAGAAAGCATTATATTTTTTCTAGACCATCTCTACTCAGTAAAGTGCCATCAAACCTGAGGCTTTTGGCATCGACAGTAAAAGGCGTAATTTCTCTCTGCTGTTGATTTGGCCAAATGGAAGATTCTTTTCCTTTGTATATACTTTTAATTGATCTTTGGTATAATAAGTTAATATGAATCTCCATAAATCCATTGCCATGCAGTCACAGCAGGTTAATTTTTAAAATGGCAACATATAAAATGAAAACATTATGGGGGGAAAAAATACAAAAAAATACAAGTTAGAATCCAAGCTTCAACTATTTAATGGCAGTGTAGTTTTGGGTAAATTCCTCAATTTTTAAAAGCTTTAGTTTCTTCATGTGTGAAAAGATAAGAGAGTACTTTCTTTTCAGGATTCTTATAAGGTTTAGAAATAATGTTACATAAAATACTAGGCACACAGAAGACAAACCAAGAATGTCACTATCCTTTTTATTTTCTGAAGCTGTTAAACTGAGAAGAAACATTTCTTTTTCTTTTCTTCTTTTTTTTGGGGGGGGGGTTTTGTTTTTTTTGTTTTGTTTTGTTTTTTGTTTTTGGGACCGAGTCTCGTTCTGTCGCCCAGGCTGGAGTGCAGTGGCCTGATCTCGGCTCACTGCAAGCTCCACCTCCCGGGTTCACGCCTCAGCCTCCCCAGTAACTGGGACTACAGGCACCTGCCACCACACCCGGCTAATATTTTTTGTATTTTTAGTAGAGACAGGGTTTCACCATGTTAGCCAGGACGATCTCGATCTCCTGACCTCGTGATCTGCCCACCTCAGACTCCCAAAGTGCTGGGATTACAGGCGCGTGAGCCACCGCACCAGCCGAAGAAACATTTCTAATTAGATATGGATCAGTCAAAAAGATACAGATGTTTTACACAGAGATAATATTTTAAGTAAGAATGATTAAAGTACCTTCAGGAGACTACCAGGCTAGGCAGTTGAATTGTCATAAGGTCTAAAGCGGTTTGCATCCAGTGGCCTGATTTGTGTGGAAAAGTAAATGTGCAGTTTCATGTAAAGAAATAAGCGATGATTCTTGATGTGAACCAAGTAGCAGCTGCGTTTTGCATGTTACATTTTCTAGCTCTGTAAGTCATTTAAACGCACAATTATTCATACTGAAAAAAATCTTTTCTTTAGGTGACGTGATTACTTTTGATAACTGGCGCTTACTTCATGGCCGACGTAGCTATGAAGCAGGAACTGAGATATCCCGCCATCTAGAAGGAGCTTATGCTGACTGGGATGTGGTCATGTCAAGGCTTCGTATCTTAAGGCAGAGGGTCGAGAATGGAAACTGAAGTCTCCTGTAGATAATTTTAGTAAGATTCCAATGAGTATATTTTGTGACATATGACACATTATTCACAGACCATGATTTTGTCATTTACATATAATTTCCTTAACAATGAACATGTAACTTCTCTCACAAGGGTACTCTTTGTAATCATATACAATGTCAGCTTTTTAGATGTTTCACCACTCTTTTGCAAATAAAGCATCTTTTCTGCTCTGTTGCATGCCTACTCTAATTTCTTTTGCCCATATATGAGTATCTCCAGAATGTCTACAAATAATTTTTGTAGCAAATGGAACATTTCTTCAAATAAGCCTTTCGTTTCAAATAAAACTTGTCTCAAAACATGCTTCTACCCTGTTGTCTGTAGGATCTCAATTTGCAAGACTACACATGACCATGTTTAGCATGCTTGGAAAAAGGGTTTATATTTCCAAAGATCTGTTGTGTGCACTTTTATTATAGAATTCTATTATCCAAATTTCCAGACCTCACCAATTTAGTGATTCCGACATTTTCTTTTACTACCTAAATTATGACATCGAAATATGATTACTAAAGAGAAAATCTAGTCTCACTAATTTTTTTTTTTTTTTTTTTTTTTTTTTTTTTTTTGAGACAGAGTTTCCCTCCTGTTGCCCAGGAGAGCAATGGTGCGATTTCAGCTCACCGCAACCTCCACCTCCCGGGTTCAAGCAACTCTCCTGCCTCAGCCTCCCACGTAGCTGGGATTACAGGCACCTGACACCACACCCAGCTAATTTTTTGTGTTTTTAGTAGAGACAGGATTTCACCGTGTTGGTCAGGCTGATCTCAAACTCTTGACCTCAGGTGATCCGCCGGCCTCGACCTCTCGAAATGCTGGGCTTACAGAGGGGAGCCACTGCGCTCGGCCTAGTCTAATTTTCTCTTGTCCCGAATAAATACTCCCAGCCACTGTCAGTATTGCTTCCATGTGTCTGTGAATCAGATCTCCTCATTTCTTGTTTTTGACTAACAACTGGAAAAGGAAAAACTAAGAGATATGTACTACTTATGAATAACATGATGTCTGCAAATCTCTGGACAGCTTTACCTGTTGGTCCCAGCTTCCTCCATAGTCACTGCCTTGCCCTAGTGATGGAAGACAGGTGTCACTGCCAGCAATGGAAGTCCTACTCTTATTGAATCCAGTCTCTCTCTACCCCTGCCAAGAAGCCTTAGCATTACCATTTGCTGAAATCCTGGTAGTTCATAAATTTTTGGACCTAATCAAGCTTCCTGTTCAAAAAGTCTTAATTATTGTCACCATTGCAGAGCTCTCTACCTGTTGCCTCAAGACCAAGTGAAAACATTACTTCCATTGTTGTTTTGACTTTTGCTCCACATCCACTTCAATTTCCACAAAGTGTGCCCATTGCATGGGGAGTCTAGATGAAAACCACCTTTAGCCCATGTGGGCACACCACTCTGACACTTTGAATTCTGGTATGAAGTCCACATCTCCAGTCAAGACTCCTCCTTCCCTTATAACACCGCCCCTTTCTGGGGTCCTCATTGTCCTTTTCTATCATCTGGTCTTGATTTGGTCTACTGTAGTATATCACACATTTGATTCCTTTGAACTACAAAGGGAATGAGTTGGGTTCTCAATCCTATACCTCCTAAAATGCTCCTAGAATAAAAACAAGTAAATTCAAGAGGCATGGCCTGGTTCTAAAACACAACATTCAATACCTAAAAACAAATAATTTTCTGGAGTGACCCTAGATTCATCCATTCATAGCATCTAAACCCAAGGCACTTGCCCAGCTAAAGTGACTTCTTATACTTCTACTTATTTGACAGATATTTATCACATATCTAATATATGTCAGGCACTCTGCTAAAAGAAGAATACAAAAGGACTTGAAATGTACCTTCTTAGAGTCTGGTAGGGGAACAGATAAGGATATAGATTATAATGTGCCATGTTAACAGAATGACCTCCAGGAAGGCAACCAAACCAGACTGGGAATGCTAAGAAAACCTTCAGTCTGATTTGAATTATAAAGATTCACAGTAGTTTTCCAGGCAAAGATGGTGAAATGACTCCAAGTTAAAGGGCAGAAGAGGCACAGAGAATTGAGAGTGGAAACATGGCATGTGTTGACTTGCAAGTGAAAGAAACAGATTACGATGTAATGTGAATTCTGGGCTTGTATGCCTAGGTTCAAACCATAATAATGAATCAGTTCATAAGTCTTTGGACAAATAACTGTTACTGTTCCCCTTAAGCCTCATTATTTCTATCTATAAGTGAAACTAATAACAGTTCTTATCCCATTACATTTTTATGAGGATTAAATGAAAGTTCATGTAAAGTAGTGTTTTCTCAAATTTCTCGGCTGATAACTCCTACCCATGGTGCTTTTGTAAAAAATACATCTTCCCAGATCATTCCCTGAGGATTATGATTCAATGGATCTGGAATGAGGACCAGGAATTCCATTCCATTTTTAGCAAGGATCCCAGGTGATATGCATCATCAGTGAAGTTTGGAAAATACTGATATAAAACATTTAGCATAGTTCCAGGATGAGGGTTAGTACTCAATAGACATTAACTATAAATTAGTTATAAAAGCAGAGTTTGCAGAGGAAGAGGGTGATTTCGGATGAAAAGGGATATATGAAGGTAGAAGCAGAAACAATGATCAAGTCATGAAATGTCTAAATGCATGTTGCATTAAGGAGTTAGTATTTCATCTTGAAAGCAATTAGGAGCCATTTAAAGGTTTTTAAGCAGCAAAGTGCCTTGATTAGATATTCATTTCTTAAAGATTCATCTAGCTTCACAGTGAAGGGAATTGTAAATGGGCAAGAGAAAAGGCCATAAATCTACTTATGAGGTTACTACAGGAAGCCAGATGCAAAATTAAGGAGCACTGAATTAGAATACTAGAAGAGGGAGTAGAGAGATACTTAGAAGGCAAAATCTAGAGGACTTGACCCACTGCATGTAAAGAATGAGGGAGATGTCTAACTTGTTGTCCTATCGGTTTATAGTTAGGAGAAATGGGTTGTGCACCATAGTAGGACCAAGCTTGTTCAGCAATAAAATCAATTTTGAACAAACTGAGCTTGAGTTGCCACTGAGCTATTCCATCTGACAGTTGGATATATGTGCACATAGACTACGGAACAGAAATCTGAATTAGACATCCACACTTGCAAAGTATATAGATGGTAGTTGAAATCATCATTTGTTTTCATGGAGACATTTAGTGATGTGACCAAAGTCACCTCCCTAATGGTTTGATGATAAGCTAATGATATTGGCCTGGCTTATAGAATCAGTTAAACTCAGAATCAGAGAAGGCTTATATTCAAAATCAGATGAATCTCTTACATATTATATTTTGTCTCTAAAAAAACAGCATTTCATTACTCTACCCCATGGTCTGGCTGTTTCCTTCTCTATCGCAAATATTATTTCTGTCCTGGAAAGGAGAGACAGAAGGTTTGGATGCAGTTAAACAATTTCTAAAGTGTTATATAGGACATGACATATTATGGGCTACAGCACCTGGTGCTAACTGAAGATGATTAGGTTTCCTGGATATAATTGTCTAAAGATTTGACTTCTCTCCAAACTCATAATAGACCTGATGTAAGTTGGCTTAGAATTTACCCCTATTTGACAGTATGGATTCTTACTCTCTGTTCTGGATTCTTACTCTCTGTTCCATTTCTCTGATTTGACTTAGAGAATGTTAGCTACTTGGCTAGTTCATCAAAATAACTCCACGGGTTACCAGAATTACATGTCACAAAGTATTTTCATTGGTCTCTACTTCTCTCCCCAGTCAACCATTAAAGGGCCGGCAAACGAATATTGGTATAAAGCATTTAAACAAACAAAAAAAAGAAATTCTATAGAAAAACAAGGTGATGCTGAGGGTAATTGCTCTTCAGGAATTTAAACTGTGAAACAAGAGGTATTTTATAAACAAAAATATTCCTTTATGTTAAATAACATTTTGAGGAGGGATGTGAACCAAAATGTCTTGCAATGAAAATGTGATTTGGTTGGACTTTATGGTTTGGAGCATACCTCTGAGTCTCTGCACAATTTTTCCAGCTGTCTGGAATACCCTACTCTACCACCCTTTATGCCTGGAAAACTCCCCTTCTTCCTTCAAAGTTCAGCCTAAGATTGGTCAGCAAGATGATAAAGCAGGAGGTTTCCCACTCATATCCCTCCACAGCAACTATAATTTGGCAGCCATCAACAGACAAAAGTGCCTTTGTAGAAGCTTTGGGAACCAGGTAGGAGGTTTGAAATCCAGCGAAGCTTAAGACCAAAGAGGGCTGTTTTGAGAAGGCAAGTCTAGGTATAGGGCTCACTGACCATGGTACTAGCTAAAGACCCCAAACAGCCCCCATCTTCCTACGGACTTAGATACACACCTGTTTCGCATTGGTCTTGCCAGCAGTACCATCTGCCAAGGGACCCAGGAGAAGTCACACCCCCACTCCATCCCTTAGATAACAGGCCTGCTGACCACAGTCAGCTGAGGACACCGAAGCAGCCTGTGACCCAGCTCCAGTCTTGTGACCCACCAGGACCCATGCCCTGGAGGCAGACTTGCCCACCTCAATCCCATAGCAGATCTTGAAACAACCCTGCAACTTGACTCCAGCCCCTCTCAGTTGTAGACCAAGAATGGTCCCCCTCTGCAGGGACCTGCCAAAAGACATACCCATTCATGTCCCAAGAAGCAGGTCTGCCAACTTCAGTCAGACTGCAGATCCTGAAGCAGCCCTAGAAAATGACTCCCCTGAGCCCAGCAGGTGGCATACATAACCGTACACCTGGAGGCAGACATACAGACTATACTCTCAGATATAGACTCTGAAGCAGTACTATAACTTGATTCCAAGCCACCCTGCCCAGGAACCCACCCAGAAACTTACCTAGTAAACTGGTAAAAGCCATCCAAGGGACCTGGCAGGAGCCTCAACTGTCTGTCTGTAAACCAGATAGCATGCCAGCTGCCCACGAACCTAATTGTTGCAGACCCTGAAGTAGGTCCTGTCCCAGCTGCAATCTTACTGGCCCAGGTCCTGGAGGCAGTCCAGTCTACCCAGAGACCAGACAGGTTTCATATCTGACCAACCTCTGGTAATAGGACTACCAATCACTGAATCCACGATAGACCCATCAGCAGCCATGCAAACTAACCCCAACAGGCAATCCCATCAGGGCAAGGACCCAACAGGAAAAGGTCTTTACCTGCCAAACAGTCTGTAAGATTTGTAAGGTTACCTTACAAACCAGTCTATAAAAATTGGAAAAGGCGTTTCTTCCTTCAAATGCACAGACACCAATACAAGGCTAGATGAACCACAGTGAATGCAGGCAAATATGTTATCACTAAAGGAAATTAAAGTTTTAGTACTCAACCCCAGAGAAATGAAGATCTATCAATTTTCTGATGAATAATACAAAGTAATCATCTAAAAGAAGCTCGACAAGATGCAAGAAGACAGGATAGATGACTAAACAAAATCAGGAATAAAACACATGTACAAAATTAGATGTCTAATAAAGAAATGGAAACCATAAAAAAGACCTAAAAAGAAATCCTGAACTAAAGAACACAATGACAGAGTTGCAAAGGCAACAGATAACTTCACCAGCTAACTCAATAGTGCCAAAGAATCAGGAAACTTGAAGACAAGTCATCTGAAAATAGCCAATGAGAGGAACAACAACAACAGAAAAAAAGAATGAAAAAGAAGGAAGGGAGCATATGGAACTTAAAGGACAGCATCAAGCAAACAAACATATGCATTGTGGGAGTCCAAGAAAGAGAAGAATAAGAGCAGTAGAAAGCTTATTTAAACAAATAATGTCTGAAAACTTCCCAAATCTTGGTAGGGATATGGCTATCCATATTGATGAAGTTCAAGCATCTTTACCTCAAAGAGGATTACACCAATATACATTACAATCAAATTGTCAAAAATCAAAGACAAAGAGAGAATCTTGAAACCAGCAAGAGAACAGCAACTGCAGCCTACAAGGGAACCTCCATAAAACTATCAGCAGACTCCTAGCAGAAATCTTACAGGCCAGGAGAAAGTGAGATGATATATTCAAAGTGTTGGGGCTGGCAGAGATGTGGAGGAGATATCAATCATAACTACCATACCCATCAAAGCTGTCCTTCAGAAATGAAGAAGAGATAAAGTAATAGAGGCAAACATGACATTCTTAGACAAACAAAAGCTGAGAAAATTCATCACCATTAGACCAGACTACAAAACATGCTAAAGGGAGATCTTCAAGGTGAAATTAAAGGACACTAAGTAGCAACATGAAAACATAAGAAAGTACAAAATTCACTGGTAAAGGCAAATATATGGTCAAATTTGGAATATTTGAATACTATAAATAGTGGTGCATAAGTCATTTTTAAATCCAGTGTAAAAGTTAAAAGATAAAAGCATTAAAAATGCTTACAGCCATAATAATTTATTAATACATGCAGAATATTTTTTTAAAAACATATCAATAACATAAAATGTGAGGGGTAAAGTAAAAGGTAGAATTTTAATATGTAATTGAAGTTGTTATCAGTTTAAAATAGACCGTTATACCTGTAAAATACTTTATGCAAGCCTCATGGTACTCACCAAGAAAGCCTCTAGAATTTCAGCATACACCTATAGGTAATCAACATGTCACAAAGGAAGACAGAAAAAGAGTAAAAAATAACTACAAACAGAAAACAATTTTTTAAATGGCAGTCGTTTTTTACCTATAAATAATTACTTTAAGTGTAAATTGATTAAATACTCCAAAATACATAGAGTTACTGAATCGATTAAATAACAGGACCCAATTATATGTTACCTAGAAGAGACTCAATTTACCTTCAGGCTTTAAGTGAAGAGATGACAATAATATTACACGCAAATGGTAACCAAAAGAGAACAAGGTTGGCTATACTTAGACAAGATGAAAAAAAGTTAAAACTGTTTCCTTGTGTAAACGAGATGATCTTATACATAGAAAACTCTAAAGACTTCACATAAAAATTGTTACAACTAATAAACAAATTTAGTAAATTTGCAGGATACAAAATCAGCATACAAGAAATTAGTCACATTTCTGTGCACTAATAATGAACTATCTGAAAAATAAATTAAGAAGATAGACCTATTTACAACAGCACTAAAAATAATAAAATACTTAAGAATGAATTTAACCAAAGAGGTAAGAGATCTGTATACTGAAAACTGTAAGACATTGATGAAAGAAATAAATATTAAAGAAGACACAAACACTAAAAACAATCCTAAAATTCATAGGTAGCAACAAAAGGCCCTAAATAGCCAAAGCAATCTTGAATAAGAAAAACAAAGCTGGAGATATCACACTTCCTGATTTCACACTGTATTACAAAATTATGTAACCAAAACAGTATGGTACTGGCATAAAAACAGACACATTGATAAAAGAACGTAACACAAAGTCCAGAAATAAACCCAGACACATAAGGTCAACAAATCTTTGACAAGGACCCCAAGAACACACATGGGGAAAGGATAGTCTCTTCAATAAGAGGTGAGTCAGATACGGCAGAAATGTTGGAACTATTAGACCAGGAGCTTTTTTATGATTAATATGCCCTTGTAATAGAAAAAAAGTAGGCAGCAGGCAAGCACAGATGGATAATGTAAAGAGAGAGATGGAAATTCACAGAATCAAAAAGAAATACTGGAGATAAAAACAACTATAACAGAAATGTATAACACCTATGATAGGTTCATTAGTAAACTGGACATGACTGAGGAAAAAAAATCTCTGAGTTAGAGGACATAACAATAGAAACTTCCCAAACTGAAAAATAAAGAGAAACAACTTATTAAAAAAAAATAAACAGAACAGAATATCCAGGAACTGTGGGACAACTACAAAAGGCGTAATGTGTAACAGGAATATGAGAAGGAGGAGAAAGACTGAAAGGAACAGAAGCAGTATTTGAAGTGATAATGACTAATTTCTCCAAATTAATATCAGATGCTAAACCAGAAATCCAAGAAATTCAGAAAACAACAAGCCGCATAAATCCCAATAGCAACAAAAACTACACCTAGGCATATTATATTCAAAGTTTGAAAATCAAAAATAAAGGAAGAAACCTTGTTAGAAGTCAGAGGGAAGAAAACTACCTACAGAAAAGCAAGGATAAGAATTACATCATACTTATCTTCAGAAATCATGCACACAAACAAGCAAGAAGACAGAGAAGTGGAATATTTAAGTGTGAGAGAAAGAAAAACATCAGCCTAGAATTCTGAACCCAGAGAAACAATCCTTTAACAGCGAAAAAGAAATAGAGACTTTCTAAAACAAAAATTGAGGGTATTTGTGGCCAGTAGACCTGCCTTACAAGAAATGTTAAAAGAAATTCTTCAGTGAGAAAGAAAAAGATGTAGGCCAGAAACATAAAAAATGAAGAGCACCAGAGAATAAGTAAGTGAAAGTAAAATAAAACATCACTATACCTTGAGCGGTAAGTAGGTTCTCAAGTGTTTGGTTACATGAATCCATCAGTCAATGTCTCTGATGAGAATCAGCTTTTGCCAGCTTTAGTTAGAACATGAACTAACTTGATCAAGTCGCAGGACTTCTTTCTTTCATTTAATGTCAGTAGATAGTACTGAATGTTTTCCATGTTTATAATGTTAATATCAGGCTACAGTATTACCATGTTGGTATCAGACTGTAATCATTGTAATAAAACCAGAGGATCTTGCTCTCTCTTGGGATTCTAAGCTCAGGCGTTTGACTTTAGAAAGTTCATGAACACCTTGAAATTATATGTACTATGTATTGATGCATGTGGTATGTATCACACATGTTTTTCTGAGTCAAAGGATTATTATTTCATCAGATTTTTATAGGTAACTGAGATCCCCTGAAAAAAACAAACAAACAAACAAACAAACAAAAAACTATTTTTATAAAGTTCTTGTTGAGCCCTTGGATTAAAAAAAAAAATCACGGCCGGGCGCGATGGCTCAAGCCTGTAATGCCAGCACTTTGGGAGGCCGAGACGGGCGGATCACGAGGTCAGGAGATCGAGACCATCCTGGCTAACACGGTGAAACCCCATCTCTACTGAAAAAAAACACAAAAAACTAGCTGGGCGAGGTGGCGGGCGCCTGTAGTCCCAGCTACTCGGGAGGCTGAGGCAGGAGAATGGCGTGAACCCGGGAGGCGGAGCTTGCAGTGAGCTGAGATCCGGCCACTCCACTCCAGCCCGGGCGACAGAGTGAGACTCCGTCTCAAAAAGAAAAAATAATCACTTGGGTTTTTGCCTTTTACAGCTTTTCAAAAACACATCCAATCCATTCATTTGCTTATATTTATAACACGTCTCTGAAATTGGCAAGGTTGTTCTGCCCTTTTTCCAGTAGATGAGACAGTCTTTTCATTTTGTTTGGTAGAACACTACATCAAAATGAGATGAGTTTGTGTTCATCTTTACTTCAATACTGCTAGTGGACAAGATTAGTCAGTCTCACAGAAAAAAAAGGATAATCGAAACTAGCTATTACTCTTTACAATATTAGTCTTTGCGATAGCTAGTTTCGATTATCCTTTTTTTCCTACTGAATTAACCAATTATTTTGTTAACATGTATTCAACCATAATAAATGCCTTTAGTGATGATCGCTGTGGCAAGTCTTAATGGAAACTGCCCCCTTCCCATCATTAAGATAAGCAGTGTGAACGGGTCAGTATAAAACCCAACAGTACAATCTGAAATTATTAGGAAGTATCCCTTTAGAAGCAACTACCCACAGATTCATTACTGCGAACACCTACCTCCCAACTTTCCCCATCCTCACTACCCAGTAACCTAAAGAAAGCACAATGAGTATACTGTGAACAGACTTGGAATTTTATTTCTGCTAAAACTAAATTTTTTTCTAATTCCAATTTAGTTTTAAAGATTTGAAAATAGAAACAGATGGGGTTAGCAGACGTTATTAAGAAAAATATTTCCTGCTTAAATGCTACATACCCAATGTAAGCATTTAATTAAATATTTGAGCTGCATTTAAAAGCCATTTTTAGAGGAAGAGGAAAAGTCATTATTTTTCTACAGCTTTTATTATGAAATTTTTGTCTGATAATCACCCAGCATCAATTTTTCAGAAATTTCTTCATAAACTTGGATTCCCCTTCCCTCTAGAAATAATGAAATAACCTTTTGCATTACACTCCAATAAATACTTAGATCTATAAAACATAAAATCATCTTAAATGTCATTAAATTCACTATTTCCGAAAGTATGATAACAATATCAATAGTAATAGACAAAGTTATTTTAAAATTTCAGAATTAAACTTTTTTAAATGTTTAATTGTCACATATTTTATAGTTAAAATTTTCTAATTATGGTAAGTGATGTTGATTTTCCACTTATGATAATGACATAAAGCTCCTTTTAAAATTAAACTTAAGTAACTATTAAAAAAATACTGCTAACCGTGCAGGTGGTACTATTTTGAAGATAGCACTGAACTGACCGAAGTTTGGAAAATGCTGATCATTTTATGAACAAGCAAACAGAATCATAGAAGAGAAATTACTTTCCATGGCTATACGTAGTGAATGACAGAGCCAGAATTCACACATAAGTTTTGGACTCCACATTATTTCTCATTCCACTGTTTCACACTGTGAGGATTTCAATTTCATGTGGAATTAGCTTGGCTCCATGCTGCTTCCAAATGTCTGACCAATGGCTTTACTTTGCATTTCCTTTGAAGCAATCCCAGAACTGATTCAGGAACAAACATGAAGGGGCAAAGAGGTCATTTGAGGGTCTAATATTTATGAGAATCTAAATCAGTGCAAAAGCTCTAAAATTGCAGAACACATTAGATTCACCTGGGAAGCTTATTTAAAATGCTGACCCCTAAGCCACCCCCATTCAGATTCTGCTGACCTAGGTCTAAGAATCTGGATATTGAACCAGCATCCAAAGGATTTGGGTGTAGGTGGTCCATGAACCATACTTTAAGAAATAGCATTCATATTATCTGGTCCAAAAGAAACATTTCATTCTGACTGAAAAGTCCTGAGGGACTTTAATGGCCATGCATTGTCTGTACTTGTTTCACTTTCCTCAGGCAAAGATTTCCCTTAGTTTCCTTTGGTATGTCAGTAGCAAAGGGAGGCATCAAGACAGGCAATGCTTACCATATTCTATGGCATTAGGGATTGATAACGAGATCCTTTTTTCAGCCATAATAAGTCATATTTCTTCCTCAGCCTCTCACCACATGCTCTCCTTATAACCTAAACTTTTCCTTGGAAGCATTTACCACAGCTGTAATCAAAAGGTTTTCTGCATAATTAATGATCCAGATTTTTTTTTCCTCCCTAGACAAATATGATGGCATTGGCACAGTTATATTAACAGCACATGGCATACCTGGAACCCAGCAGACATTCAATAAACAGTTGCTGAATAAATAAGTAAAGTATCACTTTTGAGTACAGAATTTTTTTTTTGGAAGTAATCCAAAACTCACATTTGATAGGTGGAAGAGAAGACATTTTCCCTTCCTTTTGTTTTTAGAGAAAGTTGCATTTATAATTATGATTCCATTATGTGGCTGGGAAGATGTTGATTATAACTGCTCTCAAATTATTGAAATCAATATAATAATAAAACATACTGAGCTCAAAATGAATACTTCTGTTTATTTGTATATGATGTTAAGTAGAAGCCCTGACCTAAGCTTGACAATCTCTGCAAGCCATATGGAAAATATCACTGTCACTGATGCTTCATGAGTCCAAATATTGCTATGATTTCTCTCCAAGAAATATCAGTATGCTGACCCAGATGCTTAGTTTTCATTATACATATAAAGATATAAATCACAAGGTTTCCCTTTTAATACACTCATGTAAAATTGCAGAATTTGTCACCTGACTGTTCTGGGTTAAGTCATATACAGAGAGACCAATTATTCAGCTGGTGGTAGGGCAGCAGGGTGCAGAAGATGCAGTGAATATAGATATGCTGCTTCACTTTAAGGCATAAATCATAACATTTCCTTTTTTAATACACCTATGCAAAACTCAGTTCTTACCACCCTAGTTGTTTGAGTTAAGTCCTTATTCTCAGAACAGTGGTGGGACAAAGGCAGATGAAGAAAAAAGATGTAATAAATATAAATATGCAAGGGGAAAGAAAACTTATTTATAAGATTTTATTTTTCCCTACATAATTTGCTTTCAAATTTTAGCCAGGGTCCTTTAAATATTGGATTCAACCAGAATTCAGATGAAACTCTCATGAAAGCTAGCATTTAATGATCTCTGGAATGTCCTATACATTTTCTTGAAAACAGCTGAAAGTTCTAGTCATGATGAATAATGGACTTTCTCAGCAATCAAAGGGAAACCTAGTCTCAAGCTTGAAAAAGCTCACATCTGAAGCCATCACTAAGTTGTTTGCCACTGGGATTATTGGGTAAAAAATTGAATCAGGGTCCCCCTGAAAATCTTTTAAGTTAAGACAATCTAGGATGCCACTTAACTTTCCTTTAGCAGCAACGCAGACCCTAGAGTCACTGTCTCTCCATGCATACCTATTCTCCCAGTTCCAACTTCATGGTTGGTTCAGCATGTATCACCATCTCAATCACTGGAGCCACAAGCACTGTGGGCTGGCTATCCTGTGCCCTGGACCCTATGGCTACTGTCATTCTACAAGTGTCTATGCTCTTAACCCCAGCTCCATGGCTGTTCCATGTGCACTTGTATGTCATGCGTGAAGCTATCACCACTGCGGGCTAGCAACTGAAACAATGGGCTGTCTAGCACAATACCATCTATGAGCTGGATCTGGTACCAAGAGGAATCCCATCAGCCATGAAATCCCCCATGAGAAGCAAACAACAACAAAAAGAGATCAGGAAGTCCTTAGCAGCCTTCCACCAATTACACCAACAGCCCTTGCTGCTACTGAAGATACCCAGAGCCTTGGCCATTGAGGACTCCTAAAATCTTCAATGATGTTGGTCAGAGGTGACAGAGATGCACAGATACTATATCACTGGGCCTTTCCCAGAACTGTAACTGCCACACTCCACCCAGCTGGCACCCTCATATCTACCCACAGATAAAGGTCCTTCCCCACCAAAACCAGTCCATAAAATCTGGAAGAGGTAATTGGATCCATCAAATGTACAGACATTAACACAAGACTATAACAAAAAATTGTTTTAAATCAAGAAAGATGACAACACCAAAAAGACACAATAATTTTGTAGTAACAAACCCCAAAGATGAATATCTAAAATTTCCTGGACAAATAATTCAAAATAATTGTTTTAAGGAAGCTCTGTGAGCTCTAAGGGAAGATAAGTTGATAACTCAATGAAATCGGGAAAATAATAATGAAAGAATATACAAACAAAATGAGAAGTTCAACAGACAGAAATCATTAAAAAGAACCAAACAGAAATTCTGAAGCTGAAAAACATAGTGAATGAAATGAGAATTGCAATAGAGAGCATCCACAACAGACTTGATCAAGCAGAAAAATCTTTGAGCTTGAAGACAAGTCATTAGAAACTATCCATTCAGAAGAGAAAAAGAAAAAAAAAAGAAAAGCAATGGAGAAACATATGTGAATTACAGGACTCCACCAAGGTAAACAATATTCAAATTATGAGAGTTCCAGAAGGTATAGAGAAGGAAAAAAAAAAAAACCAGAAAGCATATTTTAAAAAAGATAACTAAAATTTTTCCAAATCTTGGAGAATGATGGACATCCAGGTTCCTGAAACTCGTATGTCCCCATACAGGGTCAATTCAAAAAGAACTTCATAAAGCACATTATAATAATAAAATTGTCAAAAATCAAAGGCAAAGATAGAATTTTAAAAGCAGCAAGAAAAAAAGAGTCATCTCACACAAGGAAACTTCCATAAGGCTATTAGCAAGTGTCTCAGAAGAAACTTTGCAGGCTAAGAAAGTGTGGGATGATATCTTTAATTATTAAAATGAAATAATTGTCATCCAAGAATAATTTACACACACAAAAATGCTGCCCTTTAGAAACAAAGGTGAGATAAAGACTTTCCCAGATAAACAAAAGCTGAGGAAGTTAATTACCAGTAAACCTGCCTTACAAGAAATACTAAAGAGAGTTCTTCAAGTTAACCTGAAATGATGCTAACTAACCACATGAAAACATATGAAAGTATAAAAGTCCCTATAAAGGTAACCATATAGTCAAATTCAGAATACTCTAATATGGTAATGTTGGTGCTTAAGTCACTATTAACTCTATTATAAAAGTTAAAAGACAAAAGTATTAAAAATAACTATAGCTACAGTAATTTGTTAATGGATATACAATATTAAAAAGTATAAATTATGGCATCAATAACATAAATGCGGAGGGAGAGATAAAAGTGTAGTTTCTGTTAAGTGTACAGTGTCTAGATGAAGTTATATATTATCAGCATAAAATACTGGTATAATTATAAGATGCTTTATGTAAGCCTCCTGGAAACCACTAAGAAAAAACCCGTAGTACATTCAACTAAAAAGAGAATTACATCAAAGCATAACACTATTTAAAAACTCATCAAATCACAAAGGATAACAGCAAGGGAGAAAGTAAGAAACAAAGAATGTATAAAACATTCAGGTCCGGGCATGGTGGCTCACACCTGTAATCATGGCACTTTGGGAGGCCTAGGTGGGCAGATCACCTGAGGTCAGGAGTTTGAGACCAGCCTGGCCAACAGGTTGAAACCCATCT
Organism: Rhinopithecus roxellana; assembly: GCF_007565055.1. Taxonomy (NCBI): domain Eukaryota; kingdom Metazoa; phylum Chordata; class Mammalia; order Primates; family Cercopithecidae; genus Rhinopithecus; species Rhinopithecus roxellana. The sequence continues at coordinate 27,414,931 of NC_044563.1, forward strand.
CTACTAAAAATACAAAAATTAGCCGGGCATGGTGGCGGGAGCCTGTAATCCCAGGGCCTTGGGAGGCTGAAGCAGGAGAATCACTTGACCCCAGGAAACAGAGGCTGCAGTGAGCTGATGGCACCATTGCACTCCCGCCTGGGCAACAGACCAAAAACTCCATCTCAAAGAAAAAAAAAGAAAAGAAAAATGGCCGAGCACAGTGGCTCATGCCTGTAATCCCAGCACTTTGGAAGGCCGAAGCAGATGGATGTCCTAAGGTCAGGAGTTCGAGACCAGCCTGACCAACATGGAGAAACCCCCATCTCTACTAAAAATACAAAATTAGCCTGGCATGGTGGTGCGTGCCTGTAGTCCCAGCTACTCAGGAGGCTCAGGCAGGAGAATTGCTTGAACCCAGAAGGCGGAGGTTGCAGTGAACTGAGATTGTGCCACTGCACTCCAGCCTGGGCAATAAGAGTGAAACCCCATCTCAAAAAGAAAAAAAAGAGAGAAAATACGGTGGAGAAAGAAGCTCTGATTGTGGTCTCTACAGAGTGAGCAAGACAGGGAAATTTTAATGAGACTTCAAAACTTGGGCGAAGAAATTAGAATGGAAGGGGTTTTTAATTTTTGTTCCTTTGGCCTAAGGACAAATTGCAATGATGACATTATGTAGGCAGATTAATTCCCTGAAAGAAAGCCTTCCACCAGGCAGGGACTGAACAATTGAGCCTGGAGAATTCAGTCACCAGAAAATAAAGAGGCAGTCTTAGAGGGTAGAAATCTAAAGAAGCGGGCTCCAAATGATGGGCAAGAATTCTGAAACAGGCCGAGCGTGGTGGCTCATACCTGTAATCCCAGCACTTTGGGAGGCTGAGGCAGGCGGCTCACCTGAGATCAGGAGTTTGAGGCCAGTCTGGCCAACGTGGTGAAACCCCGTCTCTATAAAAACACAAAAATTAGCCAAACATGATGGCGGGTTCCTGTAATCCCAGCTACCTAAGAGGCTGAGGCGAGAGAATTGCTTGAACCCAGGAGACGGCCAAGATTGAGCCATTGCACTCCAGCCGGGGCGACGGAGTGAGACTCGGTCTCAAAACAAAACAAAACAAACAAACAAAACAGGATTCTGAAACATATGTGCTGGATATACTCAAAAAAACCCCTCTAAAACTAAACTAATCTGAGATCTAAACCTCCACTGCAAGTGAGACAGACTTTCACTTTCTAATCTGAGTCTAATCAAGTTAAGTGCCTAGTAATACAAAAACATCAACATTCTTCAGATGATTAAAACATACGTAGTGTCCTGACACATACATTCACAACATTCAAGAGACAATCTCAAATTACCCAAATTATAACAAGCTAGGAAAGTATGAGCCATTCTTCTCCTGAAGAAAGACAAACATTAGATGTCAACCCAAAATGACCCAGATTTGGAGATTATCAGACAATGACTTTAAAGAAGGTATTAAAACTATGCTCACAAGTTGAAGAAAAATATATTTAAATGAAACAAAAGAGTAGAAATCTTGGCAGAGAAATAGAAAATTAAAAGTAAATTGGAATTCCAGAACTAAAATGTACAAAATCTGAAATAAAATTAGTTGACTGGGTTTGAAAACACAAATGAAATAAGGGAGGAAATATTCAATAAGCTTGAAAATAAATCAATGCAAATTATTCGGTCTGAAAAAGAGAGAGAAAAGATTAAAAACAATACACAGAAACTCAGGAGCCTGTGGGGAGATCTCAAAACATATAGAATATGTGTAATTTTTGTCCAAAAGAAGAAAAGAGAGAACAGAGAAAGACTATTTGAAGAAAGAATAGCTGAAAAATCCCAAATATGGTAAAAGACATGTATACTGATTCGCTAAGCAGGATAAGCACTAGTGAAACCACATCTAGGCATATCATAGTCAAACTGCTGAACCCAAACACAAAAAGAAAAAAAAAATGAAAACAACCAGAAATAAGCATATTGCAGAAAGGGAACAAGGATTCAAATAACCATGAACTTTTCAGAAATTATGAGATCCAGAAAACAGTGTGATTTATTTTAAATTGCTGAAAAAAAACTGTCATTCTAGAATTCTATATCCCTTACAAATAAAGGTTTTAAAAAGTCACTTTCATATAAAATAAACTAAGAGAATTTATTGCCAGAAGATCCACACTAAAAGGCATGCTAAAAGGAAATTCTTCAGACTAAATGAATTTGACAGAGTTACACACAAATCTTTTAAGAACGAACAAAAAGCATCCAAAATAGTAAAAACTTGGTTAATATAAGAACCAATTTCTTTTTCTTTTTTTTATTATTATACTTTAAGTTCTAGGGTACATGTGCATAACGTGCAGGTTTGTTACATATGTATACTTGTGCCATGTTGGTGTGCTACACCCATCAACTCGTCAGCACCCATCAACTCGTCATTTACATCAGGTATAACTCCCAATGCAATCCCTCCCCCCTCCCCCCTCCCCATGATAGGCCCCAGTGTGTGACGTTCCCCTTCTCGAGTCCAAGTGATCTCATTGTTCAGTTTCCAACTATGAGTGAGAACATGCGGTGTTTGGTTTTCTGAAGAATCAATTTTTTTTGAGACAGGGTCTCACTCTGTCATCTTGGCTGGTGTGTGGGGGTGCAACCATAGCTCATTGAAACCTAGAAATCCTAGGCTCAAGTAATCCTCCCACCTCAGCCCCCTGAGTAGTTAGGACTACAGGCACATTCCACATGCCAGGAGAATTTTTCTATTTTTTGTAGAGATGGGATCTCACTATGTTGCCCAGGCTGGTCTTAAACTTCTGACCTCAACCAGTTCTCCCACTTCAGCTTCCCAATATGCTAGGATTACAAGAATGAACTACCATGTCCAGCAATTTTTTCTTTCCTAATGTCTTTAAAATAGATACATATACTTAAAGCAAAAGTCATATTATATTTACCATGTGATCCAGCCATTCAACTCATGGATATATGTACCCAAGAGAAATGAAAACATGTCCACAAATGTTTACAGCAGCATTATTCACAATAGCCAATGTCCAAAAACTGGATACACATAAATGCTTACCAAAAAGTGACTAGATAAATAAAATGTGGTATATTTATACAACTAACTACTACTCTGCAAATAAAAAGGAACAAATTTCTGATGCATGCACCATGCATGAGTATAAAAAAAAATTAAAGAATACACAGTGTGTGTGACTCCATTTATAAAAAAATTCTAGAAAATGTAAAATAATCTACAATGACAAAAACAGATCAGTGGGTTTCTTCGGCTGGGGCAGAGGGATGTTTGGACTGCAAAAGAGCACAAGGAAACTTTTGAAGTGATGGGAATGTTCTGTAACTTGATTTTGATTGTGGTTTTTCTGTTGTCAAAATTCGTCTGTGTACTATATACCTCCAATGGTTGCAGTTTATTGTATTTAAACTATTATTCAATTAAATTGATCAAAAAACTTCAAAGTAAAAAGATAGTAGGAAGAAATGAGTTGTCTAAGATACCAAGGACAAGAGAGGGTGGTAAAATGAAAAGTGTTTAAGTGTTTGTAAGAAATAAAATGTGGTGGCTTACATATGCCAACAAATGAGACTAAAGTGCATTTGAGGAAGGCTTCCTCTTTCCCAAAAGATAATTTTAAATTGACTGCTACACACTTACAGGTTGATGTGTTCCTTTTCCCCTGCCTCTGATCCATTGTCATCAAATAACTGTTGTCTCAGGACAAAATTTCCTGTTTAATAATATCCCAGTCATTGTAGAAAACCAGTATTTTGGAAGTTGAAAGATTCTGAAACACTTAATCATAATTGCATATATTTGTAAATTTATAAAAAACCCAAATTCCCATCAAGGATAGACCGGATAAACGAAATGTGGTACATATACACCCTGTGCAGCCATAAAAAGGAATGAGCTCACGTCCTTTGCAGGATATGGATGAAGCTGGAAGCCATCATCCTCAGCAAACTAATACAGGAACAGAAAACCAAACACCACATGTTGTCTCCCATAAGTGGGAGTTGAACAATGAGAACACATGGACACAGAGAGGGGAACATCACACACCAGGGCCTGTCAGGGCATGGAGGGCAAGGGGAGGGAGAGCATTAGGATAAATACCTAACGTATGCGGGGTTTAAAACCTAGATGATGGGTTGATAGGTGCAGCAAACCACCATGGCACATGTATACCTATATAACAAACCTGCACATTCTACACATGTATCCCAGAACTTAAAGTAAAATCAGAAAGAAAAGAAAATACTTTATAATTATGTTTAAATATTTGATATAATTGTATTTAAATATAATTTAAATACTAAATAATTTGAATATTAAATACAATTATATTTAACGTCTATTCCATTAAATTATTTTGGATGAGTTAATTTGCCTCATTGTTACCAGGGTTGATTAAGAGCACTAAGTATTTCTTAGATTTTTAGAAAGTAAACTAACACATGATTCAGCAGTTGCACTCCTTGGTATTTACTCTGATGAACTGAAAACTTATGTCCACACAAAACCCTGCACACGGATGTTTATGACAGCCTTATCCATAACTGCCGAAACCTGGAAACAACCAAGATGTCCCTTGTAAGTGATGGATAAATAAACTATGGTACATCAGACAATGGAATACTACTCAGCACTAAAAGGAAATGAGCTATCAAACCAGGAAAAGACATGGAAGAAACTTAAATACGTACTACTAAGTGAAAGAAGCCAACCTTCAAAAGCTACCTACCGTATAATTCCAACTATATGACATTCTGGAAAAGGGATAACTATAGAAACAGTATAAAAAAAAAAAAGAAAAGAAAAGAAAAGAAAAAGATCAGTAGTTGCCAGGTTTTGCAGGGATGAAGGAAAAATTGGTGGAACACAGAGGGTATTTAGGGAACTGTATGATACTATAGTAGTAGATACATGCCAGTAGACATTTGTCAAAACCTATAGAATGTACAATACCAAGGGAGAACCCTAATGTAAACTTTAGGTGATGATGTGGCAATACAGGTTCATTGATTATAACAAATGTACCATTGTGGTGTGGGATGGGGATAGCAGAGTAGATTGTATGTGTGTGGGGACATGGGCTTTAAGGGAACTCTCTGCACTTTCGGCTCAATTTTGCTAAAACTAAAACTTCTACAAAGATAAAGCTTCTTGATTAAAAAATAGTAATAAAACTGTCTCTAAAAGCACACTTACTAAAACGACATTGGCTTTAGATCTAATGGAAAGACAAAAACAGCAAGCTCTAGTATTGTTAAAATTACCAGAAGGATTTTGTTTTTAATGCTTCATTCTACTCCCTGAAGAGCTCCTAAGTTTGAGCCAACCACTTAAATAAAAAAGAATTTGGGCTGAATCAGAATCAAAATTTTATTGGAAAAGTTTTGAACAGTTTTCATAATTTGATTTTTTAAAAATAAATGTATTACTTAACCTCTCTTCTATTTTCTCTTTTGGGAATAATAGGCAGAGAAATGTGTTTAGGCTACTGTGTGATAATCAGTTCTTACTAATATGGGAAGAAGGAAGAGAAGGATGAGGAAGAAAAGGAAAAAGATGACAGAATGTGGAAGGAAGAGAGGAGAAGAAGAACAAGCTCTCTTTTTATAATTTTGTCCTGTACTTCTTATCTGTATTGTCCCGTCAGAAAATCTCTCTCTGTAGAATCATAGTAAATGGAACCAGCATGTGTTGTGTTTTATGTGGTTTATATGATTTATTTTGAAGGAACAAAAATTTTTAAAGAGTAACTCAATAGAATCAGAATGGAAAGGTTTTATTGTGATTTTATGTGATCTTAAACGCTACATAGAAAATCTGGACCTAAAATAGAGGAGAAATAGATTATACCAGAAGGTTCCAAATTTAATAAAATAGACTCCACATACAGAAATTCTGGCAGGCTAGCAGAAAGTGACTTAGAAAACAGTTATGTCCCCATCACAATATGCAACCCTCCAAGATTCCTGAGCTTGGCTTGAATAAAACAGGCCATTTCTATATAAAGGGACTTCTCTTTCCTGGGACACCTAAGGCATTTACTAAGTGTGTTAGTCAGTTCTTGCACTGCTATAAAGAAATACCTGAGACTGGATAATTTATAAAGAAAATAGGTTTAATTGGCTCATGGTTCTACAGGCTGTACAGAAAACATGATGCTGGCACCTACTTCGCTTCTAGGGAAGCCTTTCAGGAAACTTAAAAATCATGGTAGAAGTCCAAGAGGGAGCAAGCACTTCACATGGCCAGAGCAGGATAAAGAAAGCAAGAGGGGATGTGCTACACACTTTTAAACCACCAGATCTCATGAGAACTCACTCACTCTCGTGACAACAGTACCCTGGGAGAACTCTGCCTCCATGATCCAATCACCTCCCACCAGGCCCCACCTCCAACACTGGAGATTACAATTGAACATGAGATTTGGGCAGGGACATATATCCAAACCATATCATTCTGCCCCGGCCCCTCCCTAAACTCATGTCCTTCTCACTTTTCAAAATCCCTTCTCAACAGTCCCCCACATTCTTAACTTATTTCAGCATTAAATCAAAAGTCCGAAGTTCAAAGTCTCATCTGACACAAGGCAAGTCACTTCCACTTATGAACCTGTAAAATCAAAAACAAGTTAATTACCCCCAAGGTACAATGAGGATATCGGCATTGGGTAAATATTCTCATTCCAAAAGGGAGAGATCAGCCAAAAAAAAGTATTTAAAAAAAGGAGGGCTCCTGGCCCCATGCTTGCCTGAAACCAAGCAGGGCAGTCATTAAATCTTAAAGCTCCGGCCGGGCGCGGTGGCTCAAGCCTGTAATCCCAGCACTTTGGGAGGCCGAGACGGGCGGATCACGAGGTCAGGAGATCGAGACCATCCTGGCTAACACGGTGAAACCCCATCTCTACTAAAAATAAATATAAAAAACTAGCCGGGCGAGGTGGCGGGCGCCTGTAGTCCCAGCTACTCAGGAGGTTGAGGCAGGAGAATGGCGTGAACCCAGGAGGCGGAGCTTGCAGTGAGCTGAGATCCGGCCACTGCACTCCAGCCTGGGCGACAGAGCGAGACTCTGTCTCAAAAAAAAAAAAAAAAAAAAAAATCTTAAAGCTCCAAAAGAATTTATTTTGACTCTGTGTCTCATCCTGGGCACACTATTGCAAGGGGTGGGCTTCCAAGGCCTTAGGCAGTCCTGCCCTGTGGCTTTGCAGGATACAGCCCCTGCAGCAGCTCTCAAGGGCTAGCATTGAGTAGTTATGGCTTCTTCAGACTGAGGGTATAAGCTGCTGGTGGTTCTACCATGCTTCATCATTCTGGGGTCTGGAGGACGATGACCCTCTTCTCACAGATCCACTAGGCAGTGCCTCAGTGGGAACTCTGCATGGGGGCTTCAACCCCACATTTCCCCTCTGCACTACCCTAGTAGAGGTTCTCCATGAGGGTTCTACCTCTCATTCAGGCTTCTGCCTGGACATCCATGCATTTCCATACATTCTCTGAAATCTAGGTAGAGGCTCCCAAGCCTCAACTCTTGCATTCTGTGCACCCACAGGCTTAACATCATGTGGAAACAACCAAGGCTTATAGCTTGCACCCTCCAGAGCAGCAACCCAAGCTTTACCTGGGCTCCTTTTAGCCATGGCTGAAGCTAGAGCTTCTGGGACACAGGAAGCAGGGTTCTGTGGCTGTGCATTGCAGTAAGTCTTGGGCCTGGCCCACAAAACCATTCTTCCCTCAGAGGTCTCTGGGCCTGTGATGTAAAGGGCTGCCAAGATGGTCTCCGAAATGCCTTCAAGGCTTTTTCCCAGTTGTCTTGGCTGTTAGCATCTGGCTCCTCTTAGGCAAGTTTCTGCAGCCTGTTTGAATTCATCCCCTAAAAATGGGCTCTTCTTTTCTACCACATGGACAGGCTGCACATTTTTCAAATTTTTATGCTCTGCTTCCCTTTTAAATACAAGTTCCAGTTTCAGGCCATATCTTTGCTTATGCATATGAGGATAGGTTGCTAGAAGCAGCCAATTCACATCTTAAACATCTTTGCTCTTTAAAAATTTCTTCCACCAGATACCCTAAATCATCTCTCTCAAGTTCAAAGCTCCACAGATCCCTAGAGCAAGGGCACAATACAGCCAGGCTCTTTGCTAAAGTATAGCAAAAGTGACCTTTACTCTCATTCTCAGTAAGTTCCTCATTTCCATCTGAGATCTCCTCAGCCTAGATGGATTTCATTGTCCACATCACTATCAGCATTTTGGTCGCAACCATTCAACAAGTCTCTAGGTAGTTCCACACTTTCCCTCATCTTCTTGTCTTCTTCTGAGCCCTCCAAACTGTTCCAACTTCTGCCTATTACCCAGTTCCAAAGCTGCTTGCACATTTTCAGGTATCTTTATAGAAATGCCCCACTCCTTCGTACCAATTTTCTGTATTAGTCAATTCTTACACTGCTATAAGGAAATATCAGAAACTGGGTAATTTATAAAGAAAAGAGGTTTAGTTGGCTTATGGTTCTGCACGCTGTACGGGAAGCAACTGCTCAGCTTCTGGGGAGGCCTCGGGAAACTTACAATCATGGCAGAGGGCAAAGGGGGAGTGAGCCCTTCACATGGCTGGAGCAGGAGGAAGAGAAAGAAGGAGGAGTTGTTACGCACTTTTAAACACTCATATCTCACAAGAACTCACTCACTATTGTGACAACAGTACCAAGGAAGAAATCTGCCCCCATAATCAAATCACCTCCCACCAGGCCCCACCTCCAACATTGGGGATTACAATTGAGCATGAGATTTGAGTGGGGACAGATATCCAAACCATATCACTAAGCAATTAAAGGAAAGATTCCAGAGGTAGAGCAGAAGGTCCAATCCCTCAACCAAAGTTAATTTTACATCTTCCTAACATACTCCACACTTACATCTTCGTCCTGTCTCCTGAGAGTTCCACTATCCATCCCATTGTTGAAGTCAGTAACCTATGAGCAATCCACACTTCTTCCACTTCCTCACTCTAGATATCCACTCGCCAAATCCCTTTGGTTCCATATATACAATGGTACTAGATTCTGTATACACTACTCCATTCCCACTGTCATTTTCCAAGTAGAGATCCTATTATCTCTTCCCTAGACTAATATAATACCCTCCTCCCAAGCCTCCCTCTAATCTTATGGGAATGACTCCCATCCATTCTGCCCTTGACAGCCAGCTCAACTTCCAAAACACAAATCCTGCTGATCCTTAGCCAGTAAGTACCCATATTGCCACACAGTTGTTTAAGTCTGTGTGGTTAATATATGTACCACCTGCTAAATATTAAATATTATCCTGGGAGTTGATCTTGCCACTCTCTTCCTTAAAACCACTCTCTTATTTAAAATGTATTGTTTTCAGGATATAATTCAATGCAAAGTGGGAGAGATAATTTCCTAAAATACCATTTTTGTTTGTTATCTCCTTTATTACCTAATGCTGCTTCCAAACTGGTAACCAAGCTTTGCAATTCTTTGCCCTAGAGATTCTGATGGAAGAAGATTAGAAACTGAGGTCTTTTATAAATGTCTACATCTTTCAAAGACTTAGACAGTACTTAGATTAGACAGTACTTAGATTAGACTTAGACAGTACTTAGACAGTACCTGGAAGAAGAGGAGACAGAACAGATGAAGTCATAGAAAATAATTGTAGGACATTGGGGGTGAAATAGAAAAATATATGCACAATAGGAATCTAAATGCTACACCTCAACAGTGCAGTAGAAAGGTGGAGAGACTTCAGAATAAAAGGCGGAATGGTCCACCCAGAGAATCTAGATCCTAGACATTAGAGTTCCCACTTCAACAAAGAGTCTCATAGGTGACTACAAAGCCACAAACCTGCAGGAACCAAAAGGATATGAAGGCTGGAACAATGGGCTCTCCATGACAACCACTGTGGTCAGATGATTGATACGGTAAAGGGTCTCTCTAAATGTGTGAACTTTGGAGCATGGGAAGCTCCAAGAATAATGAAAGTGTTGTCTGTCTCATGAACTCCTAAGGCATCCTAACATGGATCTTATTATGCTCAATATAGCTACCATTTTTTGTTACCATTTTTGGCTACCATTTGTCAGCCCAGATGATGGTAAAGTTTTTCTGTAAAGGGCCAGACAGTAAATATTTAACCCCAAATTGTGACCAATATGGTCTGGCACAGCCACTCAACTCTACTGTTATATGACAAAACAGCCAAAGACAATATGTAAATGAATGGCACATCAGTGTTCCAATAAAACTTTATTTGCAAAAACAAGCAGTGAGGCAGATTTGGCCCAAGGGCTGTAATTAGCCAACTTCTAGTCCAACGTATTAAATTACAAGTTCATTGAGGTCAAAGATCATATCTTTTACTAAACCAGCAAAAAACTATCGAGAATTTACCATCAAAATCCCTGAAAAGCTGGCCATCAGGACTCAGTAGTGATTAAGACAAAATATGTTCTCTAATGTAGCTTAGATTCTACCACAAAAGGGGAGATAGCACATAAATAAAATTAATATCTGAGAGCAATCAATCTTATTCACCGATGAGTCTCTACTGCCCTGCACAGTATTCACTACCCACCAAGTACTGAGTATAAATTTGCTCAATGAACATGTCTAGTACTGTAACATTTTTGGCCAACCCTCAGCTCCCTCCTGTCTAAGCAGTTAGAGGCTTAAGCTGCTGAAACTTCCAAGAGGAAGTGGAGTCACAGATTAGTCCGAAAGCAGCTGGCTCAATCACTCATTATTTTTAATGAAACCACAAGCCAGTGCCTGCCTCCAGCTCCCACTAGGAGCTGAAGAACATCTTCAGTGTGGGCTCTCCTACAAGGACACATCTGCTGAAATGACAGGGAATGAACAGCTCTTGTGGTAAGCTGAGTAATGCCCCTCAAGGATATCCACATCCTTATCCCCTGAATCTGTGAATGTGTTGTCTTACATGGCTGAAAGAACTTTGCAGCTACAATAAAGTTAAGGATTTTGACATGGCGACAGTATCCCATATGATCCAAATGGGCCCAATATCATCACAAAGGTCCTTATAAGAGTGATGCAGGAGAGTCAAAGAGAAGCAAAGGTAAGAGGGGATGGGGTCAGGGGGGAGATGTGAAGATGCTATATGGCTGGCCTTGAAGGTGGAGAAGGAAGTCATGAGTCAAGGAATGTAAGTGGTCTCTAGAAGCTAAAAAAGGCAAGAAATACATTCTCCCCTAGAATCTCCAAAAGGAATGCACCCTGCTGATATCTTGATTTTAGCCCTTGTAAGACTCAGATCAGATATCTGACCTCCAGAACTGCAGGATAATAGATTTGCGATAAGTGGTTACTGCAGCTAATAGGAAACTAACACAGTCCCTCGCTCCAGAACTGTCAACAACTGAAGAGGCCTGCAAGCCTTTTGAGTCTTACGGTAGATGCCTTGACCTACCTGCACCACCTCTGTGTTTGCAGCTCTCTTCCCAGAGGCAGCCTTGCAGAGATCCCCAGGCACCATCTGGGAGGCTGAGTGAAGCTGGGGCAGCCCAGGATTGTTGCCCACTCTGTTCCTTTTCCCCCTTCATGGGCCTTCTCCAGTTGCCGCATCAAATCCAAGCAAGGCTCTACAAGACTACCCTCCCCTACTTTCCACCTATGCCTCAACCTTGATTCACCCCAGGCCAGCAGAGCTGTTTGTGTCTGTGTGAGAAATCACTGTTCTCAGATACTTCTCTACTGTGCAACTAGATACACCCAGACAGCCTAGGGAGTAAGTTCCCAGAGAGGTAAATGCCCACCTAGGACACATCAAACACACCTGTGTCAATTCCAAATTTTGAGTACAAAAAAAAAAAAAAAATTACTCAAGAAGGTGCTGATAAAACTTTAAATGTATAGACCTCCCAATCAGAATGTGCCGCCAAGAACAGTTCCCTGTGGCTCTACCTCTCTCGACTCCCATCACTGAAATTGCACCTTTTTCATCAATGTAGGCCTTAGTTCACAGATCTGTGGAAAGAAGATTGGACTAGATAATTATTCTAAGGAATCATCTATTGCACCATGACCTGTGACCTAAAAAAGGGTTTTCTTAATGGGTTTAAGCTGCTTTCCAGCTTTTACCTCAGAGCACCGAGGGTCCTCTGCCCTAGAGTTCTTTCCACAGAGTCCTGCAAGGCCTCCAGAATTTACAGGCCTGGTTTAGCCAGTTAGGCCAAAATGGTTTTCATGTGATGGGCTAAAACATAGAATTCCTAATATTGCTGAGTACACATTCTCTTTAATTGATTTGATTTTTATAAACCTAAACCTGTGCCCACTTTTGCATCATTTTAGCTGGATTTATTCTATTCTTTTTGTAATAACTTTTCTACTGTATTTTCTTTTTTTTTTTTCTTTCTTTTTTTTTTTTTTTTTTTTTTTTTTTTTTTTTTTTTTTGAGACACGATCTTGCTCTGGCACCCAGGCTGGAGTGCAATGGCATGAATTCTCAACCTCCTGGGCTCAAGTGATCTTCCCACCTCAGCCTTCCAAGTAGCTGGGACTACAGGTGCATGCCTCCACATAGAGCTAATTTTTTAAATTTTTTGCAGAGATGGGATTTTGCCTCATTGCCCAGGCTAGTCCTAAACTCCTGGCCTCAAGCAATCTTCCCACCTCAGCTTTCCAAAGTGCTGGGATTACAGGTGTGAGCCATCACGCCTGGCCTTTTACTCTATTTTCATTGTTCTTAGTTTATTTTTCCTCCTTATGATTATTGATACTACTTTCTTACTTCCATTCTTCTTAGGGCTTTATCAAGTTTCCATTTTACTTGTTTCATCCTGTTTTTATTCTAATTTCAGTTGTTTTAGCATTTTTAAATTTTTCTAACTAGTTAATTTTTATTATATCTTTTCTGGTTATTTAAATTACATAACTGAAAAGCACAAAGAGATAATCTGCAGGAATAGCTCATAATCCAAGCAAGAGAAGTAGAATGTTTACTTCTTCAGAAATGTACCAATTTATTCTCTTGGTAATTCATAGACATTAGTAAGTATTATTAGTAGTCTGTGGACTGGGAAACTACAGCAAGTATAATTCGAAGTCTCTCTAAGCACCAGAGGCTTAAATCTCCCTGCGGTAAGCTAAGATGTTAGTAGGGGTTAGAATAAAGGGAAGTACGAGATAAAAGCTTAAGTACTTCAACCATGGGTATCCCCGGGGAGCTCAAAGTCAGTAAAGAGCTCTTCTAAACCTAATACGGAAGGCTTCTTGGTCTTAATATGACCCACTTCTTACTATTTCTTAATAATGTTAAATGTATTTGCTGACCAACAGATTGTGCTTTTATTACAACATAATAAAAACTTCACTGTATTGACCTAGAAAACGGATCAATTTAAAAAGTAAAATAGTTTTTAATTATTTTTATTTTATTTATTTACTTATTAATATTTAGAGATTGAGTCTCTCACTCCATCTCCCAGACTAGAGTGCAGTAGCACGATCATAGCTCACTGTAACTTCAAACGCCTGGACTCAAGTGATCCTCCCAGCTCAGCCTCCAGAGTAGTTGGGACTACAGGTGTGCACCCTCATACCCAGCTAATTTTTCTATTATTTTAGAGATGAGGTCTCGCTATGTTGTCCAGGCTAGTCTCAAACTCCTGGTCTCATGAAATGTTCTTGCCTCGGCCTCCCAAGGTGCCGGAATTGCAGGCATGAGCCACTGTGCTCAACTAAAACTATTTTTAAATATCCGTTTTTAAAAGTTAAAACAGCATAGGTCCATATACATTAAATAATCTTTAAAGCTTATTTAAACTAATAATGTGAACATTAAAAAAATAGCTGAGCAGAGTATTTTAAAACACATATCTGAGTCTAAAACTAAATCACTGTTATGTTTCTGAAGACTTTCTTTACATAATCTTGTTTTTAAATTTTTTCGTAAAATTGTCTGCAAACTTCCAAGTTTCATTTTATGCTTAATAAATATAAAATTAATGACTTTTCTCAGTTTAATTGACTTTTCTCAGTAGACCATTATAATATTTAATTAGAAAATACTTTTTGCAGGTGCTGAGGTTACTGGAAAATTCAGGGCAGTTTCTACTGAATGAAAGACAATAGCATTTTTTTTTAATTTGGGGGGATTAAATGTATAAAAATTTAACCCAAATATACCCAAAATAACTCTATTTTTGCCTCTTTAAAATATTATTATTTAGTAATATTATATTACAAAGTAACAGTTATCAAAAAAGTTGTCTTAGTGATTCTTTGGAATGTGTCATCAGATTTAGATGTTACTAAATTATAGGCATTTCTGTTTGCATTCCATTTTGTAACAGATTTTAAGCATTCCTAATTAAAATTAGGCACTTCATCAAAAGAATCTTTCCTAAATCAAGATATCCTTTTGTGCTTTTATCTCTTATTTGGAGATACAGTCCTATTTAGTAATTAGTATCTGGGCACCATTGGTGGATTGGAGAGTCAGAAGGGGTATTCCCCTTCTGGCTCTGAGTCAGTGGCATCTCAGGTAGAGAATGTATCTTTCCCATGGCTCCAGTTGCTGCTATCAGGCCTCCTGTGGTTCCGGTTTCTGACTGGTGACCCTAGCCCCTGGGCTCAGGAAACACCATATACTCTTTTTGTCCCTTCCAGCCTAGGAGTCGTATTGACTTCTCACTGTTGCTAATCTCTGAGTTTCTTGACTGTCCTCTTAGGTTTCTCAGCTCTTTCATCACTCGTTTTAATTCTCTGCATTAAATAGTCTATGTTTACAATACTTAAAGTAGTATTATCCTGGTCAAACCTGACAGAATCACCCCTGGTCCAGTTAGCTGGGAGGGTAGGATAACATGACCCCCTTCCCAGACTTTTGACCAGGGATATACACAAGCAGGCAAACTGACAAACACATCCCCTGCTCCTGACTGCAAGGGGTGCAGAGATGAAGGGAAGCTGAACAGTGGCAGGGGCCCTAACAGAATGTGGAGAATACTAGAGAGCCTCCAATGTTCTTTCTGCCACCTTTACCTTGGCCATCCTAGCAAGGATGGACTCAGGCTACTCAGTATCAAACTTCCCCAAAGCTAACATTAGTGTAGCCCAATTCTTCAACTGGCTAAGCTAGAAAACAGGTCATTCTTTGTCAAATGCAAAGTTTGTTTTCTTTCTTTCCTTTTTTTCTTTTTTTTTTTTTTTTTTTTTGAGACGGAGTGTCGCTCTCTTGCCCAGGCTAGAGTGCAATGGCCCGATCTTGGCTCACTGCAACCTCCGCCTCCCAGGTTCAAGCGATTCTCTCGCCTCAGCCTACCAAGTGGTTGAGATTACAGGCACACACCATCACACCAGGCTAATTTTTTGTATTTTTAGTAGAAACGAGGTTTCACCATGTTGGCCAGGCTGGTCTCGAAATCCTGACCTCAGGTGATCCACCCACCTCGGCCTCCCAAAGTGCTGGGATTACAGGAGTGAGCCACTGTGCCCGGCCGAAAGTTCTTGCTTTCGTATACACAAAAGAAATGCAGATAAACTCTGTGAATTGTTGGCTGACTTGAATATCTCAAGTGTGAAGCTTTGTTTGATGAAAATGTTAAATATTTGTGAGTTTATAGTTCATGAGGTGCAGCTATATGTTTAAGTTAATGGAGTTTTATTGGCAGAGTAAATGTACACTTGCTTCTAATAATCCACACAATAAAAATTAGGCCCGTCCCAAGTGCCTTAGCTATGGAGTAATCTGTATCAGTCAGAAAAACTTAACTCCACCCCCAGAAAGAGAGGTTAGTTACCTTCAGATTTGTCTCCGTTTATTCACTATGTAGACTCTAAATCACATACTGGAGAGATTACCTGTGTTGTCAAGGTTTCCTTTCAAGAAACAACAAACTCTTCACAGGTCAGGTAGCACTTAAAGCTCATGCAATGGAGAATAAATACAAAGTTGGCCATTCTGGCATTCAGAGGGGAAAAGTCTTTAAAGAATAAAAAACATTCCTATAGTTAGTTGTATAAGTGTACTGAACCATGGGGCATTGCATGACCCAATTTTGGGGCAATTCGTGAGTAAGAGAATTGATAAAGCGGTTAGAAAGGAGGCATGTTCCACACCAAGACAAGATTACAGAGCCCTTTGGATAAATTAAGACTTCACCTGTTGCCCCCAATTCATGTTTTTTGGTTTGTTTGGTTTTTTGTGTGTGTGTTTTGTTTGTTTGTTTTGTATTTTTAGTAGAGACGGGGTTACATCATGTTAGCCAAGATGGTTTCGATCTCCTGACCTCATAATCCACCCGCCTTGGCCTCCCAAAGTGCTGGGATTACAGGCGTGAGCCACCGCGCCGGGTCCCCCAATTCACGTTTTTATCTGGAAGGGGAAACTTGCAGATTGGAGTGACGCATCCTTCAAGTGTGTTCTTTAGGCAGGGACTCCATCTAGTGGTTTACCCTGGAAATTAACCCACAGCCTTTATTAAATACACACTACTTCTTTTCACAAACTTTATGAAAATAGAAAACTAGAGCTCCCTCACGTAGCATGGCTGAGGAAAATTTCCCTCCTGAACCCACTGAATCCTGTCCTTTCATTGCTTGCTGAGAACTGCAGCATTCTTAACCTCTAGATTTTGCCATGCCCTCTCCATTCATGGAGATTTCTTACCCAGTGTATCTCTTTGTACATAAAAGAAAACTGTGATTTCTAACGACCGAAGAAACAAAACTGTGTGTGTCTGTGTGTGTGTGTAGAGTGTATAGACTGTGCTAAGAAAGAGCTCAGCTGTAGAATAAACAATAGCAATTGGTAAAGGTATGGACATAGCATATGTGTTAGTAAGAACAACAAGAGAATGGAATAATGTTAATTGAACAATGAGATAAAAGCAGATGCACAAACTTGCAAGGGAGGAACACCATGGTGCCTCACAGGACCAGGACCAGGAAGCAGAATGGGGCCTAAACAAGCTGAATATCAGCTGGGACATACATAGTTCACGGCCCTGTGTCAGTGATGTCAGATTTCCAGAGCTCTCCTGCTCCTATACACAACTTTGAGCAAGTCCTTCTCCATGTGAGCGTCTGACATTTTATCACTGGATTTTTTTTTTTTTAAACAGAGTTTCACTCTTGTTTCCCAGGCTGGAGCACAATGGCGTTACCTTGGCTCACTGCAACCTCTGCCTCCTGGATTAAAGTGATTCTTCTGCCTCAGCCTCCTGAATAGCTGGGATTACAGGCACGTGCCACCATGCCCGGCTAATTTTTTGTATTTTTAGTAGAGACAGGGGTTCACTATGTTGGCCAGGCTAGTCTCAAACTCCTGACCTCAGGTGATCCACCCGCCCCGGCCTCCCAAAGTGCTGGGATTACAGGTGTGAGCCAGCACACCTGACCTTATCACTGGATCTTAAAGCTGCTTTAGCCACATACCCCTCGGCAGGTCTGATAAGCACTATGGACTCTCTTCTCTTACTTACATTTAATTTTTGTACACAATTTTTATGATTTAAGGACGTCCTTGATTCCTATTTTTACTATTTTGTAGAAAATAGGCCCGTGACAATTCTTAGCACTGGTGCAGTTTTTTTCCTTTGTTTAATATATCCTTACTTTCGCTCTTAAACATTTTTGAGTCCCTTCTGTGTGTGCTCTCACATATTATTCAGTGCCACTGACTCTGTTTTCCCCATCGTTGTTCATTTTTCCTTCTGTTTTCCATTATTCATTTGTGTCATCTCTCTCCGTTTATGTGCTTTCTTTATTAGACATGTCTTCTTTCAGCCACACGAAGAGCAAACAGCCCACTAAAAGAAAATCTTTATGTCCCTCAAGAGAGAATCAGAAAACATGACATGGGAAAGCAGATGAGTGATAGTGGGTAAGAAAGAAATTCTAAGAAGTCATGACACTGAGAAATAAAGGAAGAAATGTACAGAAAGACACCAGATGAAGACCCTTCCAATTTAGGGCAGGAGCTTTCAGTTTTTATGAATGTATGGCATATTTTCAAATGCTAGAAATCTTGGGAGCATACGTGAATGTGTGGAGGATATTTTTCCCCCAAAGATGCTCAGAACAATGACTCTCATCCCAGAGACTCTTGTTAAAATGCAATTTTGGCATTCTACCCATCGAGAGGGGTCTGTGTCCCCTCCCCTTAAATCTGAGAAGTCTGTAACTCACTTATAACAAATAGATTGCAGTGAAAGTAAATTCTAAAGTGAGGTCAGAAAAGGTGAGGGTCCCATGGAACACCTGCACTGAGGTCTTTAGTTCCCATGTGAGCACTCCAACTGCTCTGAGGCTGCCATGCTGTGAGGAAGCAAGCTAGTTTACATGAGGAGACAACATGGAGACACCCTGAGACTATCTGAAGAAGAGATATAAGTGACAGAGATCTAGCTGTCCCCAGCTGCTCCATATCTCTACTGTTATAGCTGTAGCCACCAGCTCACTGAAACTTCATCCAGAACCATCCAGCAGAGCCTTTCCCCAAATCACTAACCACAGAAACCAAGAGAGATGATAAAACAATTGTTGTATTAAGCCAGTAAGTTCTGGAGTAATTTGTTACACAGTAGTAAATAATTGGAATGAAAACAAAGAATTGAAACAATTCTAAAGAAGTCAGGGATCATTAGAATGTAGTCACCACTGCATTGTGACTCACACTGTCTATAAAAACCTCCTCAATTTCTTCCACAGACTCTCCTCAGCAACGTTCCCTTCTGGGTATACTCAAGCTCCAGTAAACACTCTCATTCCATGACCCCGGCTTGATATAACTATTCTATACCCTGTCCTGCAGTGCCTCCCTGACCAACTCATCTCAGTGTGTCATTTCACAGACATCAACATAATAGCAAAAGTATTTGGATCAAAATCTAGTGGTTCACCTAGTACCCAGATCTTGATGTCTAATACTATTTTTCAATATAAGGAACCAGGGATCCTTGGAAAAATGGCTGATTCCAGAGCTGGAGCACGGAAAATACAAACTGAACCTGAAGTATCTTTCAGTGCTAGAAAGTAAAGAAGTATTCAAAAAGCAAAAGGATGATAAAAGTATATAGGAGTCTAACTGAAAGAGCACCTGATGGCCAAAGCTAAAATAATTTGAAGAACAAAATAATGTAATATTAGATTATTATCCAAAGTACAAATAAATATTTATCCATCTCCCTTTTATAGATAATATTTGGAAAACAATTATAGCGGACAACAATCATTACTTACATACATTACTACATGGTAGGTCCTATTCTAAACACTTTGTATATATTAATTATTTTAAGGTAAATACTATTGTCGTAATCATTTTACAGATGAGAAATACAAGGCTTGTCATGTCAAGGCACAGATCGAAAAGAATAACATTTGTACAGCACATTGTAGGTCCTGGCAGGCATAAGAAACCATCTGTTGGGGCACTGGCCACCTCAGGCCCTATCTAGCTACCCAAGAGTTGAGGCCACTAGTGGATTGTTTCAAGGCACACCAAGAAGCTCTGGTATAATTTTCTCAATGTACACAGCCTATAACTTAAACCTAGGTCTACCTAGGTCACACCAAAATGTGACCTCTTGAGCTCTCTGCCCTATAACCAAAATAGTAAATTCCAACACTGTGCTAATAATTATATTAAGATTATATGATCATACTGATTCAATGTAGAGTCTCAGAAGCTGTACAAACTCTTTCAAGGCCCTGAAGAAAATGTAGCTATTAATCTATTGAATAAAAAGTAAAGTATCTGCCCAAGCAAGACACCCAGGACTAACCTGCTCGATGGAGAGACCATTAAAACCTCTCAAGCAGAACACAACTAACCTGAACTCTCTGTTCCCACAACTTTAGCTGAGTCTCACTTCTAGGGGAAAAACACACACACACACAAGGGAACAAGCTGATTTTTTTTCCTTGACCTAGAACAAAAATCACAACATCTAGGAGTTTTTTGAGGTCAGAACAAACTCAAGGTCCAGCCTCCACCCTCTTCCACCACAGGAACATTATTAGAAAAAGGAATAATGGCACTGTAAAAACAGAGCAGAGAGCAGACAGGGGAGGGAACAAGGGAGAGGGTGGAATATTCATTGCAAACACCTGCTACGTGCTAAGACCTATGCCAGACACCATCTAGCATCACTTCATTGCTTTTCATAGCAACAGTTTGAGAAAAGTGTCATGAACTCCATTTTACATGTGAACTCAAGGTTTAGAGAGGTAAAATAATTTGCCTAAGATCAGCTAATCAAGGATGAAGACAGTATTTGAGTCCAACTGTGACTGGCTCCAAAATCCATATTTTGGATAATTAAAGGGATAGGCAGACCCCTAAGCTCAAAGGAAAGCTAGGCCCTACAGAGGGAGATCCAGAAAGGTCCTCATGATGCTGACAGAATGTAGGTCCCAAACTCCATGTTTGTTAAGAAGGGATAAATCTAAAAACAGAAACGAGTGGCATATCTACCTTAGTACAGGTAGGTATGACAGTGGGAAATGACTCAGTAGGGATACATCAGGGTGTCATAGAAGGCTGGATTACAGAGGCAGGCTTCCTGTCTCACAGAAGCAGAGAATGCCAACCATAAGCTAACATTTATTAAGTGATGCTATAATCTAAGTGAGTGCCCCAAAAATCATGTGTTGGAAACTAAATCTTCAATGCAATAGTGTTGAGAGGTGAGGCTTTTTGGAAGATATTTAGGTCATGAGAGCTTCTCTCTCATTAATGGATTAACGCTGCTATAAAAAGGGCTGCAGAAGTGGATCCTCTCTCTTCTGTTCTTCTGCGATGTGAGGACACAAGGTTCCTCTTCTCCAGAGGATGCAGCAACAAGGCACCATTTTAGAACCTGAGAATGAACCTACTGGTGCCTTGCTCTTGGACTTCCCAACCTCCAGAACTATAAGAGATAAATTTCTGTTCTTTACAAATTACCCAGTGTCAGGTATTCTGTGATAGTAGCCCCAAATGGACTAAGACAGATGCTTACAATATGCAAGATACTTTTCTTAATAAGTATTTTCTTACTTAATTCTTGCAGCAGCCCTATGAGGAAGACACAAGTATTATCTCCAGTCTACAATGTGAAACTGAGAACTAAATTGCTCACCTAACTAACCTAATGTCCCTTAGAAAGTCAGGATAGAGACAGGAACTCTGATTCCAGAACCCAAGTTCTTAACCGCGAAGGGGAAAGAAACTAAATTCAAATACTAAGGTTCATACTATATTATTCAGTCTAATTAGAGTATTAAGTTGTATTGCTATTATAATAATGAATTTTACTTTTCTTTAGTAATGAATTTTATTGGTATTAATTTTTATTACCATAGTTTTGAATTTTAGTATTACTATAACACTTGGCTTAATATTAATAATGCATTGTATGTATTATTTTAGTACTGGGTTTTATAGTGATGGTTATTATTGTCACAGTTCAGGATTTTATTATTGCTATAATATTTAGTGTTTTAATAATTACTTTTGGTTGGGCCCGGTGGCTCACACCTGTAATCCCAGCACTTTGGGAGGCCGAGGTGGGCGGATCACGAGGTCAAGAGATCGAGACCATCCTGCCCAACATGGTGAAACCCTATCTCTACTAAAAATACAAAAATTAGCTGAGCGTGGTGGTATGTGCCTGTAGTCCCAGCTACTCAGGCGGCTGAGGCAGGAGAATCACTTGAGCCTGGGAGGCAGAGGTTGCAATAAGCCAAGTTTGTGCCACTGTACTCCAGCCTGGTGACAGAGCAAGACCTTGTCTCAAAATAAATAAATAAATAAATAAATAAATAAATAAATAAATAAATAATGATTACTTTTAAGACCTGTATAGAAGAGGGGGTGGGGAATGACAATCATGGTATGAAACCAATCTCATGTTTGCATGTGTCAAATGAAGAATGGGTAAATGCAGCACTCTGTGGCCAATGTTGCAAATTAGATTACCCAACAAATATTAAAAGCCCTTCTAATCCTTCTAATGTGTATTCCTGTACTATCGCTCCCAGAAAAGGGGGGAAACTACTTTTCCCACAGGCCTTTGCTGCTAGGATACTCATATGACTTATAGTCTGTGAGATCTTCTGGGTTTCTTCTGCATAGCTATGATTAAGGTTCTGGCATCACCGGCGATAACAGGTGGACATTATAGGCAGTGGGATTTCATAATGCAGTTGAGGATTTCTCCTTCCTGTGTTGTTCTATAATGTGATATTAAAACAGCTTCCCTGGCCCTCATTTAAACTGAATAAACTGCCAGTGCAGTGGCTCACTCCTATAATCCCAGCACTTTGGGAGGCCAAGGAGGGCGGATCACTTGAGGCCAAGGATTCGAGACCAGCCTGGCCAACATGGTGAAACCCGTCTCTACTAAAAATACAAAAATTAGCCGGGTGATGTGCACACCTGTAATCCCAGGTACTCGGGAGGCTGAGGCACAAGGATTGCTTAAACCCAGGAGGCAGAAGTTGCAGTGAGTCGAGATTGCGTCACTAACTCCAGCCTGGGTGATGGGGTGAGACTCTATCTCAAATAAATAATAATAATAAAATAAATTAAACTAAGTAATGTCCTACCATAAATCCCTGTTCTAGAGTGGATTCTGTTATTCACCACTAAGAATCTTGGCTAACACACCCTTCTATTGACTGACAGACTTTTTAAGTGGTAAAGAATATATAGAGGCTAGCAAGTCCAAACTAACTTCTAATGTGGGAGACCTTTTTATTAATCTTGATACTCAGCCTCACTTTTATCTCTTCTAAGGAAAGAGGATTCACTTTTGTTACTTGAAGTCCCTTGTAGCTCAAGATGCTTTCATATGGCGTTTTCTAAGGTATCCTCTATGGAAAAATGTTTATATACACAGACTTAAGATTCTGTGGTGGCTGGGCACAGTGCCTCACTTCTGTAATCCCAGCACTTTGGGAGGTCAAGGTGGGAGGATCACTTGAGCCCAAGAGTTCGAGGCCAGCCTGGGCAACATAGGGAGACCTCAGCTCTACAAAAAATAAAAATCAGCCAGGCACGGTGGTGCACACCTCTGCTCCCAACTACTCAGAAAGCTGAGGTGGAAGGAACACCTGAGGCTGAGAGGTTGAGGCTACAGAGAGCTGAGATTGCAACCCTGCACTCCCTCCTGAGAGACAGAGTGAGACATGTCTCAAAAATAAAAACAAAATTTAAAAAGATTCCATGGTAATAAATTTGGGGAATAAATGCTAGGTAAATGAAGTTATTTATATATTTTTTTCACTGCAGGATTTCTCAAGTCTTTCATCTGCTAATGTTTATAAGTAATCTTCAAGAAGTAAACTTTTCAATTGTTTCTCAAACATTAAACAAAGATTTTTCATTTGTGGTGGATCTCCCAATATTATTATTACACTAGATACCCTCTATGGTGCTTGCCTTAAATTAATGGATTACCTAGAAGATGAAATTTCACATTTGAGATAGATAAGTGAAAATGTTGTTTGGTAAGCAAAGACCTGATGACCCTTTCAATAACGTTGCAGAAAAAGCTACCAACGTCTCAATCATGGGATCAGTCCTGTTTTCCAACAGCCCCAACCCAGGAGAAACTCTGCAGGATTATCTGAGCTGCTGCCTCTTCTACGGACTTTCCAGGAACCTACTGCTGCATTACCATCACCCTGAAACTTGGTGGCTTAAGACAACCATGGCACAATTCCTCATGATTCTGGGTCAGGAATTCAGGGAAGGCTCAGCTGAGAAGCTCTTCTGCCCCACATGGCGTAGATTGGAGTCACTCACTGACTATATCCAGAAAGCCAAATCAGGCTGGTTGATCCAAAAAGGTTATATTCGCACGTGTGGCACCTCAGTGCTCCTCCATGTGGCCTTTCTCTCTTTAAGGCTAATTTTGGCTTTCTTTCAGCACAGAGATGTCGGGATGATCAGACATTTCCATTTTTTTTTAACTTTTTATTGTAAACTAATTTTAGACCTACATAAGAATTATAAAAAGAGTAGAATTCCTGTATACTCATCACCCAGGTTTCCCTAATGTTAACACCTTAGACACCTTAATACACGACAGCTAAGAAATTAACATGGTACAATACTACTAACTAAACTATAGATTGTACTAAATTGCACCAGTTGATCTACTAATGATCTTTTTCTATCCCAAGATCCTATTCAGCATCCCACATTGTACTTAGTTGTCATTTCTCCTTATTCTCCTCCAATTTATTGCAGTTCATCAACTTTGTCTTCATGGTCTTGGCACACTGACAAGAATGAGTCAATTACTTTATAGAATATCTCTCAGTTTGGTTCTGTCTGATGTTTTCTCATAATTGGATGAAGTTCTGGTCAGACTATTCACATAATGGCTGGCTTCTAAGAGGAAAGAGAGGAAGCTATCTTTTCCCTTACAGCCTGTAGCCATCAACATTTTGACTGCCTTCTGTTGGTCAAAGCAAGGTATAGGGCCAGCCCAGGTTCAAGGGGAGAAGCCATAGATTCCACTTTTGGATGCAGAAAGGAAGTAATAGATAGTGACCATCTTTGAAGACTATCACAATTGGATTTACAAAACTACTTGTAAAAACCTACCTAGTAAGACAACTGTGAACCCTAGGAATCTGCCATTATCAAACTGATTATTTTTAATTATCTGAAACTTCTTTAAAGTTGAGTTAATAGTTCTTGCTTTGCCTACTTCACAGGATGTGGCAGCCATGAAGGTTTGGTGCTAAGATCTCCCTTAAAGAAGAAAAACTGGCCTGGGATTACATGCCTGTAATCCCAGCACTTTGGGAGGCTGAGGTGGGTGAATCACTTGAGCCCAGGACTTAGAGACCAGCCTGGGCAACATGGTGAAACCTCATCACTATCAAAAATACAAAAATTAGCTGGGTGTGGTGGAGAACACCTGTAGTCCCAGCTACTCTGGAACCTGAGACGGGAAGATCACCTGAGCCTGGGAGGTCCAGGCTGCAGTGAGCTGTGATCACGCCACTGCACTCCAGCCTGGGTGACAGAGTGAGACTCTGTCAAAAACAAAAAGAGAGAGAGAGAGAGAGAAAACTTGCCAGAAGAGGATAGTTAGCCAAGAGCTTCTAGCTGCTGCATTTTGGGGATCTGCTACAGCATTCACGCCGTCCCCAGTTTGCTTTTCCTCAGTGACTAAGTATGGCAGTAGAACAAGAACCAAACCATTTCTGCTTGTCAAGTTCCTCTAGCAAGCCCTCTTCATTCAGAAGCTCCCCATCAACCTAGTAGAGACTTAAAGCTACACTGCAATCTAAGGCTTTTTCTACCCAGTTCTCCCTCTTCTTGTCCTTCCATGCATATCAAACCTGCATTGAACTTGGAAGCCATCCCTTTCAAGTTCCTGTTCCCCCTTCCCTTTATCTTTTTCAATTCATTTTTTGTTCTATTTTAAAGTGAATAATCACATATTTATGGGGTACAATGTGATGTTTTCATACATGTATACACCATGGGATGATCCAATCAGGTACTAATTAGCAAATCCATCATCTCAAATATTTATCATTTTTAGTGGTGAGAACATTTAAAATTCTCTCTAATAGCTATTTTGAAATATACAATAAATTGCTATTAACTATAGTCACTATACTGTGCAATAGAACACCAGAACGTATTCCTCCTAACTTAAACTTTGTAACCATGACCAACTTTACTAATGAAGTTTATTAGAATTAATTTTTATTATCACAGTTTTTAATTTTAGTATTACTGTAAGACTTTTCCCATCCAATCCCACCACTACCTCCACTCCCACCCCAGCTTCTGGTAACCACCATTCTTTTTTTGTCTCGCTGTGTCGCCCAGACTGGAGTGCTGGAGTGCAGTGGCGCGATCTCGGCTCACTGCAAGCTCCGCCTCCCGGGTTCCCGCCATTCTCCCGCCTCAGCCTCCGAGTAGCTGGAACTACAGGCGCCCGCCACCGCGCCCGGCTAGTTTTTTGTATTTTTAGTAGAGACGGGGTTTCACCGTGTTAGCCAGGAGGGTCTCGATCTCCTGACCTCGTGATCCACCCGCCTCGGCCTCCCAAAGTGCTAGGATTACAGGCTTGAGCCACCGCGCCCGGCGGTAACCACCATCCTACTCTCTAGTGCTATGAGTTTTTAAAAAAATGAGACCATATGGCATCTGTCTCTCTGTGCCTGGTTTACTTCACTTAACATATCATCCTCTCTAGGTTTATCTATGTCGTTACAAATGACAGAATTTCCTGGGTTTTTTTACATGACTCAATTGTATTTCACTGTGTAAATACGCCATATTTTTTTAAAAAAATTCTATCCCTTCCTTGATAGACACTTAGGTTGATTCCATATCTTGGCTATTGTGACTAATGCTGCAATGAACATGGGAGTATAGACATCTTTTTGACATACTGATTTCAATTCCTTTGGGTATATACCCAGAAGTGGGATTGTTGGATCATATGGTAGTTTTATTTTTAGTTTTCTGATGAACTTCCACACTGTTTTCCAAAATGGCTATACCAATTTACAATACCAACAGTGTACAAGGGTTTCCTTTCCTCCACACTCTTGCCAACACTCAATTTTTATTTTAGATTCAAGGGATACATGTGTAGGTTTATTACATGGGTATACTGCATGGTGCTGAGGTTTGTGGTACAAATGGTCCTGTCACCCAGGTAGTGAGCATAGCACTCAGTAGGTAGTTTTTCAGCCCTTCCTCCCCTTCCTTACCTCCCTGCTCTAGTAGTTCCTAGAGTTGTTTCTTTCTGTCCATGTATATCCAGTATTTAGCTCCTGCTTATAAATGAGAACATGCAGTATTTGGTTTTCTGTTCCTATATTAATTCACTTAGAATAATGGCCTCCAGCTGCATCTATGTTGCTACAAAGAATGTAATTTTGTTCTTTTTTTATGGCTGCCTAGTATTTTGTGGTGTATATGTACCACATTTTCTTTATCTAATCCTCCATCCATAGTTACCTAGGTTAATTCTATGTCTTTGCTATAGTGAATAGTGCTGTGATGAACATATGAGTGTATCTGGGGTTTTATGGTAGGACAATTTATTATCCTTTGGGTATATATGCAGTAGTGGAATTGCTGGGTTGAATGGTAGTTCTATTTTAAGTTCTATGAGAAACGTCAAACTGCTTTTCACAGTGCCTGAACTTACATTCCCACCAACAGTGTATAAGCATTCCCTTTTCTCCACAGCCTCACCAGTATCTGTTATTTTTTTACTTTTTAATAATAGCAATTCCTACTGGAGTGAGATGGTACTTCATTGCGGTTTTGACTTGCGTTTCTCCAGTAACTGGTCATGTTGAACTTTTTTCATGTTTCCTTGCCACTTGTATGTCTTCTTTTGAGAAGTGTCTGTTCATGTCCTTTGCCCCCTTTTTAATAGGATTATTTGTTTTTTACTTGTTTAATTTTTTAAGTTCCTTATAGATTCTGGATATTAGACCCTTGTCAGACGCATAGTTTATAAAATATTTTCTCCCATTCTGTAGGATGTCTATTTACTCTGTTGCTAGTTTCTTTTGCTGTGCAGAAGCTCTTTCATTTAATTAAGTCCCATTGGTTAATTTTTTGTTTTGTTGCAATTTCTTTTGAGGACTTAGCCATAAATTCTTTGCTAAGGCTGATGTCCAGAATGGTCTTTGCCAGGTTTTCTTCTAAGATTTTCACAGTATGAGGTCTTCTGTTTAAATCTTTAATCCATCTTGGGTTAACTTTTATATGGTGAAATAAGCAAAGGGAAAATGACTCCCTATTCAATGAATGGTGCTGGGATAACTGGCTAGCCACATGCAGAAGAATGAAACTGGACCCCCTATCTTTCATCATCTTTTTGAGAATAACCAATCTAACAAGTTTGAGGTAATATCTTTTGTGGTTTTCATTTGCATTTCTCTGATGATTAGAGATGTTGAGCATTTTATATATATTTGTATATAATAAAGCTTATTTATATATCTTCTCCTTTACCTTTCACTGTCATTTCCTGCGATAACTCTCTTGGACTTTTCATTTTATCTTAGCATCTGCTTCAAGGAGGACCTGAGATGACACAGGAGGATGCTGTGAGAATCAAATGAAATCATGAATACAAACAGTCTTTGAAAACCATAGAATGAGAAACAAGCATTAGGTATTAATTATTTTTAAAATACAGGGGCAAATTGCTTTGACAGCCCAATAACAGCCTTCAGAAATGTACTGCACTGCCACCAAGTACTTTAGTTAATACTAATATTCTTAAATATAGTCCTCAGTTTAAAAATAGATATATTTAACAGCCCCCAATGTAAGAAGGCATGTAAATTTGAATTGAAAGAGATTTTCATTAGAAAGAGAATTTAGTTTTTAAAGAGATAAGTTTCTGTTATCTGGGATATTCATTCAAGGTGAAAAGCTAGCAGTTTTTCTGTGTTTAATCCTCTACCTGAGACAGAACATGTTCTGGGAATTGGATGGGGAGCTGGCTACCCTAGAGAAGTAATATTTGTGGCTAAAGTCCCCACTAAGAGCTCCTAAAATGATTAACATTCTGTCTCCTTTTTATAATAATAACCCACAAAGCAGGAATCCTCTAAAACCTGCCTGTTCTCTGAATCCTCTAAATTTTATTTTGCTCCTATTCTATCTATTCTACACTCAGCAGCAAGGGTTATCATTCCTCTGGTTACTACCCATGTTAGCTTAACAAATACTTTGTGGATAAGTCAAAATGCCTTAAGATGTTTGAGCTGATGATAAGCTACAGATTACTCACCTTACCCCGCCCACTGCAACAACACACACATGTGAGTGTGCACACACACACACACACACCCTCTCTGCTTCAGCCACATTCCATTATCCTTGAAGATGCACAATGCTGACACATCCTAATACTGCTGAGATTGAGATTACCTGGAAATCACTGTAGAACAAACAAAAGAGATTTAACTAATTGTTGTGGCTTTGCATGCACAAACATGAAAAGCACCAGCTTCAAAATTGTCAGAATGAATGTTTGCTTGGAAGAAAATCTCAGAAACAACACTGGACAATCCTTTTAACCCCTAGGAACCAAATGGGGAGTTGGTGGTGGGCAGTGAAGCAGAGGTGTTTAGCAACACTACACAAGTGGGAATCAAAAGTAGGTTCACGCCACATACTCACAAACCCAGCTTAAAAGCTAAGTCCTGATGGTTTTCAGATCTTCCATAAATTCTGTTAAGAAATGCTGCCTCTGCAATGCTCTTGCCCATATTGTGTGGAAAAGCATGACGTCGATGCCTCTGAATCAAGTCTTTCAGAAGAATCTGATTCTAAAAGTGAAGTTTCAGGAATACTGAAAGCAAATTATTTCATATATACTTTTATTTTGCCATATTTTATATTTATTTTGTTATATTTGATAGAGTGCCATATAATAACACACATGTCCAATTGAGGATAAAAAATGCTCTTTCAGAAAGTATTAAAACTCTAAGTGATAAGAAAATCTTGTGCCACAGTTTAACTGGCAATGTTTTTTCTTTCTTATGGGTATATGAAATGATGGTGTATCTTGAAATCCATGATATCTCGAACTAGACTAAATATAGTGGAGTCACCTTATTCTCTTGCTTTCTCTGACCTCTGATTTTCATGTATTCTGTTCTCCCTTCCTAGAACACTTTTTGCTCTCTCTTTGCTTGGGTAACTATTACCATTCTCTAGATTTTGGTTTAATCAACATTTCTCAGAAGGCTTCCTTAACCTCTTCACCTCCACCCCCAAACTATGTGAGTTATCCCTGCTTTCCACAGCACCCCAAGCTTGAACTATCATAACAATTATCATCCTTTACCATAACTACTTGTTAATTTTCTGTCTTCCCCTACAGGCTGTAAAGTCCTTGAAAACAGAGAACTTGTCAGTCTTGCTCACATGATGCCTGGCAGAGCTGGCAAGCAGTAAATATTCACTCATCAATGAATAAATTAAATGGATTACTGTCTCCATTGCACAACATGTAAATAAACTCATTTCTGGTTTGAAAGGCAAAGGAATAAGAATTTTATCTCACAGATGAGGAAACTGAGGCACGAAGAGTCTAGTTTATGACAGAGCCAAAACTAACATTTCTCAAGGTTCGATGTAAGATTAGCAATAAATAACTTGACATTTATTGGGCATTTGCTAGGCACGTGGCACATTCTAACTTTGGTTATACGGATAATCTCGATTCTCACAACCCTTTCAGGTTGATATTAGAATCCCCATTTTATGAAAAGGAAAACTGAGGTACAGAGCAGTAAACAAAACTTCCTAAGAGAATAGAGCTGGTAAGGAGTGCAGCTGATACGCAATACAGGCAGACTCTAGAATGTGCACCTTTAACCACATCCTTACGGGTGCTGGTAAATTGAATCAGAATAGTTAACAATAGTCAATACTGTTATTTACCAGCAGATCACTTCTTAAGAATGTGGTTTTCAGAAAACCAAATACCACATGTTCTCATTTATAAGTGGGAGCTAATCATTGAGTACATATGGACCCAAATATGGGAACAATAGACACTGGACTATTGGAGGGAAGAAGGAGGATGGGGTGGCTTAAAAAACTACCTATCAGTTACTATGCTTACTACCAAGGTGACAGGATCCGTACTCCAAACCTTAGCATCACATAACATTCCCATGTAACAAATCTGCACACGTACCTCCTGATCTAAAATAGAAGTTGAAATTAAAAAAAAAAAAAAAAAAAAAAAAAGAATGTGTTTTCAAGTTGATCCAAGACAAATAGCTTTATTTTAGTGGATACAGATTCCAACAAAAACAGAATTAAACCTCATACAGTTGAAAGGGCACTGTAATATGAGTTAGGAGCCCGGGGTTCTCTACAGTCCATTTTAAAGCAGCTATATAATCCTGGGTGAATCACTTCACGTCTCTGGGGTTCAGTTTCTTCACTAGTTAAAACAGAGGTGGACTAATGCATACAAACTCCTAAAATCCTCTGATAGTGCCTGTTGCATTATCTCAAAGCTATTAACAGGTACACCAAGTGGCAGAAATCACCTATGCCAAATATTGAATTTGAGGATGTAACTTAAACTCCAGTGTTTGTTCTACAAAATTCAAATAATGTTTGGCAAGGTAAAGGGCTCTTGATCCTCCATCTGAAAACATAGGTTTGAGAATTTCAGCCATCACCTTGTTCTCCTTTCCTTCTATTGACAGTGTTTGCTTTAGCGGCAGAAGGAAGCCCAGACTTGTGTTGACAGAGTTTGACTGTTGGGGAAAAGTACATACCTGGAGGGAGAACAGTGTTTAACAAGAAACAAGGCATCAGTCTTCGCCTGACTCATTCCAAGCTGGGCCTCCCTTCGCCATTGCTTTGTTCCAACACTAGATTAGAGGCTCATGTAGAGACTTGCTGAAGTCAAACACTATCAAAAAACTCCAGCCTAGCCATGCTGAGGAGAAAAACAAAATTCTTGCCAGATGAGTGTTGGAGCCAAGGCTACTGGGAAGAGCTAGAGACTCACACCAGGGCTCCAGGGAGTGCAACCAGCCCCCAGCTCTGGCCCCCAAATCATTCCTCATTCTTCAGGGTCACGGGCTGCTGAAACTTTTCTTATTTATTCAAATCTTTTGGGAATTGCCTTTCTAATAGGCAGTGGTACACATTTTCTTTTCTTGGCTTGGTAGGAAATGGAAGGTTATAAGATATTCCCAAACTATGCCTCCAAGGCTATATTCACATTTCATGTTGGCAGATAATTTTAGGTTTCGTGATTGCATTTAGAGCTAGATAAATTTGAGTAAATTGCTCAACCTCTTAAAGGTTAAGTTCACTCACCTGTAAAATGAAAAAATACCCACACTTGAGGATTAAATGAGACATCACATACACCCGACAAATACCATATGCTTAATAAAAGAGAGCTCGGCTGGGTGTGATGGCTCAGGCCTGTAATCCCAGCACTTTGGGAAGCCAAGGTGGGAGGACTGCTTGAGCACAGGAGTTTGAGACCAACTTGAGCAACATAGTGAGACCCCGCCTCTACAAAAAACTTAAAAAATTAGCCAGATGTGGTGTCATGTGCCTGTAGTCCCAGTTACTCAGGAGGCTGAGGTGGAAGGATCACTTGATCCCAGGAGGTCAAGGTTGCAGCGTAAGGTGTGATTGTGCCACTACACTGCAGCCTGGGCGACAGAGTGAGACCCTGCCTTAAAAATAAACAAATAGGGGACTCTTCTATCATTCCTTTCACGAAGGTCACCCAAGGACAATAATTCTTAGACTCACTTAAACCAACCGAATTTTGGGAGGAAGTTTTCCTACTAAAATATTTTCTTAAAGATGGTTTTTCTGTGGCTTAGACAATTTCTTCACACAATTGGGACCTTACAAAATATCAATAGAGAGAGAGAGAATGCATTCCAAATTAAGTATGCATGCATTCAGCAAAAATTTTAAAGTACCAGGCTTTGAACAGAGTAATAATTGCTTCTTTTTTAAAGCACTTTTAGCTTATAATTTTGTTTTCACAAACATTCATTCATTTGATCTCCCACCACACTCTGAGGAGAATAGGAATGAATCCTTATTCATTTCTTATAGGTGGGATTGACAGTCATAATAAGCAGTAGAATGAGTACAATAAAAGCATAGTCCTTGATGTTAGACAGACCTGGGTTTGAGAACTGAGTCTAATATCAGCTGCATCTCCTTGAGCAAGTTACTTTTTGCCTCTCGTTTGTGAAATGGGAATAACATGCCTATCTCACAGAGTTATTGTGAGTATTAAATTAAGTGGTACATACAAGATAGTTATTACATATACAATCTCACACTCAGTTTAACACACAATATCAATTAGTGACCATCAGGATCATTACAGTTTTTAATTAGTGTTCAAGGTCATGTAGCTGAAATGGCAGAATCGGCACTAAAACTCCTGTTTGCTGACTTCCAATACAATCTTTCTGCCATACTAAAAGTTTTCAAACATTTCAAAGGATCAAAATCCTTCTTGAAGGAAAGAATGTCTTTACATGGCACATCAAGATGTAACACAGTAGAACTTCCCTTGTTACAGTTGGTGAGGGGGTGGGGGGAGCCTACAACGCCTTCTGCTCACCCTACTTCCCACTGCCACAAATAAATGTCTCCCCACACACCCCCCACCCACTCCATTGCTACCAAGGCAGCTGCTGGTGGTCAGCATTGCCTGACATTTACCAGGGACTTGACCTCAACAAGAGGAATGCTGGACAATGATACTTCCATTTGCCTTGTTAGTACCATGTGTTCCTTCTCTTGTTTGTCTTACCTTGCTCCTTATTTCCTGTCAACCTCCCCGTCCTTTGACCAGCCACCTTTTTGTGGCTAAGGGATTCCATAAACTTTATCAACTCCTAACTGCCTTCTAGGACCTGAGCCCACCCCCACCCCCCATTGTTTTCTACTTGTGTCCTTCTGGTTCATGGAGGTTCCCCCAACTTTTCACCCATTGCTGCCTGTCATCACAGGATGACAGACTTCCCCACGTCATGCAGACCTCTGCCACCCTTTCCTAGCTCTTGCCCTGACCTTTCAAGAGAGAGAAAGTGACTAATGTGATTGATCAAAATTCTAGAACATTTTTCATGTCACATTTTCTTTGCGGGCAAGATCGCTATGTGTTAAAGGCACAAATCTATCTGTCCCATTATCTTCATACGGCTGGGAGTATACATCCAGGTAGGCCAAATATATTGTATCTCCATATACATGCCTGAGCATGCTGCTGTTTGCCACTATATAGAATTGAGCTGGTTAGAAGGATTGAGATTCAAGACTTTTGTGAGATTTAAAGCCCAACTTAGTCTTCAAGCTTAAAACAGCACTTTTCCCAGCATTCTGCATTGAGGGCTATTGGGTACACGTGGGACTAATTAAATCTCCATTTAGATTCTATTCCTTGAGTCTATTTTCATCAAGAAATCAACTGGGAAGAGAACTGACTGGTGAAGTAGATCTAAGCCTTCCCAGGTCTCTGGGCATAAATGCATTAAAAACCTCATCTCAATTCCTAACACCTCTCTGACCTTCCTCCTTGATGCCTGGTCCCCTTTCCTCTGTTGTCAGCCATTCACAGGTTCCTCACCCTATGGACATCCCCTGGTGAAACAGAACACACAACATAGGCTTGTGCTCCTGTGGGCCATGACCTCGGCATGCTTTTCCCCTGCTTTCTTCTATTTAAATCCTACTGTCCCTCAAGGCCCACCCCAAATCCCTCCTCCCCCTGAAGTCTTCCATTTTCCCTGTGGTGATCCTCTGGTTCACAGAGCACTTAATTTTTCATTCAGTTATGGCATTTATTTCATTCTGTCTCATGTTCCAAAAAGTTGTTTACAATAGGTCAGTCTTTTCCACAAGACTGGAAGCAATTCAAAAGCAGGAAGCCTGCTTTAATCATTTCTGATGCCCCCACCTCTACCACAGTGCTTTGCAAACCACAGATACACAATCCTGCATGTCTATGGGTCAAGTTGAATTGTTCAAAGAACCCAGTATTAGAAATTCCAGGAGCGCTAGACATCATGTGGGCCTTCTGAAGCACAAATGGAAAACACTTTGCCCAGAGTAGGAAGGAATTCATCAGAGCACCCTCATCCTGGGCCTGCCTGTGAATCCACTTGTTTTCCTCATTTTTAATTACAAACAAGCTGCCTCATGTGTTTTCTTTTTCTGCTACCAGAACACACTGTCAATGAGCTTTGTTTTGCTCCAAATATTGACACAGCAAGTGTTCGTCAGCAAGTCTGAGTCCTGGTTCCAGCAGCGTGTTGAGGGATTCCAACACCTTGGGCCAATAGTCAGACTTCGTTATGTGTTCCTGCTCCTTTCCAAAAGCCTGGTGGGGCCTGTAGGATGTAGTGGAAAGAATGCAGAGTGCAGAGACTGAAGATCCAAGTTTCAGACCTCCCACTTGCTTTTTATTTGACCTCATGCAAGTTCCTTGAGGTCTCCAAACCTTGGTTTCTTCATCCATAGGTGAGTTCATATGAAAAAGCAAGTATGGAAATATTTTCTAGACCCTAGATCTCTGGAAAGTAAGGTACTATCTTGTATATCAAACAACTTGGTCTGCTAAAGGAATAAATGTGTCCCTCCCAGGCAGAAAACTGCTGTGGCCCAGTTCTGGGTGAAAGTTAAGTAACCACTACTAAAAGACGGCTATGAAGAAAAGGTCAGCTATTGTCTCTTCTGGGAACTCATCAAAAACATAATTGCTCAACGACTGGAAAATATGCCTGTTTGTAAATGGGTGGCTGCTCTCTTCTAACTCTTTGCCAAGACTCTCTCATCATCAGCTTGACTGTAAGGAGAGAAACTCCAAGCAAAAAGGAGTCCTGCCTCAGGGTACCTCTGGAGAGACTGCCATATTGCTGTTGGCTCCTTTGCCAAAAATATTCTGTCGAGTTCAGTTAAGGAGCCCCAGACAGTATGGCTGTTTACCAAACAAGATTTCTGCACTTGCCATATGCAGGCAGGTCTGCAGAGCCAGCAGCCAGCAGCTGTGTTTACAATTTCCCATCACTCTTGTTAACTAATGAATTCATTTTGGGCCTATTGCTTACCCTGAGTAGGCTTCTGCAGCACAGGATGGCTGTGGGTCATCCCTGCAGGAGAGCCACACGGCATCTGGGCACTGTTTATTGTTGTTGTTGTTTTTGAGACAGAGTCTTGCTCTGTCGCCCAGGCTGGAGGGCAGTGGGGCATCTCAGCTCACTGCAAGCTCTGCCTCCCGGGTTCAAGTGATTATCCTGCCTCAGCCTCCTGAATAGCTAGCATTACAGGCATGCGCCACCAGACCCGGCTAATTTTTGTATTTTTAGTAGAGACAGGATTTCCCCATGTTGGCCAGGCTGGTCTCGAACTCCTGACCTCAAATGATCCATCCACCTCAGCCTCCCAAAGTGCTGGGATTACAGATGTGAGCCACCATGCCCAGTCTGGGCACTGTTCGTGATTTGAGGCAGTGCAGGGTACATCCTGGGGATGGCTAAAAAAGTGGTTGAGAGGACATAAAGCAATTTTTATGCACCAGGGCTAAGCATTGCCTTCCTCCGTTATTAAGACGCAGTCAGCTTTAAAGAGGCTCTCAGCTTTCGTTTTCATGATTTTGAAGATAATGGTTTCCAAATTTCCAATGTGCAGCACATTTCAGATAAAATCCCAAACAAAATGTCTGTAAGGATATGAACTAAAATCATAACCACTTCCATTGAAATATTGCTTATTGCCTGCACTGTAAAATTTTCCCATAAACCTGATCCCAAGGATATAAAGAAGTGGCTACCAGATCCCATGGCAATTCCAAGGGAGAAGAGAATCCTGTCTTATTTTCTAATAAGTCCTGCTTTGTAGTAGACTTTATTTTTAGAAGGCTCTAAAATGGGAAGCAGGGGAATAGGGAACTAGGAAATGGATTCAGTCTTTCACAGTTTTACTCTCTGGAAACAAAAATGTCTATTTGTGTGGTTGTGATGGTCAACAAGTGGTATCCTCAAACCCGGCTGCTCTGCGGGACCAGAATCAAACAAAAAGAACAGAAAAGGATTACTATCAAAATATTCATGAGGTTACAAAAAAAAGTACCATGATTAGACAGTCTTTGTTTTTCATAAGAGACTATTCCTGTCTTTTAAAACAAAAATCTAACAAAGCCTTTGTGATTATCTAATAGAAAAAAATTTTTTGCAATACCAGGGGCTTAGTGAGCAGAATTGAACCCAAAGTTTTGCATTCTGATTCTGACTGTAGCACCAACCATCTGTGTAACCTTTGACTACTCCTCTCCCCTTTGGTTTTTACATTCTCATCTGCACAATAACAGTAAAAATAACTGGGCTCCTTCCCTTTCAGGACTCTTGATTTCAAACAGAGGATGGAGGGGAAACTGATTTATAAACATAAAGGATGGCTATGATAATGAAGATTATATTTTAGGGCATAATTTTTTTTAACATTCTGTTTGTTGTTTTCCTTCTTTAGAAAGTTTTCTATAAAGCTATTTGTTTCAAAACTTAAAAAAAAAAAATGTTAAATTTTATCCCATTGTATAATGTCTGGTGGATTGGGGTAGGTATGTATTTAAGTTTTCCATCCAAAGCATGATTTACAAAGACGGGTAAGGAATATATCCTTTAACAATTTTATTTTATTATTTTATTTTATTTTATTTTGATGGAATCTTGCTCTGTCGCCCAGGCTGAAGTGCAGTGGCTCAATCTCTGCTCACTGCAACCTCCGCCTCCTGGGTTCAAGCAGTTATCCTGCCTCAGCTTTCTGAGT
This sequence comes from Rhinopithecus roxellana, assembly GCF_007565055.1. Classification (NCBI taxonomy): domain Eukaryota; kingdom Metazoa; phylum Chordata; class Mammalia; order Primates; family Cercopithecidae; genus Rhinopithecus; species Rhinopithecus roxellana. The sequence continues at coordinate 27,452,284 of NC_044563.1, forward strand.
AGCTGGGATTACAGGCGCCTGCCACCATGCCCAGCTAATTTTTGTATTTTTAGTAGAGACGGGATTTCGCCATGTTGGCCAGGCTGGTCTGAAACTCCTAACCTCAGGTGATCCCCCCGCGTTGGCCCCTCAAAGTGCTGGGATTACAGGCATTTTATGAAGCAGAGCAAATACCAAGTGACAACAGATTGAGTGTGCCTAGGAAGTAAACTCCATATACACTGTCACACCTAAATGAACATAAACACCCTGGAGGGAATATATTGATATATTCCTAGAATCATCTAGCCTCAACATTTATGTCAGTGAAATCAGCATTTTTCTATGGAGTCACAGAGTGTTACTCTACAGTATTTTCTTTATAGCTGGGAAAGAAAGAGAGAAGAAAGAAAGAAGGAAAGAAAGAAAGAAGAAAGAAAAGAAAGAAAAGAAAGAAAGAAAGAAAGAAAGAAGAAAGAAAGAAAGAAGAAAGAAAGACAAGAAAGAAAGAAAGAAGACACGATAATGGAAGGACTGAGTGATAAGGAAGGAAGTAAGGAATGAAGCATGTCCTAGGACTATGATAGAGTGCGTTCCTCTGCTTCCTCACTCCACCCACTCCCTCCCACATCCTCACTCCCTCCTCCCCCCTCCCCGAATCCCATCCCCCTCCGCCCTCCCTCCCGCCTCTCACCTCCTCCCCTCCCCTCCCCCCCTCCTCTCCCTCCCGCCCTCCATCTCTCTCCCCCTCTCCCTCCTTCCTCTTATTCCCCCTTAAACGGATGACCCAGTTATGAAAGTTATTATGCTGAATGAAAAAAGCCAGTCTCAAAACGTTGCACAGTATACAGTTGCATTTATAATGACACTGTAAAAAAGACAAAATTATAGTAGCAGAGAATTGATAGTGGTCAGCAGGGATTAAGGATGGAAGCAGGTGTGCCTACTGAGGAATAGCACTAGAGAGTTTGGGGGCTTATTGAACTATATTGCATCATAATTGTGATGGTGGTCACACAAATCTATACATGTCTTAAACTTCATAGAACTGTACAGCAAAAAAAAAAGGCCATTTCACTGTATGATAACTAAAAATAAAATTAACAAATGTGATAAAATGCAAAAACAATCACATTGTTGAATTATATGCAGCAGAAGTCCAGCCTTGACCTCTGATATGTCACAACTAGATTTGTAAAAAAAAAAAAAAAAAAAAAAAAAAAGCTTTACAGTGGCTCTTTTCTAACTTTAATAGGCACATAAATTCCTTGGGGCTTTGGTTAGGATGAAGATTCTCATTCAGTGGGTCTGAGATGGGGCCTGAGTACAACAACTAGGTGATGCCCCTCTGTCTGTAGACAACACTGAAAGATGTGTAGGCTTTGTATTATTTAATTCATTTAAAGCAATTATGGCAAATATGTGTCGTTTAGAGCAATTATGGCAAATATGTGTCATATGCCAACCACCCCCATCCCTCACCCATAGCAGAAATCATTCATTGTTCAAACATAATTTCCTCCTGAGCCTAAATATGCCCATTAGATAGAGCACTGTAGAGGGCAGCTGCTGCTTATAGAAGTGGTCAGGTGAGGTGAACTATGGAGGACTGATGTTAGTCCTATTCAGCAGCATTACAGAGAAATCCACCAAGAAAACTCACGTCCTTTTTGGGGCCTTACTGTCCTGTCTCCAAAACTCTGTGTGTCCTAGACAAATTAGCCATAGTCAACAACAGATATATCTTTCCTTCCAGCTAAGATAAGCAAACTTGTCTTTCTGATCAGGCTGTCAGAAGCCCAATTTAAAAATAAAATTAACAAATGTGGTAAAATGCAAAAATAGCCTAAATGACTTGAGGGCAGGGACATATCATCTACTTCTTTTAGTAACTCCCTTCTTACTACTTTGAGCCTCAGTTTCTGCATTTATAAAATAAGAATAATAATCTTATCTCATAGACTTGTTGTGAGGATTAATAAGATAATCAACATGAAGCTCTTAGAATAGTACCCAGCGCAGAGTAAGACTCAGTAGTATTTGGCTCCTGTTATTCCCCCAGTAATGGCCAACATGGTGCCATGCTCATTGGGAATATTCAAAAACAGGCTGGGCACAGTGGCTCATGCCTTAATCACAGCACTTTGGGAGGCCGAAGTGGGTGGATCACTTGACGTCAGGAGTTCAAGACCAGCCTGGCCAACATGATAAAACCCCGTCTCTACTTAAAAAATACAAAAAATTAGCAGGCCATGGTGGCACCTGCCTGTAGTCCCAGCTACTTGGGAGGCTGAGGGGGGAGAATCACTTGAACCTGGGAGGTGGAGGTTGCAATGAGTCGAGATCATGCCATTGCACTCCAGCCTGGGTGATAGAATGAGACTTCATCTCAAAAAAAAAAAAAAAAAAAAAAAAAAAAAAAAAAAAAAAAAAACACTGCTACAGAGAAGCCAAGAGAATGAAGCCAACGCTAAATATGAGCCAAAGGACAGAGGCCATAGTATCAACCTTCTCCCTATACCTCTCCAAACTTTCGTTTCTTCTTAGGTATAATAAAAATTGGACAGAAATTTTGTGTTAATTTCAGCTCTGACAATTTGTGAATTGATAAAGTCCTATAACACTCCTGTGAAGCATCCAAGCTGGATGCTTGTATAGTTTTTAAAAGCCTGTATAGAATCCTGAATATCCAGTTGAGAGCAAAAGAAAAAAATATATAATACTTTCAAAAATTAGTTGCGGCAAAAATTGAGTTAATTACCACTTGACTTATTGGTTTTCTGCCACTGGAGGGCGTGCAGTACTTGTTTGTAAAATATCCTTCTGGGTTTTAGTTCTCTTGCACACTTCAATTTCAGACCATTGAATTGGAATCAAAGAATCGAAGAAACCACCTCCTTCCTTTGACAGAGTTAATAGGTGAGGAGGTGCAGCCTGCAGAGACGTTGTGAGTTAGAAAAGTCAACAGAGAGAAGTGTGCTTAATCTGCCTGATGCCAATTCTACTTCCTTTATTTCTCCATAATATTATCCCTAAACAACCCTTCATGCCACATCCTCTCTTAACTTTTTAAGAGAGGAGCTCTTAAGAGATTTTGAGCCCATCTCCTCTTCTCCTCACTCCTGCACATGGCTTCTCGAAGTTCTCTTGTCTTTTTCACAAACCTCCAGCAGAAACCAGGGCCTGGGCCTCTTTAATATGGCCCTAGCATACTGAATGGGGTTAGTACATAAACAGCCGGGATCCATATAATGGGCTCTGGCAGATTCGCTTCATTCTTGATCTGGGATGTGAATGATGCAAAAGGAAGAAGAGAAAGTGCTTTCCAGAGAGTCATTTTTTACTGAAACTTATTGTCCATTAGCCTTGAGAAATGGAAATGAGTGGTACAATGGAAATGAGACATAGTTCCTACATTTAAAGAACTCCCAACATAATTAGGGTGACTAAATATAAAAGTGAGGGGTGAGAAGGGAAAAATCTTGAAGGACCTTCAGAGATCAAGTTTTAGGAACACAGATTTATTCTCTTTTGCTACCTGTTATCAATTACCTAAAGTTCTATGTTGAAATCAATTGGGATGCCTCTTCCCAATTAAGAAAGAATGTGTGTTGCAATGAATCATTCATGTCTGCCAGGAGCATACAATGGAGTGGGATATGCATGCATTTACTAACCCTGACCTCTAATCCAGGACCCACTTTTTTTTTTTTTTTTTTTCAGATTGGGGAACTAAGGCCCAGAGAAGAAAAAGGAAGTGGTCAAGGTCATTCAGCTAAGAGACAAGGGGTGAATTTTCAAAACATTGTAACCCTGAGGCAGCTCAGTTTAGGGTACAGAGTCAACAGACAAGGAACACTCCTGTGTTTTCTGTTCTCAAAGTCACGGGTGATTCTCTCACCTCAGGTAAGTAGTCCTGACACACTTTGGACCAATTTGTTTATCTTTCTACAAATATTTTGTAATTCCTTCTCCCTTTTTAACTTTTTTCTTATAAAATTGTTGTTACATATAAAAGAATGTGTGTAGCACAGAAAGAAATAAAGCATAAAAATAGAATAAACACCAATAATCCACCCCTTAATTTTAAAAAAATAGAAACTGCACATGTGCTTCCCTGACCCCACTCCCTACCTCCCTGCCAAGTGGCATCCAATCTCTGAAATTTTGCTTTCTTCATTCCCTTAGCTTCTCTTTCAAGCTTTAATACATATGTGCATATCTTTAGACATTGAATTTTTTTGTTTCACTCATTTTTAGATGTTATACAAATGCAATCATGCAGCTTGTGTTCTTCTGTAGTTTGATTTTTCACTTAAAATTATATTTCAAAAATCTCCAAAGTTGTAGCTCATTCATCTATATTACTGTATAGTATTTCATTGTATAAATATTCCGTAATTTATGTATCCATTCTACTATTGATCAACATGTGAATGGTTTCCAGGGTTTTTTAATTGTTAAGAATTTTGTTACGGTTTTTTTTTTTTTTTTTTTTAAATACTTTCTGGTACCCATGTGCAACAGTTTCTCTAGAGCGGTGGTTCTTCATCAGAGCAATTTTCCCTCTCCAGGGACATTTGACAATATCCAGACACATTTTTGATCATCACAACCAGAGGGACCCCTGGAGAGAAATGGGGACAGAGGGCTTCTACTGGCTAGAAGTTAGTGGCCAAGGATGTTGTTCACCAGCCTAGAACAGCCCTGCACAACAAAGAATGATCCAGATCAAATGTCAGTAGTGCTGAGTCTAAACCCTGCTCTGGACGACACACATGGGTTGAAATTTCTGAGTTATAAGTGTGTCAACTTCAAATTTACAAGGTAGTATCACATTGATTGCCAAAGTGGTTGTACCAATTTCTACACCAACCAGGAGTATGTAAGTCTCATCACTCCATATTTTATCCAACACTTATTACTGTTAGCTTTTAAAAATATATATATTGGCCAGTCTAGTTGGAATAAAATGGGTAGAATATAGTATCTACTACTAATGAGATGAGCATCTTTTATATAACCATTGGCTATTTATGTTTCCTCTTCTGCGAGTTGCCTGTTCATGTAATTTTTCCCATTTCTCTTTTAACTATGTTTGTTTGCATTGTTCATATAGATTTCTTGGTTTTTAAAAATACTTTGTATATTAATAACAATTAATTATATCACACATATCTTCTCCCAATTTGAGGAATTTGAGGCTCATCTTTTTTTAATGGTGCCCTTCTGATGAACAGAAATTAATTTTAATTTTGATGTGGTTGACTTTATCTATCTTACATTAAGTACTTTATGAGTCTCATTTAATAAATCATTTCCTACATCTGGGTCATATGGTTTTTCTTCTATATTTTCTTCTAAAATGTTTAAGGTTTTGCCTTTCACATTAATGCCCTCTGGAATTGATTTGGGCTATGATGTAAGTAAGGTAGAATGGAATCTTTCAGAACTGTCCTGCGCCTCCCTTTGTCTAACTCAATTTTCTAGGCTTGTTCACTAGGGCAAAGTTTTTTAACTATAGGCTTTACCCAAGGACTTCAGGGTAAGAAGAATCTAATTGGCCTCCTCCACTATTCTTTTGGAGGCCTCACTGAATGAGCAGATTGTGAGAAATGAGCACACTGACCCTGAACTATCTGAGTTCCTTAGCTCCTACCTATGCCTGTTCAGCTCAAGATCTCTCTCCAGTGTGCCAAACAGGCCCACAGCAAAATGCTGGGAACTTACTGCACCCAACCCATGAACTCTCAATTTCTTAAAGAACTTCAGAAAGAAAAGGAAAGAAGTATTTACTAATGGTAGAACTACAGGCACAGATAGAGGCAGTGGGGGCTGTTTTAGAAAGGTCCCACCCACACCCACTCCAGAAAGAATAGGAGGGAGTCGCCTACTTGTGAGGAGGAAGGCACACCTCTCCACATGTCCTGTGACTGTAGAGGAGAGTGTCACAACTGAATTTGGTTCCACTCTACTCCTTGCTATGGCTTCAGGAACCCAGTTCTCAAAGTTTAGTGTAGTAGCCAGAGCCAGCAATGGATGTGAGGAAGGTGCTCAGTGGTGGGCTGGGGTCAGTAGCACAGGCTCTAAGGAGTCAATTTTACGTACCCCCTTCCCACTTTGCATCACCTTGGCAGCTTGAAATCAACAACTGTGGGATCATTTGCAGTGTTTAATTGGCAAACACCGCAAATCCAGCCTTCTACCTCCTCCTAGTGCCTGCCGTTAAACATTTACCAGCACACCACTGAAAGCACTGCGATCCCACTCACTTGTAGCCCCCAGTTATCAGATCCCCTGTGATTAGCTCTGACCCTGAGGCAACCCCAAGTGCAAGTCGGTGGCTCCACCTATTCAGTTCTCTGCTGCCTTGGCCAGTCCTGATGCACTTCCTCCAAAACCTAGGGCTTCATGTAACCTATGTTGAACACTCTTAAGTGTTCCCCCAGCTCAGACACTAAATTGCAGTGCCTTTAGCTTGTGCCCCTGTCATTTCATCCTTGCCTGGACCACTATTGTAATAGATTCCTAACCCATCTCCATATCCACTCTTCGTGTCCTTCAATCTATTCTCCTCTTTCTCTTCAGTGTGTTCTTTTACCCTACACCACAACACCTTTTACTCAAACCCTCCAAGGGCTTTCTATTTCACTTAGGACAAAATTCAGACCTTTATCATTGGACCTCAAGCCCCTAATCAGTCTATTCCCTGAATATTTCTCCAAACACATTGTCTACTCTTCTCGTCCTTTGCACTAAGCTCCAGCCACATGGACTCTTTTCATTTCTCAAACTTCCAACAGTCTTGGCAGTTGCAGCTTTGTAAGCCTGATAACTTCCCTCTCCAGATCTGTATATGCCTGGCTCCTTCTTATCTCAGTACAAAGGTTATCTTCTCAGAAAAGCCTTTCTTGATCACCAGTAAAACTCTACCATTCCCCAACCCCACCCCAAGGCATTCTCTATCCAGCACTCTTCCAGCTTGTGTTTGTTTTGTTCCCATTCCTTATCACTAACTGAAATTATATTATTAATTGCTTTTTTGTTGACCTGTTTATTGTCTGTGTTTACCTCTAGGATCTAAGTACCAGAAGGTCAAGGACCCTGTCTGCTTTGTTTCAATCTGTGTCTCTAGCATTCAGCACAATGCCTAGCACATGATAGATACTCAGTAAATATTTGTTGAACTAATGAATGAACTTAATGTTGTTATCTTGGCATTAATGGCAGCACCAGAGTCCAATCAGACCTAGCAGGGACATTCACAAAGGCTGCATTTTCTTAATGTTTTTATCCTTCATTGAGAGGGTTCTCTTTGGTATATGTACTGCTATCCCCTAAAAGAGACATTAACTTCACCCTGGACTGACTCAAGGAATTCAAAGAAACTCAAATGTCCCTACGTTGCAAATAAAACCATCCATGTCCTTAACTCTTTTCTTTTCCAGGTGCATTATTTTCCTGATTTGTAGGATACTGGGAAGGGTCTGGGACCTAATTAGAAAGACGTTGGTCCTCCATAAATAAAGCTACTCTCATGGGAGAATTCTGGCGTGTGATCTCTTCCCCACAAAATCTTACTCTCCAGTTCCAGTGCTGCGAGCTTCTCTCTGTGATCTGCATCCTGTTCTCTGTCTCCTTAACTGTGCATGTGGGTCCTTCTGGTTCTCTGCAGTGATTGCCAGAAATCTGTTAATCTCCTTTGTATATAAACTCCTGTTCTATTTTGGTCTTCAAAGTTTTTCTTTTCTTTCTTTCTTTTTTTTTTTTCTTTTTTCATTCTCAGAAGAAGCCTAAATTTGGCAAAGCAGGTTTGATCAGTTTATTTTCTTTCCTTCGTTTTTGTTTAAGACGGAGTTTCGCTCTTGTTACCCAGGCTAGAGTGCAATGGCTCGATCTCGGCTCACCACAACCTCCACCTCCTGGATTCAAGCGATTCTCCTGCCTTCTGCCTCAGCCTCTCAGATAGCTGGGATCACAGGCATGCACCACCACGCCTGGCTAATTTTGTATTTTTAGTAGAGACAGGGTTTCTCCATGTTGGTCAGGCTTGTCTCGAACTCCTGACCTCAGGTGATCTGCCTGCCTCTGCCTCCCAGAGTGCTGAGATTACAGGCATGAGCCACCTTGCCTGGCCCAGATCAATTTTTTTTTCAAATTCACCTGAAGGGAAATATTGATGCTAATCAGATTAGAAGATAACAGTCTTCTTCCCGCACTCCCAAAAAGAACCCCAGTCCCTAGTCAGGACCCCAAAAGCAAGATCTAGTCTTTAAAGCCTAATATGATCTTTGGTGCCCTCAAGATCCCCCTGTCAGATCTTCTCTCAAAAGATACTGTTAATGAAGATGAAAAAGGTACCTGATAAATCTTCTGTGACCATCAGGTGATGGGTGCACCAAAATCTCAGAAATCACCACTAAAGAACTTATCTATGTAACTGAACACCACCTGTTCCCCAAAAACCTATTGAAATTAAAAAAAAAAAAAAAAAAAAAAAAAAAAAAGAGGAGCTAAACATCAGGAAAAAAAAGAAAAGAAAAATGTGCCTGATAACTCTTGCTGTGACCATAAAGGCAATACACTCTGCCCTGTCCGCACAGCTCTAGATTTTGCAAAGAGAATGTTCCCTGAATTCTCTCCTTCCTTACTTAAGAAGCACTTTGATAAGAACTTTGTGCTCTGTGTGAGTTGTCCATTAGGGAATATCAACTGGAAAAGGAGTCCTAACTTTGTCCCAAGTCCTACCCCCGCTACACCCATAACCTGGCTAGGTTGAGAAGTGTTTTAAAGGGCTTTTATATTCTATAAACTAGCAGTCAATCCTTACTGATTGCCCAATATATGTCCTGAGACTTTTTCAAATTCTTAATTTTGTGACTACCCAAGGCATATAACTTTCCCTAGTAAGTGCATATTTAACCTTACAATGTAACCCTCATCTTACTTGATCTCAACTGATGTAACTGACCACTCCCTCCTTTTTTTTTTTCTTTTCTTTTTTTTTTTTTTTTTTTTTTTTTTTGAGACGGAGTTTTGCTCTGTCGCCCAGGCTGGAGAGCAGTGGTGCGGTCTCAGTTCACTGCAACCTCCAACTACCAGGTTCAAGCGATTCTCTCCTGCCTCAGCCTCCTGAGTAGCTGGGATTACAGGCCCCTGCCACCATGCCCAGCTAATTTTTTGTATTATTAGTAGAGACAGGGTTTCACCATGTTGGCCAGGCTGGTCTCGAACTCCTAATCTCATGATTCACCTGCCTCAGCCTCCCAAAGTGCTCTGATTACAGGCGTGAGCCACCACGCCAGGCCTCATTCCCTCCTTTTCAAAGTATGCTTCCTTTGGTCTCCTCCTTGGTAGCTTCTTTCCATTTCATTTATTGGCTTCACTTCCTCCAGTAAATCGCAAAGTATTGGAATACTCAAAGCACAGCTATGCATCCATTTTTCTTCTCACTTGACATTTTAACTATAAGGCTCTTCCTCATTCCCAAGGTTTCAAAGACTACCCACATGCCAATGATTCTCTTCAAGATACTTGCTTTGACTTCCTAATCAATACCTACAGCTACTTATTGCATGCTGCACTCGGATATCTGCTTAACATATCCACAATTGAACTTTTGATTATCTCCTTCAAGCTTTCTCCTCTGACAGTCTTCTCCATCTCAACAAATGTCCCATTATCAATTCAGTTACTCAAGCCAAAAACCTTGAGTCATCCTTGACTCTTTCTTCTTTCTTGCCTTCCCACATTCAATCCATCACCAAATCCTGTAATTCTTATTTCCAATATATCTCAAATCTATCCATCAACTTTTCTCCATCTTTATTGCCACCACCCAAGTCCAAACTGTCCTGGTCTTTCTTGTCCCCTTTCAATGCATTCACTACACAAACATTAAGTACATAAAGCAGCCAGGATGATCTTTTTAAATTTTACATCAGATCATGTCACTCTCTGGCTTCAAATTCCTTAGTGACTTCCCTTTGCACTGTAATAAAATCCCAGATTCTTGGCAGGGCCCACAAATCACACTGTGAGCTGGTTCTGCCACCTCTGCAGCCTCATCTGCCTCCCTCCTTCCTTTCACTCCACTCCAGTCACCCTGTCCATTCTGTCCCTTGAAATGTACCAAATACATACAGAGGAACCTTAATGAACTAGAATGCTGTCATTAACTGAGGAATAAGCAAGACAAGGTTCATGATTCTACCATTTTCAGTTGAAGCTCTTTCCAAAAAGTATGAAGCCACTGTAGTGCTCTGGAAGTCCAAGTCAGCAAACATGACAGTAATGTTCTTTGTAACCTGAAAATCTGATGGGGCCTTGGCACCATTTTCACCAGTAACAACATTCAGTTGTTACTGTTCAGGGCAATAAGTGAAGATGAATAAGGTATGGGATTGAGTCTTGACTGTTTTCACAAATTCACCGAGATTGACTTGTTCATTATTGTTTTTGAGAAAACCTATGCTATTTACTTGTCTGTCCACTAATTGGCCTCTAGATCCTAACAGTGGAGTATGGAGATTCTTGTTGGCTTATTCATGTAATTCATCCGTCCCGTATGCATGTGTATTTGTATATGCAGTTCTGTGCCACAGGCAAGTTATTTAAATTCTCTGACCCTCAGTTTTCTCATCTGTAAAAGGAGATGGTACAGTCAAGGTTGTTGCAAGTCTTTGCAAAGCATTGAGAATTGTAGGCCCTCACATTGATAGTTGTTATTAAGAAGTGAGGAGAGAATATTCATAAAGAAATCTCCCTCCTCATATTTAATCTCACTTTCTCCACAACCAAGATTATCGTACTTTGTTATTACCAATTGCTAAAATTTTAGACTCATAAGTACTATATAAATTTCCTTTTCCCAATCACTTTGTGATACTCTCCAAAATAGACCTTCAGGGTTAGGCAATGGTAAGGAAGACCCAATTAATGCCACAAAGGCCATCCTGGGGTACCTTGCTAAATTCCTCTTTATGGATGTAAATGCTTTAAAAACAGTGTGCTGTTATGTCGAGACCTGGTCCCTGGGTTTTAGATAAACTGGGACTTTCCATCAGTCTTCTTTCTACTCATGGTAAACATGACCTTTCTCAGAGGTGCTCTGTCTCTATTGTAACACTCCACACAGGTCAGATATTCAGACAGAAGGCTCCTGACACTGCCATGAAGAAGGATGGCTCTAGGAGGGGTTTTCCATGTTACACTAGTTTCGAAGGCCAAAAGATCAGCTCTGGGCAACTTGGGTCCTCCATCAATAATCCCATCCAGGACAGGACCATCAATTCCCTTCTTCTCAGCTGAGACCTCGCATCCCAGTATCAGAGCCTAAGCCAATGACCTCTTCTAATCTAACAGTCTTTCCCCTTGCTAGGTTGGCCTCAAATGGGACATCAGGGGCCTATCCAAAGCCAGCAGGATTTAAAGAAAGTTGGGGAGTTTCCAGCTGTACATAGAAAATAATTTCTTTACAGTATGAGGGATTAAAATGTGGGCAAAGGGTAGATCTCTTCAGGAAAATTTACTGAACTTTTGGGTGTTTTGTTTTGTTTTGTTTTGTTTTTGAGACAGGGTCTTGCTCTGTCTCTCAGGCTGGAGTGTGGTGGCACCATCTCAGCTCCCTGCAACCTCCACCTCCCGGGCTAAAGCAATTCTCCCACCTCAGCCTCACCAGTAGCTGGGATTACAAGCATGCACCACCACACCTAGCTAATTTTTGTTTTTGTAAAGACGAGGTTTCACCATGTTGGCCAGGCTGGTCTCAAACTCCTGACCTCAGGTGATCTGTCTGCCTCAGCCTCACAAAGTGCTGGGATTGATTACAGGTGTGAGCCACCATGCCTGGCCTGAACGTTTTAAAGGAGTGATGGTTGAGAGGTTCAAATGTCTAAAGCAGAAGCCCAGAAAAGAAAATCACCTGGATATTTCTTTAATTTTCATAATAAACTTATGCTACGCATCTGCATAAATAAATGTCATAAAACAACAGTGCAAAAAATGACCCTTCCATTTCTACAAAATGAGAGATTTATGCTAACACATTATAGGTCACTGACCACACAAAATGTTGGCCCTATCAGAAATTCTTGAATAGAAAGATAATGTCATTCCTGTTTATATTATTATTCATTTTTAAATAAGAGGCAATAAAACTTCCGGTCAACATGTAAGATATTGTAAGAACAATTGGTAAACATTATTTTTACCAAAACATGAGTAAACTTGGTTTTAGCTACTGGGGTGGGGCGGGGAGGTGGAATGCACACATGTGAAACAAAACAAGTATGGTCTATATCTCTGGAAGAACTGGAGATGGATATCTAAGAAAAGCCACTTGTCATCTGCACAGCAAGATTAGTGCAACAAATACCACTTGGGATTCATTCTGTATTGGTGACAATGTGAGAGAGATGGGGTATGTTACCAGGAGATTTCTGTGCTGGAAATAGATCACCGCTTCACTGAGTCATGTGTGTGTCTCAAATGCATCATGTTAAACTAATCTAAAAACAGAAAGAAAAACAAAAAACACAAACAAACAAACAAAAACCATTTCTTTAAAAAGGTGATAATGGTAAGGAATTTTTTTATCCTCCAGAGCACTCCCAAATCTGTTATCTTACATCTTCTCCAGGGTCCAGGAGTAAAGATCAAAAGTGAACAAGGCTCCAGGTTTTGGATACACTCTGGCCACATGTCATGTCAGAGAGCAAAATTTTATGGCTCTTGAGTTGCCTTCTATATGATCTCAAAGAAGGGAATACAAAGTTACAGATACCAGGGCTTAATGTGATTATGAGTTTGCCATAAATTTCCATTTGCTTCTAACAGATTATGCAGAGAGGTAGAAAAAAAAATTCTGCAGGGAGCCTGTGCTTCAAAAAACAACTTGAGAAAACATGCTCAAGTTTTCCATTTCTCTTCTTTCTTCCTTCACCTTTTCCTCTTCCTTCTTTCCTTTGAGTTGCTCTTTCTTCTTTAATATCCAAAGCTAACTCGTCAGCCTTTCAAATGCAACATTCTTTGCAGAACTGGATGACTATAGTATTGATTTATCTTTATACATAATAAGATGCATAATATTTAATTTCCTGAAACATTAGTCAAACTATTATTTATGTAACCTTTTTAAATGATGAGTTTCAAACTATAAATAGAAAATGTGCCTTTTTAAAGAAAAAAGCTAAATGAATAATTTTTCCAAAATTAATCTCTTTTTTTAGTTCTAGAACAAAAAAAAAGTGGAATATGCTATCAATTTTGCATTATGAGGTGGTCAGCACTTCTAACCAGCCCTCTGTTTATGCTTAAGCTCCCCTAGTTTTCCACATGGACACCAACACGACAAGAAAATTCCTCTGTACGGGACCTGGAATATAATCCCATAAATTATCACCTTTTATGACTGGAAAATACTTGCCAATGAAGAAATGGTCTGTAGGTATTTGTCTTAAGATTTTGGGCTGTTTAATAAAAATATAACTTTATTTTAAAAAAAGAAAATTCCTCTGTCCCCCCAACTTTCAATTTTAAGAAGTAAATAATCCTTGCAGACAAAAACAAACACGAATTTTCTCAACCCTCTCCTCTTGCTTCCCAAAGGAAGCAAAAGCAAACAGGTGATAAAGAGGTAAAGGGCTAAGAAGAGAGAGAACTAGAAAGATTTGTCAAAAAAATCAGATCTGCTCAAAACATTCCCCTTCTCACAAGCTTTCATGTCGGTCTACAGGCAACAGAATGGTCCAGCTTTTTAGAGAAGTCAAGGGTCCCACACACACCCTTCTTTCCCCATCCTAACACTATCTTCTTATGCTTTGCTCCTGCTATGCCAGTCTGTCAGCATTTCTCCAGACACACTCTGCACTTTCACGTCTAATTCCATGGATATGCAGTGGGCTTCTTGCAAACAGTGGCTGGTCTTAGTGGTATTTGTGTTCTCACCAGCTTGCAGGATGCCTCACTACTTATAGTCTATAAGTGTTTCTTAAATTGAGATTCCCGAACATATTTAAAGTCTCCAACTTTGTCAGTTTTCTTAACATGCAATTTATTAGTAGGCTAAGAAGTCTCTGGGTAAGCACAGGCACACACACAAGAAAACAAGTCTCTATGATCAGACTAAAGTACAGGGAAATGCACACTCATGGATGAAGCGTAAATTAGTATAACTTTTCGAAAGAGGGATTTAACCATACCTTTTCAGAAGTAGGAGTGCCACTCTTGACCTAGCAGTTCCACTTCTGAAAATTTAATCTGAGAAAAGAATCCTGTATATGTATAAGTTAGTTTATCACAGCAACATTACAGTCTCAAAATATTGTAAACAATCAAAATTCTTAACAATGAGAGATGTATTAACTAAATAATGGTTCATTCACATAATAGAATGAGAGTGTGTGCTCAATAAATGTGAGAAAAAGAAAGAACCATATCATAGAAGTATTTGCAGCCTTGGAACAAGGACAATGTTATACTAACAAATAAAAAATATGGTGTGCTCTCCTAAACAAATTTTTAAAATAAATGTTTTCTTTATAGAAAATGTCTAAAAGAACATGTGATTATTTTTAATTATTTGATTGACTATAAAAGTTTAAAATGAGAAAAATAAGATACTGTGAAGTCAGGTAAACACTGCATCTTAATAGGAACATGTCAAACTGCCCTGGGCAAGCTTCGTTCTTCTGAATGAAGTAATACAGAAAAAGTCCATTAGTTTAATGTGTTAGTTTGCAAGCCACTGAAAAATCTTAGCCATGTCAGTGAATTAACCCAGACACATACTGGAAGACGCCCCACCGTGGAAAGCTGAGATGCCCACATTACATAAGCAACATTGTCCTTACATCAGCTAATGCATTTTTAAAGAACTGAAATTTTTATTGCTTTTTTTTTTTTTTTTTTAGAATTCCTCCTCTTACTGCACCCATCTCACCACCCACATGCTCAGCTCAATCATTTCATCAAAGAGAGAGTGAAACTGTTTTTCTATATCCTCCCCCTATTCCCATCTGAACAGAGTTCGCTTGAAACCCATTCATCAACCAGAAAAAAATCTCAACTAGAACATCTTAAAAACACACAGAGAAAGATAAACAGAAAACTGAATTACACTTTCTTGGACATTTCAACCCCCAGTGGGCTTTCAAATTCCATTTTGGGTCATTATTGGGTAGCTTCATTAATACACTACCAACCAGTCACCTCATGGTTTCAAACAGAGCTCTCAGTCTGCAAGAATGAAGATGTTATCACCGAGAAAGTGAAGGGCCTGGGAGACAGCTGGTTGCTTTTACAGGGACTGACGTATCTGGAACAAGAATCAGCCTGGCTTCTGAATATAAATAGGAATTAGTAAGGTAGACGCAGAACAAATAAGCACAGTGATTGAGAGACGTTTCCCACAAAGCAAGTTCCCGTAGAGGAGGGGAAAAGACCAGACACCTGAACCCTCCGTAGAATCTCTCCCAGACTCAGAGTTAAAAGGAAAACAGGCTGTGGAGTTGACAACCCTGATTAAGAATGTTGGTTCGGTCACCTCATAATGGTATGTGCCAGGCAAGTTACAAAATTCTGAGTCTCCATTTTTCTGCTGGGGAGGTGGGTGCAATAACACCTACCTCACAGAGTTGTTGGGTGTAATCTGAACTAACACAGGAATTCATGTCTTGCCAATCTTGAGGACTAAATAAATGGTGATATTCTTTGAAGAGGGGAAGAGAAGCCAGGCAGGATACAGTGAACATTTTTAGGAGGGAAATTTCCAAATATTATCTTTTAATCCCAGAGGATCAGGCAACATCCACCAACCAGAGCAGGAGGGACCAGTTGAATTCACTGTCTAGCTGTCTCCATCCAGCTAGAGGTCAGGGTTACCCTGGTCTTTCCAAGGAAGAAAGCAAGGATCCTGTTTTTAGGATCAGCCTATGTCCCTCACTAGCCTCATGCTCTTTGGTGTCTTTTCCCACAATTTTCAGGATAAGTAATGTAGATGATTACCCATGAGGGTAAGCGTCTACATGTCATCAGAAAATTTGATTAAACACCCACCCATGGCTGTGGTTTGAGAGATTTTGAGGCACAGACCAGAAAATAAACAGGGGAAGGAATTAAAAAGAACAAGAATTACCAGTTGGAAATGGCATCCTTCACGGATGGTGCATTTGAGTTATTGGAGTTTAATCATAAACCCATCATTTGGAAATGCAAAACTCACTGATGTGCAGGGCTTGACATTTTTCAGCTGATGCACTCCCTGCCAAATGAGATCTCACTTGCCTGAGTGGGGCAAACAGGGATACCAAGGTCGTTTCCAGGGGCCTCCCTGGGTCATTTCCCATCACCTTGCATGCCAGCACACTTTCTGTCTCTCTTTTTCTGTCTCTCTCTCTTTCTTTCTGGTGATACACACACACACACACACACACACACACACACACACACACACACACACACACAGAGCCACAGATTCCCGTAAGAATGATAAAAGCAATGGCTAAAGCAAACTGACAAACAGCCTTCCCGAAGTAAAAGGCTCATTGGCCCAGAAGGAATCTCAGACATCATGTCCCCTATCTGTCTGATAAGATTTCATCTAAAATCCTTCCTGGCTGAGTGGAGATCAGGCCAGTCCAAAAGATCACCATAAAATCGATTCCCACATATTCATTCATTCATCCATCACAACTACAGATACGTATTAAATGGTAAAGATAATAATAATAGAAGCATGCATTTATTAAACCCCTACAGTGCACCAGGCATAAAGGTGAGCAAAGTAGGCACTTTGCACAGAGCTAAAGACCTTCCACAGGAGGAAGATACTAAATAAATAACTGCAAATAAAAATGGATAGTTACAACCTCTAGCAAGTGCTGTGAAAGACAGGAGGTTCAGAGAACTCTAAGAGTGGCAAATATGAAGACCTGCCTATATCTAGGGATAATCTTGGTTTGCTCAAGGAACTAAATGAAGGCCAGAGTACTCAGAGCAGGTGGAATAAGAATCTAGAAAGATAGACAGGAGCTAGACAATACTGGTCTCCCTGAGCATAGGAAGGATTTTATTCTTTATCCTGAGAGCAGTAGGAAGGTTATCCATGGAATTAAATCTTAAATAAGGAGGACAGCACAGGGATAGCTTACATCCACTTCATCAGAGCATGGGCCTCTGGAGTCCAGGGTTGCAGACTTAGACCCCCCTTAAAGCTAAACAGTATCACAGAGAGAAAACATTCTAGAGAAAACATTCTCTATCCATCCCCCACAACAGGCAGACACCCTTTCTCAGAGGCTGTTTATGAGTTACAATCATTTGAATTTGACACATTTATTGAGTTACCCCCACCTCTACCCAATGTCTGACCTAGTGTTGGCAGCTTGGAAGACGCAAGTAGACAGAGATAAATAAACCAAAATCTAGGACAAAATGTTACAGGTGCTAATAAACGAGGTACTGAAAATGCAGCCAAGAGGGGCAGCAAGGTTCGACCAAAAGATACAGGGCCTGGACCCTGGGCTGTAGTCATGACTGTGCCACTTATGAGCCGTGTGACCTTAGGAGGACATCTCTTTGAATCTTAAGTCATTTTGTGGCCCTGAGAGCAAGTTTTGTGCATTGAAAAGACTAATGAGGAGTTTATCTTGAATTTTAGTAGTCAATTTACTAAAGTTATAAATTTAAAAACTTATTTTCTCTTTGGGTTTCACATTCAACTTATGAATCTTTATTTTCCCTTACAAATGGAACAAATTTTAATGTCACCTTCTTTAGTCACTTTTAAACAGTCTTTAACCAATGCTCGATTATATTTGCAAACTTAGGTAATTACATTTCTTCAAATTGTCTAAACTACATTTAGAAATTCAATTTCACTTTCAGGGCCCCAATTGTCTGATCAATTAATGTTCCCAAATACTTAATCTAATAAATTATGCTTATAAATATGATTGATATGAATTTCCATTTAAAGTTGTATGGCAATAATTTATTAATATACATTTTAAATCAGGATAACATAAATATTGTTTTAGCTTAAATATTACAAGTATATAGAAATGCCAAATATAGTCTGACTCTTAATACAAAAATGTTTATATAATGATTTGAATCATCATTTATATATATAAGCTAAGATTTCCAGGAAATTAAAGATACTTATCCAGTAAGAAACACAAACATCATCTTCGTTAACTGAAATTACCTTTCAGAGAGCTGTTAGGCTGGACATAAGATTTGGAGATTCAGACTTCCTTGTGATGGCTTTTACAAAAACTAAGAAAACTGTCAAATCATCCAAAGAAATGTGGGGAGTTATAATTGTCAGAGATGTTGGTGGCCTTGATGTGACAACTGAACTCTATTTTTAGTGGTTATATCAATGGTTTTATAACTTCAAAGGAGGCATAGTCAAATCACGGGACTCAAGTTATACAAAACCCCTGATTCAGCCATCTAGTCACAGATATCTGAAACTCCAGCCCAGCTCAATCTCTTGATTAGACTACGTATTTTCTTTGGTTCCTAAGATCTCTGTATGTCTCTTCTGGCTCGTGTTATAGACTCTTGAATGCAATAGAATCTAAAAATATGTGAATGTCTTTTCAGTCTAACTCTAAAGATCTTTGTGCTTAATGGAATCCTGCATTGTTTGGCTACTGAATTTTGGATATCTCACATAACTATGTCTGACTTGTAGCCACAATTTATGAAGTCAATCTGCTTACAACTTCTTGTCTCTGGGCTCTGTGTCTCTTAGGTGCTAAGAGTTACAGAATTGTTAAGAATTAAATGAGAAAATGCACGTGAAAGTCACTTGTGAGCCATAAAGCACTGTACAAATATTAGCGTCTAGCAGAGAGTGAAGCACTGAATGGGCATTTAAATATATGGATAGATAGATGAGATAGATAGATAGATGATAGAGATAGATAGATAGATAGATAGATAGATAGATAGATAGATAGATAGATAGATAGATGATAGAGAGAGAGAGAGAGAGAGAGAGATAGAGATAGATAGATAGATAGATAGATAGATAGATAGATAGATAGATAGATAGATGACAGACAGAGAAAGAGAGAGAGAGAAATATGATGAATGCACCATGAGAACATGTGGAAATGAGCAATTACTTCCAGCCAGGCATCCAAGAAAAGCTTCACAGAAAATACGGCATTTAGATGGACCCTGACAAATGGGTAGGATTTTAACTGACTGGCAATAGATGGGAAGCCTGCAAAAGTCCATTTGGAAATATGTACAGAAGGCACTCAGCATAAAGCTGGCATTGAGTTTAAGAGTCAGGGCTTCTCAGGGCACACTATATTCTTCTATTCACGACCTTTCTGACCCTCCTACACTTCTCACTTCCTATATTTTAATGTGGTTTTAATTCTACATCTTTATTACTTAGGACTTCTCTTACCATATAAAAAATACTCCAAGAGGGTGCTGAGGGAGGCCCAATGCTCTCTCCTAAGTAGGCTGACAACATCATCTGAATTGTTAGTTCTGTCCATTATAAGGGGTTCCCATAACTTCAGATATAAGGACTTCTGAATGATAAATTAGACAAATTTGCATGCAAGTGGTACTGGTCCTAAGTAAGAGAAAATCATCTAAGAAGCCGTCGCAAATGTATAATGACACTTTGGGGTACATTTGAACTTCAATCTAGATGATTCAGGTATACAGGCAGACTACTTCTATTCCTTGACATTTGTAGCAAATTACAAAATACATATATGCCAAAAAAGTTTTTGAAATTATGATATGTGTTAAATGTTTATGTTTAACAAAGGTATACTTCTTTTTTTTCTTTTTTTTTTTTTAACAAAGGTATACTTCTAATGTTCAAAAATACAATGCAATGTACTTAGGCTCCTCAAAAGTTAATTTAGGATTTATGTAATATGTTAATTCACAGTATACTGTAGGCATTTTGTTCAGTAATGGCATATCAGTTTAATTATGAACATCTTCCTCTTTCAAACATATATGTGCATTTCTAGACAATGTTAAAAGCCTAACTTTGAAAGCTTTAGGTCTCTGTGCAGCTCAAAGCCAAATGACCTCCCTAACTCCCAAGGTCCCTCTAACTCTGATAGGCCCTAAGCAAGACTTTCACAGGTCAGCAGTCTACTAAGTGGAAACATTATTCATTCATTTTTATCACAAGTGTTGTTCATCTGTCTAGTGAAGCTTAATTGTCATTATTTACAAAGAATAAATGACTGCTTGGGAGCTCTGGGTACCCCAGTGAGCCTTGGACTGACTAGTAGGCTTCCCAGTAGGATGATCAATCAGGGGGATCCCCTAAGTTCCTCAACGGGGAATTCATTTGTCTAGGGCCATCGATTTCTTTAGAGAATAGCCTTTCAATGCGTCTGCCTTGGGGATACAGCCTAGCTCCTAGAAGTTCCATTGCAAAGGTGGAGGGCCACCTGTTCAGAAAGCAGACATTAAACCTCTTGTTTCCAACACCACTCTTTACTCCTACTGCTACTCCTTATACCTTTATTTTTTCATTTCCTGATCTTTGCCCACGTTCTAAAGGAAAGATGAGCCCTCTCTTCAGTTGAAGTGTCTAAGCTATAGTTTCCTGTCTCTTGTAGCTTCAGCTTTCCTTACACCTTCTAGAAATGTGTTCTCTCTTTACCAGGAACATGCATTCCCAGAGATCTCATGACTGGTGCCCTCTCATCATTTAAGTCTTAGCTCAAACATCACCTCCTCAGGAAGGTCTTCTATCTAAAGTAGCTCTCCATCCCGAACCCTTTCCACCTCCACCTCCACACCCTGACTCCTGTTTTTCATAGGGCATTTGTCACTGTCAATTACATCTCGCTCATTCATTTGTTGATCCTCTTCATCCCCCAACCAGAATTCATTTTCCAGGAGAACACAAATTTTGTTTGTAAAGTTCTGCATTATCATCAGACTTTAGGCACCTACAAAATAGTAGGTACTCAATAAATGCTGGTTAAATGAATAGAATCACCCATTTGTTCATTCAACAAACATTCATCAAAAGTGTATTTGGTACCAGGAGTTGTGCCTATAAAGGAGAATTTCATTCATTTATGCAGTGTCTTCCTGCTTCTCTACCTCTTCCTGCCTCCTCTGCCCATACTCCCCGTCAGTCCTCACACACACACACACACACACACACATACACACACACACAGAGGCTGGCTCTGTCTTTGCTGCCAAGTGGCTGGCCCAAAATAAAGAAACCCAAAAATGGGGTGACCTTGTACCCATGGCCAACTGTAATGCAGAGCAGACGATGGCAGCCAGCCAGACAATGGAAGCTGAATGTTTCCTGGGCTCAGCCTAGTAAATATTCAACTCTAATAAAAGCCACGGTCCAGTGAGCAATTAGAGAAAGAGGCCCAGGTGTCACTGGAGAGGGTTGTTCTTATTTACAAGAACACATGGAGCCTGGTGAGCAGGCAGCCCTCCTCCTTGGCCTTGACTTTATCACAGCAAACAGGCCTGACCAAGAGCTTTCCTCCAGACACTTGCAGCTGGCTGGGAAATGAGTGTGATAGTAAACACATGTTGCTTCGCTTGTGACCTGACAAATCAGATTACCTGCCTCAGACACACGCAGGGGCTTTACGGTGAGGCTATCTAAAAATCAAGCTCTCTGAATGTACAACTGGTTTGTTGTTTGTTGGGGTCTGAAATTGCTCAGTACGCCTTGCAGTCACGTGGAACAGAATATATTTTATTTTATTGTCTCCCATTCCAACGGAGCTAACACCAGCCTTGTTTGTGTCAAGGAGCCCAAACATTATCATTCAAAGGCCGTATTTACAAACGAAGCGGGATGGTCATAAAACTGATGACCTTGCTGCTTCTGGAATCTCATAAAAAGTTTCCAAGCTGCTCCTCCCCAGAGCAAATAAGGGTGTTGCAGTTGCTAGTCCCCTGGCAGGGTTCCAGCTGGGGCTATTACATTCCTCCCTCATAAATACAGACTTGTCTGCCTGACAGGGTGCTTAACTCTAGAGGTGCTGCTGTGTTTGGAGCATTTAAACCCAGAGGCAGGGGCGACACAGAAAAAGAAACAAAAGGCGTCAGAGTTGTGGGAGAGCAGGTACAGAATGGTGAAAAGAGGCAACGTTGATTGAGAAGGTGTCATGTGCCAGGCACTGTGCAAATGATTATTTATGTATTTTCTCATTCAAACTTTGTAACTTACTCATAGGCCAGCCCTCAGTGGAAGTGTTAACCCATGTGCCCATGTATTGAAGGTCAAAAGACACATGCCAACTACATTTGGCATTTTTGTTGGGGTCACAGTGGATATTGTTTATTAACTGTGTGTGTTTTCCAATGGTCTTTGTGGTAGAAATGGTCCATTGATACAAATGCAAGAGTCAATGGGCCATGTGTCTGGGTAGGGCTTCCAGGAATCTACTGTTTGAAGCTCTTTGAATGAGGATGACGTGAATCTTAGGAGAACCATTTTATAATCAAAAGGGTGGGGCAGGAGTGGTAGCTCACACCTGTAATCCCAGCACTTTGGGAGGCTGAGGCAGGCAGATTACCTAAGGTCAGGAGTTTGAGAGCAGCTGGCCAACGTGGTGAAATCCCATCTCTACTAAAAATACAAAAATTAGCCAGGCATGGTGATGTGTGCTTGTAATCCCCGCTACTTGGGAAGCTGAGGCAGGAGAATCGCTTAAACCCAGAAGGCAGAGGATGCAGTGAGCCGAGACCACACCACTGCACTCCAACCTGGGCAACAAGAATTAAACTCTGTCTCAAAAGAAACAAAAAAAAAAAAAAAAAAAAAAAAAACAGGGTGAGAAATGGCAAAACAAAGAGAAGAGCCTAAAATATGGATAGCACTGTGGATACGTTCCCTCACCCCAATCTGCCCGTGCTGGGCTCCTTGTCACCATAAAAAAAAACCCTTCCTTGTTGTGCCGGACACTCTAAGGTGACCCCCATGATCCCCACCTGCTGGTGGTCATGTCTGTATGTGCTCCATTCCCCTTGAATATGGGTAGGGCCTGTGACTTGCTTCTAACCAGGGTGGCAAAGGGGATGGAAAGTGACTCTGGTGCTTGTGTCATGTTATGCAAAGCTTCTTCTTAGCAGGCTTACTCTTGAGATTCTCCCTGCTGACTTGATGAAGTAAGCAGCCTTGTCTGGAAAGCCTACATGGCAAGGAACTGCAAGTGGCCTCTAGGAACTGTGAGTGGCCTTTAGGAGCTAAAGTTAGCCTCCAATCAGCAAGAAGCCAGGGCACTTAGTCCCACTGTGGCAAGGAAATACATTCTTGCCAACCATCTGAATGAGCTTGAAAGTGGATTCTTCCCAAGTCAAGCCTCCATATAAGAATGCAGCCCACCTGACACATTCATAACAGCTGGTGAGACCCTGAGCAGAAGACCCAATTAAACTATGCCTGGACTCTTCATCCACAGAAACTTCAAGACAGTCAATGCATGTTGCATTAAGCCATGATGTTTGTGACAATTCGTTACGCAGCAAGAAATGACTAACACACTCCTTTACACAGCTCTAGTCAGCTTTTCCTTATGTGCAGCCAAACTGATAGAGTTGGTGGATACACAGATGATCATCTAGGGAGGCCTCCCAAAATGGGAGGAACGGTAACTGATGCTTAGAGAAGGTAGAAGAGCAGGGATTGTCAGCAACTGAAGAGACAGCTGCAGTCTTAGAGATTTTTCTCCCAAGAGAAAAATTGAGTATGTTCGTTCAGAAGGCCTTTAGCTGCTAACTATGTAGATGCTCTCCAAAAACATCATAAGTGATTAAGAAATAGGAAAAAGAAAGTTTGTTTGATAAACCTTTGGGGTAAGTTTTTTCAATGACTAAGGTAGGAGAGTAATAGTTTCTTTTGATATTCAAGCCTCTTTGTAAGCAATTGGCTGCCTTCCATTCAATTATCAAGATGTGCCATAATTTACCAAGTCCTTCCTCTAATCACAGACTATTTGAGATGCCTTCCATCGCTAAGATTTTTCTTTTTTTCTTTGAGACAGAGTTTCACTCTTGTCGCCTAGGCTGGAATGCAATGGTGCGATCTCGGCTCACTGCAATCTCCACCTCCCAGGTTCAAGCGATTCTCCTGCTTCAGCCTCACAAGTAACTGGGATTACAGGCACCTGTCACCATGCCTGGCTAATTTTTAAAATATCTTTAGTAGAGACAGGGTTTCACCATGTTAGCCAGGCTGGTTTTGAACTCCTGACCTCAAGTGATCTGACCGCCTCGGCCTCCCAAAGTGCTGGGACTACAGGTGTGAGCCACTGTGCCCGGTCCCATCTCTAAGATTTTTAGATTTGTTGGAAATAGTTTTGAAATCCAAACATAGCAATACAATACCAGCTGGCATCTTGTGAGCACTTACTCTGCAAAGTGCTGTGTCAAGCCCTTCGCTTGGATTATCTCTTTCATGCTCACATCCATCTTGCACGGTAGGAATGATTATTAGCCCCACATGACAGAAGAGAACACTGAAAGGTTCAGCAGCCAGCCAGCAGGGGGCAGGGTTCAAACGCAGGCAGCAGCCTCCATACCCAAGGTGTTTATACACTAGGTTATTCACTCAATGTAAAAAATGGAAAATAGAGAAAAATAGTAATAAGAAGAAGGGGAAGGGAAAATTTTCCTTTACTCCAAACACCCGAGAACAACTACAGATAACATTCTGATATATTTCCTAACAACACAGAAATTAGAGTAAATACACAAATGTGTATCCTGTATCTATTTTTTTAGTTACTGTAATGTTTTCAAGGCTCCTTGTAAACATTGACCACCTTCTATTCCATTGTCAAGATGTGCCGTAATTTGCCAAGACCTTCCCCTAACAGCAGACAATGTGAGATGCCTTCCATCTAAGGCTATTACTAATAATGCTGCACTAACCATCTTTGTGCATGAAGTTTTTTCCACATTTGAAGTTTCCATGTGAGGGTAGAATTCCCCAAGTGGTATGATCGAGTCAGAAAGGATGAGTACACCCTTAAGGGTATTGACACTCCCTGGTCTGGATGGCTCCAGCTCAATGATGCCACAAGAGGTTTTGGAGACAAGAGAAGGAAGACCTGCATCTCTCAAACGGGAATGGGCCCTTCCCATGAACATTCCCGTCTTCAAAAGGGACATGAGGGACTATTTACCTTTAGAAGGCCAGATTTTTATTGTCATCGGGAATACAGTGCTTCTTCCAGATGCTATAAAATTCAAGCCTAATATTTGGTAAACTTCCCTAGCGTTTGTATTTCGTAAACTGTCTCCCAGCTGTAACCTCAGCTCTCTTTATATGTTCCTAAATAAACACCAGGTCCTGCTCACTGCCTTCTGGTCAGAGCAGAACTCTGCTGTCACCCAGCCTCCTGGTTCTCATTGGTACCCACCATATTTTCCATTATTTTCTAGATGCTCAAAAGAACAAAAGGAGTTTTTAACCCTACAGGCACAAAAATGTGCTTTGTGTTTTAGGGAAAATAAGTGAAACTTAAAAAAAAAAAAAAGTTTACTGTGATGGCTAAATGAACCAGGAAAAACACTTCTCATTCCATCTGTTGCAGCTCTGTTTTAAATTAGGATGATGGAGCCAGCTATTTGAATGGAAAGGGACCCTAGGACACCTAATAATGAAAATACCTAGCATTTCCTGAATGTTTACTATGTGCCATGCACTGGGCTAAGTATTTCGCATAGACTGTGTCCCATGACCTCAGCACAACCCTATCAGCTAAATAGACTAATTTTTCCTGTTTTACAGATACTGAAACAAAGAGACGGAGAGATAAATAACATTCCAAGGTCCTACAGCTATTTGGGCCTTTCATTAGAGCCACAATACATTTTAGAGACCAGTGAGGTCTTAACTCTGCTCTAGGGCTTCTAGGACTACTGCAGGCACAAGGGCTGTCCAAAAAGGGAGAGTCGGAGAGTCAGAGAGAAAGACTCCCACCCATCTTACTTTTCTTTCTCCTTGTGGTAGACAGAATAATGGCCTTCCAAAGACGTCCATGTTCTAGCCTCTAGAACCTGTGATATGTTATCTTACATGGCAAAAGGAACTTTGCAGATGTGACTAAGTTCAGGACTGGGAGACAGGGAGATTATCTAGGATTATCCAAGTGGGCCCAATCTAATTACACAGGACCTTGAAAATACAGAACCTTTCCCAGCTGTGATCAGAAGGAGTTGTGATTGTGGAAGAATGATCAGAGAGATACCATGTTGCTGATTTTGATGATGGAGGAAGGGCAATGAGCCCCAAAACTGGAGTTTCTAGAAACTGTAAAAGGCAAAAAAAAAAAAAAAAAAAAAAAAAGGCTGCTACCACAGAACCTCCAGAAAGGAATTCGGTCCTGCCAACATCTTGATTTTAGCCCAGTGAAAGCCATGAGACTTCTAACCTGTTAAACTATAAGATGATAATCGTGTGTTTTGTTTTGTTTTGTTTTGTTTTGTTTTGTTTTGTTTTGTTTTGTTTTGTTTTGTTTTGTTTTGAGACCAGAGTCTAACTCTGTCTCCCAGGCTGGAGGGCACTGACGCCATCTTGGCTCACTGCAACTTCTGCCTCCTGAGTTCAAGAATTCTCATGCCTCAGCCTCCCAAGAAGCTGGGACCACAGGCATGTGCCACCATGCCTGGCTAAGGCTGGTCACGTTGACCAGGCTGGTCTCAAAGTCCTGGCCTCAAGTGATCTGCCTGCCTTGGCCTCCCAAAGTGCTGGGATTACAGGCGTGAGCCACCGTGCCTGGGCCAATAGTGTGTTGTTTTAAATGACTTAATTTGTGGTCATTTGTTATGACAGAAATAGCAATTTTGTACACCCCTGTGTTAGGCAAATCATCTCCACTATGTTTTTGAGATTGGTTTTCAGTGTGACCGTTTATTTGGGAAAGAAAACAAACGGGACTTTTCCTGTTTTTTTTTTTTTTTTTTTTTTAAAGTTGAAAACTAATTCTTCTTTTTTTCCCCCAGAAGAATAATGCTTATGCCTGGAGACAGAATGGGCTTTTCCTGTGGTCACTCCATGACAGGGCATCAAGCCCAGTGTTTACTCAACTGCAGCACCACTGAGTGCTCAGGAACCTCCCGCTCTGAGTCAGGGCTACAACTATGGGCTCTGATGCATAATCCAGCACTAAATATTTGATGAAAAGCTTTGTCACTCAGCCATTCAACAAAAATCCCTCAGGATGGATCAGACACTCTACCATGCATTGGCAATGAAGGGATGAATGCACCTCAGTCCCACCACTGGGAAACTCAGGCACTTACATTACAGTGACTACAATTATGTTATGCAGGGAAGGTTCTATGGTTTGTTTTACCCCTCTAAACCTCATGCTGAAATGTGATCCCCAATGTTGGAGGTGCTGTCTAATGGGAAGTGTTAGGGTCATGGGAACAGATCCTTCTCAATGGCTTGGTCCACTCCTTATGGTAATAAATGAGATCTTGCTTTATTCATTCCCCCAAGAGCTGGTTTCTAAAAAAGATCCTAGCATCTCTCACCTCTCTCTCTTGCTTCCTTTCTCATCATATGATCTCCGCACAGCCATCTTCCCTTCCCTTTCCTCCATGATTGAAAGCTCCCTGAAGCCCTCACCAGAAGCAGATGCTGGTGCCATGCTTCTTGTGCAGCCTGAAGAACCATAAGCCAAATAAACCTCTTTTCTTTATAAGTTACCCAGCCTTGGGTATTCTTTGACAGCAATGCAAGCAGACTAAGATGGCAAGACAGATCATAGACAAAGGCTACCTAGCTCAGTCCTACCTAGCTCATTTCCAGGAAATGACATCTAAGATAAGGCGTGAAAGATAAGTGAAAATTGAGCAGGCATAGAAGAAAAGAATATTGTTTTGTGTAGTAGGAATAGCAGGGAAAGAGAGAAGAAATGGATAGCTTCCATGAGTCAAGAGAATGGTTGAAATACAGGTTTAAGGAGATGGTTGTCAGGATAGTTGAGATAAGAGAAGTAAACCAGAGTGGGTATAAAAGGCCTTGTGAGCTAAGTTTAAAATTCGCTTGAGTTTACTATCCCCGAATGTCCATTACCTGATGACAAGGGGAAGCCATGGAAGGTCTACTCTAAACTAACACAGAGAGGTACCAAACATAGGGCCAGGACAGAATAGACACAATAAATACCTGTTGATTCTGAATTCAAGTTGGTGATTCGTATAATCAAGGTGTGTGAAAAGTGCAATGGGAGCAAGGAGGAGGGACGGGTTAGCTCTACCTGCAAGGGATGGGAAGATTCACATGCAGGCAAAGTTGGCTTGGGCCTTAAAGGGTGAGTACCACAATGGGTGTGTTAAGTGACTTGTTATTTTTCTCTGCAATATTTAATTAGCACACACTGACAGTCTTTGGAGTCCATCACATTCTCAAAGACCTTCGTGCCTTGAAAATCCTGCAAATTCACACCTCTATTTCTAGTTTTTTTATTTTGTACAAATCATGTGTCGTCATAGTATAATGTTGGACTAGCTTTCCAAAGGTATGTGGTAGAAACTGTCCCCATCCCCAACAACCTTCTTCCTTACCAACAAAACATTATTTTTATTCAAGACAGAAAAGTGCCAGCCCTGGGTTGGTGCAGGTTAAATCATGATTGACCTAAGTCAGTCATGACTACTTCATTAACATTTGCCAGACACTTTTCCAGGCTCCCTTGCATCTAAGGGCAGTCATGGGACCCAGTTCTGGTCAATAATATTCTGGTCATTTAGATATAAGAGTGAATCAGCTGGAAGGGCTTCTGGGATACTTTTGTTTCCTCGATGATAAAATGACATAGTCATTCCAAGAAAAGGATCTTTTGCCATGCCACACTCCCACTCCTTGTCACCTCTCTACTTTTGAATACTGTTGTGATATCTGGAGACATGGCAGCCATCTTGAAACCATGAGACAACAAGAATCAATTACTCACATAAATATGGAGATGAAAAAGTGTCTGTCAACTCAATAATACTGTGGAACTGCTGTTCTCACTTTAGACTACTTACCTCCAGACTTCCTGTTATGTGAGATAATCAAGCTGATACGGTGTGGGCCACTATCAGTCAGGGTTTTATTACTATAGCCAAATACATTTAAAATTATATAGTTGTTTCCAGAAAGAGGACTACCTTTCTTCTCACCAGCATTATGTAGCTCTAAGACTATTAATAAAGTGGCCAACTAGCCACATGAAGATGCAAGATATTGTTTTCCCAATCCAGAAAACAGAAAACTTTCTTCCTTTAATCTTCCCTTCCCAATAATGACTCTTCCTTGGCTAGGAGGAGATGTTTGCACTTCAGATTTCATACTTTCAAATATCACCTATTGCTTCATCGCCCTTTATATTTGGCCAGGCCTTTATTCATGGTGGTCATTCTGGAGACCCCAGCTGGCTAAGAAAATTGAACTTGTCAAAAATCAGAGTGAGATTCTCCTTGGCAACCGCAAAGGTAAGCTGTCACCAGCCCTGTCAACAGTCACAGCAGAAAGAGAGCTATTTATTCATCTAAGACCTTCATGAGTCACAGTCTAAACATTCTGCAAACCCTCCCTGGCAAGTCATACCCTGCCCTAGTCTCTGGGGAGAATGCTTCCCACCCAGAGCCACTTCAACACAACAGACTCTTGGCTTTTGGCTGTCTAATCTTTGGGCTGCACAAGTGGTCGTGTTATTAATGACTCTGAGTCATCATATAGGGCATTTCATCTGGAGTGTGTGTAAAGAGGAAGAAGATGGAGGCCTACTGTAGCCCAGACGAGAAGTGAGGCTTCCCTTTGCTATGCCTCTGCCTCACTGTGAGCCCTTCAAAATGCAACCTATTTCCCGCATTATAAGGGTTCAAATCTCTCCACTTCTTAGTTACCTCCTTTTTTTTTTTTTTTTTTTTGAGATGGACTTTTGCTCTTGTCACCCAGGCTGGAGTGCAGTGGTGTGATCTTGGCTCACTGCAACCTCTACCTCCCAGGTTCAAGTGATTCTCCTGTCTCAGCCTCCCAAGTAGCTGGGATTAAAAGCACCCACCACCAAGCCTGGCTAATTTTTGTATTTTTAGTAGAGACAGGGTTTTGCCATGTTGGTCAGGCTGGTCTTGAACTCCTGACCTCAGGTGATCCACACGCTTTGGCCTCCCAAAGTACTGGGATTACAGGCATCGGCCACAGCGCCCAGCCATGACCCCCCCTTTTAATGCCCTCTTGTTTGTCAGTGTCAATCAGCATTCAAAGAACTGAACAATACTCAAGTGGGTTCACACAGTGCTGAGGTGAGAGAGATGGTAGACAAGGGCTCTGTTATATATATATATATATATATTTTTTTTAATTTTAAACCTAGATTTTTAATTATGCTTTTTCATTTTTGTTTTAAATTTCTGCTCCATGCCAGTGTATACAGTGAATATGACCATCCCCTTTGAATCTGAAGCCTTGATGGTACCTTCCATGCAAAGCTTGACTCTGTGTATGTGGTTTAGTTGTTACTTCTTTCAGGAAGTCTCTTCTGATTTATTTAAGTGGTGCTATAACATATCCCTCCCACCTGAATGTCTGCCCCAGTGTGGTGTTGCCAGGGAATGCTAGGTTTTATCTGGCTATCTTTCAATGCCTAATATGCCACCTAATTTGAAATCACCTGGCACTCACACACACTTTTCCATATGTATGTACCCTCTTTTCCATAAATTCAGACTGTACCTATTTACCTGGACTTATCAAGAACTTGCACTGTGACCTTTTCCAGATGCACTCCAGCTTTTAAGATTTTATGTGTAATCCCCATCTCTCCTGACCTTACTGGACTTTGTATCTGCACTCTCTGGAGTATGAGTCCAAGCAGCCCTCATAGACTCTGGCATAGGTTTGTCTGCTGACTCTCCCGGCTCCCCATTTCCTCACCTGAGACCACAGCCAACTAGCCAGCTGGCTTCCTGGCTGAACAACCAAACCCCCTGGTTCCAGCACAGAAATGCTACCCAGGAAAAGTGTATGGAATCCAGTGTCCTTGTGTTTCCTGTCCATTTCCAGCTCATGACTGGGATGGGGCTGAGACCCTGTCCTCAACAAGGCTAAAACCTCCTTGGAAATGGCCATATGCCCCACATCAAAGGACAAGAAAATTGTCCATTAGTAGACACATGTGAGTGTGGGAGTGAACCCCAAGAACCTATCAATTACCCTGACGTGAAAAAACACTATTAACGTAAAATGCAGCCCAGAGAATAAACATATCCCAAACCAGTTTCAAAGTGTGACCAAATACATTCATTTTGGGGGGGCCATGTTAAACAGGAGAAGGGGGAAACTCATTGAGCACCATATGCCTGACATATTCTCACATAATCCACACAACATCCTGTAACCTTGATAGCTCTGTGTTTAAGGTGAGCTGTGAAACTCAGATGGGATTAGTAATTTACCCTAAAAGTTACATATTAAGTGGCCAAACATGGATTCAAGCCCATATCTGTCTCCAAGCCCAAGGTCTAAGCACTCTCATTCTCCCATACTAGACATAAAAAGGTAAAGCTCACCTTCTGGAGACGATTACCAAAGAGACATAACGCCTCCCCTTGGTAGACACTCTACCCTTCTCCTTTCCCCTGCAGACTCTCTGTTGAGATCCTGCCCAACCAACCAGCCAGCAGGCCTTATTCTTCATAAGGCCTTTAAGAAGGCCCTCTCTACTTAGAAAGGCAGTAGCATAGAGTACAGTCATTAAATCTGGTTCCAGAGCCAGGTAGCCTAGGTTCAAATCCCGGTGCCACTACTTATTAGCTGTGTGACGTTGGACAAGGTGTTTAGAGTGTCTGTGCCTCAGTTTTCTCTTCTGTAAAGTAGGGACAATACTAGTAATCTAATCTATCTCATGGGTGGTTGTGAAGATTGACAGAGTTCATATAGGGCTGACACATATTAAGTGTTCAATGAGTTTTAGCTACCAGTATTACAAGTTAATTTTATAAAAATTTGACAAGGTGTTTTCAATCTCATCGGGCACATGAGGGAACTGAGGCAGAGAACAGTTAATATCTTGTCCACAGTCACACTGCTTGTCACAGGGAAAGCCAGGATCAGTTAAAAAGAAAAGGGGGGGTCTCCCGATTCATTACCCAGGGCGCTCTGTCCTCCTGCTCACTTAACCAAGAGGCAGAAAAAGCAATTTACCTGTTAATACAAGACATAATCTCCCCTCCCTGAAGTTCTTCCTGTCACATGAACCACAAAGAAGTCACCACAAACATCCATTTATTTATAAACCTACAACATTAGCCTCTTCACTTAAAAGCCTCTTGGTAACTTGCTGGTTAAAAGCGTTTCAGATTCTGTCAGAGAAACAAGCTCACACTGACATCTTGTCTCCATATGCCTTTGAAAACCCGCTGAGAGTCCCGTAATCCCTCGCTGGGGAGCGTTCCTCTGCGCTCCGTTCTAAGGTTTCCACCGTTGGGCGTGGGTATTTTCTGAAAGCTCTCTCTTTTGAAAAATTCCCATGCTTTGAGTCATGCCAAAATCAGAGGGAAATGAATGCTGCCAAAAGTCCCAACATTTACATAAGCTCTTAATCAGCCCTCTAGTTCATTGCAGTGTGACATATCAGTTACACTGCTGTTCAGGCAAAGAAATGGGGTCTCGGAATCTGCAGAGGGCCCTGGAAAATTGTGTTCTCTGAGTGGAAGTGGAGCCAGTTCCAGCTTCTCCCTTTATAAAAGTTCGATCTTGGCTGCATTTGTGTTTACGTATTTAGTAAATATGTATTGGTTTCTTAATGTGAGGACCATAATAGTGGATGGAGAGACAATAATAAGTAAAAAAGATGTGACCCCGACTTCATGGAACTTATAGTCTAGATGGACAACAGACACTAATCAAAGTAAGGGATACTGTGAGAGTGTGTAGCGGGGGACATAAACTTGACCCCATCTGGGGTTCAAGAAAAGCTTCTGCTAGTGAACGATGCTTCACCTGGAATCTGTAGGTTTGGACAGCAGGAATGTCTAGGCAGCGTAGTACAAAGCTGGGTAGACAAAGTAGAGAGAGCAGAGAAAATGAAGATAGATGAAGCCAGTGAGCTAAATATATCTTTATTTTAGAGCTATGGGAAACCGCTGAGAGCCTGTAGCCACCGTGTCTAAGGGCGTCACCATCCTGATTATAATAAAATATTCTCACTGTATTATGGTTATTTCCCTGTCATCTCCTACCCTGATTGGCATAATAGCTACTATTTTGCTAGCACTATGTTTATATACACACATATATATTTACATTATATGTGTTTTCATATACATAGAGACTATATATACATACACACACGTACACAAACACATGGTCTCACCAGTCCTCGCCCCAACTCTATAAAGAATATACTATCATTATGCCCATTTTACAGATGAAAAGAAGAAGGCTCAAAGAGGGTAAATAATCTGCCTATGACTACACAGATTAGACAGGTTGGAAGGCAGATCTCTCTGATTCCAAGGTCCAAGTTTTTAACAAGTCAATACTGCAAGTTCCCTGCAGTCAGGAGCTGGGTTTTTCTGATTCTGCTTGGTTCGCTAATGCCTGGCCCACAGGTATTACAGGTGTATGGAATTAACTTCGTTGCTTGTCCAAGCCTCCTGTCCCCTACTCCTCACCTAATCATAGGTGACACTTCTAAAGCCCTTACTTACTGCATGCCAGCTATGGTTCTAGTACTTCATGCATATTTTCTCGTTTTCATCTTTGCCACAACCTATGAGGTAGGTACTATTATTTTCATCCTCTCCATTTTTCAGACAAGATAACTGAGTTACAGAAGCATTAATAGCTTCACTAAGGATACACAGTAATAGGTGGCCCAACAAAGATTCTAACTGAGGCAGACTGGATCCAGAGCTTGACCTGCTAACAACTAGAGATTACTGTTCCTCTCGCAATCCAACCACATCCTCTATGTTTGATGCAAAAAATGCATTGTTTTTCACCTCCAGCCTTCACAAATGTCAATGTCTCTTCCTATGCATTCTTCTACCCCACCTAACCTCACTTTCCCTTGGGCTCCCTCCTATCTATCCTCCAGGACTCTTGGTCAGTGTCAGGTGCCCCTCCTGTGTGTGCCCCCACATCACCCTGTGCTTCCCCTTCCCAGCACTCAGCACATGAACTGGGTATTTCAACTACAGGTTCACTTGTCCACCTCCCATCCTTGACTTGAAGCTGCACAGGACAGGGTCCCAAGCTGCCCAGGCATTTCTATGTCTACAAAGCCTGCAGCTTGGCAGGGGCTCTAGCATTACTGTGAAATGACCAGATACATTTATAAATAAGTGAGTAAATATTGAATAGTTTTTTGTACCCCAAAGTGGTTAGCACATAGCAGGCCTCATTCAGTGTTGCTGAATGAAGAATCAAGTGTATAATGTTATTTCAGAATTAAATTTTTACTTGTGGTTTTCTTTTTCTCCCTCTTTGTTTTCAAAGCCCAAAGAAAGACGACAGAAGAACAAAGACAAAGGATGAGGCCGCTGGTTTACAGGAAGGGTAAAGGAGAACGACCATCCAGATTTTTCTTCCAACTTTAAGAAAAAAAAAAACCTGAGGTCCTCCTAAGCCCTAGGCATTTGAGCAGTCTGAGCGGTGGCCTCCTGGACTCCTTGTCTACCTGTGTCTCCTGAAGCTTGGAGCCTGCAACAGCAGGCACAAGACCTCCACTGAGAGTGCTGGAGGCTCTGAAATGGAGCGCGGAAGCTGCCGTGAGCTGTGATTGTTCCTGAGCCGCAAGGACAGTGGCTGTTCTGAGCACTTCAGGAAGTACTTGCTCCAAGGGGCCCTTCCAGCTATTGTTGTTAGGACTGAGCATGCTTGGCTGGCACCAGGACAGGCTGCCCTCTCCAGGCCAAGGGTTGGTCCAGGGCACTAGGGGCAGGAAGGCGAAGTGGGGAGGTAGTGGGGGAGGGAGGGATACACAAACTAGCAAGGAGTCTTCGGCCTGGGCTTCTCTTTTCTTCAGGCCATTAATGCCAGGAGCCACCTGCCTCTAGGTTTATTTCTGTCTCCTCTGGCCATATACTGCACAGATTCATGATAAACCAGATGCTGCCAGTGATATCTTGACTGGGTCCATAAGAACTATCGAGTGCCGTGGGGACATGGGTTTTAGAGTCCAACACTCTGGGCTTGCATGCTGGCTCTGCCCCCATGTGCGCCCTTGGGCACTTCTGAATCTCCTCTTCCTCTTCCTTTTCCTCTTCCATAAAAAAGAAATGATAACCAGCTTGAGAGGTCATGAGGATGAGATAAGCTAAGATTAATGAACTTGTCAGGTATACAATGGCAGTGGGAAAATGCTAGCTTCCTCTCTTCTCCTGAGCAGCTGGACAAGGAAGGGGTGGGTGTCAGGGGGAGCTTGGGCAGCAGATGTCATATTTCGATGTGTTCCTCCCTAGCTCAGGCTGCAAGGCCTGGGCACTGAGCCCACTCCAGCCTGAATTCTCCCAACAGCTGGTCAGCTTCTCTGCTTGTCCTTGCTCGTGACTCCTGACTGAACCAAGAAAAACCTCTGCTTTGCTCCAGTGACAAAAAAATAAATAACAAGAATGATGTAACACGTGTCTCTCAAGGCCACCAGCCACAGAGAAAGTCCAGGCATCCGGATCTGTACCCCAAATCCATACCAGGATTCCAAACCAATCCCCTGCTGTCCCTCGATTCTAGTAACTCCTGTGTTAACCCTCTACCTGCGGGCAGCTCTGCCTTCCCATTGTCTCGTAACCAAGGCCGCCAACCCTGTCACTGAGGCACAAAGTTGGCCGGAGGCAGGAAATGAGTTCCTTAGCACTGAGTCTTTGCAATCTGATCTTTAGTAATAATTTATTACTATATTATACTAGTTTAATTAGTAATAGCTAATTATTAATACTAAGTAAATTACTGGTTTATTCAGCAATAAATAAAAACTTACTGAGCACAATATGCCAGACCCTCTTCTAAACTCTTTATGTTAACTTACTTAATCTTCACAAACACATTTTGAAGTAGGTACTGTTCATAACCCCATTTTACAAAAGAAAAAACTGAGTTTTAGGGAGTTTAATTGCTGGACCGAGGCCCCAGAACTGGTAAGTTGCAGGTAAAATTTGAACCCATTTCTTCAGATGTCAAGTTGTGTTTTTTGTCTTTCCGTCATGCTACTGACTCCCAAACCAAATGAAACTGGCAGCCCGGATTCTTTCAGAGAGATGCTGTAAAAGAGTTCCCCCAGCAGCCTCACCTGTTAAACCCCCAAACTAAGTCTGAAGAGCAAAGCAGGAGTCTGACTGCTCTTCAAAGGCAGAGATATCAGGAAGCACGATGTAGTGAATCCTCTTTCTGCTAGGTGCTAAGAGTGTAATCCTGGACCTGTCAGTGGCCCTCTCTGGTATTCAGGATCCTCATCTGTAAAAGGAGAAGATAAAAGTAATTTGGCTTCAGACAAGATTCCTTCCAACCCTGACATTCCATAATCCTATGAAACAGCTACCATTAATTATTTCCTCTGTGCCAGATACTGTGCCGAGTATTTCACATAATCACAAAATCATTGCAGCCAACAAATAGCTGTGATGGAGCTGCAACTGATGGAGCACTGGTTATTTGCCAGGCTCTGCTGTATGTACTTCCCCCTGTATTATCTCATTTAATCCTCAGAGCAACACTAAGAGGAAGGTATTATTATCCCCACCGCCTTCAAGGATCTAAGGCTCAGAAGAATGATACAAATCTACTCAAAGTCTCCCAATCATTAACTGCTGCTCTTGGAGTTTGAACTCAGATTTTTCTGACTCCATAACCCGTGCTTTTAATCACTGTACTACTTCAAGTGCCCCCTCAACATCAGGCAAGGACAGACACCAGGAACAGGCTGTGTTGGTTTTGATTGTCCCACTGACTCTCCATCTGCAAGTTGTTTTCCTTCCATTCTGATCATTAATCATAGTGTGACTTAAATGGGTCAGAGAAGGAGTCCCCAGCTGCCATGCACAGCCACAGCAGCCACTGCCCACAGTCCTTTCTGTGGGCTTTCTGGGCAGCATTAGTGGAAAGTCCAATCTGTAAAAATAAACTAACAAGGTTGGGGGCGGGGTCCCCTTATTTATTTAGTCATCGCTCCCCAAGGATAAACTGGTGGCCTGGCAACAGTGAGTATTGTCTCTGAGCTCAAAAGCCAACTCCAAGTGCTCAGGGTGAACAGGTTGGGAAACTTGAGAACCACACAGACTTCAGGAAAAATTCCATGAGTGGTTGTCTGTGGTCAAAGGATGATATGGCCCTGAGTTTGCTCTCCCCAGGAGAACTTGGAAGCTGTCCCCTTTTCCACCTCCCGCCTCACTTGGAACTAAGTAAACCAAGAAATTCTAGGAAGCAGCCCAACCTGAAAGAGTTGGCTTCTCCAGGAAAGGAGAGGGGAGGGTGAAGAGGCCCAGGGTCTGTCCGTCTCAAGGGGATGGTGGGTCACAGAAGTCACTGACCAGCACTTCAGGCCAGATCTTGCTGGTCCGGCCATGGATTTTTCTAATCCTGTGGGCTGAACTGTACCCAGATGACTGCAGATGGGATCAGAGATGGAGGTCTCACCAGTCAGGGGAAAAGTATCCAAGTATCAGGAGAGATGTTGAGGCATAGTTCCAGGAGGAGCCATCTAAAAGCAGGCAGAGTTTGAATTGAAAGAAACTTCCAACTTAAAAAAAAAAAAAAAAATGCTTTTCTGTGCGGTCACTCCCTATGAGGCAGGAGAGTAGGGTCTGGAGGCAGGGAACATAAGGCCGATTCATGCTGACTTCCTAGAACTAAATCAAATGGAAACACTTCAGCTATGACAGGAAATATCCTCTCCATTTACATAGAACATACACTGAGTAAATGGCTTTGTAACTTTAGTGTAACTTTACTTCTTCCTCTTCATTTACATAGGGTGTACACCAAGTAACCAATGGAAGCCTCTAGAGCATATTTACACCCCAGAAACTTCTGTAACGGGGGTTTTGAGCCCCTGTGCTTGGCCTGCCCCCACCCTGTGGAGTGTACTTTCATTTTCCATACATCTCTGCTTTGGTTGCTTTATTCTTTCCTTGCTTTGTTTGTGTGTTTTGTCCAATTACTTGTCCAAGATGCCAAGAACCTGGACACCCTCCATGGTAACAACTACAACCAAGGTCACCACATCGCACTACCTTACTTTGCTCCCCAAAAACAGTTGCTGGCATTTATTCAGAATCTTCTCCACTCTATCAATTAAAAAAAAAAAACTAATAATTTCTGGAACAAAATCAGAAATATACTCACTTTCACAAACAGCGTAGACATGTCAAGAATTCCATTTCTTATCCACAGGAGGACTAGCCTTGACCCTTTACTCTGTGTGTTTTTGATTGCACTGGTCACTAAGTTTTTTCTCAGTGAAACAGCACCAGATCAATACATCACTGGTATAGGTTTGTTAGCTGTCAATCAGAGTGGTGTAATTTTATTCCTGGGCCCCAAGGGAATTTGGGGTCACAAGGATCTGATTTCAAACTTCAGCTCAGCCATTTTATTTCTTCAAGATCCTAAACAAATAATCTATGCTTTCTCAGCCTCTGTTTTCCCATCTACAAAAATGGAGCTAGTCCTAGTACTACCTACCTCAAGAAATTATTATAAAGCTCAAAAGAGATAATGCATACAGAAAGCATCTGGAAGCATAGTAGGGGCTCTATACATTTAATTATTTTCCCCCAACTCCTCACACTAGGCACAGGAAATATTACAGTAATTAAAAAAACAAAAAACTTTGCATCCCAAACCCCACTCCTCTACCTCTGCTTCCTAATCCCACCACCTATACCCCAAATCCCCACATCTTTCCAAAGCACTAAAGCAAATATACTGGTGCCTCTCTGCTGGGCCCATTGCCTTCAGTTCACGGAACGTGAAATCCTGGAGCATGGGAACGACAAAAACACGAGGAAAGGCAGTAAGCTGGGAGGCCATAGTGGGGTGGGGTATTTATTCAAAGACTTCATGTGACTATCATTGGCTGTAGGATTCGCTGTGATTAATTTTCCTCTTCAGTGTTTACTTGAGCATTGGGCCTATATTGCTTTGGTGATTAGAAAAGAAGTTGTTGAAATAAAACAATTAAAAAACGACAAGTGGTCATCTCTCAGTTGTGAACTTACAGGATGATTTGTGTTGCTTTGTGTGTGTGTTTTTTGTTTTTCTTTTTTGCTTTACTATATTTTCTTATAGTAAAGCTATAGGCTTATGTTTTGAACACATAATGCATTTGGGTTTAAAAGAAAAAAGAATAAACGTTATTGAAACCCAAACAAGAATGATTTCACATGAATGTGGTAACTACCTAGGCCTCTCTGGCTCCTGTCACAACATGTTGAAGGCCAAGTTAGGTAATGTCCTCCCTCCCTCAGTGAAAATGAAAACCTGCCAAGACTTGGTGGCTGCTCTCCCTGGAGTGCCGGACACAGGTAATTTATTCCACCAGCACCACTAAATTAAGGCACCAGCACATTTTTTTAATTGTTGTTGCAGTTTAACTGAGTAGCCTGATTATATTTTAGCAAATGAAAAAAAATGTTTTTCCACCTGACACAAAGCTATGTTGTGTCAATTAGCTCCATTCTTCAAACTGGGAAGGAAACGTTCATATTCCCTAGAGAAAGCTTTGAGGGCTGTTGATTCAAATGCAAACATATGTGAGCTCTTCAGGAGTATAATTTCTGCCAGGAAAGAATAGACTGGCCCAAAGTCAATGCTGTCATTTTTTGTGTGTGTTTATTTTCTGGAAAGAGAGTGAGAGAAGCAGGCAAGGAACAAGTTATGAAAATCAAGAAAAGTAGTGTCAACAATTAAAATGCAATGATAATACCTAGGACAAAGGGGCCTAAAAATGGCTTTTTCATTTTCCAAATGCGAAAGTCAGGCACAGAGAAATTAGGTAATTTGCCCATTTCAAACAGATATATGATGATAGAAGCAAAAATAAAAGCGAAATTTCCCAATTCCGGGACTGGCCCACTTTCAACTCTATACACTCTGCCTTCAGGTGCAGGGAGGTGTGTGTAACCTACCCCATTCATTACAAAGGCCTTGACATTTAAAGGATTAAACATTTGGATGAGGCCTTGGGAGTATTTCTTCAAAGACAGTTCTCTCAAAAGAGATGGATCAAAGAAGGCTGGTAACAAGAGGAGTCTGTATCATTTAGGGTGCTTTCACGTACCAGCAACAGGGAATCCGATTCAAACTGGTTTAAGTCATAAAGGAAATTTTGTTGAAAATGCACCAGTATGATCACCTTCAGGGGATGCTTGTTCCCTTGGCTAAATCAATGATAATCCAGTTTGTCTCCATCTCCTTGCCCTGGCTTGGGCAGTGGGATCTTCCTACAGATACTCTGTGGCCTTAACTCAATAACTCTTGGGACAAATTACTTCCCTTCCCTGGACCTCAATTCCCTAATCTGTAAAATGCAGGGGTTGGTCACTAAAGGAGTCTAAGAGCCCTTCCACCTGTAATAGCATTTCTTAAAAGGTAGACTACAGACCACTTGCATGAGAACAGTTACTTAGAATGTTTGTTAAAACAGGCATTCCTACACCCTAGCCCAACCCCATGAAATCACAATCTTCTGAGAGCACAGGAATCTGGGGTTTAAGATCCTTGTGCTTCTTGAAGTTTCATAAACATTTGTTTCCAAGGCAAGAGAGCCTAGAATGGGAGCAAATCACAGCTGGTAAGCCAAATCTTGCATGAGCATTAAGAATGGCTTTTACATTTTTAGTTGTCTAAAAAAAAAACTCATACACAGAATATGGAACAGAGGCCTTACATGGCTCATAACGCCTAAAATATTTACTATTTGGCTCTTCACAGAAAAAAGTTTGCCAACTTCTTGTCTAGAATAATGAGGTCATTGGATGGTGGAAAGAAAGGCAGGGGGTGGATCTGAAGAAGTTATAGGGCTGATGAGGACAAGAATTCCTGGGAGCAGGAGTTTTCAATGTTCCATCAGCTCCATGGAGAATCAAGCAAATAAAAAAAAAAAAAAAAATGCTCAAGTTCTGGTATTTAGCTTAGAAAAATCTTTTCCAGGGTATCTCCTGGGGTCTCTGGCTGGTCCATCCAATGTTTAATATTGACATAAAGGGCACCAGGAACACAGTAAAGGCTAAGGAAGAAGCGAGTCAACCTGCACTCTCTTTGCCCTGAAAGCCACCAGTCAGCTGTCATTCATATAATGGGGAACATTTTGAGGGCAGTCTGCTGTGGCTTTTTTCTATGCCTTCCCTCCAACCATACTGATCAGCTAAGGAAGAGGGTTCTCAGACAGCCATTCTGATTCTATGAAGTAATTTCATAGGGACTTGGCCAGAAAGGGATCCCAGCTCTTTTCAGACAATGAACAAGAGTGGCTCTACATTAGGAGTAATAGTAGAAAAGACCATAGCTCATGAGTCAGACAGACTTAAGGTGAAGTC
This sequence comes from Rhinopithecus roxellana, assembly GCF_007565055.1. NCBI lineage: Eukaryota > Metazoa > Chordata > Mammalia > Primates > Cercopithecidae > Rhinopithecus > Rhinopithecus roxellana. Next base: position 27,493,789 of record NC_044563.1, read on the forward strand.
CTGCCCTTGAACCTACTTGTTCTATGAATTTAGACTTGCCCTGCACATGGCTATTTATACTTAAATTCATTAAAATTAAATAAAATTTAATATTCAGCTCCTCCATCACACTAGCCACACTAGTCAACTCACTATCTGCATACGGCTAGTGGCCATCACGTCAGACTATACAGATACAGGACATTTCCACCATTATAGAAAGTTCTACCAGGCAGGATGCCATGGCTCATGCCTGTAATCCCAGCACTTGGGGAGGCTGAGGTGGGCAGATCACTTGAGCTCAGGAGTTTGAGACCAGTCTGGGCAACATGGCAAGATCTCGTCTCTACCAGAAATACAAAAATTAGCCAGGCATGGTGGTACATCCCTGTGGTCCCAGTTACTTGGAGGGCTGTGGTGGCAGGATCGCTTGAGCCCAGGAGGCAAAGGAGGCAGTGAGCCAAGGTCATGTCACTGCACTCCAGCCTGGGTGACAGAGCAACATTGTGTCTCAAAAAAATAAAAAAAGAAAGTTCTACCAGACAAAGCTGCTGTAGACAATATTCCAACAGTCTATTCCAGTATGTCCTCTGCCTTTCTTTCTACCACCTAATTGTCTCATTACTCTAGGCTCCATTGCCTTGGGAACAAATGGTTATTAAACTTCAACATAAGCCTCAATTTTCTCAGTTGTAAAATGGGCATAATAATGTATCTCTCAGGATTGTTGTGAGGATTACAGAAGCTAGGTCAGGTAAAATAATAAGCACAATTGCCGGTGCATAGAAAGTGCTCAGTAAACGTCTCTTACTGTTACTGGGCACAAAATCTCAAGCTCAGTTCCTGTTGATACTCTCCCAACCTTCTCCAGGCCGTGGTTCTCAAACTCTGACATGCGTTAGAATCACATGGGGGCTTATCAAATTCCAGATTGCTGGAATCTTCCTCCAGAGTCTCTGATTAAGTCAGTCTGGGGATAAAGCCTGACCATTTGCATTTCTAACAGGTTGCCAGGTCTTGATGAGGTAGCTCTCTGAACCACCCTTGGAGAACTGCTTCTCTAGGCAGCTCTTCATAAGCCATTACTGTCTCTTTGTTGGGGGGAGTTATTTCTTTGTGAATGTTGCTCTTTCTTAACCTTACCATTGTTAACTCATCCCCCTCACCGTCAGCTATTTCCTCTAATCCCCAAGAACCCCCTTTGTCTGCCAATTTTCCAGCCCTAACTCAGACTCTGATCAACCTGGCCAACAGCTTCCTCCTCACTCTCCACCCCTGAGTTTGTCGCTGGTTTTTTCTCTGTGCCGCCTCTTCCACCTTGCTTATTGTTTGTTTGCTGTAGTGTAACCATTGTTTCCCTGCATTTCTCAAAAGGACGTGCTCCCCTGTTGGACCTGAGGCAAGTTTTTGTGGAATATCAATAATTTTGGATGATAACAGAGAAACAAATGACACCAAAGCACGTGGTAAGGAAGTTATTATTTTCAGTTCTCTCCAGACTCTACTGATTACACTAGGAGAAAGCCTCAGTCTGGAGCTGATGTGTCTTTCTCCTCTAGCTAATAACCCTCCAGCTCAGAGCCTGAGTCAGGTAATTCCATCATCACCATCATCATCATGATCATAAAAAAATAATGTTACTTGGCTGGGTGCAGTGGCTCACACCTGTAATCCCAGCACTTGGGAGGCCAAGGTGGGCAGATTGCCTGGGGTCAGGAGTTTGAGACCAGACTGGCCAACATGGTGAAACCCCATCTCTACTAAAAATACAAAAATTAGCCTGGTGTGATAGCTCACACCTGTAATCCCAGCTACTCGGGAGGCTGAGGCAGGAGAATCGCTTGAACTCGGGAGGCAGAGGTTGCAGTGAGTTGAGATCATGCCACTGCACTCCAACCTGGGTGACAGAGTAAGACTCCATCTCAAAAAAAAAAAAGGGGGGGGGAGTACTTAAATTCACACAGTGCTTTCTGTGTGCCTGGCAGTGTTATAAGCACTTTACATATATTTACACATATTAATTCACTTAGCCTCACAACTCTACGAAGTAGAGAGACTCATTCCTAGTTTAAACATAAAGACCCTGAGGCACAGAAGAGTTATGTGACTTGCTTGTGGTCACTTGGCTGGAAAGTGGGAGAACCCAAGATTCAAACCTTGCCAGTGTATACAGAGCAGGTGCTCTTTAACCACAATGATGCTGTGCTGGGGTTTAGCAATACTGTTTTGTTTTCATGTGATTTATTGTTACCCTCTTCTTATATTTTTGGCAAATGTCTTAGTCTGTTTGGGCTGCTATCACAAAATATCATAAACTAGGTAGTTTATAGACAACAGAAATATATTTCCCACCATTCTGGAGGCTGAGGTATCCGAGATCAAGACACTGGCAGATTCACTGTCTGGGGAGGGCCCATCTCCTGTTTCATGAGTGGCACCTTCTCACTGCATCCTCATAGGGTGGAAGAGACAACCTAACTCTTGAGGTGTGTTTTATGAAGGCACTCATCCCACTCATTAGGGCTCCACTCTGATGACCTAATAATCTCCCAAAGGCCTTACCTGCTGGGATTTCAACATACAAATTTTGGTAGGACATAAACATTCAGACCATGGCAGCAAATATATTTATTTCCTGCTTAGTTGGTAACAAAAGTCCTCTCTCTCTCTCTCCCTCCCTCTTTTTTTTTTTTTTTTTTTTTTTGAGATGGAGTTTTGCTCTTGTTGCCCAGGCTGGAGTGCAATGGCGCGATCTTGACTCACCACAACCTCCGCCTCCCGGGTTCAAGTGATTCTCCTGTCTCAGCCTCCTGAGTAGCTGGGATTACAGGCGAATGCTACCACGCCCAGCTAATTTTTGTACTTTTAGTAGAGATGAGGTTTCATCACATTGGTCAGGCTGGTCTCAAATTCCTGACCTCAGGTGATCCGCCTGCCTCCGCCTCCCAAAGTGATGGGATTACAGGCATGAGCCACCGTACCCGGCCCCTTCCTTTTTTTATCTGAATTAAATAGTGTATGGTTAAAAAGTTAACCAAGTTAAGCAGAAGTGTTAAGTGCATAATAATAGTAGAGCTGGTTCTTGGCTTTAACAGCTGTGAAGATGGTATGCATCTGACTAGTGCTTGGGATAACTAGTCTAAGTAGACCATAAATTTCCCAAGGCAGCTTTCTGTCTGTGTCAGTAGGGTCCAGCCAGGAAACAGATGGCACACTCAAAGGGTTAACTGGAAAGGATGTAACAAAGGCCATATTTATAGCGGTGTGGGCAGGCAGCACAAGGGAACAGCAGGGGTAGCAGCTTGCCAGGGACTAGCCACAGAGGGAGGCTCTCACCACCCTGAAAGGGACAAAGGGAGAAAATGTTATTACCAGATTGTGACAAGAGCTATAGCCTGCTGTAACAGTGGAAGAGGGGTCTCCCAACAGAAGTTTTAGCCAGAGCAGACCAGTTATACAATTAGTCAGGTGGCACCAACTTGTTTCTCCTATGACCCTCCAATCTCTTTCTTGCCAGTACTCGCCAGAGATGGACTCCAGCTGGAGGCCAGAAAGCAGAAGAGCCTGGAAATGCCATCCATGAAGGTCAGCCTTTGAGCAGCCCAGAGAAAAGCAGAAATGAGACTGGGACAGCCAAGAGTGAATAACCAGCACAGTAGCTGACACAGTGTGGTACACAAAGAGCATGCTTTCAGGAAGACCTCGAGACCCATGTGCTGCTTTGAATTCAACTGAACCAAATGGAGAAACTGGTTGCAAGTTAGGGGTGCTATGTGGTAAAGGCAACTGGACCCTGGACCTCTAGGGTTTCACTCCCAGCTTATCTAGACAAGTGAATCATCAGATTTCACTGCCCTCTTGGGGCTTGAATCACACATGTGCGGGAGGAGCTGCATTGCTGGTGCATGTGAAGTGTTTCAAGCTGTAATTATATCCTTCACCTCCTTAGAGTGTCTAGACTAGATTACGAAGGCTGGGGGGAAAAAAAAATGACTGCAGCTTTCTGTGGTTCTCAAACAAGTGGGAATTCCTGGCTGGGGCCGCTTTCCCAGAGTACACAGGAGCAAATCCCCAGAAGCAGCAGCAGCAGCAGCCTTGGCTTGAAAGATGAAGATAAAAAGGGAAAAGAGGTAGCACCGCCTTTAAAAGTCTCTATAGGAAAGAGACTCCAGTCAAGCACTAGCAGTAGAAATGTGAAGCAACTCTGCTGGTGCTCTGCAGGAAAAGTTTTTAAATAACTTTTTATTAGTAATATTAATATTAATGATAATACTGAATCTTCATAGCACATTTATTATATACTGAACACTATAGTAAGCATTTTACATACTTTGCTGCATTTAATCTCCACAATCGCCCTGTGAAGTAACATTAACCCTATTTTTAAAAACAGAAAAATGATGCCTAGAAAAGCAAACAGAATATGGTCTTAGCTGCAGTCGATTGAACATTTATTATGTGCTTACTGTAGGGCTGGGTATCCCAGCAGTTCTCAAAGTGCAGTTTGTGGACCTCTCTGGGTTCCCAGCACCCTTACAGGAGATCTACAAGGTCAAAACAATATTCATAGAAACAATAAAACAGTGTTTGCCTTTTCCATTTTATTTACATTTGCACTGCTGATGGGAAAGCCGCCAGCACCATAGAACAAATCAAGGCAGTGCACCAAACTGCACTAGTAGTCATTGAATTCTTCAATGCCACCCACTTGCAGGAGAAAAATGTGGCCATTCATATAAGCATGTCTTTGATGAAGCAGAATCATTTTTAATTTTATTAAATGTTAACCCTTGAGCACGCAAACATCTTTTTAAGATTCTGCACAAGGAAACAGGAAGAACTCATAAGGCATGTCCAAGTACCATGGTTGTCTCAAAGAAAAGGCACCTGCACAGTTGTTGAGTTGCAATCTGAACTAAGCTCAGTCTTCACAGATCACTATTTCTACTTGAAAGAACAAAAGAGAAACTATAGGTGTTCAGACTCTGGTAGTTGGCAGACATGTTCTCAAAACTTAACTAAGTGAGCCTCTTACTTCCAAGAAAACAGCTTAGCGGGGCGCAGTGGCTCACGCCTGTAATCCCAGCACTTTTGGAGGCCAAGGCGGGTGGATCACGAGGTCAGGAGCTCAAGACCAGCCTGGCCAACATGATGAAACCCCGTCTCTACTAAAAATATAAAAATTATTCGGGTGTGATGGTGCATCCTATAGTCCCAGCTACTCGGGAGGCAGAGGCAGGAGAATCACTTGAACCTGGGAGGCGGAGGTTGCAGTGAGCTGAGATCATGCCATTGCCGTCCAGCCTGGGTGACAGAGCGAAACTCCGTTGAGAGAGAGAGAGAGAAAGAAAGAAAAGAAAGAGAGAGAGAAAGAGAGGAATGAAGGAAGGAAGGAAGGAAGGAAGGAAGGAAGGAAGGAAGGAAGGAAGGAAGGAAGGAAGGAAGGAAACAGCTGACCATGTTTGTTGCCAATGGTAACATCCGAACTTTCATGTGAAAATTAGAATTTTAGAAAATATATATGTCACTGTTAACTCACCAGCTTCCTAATATATTAAGACTTTTCTGATTAGATCTGTGGATCTGTGCTGGCATTCAAGAATGTGATCCTTTGATAGTATATAAGGATCTGTATAATTCAGTGAACCAATATTTTTTAAATGTTCACTGTATCATATTGCAAAATCACACACAGGTAAACATTGATTCAAAGCATAACATGGCCAGTGGATTTTAAGGTAACATAATATGAAAATTTCATTTGCATAGTTTCAGATTCTATATTACAACTAACTACCTTTAAGAAAACTGGCAGTCAAGTTTTGATGTAGTATCAAAAAAAAGGCTATTAAAATGCACCTCTTTTTTCCAAATGCATATCTGCATGAAGCTAAATTTTTTTCCTATATTGCAACCAAAACAATCTATGGCAATGCATTGAATGCCAAAGAGATTATGAGAATCTATCTTCTGTTAAGTCACACATTAAAGAGATTTATAAAAATGTTGCTGTTCTCACTACAGTTTTGGGAGGAAAATACAGTTATTTATCATTAAAAAGTTAATTATGTAACATGCAGTCAGCTCACTAGTAAATAAGTGATTTTTAAATTTCTTAGTTATAATTTCTACTACAATAAATGCGGACAGATGTAACCCACATTTAAAAATTTTTTTAAATTAATCTTTGAAGTCCACAATAATTTTTAAATCTTCGGAATCCTCAATAATTTTAAAAGGGTCCTGAAGCCAAGATCTTTGAGAAGCACTGTTTCATCAAAATTTCGTCAGTGCAATGTGATCCCAGAGCTAAGAGCTTTTCAGGGGCTTAGAAAATATATAAGCCTCAGGTAGAAAAATAGTTGTTGGCTCCAGAACTACAAAAGAAAACAATAAAAATTAAAATGAATAAATGTTTAATTAAATGTCTACAAAAATGCACCAATAAGCCAACTTCATTAACTGTTAAAATTTAATATTCATAAAGATTTCATTATATCTAATACAATTTATAGATTCAATTTTCTCACTTCACACATTCCCCTAAGTATACACAGTGATTGTTGGGAACTCACAGCCAATCATAAATTAAATGAAAGTTACATAGAGTCAAGTAATTTCTAAAGCACAAATATAAAGGCCCTTACAAAAAGAATTCGAAGCCAAAAAGTATATTTAATGTGAGATATGGGTGTCGTTAGCATGTTTGATATGTTGTATGGTAAGGCCTCCAAAAGTCAGAATATGTAGGGCTCATGGAGGCCCTGCTCTAAACAAAGCATCTTATTGCCTTTAAATTACACCCCTCCTGAGAAAGATTCTGGTGAAAGCAGGTATCTTCACTAGGCTAAGGAGATATCTTCACCAGGCAAAACACTTCACCCTGACCTTTGGCAGGCCTGGGGAAGAGAAACACATGAGGTAAATACCATAAACCCATCAGAAGAGCAACAACATCATGAAAGAAAGGCAGGCCAGATGCTGTTCTTTTGGACCCAACAATGGCACAACCAGCCAGATTTCTGTCCCCTAGGCAGAAGGGGTTACCACAGCATCTCACACCCAGACTGTCATCCTTGAGCAAAGCAAGACTGATAGCTTAGCAGAGCCCAAGACATCTCACTAGGGAAACAGAATGTTGGACCAAAAAGTCTGGGGGTGCTTTCTAAAGGCTAGCCAGCTTAAAGCAAAAAGTCCCCCAGTGATCCTCCTCATCTCTATTCTGGGTCTCTTGCCCTTGCTGGTACCTCAGGACTAGTTTCCCTTGCTGACCAGCAGTGCCCAGGATCACCAAGACCTCTCTCAACTTCATTCCCTTGCAAAGTGTCTTCTCACCTTCCCCCTCATTCTCTCAGCCCCACTGACCAGAGCGAAGCAGTGTTGTTGCCACTCAACTGTGAAGTGTCAAGACTCTGAGACAATGTGGTTGCCTTTTAGAAGGGCTCCAGGAATGGGATATCCCACAGTATTGCAGGTTGCTTATTTTCTTTCTCATCTGATTTTTCTGTAGTTTCCACTATAAATGCATTTGCTTTCTTGTAAACATTTTTTAAAAGATATGAGTAAAGTAACTGGCTCATTATAGGTCTTTGATAAATAGTAATCACTATTATTTGGCAATTCATCACACAGTGCTCTAACTTCTCCTGCATGGAAATCAGGAGATCTTCCCTATCAAGAGTGAATAGATTCACTTTCATTTCCTGTAGCTGCCTAGTTTAGTAAAAAATAAAAATAAAAAGAGAAAAATGGAAAAACAGAGTTATAAAATGTGCAATGTATTTGAAATGTTTCATTTAACAAGCCAATGCTTTCATTACGCATACACATGCGAAACCAAAATACAATCGAATTGTGCAATCGACAATATAATTTCAAGATTTATGGAAAGCAAATAATGGATTGTGAACACATCGTGTTGGCAAGATGGCCTAGTAAGGAGAAAAAACTGTAGAGCTCTCCGATGTACACCTTCTTTGAATCCTTTCCCTGAAGCTCTGTGACTCAGTGGCATCATTTGGAGATTAAAAACAAGTCTAAAATTGAGATTTGTTGCCAAATTGCTTCCCTTAAACACCTCCTCCTTTTATCACCACCAATAGGTTCTGATTGCACCATTAGCCTTTATTCCTTGTATTATTACTGACATTTTTCCATGCAAATGTCTGGGCTTCCCAACCAGACTAAAAAGGTCATACACTCTGCTATAACTACTCATGCTTGTAACAGACATGCAACATATTAATTGAATTGCAGATACTTGTTTTAAAAAAAAAAAAAAGAAAGAAAGAAAACTAGCTAACAAAAAATTTATCTCTTTCCAACATAAATTCATACTTTTTCTTTACCATCCCAACTCATATACATCCTCCTCGTCATGCCTACTCTATGATATGGAAAAAGAACTCTCAAATCAATGCTTTCTCTTTGCTTTCTGTCCAGACCCTTTTGAGTAAGGACACTGTCCCTTCCCGTTACCCTCTCCCCAGAAGGCAAACACGAATCTTCTGGCAGCTGCTCCGTTTATCCCTCCTGAGGCAGACACCGCCTTTCATTGTTATTTCAGTTGATCCAGTTGTGAATAGGGCATCAGATGCACTTTCTCTGAACATTCAACCTCTGATCGCTGAATAGCAAGAGGTTTGGATGATGTCTCTGGCAAGAATCCTCTCCCATCTGCTTCTAGTTTGGGGCCCACTTTTGACAGCCCTCCATCCATGACTCTAAGTGGTGTGGAAACTGCTCTGGTCTCTGGCAAGTTGATTTGGTCCAGGAGAGCCGTTTATTTTTCCTAGCAAGACAGAGGAGGGATTTTGTGCCTCAGTATCATGTAGACTAAAGCTTATCGCCAATTTCTCCAGAACAGGTGTGTCTCATTTTGACAAAGGGAAGTTCTGTTATCAGATCCAAAAGGTGTTTTAAATTATGATTTTGCTCTAAGGAAACAACAGTAGTTTTTAAAGATAGAAGCAACCAGCATCTCCAGATCTCCCTGGAGGACATCATGAAAAGATGTACCCCATCCTCACCATTTCCTCATCCCACTCCCTTTGGTGGAAGCCGGTACTTATTGTCTAGAAAACAAAAATCACTTCCTAATTGTTCTACCTGCCTCCTTTGTTGCACTTGCCATCCATCTTCTACTTGCTACCAGACTGGTCCTTTTGAAGTCTGAGAATGACTACCCTTGCTCAAATACCTGTAATAGTTCTGCATTGTTTATAGGAGAAAGTACATGTTTCTTAGCGAGCATACAAGGCTCTCCATAATTCCCCACTACCTATTCAGCCTCAAGCCCTTCCCTTCTCCCTTACCTTCTCATACCCTCTCTACCACTGTAACCACAAGTGATGCTCTCTGGCCTTAGCTAAGAGTGGCAAACTCAGGTACCTACAAGGACCAAGCCAATGATAACAAGTGTGAGAACTGGAGGAGATAAAAGAGGAGGAACTAGTAGAGTCTGTGAATTGAGTTATCTCATTTTTTTTTTTTTTTTTTTTTTTTTAGAGAGGTTAGGCCAAACCAGGCATAAACATGGTTTATACTTGGCCCATGGTGACAGATGAAGACTCTCCCTCCAGGTTTTCACTCATGCTAAAATCCGAGTGCCTAAAAAGGCCTCCTGTGTCCCTCACCACTGCTACTCCTTCATCTAGCTCATTATTTATCTCACAGAGCGCGATTCCAATGCCATCTCCCCAAAAATCATCCTGGTATTCATTCTGGGTTAGCCAGCTCTCAAAACTATCTCTGGCCCCTTTGTGACAGCAGTAACCACACTGTTACTTGCCTGACACCATTGCTTACCTGACTCCTTAAAAGACCAGGACTTTCCTTGCCGAAAGTGAATGTCTTACTCTCCCTGAGTAAGTGCACAGAGTAAATGCTTATAGCAGACATATGTTTTGTCTATACAGGACCTCTTCTTCCCTATTCATGGAAATAGCAGCTGCTACTATCCTTTAAAGAACTGTCCTTTCTCTGCTCCTTGTGGTTTAGGCAAAGCTACTAAACCAGAGGACTCCATCCCTATCCTAAGGGAGGGCATATGACCCAAGATAGACCAATCAATTTTTTTTTGTACCCAGGAATGAAAAGGATTCAAAAAGAATAAAAGGCAACTGGAGCTATGTTACCTGGTGGCAGCACTCTAGAAGAGCTACAAGTGCCCTGGTTCCTAGATTCTATTCTTCTCAAGGTTTTGTACCAGTGAATGTTTGCTGTGTAACACATAATCTCAAAACTTAGTAGTATAAAATTATATCTATTTGTTTGTCTCAAAATTTTAGAGACCAGCAATTTGAACTTGGTTAGGCTGGGCATTTCTCTTGTCTTGGAGGGATTCATACATGCAACTACAACTGACTGTTGGTGAACAGGAAACTTGCTGGTCTAGGGTGGCTTCAGCTGAGTCTTGCTGTTTTCCAGCATTCTAGCCTGAGCTTATTCACATGCAGCTGGGCAGATTTCCAAGAAAGGGAATAGAAATACACAAGACCTGTTGAGGCCTAGGCTCAGACTGGGTATATCACCATTTCCACTGCATTCTTTTTGGCCAAAGTAAGTCATAGGACCAGCCTAGATTGAAGAGGGTGAAAACTAGGTTCTCCTTCTTGATAGGAGGAGTTGCAAAGTCATGTTCCAAAGGGTGTGGATGCAGAGAGGGTGGAAAAATATGGTCACATCTGCAAACTATCACAGTTTTGTTATTCAGTTCCCTGTTAATTTTCTACTACATCCCTTTTTAATTTTAAGTTAATCAAAGTCAGCTTCTGTTGTTTGCCATTTAAAAATCATAATTTATAACTGCTTGAGAATGAATGAATAAATGAATGGATGGGTGAATATATTAATGGATGGATCAAACAACCCAAGAGAGAGTGTTGAACAGGGCAATGTAAAAGGGTGACAGACCTTATCATGGGATGAGGGAGATGTGGAATATGCTACATGTTGATTGCCTATAAGCGTCTCAGAAGTTAGGACACCACTTTCCCCCTCCTGCTTTTTGACTCACTCTATAGTCACAGTTACCAATGGCTTGAAATCCCCTTAGGAGCCACACACTAAACAATAAACCATTCACTTGGAACTGCTCTCTTACCACTGCTTAAATTTAATTCCAGAGCCTGAATGGGTGTTTGTTTTAAGTGACTATCCTCCTGTGTGTATTAATGTAACCACATATTATACTCTAGACTGGCTTACACACAGGACATACATTTTTAAGTAAAGGATATTTTGAACAAGAGAAAAGTCCAAAGACTGCGAGGATCCTATGATATGGTCCAATATTTCCCAATTCAAGTCCTTCCCACCCCAAATCCCCACCTCACTCCTTTCTGGTAAAAGTTTCCAATCCCCTAGGGGCCAATTCTCAGAAGGATGATAGGAAAAAAAAAGCAGGTTATATAATTAAACAAGACTGAAGCACGAATGATTTATGTCTCATGGGTTTCAATTTAGAGGACAACTTACAATTTTGGAGAGATTTCTTAATTTAGAAAAATATTCTGTAAGTAGAATCTTGAGAAATACGAAGGAGACATTTTTATGCAGCTGTAGGCAGTTTTGGTGTTGTTTTCTGTGCTGGCAGTGCTGGTGGTGTAAATAATAAAAAAATAGTATCTAGGTATAGATATGACATTGCATTTTTGTGATATGTAGAATATTCATGCTTTTGGTCCCTAGAATTTTCCAGATGCTAATCATTATGGTAATTTATAACAAAGCAATACTGATGAAAATGGAAAATTCCTCAGTTTTTGCAGCCTTAAACCTGACATTTGTGTTTTATGAAGCGCCCTCGAATAAAACAATGCTCATTTGCTGCCATAAGCACTTCTCACCATGTGTAAACCACAAAACCATCACTCAAAGTGCTGAGATTCACATCTTTGTGGGTGAGACAAGGAGGAGCCATATCTGCTCTCACCATGTCTCAGACTTGGGACATGTGCCAGGGCAGCCAGATAGGATCTCCAGGGCTGAGCAAGTTGGTGTGATGTTCCCCTATGTGGGAGGCCTCCCACGGAGGCAAGTGGTGACCTCACTGGGAAAATGAAAATGGTTCAATAGAGAACACTTGTCTTGGAAGTGATCTGCCTGAATTTGAGACCAGTGAAGGGATTCGGTTTCCAACACCCTTTCAAACAAACAAACAAACAAAGCTGTTTTCTATTAATGGTATTAATATATGGGGGAAATATCCTACAGCCTGCTTCTTAACTGAGATCATGATTCAGGTATAAAGGATCTCAACTCCAGCTCTACGTAAAGACACAGTCAGGGAATCACCCCTTAAAAGAACCAATTACAAAGTTTTCCTTCTAAAACCAGGGCAGAGATGTGTTCCTAGGAAGTACAGTTCTTGGGAGGACTCAGCCACGTAAGTAACCACAACTTTTGGCCTCTGATATGTTCCTCCCTTCTAGGATTTCTTTCATGATAATTCCAATGCCACCCATGGAGATTTAACGTGTCCTTGTCTCTGCTGCTGCAATGCAGATGAAGGAACAAAGGTTGCACATTTCAAAAGGACCTCTACCTAAAATGCAAAAACATGATAGGGAGATTAACCAAAAAAAAAACTCAAAGTAAGCTAGAAGCAGGAGTAAGCTTCTGACTTTTCCATGGTTGACTTTCTAATTCTGTTCTGCTCTGAGCCCTGTTCTAGCCTAAAGATATCTCTTTGCGATTCTTAGTCCCCCAGCTCTTGAATGTGTGTGTTCCAAAAGAATGGGAATACCAGCTCTAGTGACAGGCAATTTGGTGGGAATTTGTTATTCTATCACCATTAACACAAACTTATCACGTTTTCAAGTGATATATATATATAGAAAATGAACCTAGCCAGACACACTACAGTGGGGAACATCAGAGAGCTATCTTTTCTCTGGTTCATAGCAGGTAGACCCATGACCTTGGTTTAATTAGTAAGGGGCTCTGGCTAGCCCTTTCCTCTCTTAATGTTATCTCTTTGCCAATTTTTGTCCTATTCCCAATTATGTACTTTTGTTAGACACCCACACTTCATTTTTTTTTATCAACTCAGTATCAGAAAGTATCTGAAACTTGAAAAGCAATTATGGAATATTCTCCCAGTACAGTACTGGTCTTTATTATATAAGCTATTTTAAAGCTCTCCTGGAACATTTTTATCCAGTAGAGATGGAAATAATTTCCTTCCCATGGAACAGATAATCTTTTTTGTTTTGTGTTTTGGAAACAGAATCTCACTCTGTTGCCCAGGCTGGAGTGCAGTGGTGCAATCTTGGCTCATTGCAACCTCTACCTCCCAGGTTCAAGCAATCCTCCTGCCTCAGCCTCCTGAGTAGCTGGGATTACAGATGCATGCCACCATGCCCTGATAGTTTTCGTATTTTTGGTAAGGACGGGTTTAACCACGTTGGCCAGGCTTGTCTCCAACTCCTGACCTGAAGTGATCCATACACCTTGGCTTCCCAAAGTGCTGGGATTATAGGCATGAGCCACTGCACCTGGCCTGGAACAAATAATCTTATAACTTATGGTTTATGGTTCTGTTGGACAATAACCAGTTATGCATCTGATCTAGAACTCCTACCCTAATATTAGATACTTAGCATCTCAAATGCTCTTTGGGCTGGTTTTAATATCTTTCAGTTCCCTTCAATACTTCATGAGTTAAATAGAATCTTTGGCACATCTTATATTTGTATGACAGAGATTTTTAAAATATTCTTGAAAAGTATTGCTGAATAACAGGATAAGTGGACAACACCATATATTTGTCAAAAAATTATAGAACTTTTCAACACAAAGAGCAAACCATAATGAGTCCAAATTAAAAATAAATAATTTAGGAAATCATGGGAATCCCAGATGAAATGCAAATAGTGACAAAAGAATATAATTGTACTGCAAAAGCATGAAGCAAACCTCACTGAAGGGTATACTGGGGAAAAGTGCCAACCTAGTAACTAGAAATGAGTATATTCTGTAAGACTAAGGGAAAAAAGGAACTGTATATAACACTGTACTATAATTGATAAAGTTGCTTTCCATGGGTGTATGAATTAACTCTGCAACCACTCTACATATGTACTAGAATTCACAATTAAGTAAATGGATGGAAGATAGTAGGATCCAGGTTTCTTACTTTTGGACGAAGATTTTACCAATAAGCAAGGATGGGAAGCTGGATTAGAACCAGAGAAACTGGGACAAATTCATGTTTGACATAATATAGATACAGACATTAACAATAGGAATATTAATTGATACGTAGGTTAGTATACACACATATATTTCCTTGCTCACTCAGCTGAGAGGGCTAGAAAAATAACACCCCAATATCAATGAGTATTCCTAGCACCCAAATCTTGGTTTCTAATACCAGTCTCTAATAAAAAAGAGCCAGAGCTTCATAAAGAAATGACTGATTTCAGAATTTGGGCAGGAATTACACAAGATGAGTTTGAATCATCTTGCAGTACCAGAAAATAAGGAGTGAAAAAAATCAATACAAAATGATGGACCTACAGAAGCCAAGTGACAGAGCTCCCAGTGACCAAAGTTAGAACAATTTGAGCAACAGAATAAAGTAGTCTTGAGTTATAACCCAAAGTATAAAATTAATATCAATGAGTCTACTTAGATATAAATAAATGATCAATCAATACATAAGCAGGAGAGATAATACAAATATTACGTGTGAAATTTTCCAAATAGTATATTTAGATACTCTGCCCTCAAGGAGGTAGAACATGACTCCTCACTCCTTAAATGACATTTTTATAAAGATTACAGGATAAGAAAAATGAGAGAGGGAGGAGTGACTTTACAGTGGAGAAATCTGATGAATAATTACCTCAGCCAGGGTACAAGGTCAACATCAACAGTGATAAATAATGATAATATGTACCCTTCATATGATGTAGTAAGAATGGCATTTTACCTCTGTAGTCTTCCTACCAAACAACCATAACCCCAGTCTTATCATGAGAAAAACATAAGATGAATCTCAATTAAGGGACATTCTACTAAATACCTGTCTAGTTCTCCTCAAAACTGTCAAGGTCATCAAAAATAAGGAAAGTTTCAGAAACTGTCACAGACAACAGGAGTCTAAGGAGATATGACAACTAAATGTACATTACATTTGGTAGCCTAGGTGGGATTCTGGAACACAAAAAGTGCTTTAGGTAAATATATATATATATAAGAAAATATAAACTACAGAGTTTATTAATACTAACGTATCAATATTGGTTTACTAATTGTGATAAATAGGCCATAATAATGTAAGATAATGTTAAGAATAAGGAAAATGGATGTGGGGTGTATGGAACTCTCTGTTCTCTTTTTGCAATTTTTGTAAATCAAAAACTACTAAAAAATTTATTTAAATAAATAAGTGCATTTTAAAAAACCCAAATAGAGACACTTTCTGCAAAGTATCTTGTCAGTGCCATGAAAAACCAAGAAAAACTCAGAAACTGCGATATTCTGGATTGGAGCACAGAACAAAACAGATACTAGTGGAAAAACTAATGAAATTCAAATAAAGCATATAGTTTAGTTAGTGGTATTGTACCAAAACCAATTTCTTAGTTTTGACAAATGTACCATGGTTGTGTGAGATGTTAGGGAAAGCCCGTGAAAGTATACGGAAACTGTCAGCACTCTCTTTCCAACTTTTCTGTAAATCTACAATTGTTTGGAAATTAAAAGTTTCAAAAAAAATTTTGTCTACATACTATATGATTCTAACTGTATAACATTCTAGAAAGGGCAAAACTATGGTGACAGTAAAAAGACAGAGGCTGGGAGGGAAGAGGAATAAACAGGCCAAGCAGAGAGGGTACGTGTCGTCATATACATATACAGAACTAATAGGATAGATATATATATAAAGAGGAGTTTATTAAGGAGCATTCACTCACACAATCACAAGGTCCCATAATAGGCCATCTGAAAGCTGAGATGCAAGGAAGCCAGTCCGAGACCCAAAGCTGAAGAACTTGGAGTCTGATGTTCAAGGGCAGGAAGCATCCAGCATGGGAGAAAGATGTAGGCTGGGAGGCTAAGCCAGTCTAGCCTTTTTACATTTTTCTGCCTGCTTTATATTCTAGCTACACTGGCAGCTGATTAGATGGTGCCCACCCAGATTGAGGGTGGGTCTGCCTTTCCTAGCCCACTGACTCAAATGTTAATCTCCTTTGGCAACACCCTCACAGACATACCCAGGAACAATACTTTGTATCATTCAATCCAATCAAGTTGACACTCAATGTTAACCATCACAATACATTTGTCCAGATCCATGAAATGTACAACACCAAGAATGCACCCTAAGTAAACTTTACCCTAAGTAAACTGTGGTTGATTATGTTATGTCTTTTTAAGTTCATTAATTGTAACAGTTGTACCACTCTGGAGGGGGATGTTGATAATGAAGGAGGTGATGCATATGTGGGGGCAAATCTCTGTACCTCACTCTCAAATTTGCTGTGAACCTAAAACTACTATAAAAATGTAATCTAGAAAAAAGTTGTTTTAAAAATATATATATATATGTGAACCATGAGGAATAACAGATATGTGCAGACTTGAAGCAAGGAATACCACTGTCATTTGCCCATTGGAAATATAAAGTTGGCATCACTGAAGTTGACATGTTTTTAAGATGGAAATGATCACTCAGAGCTTAAGGAAGACTGCCTGAATCATAGTGATCCCCTAATGGGGATAGGGAAGTATAAGAATCCAGATAATACATCCTATATTAGCATTTGTCTGGGCACAGTTCAAGCAAAAGCTCAAGGAATGCTGCTTTTCTTAGAACTCTTGGTGACAAAATACACCTCTCTTAACAATCTCAAAAGGAGTTGTCTATCCCAGACATTGGCTGTTAAAGATAGGGACACAACAGTTAATGAGATCTCCTTCAAGTTTTATTCACTGACTCTTCAGAAGGCCAACCGCTACAGAACAGTCACAGAAAGCAGGGATTCTGTTGGGAGTGGGAAGAGCTTCTGATCCTTGCTTGGCTAAGCTTCTTCTCCAGGGTTTTCCCTAGGTAGCCAGAAAGAGATTTCCTGGAATTATTTATGAGGATATCAGAAGGTCAGCCAGAGTACGCAGTCCTGACAGTCATTCATTCCGCTTCTCTTACTGGAGTAATAATACCATATGTTGCTTCAAAAGAGCTACTCACATACTGAACACCTGGTATGTGCCAACTACGGTGCTAGATGATAGGGAAGAGGGAGTGAACTCAGATAAAAACAGTAATGCTGATGATGATGATAAATAGGCTATAGCATGTGTTTCCAACCAAGCACTATTCTACAAGCAATGATGCATTTAATCCTTACAATAGGCCGGGCGCGGTGGCTCAAGCCTGTAATCCCAGCACTTTGGGAGGCCAAGACGGGCGGATCACGAGGTCAGGAGATCGAGACCATCCTGGCTAACACGGTGAAACCCCGTCTCTACTAAAAAATACAAAAAACTAGCCGGGCGAGGTGGCGGGC
Source organism: Rhinopithecus roxellana (assembly GCF_007565055.1). Taxonomy (NCBI): domain Eukaryota; kingdom Metazoa; phylum Chordata; class Mammalia; order Primates; family Cercopithecidae; genus Rhinopithecus; species Rhinopithecus roxellana. Next base: position 27,511,287 of record NC_044563.1, read on the forward strand.
GCCTGTAGTCCCAGCTACTCGGGAGGCTGAGGCAGGAGAATGGCGTAAACCTGGGAGGCGGAGCTTGCAGTGAGCTGAGATCCGGCCACTGCACTCCAGCCTGGGTGACAGAGCAAGACTCCGTCTCAAAAAAAAAAAAAAAAAAAAAAAAAATCCTTACAATAACTCAGTGAAATTGATCTTATTTTTTCTATTTTACTGGTGAGGAAACTAATTCTCCCTCCAGGAAGCTAAAAATCATAGTAGCTTATTTAAGATCAAACAGGAAGCATCAAGGTGTTTAAGAGCATGGTCTTTGAAATTCAGCAGTCAGAATCAAAGCTTAAATCTGTCTTATTAGCTCTGTGACCTTGGACAACAAATTTCACCCCTTTCTCAAGTAGTCAATAAGTAGAGGATAAAATCAGCCCAACTCTATTAAATGCTTTGTCCATTAATATTGTCTGCCACAAGTTTGAGGAAGGGGCCTCACACATGCACAGAATTTGCCAAAATGTGCCAAGTACCTTATAGATATGAATTTGCTTTATCCTTAAAACACAACAAAAGATAAGATTTTATTATTTTCTACATTTCACTGATTAGGAAGCATATGTTCAAAGAAGTTTAATTAACTTCCTGAAGGTCATCCAGCAAGGAAGTGGTCCAGCTACAATTTAGGTCCAGCTGTATCAGGTCCTAGTACCTTGAATCTAAATCACTCTGCTCTGTTCACTCGACATTACAGAAATGCCATCATGGGCTCAATTCCTTCTAGGTAACATATTTTTCATTTTAACTGGGGGTCTAACCTGAAAGTTTGTCTGTAAGTGGTATAACTTTTGGGCTGGGGGGTCTCAGTTGGACTGGGTGAACCCTTTCATCACTAATACTGGGATTCTCAGTAGCAGGCGTCTTAGAAAGCAGAGAGCCTCCCCTCAGAAGCTATAATGATACATTTTGAAGAAGAGTGGAGGCAGATGGGAGAGAGAAGAAGGAAGGCACAAGAAGCCTGAAGACATAGAAAGGAGGTTCTTTTGGATTTGGAAACAAACCTACAATAGACCCAATTAACCGTGGCCCAGCCCCTCCTAAGAAGGCAATGCCTTCTGAGTTTTAGAGCAATGTAGGGTAAGGGCAAGGATGCTAAATAGATTCCAACCCCTGCACCAACATTGCTTCCTGGTGGTAGCTGCTGAGAGAGTTCTAGCAAGAAGAAATGTGAGGTTTTGCCCAGGCTTAGCTGGAAATGCTTAAAAAAAAAAAAAAAAAAAAAAAAACCCTCTGCCCCTTAATAAGATCTGCCACAAGTTTGGGAACCACTCGCCTGCCCAGAATTTGCCGTTCCTGCTTAGGGGATGTCACAACCTGGACATAGTCTGCAGGAGGAGTTAACTGGTTCAGGCCCAGCCAGGGAGCCCCAATATGCTTCCGCCAACCTCACAAACAAAGGCAAAACGGCACTGACAATGAGAAAGGCTCTCATTTGAATTTCTTTGGTTTTAATTATTTTGAAAAGAGAGGCAGGCCACCAATGCCAAGACCCTTTAGGAATAACTAAAAACCAAAAAGATTCAGGCCAGCTGGAGGGGGCAGAGGAGGGAGTTCCAGCCAATTAGCCTTCCTTTGTGACATGACGGCCCTTCATTCCACCCTCCGGAAGCCTTCATAACACTCATGTGTCAACAGGACCTTAGGAGAGGGGAAATAGCAGTGAGCCAAACCTCAAGAGTAAGGGGGGAAAAAAAGTAAAATCTGGAATTGCAGCTCCAAACTGGACCCTTGAATGGTTAGCTGCTATCATTATTTTTTATAGAGCCTTCCCTGGGCTTTCCTGACCACCGAGGACCAGGCCTCAGGGCTCCAGAGGCCTGGTCTTCCCTCTGTAGCCTTGCTATCGCCTTGCCAAACGGGCTCATCCCACCCTCTCAAACTCTGCAGTTTTCCACCTCAGACCTCCCCAAATGGATCAAGCTTTCCATAGCTGGCTATTAAAGGGAAAGCAGTCCTACTGTTTCCTTTAATGAGCAGCTTTTACAAGGTGCCAAATGCCCTTTAAGGAGCCTAGAAACCCAAAGCAGTCTCTTGGGTTCCAGAAACCCCAGCCTACCCCACAGTCAGTGGGAGGTAGAGACACAGACCCAGACTCCAGTCAAATTAGTCTCCAGGGAATCTGCTTAATCCAAGCTATCGGAGACATGTGAGATGCTGGAGTTACCATTAATGCTGATCTTAGGCTCTGCTAGGTCCTTGCAGGAATAGATCCAATCTCTCCAGGGCACTGGCTCCAGAGAAGGTAGTACAGGAAATCTCTAATGTCTTCTAAGGAAGGTGAAATCTGTTAAATGGACACCTCTGCTGCTCTGTTGGGCACTTTGATGGATTCATGTGCACAAAGGTGGGCATGAAGCAGAGTATGAAATGAGAGAACACTGAATGATCCTACTTAATAGAATAAGGAAAATTTAGAGTTTGAATAACCATCCAGGACAGAAGGGAAAGGTGAGCAGGAGAGGAGATGGCCTGAGGCTAGGGCCAAGCACCCAATACAAAGTCCTGAGAATAGGAGAACCTGAGGTTAAGCTTATAGTTCATTGTTTTTGGGCAATATAAACTGTTATTTTACCCCCTAACCACATCTCAACATTTCAGTAAAATCTAATAAATACATACATGGCTTTGTGTGAGTACAGCCTTATGCAAACCCCAAAAAATGCCTGAGTTTCGCTTCTAGGTCAATGTGGCAAAGAGATAGTTGTGTGTTGCTAAACTCAGGTTGTAGGGGTTAGGGACCATAATGATACTGGGTTCAACCCCTAAGAATTGGCTAAATTTTCTGGTGGTTTCTCCCTTTTATTCTAAGTGGAAAGTGAATTGAATTGATAATTTACCTTCTACCTTTTTCAATTTTTTTCCATGTTTGAGACATATTAGGGCACTATGGAAAAGTGGTAATGAACATAAATTTAGGATTTCAACAAATATGGGTCTGTGTTCCAGGTCTATGTGATTCTAAGCCTGAGTTTCCTAATTTATTAAGTAGGAACCAATGACATATTCCTTTTAATGATCATTCCTTATAAAGGATCAATGAAACAATCTATGTGAAATGTTTGCCATGGTAACTGACACAATGTAGCAGGACAAGCTGCAGACAAAACTCCTCAGATACCAAAGTAAAGAAGGAAGGAGTTTATTCAGCCAGGGGCATCAGCAAGACTCCTGTCTCAAGAGCTGAGCTCCCCAAGTGAGCAATTCCTGTCCCTTTTAAGGGCTCACAACTTTAAGGGGGTGGGCGTGAGAGGGTCGTGATCCATTGAGCAAGCAGCGGGTGTGTGACTGGGGGCTGCTGCATGGGTAATTAGATCAGAACAAAACAGGATAGGGATTTTCACAGTTCTTTTCTGTACAATGTCTGTATTCTATAGATAACAGAACCGATTAAGTCAGGGGTCGATATTCAACTACCAGGCCCAGGGTGTGGCGCTGGGCTGTCTGCTTGTGGGTTTCATTTCTGCCTTTTAGTTTTTACTTTTTGTTTCTTTGGAGGCAGAAATTGGGCATAAGACAATATGAGGGGTGTCTCCTCCCTTAGTAACACTCAATAAATGGTGGTTGCTCTCATCCACCTGTTAGTGATGATGCTGTTAATGATGACAGGCATACTGACAAGGACAGTTCCTGATCATAGAGCTCCTGTCATTGGGGAGAGGGAAAAAATGGATGGCTTAAAAAATTTTAAGATAAAAGGAAACAAATTTGGCAAATCTGTTCTACTGAGCTGTATTGGTCTATAAGTGAGCCACAAAATAAGCTTCACTGTGCTTGTCTTGAGATGTAAAGATTGTTTCTTATCACAATTAGCCTATGTGTGCTAATGCGGGCACCACTACACACTGGCCAGGTTTGGCGGGGATATGAAAAGAAAGGAGGGCTGGGCACGGTGGCTCACACCTGTAATCGCAACACTTTGGGATACCTAGGTGGGCAGATCACTTGAGCCTAGGAGTTTGAGACCAGCCAGGGCAGCATGGTGAAACCTTGTCTCTACAAAAGATACAAAAATTTAGCTAGGTATAGTAGCGCACACCTGTAGTCCCAGCTACTCAGAGGCTGAGGTGGGAGGATCACCTAAACCCAGGAAGTCTAGGCTATAGTGAGCCATGATTGCACCACCACACTCCAGCCTGGGCAACAGAGTGAGACCCCATTAAAAAAAAAAGAAAAGGAAAAGGAAAAAGAAAGCAAGTTGTTGAATTGGATATGTTTTATACAGAGTCAAGTGAATGATGACCTCTGTCCAAAACCTCATAAAATCAAATGTGTTAGGCTTGGCTTTTCTCCCATGCCACCAAATCTTTCCTCTATTTATTTTCAAGTGAACTACTTTTCTTCCTGGGAAAATCTTCATGTAATCTCCCAGGAAGAAAAATAATATATATATTCATAATACATACGAATTTATATATAAATAATACATATTCACGTACTCAATTTGAATGTGATTGATTACTAATTTCTACCCTCAATGTGCCTTCTTGTAGAAAAACATTGTTCCTGACAGCTCCGGCCAATCTCCTTTCTAACACAGCTGCTTTACACTTCCTCTTTCTGGTCCAGCTGCCTTAGGGGAGACTGTTGGACAGAACTTGGCATGCACAGACTCCCGAGTTATCTTTGTCTGGAGCCCATCATTTTGTTTTCAGTCTGAAAAATAATGCCTCCTTCATGCTGTAGAAGCCAAGAAGAATTTGTTTCCTTCCAAAGAGGTTTCAGGAGATCCCGTATTACTGACTTAGACAAATCCAACTTGATTACATGCATTGTTTCTTTGTCTTCCCTTACACAACACAAAACCTTCTAAAGGAAGGTTTAATGTGAAACTGAGACTTTCCAGTTTCACTTTTTCCATTCTACCTTCAGTACAAAAGCCCTACCTTGGAAAATGAGAGTGAGAATTATTTGGTTAATCACAGGATTTCAGATTTTTCCAGTGGGCAATAGGGAAGATGAAAATAGTCCTTTTCTAGAATCCATGTTTGAGGACACGAAAGCATACTAAAAGGGAAAGGACCCTGAGGCCAAAGAAAAAATCAATTGGCTTAAAAAATAAATAAAAACATAAGTGAAAAGCTCTTTTTGAGGAGGGAAAAAGCCATTTTTCATGGCATGATTGGCATGACATTGATCAATGTTCTTTTTACTGTCCAAAGTCTTTTTGAGGAGATTGGTTTCTCTAAAAACAAATCTACTCCATACTCTGTCATCACTAGAGTATTTCAGTAGGGTTTTTTTTTTTTTTTTTTTTTTTTTTTTTTTTTTTTTTTTTTTTTTTTTTGCTAGCTATTAATCTTACCATTGTTCTCTGTCCCTTAACTAAAGAAGAAACCTGATTTAATGCAATGAGATGAAAAATAACTTTAAAATCAGATTTCGTTTTTGAATCACAACTCTGTCATCTAAATTTTATTATGTCTTAGTTGCCCCACATATAAAATAAGAAAATGCCTACATTATTTCTAGTTTTAAAGATTAAATAAGAAACTGGATTTATAATAGTAGCTAACACTTATTGCATGCAAAGTATCTTATATGTGTTAATTAATCCTACAACAGTCAATACCATATAGTATACACTATTATCAACTTCATTTTGCAGATGAGAATGCAGAGGCACAAAACAGTTAAGTAACTTGCTCAAGATCCTCACTGCAACAGTCAGGGAGTATGATGGACTGAAAGTTTATGCTCCTCCAAAATTTATATATCAAAATCCTAACTTCCAAGGCAACGGTATTAGGAAGTGGAGCCCTTGGGAGGTGATTAGGTCATGTGGATGAAGTCCTCATGAATGGAACTAGTGCCCTTATAAAAGAAACCAAAGCAAGACCACTTGCCCACTCTACTATGTGAGGACACAGCGAGACGGTACTCTCTAAGAAGTAGCAGGGTCTCATGAGAAACAACTCTGCCAGCGCCTTGATCTTGGACTTGACAGCCTCCATACCTATAAGAAATACATTTCTGTTTTTGTTTTTGCTTTTTTTTACAAGCCACCCAGTTTAAGGTATATTTGTTTTAGCACTTTGAACAGACTAAGACAGGGAGGCAGACAAGTTCAAAGGGTGAACTGAGAATGTTTGATAGTGACTGATATGGTCTGGCTCTGTGTCCCCACCCAAATCTCATCTTGAATTGTAATCCCCATAATCCCCATGTGTCTAGGGAGGAACCTGATAGGAAATGATTGGATCGTGGGGGCAGCTTCCCCCATACTGTTCTCCTAATAGTGAGTGAGTTCTCGTGAGATCTGATGGTTTTATAAGGGTTTGACAGTTCCTCCTACACATGCGCTCCCTCTCCTGCTACCTTGTGAAGAAGGTGACTACTTCCTCTTCCACCATGATTGTAAGTTTCCTGAGGCCTCCCCAGTCATGCAGAACTGTGAGTCAATTAAATCTCCTTTTCTTATAAATTACTCAGTCTCAGGTAGAATCTTTATAGCAATATGAAAACCGACTAATAAGATGGCAGATCCAGGGACTACCAAACAGAGTCATTCTCACCTCTCAGCCAGAAGGGACAAGAAGAGAGACCAGTATAGCTGAAACCAGGTGAGAACTGTACACATGGGAGAGATGGTCATAGAGAAACCCAGCCACTGCCAAAACCACAGCTTGGCAAGAGAGAAGAAAGGGGATTAATATCCTGACCTCTCTTTTCTCCCCAGCTCTAATCTTCTGTCAGTACTTCTCACAGATCAAACTCAACTGGAAGTCATAGGTCAAGGGATCCCAGGTGACATTGGACATAGAGGTCAGCATCCCAGGACACAGAATAGGGCCCAGAATGGACCAGGATTTGCAAGTGGAGAAAAACTAAAACATAGTAGAGGTAGGATTCAAATCCATACTATTAACCACTCACTCCATTGCCTTTTGAGAGTAAACCAGTTAGTTTCTCTCCTCCATATCTGCAAAGCCCTTGGTGCCTCAGTTCCACGTCCACCTTGAGAGCAGACAGCACTTTCACTTAAAGGCATGACTTTCACCAGGAGGATTCACTAAACAAGGAGCAAAAATGATTTACTTAAAAGAGTACCCATTAGGCCAGGTGCGGTGGCTCAGGCCTGTAATCCTAGCACTTTGGGAGGCAGACCCAGGCAGATCACCAGAGGTCAGGAGTTCGAGACCAGCCTGACCAACATGAAGAAACCCTGTCTCTACTAAAAATACAAAATTAGCTGTGCATGGTGGCACATGCCTGTAATCCCAGCTACTTGGGAGGCTAAAGCAGGAGAATCGCTTGAACCTGGGAGGCAGAGGTTGCAGTGAGCCGAGATCATGCCATTGCACTCCAGCCTGGGCAACAAGAGCGAAACTCCTTCTCAAGAAAAAAAAAAAGTCCCCATTAGACAAGTCTTATTCCCAAGTCGCTTCTCCTGGTTCTTGCCATGTGGTGCCAGTTCTTTCCTCACCCTTCATGTATAGCAGGCTAGTATCCTCTGTCAGCTCCTTTTGCCCCACTTTCTACGACACAGAACCCTATTTTAAACCTGCCCCGCCCAAGCCCCAGAGGTTTCCTTCTATACCTCGGTGGGTTGAAGAAACTAACTTTTCAGTTAAAAAAAAAATCTCTCTCCACAAAGAATTCTCACATCATCTACTAAGAAAACACTTTTTCTTTATCAATGCATATGTACGCATAGGGATTTGCACAGTGCTTGCACAAAAGAGGACTCATTAATGGAAATTATTATTATTACTATTAGCATTATTATTGTCACTTTGCCTAAGTGAGCTAAACAGAAAGCTTACAGTGACTGTAGAGAATGACATAAATGCAGAAGGGCCAGGTTCTAGGCAAGAGAGACAATGCTTCTGTGAAAACACCCTGAAATAGTCCCAGGAGATGCACAGCTACCTCTGACACCGAGTGCATTTCTCCCCAACCTCTTTACCGAGGGTTTTGGCAGCATTCTTTGAATTGCTGTTCTCCAGAATCACTCTCCTAGGCACCTTCATCAACAAGAAAATATTTTTTGACAAGTTACAGATGTTCTTTTCCTGAGAAACACCCTAACACATAGTGTTTTTCAAAATGTTGAGTTTCATGCCGTGAAACTTGTGTTCCTGGCCTTGGGTTAGCATGATATAAGAAACTTGAATAACCATGACCAATGCAGGGATAATCTTTTGTTTTCTGACTTTTAAACAGACATTTTTGACATTTCCCATAAGTCTTCTACCCTTTCAGACATTTATCTAAACCAAAATGCATTTTCCTGTCCAAATATATAGCAAGTTCAAGCTTGTTCCCATTACTTCACCTTCCTTTGCCTCTACAATCTATCAAATATATTATACACAGAAGACATCTAAGGCTACAGAGACTTGTTTGTGGGTTCTTGAATCTTTTTTCAATTAATTAATTTATTTTTGCTGTATATATTTAAGGTATACATGATATTTTGATATTCATATACATAGTGCAATGATTAGAGTCAAGCAAATTACATATCTATCACCTTTCATAGTTACCTTATTTTTCCTTGTGGTTTTTACTCTTCATTCATCACTGTAAATGTTAAGTTTTGATGTTCACTAAATGGGTAATTGTGTGTGTATGTATGAGAACACAGCTATGGAATGAAGACAACATCTGATATGGTTTGGCTGTATCCCCAACCAGATCTCATCTTGAATTTCCACGAGTTGTGGGAGGGACTAGGTGGGAGGTAATTGAATCATGGGGCAAGTGTTTCCCATGCTGTTCTCATGACAGTGAATAAGTTTCATGAGATCTGATGGTTTTAAAAAGAGGAGGAGTTCCCCTGCACAAGCTCTCCCTCTTTGCCTGCTGTCATCCATGTGAGATGTGACTTGCTCTTCTTTGCCTTCTGCCATGATTGGGAGGCTTCCCCAGTCACGTGGAACTGTAAGTCCAATTAAACCTCTTTCTTTTGTAAATTGCCCCGTCTCAGGTATCTCCTTATCAGCAGCATGAAAATGGACTAATACAACATCATAGAGGCAAGTAATTATGAAATTAGTGGCCTGCCCTCACTGTAGAAATATAGATATTTCTATTCCAGTGCAAATTTTCACTGAGTAATTTGAATGTAATCTGATGTATCAGTCCATTCTCACATTGCTATAAAAAACTACCTGAGGCTGGGTAGTCAATAAAGAAAAAAGTTTAATTGACTCACAGTTCTGCAGTCTGTACAGGAAGCACAACTGGGGAAGTCGTGGGAAGCTTACAACCATGGCAGAGGGGAAAGAGGAAGGAGGTACGTCTTACATGGCTGGAGCAGGAGAAAGAGAGAGAAGTGGGAGGCACTACACACTTTTAAACAACCACATCTCATGAGAACGCCTCACTATCAGAAGAAGAGCAAGGGGGAAATCTGCCCCCACCTCCCACCAGACCTTTCCTCCAACACTGGGTATTGCAATTTGACATGAGATTTATGCAGGGACATAAATCCAAACCATGTTACCTGGGCATCTGTCCAGTCCTTATCACCTTCCCTCTGCCACCCAACTCCAACCTCGCATCATCTTGCATGCCACCAGCTTATCTATGTTGGATACCTCTTGCATGTAACTGGCCTTCACTGAGTCTCAGATGCTTCACAGAACTCCTGCTTCTGTCACTGCTGTTTGAAGTGTGGGATGCCTATGGGGATTGCTCAGTCATTCTACTTCAGTCTGCCTCATCCCTCAGTGCAAGGGAGTTATCCCCATTGGCAGCCCGGACCAATGTGGGGCAGGAGCTGAGCACATCAGAGCTGTATTCCCACCCTACTCCTTAGAGGATCTCCAGTGGCTCAGAGTCCTACAGAGTTTATTAGCATCTTCCACCCCACCAGATTGACTTTGCCTCCTTTCTTGTCTAACACTTCCCTTTCGTCCACTTCTATTCCTTCAATAACTTCCTAAAATAAACTGCTACACACAAGCTCTTGTCTCAAGCTTGGTTTTGTAGAGCAACTCAGGCTACAACAGCCTCCTAATTTTCCCCAGCAATTCCTTTTAATCTTCTAGAGTCTGTTCTACAGCAGCCAGAGTAGGTTTTCTAGAATGTAAATCATAACATGCCATTCTCCTGATCAAAAACTTCTAATTGTTTCCATCACACACAGAATAAAATCCAAAGTACTTTCAATGACTCCTGAGGCTCACCATGATCTGGCTACTGGCCATTCCCTGATCCTATCATGGTTGACTCCATACCACTTACCATCAGGTGACATGATATTGTATGTTTGTTTGTCTGTTTATGGACCATCTCCTCTACTGAAATGGAAGCTCCATGACAGCAGGAACTTGTTTATCTTATTTACCAGTATATCCCCATTGCCTAACTCAATGCCTATCACTAGGTAGGCATCAAAAAATAGTTGTCAAATAAAGGATGGGACATGTGATTTTCATTATGCACATGATTATAATGCTAGAACTAACATTATATCAGACAAGGAGGAAAAAACTTGCTCTCAGCTTCTTTGAGTGGCTTTGTGATATGTTTATCTGACAATGGGTAATAAATGTGATAAAAATGACTAAAAAGCTTTGTGCCAATAATAGTCTTGGGAGGATAGAAAAACAAAGGCCATTCCTCTTGATCAAAAGCCAGATGTAATCATGGCTGGATTTGCCCAAGGATATTTAGCTTTATATCTATAGACTTAAAGCTATAAAAACACCAGTATTATTGAAATGGCTGCAGGCAAAATTATTATTGTGAGTTGAAATGGTCCATCCCCAAATCCCCTATTTACTCTTTGAAATAATTATTTTTAAAGTGATTTATATAAAAAGACTTCTCAGGAATGCAAGTATAACACTATAGCACAGATTATACTCTGCCTCAATGAAAGAGAGAGAAAAGTTGAATCTAATCTATAAGAAAATTTTTCTTGACATACAAAGGAGAGTATTAGAAAGAGTAAATTATGGCAAAGCCTCAAAAATCACAACTCTAATCTTAAAAAGAGATAGAGGCCCAAGGAAAATATCCCCTGTTGAGATCACAGTTACTAAATTTAAGAGTATGCAACAATTCCAGTGTGCCATCAGGCATATGTTTGGCAGCCACTAAGGAGACAAGGCCATCTCTTGTGTATAGCCCCAGATCTATCACTAACTGACTATATGACCCTGAATGATTTGCTTAAACTTTATGTTAAATTCCCTTGGCAAGGACTGTCTTGTTCACAGTATATCCCTAACATCCACCACAGCACCTGGCACAAAGGCAGTGCCCAATGAATAGCTGCTGAATGAGTGGGTTTGCAGAAATAGGTGAGGCATAATTTGAACTTATAAAAGGTTGTGTAACTTTTAGCAGGAATCAGTAGGAATTGCATCTATATTCATTTTATGATATCCATTTGTATTTTTGCTAGCATCTTATTTGCATTTCCTGGGCTAAGTTAGTTTTTAACTTCCATGGCCAACATGACTCTCCTTAGGATATTTTGATTACTAGTTCATATTATAAAAGAATCCCATCCCATAAACAAGCATTGTTGTGTGAGTAGATAGAAACTTCTATGTGTACATTGGATGTTATGACATGATTTTGATCTGAAATTCTCTCTGAAACTGAAGATAATTTCATGGCTCTTCATAGAAAAGGCATTGGATGCTGAATCCAAAGATCTAAACAAGTAATTTTGGATAAGTTACTTACTCTCTCTGAGCCTCAATATTTACATTTTTAAAGCAAAGGCATTTGAAGAGATGAATGATATTTTCCCAGGATAAATAAGAACTGTGACTATTCTGAACACCAATATATTTTTGGTGATACATCATGGGATGCTTCCATTTGGTCTGTCCATGAGTGCTGGAGGAAGGGAGAAAAGAGGTTGTAGCCATTGTATATTGCTACGTAAACAAAACACCCCAAAATTTAATGTCTTAAATTCCACAAGTCTGTGGTTGCCTGGGATTAGCTAGGTGGTTCATCTGTTTCATATGGTTTGGCTGAGGTCACTCAGGTAATGCATTCAACTCTGAGTTCAGCTGAAGTAGGAATGTCCAAGTTGGCTCTTATCCTTCAGTCTCTTTTCACATGGTCTCTCATCATTTAGTGGCCTGTCCTAAGCTTATTTACAGCATGAAGCCAGGAGTCCAGGAGGAAACTTTCCAAGAGGACATGCTCCCATGTGCACATGTTTATCAAGTCTCTGCTCGCATCACAATTATTAATATTCCATTGGCCAATGCAAGTCACTTGGTCAAGCCTACAATCAAAGTAGGAGGATGAAGACTACACAAAGGCATGAATACCAGGAGGTGTGGTTCATTATAAAAGCAAGAAATGTAAAATGAAGACAGGACTTTGAAGATTAAGAAGTTTCTGCAGAACCTGGTAGTATTAGCCCATTCTCCCACTACTATAAAGAAATATCTGAGACTGGCTAATCTATAAAGAAAAGAGGTTTCATTGGCCCACAGTTCCACAGGCGGTACAGGAAGCATGGCTGGGGAGCCCTTACCAAACTTTCAATCATAGCAGAAGGCAAAGGGGGGAGCAGGCACATCTTACATGGCCAGAGCAGGAGGAAGGCTGGCGGGAAGGTGCTACACGCTTTTAAACAACCAGGTCTTGGCCGGGCGCGGTGGCTCAAGCCTGTAATCCCAGCACTTTGGGAGGCCAAGACGGGCGGATCACGAGGTCAGGAGATCGAGACCATCCTGACACGGTGAAACCCCGTCTCTACTAAAAAAATACAAAAAACTAGCCGGGCGCAGTGGTGGGCCCCTGTAGTCCCAGCTACTCGGGAGGCTGAGGCAGGAGAATGGCGTAAACCCGGGAGGCGGAGCTTGCAGTGAGCTGAGATCCGACCACTGCACTCCAGCCCGGGCAACAGAGCGAGACTCCGTCTCAAAAAAAAAAAAAAAACAACATGTCTTATAAGAACTCTATCACAAGAACAGCTCTACAAGTATGGTACTAAACCACTGGAAACCACCCCCATAATCCAATCACCTCCCACCAGGCCCCACCTCTAACACTGGGGATTACAATTTGACATGAGATTTGGGTGAGGACACAGATCCAAACCATCACTGATTTTCTTCTCCCAAAGAACCTATTTGCTTGATCCACAAATTCTACTAGACACTAAAGGTCATTACTTCTGACTGGGCAGATCAACATCTTAAAATAATTAAGCATTTTTCCCCCAAAATACTCTTATGACATAAGTGGCAATTTCATCATTAAAGAAGTTATCTGACATTTTTTATACATAAAATATTTTTGCCACCAATAATTAAGTTCTTTGCAATAATCTAGTGAATAATGAGGAAGGGTGCATGGTCTAAGAGGCTAGAGAAAGAATCAAAGGAATAGATTTCAATTCTGCCCCTAGAACAAAAATACAGCAACAGCATTTATTGAGGCCCTACAGTCTTCTCAAACCTATACTGGCCAACTAGACTGCTACAATATAAAAGTATAATACAAATTTCAACACATCGAAATATAACTAAAAGTAGTCTTAATTTACTGGCATTACATACTAAAAATAACAACAATAGCAGTTATTACTGGGCTTACTTCTACTATTGCTACCATTTTACTTTATAAAAACCACTGTACTCTGGTACCGAAACAGACACATAGATCAATGGAACAGAATAGAGACCCCAGAAATAAAGTTGCACACCTACAACCATGTGATCAAAAAAGTCGACAAAAGCAAGCAATGGTTTGGAAAGGACTCCCTATTCACTAAATGGTGCTGGGATAACTGGCTAGCCGTATGCGAAAGAGTGAAACTGGACCCCTTCTTTATGCCATATACAAAAATCAACTCAAGATGAATTAAAAACTTACATATAAAACATAAAATATAAAAACTTCTGGAAGATAACCTAGGAAAAACCATTCTGGACACAGGACCTGGCAAAGATTCCATGACGAAGATGCCAATAGCAATTGCGACAAAAATAAAACTCGACAAATGGGACCTAAACTAAAGAGCTTCTGCATAGTAAAGGAAAATATCAACAGAGTAAATAGGCAAACTACAGAATGGGAGAAAATATTTATAAACCGTGTATTCAACAAAGGTCTAATATCCAGGATCTACAAGGAACTTAATTTTACAAGCAAAAAAACAAAAATAAAATAAAATAAAAAAGTGGGCAAAGGACATGAACAGACACTTTTCAAAAGAAAACATACATGTGACCAACAAACATGAAAAATGGTCAGCATCACTAATCTTTAGAGAAATGTGAATAGAAACCACAATGAATAGATACCATCTCATATCAGTCAGAATGGCTGTTATTAAAAAGTCAAACAAGAGAAGCTGGAGAGGTTGTGGAGAAAAGGGAGCACTTATATACTGCTGATGAGAATTTAAAATAGTTCAGCCATTGTGGAAAGCAACCATTGTGGAAAATTCCTCAAAGAACTTAAAACAGAATAACCATTCAACCAAGAAATTCCATTATTGGGTATATACCCAAAGGAATACAAATCATTTAGACACATGCACATGTTTGTTCACTTTAGGACTATTCACAACAGCAAAGACATGGAATCAACCTAAATGCCTATCAACAGTCGACTGAATAAAGAAAATATGGTACATATCCACCATGGAATACAACACAGGGAGGCCATTATCCTAAGTGAATTAACACAGAAACAGAAAATCAAATACTGCATGTTCTCACTTATAAGTGGGAGCTAAACATCAAGTACATATGATCACAAAGAAGAGAACAACAGACACTGGAAGCTACCTGAGGGTGGAGGACGGGAAGAGGGTGAAGAGCGAAGAACTACCTATTGGATGCTATGCTTATTACCTGGGTGAGGAAATAATCTGCATACCAGATTCTCACAACATGCAATTTATTTACATAACAAACCTGCACAAGTGCTCCTGAACCTAAAATAAAAATTTGTTTAATGTTAAAAGGAAAAAAAAAGAAAACACAACTAAAAGTACAGAAAACACACATACAAAACCCCACTGTACTCTATATTTTACATGCATTAGTGTATTAGTCCTTTCTTGCATTACTATAAAGAAATACCTGAGACTGGGTAATTTATTAAACAAACAAGCTTTAATTGGCTCACAATTCCACAGGTTGTACAGGAAGCATGATTCTGGCAACTGCTGGCTTCCGGGGAGGCCTCAGGAATTTACAATCATGGTGGAAGGTAAAGGGGGAGCAGGCACTTCACATGGCTAAAGCAGGAGCAAGAAGAGACAGAGTAGGAGGTGCTACACACTTTTAAGCAATCAGATCTCACAAGAACTCACTCACTCTCTATCGTGGGGACTGTACAAAGGAGATGGTACTACACCATTCATGAGAAATCTGTCCCCATGATTCAATCACCTCCCACCAGGCCTCACCTTTAACACTGGGGATTACAATTTAACATGAGATTTTGTGAGGACACAGAGCCAAACTATATCAATTAGCTCTTTTAATCATCACAGAAATCCTATAAGGAAGGTACTAGCACCCCATTTTACAAATGAGAACACTAAGGCTCAGTGAGGTTAAGCAACTTCCCAGGGTCCCTCAGGAAATTAGAGGCAAAGGCAGAATTCAAATCTGTGTACTTATTCATCCAGCCACCAGAAATTTATTGAATGCTTTCTATGTTTCAGACTCTGAATCTTTATTTTATATTTTCACCCATTAAATGTTCAACAGTATCATCTCAATCACATACTCAGAGGAGTTCCAAAGACAACAGATGACTAGATGCTGGGGAGGGGAAAGAAAAATTATAGTAAAATGTGTTTTTATCTCTAGTCAAAAGTTGAGTCTCTGGGATCCAGCATCACAAACAACCACCATTTGCCCTATGAAAAATTGTACGGGACTGACACTCCTTCAGGGAAACTTAATGCATTGACTGCCCTAATCTGGGCTCGTGGTGCCCTGCTATCTTTCCTCATCACATGAGTAGCCCTGGCCATAATTTTGAGTTTCTCTTGTCTTACCAACACCATCTTTCATCCTCCCTTTCAACATCACTTCTATTGACTTGGACACCTCAAGTGATGATGACTGAAGGTTGTCTTGGGAATAAAGACTGAAAGAGATTATGAAAACTTGAATCTTATATTCTTGCTTTAAGAGTAAGATTTTTGGAAATGAGAACTTTTGCCCAGAATACTGATCTATAAGTTCTTTAAAAATTATGGAAAATTTCATGATATTCTCCAAACTTTATTATGGAGACATAAAAGAAGAATCAGTTATCTTGCATATATTTTGAAGGAAAAAAAACTCAGATTAGTTTTTTGGTTACTCACATTTACTCACATTTATAGTAAAGTGCACCAGCCCTAAGCCCCCTGAATCACTGTGATTAAATGAGATTTTCCTACGTAAGGCCCAGAGCTGGCCCTTTGAATCATGTCTGGGTGAAAGGCTGCCCTTCTTTCTAAGGAACAACTAAGGAGAAATACAAGGCTGGAAAGAATCAAGCAGAATAGACAATGAAATATAATAGGAATTTAGAGAAGACATGGACTAGCTGGGTGGCCTGTCCCCAATAAACAGCACTGGAAGCTGGAGAACTGCCTAGGAGTGGGAAGTGAGGACTGAGATAAATAACTGAATGAAGAAATAAGGGAAGAGTATTACATTGCATTTTCTCCACATGGGAGCTTGAAGAGAGGATGCATTTCTAAGAAGATGGAGTAAGTGGCTGCTTACTGGTCTCATTTGAAGAAGGTGAATAGGTCCTTCTTCCTGATCTTCCTAAGAAAATTCTCCTGCAACCTCATTACGGGGAATAAAATGTCCGACAATAAGCCACTCCTTCCAGTTCAGGAGTTTAAAGACCACTATTCATTTAGAGTAAAAAAGGCACAGGAGAGACTAAGGCATTACCATCCATAAACATTTTAGGCCAAATTGAATTCTTATATGTATTTTTTAAATAGAGAGACCTTTCCTGATCTACACTACTTTTGGAGTAGGAAGAAGTAGGAATCAGAATAGGTAAACTTTGATGAAGGTCAGGAGAATTAAAGAAAGAATTCTGGGATTAAGGTGGGTGCTATAGTGGGGATAGCATGAAATCAAGGTACCTGAGGACTGAAAAAAGGTAAAGGAAAAAGGGAAATTTAAAAAAAAAAAAGTCTTCATTTCACAATTTTTCCTAATAAGTTTCATAGAAAAAAAAAGTGTCATTCAAAAGAAAGGAGCCACAAACTTACAAAATGGTATGTAGGTACAATTTTAAGCTCTCTAAGTGGTTAAGATACAAGGGGATTGATTCTCCCAGTCCCTAAAAGTTTGTATTGCTTCTATTTCCTAAAAAAAGTCCCGATTCCTATTTCTATGAGAAAGCAAGACTCCTTAGTAGAAAGTACTGATTTTTACAAGAGGAATAGAAGTAGTTTTCCTATATAAATAAGTTTTCATTATAAATGTGAAAAACACATATTTCAAAATAGAGAAGAAAATTCACTCATAATTTGACATTGTACTTTTTCCATTTACCATGTATCACATAGCAGAATCATTATTCTATGTTGCTACATAGTCTTTATAACCACCATTTAAGTGGCCACTTACTATTACGTATCTTAATTTGTTTCTTTTCAAACATGTTAAGTGTATGCAGCAGGCAAGAGATCCAAATGGAAATGTCATCTAGACAGTTCCACAAATAATTTATTTCTTGGTTGAAGCATTCAGTTCTTTGCTTTCTACTTCATGCAATGGTCTCTGTAATTTTTTCCATGGTCATATTAAGTTATCATTGCTTGAAGAAAGGACTCTAGGGGCATTCAACATATTTGCTTGTGAATTGAATGAGGCCTTAGCCAGCATATTCATCAAATTTGTAAGTGGCCCAGGAGTTGAGAGTCATAACCATTATAGTAGATGACAGATTCTGAATCCAAAGAGAATTTGATAGGCTGAAAATACAATACAATGAATCAAACAAGATGGCATTTCACAGAGTAAGAGTTGAAAGAACTGAGGATGTTTTGACTAGAGAAGAGATGTCTTAGAATGGACAAGATAATGGTCTTCAAATATCTGAGGGATTTTTATTATGAAAAGAGAATTCTAAAGAGAACTGTAACAAAAGGTAACCATGACTATAAGATTCAAATTAAGAAATTACTTCATAACAAATGGAGCTGTTAAACAAAAAGCCAGCCACTGTCATTTGTCCATTTATTCCATAAATATTTATTGAGCACACCTGCTATGTGCCAAGTACTATGTGCTAGCAGGGAACGAGGCAATCATGCTCAGCTCCCCTCTCAGGATGCCCACATTTTAGCCAGAGACACAACTGAAACTTGTTGTTTCTGGGATTAAAACCAATTAAAACTCGCAAGCCAGGCACAGTGGCTCACATCTAATCCCAGCACTATGGGAGGCCGAGGCAGATGGATCCCTTGAGGTCAGGAGTTCGACACCAGACTGGCCAACATGATGAAACCCCGTCTCTACTAAAAATACAAAAAAATTAGCTGGATGTGGTGTCTCACGTCTGTACTCCCAGCTACTCGGGAGGCTGAGGCAGGAGAATCTGTTGAACCCAGGAGGTGGAGGTTGCAGTGAGCAAGATAGTGCCACTGTACTCCAGCCTGGGCAACAGAGACTCTGTCTTTTTTTTTTTTTTTTTTTTTTTTTTGAGACGGAGTCTCGCTCTGTCGCCCAGGCTAGAGTGCAGTGGCCGGATCTCAGCTCACTGCAAGCTCTGCCTCCCGGGTTTATGCCATTCTCCTGCCTCAGCCTCCTGAGTAGCTGGGACTACAGGTGCCCGCCACCTCGCCCGGCTAGTTTTTTTTTTTTTTTTTTTTTTGTATTTTTTAGTAGAGACGGGTTTTCACTGTGTTAGCCAGGATGGTCTCGATCTCCTGACCTCGTGATCCACCCGTCTCGGCCTCCCAAAGTGCTGGGATTACAGGCTTGAGCCACCGCGCCCAGCCTACTCTGTCTTAAAAAAAAAAAAAAATCACAAATTGTGTGTTATAAACAAGAAAGGGGCCTGAAATAGAGTAGTGAGAGGGACCACTGCAAACAGATAGTCGAGAAAAACTTTTCCATGTAGGTGACAATTCAGTGGAGATCTAAAGAATGAGAAGGAGCCAGTCATATAAACAGCAACAAAATATTCCAGGGTATAGCTTGGAGGCAAAAAAAAAAAAAAAAAAAAAAGCTTATGTGTTTGAAGCAGTGAAAGAAGGCTAATGGTGCTGGAGCATAGTGTGAGAAGAGGAGAATGGAGAGAGAGAGAAGGCTGGGGAAATAAGCAGAAAACAGCATCCTATGGGCACAGTAAGGAGTCTGAATCCTAATCCAAAGGCCACAAGAAGTTGAAACTGTTGAAGAAGTTTAAGCAGTCAAGTTTAATACTTGACTGATTTTTGTTTTAAAAATGATCACTGACTTTGCTATGGATAATGGATTCGAGAGAGGCTGTAGTGGAAGCAAGGAGGCCTGTTAGGAGGCTACTGCAGTGATCCAGGTGAGAGATGGCAGCTTGGACCAAGGGGGTGGCAATGGAGACAGAGAGAAGAGAGCAGATCCGGGATAGAGTCCTGGGAGGGAGTGTGGTCCAGGTCCCTGGAAGAACTTGGATGACCCCTTCTCAATAGGCCATCCCTCAAAAGAACTGAGATGACCACTTCTCAACAGGCCATCCCTCAATATCCCTCAAAGGAAGGATTTCAGATCTTTTGAAGCCCCTTCTGAGTCTGTGGGAAGCAGAGAAGAGATTCTGGAAGAGACATAGACCCCTTGTGGGTTTGAGGCACTGTTCCCACTGATTTACATGCACAGGCCCTGTTTTCTTGCATATTGAGCAATGAAAGACACTAGGTCGGAGTAGATTTCCCCAAAGAGTTCATTACTGGCCTGGCCTCAGGAGGACTGGAATAAACCAGGAGCATGTGGAAGGCATCAAGCTTACATGAGCAGCACTAATGGGAGCAGTCCACTGCCAGACACCATCTCCATAGTGTTACAAATTACCAGAGCCTCTGGAATCCAATTCTGCAGCTGCTGCACAGATGTGTGTGGAGCACTGGCCTGGGAGCAGAGAAGGGAAAGTGGCACATAAAGAAGATCCCAAGCCAGGTCTCTTGGCATATAAGGAAATAACTACTGCCCCTGTTTCCACAGCATAACCAGAAAGATCTATTCAAAATGCAAATGTGATCATGTCTTCATTCATTCTCATCCCCAATCTTGAACCTTGCAGTAGCTTAGCATTGCTTTTAGGATGAAGACCAAAATCCCTAGCATGTTCTATAGGTAAGGTGCGCATATGTCCTGGTGTCCCCAGGTAATTGGAGTTTATGCCTGTTTGGGTTTGCCTCTTTATTTTACTCTCACGAGTGTTTCAGTTTATATGGTAAATTATGTGGTCCCTCCTCTTTTTAATGTCCCATGAGGTCTTTTCATCACAGATATCTCCATCCTCATCTCCTACGGTGTTCTGAGCAGTAGCCCCACTAGGCTTCTTTCTGTTCCTCCAACTCCCTATTATCCTCCTATTAGAGACTTTACATAAGGTATCCTCTCTGGTTGGAAACCTTTTCCACTTCCCTCCCTTTCACCAAACCACTCCTTCTCCTCCTCCTCTCTGGCCAGGGAGCTCTGCCTTAGACTGCTCCTTAGCTCCAAAGATGCTCCTCCCCTCCACAACCCTTATCACAGTGGATTTTGGTTATTTGCCTGATTCTTTGATCAAGGTTCAACTATCTCTCCCATTTGAATGTGGGCAGGAACCATCTATTCTACCATTGAAAGCTGAACAGTAGGCAGATTTCGACAGAATAAATGAATAAACAAATCAATGATGGATGAATACATAACTGGTTACCTACTGTCTTCTCCTGCCAAAAAAAAGAAAAAAAAAATATATATGTATTAATACATTTAGAAAATGGTAGGAGGTATATAAAATGGTAGGAGGGCACCTAATGGTGCCCTTTATAACATAGTTATAAATATATATAATATGTGTGTATATATACATGTATATATATAGGTTTTTGAAAAATTGACTTTCATACTGTTTTCATCTTAAAGCTGGACCCTTTTCCCAAAGATACAACAATTCAGTGTACTTTTTTTTAATAGATTGACCTATTTTTGGACACTTCATATAAATGAAATCATACCGGCTGGGCACAGAGGCTCATGCCTGTAATCCCAGAACTTTGGGAGGCCAAGACAAGTGGATCACAAGATCAGGAGTTCAATACCAGCCTGGCCAAGATGGTAAAACCCCATCTCTACTAAAAAAAAAAAAAAAAAGTACAAAACTTAACTGAGCATGCTGGCAGGTGCCTGTAATCCCAGCTACTCAGGAGGCTGAGATGGAGAATTGCTTGAATCCAGGCGGTGGAGGTTGCAGTGAGCCGAGATCGCGCTACTGCTCTCCAGCCGGGGCGACAGAGCAAGATTCCATCTCAAAAAAAAAAAAAAAAAAGGAGTCATACAATATGTGGTCTTTCAGATTGGCTTTTTTCACTTAGCATAATGTTTTCTTTTTTTTTTTTTTTTTTTGGTATACTTTAAGTTATGGGATACATGTGCAGAATGTGCAGGTTTGTTACATATGTACACACGTGCCATGGTGGTTTCCTGCACACATCAACCCGTCATTTACATTAGGCATTTCTCCTAATGCTATTCCTCACCTAGCCCCCACTCTGAGAAAGGCCCCAGTGTGTGATGTTCCCCTCCCTGTGTCCATGTGTTCTCATTGTTCAACTCCCACTTACGAGTGAGAACGCGCAGTGTTTGGTTTTCTGTTCCTGTGCTGGTTTGCTGAAAACGATGGTTTCCAGCTTCATCCACGTCCCTGCAAAGGACATGAACTCATCCTTTACTATGGCTGCATAGTATTCCATGGTGTACATGTACCACATTTTCTTTATCCAGTCTATCATTGATGGGCATTTGGGTTGGTTCCATGTGTTTGCTATTGTGAACAGTGCTGCAATAAACATATGCATGCATGTGTCTTTATAGCAGAATGATTTATAATCCTTTGGGTATAGGCCCAGTAATGGGAATGCTGGTTCAAATGGTATTTCTGGTTCTAGATCCTTGAGGAATTGCCACGCTGTCTTCCACAATGGTTGGACTAATTTATACTCCCACCAACAGTGTAAAAGCATTCCTACTTCTTCATATCCTCTCCACCATCTATTGTTTGCTAACTTTTTAATGATTGCCATTCTAACTGGCATGAGATGGTATCTCATTGTGGTTTTGATTTGCATTTCTCTAATGACCAGTGATGAAGAGCTTTATTTCATATATTTGTTGGCTGCATAAATGTCTTCTTTTGAGAAGAGCCGGTTCATATGCTTAACCCACTTTTTGATGGGGTCATCTGTTTTTTTCTTGTAAATTTGTTTAAGTTCCTTGCAGATTCTGGATATTGGCCCTTTGTCAGATGGATAGGTTGCAAATATTTTCTCTCATTCTGTTGGTTGTCTGTTCATGCTGGTGATAGTTTATTTTGCTGTGCAGAAGCTCTTTAGTTTAATTAGATCCCATTTGTCAATTTTGGCTTCCATTGCCATGCCTTTGGTGTTTTAGTCATGAAGTCTTTGCACATGCCTATGTCCTAAATGATATTGCCTAGGTTTTCTTCTAGAGTTTTCATAGTTTTAGGTCTTACATTTAAGTCTTTAATCCATCTTGAGGTAATTTTTGTATAAGGTGTAAAGAAGGGGTCCAGTTTCAGTTTTCTGTATATGGCTAGCCAGATTTCCCAACACCATTTATTAAATAGGAAACCCTTTCCCCATTTCTTGTTTTGGTTGTCAAAGATCAGATGGTTGTGGATGTGTGGTGTTATTTCTGAGGTCTCTTTTCTGTTCCATTGGTCTATATATCTGTTTTGGTACCAGTACCATGTTGTTTTGGTTACTGTAGCCTTGTAGTATAGTTTGAAGTCAGGTAATATGATGCCTCCAGCTTTGTTCTTTTTGCTTAGGATTGTCTTGGCTATACAGGTTCTTTTTTGGTTCTATATGAAATTTAAAGTAGTCTTTTCTAATTCTGTAAGAAAGTCAATGGTAGCTTGATGGGGATAGCATTGAATCTATAAATTACTTTGGGCAGTATGGCCATTTTCACGATATAGATTCTTCCTATCCATGAGCATGGAATGTTTTTCCATTTGTTTGTATCCTTTCTTATTTGCTTGAGCAGCAGTTTGTAGTTCTCCTTGAAGAAGCCTTTCACATCCCTTGTAAGTTGGATTCCTAGGTATTTTATTCTCTTTGTACCAATTTTGAGTGGGAGGTCACTCATAATTTGGCTCGCTCTTTGCCTGTTATTGATGTATAGGAATGCTTGTGATTTTTGCACACGATTTTGTATCCTGAGACTTTGCTGAAGTTGCTTATCAGCTTAAGGAAATTTGGGGCTGAGATGGGATTTTCTAAATATACAGTCATGTCATCTGCAAACAGAGACAATTTGACTTCCTCTCTTCCTATTTGAATACCCTTTATTTCTTTCTCTTGCCTGATTGCCCTGGCCAGAACTTCCAATACTATATTGAATAGGAGTGGTGAGAGAGGGCATCCCTGTCTTGTGCTGGTTTTCAGAGGGAATGCTTCCAGCTTTTGCCCATTCAATATGATATTGGCTGTGGGTTTGTCATAAATAGCTCTTATTATTTTGAGATATGTTCCATCAATACCTAATTTATTGAGAGTTTTTAGCATGAAGGGGTGTTGAATTTTATTGGAGCTATTGAGATAATCATGTGGTTTTTGTCACTGGTTCTGTTTATATGCTGGATTACGTTTACCGATTTGCATATGTTGAGCCAGTCTTGCAACCCACGGATGAAGCTGACATGATTATGGTGGATAAGCTTTTTGAAGTGCTGCTGGATTTGGTGTGCCAGTATTTTATTGAGAATTTTCACATCGATGTTCATCAGGAATATTGGCCTGAAATTTTCTTTTTTTGTTGTGTCTCTGCCAGGTTTTAGTATCAGGATGATGCTGGCCTCATAAAATGAGTTAGGGAGGATTCCCTCTTTTTCTATTGTTTGGAATCGTTTCAGAAGGAATAGTACCAGCTTCTCTTTGTACCTCTGGTAGAATTTGGCTATGAATCTGTCTGGTCCTGGGCTTTTTTTGGTTAGTAGGCTATTAATTACTCACTCAAGTTCAGAACTCGTAATTGGTCTATTCAGTGATTTGACTTCTTCCTGGTTTAGACTTGGGAGGGTGTAAGTGTCCAGGAATTTATCCATTTCTTCTAGATTTTCTAGTTTATTTGCATAGAAGTGTTTATAGTATTCTCTGATGGTAGCTTGTATTTCTGTGGGATTGGTGGTGATATCCCCTTTATCATTTTTTTATTGTGTCTATTTGATTCTTCTCTCTTTTCTTCTTTATTAGTCTGGCTAGTGGTCTATTTGGCTAAGCCTTTCAAAAAATCAGCTCCTGGATTCATTGATTTTTTGAAGGGTTTTTCGTGTCTCTATCAACTTCAGTTCTGCTCTGATCTTAGTTATTTCTTGTCTCTGCTAGCTTTTGAATTTGTTTGCTCTTGCCTCTCCAGTTCTCTTGATTGTGATGTTAGGGTGTCAGTTTTAGATCTTTCTTGCCTTCTGCTTTCTCCTGTGGGCATTTAGTGCTATAAATATCCCTGTAAACACTGCTTTAGCTGTGTCCCAGAGATTCTGGTATGTTGTGTCTTTGTTCTTAATGGTTTCAAATAACTAATTTATTTCTGACTTCATTTTGTTATATACCCAGTAGTCATTCAGGAGCAAGTTGTTCAGTTTCCACGTAGTTGTGAGGTTCTAAGTGAATTTCTTAATCCTGAGTTCTAATTTGATTGCACTTTGGTCCGAGAGACTGTTTATTAAGATTTCTGTTCTTTTGCATTTGCTGAGGAGTGTTTTCCTTCCAATTATGTGGTCAATTTTAGAATAAGTGTGATGTGGTGCTTAGAAGAACATATATTCTGTTAATTTGGGGTGGGGAGTTCTGTAGATGTCTATTAGGTCCACTTAGTTCAGAGCTGAGTTCAAGTCCTGAATATCCTTGTTAATTTTCTGTCTTGTTGATCTCTCTAATATTAACAGTGGGGTGTTAAAGTCTCCCACTGTTATTTTGTGGGAGTCTAAGTCTCTTTGTAAGTCTCTAAGAACTTGCTTTGTGAGTCTGGGTGCTTCTGTATTGTGTGCATATATATTTAGGATAGTTAGCTTTTCTTGTCACATTGATCCCTTTATCATTTTGTAATGCCCTTCTTTGACTTTTTTTTATCTTTGTTGGCTTAAAGTCTGTTTTATTAGAGACTAGGATTGCAACCCCTGCTTTTTTTTTTTTTTTTTTTTTTTTTTTTGCTTTCCATTTGCTTTCCATTCGCTTGGTAAATATTCCTCCATCCCTTTATTTTGAGCCTATGTGTGTCTTTACATGTGAGATGAGTCTCCTGAATGCAGCATACCAATGGGTCTTTACTCTTTATTCAATTTGCTAGTCTGTGTCTTTTAATTGGGGCATTCAGCCCATTTACATTTAAGGTTAATATTGTTATGTGTGAATTTGATCCTGTCACTATGATGCTAGCTGGTTATTTTGCCCATTAGTTGATGCAGTTTCTTCATAGTGTCAATGGTCTTTACAATTTGGTATGTTTTTGCAGAGGCTGGTACTGGTTCTTGATTTCCATATTTATTGCTTCCTTCAGGAGCTCTTGTAAAGTAGGCCTGGTGGTGACAAAATCTCTCAGCATTTGCTTGTCTGTAAAGGATTTTATTTCTCCTTTGCTTATGAAGCTTAGTTTGGCTGGATATAAAATTCTGGGTTGAAAATTATTTAAGAATGTTGAATATTGGTCCCCATTCTCCTCTGGCTTGTAGGGTTTCTGCAGAGAGATCCACTATTAGTCTGATGGGCTTCCCTTTGTTAGTAACCCAACCTTTGTCTTTGGCTGCCCTTAACATTTTTTCCTTCATTTTAACCTTGGTGAATCTGACGATTATGTGTCTTGGGGTGCTCTTCTCAAGGAGTATCTTTGTGGTGTTCTCTGTATTTCCTGAATTTGAATGTTGGCCTATCTTGCTGGGTTGGAGTAATTTTCCTGGATAATATCCTGAAGAGTGTTTTCCAACTTGGTTTCATTCTCCCTGTCACTTTCAGGTACACCAATCAAATGTAAGTTTGCTCTGTTCACATAGCCCCATATTTCTTGGAGGCTCTGTTTGTTCCTTTTCATTCTTTTTTCTCTCATCTTGTCTTCATGCTTTATTTCATTAAGTTGATTTTCAGTCTCTGATATCCTTTCTTCTGCTTGATCGATTTGGCTATTGATACTTGTGTATGCTTCATGAAATTCTCATGCTGTGTTTTTCAGCTCCATCAGGTCATCTGTGTTCTTCTCTGAACTTGTTATTCTAGTTAGCAATTCATTTAACCTTTTTTTCAAGGTTCTTAGATTCCTTGCATTGGGTTAGAACATGCTTCTTTAGCTCATAGGAGTTCATTATTACCCACCTTCTGAAGTCTACTTCTGTCAGTTCATCAAAATAATTCCCTGTCCAGTTTTGTTCCCTTGCTGGTGAAGAGTTGTAATCCTTTGGAGGAAAAGAGGCATTCTGGCTTTTTGAGTTTTCAGCCTTTTTGAACTGGTTTTTCCTCATCTTCTTGGATTTATGTACCTTTGATCTTTAATGCTGGTGACTTTCAGATGGGGTTTTTATGTGGATGTCCTTTTTGTTGATATTGATGCTATTCCTTTCTATTTGTTGGTTTTCCTTCTAACAGTCAGGACCCTCTGCTTCAGGTCTGCTGGAGCTTGCTGGAGGTCCACTCCAGACGCTGTTTGCCTGGGTATCACCAGTGGAGGCTGCAGAACGGCAAAGATTGCTGCCTGTTCCTTCCTCTGGAAGTTTTGTCCCAGAGGGGCAACCACCAGATGCCAGCCAGAGCTCTCCTGTATGAGATATCTGTTGACCCCTGCTGGGAGGTGTCTCCCAGTCAGGAGGCACAGGGGTCAGGGACCCAACTGAGGAGGTAGTCTGTCCCTTAGCAGAGCTTGAGTGCTGTTCTGGGAGATCTGCTGCTCTCTTCAGAGCTAGCAGGCAGGAATATTTAAGTCTGCTGAAGCTGCGCCCACAGCTGCCCTGTCCCCCAGGTGCTCTGTCCCAGGGAGGTGGGAGTTTTATCTATAAGCCCCTGACTGGGACTGCCGCCTTTCTTTCAAATATGCCCTGCCCAGAGAGGAGGAATCTGGAAAGCAATTTAGTGTACTTCTAAAACACCCCTTTGGAACTTGCCTGGAAAGTCTCAATATATTCTTGTTGACTTCCTCAAAAATGGCAAGATTACGACCTTCAGAAGGAGGGTTTTTGTTGTTGTTGTTGTTTTGAGACAGGGTCTTGCTCTGTTGCCCAGGCTGGAGTGCAGTGGCAAGATCTTGGCTCACTGCAACCTTCTCCCAGTCTCAAGAGATCCTCCCACCTCAGCCTCCCAAGTAGCTGGGACTACAGAGGCATGCCACCATGCTTGGCTAATTTTGCATGTGTTTTTGTAAAGATGGGGTTTCACCATGAAGGCTGGTCTCAAACTTCTGGGTTCAAGAGATCCATCTACCTCGGCCTTCCAAAGTGTGAGGACTACAGGTGTGAGCCACTGCACATAACCCAGAAAGAGGTTTTCATTTCTGGAAAAGCCATCTGGTATTCAGTGCCAAAGCTAGTGAACAATCCTGGAGATCAAGCCAGAGATGGATGTTCAGGTCAAAGCTAAGGTGAAATTTTACAGATACCAAATCTATCACATGTCTTCTAACTGGCTCTGGATACCATTGCAAACACTCTCTGAGCCCTGGCACAAATGTGGAAGAAGGAAACAAGCCTACAATGTGATCATTTTGAAAGATAAGCCTTGTTTGGTCATTTGAAAACATGTGTGAAAAATCAACCTCCAGAAACAAATACCCCACCTCCCAGATGTATAGTCATTTTGAGCTTGTAAAATGCTTTCCCAAAACTGATCAGGGATATCCTTTCCAACAAGTGTCCACTCTAACAGACTTCGCTCTTTTTATTTTGGAGAGCAAAGCTAATAAGTTTCAGGAGGTAGGAAAATGGAACCTGAGCTTACCTAGGGTCATGAGTTGTGAAGGCTTTGGAGAAATATAACAGTTCCCAGGAGTATGCGTGGTTGGAAAAAATAAATCCCAGCTCCCCAAGACACATCACAACGGGTTCCACTTAAGGGTACACATCCTGTGGAGCCCACCTCTTTATGCTCTTTCACCCCAAATTTGCCAGGGCCTGCCCTAGGATTGACTCAGTTCTGAAATTTCATTACCACCACCAGAATGTTTGCCTCACAGCTTCCAGGTGGGACAGGAGGAGAAAACGTATTTTCTGAGCCCCACCTTAAATATGCAAGTGCCAAGTTCAAGAAGGAGCTATAGAGCCTAGAACTCTAAATCATGTGACTTTCTCCACAGTCCTTGAAATACATCAGGAAGTAAAAGGATAAATATACTGGGGGATCCTGGTAAACCTGTGCCTTGAGGGCTTTCCATCTTCCCACTCTTAACCATCTGGTGTCAAATTCAGTTTCAATTTCAGAATGTCAGTGCAAAAATAAAAAAAAAAGGTCTAAAAATGTTTTGCCTCCTTGTTAGCACTTGTAAATTAGTCTTCTACTTCCAACCTAGAGTGCAGACATTTCAGCTATTTGGAGCACCATCTCCTCTGTCCTAAATATGAATCAGGAGGCACAAAGAACAAAGAAGCCATTAAGTGTCACAGAAATGCACACTTCACTGTGTCACAGTGGCAACAGAAGTTCAAGGACATTGCAAACACATTCTGGTCCAGGATGCAGGCAGCATAACCAGAAAGACAACCAAGACTGAAGGAGTCAGAAGTTAAACCAAGATGATAGAGCATGATCTTAGGACTGGCATCAATCTGGGAATTGCTCAAAACATGCTAGGTGACAAAAATGACCCCAAATATCTAGTACCAGGGCCATTGATTGAAAAGTGATCTTTTGATTCTGATAGAGGGCGGAGCAAGATGGCCGAATAGGAACAGCTCCAGTCTCCAACTCCCAGCGGAAGCGACACAGAAGACCGGTGATTTCTGCATTTTCAACTGAGGTACTGGGGTCATCTCACTAGGGAGTGCCGGACAATCGGTGCTGGTCAGCTGCTGCAGCCTGACCAGCGAGAGCTGAAGCAGGGCGAGGCATCGCCTCACATGGGAAGCGCAAGGGGGAAGGGAATCCCTTTTCCTAGCCAGGAGAACTGAGACACACAAAACCTGGAAAATCGGGTAACTCCCACCCCACTACGGCGCTTTAAGCAAACGGGCACACCAGAGGAATATATCCCTCACCTGGCCGGGAGGGTCCCAAGCCCACGGAGCCTCCCTCATGGCTAGCACAGCAGTCTGCGGCGATCTAACCGCAAGGCAGCTGCGAGGCTGGAGGAGGGGCGCCCGCCATTACTGAGGCTTAAGTAGGTAAACAAAGCCGCTGGGAAGCTCGAACTGGGTGGAGCTCGCAGCAGCTCAAGGAAACCTGCCTGTCTCTATAGACTTCACCTCTGGAGACAGGGCACAGCTAAAAAAACAACAGGGGAAGCAGCAGAGGCCTGAGCAGATGCGAACGACTCTGTCTGACAGCTTTGAAGAGAGCAGTGGATCTCCCAACATGGAGGTTGAGATCTGAGAACGGACAGACTGCTCAAGTGGGTCCCTGACCTCTGAGTAGCCTAACTAGGAGACATCCCCCACTAGGGCCAGTCTGACAGCCCACACCTCACAGGGTGGAGTACACCCCTGAGAGGAAGCTTCCAAAGTAAGAATCAGACAGGTACACTCGCTGTTCAGCAATATTCTATCTTCTGCAACCTCTGCTGCTGATACCCAGGCAAACAGGGTCTGGAGTGGACCTCAAGCAATCTCCAACAGACCTAAACCTGAGGGTCCTGACTGTCAGAAGGAAAACCATCAAACAGGAAGGACACCTATACCAAAACCCCATCAGTACGTCACCATCATCAAAGACCAGAGACAGATAAAACCACAAAGATGGGGAAAAAGCAGGGCAGAAAAGCTGGAAATTCAAAAAATAAGAGCGCATCTTCCCCTGCAAGGGAGCGCAGCCCATCGCCAGCAACGGATCGAAGCTGGTCAGAGAATGACTTTGACGAGATGAGAGAAGAAGGCTTCAGTCCATCAAACTTCTCAGAGCTAAAGGAGGAATTACGTACCCAGCGCAAAGAAACTAAAAATCTTGAAAAAAGAGTGGAAGAATTGACAGCTAGACTAATTAATGCAGAGAAGGTCATAAACGAAATGACAGAGATGAAAACCATGACACGAGAAATACGGGACAAATCCACAAGCTTCAGTAACCAACTCGATCAACTGGAAGAAAGAGTATCAGCGATTGAGGATCAAATGAATGAAATGAAGCGAGAAGAGAAACCAGAAGAAAAAAGAAGAAAAAGAAATGAACAAAGCCTGCAAGAAGTATGGGATTATGTAAAAAGACCAAATCTACGTCTGATTGGGGTGCCTGAAAGTGAGGGGGAAAATGGATCCAAGTTGGAAAACACTCTTCAGGATATCATCCAGGAGAACTTCCCCAACCTAGTAGGGCAGGCCAACATTCAAATTCAGGAAATACAGAGAACACCACAAAGATACTCCTCCAGAAGAGCAACTCCAAGACACATAATTGCCAGATTCACCAAAGTTGAAATGAAGGAAAAAATCTTAAAGGCAGCCAGAGAGAAAGGTCGGGTTACCCACAAAGGGAAGCCCATCAGACTAACAGCAGATCTCTCGGCAGAAACTCTACAAGCCAGAAGAGAGTGGGGGCCAATATTCAACGTTCTTAAAGAAAATAATTTGAAACCCAGAATTTCATATCCAGCCAAACTAAGTTTCATCAGTGAAGGAGAAATAAAATCCTTTACAGATAAGCAAATGCTTAGAGATTTTGTCACCACCAGGCCTGCCTTACAAGAGACCCTGAAGGAAGCCCTAAACATGGAAAGGAACAACCGGTACCAGCCATTGCAAAAACATGCCAAAATGTAAAGACCATCGAGGCTAGGAAGAAACTGCATCAACTAATGAGCAAAATAATCAGTTAATATCATAATGGCTGGATCAAGTTCACACATAACAATATTAACCTTAAATGTAAATGGACTAAATGCTCCAATTAAAAGACACAGACTGGCAAACTGGATAAAGAGTCAAGACCCATCAGTCTGCTGTATTCAGGAGACCCATCTCACATGCAGAGACATACATAGGCTCAAAATAAAGGGATGGAGGAAGATCTACCAAGCAAATGGAGAATAAAAAAAGCAGGGGTTGCAATCCTAGTCTCTGATAAAACAGACTTTAAACCATCAAAGATCAAAAGAGACAAAGAAGGCCATTACATAATGGTAAAGGGATCAATTCAACAGGAAGAGCTAACTCTCCTAAATATATATGCACCCAATACAGGAGCACCCAGATTCATAAAGCAAGTCCTTAGAGACTTACAAAGAGACTTAGACTCCCATACAATAATAACGGGAGACTTCAACACTCCACTGTCAACATTAGACAGATCAGCGAGACAGAAAGTTAACAAGAATATCCAGGAATTGAACTCATCTCTGCACCAAGCGGACCTAATAGACATCTATAGAACTCTCCACCCCAAATCAACAGAATATACATTCTTCTCAGCACCACGTCGCACTTATTCCAAAATTGACCACATAATTGGAAGTAAAGCACTCCTCAGCAAATGTAAAAGAACAGAAATTATAACAAACTGTCTCTCAGACCACAGTGCAATCAAACTAGAACTCAGGACTAAGAAACTCAATCAAAACCGCTCAACTACATGGAAACTGAACAACCTGCTCCTGAATCACTACTGGGTACATAACGAAATGAAAGCAGAAATAAAGATGTTCTTTGAAACCAATGAGAACAAAGATACAACATACCAGAATCTCTGGGACACATTTAAAGCAGTGTGTAGAGGGAAATTTATAGCACTAAATGCCCACAAGAGAAAGCAGGAAAGATCTAAAATTGACACTCTAACATCACAATTGAAAGAACTAGAGAGGCAAGAGCAAACACATTCAAAAGCTAGCAGAAGGCAAGAAATAACTAAGATCAGAGCAGAACTGAAGGAGATAGAGACACAAAAAACCCTCCAAAAAATCAATGAATCCAGGAGTTGGTTTTTTGAAAAGATCAACAAAATTGACAGACTGCTAGCAAGACTAATAAAGAAGAAAAGAGAGAGGAATCAAATAGATGCAATAAAAAATGATAAAGGGGATATCACCACCAACCCCACAGAAATACAAACTACCATCAGAGAATACTATAAACACCTCTACGCAAATCAACTAGAAAATCTAGAAGAAATGGATAATTTCCTGGACACTTACACTCTTCTAAGACAAACCAGGAAGAAGTGGAATCCTGGAATAGAGCAATAGCAGGCTCTGAAATTGAGGCAATAATTAATAGCCTACCAACCAAAAAAAGTCCAGGACCAGATGGATTCACAGCTGAATTCTACCAGAGGTACAAAGAGGAGCTGGTACCATTCCTTCTGAAACTATTCCAATCAATTGAAAAAGAGGGAATCCTCCCTAACTCATTTTATGAGGCCAACATCATCCTGATACCAAAGCCTGGCAGAGACAAAACAAAAAAAGAGAATTTTAGACCAATATCCCTGATGAACATCGATGCAAAAATCCTCAATAAAATACTGGCAAACCGGATTCAGCAGCACATCAAAAAGCTTATCCACCATGATCAAGTGGGCTTCATCCCTGGGATGCAAGGCTGGTTCAACATTCGCAAATCAATAAACGTAATCCAGCATATAAACAGAACCAAAGACAAGAACCACATGATTATCTCAATAGATGCAGAAAAGGCCTTTGACAAAATTCAACAGCCCTTCATGCTAAAAACGCTCAATAAATTCGGTATTGATGGAATGTACCTCAAAATAATAAGAGCTATTTATGACAAACCCACAGCTAATATCTTACTGAATGGGCAAAAACTGGAAAAATTCCCTTTGAAAACTGGCACAAGACAGGAATGCCCTCTCTCACCACTCCTATTCAACATAGTGTTGGAAGTTCTGGCTAGGGCAATCAGGCAAGAGAAAGAAATCAAGGGTATTCAGTTAGGAAAAGAAGAAGTCAAATTGTCCCTGTTTGCAGATGACATGATTGTATATTTAGAAAACCCCATCATCTCAGCCCAAAATCTCCTTAAGCTGATAAGCAACTTCAGCAAAGTCTCAGCATACAAAATTAATGTGCAAAAATCACAAGCATTCTTATACACCAATAACAGACAAGCAGAGAGCTAAATCAGGAATGAACTTCCATTCACAATTGCTTCAAAGAGAATCAAATACCTAGGAATCCAGCTTACAAGGGATGTAAAGGACCTCTTCAAGGAAAACTACAAACCACTGTTCAGTGAAATAAAAGAGGACACAAAACAAATGGAAGAACATACCATGCTCATGGATAGGAAGAATCAATATCGTGAAAATGGCCATACTGCCCAAGGTTATTTATAGATTCAATGCCATCCCCATCAAGCTACCAATGAGTTTCTTCACAGAATTGGAAAAAATTGCTTTAAAGTTCATATGGAACCAAAAAAGAGCCCGCATTGCCAAGACAATCCTAAGTCAAAAGGACAAAGCTGGAGGTGTCACGCTACCTGACTTCAAACTATACTACAAGGCTACAGTAACTAAAACAGCATGGTACTGGTACCAAAACAGAGCTATAGACCAATGGAACAGAACAGAGTCCTCAGAAATAATACCACACATCTACAGCCATCTGATCTTTGACAAACCTGAGAGAAACAAGAAATGGGGAAAGGATTCCCTATTTAATAAATGGTGCTGGGAAAATTGGCTAGCCATAAGTAGAAAGCTGAAACTGGATCCTTTCCTTACTCCTTATACGAAGATTAATTCAAGATGGATTAGAGACTTAAATGTTAGACCTAATACCATAAAAACCCTAGAAGAAAATCTAGGTAGTACCATTCAGGACATAGGCATGGGCAAGGACTTCATGTCTAAAACACCAAAAGCAACGGCAGCAAAAGCCAAAATTGACAAATGGGATCTAATTAAATTAAAGAGCTTCTGCACAGCAAAAGAAACTACCATCAGAGTCAACAGGCAACCTACAGAATGGGAGAAAATTTTTGCAATCTACTCATCTGACAAAGGGCTAATATCCAGAATCTACAAAGAACTCAAACAAATATACAAGAAAAAAACAAACAACCCCATCAAAAAGTGGGCAAAGGATATGAACAGACATTTCTCAAAAGAAGACATTCATACAGCCAACAGACACATGAAAAAATGCTCATCATCACTCGCCATCAGAGAAATGCAAATCAAAACCACAATGAGATACCATCTCACACCAGTTAGAATGGCAATCATTAAAAAATCAGGAAACAACAGGTGTTGGAGAGGATGTGGAGAAATAGGAACACTTTTACACTGTTGGTGGGATTGTAAA
Source organism: Rhinopithecus roxellana (assembly GCF_007565055.1). Lineage (NCBI taxonomy): Eukaryota > Metazoa > Chordata > Mammalia > Primates > Cercopithecidae > Rhinopithecus > Rhinopithecus roxellana. The sequence continues at coordinate 27,545,882 of NC_044563.1, forward strand.
CTAGTTCAACCATTATGGAAAACAGTATGGCAATTCCTCAAGGATCTAGAACTAGATGTACCATATGACCCAGCCATCCCACTACTGGGTATATACCCAAAGGATTATAAATTATTCTACTACAAAGACACATGCACACGTATGTTTTTTGCAGCACTATTCACAATAGCAAAGACTTGGAATCAACCCAAATGTCCATCTGTGACAGACTGGATTAAGAAAATGTGGCACATATACACCATGGAATACTATGCAGCCATAAAAAAGGATGAGTTTGCGTCCTTTGTAGGGACATGGATGCAGCTGGAAACCATCATTCTTAGCAAACTATCACAAGAAGAGAAAACCAAACACCGCATGTTCTCACTCATAGGTAGGAACTGAACAATGAGATCACTCGGACTCGGGAAGGGGAACATCACGCACTGGGGCCTATCATGGGGCGGGGGGAGGGGGGAGGGATTCCATTGGGGAGTTATACATGATATAAATGATGAATTGATGGGTGCTGACGAGTTGATGGGTGCAGCACACCAACATGGCACAAATATACGTATGTAACAAACCTGCACGTTATGCACATGTACCCTAGAACTTAAAGTATAATAAAAATAAATAAAAAATAAAAAAAAGAAAAGTGATCTTTTTCCTGGCTCTGGACCTCAGCAACAAATAAAATCAGGGAAGAAGCAGCTCCATCCCCACTGCTTATACCACAAGAGAGTTCTTTCTATCCCAACAGTCTGTTGCACTGAAAATCTCAAGTTCCTTCATTTTCAAAATCTTTGGCCAATCACTTAAACCCATAGCAAAGAGTCCTCTAGTCCATCCGCTTTCAAACTTTTTGGCCATGGCTCACCTGAGAAATACATTTTATACTATGATCCACTAAATTCTCTCTCTCTCTCTCTCTCTCTCTCTCAATCCAAATGGAGAGAGAGCTCTAGGCTCTATAGCTCCTCCTTGAACTTGGCACTTGCATATTTATGGTGGGGCTCAGAAAATACCTTTTCTCCTCCTGTGCCACCTGGAAGCTGTGAGGCAAACATTCTGGTGGGTGCTAAAGAAATTTCAGAGCTGAGTTTTGTTTGTCAGTTAAAAGTACAGATAGTACTTTCAATGTGTGCAAAATATTTCCTATTCAATTCAATGTCATTCTCTAAGCAACTCATTTTTCAGTTAATCAAACTGCAATCCTGATAAGGGAAGGCACTTGCTTAAGGTGTCTTGCACCTTGGTTAGCCTTGCATCAGGCTAGTTGTGAGCAGGATGGAGACTGATACCCAAGGCTTCAACCTCACTCTCCATCTATTTCACAGCCATTGTGCCTTGACTGCATTCACTGACAATGCAAATTCCAGAAATGAACTTAAAGGCAAGAGCTACCTAGCCAAGATTGGGGATTAGAGCCCTTATAGGGAGAGCTCACAAGACAGATAATCTCTCTCTCCACCACATGAAGACACAACAAGAGGGCAACCATCTACAAACCAGGAAGAGAGCCCTCATCAGAACTCAACCATGCTGGCACCGTGATCTTTGGACTTCCAGCCTCCAGAACTATAAGAAAATAAATGTTTGCTATTTAAGCCACTCAGTGTATGGTATTTTTGTTTTAGCATCCAGAACTAAGACACTATGGTATTTATTATGTATTAGTTTTCCAGTTTAAGATATTGGTTGGCTCCAACACTGACTATTCCTGTCTCTGATCTCCTGTCATAGCAAGTCTACACTACACAAAGGAGCGCCCAGGTTCCCTCATCACTGCAGGGAACACATGCTTCTCCAGCTGGATTGTAATGATGCTGAAGACCAACGCCCCCACAACCTTCCTGGTAGCACTCATAACACTAAGCACAGAACAGGCACATGGTAGGCACTCAGTAGCTACTTGTTATGGGCTTTTTGGTCATAGTATTTATGTATATATTTGTAAAACTATTTGATTAATGATTGTCTCACCCACTGAACAGGAGGAAATTAATGACTTTTGCTTACCATTGGATCTCTGACACCTCAGGAGCTGATATATGGCAGGTGCTCAATAAGTATTTCTTGATTTAAAAATACATGATTGAGTGAACAGACCAAAGGACAACCAAGGATTCATATTATTTCCATAAATTCTCCAGGTTCACCTTACCTTTCCCATTAGACTGAATAGACAATTATCCAGTCAATTTTGTTTCTGCACACACTGAAGCATGGCCTCATCTGCCCCTTTCTCATAAGCCAGCAATTCCATCACAGAGAAGATGTTTAGAATTTCCTTGAAAATTTAACTCTTTTTTCCCCCAAACAAATAATTTCCAACATTTATGTCATTTTTTTAATTTAAAGTTTTATGCAGGGAATAAAAAGATTTGCAACAGTAAGTTAACATTAGATTTTTTGGTCCAAGATCTTGAGTTAACTAAATCCTCTCCAAAAGGGTTGCCAAGTTGGTAAGCTTTAATATAGTTTGGGGAAAACTGCCTCTGAAATTTTGTAAAAAACAAAGAACAAACAAACACTGAAGAGGACTATAATAAATAGCAAGAATGGTTAGCTGTATGTAGTAGGATTACAAGGGATTTTTATTTCCTTTTCTTCACTTTTTGTGCATATTACAAATTTTCTAAAATTGGTATATATTATTAAGATAATTATGGAAAAGATTTAAGTTATTTCTTCTTGCCCTGCCATCCCCAAACTGCTCCTCCTCCTGGGTCTCCTAGTTCAGTGAATGGCACCATGATCTTCACATTTTTCCAGGCCCAAAACCTGGGATCATGTTAGTATCCTCACTATGTTTTATCTTTCAGAGTCAATGTGATCTACATACTGATATGATTATTGCTACTTGCCTTAGTCAACTCAGACTGCTATAACAGAATACCATAGACTGAATGGTTTAAATGACAGACATTTATTTCTCACAGTTCTAGAGGCTAGGAAGTCCGTGATCAAGGTGGCAGCAGCAGATTCAGTTCCTGGTAGGAGTTCACCTCCTTGTCTGCACACAGCTACCTTCTGGTTGTGTCTTCACATGTCAGAGAGAGACAGAGAGAGAGAACACAAACATTCAGTCCATACTACCATTACCTCCCAAAATGTAGTGCCTCAAAACATTTATTATTTACCCTCTTTGTTCTGTGAGTTGACTGGGATTCGCTGGGTGGTTCTTATTTGGGGTCTCTCATGCAGTTGCAGTCATGTGTCAGCTGGACATCCAAATGGCTCATTCATACAGTGACTATATGGTGACTATATTCATATAGTGCTATAATGGTGACTGTCAGCTGGAAGCTCAGCTGGAGCTGTCAACCGAATTGCCTATGCATAGCCTCTTCATGTGACTTGGGCTTCTCAGGGCATGGCAGTTGGATTCCAAGATAAAGCGACCCAAGAGCAAGCATTCCAAAAGGCTCAGGTGACAGTTAAGTGACTTCCATATTTCCTGTACTTTAATAATTAGATATAGAATATTGATGAGATCCAGATTCTATCTTTTGGTAAGAATATTTCCTATGGTGGTATTGTGTGCTTCCATTGGGAGGCACATAACACATGATGTTTGTCTTTTCATGATATTAACAGCCACTGAAGATCAAATGTCTAGATAAAATAATTCATCAGAAGTTTAAATTTTCAAAGATCATTCCAACTATAGGACAAGTTATCTTAAAAAGGAATAACTGTAATAGCTCTTTAATTAGGTGCAAACTCATGAGAATGACAATCAAAATCAAGTTCTAACGATATGAATATTTATTGGGTACCTCCTGCTGGTTTGATAATTTTAATAGTCTGTAAAAATAAGTAAGTTGAAAGGGAAAGAAAACAGGAATAAGTTGTTTTGGCATTCTCTTTCACTGATGCTGTTCAACGATTTCAGAAAGATTTTTATTTTTTAAAAAAACTTTTGAAATAAAACAACAGCCCTTAAAGATTAACAGTAAATTCATTTGCCCCATAACCAGGATAAATAACTGGAGTATGAAAGTAAACTTTTGGTCTGCTCAAATGATTGCTTTTGCTTTTCCTTCTCCTCTGCTCTCTTTTCTTTCTCTACTCCCTCTTTCCCTGCCTCTCTCTTTTTTCCCTCAGGTAAGAAAATAACTTGAGTTTTTCAAAAATAAAGGCAAAAAATCAAAATGTAACAAAATTACAAACACTGTGGTTAAAACTGTTTTTAATTCAGAAGTTCCCTGAGCTGAGGAGTTTGCAACCCACCGTAGGAGCAATGCTCAGGCTTCTCACAAACAGATCAGACTGCATTTCAGCAAAAACTCAGACCCTACCCTCATCCACCAATAGATGAGGCAAAGAGGACAGAAGATGGTACACCTCAAGTGAGTTTCTAGCTCCACCACTTTCTGTATCATCTTGGTTATGGCTCCAAGTGGAGTGGTGCATCTCAAGCTTTAATGGGTGTGCCACACACCTGTGGATGTTGTTGGAATGCACAGTCTGATTCAATGGGACTGGAATGGAACCTGAGATTCTCCATCTCTGATAAGCTCCCAGGTGAGATCTATGCTGAACTGTGCACCACACCTGGAGAGGTGAGGCTCTAGAATCCACAGGAGCCACTATCTCTGCCCGGAAAGAGAGTCAATCCTTTTTAAGTTTTTCCTCTATGGAATAATATTTTCCCTATTAGACCATGAGCATATCAAGCGACATTGCTACTGCCTTAATGATCCCTATTAGTTGAAAATATTTCCCAGCTAGCTTTATAATAAATGGTATCATTTACTACTTGACCACAGGGTATTTATGGTAATTCACTCCAAGTAATGTTGCATGCGAAAAAAGACACCAAGAACTGCCCTATGCAAAGAACAGACAGTAAGAGGGTTTGGAAGCCCACCAAGAGGCAATACTCTTGCCTTTGTCCCAGAGACGCCAGGATTTTACCACAGGGCTGAAGTCTGGGTGGCCCTTTGGGTTTCCAGTCTACATCCGAGGCAAAAAAAAAAAAAAAAAAAAATCATGACTTTATGATAATTAGCCTCCACAACATGCTTTCAAGGGAGGCATTATCAGACTTGTGTTGTAGGTGGAGAAACTATAGCCATGGGGATATTATTTTGCCCACCCAAGGCCACCCAAAGTGTCAGGGATAAAAACAAGGTTAAGAACCAAAAATATGGGTAATCAGTCCTCAACATGAGCCATGAGACATTTTCTGTGAGGGATGTTTATAATGCTAGTGAAAATGTCCATGTTAAAAGTAAAAACTAGGAAAGCACAGAGAGCTCTAGGTAAAGTATTTTGATATTGATTGTAATTTGTTACAATTTGAACTTATTTATTTGACACAAATACTTTTCACAAAAATCATTGCTTAAATGTCTTTTATTATTATACCCGGACACATTATTTAACCTCTCTGTGCCTCAGTTAATCACCTACGAAAAACTAGGATAATGATAAGACTTTGTGAGGATGAAATGAAATAATACATGTAGGAAACTTTAGCAGGGTCTGGCATGTGGTAAGCATTATGTAAGTATTAGTTATTATTCTCTACACAGATAACGCAATGCATCTTCTCAATCATGACACAAGTTTTTCTTTGGCAGGAGCCACGGGTTTCACTCCCCTTCTGTTCTCCACAATGCTTACTGGTGCTCAACTCAGAGTAGACTTAAATAATTTCCTGTCTGAATCCCAAAGGCCAAGCTCTGTATAACTCAATTTCCTTCCCATGTTTCATACTTTACAGATATACCCCTCTTTCCCAGAATATTTACCACTATATACATGAAATGCTGTTTCTAAGAAGAGTTTTTTCTTTTTCTTTTTTTTTGTGTGCATATGAGACAGAGCCTTGTTACCAGACTGGAGTGAGTGCAGTGGCACGATCTTGGCTGACTGCAACCTCTGCCTCCCAGGATCAAGCCATTCTTGTGCCTCAACCTGCTAAGTAGCTGAGATTACAGGTGTGTGCCACCCCACTCAGCTATTTTTCTTTTTTCTTTTTTTGTATTTTTAGTAGAGACAGGGTTCATCCATGTTGGCCAGGCTGGTCTCGAACTCCTGACCTCAGGTGATCCACCCACCTTGGCCTCCCAAAGTGTTGGGATTACAGGCTTGAGCCACTGCGCCCGGTTCTAAGAAGATTTTTTTCTAAATTATGATGATTTTCTCGTATTTTATAATCCTCAAAGTCATTACACAAACACCAACTCACTTAAATTTTGTAGCAATTGGCCGAAAGAGGCAGAATTTCAATGTGTCCTTTATATGGTTGGGGAAACTGAGACCCTCTGAAGTAAAGTAATTCCATCAAGGTCATACTGATTAATAATAATAACAGCCATTACTACTAACATTTTTGAAGACTTATAAAGACTTTTCACATTTTTGAAGACTCATGTGAAGAACAAATGAAACTGCTGATATTTTATCATTTAACCTATCAGGAAAGGTAATTTTATATTGTTCAACCTAAATGCTAAATGCATTGTGTAAGTTAATCCTCCTATGAAGCCTATAGGGTAAAAATGTGTATTTTATCAACAAGGAAAATGAAGACTTAAAAGTGAAGACATTTGCCCAAGGTCCAAGAGGGAAGCCAGGATTCCAACGTAGGCCAATATGATTCCAAAACCCAGACTGGCAACAACTCTACCATATGACCTCTCTAGTGTATGGCTAGAAAGTGGCAGAGTTTGCACTCCTGCTCAGCTCACTGACTGTGGATACAACATTTTTAGTATTTAAAACTTGGCATGTTTATTCTTACTCCCATAATAACCACATAAAGGAGAAAAGAACATCCCCATATTAAAGATGAGAAAGGAAAGTTGAGACTCAGAAAGGTTTAACATCTTGGTCAAAGTCACACAGTTATTAAGTGGTGGGATTGGGATTAAAGATGAGAAAGTGGAGACTCAGAAAGGTTTAACATCTTGGTCAAAGTCACAGTTATTAAGTAGTGGGACTGGGATTCAAACCAGGGCTGTACAAAATCAAAGTCTGGGCTCTTGACCACTGTATCATTGCTTCCCAAATCACCCAGGAATCTTTTAAAGCATCCTAACTTCAGGTGACCAATTAAGTCACAACCTCTTGAGGTGGAACATGGGTATTTGTAGTTTCTAAAACTCCCCAGGTGATCCCATTGTGCAGACAAACTTGGGAACCACTGTACTTCACTCCATTCCTCCCCGCCCAGTCTACCACCTTTCTCCCATATCAAACCAATAGGCTGATAACATCTGGCCTTGAGGTCTCTGCTGTCGGTTTAACCCCACAGTAGTGTTCTTAATCATGCTTTATGCAGAGTGAATGCCTATTTCCCAGACACATTTTGCAGAGAGCTAACAGCAGGAACCAAAACCAGCCCCAGCAATGAGACAATCACAGTATCTCTCTATTGAGAACAATCAGCTGCAACTGAGGCTGAACTAGAAAATGTTTCATCAAGGGAGGCCCTCAGCTCTCCTAGGTATTTAGCTTTTGGCCTTAGTAAGTACTCTGAACTGAGGTACTCACTAAGCTGAGCTGTGCTAGAGTCTGGATGGAGAGCAAGGACGGAGGCCCTGGCCAGTCTGGCCAAGTGGGACAGCCCTCTGCCCTCGCCAATACTCACATTCATCATGTTGGGGTCAGGGCCGTGCTACTGAACATAAACTGGGAGGCCTGCATTCCCTCCAACTGTGTCCAGTCATGACCAGTTCAGAATACTTCATCTTTACAAACTTTGCTTATTTTAAAAAATGTTTCTTTGATTCCTGTAAGCCAAACCCATGGAAAAATAACAGAAACCAAATGCCAGGGAAATAGAGCCAAAGCAAACACATGTGAGCTCTGAAATAACAGGAGATACTGTGGTCACGTCTGACCTTCTGAACTGTGCTATGGGTTGAAGCAAAAACAGCTCTTGCTGCTGCTTAAGAGGTGCATGGTAATAGTTTATTTGTAATGCGGAATAGCTTGGGTTTAGAGAGATCACCATTTAAAATGGTAGGGACTTGGCCACAGAGCCAGAAATAATATCATTTTGAGGAAAGACTTTTTCTTAAAAATGGCCACCCTTCACCTCCAATGACCAACATTAACCCAGGATCATCTGATTTTTATCTTTTGAATGATGAATATCTATTAATAAGACCTCCAGGGCTTCTACAAATGTTTCTCTTCTAATTACACCAATATTTTGGTGCAGTCTAATATAGAAGCAGGAATGAAGTTCACTTGTTTATTTCAGCAGCCTGCAAAAGACAAATGGAGAAGGGCCCAGATGAAAATGTAAAATGATGACCCAGGGCCAAAACGGGAAAACAGAAAAGACTCCTGGTTTTCACACTAACCAGTTCAGTCCCCAGCAATATGGCAGCATCAGACCTGCTGGGGGCCTGCCAACAGTTACATTCCTGTGAAAAGCCAGTGGTTGCATTTTTGGGCACACAAAGCAAGTCACCAGGAGAAATTTGCTCCATGTTAACATTACCAAGAAAAGACCACAAGCTACAGAGTTTATGCAAATGACGACTGGTTCCCATGGAAGAAATGCTTGTATTAAAATTGGCAAGTTTGCCTAAGAGTAAAATACTCATTTTCATTAACATGAAAACATGTTTTTCAGATAATAGTCTTTTCCTTTAGTTACATCATTAGATGGAGAGCTAGAAGATACATTTTTTCTCCCTGAAGGAGAAAAGAAATACATTGTAAAAATAGCTTTATTGTAATTATTGTGGGGGAAAATAACCTATACATGCAGTAATAGCAAATACTTAATAGTCTTTACTGTGTGTTCAGTCACAATGAAGCTTCACTGCTCTCCATGTATTGATATATTTAGTCCTCACAAACAATGATTGCTATTTTTGTCCAGAAGTTTTATTTTTATTTTAATGGAGTCATATTTATCAATCATTTCGACTGCTCCTTCTCGTTTAAGAATTTTTTAAACCCCAAAAATCAAAATAATTCCTCTGCATTTTCTTCTACAAGGTTTAAATATTCAATTTTTATATTTAGGTATATAAATTATCTGGAACTTATTTTGGATTAAATAATGAGATAGCAATCTAATTTACTTTTTCCCACTGGAGAATAAATTTTCCCAGTCTCACTTATTCCCACTACCTCTATTCTTTCCACATTGGTAATGCCACATTTTTTGTATGTCAAGTTTACATATCTGTGTGGGTTATCTGCTGAGCTCTGTTCTTTCTATTCCTGTTATGATATCCACAATCTTAATTACTACAGCTTTGTAATGTGTTTATATTTGGTAGGACAACTCCAATACCCTTCCCCCTCCATTTTATCTATTGTGTTTTTTGACGTTAACCTTTGCCTTGTATATCAATTTTAGGATCACTCAATTAAGTTCTAGGAAAAACCCTACTGAGATTTTTGTCATAATCTACAAGGCAATTTGGAGGTGGAACTGTTATCTTCTTGATACTGAATCATCACATTAATGACCATGATATGTTTCTCCATTTCTTTAGCTTTTCTTAAAAATTTTTGAGAAAAATTTCTAAAAATAAAATTTTACCATAAAGTCTTGTACATTATTTCACACACTTTCTCAAATGCACTAATTTTTATGCTAATGTGATGTGTTTTTACAAGATATTTTTCTAATTGTTTTATAAAAATTCAAATGAAGTCTGTATATTAATAACTTATCCAGAAATCTTGCTGAGCTTTATTAGTTCTAATAATTTATAGATGTCCTTGGGTTTTCTATTGAGATAGTCATATTGCCTGTGAATAATGATAGTTTTTTTCTTCTTAAATTATTTTGTACTTTCTTTTGCCCATCCACATAAGGAATCTTTGTTTTGTTCCTTATTTTGGAGAAAAAGATTTTAACATTTCATCGTTAAAGGTGATTGCTGTCCCACAAAAGAAATAAAATGATGTCCTTTGCAGCAATATAGATGGAGCTGGAGGTCATAATCCTAAGTGAATTAATGCAGGAACAGAAAACCAAATACTACACGTTCACGTTTATAAGTGGGAGCTAATCACTTTGGGAGGCCGAGGTGGGCAGATCACAAGGTCAAGAGATAGAGACCATCCTGGCCAACATGGTGAAACCCTATCTCTACTAAAAATACAAAAATTAGCTGAGCATGGTGGTGCCCGCCTGTAATCCCAGCTACTCGGGAGGTTAAGGCAGGAGAATCACTTGAACCCAGGAGTTAGAGATTGGAGTGAGCCAAGATCGCGCCACCACACTCCAGCCTGGTGACAGAGCGAGACTCCGTCTCAAAAAAAAAAAAAAAAATCTATTGGGTGCTATGCTCACTACCTGGGTACAAGGTACAATATACATGCAGCAAACCTGCACTTGTATCCCTGTGTCTAAAATAAAAGTTGAAGAAAAGAAAGAATATGTAAAAGTAAAGAAAAAAAAAGGTCACTTCAGGTTTTTAGTACCTATCTTTCATTTAGAAAGACTCTTTTTATTCCTATTTTGCGAGGAGTTGGCTAAGAGAGTTTTCTAATTATGAATAGGTATTGAGTTTTATCAAATGTTATTGAGATAATCATATGGCTTTTCTCACTTAATCTTTTTAACATAAATCTATCTGTGCATTCCTATGATGAATTTAATTTTATTTTAATACACTTATTAACATTCTTGTCTTTTGTTTAGTTGTACATATACATTTATAAGTAAGGCTGATTTGCAATCTCCATTTGTTTAGTTGTACATATACATTTATAAGTAAGGCTGATTTGCAATCTCCATTTTTTTATACTCTATTTGTCTGACTTGGGGAATATTCCTTTGTTTTCTATTCTTCAGTTAAATAGACACCAACATGAGATTATCTGTTCCTTAAATCCTTAGCCAAACTCATCTGGGCCTATGTGGGGGGCAAGAGTAAGCTTTTTAACAGTTGATTCCATTTCTTTAATGGTTAAGGCTGTACTCCTGCTTCAATTTCTTCTTGAGGTAGTTTTGATAAATCATATTTTCCTTGGACGTTGATCATTTCCATCTTTTCAAATTTATTGGTATAATATCTTCTTTTTCATCTGTATGGCATCAGCAGTTTTGACCCCTTTTTCATTTCTGATATTGTTTGTAAATGCTGACTTGTTTTTTCAAAAAGTTTGGCTAAATGCTTGTCTATTAGTTTTTTTTTCACAGATTCAATTAGAATAGACTGCTTTAGTTCCATCCAGATTCCCTAGGGCTCTTTTATTCCTCTTCCAAATTCAGGGTGCTTTCCCTTCCCGTGGCCAGCACCTTAAACTTTTTTTTTTCAAAAGACTGCCCTCAGGCTCCTGGAGCCACTTTGGCCACTTATGCAGAGACACTGAAGTATCTAGGAATCCACATTCACTCCAGTTAGCCCTTAGCCAATAACTCACAGCTGTGGGAGTATGGAGGCCCCAAGAAAAAGAACACTGAGTGTACTTCACACTTCAGAAACCCACTGTGGGATCAGATGGAAGCTGTTCTCCCCGGGACCTGGCCTGAAATGGTACCCTTGCCTAGTGTCTTTTTCCCTGGCCAGTTTTCACTGCCCCCTTACCTGCTCCTCTACGAAGCTTTTCCTTCACAGGTCAAGTACACACTCATATTCAACTCAGTCTACTTCCGAGGAAACCAAGAAAACAACAGGCTTATTTTTGTTTGTTTGTTTGTTTTTTTCTGATTCTTTATATTGTGTTCTGTTTTCGACTGTGTCATTAATGTATCTCTTACCGTTCTTTTTTTATTTTTTTCTACTATTTCTGGGATACTTGATTTTCTTGGATTAGATGATTAGCTCCTTAATTCACAGTCTCTTTTTCTTAATATAATTATCTAAGGCTGTAAATTTTACTCTAAGCACTGCTTTAGCTACAGCCCAGAAGTTTTTGGGTTTTTTGTTTCATTTGGTCTTTTGAGACAGAGTCTCTCTCCGTCGCCCAGGCCGGAGTGCAGTGATTGAGTCTTGGCTCACTGCAACCTCCACCTCCCAGGTTCAAGCGATTCTTCTGCCTCAGCCTCCCGAGTAGCTGGGACTACAGGCATGTGCCATCACGCCTGGCTAATTTTTTGCATTTTTAATACAGATGGAGTTTTACCATGTTAGACAGGCTCGTCTCTAACTCCTGACCGCAAGTGATCCGCCCCTGGCTCGGCCTCCCAAAGTGCTGGGATTACAGGCATGAGCCACCGTGCCTGGCACCATCCCACAGATTTGAATGCGTTTCATTTTCATTATTTTTAAAGTGTAAATGTTTTCTCATTTTCATATTTATTTTCTCTTTGTGATAATCACTAGTACTGGTCACTTTCTTTCTGGCCAGGTCCCCATCCTCTTGAAGTCAGCTATGCCAATGAATATGCTTTGGTCAACAGAATATAAGCGAAAGTGATGTGTGTTCATTCCACCACTGTAACTGGCAATACGCCAGGTGATGGAGTCTCCATAAGCTTGGGTCCCAACATAAGAAAATGTGGAAGGGAGCTCCCAGCTGACTTACATTGGAAATGGACCATGAATGAGAAATAAACCTTCATTGTTTTAAAATATTAAGATATTTTCAGTTTGTGTATTATCGCAGCATAACTTATGCAATTATGAATGCTATATTGACCAAATAGTCTTTAGAAGTATCTTTACTTCTCTCTTTTTAATTTTCAAATGTATAATTTCAAGTGTCTTTCTTTTTTTTTTTTTTTTTTTTTTTTGAGTTGGAGTTTCACTCTTGTTGCCCAGGCTGGAGTGCAATGGCGCGATCTTGGCTCACCGCAACCTCTGCCTCCTGGGTTCAAGCAATTCTCCTGCCTCAGCTTCCCAAATAGCTGCAATTACAGGCATGTGCCACCCACCACGCCCCCGACTAATTCTGTATTTTTAGTAGAGATGGGGTTTCTCCATGTTGGTCAGGCTGGTCTCAAACTCCTGACCTCAGGTGATCCACCTGCCTCGGCCTCCCAAAGTGCTGGGATTGCAGGCTTGAGCCACCGTGCCAGGCCAGCTCAAGTGTCTCTTTCAAGTTTATATTTTGTTAGAAGGTGGTCAGAGGATATGTCTTACATGTTACTGAGTCTTTGCTATTTGATGAGATTTTCTTTATGACCTAGCAAGCAATCAGTTGTTGGGTTTTGCATGTGTAGACTAGATTAAGCTAGTTAATTTGGTTATTCAGATATTCAATATCCTTATTGTTTTATAATTTTTTCTCCATCAATTACTAAGAGAGATGTTTTTTATAACTCACTGTCTATAGGTTTTTTATTTTTTCTTGATTGATTTCTGCTTTAAATATATTTGAGGACACCTTAAGTACATGCAAGTAGTGAACTGCCTTAGACTAGTAAAACAATCTTTGTCTTAAAATCTTTTGTCAGAGTTGCTTCTGTAAGGTGCTCCAAAGTTATCACTGCCTGGGACGTCACTGGCCTTAGCCACCTTTCATATTAAATTCCCCGCTGGGGAAGTGTGGCATGTGGTTTCAGGACTGCACACATGGTTTAAATTCAAGCCCGAAGCCCCTGTGATGTAGGCCTCTCTTCCTTGTCATCTTCTTGTATGGACAGTAGATTGTTTTCTAGCCCCTCCTGTAGTAAAGACATAACCCTTCTCCATGAATGGTCTAAGTTTTAACTTTTCACCGCAGGCAGGCCCACTGCCTCATCTCCCTTCACCACTTGGAGCCACAGCATCAGTTCAACTCATACCCTTTCTCCTTCAGTTTTTATGCCCGTTCGTCCTTTTTTTTTCCCCGGCCTCTGGGAATTTCACTTATCTTACTAGTACTTTTTAAAAGAAGTTTTACAGTAGGAGGGTTTTAGATTACTTGGTCCCAGCAGACCTGAAAGTTGTCTTAATTATATTTTTTTTTAATTTAATTAATGCATTAATTATTTTTTTGAGAGAGTCTCACTCTGTTGCCCAGGCAGCAGTGCAATGGCGTGATCTTGGCTAACTGCAACCTCCACCTCCTGGGTTCAAGCGATTCTCCTGCTTCAGCCTCCTGAGTAGCTGGGACTACAGGCACACACCACCCTACCAGCCTCATTTTTGTATTTTTAGTAGAGACAGGGTTTCGCCATCTTGGCCAGGCTGGTCTCGAACTCCTGATCTCAAGTGATCCACCTGCCTCAGTCTCCCAAAGTGCTGGGATTATGGGCATGAGCCACCACACCCAGCTTTAATTATATTTTATAACTGCATGTCACTAATGCTTTCGCCTTTCTGAGCAAAGAGATTGGGGACCTGAAAGCAAGATTAGTGATAGGATGGAGAAAAGAGCATTGTGTTCCTGTTCTTTGGAAGATAATTCTTCTCAGTCCACCAACTCTGACTGAGATCACTATCATACCCTCAAAAACAAAACAAAACAAAACAAAACAAAACTCTTAGGTTTCTTTTTCCCTGTTCCCCTATTTTTTTTCTGGGGCAATAACCAAGGAGAGGAGTTTCAGGGAGCTAAGAAGGAAAATCCTAAAAGGAACCATTGACGATAATAACATTAATAATAAGAGCTGACATTTACTAATTAACATTTAAATAAGCCAGGCCCTGAGCAAAGTACCTGAAACCTGAAAACCCCGTGAGGACCTGGATCTTTAGAAATGTTAAACAGTTTACTGTGGCTCACACACCTAGAAATGGTAGAGATCCCAACCTCAGTCATCCAAAATCAGAAACTGCACTGTCTGACACCCTCCCTCAAACACTCCAGTTTGAATGTTTTAATTCTTATTATTTACTTACTACCTTCCAATGCCCACACTCCAGACTATCTATTTAGTCATTTCATCTCTTCCTTTATTATGTGGCAGAGGAATATTATGCAAATATAGATTCTGGAGCATAACTTCTGACTATGCTTGCAAGAGCCAGCTGAGATGACACCTCCTCCAGGCAGCTTTCATGGATGCCTGCAGGCTGGTTAGGTGCCCTCCTCAAGGTTCCTAGAAGCACATTTAGATTTAAGTCTGTTAGTCTATGAGTTTCCTGAGGGTAAAGGCAGTCTCTCATCCCTCTATGTATCTCAAGTACACAGCACAGATCTCAGCACAGGGGGGACACTTCATAAACATTTGATGAATGAACAAATGGAAATTGTCTTTCATGGGGAACGGGGCCTCAAACACATTTTAAAGAATGGAGATGTTTCCTTATTCATCTGAAAAAATATAAATATATTCTACTTGTGTTCTAAAAACATGCAACAATCTCTCTGGAGATTCCTATTTTTCTGATTAACGTATAAGTCTGTTTCAAAATTGCTGAGGCATCATAGGGTAAGAGTGACTGCACATAGGGTCTGGTGACCTTTCTCAGCTCAGCACTTTCTGGACCTGCAGAGGACCGTTGCCTCATGGCTCTAGTCTAACTACATGTATTCCATCCAGTTATAAGGAATGTTTTCTTTTGTCCTGTGCCCAAGCACTGCTCTCCCTGTTGTGACAGCATGGCCACCAGATGTTGCCTTCTCTGTGGGTGGCCACCCTGGGAAACTCTATGAATTTTTGCACACTGATGTGTTTATCCTAAAAGCAGCATTTTGGCATCTTTTTATTCCCTCTGTCCCTCCAAAATCTTTCATGGGGATGCCCGTTAAGAAAAATGTGACAAATCTAGGCACAGATACAAATGCACCAGTCCAAGGCTGACACTATAGAGCCTTGGTCATATAAAGGTGATGAACCCATCTTGCCTTCTGAGAAATAGCACAGAGATATCTCAGTCACCCAGCTCCCGCAAAGTCATGCCATGCTTCCTGCACCAAAGAGCTAATGAAACTGTTCTTCTCCTGAAAAAAGAAAAACCACATGTACTTGGGAACACAGTTCTTTTTAATTGGCCCCAGATGGGATTTGTTAGTATTCCCCCTCCCATTCCATAATAAATTCTTATTATTAAATAACAAATATTTCTTATTCTTGTGCATGCAAAAGCCAGAAAAAGCCTTTCTCAGCATAGAAAACTGGGAGAGGTGAAAGCTGAGAGAACAGGGAAGAGCAAGGTGGTAGTTTTTTCACACTTAGATGAAGTAGGAAGGTTACATTCCAAGTGGACAAAGCAGGGCTTGTCTAAGGAATCTCACTAATCCTAGGTTTCTGTTCTTTGGGTGATCAGAGAAAAGATGGCCACATGGGGTTCAGTCAGACAGACCTTGGTTTGAACCCTGTCTCTGCAATGTGGTAGCTATGTGATGATAAGCAAATTACCTAACCTCTCTGTCAGGTTCTAACTGAGGTCCAAGGGGAGTTGGTGGGCAAGTGGCAAGTAGCTGGAAAAACACTTGAGGAAGCGTAAACAGTTTTTATATGACTTTATTCTCTCCCTAGGCATGAGGGAGCCTGGGCACAAGCTGTATGTACAGCATCAGCAGGGTAGTTATACCTTTTACATACAATAGTGGCTCTGAGCCAAGCAGGAACTCACGTGGGTGATCACCTAATGTGCTTCATGTGGTGTGGTTACATAATGTGCAGAGCTGTGCACCTGCACTCCAAACCTGCTGAGTCATGCTGCACCAGAAGGCCACCTCAGCCTACCCCTGATTAAAGCACAACCATTTCCCTTATGCTCTCTGAACTTCAGTTTGCTGTAAAATTAGAATAATTCTTCCTACATGGCAGGATGTTGTGAACATAAAATGAGAAATCAGTTAAGCCCTGGACACAGTACCTGGAACATAGCAAGTAGCTGTAATTAATAATCACATGTAATAAGAGCTGTTATTGTTGTTTATAGAGACTAGTACGATATAATGAGGGAAATGGATGATGTGAAATTGTACTGAGGGACACACAGACCAAAACATTTTCTCATCCATGACCTTATCATGATACCTATCCTTCCTCACTATAAAGCCATTCCATATGGGCCATCTGGAAACACACGTTTGACAGGATTAAGAGATTATGACACTGAAGTAGACAGATAAAGCAAGAGCTATCTTACACATTATGAAGGATTTGCTAAGGGGAGAAAAACCCATTAGCAACCAAGGTCCCATTGCATAAAGCCAGCTGCTGAGAGAGTCAGACAGTGGAAACAGGTAAGTTTTGACGAGGAAAGAGGAAATGTATGCTCTAAGGCATAGATGACACTGCAAGGGAGAATCCCTGGAGATCAGATCACCCATGGAGCATAAAATAGGAAGGGTGGAAAGGTTCCAAAAGAGGAATAGGAAAGGAGAACCAAAGTCCAGCTTTGTCAGTTTTAAAATTTTGCATTAGGTAAGGACTAAAGAAAAAACAAATATTTTATAAATTGACACCATTTTAAAGATTCCTATTGAATGATCTGGTTGTGATCATGTGTGAAAATTCATGAGTAATCATGAATCTTCATCCTGCATTTGATTTAAGGCTTAAGTCAGGATGGGTGCAAGAAGGAAATGCAGGAAATGGTAAACACCTGTAATCAAGCAGGGTAAAGTCCTTATGAGGAGTGACTACTTTACTTCACCCTGGCTCAGGCAATTTCTGGCAGTGCAGCTTTGGACCTTGCCCCAGGTTTATTCCTCAACTGGAGAGTTAAAGGCTACTCTGCTGCCTGAGGAACTGCCACAGGCACAGAGAACCCCACATCCTGGGCCTGAACAAGTCATTATCCAATAATATGCATTAAGTGTCCACACTCTACTCAAGACAAAAGAATTGCCCTCAGTCAATAAAACTGGGCTAGTGGACAAAAGCCACAGGGAGACCATTCTAAATTCAATAATAGAAAAGCTTTCTCACACTCAGAGCTGTTCAAAAGTTAGGTATAAAGTAGTAAGATCCCCATCACCAACTATATTTCAAGCAGATGCTGGCTTGTAGAAATTCAAATATTAAAGAGAAAATTGGACACGATGAGTTTAAAGTTCACTTCCAATCTTCCAGTCCTATAAAGATAGAGGCATGACCTCCAACTGCAATGAACTTACTGTTTCACCAAGATAAGACAAACTGTAAAAATAACAGCAGCTCCAAAGCAACATAAAATGGGCCAAATTAATGGTCTAAAAACTCAGCATAACAACTCCAAAATCCAGCTCTCCAGAGAATATTCAAGAAAAACCTGAAATTTCTCATCCCTTTGCATAAGCAATAATTGGATTGCTTCCTGGTAGTAAGAGAAAGAAGAAGAAAACAGATAATTTAGAGCCAGAGGAATTGGTAGACCAAGTCTCATGCTGTCCTCCTGTGTTCCTGCATAAATGTGGTATAGAACATGATGCCTGCCAATGAAAAATAACCTCAAATAGGCTGGGCATGGTGGCTCATGCCTGTAATCCCAGCACTTTGGGAGGCCGAGGCAGGCAGATTACTTGAGGTCAGGAGTTCGAGACCAGCATTGCCAACATGGAAAAACCCTGTCTCTACTAAAAATACAAAAATTAGTCAGGTGTGGTGGCGTACACCTGTAATCCCAGCTACTCAGGAGGCTGAGACATGAGGATTGCTTAAACCCAGGAGGTGGAGGCTGCAGTGAGTGAGCTAGCCTGGGCAAAAGAGTGAGATGAAAAGAAAGGAAAAAAGAAAAGAGAAGAAAAGAAAAGAGAAAAGAGAAGGAAGAAAAAAGAAAAGAAAATAAAAGAAAAGAGGGGGAGAGGAGGGGAGGGGGAGGGGAAGGGAGGGGAAGGGAGGGAAGGGGAGGGGAGGATAGGAGAAGGGAGGGGAAGGGAGGGGATGCTCAAATAAACAGTTGCTTTGCAATTTCATGAGAAAAACCAGATCTGCTTGAAGTGTTAATTCAGAAGACAGAATCTGTGACCTCATGATTTTTCATATGCTTTGCAATCATTACTTATTCATTCTTCATTTCTGACAGATAGGAGGATAGGTTATAAAATGTATTCTTCATCCTACTAACATCGTGCATCAGCTTGAAACAGGAAATACAAGACATAAAAATTATTTAAGGCCTTGCTACTCAGTGTGGTCCAAAGACCAGCCATACTGGATCACCTGGGAATGCCTTTAGCAATGCTGAATCTCAGCTCTTCTACCCACTGACTTCACTCCCAGACATACGGAATCAGAATTTGCATTTTAACAAGAACTCCAGCGATTTCCATATACACTAAAATTTGAGAAGTCCTAAACTGGGCAATAATGATTCTTTTGTCCACTTCCTGACTTTCCCCACCTGATATGGGTTGGATGCTTGTCCCCTCCAAATCACATGTTAAAATGTGGCCTCCAGGGTTGGAGGTGGGCCTAGTGGGAGGTGTTTGAGTCACGGAGGTGGATGGCTCATGAATGACTTGCTGTTGCTGTCCTCACAGTAATGAGTGGGTTTTCTCTGAGTTCACAAGAGAACTGGTTGTTTAAAAGAGCCTAGCACCTCCTCCCCCTCTCTTCTTCCTCTCATGCTTCCATGTGACATGCTGGCTCTCCATCTCCTTCTTCCATGATTATAAGCTTCTTGAGGCCCTCACCAGAGCAAATGCTGGCATTATGCTTCATGTATAGCTAGCAGAACAATAAGCCAAATAAATCTCTTTTCTTTGTAAGTTACCCAGTCTTGGGTATTCCTTTACAGCAGCATAAAGGGACTTATACACCACTTGAAAGCTTTAAGAAGAAACAACCTCTGAAAGACAAAAAGAGGAGAAAATTACTCGGACTATAATCATGAATGGAATCATTGATCAATCCATTTGCCTCGTTCTAGAAAATTTCCTATTGCTAACATGGTACAGGCATGCTTTAAATGGGCTAGCAGAGCCTCTGGCTTGTTCTGACCCAAGTCAGCTGATTAGTCTCGGGTAATTATTACACTTCAGGGGAAAGGAGAGGAAAGCCTTAAACAAGTGCGTCGACAAAGAAAGGCAGCTGTTTCTCATAAACTGCAATGAACAAGCCTAGCAGGGCTTCATTCATCCTTTATAACCTTCAGTCTCCTGCCTTTGTCAACAGAGAGAAATCCCTTCCTGCTGGGATGACTTTGGAGACACTATTAGCTGCAATGCAAGCTCGAGCTTAAATGTGGTAGTAAAGGAGAGCTTATTGCACCTCTATGTATGAGAAATATACAAAACAAATATCAAGTATTTCCAAAAATACTTGCTGAATTCATAAAGGCCATTGACTGTAGGAAACACAATAGATTTAATAATAGCTCTTCAGGAGGGGTAGTCGATGCTTCCTTAAATGAGACACAGACACGTCCCTGTTTTTAAAAGAAGTTAAATTGAGAAGGGGAGGGTTTGTGGGAGTATGTCTTAGAATCAAGGAAACTTGGCAGATCAGTGCTTGACGATTTCATTGGCCAGTTTTGCTAACAAACATTAGCAATTACGTTTTTACATTGCTTCCTGCAAATGTATGTGAACAAATGAAGTTCACTATTTTTTGAAGACATTTGTTGTACTACAGAATGAAAACACAATCTGAAGGGCCATAAAGAAAAGTATTAAGACTCCACCTTCTCCAAATACATTTGGGTTGAAAATCAGATAAATCTAGGAGCTTTGTGCTCCTGCAAAACACTGTCTTTCATAATCTGGGGCCTGAGTCTAATCACCTAATGTCCCATACTTGATAAGGAATGCTCATCAGACCATGAGTGTATACATGTGGAGTACATTGGTCAGAATCAGAGAGAAAAACTGAGGTCCCAAAGGGGGCAAATATTGTCTCCAAAATACACAATGAGTCAGTGAAATTCCAATTCCCTGAAGTACAAGTTCAGTATCGTTTTGTAAAAAAAGATGGAGTTTCACCCTGTCACCCAGGCTGTAGTGTAGTGACGCGATCTCAGCTCACTGCAACCTCCACCTCCTGGGTTCAAGTAATTCTCCCATCTCAGCCTCCCAAGTAGCTGGGATTACACGTGCATACCACCAGGCCCAGCTAATTTTTGTATTTTTAGTAGAGACAAGGTTTCACCATGTTGGCCAGGCTGGTCTCAAACTCCTGACCTAAAGTAATCCACCTACCTCAGCCTCCCAAAGTGCTGGGATTGCAGGTGTGAGCCACCATGCCCAGCCTAAGTTCAGTATGTTTCATTATCTCATACCTCCTCCTTCAGACCATCCCAGCATCCTCTGATGTAACATTCAAGCTCTTTTTGAATGAGTAAGATTCCTCCCACTCTAGCACCAGCAGGAGGAAAACACACCAGTCAAGAAATTCAGAAGGTCCGAATAGGACATCGAAAGCCAAAGCTAGACAATGTACTTCCCCTGACCTGCCTGGATACAAAAATCCTCTAACAGCATTGCCATGTGCCATGGAATTTACAATGGATTGATTTGCTAGTGGAAAAGTACTTTTTTCCTATGGCCTTCTGGAAAGTTGTGTTTTCTACTTTCTTTTTCTTGCTGTTAAATTGATTCTACATAAATATTACAATTTTCCACAAGCTAAATTTATCATAGAGAAAGTTAAAAGGAAGAATCCTATGGGTTAATGGGTGAGAAAATCTGTCACAAGGAACTGTCGTCATATTTGCTTTCATAGACCTTTCTCTGAATTTTCTAAAAAATCAAAGTGGATATTTATAAAGCGCAAGTTTTTTAAAGAATTAATTCCTCATAGAGGCCTCAAGCTTTCAAGACTAAGTATCACTGGCTTATTCTTCCCCTGAATGCTAAGGCTCCCTCTAGTGACCAAGAACATCCACCGACTACAGGTATGACAGTAAATGTGATCTAACTTCTCTTGCTTTTAGATAATGCCTTGAAGTTTCAATAGCATTTTCACATACATCTGATCATTTAAAACAAAGCCACATGAAGTATGGATTCCTTCATTTAAAAGATAGGCAAACTGAGGCTGAAATGGGACCGACACTTATGCAAGGTCACATGGCTGGTAACTAGGAAACTAGAGCTGGAGATCAGGTCTGCTGACTCCTAGGCCCTATTGTTCTGTTGCACTGCCTCATATTCTATGACAATAATATAAAGTCATGGTCATAGTCCATTTTCTGTGGCTTAAAACAGAATAACTGAAATTGGGTAATTTATAAAGAAAAATAATTTATTTCTTACAGTCATGAAGGCTAAGAATTCCAAGGTTGAGGGGCCATATCTGGTAAGAGCCTTCTTGCTGGTGGGGACTCTCTGCAGAGTCCCAGGATGGCACAGGGCATCACATGACAGGGAGGGCTGAGAGATCTAACTCCAGTCTCTATTACTCTTCTTATAAAGTCACCAGTCCCACTCCCATGATAACCCATTAACCCACTAATTCATTAATCTACGAATGGATTAATCCATTCACGAGGACGGAGCCTTCATGATCCAATCACTTTTTAATGACCCTACTTCTCAATATTGCCACATCAGGGATCAAAGTTCAACATGAGTTTTGGAGAGGATAAATATTCACACCACAGTGATTATCCATGAATACTCTCATAAATGCTACTATCCTTTCAACCTTCATGAAATCACTTTCAGGGAATTTATAGAAGTGATTCTTGATTTTCAAGGGATCCTATTAGAAATCAGATGAGAGCTATGAGCCCATACTTACAAATGTTTCCATACAATATCAGGAAATTTGTGGACCACATTGAAAGGCGTCCACTGATCCTCCACAACTCCAAGGACCCCAAGTTAAGGACTCATCAACACCTACTGGTACAATCTTGAGATGTCAAGAACCCAAGGAAGATTAACTTTGTAGCTCTTACTCTTTCCCTTAATTATGGTGTTTTCCATGCTTATCCAGTAATCTCTTCAACCCATTATTCAGAGTATTTTCAAAGAAGGAACAAATCAGTGTATATTTGCTAACATTTAAGAAAAAGTCTGTGGATATTGCAATCAAGGAAGGCATTCTAGCATTCCCACAGGCATGCCTAGGATTAGTAGCAAATTGAGATGTTTCTAGGAAAGTAGCAATTTGGAAGCATTTTTTCAAATGTAGAAGCTCACCACAGTCTCACTGGCTAGCTCTGCGAAGAGCCTAAACAAGCAACACAGTGAATATAGGAATGGCTTTTTTCAGTCAACAAAATCAAGCACTGACTCTAAATTCTTAGCTCTTTTCATCCTGGCATTTCTAATGGCTTTGGAAAAGCATGAGTCTCTTCCAGGTAAGCTCCATGAGGGTAGGAAGCGTGTTTATATTGTTCATTCAAATTCTGGACACCCAACACCACCCCTGGCACTAGTGCACATTCAACAAATACTTAATGAATGAATATGTGAATGGTCCTCATTGAGTCAGCCCTTCTGGGAACCCTCTCATTTCCCCCTAATCAATGGCCTCTGGTTATCTGGGATGTTCCCCTAGAATTCTACATACAGACAACCTCAGGCTCTGGATACTGGGCCACTCTTATGAAAAGTTCTGTTCTTTACCCTGTGATTCTCTCCTGCAGTCTAGTTTGGGTGACAAACCAACCTGAGTAACAATAACAGCTTCCTACCTTAAACCTCCCAGAAACGGTATCACAGTTTTACAGTTTTAAAGGGATATTTTAAAATTTGAGTAAAAATGCAAGATTCTAATGACTAGAAGAACATTTCAGTATCAAGGCAGACTTCTAAGCATTCCTCTGAATTAGGAAGGTATTTTTGTGGATCTTATTATGTACTGCCTACTCATCCTGCCTTTCCATGTGTCTGAGCTTCTATCATTTAACTTTCTTGAGTTTCTCATAGACTCTGCCCACCTACTGAAATGTCACCTCAAAAATGTCTTTTCCAGCTCCTCTGGTTGGCAACTCCTGCATGTTTCTATAGCAGAGTTCATACCTTTATGACTGTGCTATGATACTACCATGATTATATATATTTTCCCCCTTTTTCCCCATGTGGCAGTAAATCCAACAACAGGAGTGGGAGGTACTGAGTTCAAGAAGGAACTATACCTCTCATTCTCCAGTGTATTTTGCTTACCTTGGTTGCAAATTCAATTTTTTATTTTGATTCTGACAAATCCAATTTTGTTTAGCAGTTATTGGCAACACTGTCATGAAGGCACAGAGGCTTCTCAATGAAAAATTAAAGTCTAAGCCACTACAAGGCTGGAATTTTAAGTGCAGTTGGGTCCTAACCACCACTCACCAGACTTTTCACCCATAGTGCTTCTCTTTTCACAATCATTGGTTATCTTATTTAAATCACAATTTCCCAAATTTTAGGTGTTTGAGTTCCACCTTCAGGATTTAGCTAATATTTACTGAAAAGCTTTCTTTAACTCAACTTTTAACCATCATTTTTGCTTTGTAAGTACTGTAATATTTGTGAAATATGAGATTTGACATGCCATTTTTCATGAATACACATTAAACAAAAAACTATCAAAATGAAAAAATGCATTAAAATAATCTCATAACTGTTAAAAACACCTATGTAGCCATGATAATCACCTCCAAGTATTATCCATGGCACACCTGCTCCACTTTGTGAAATACTCGTTAAAGCCCCCACTACCCACCTCATGCCTCCTACCCAGACTATCTCTTCATTCTCAGCAGACCACCCCATCTTCTTGAAAAAAAGAGTCTGTCAGATTTGAATTCCCTCAACTTGCTTCTCGCCATATCTTCCTACTCTATACACAGACCTGAAAGCATTCCTTCATCTGGTTCCCATCCTTGCATCTACTTGCTCTCTCTCAGAAGTTGCCCTTCTTTCTGTTCAAGAAATGTCCACTTGCTTGTGTTCTGAAGCTTATCCCAGTGGACTGCCTTAAGGACGTTACTCCATCAAATAACTTCTCTTTTGCTTGTAGTTATCTTAATTATTTTGAATTGTAAAATGTTATGCATAGAAATGAATATAAACATATTTGTTCAAATTAAATAATAATGAAAATACAGGCTGGGCGTGGTGGCTCACGCCTATAATCCCAGCACTTTGGGAGGCTGAAGCAGGCAGATCACGAGGTCAGGAGATCGAGACCATCCTGGCTAACACGGTGAAACCCCGTCTCTACTAAAAAATACAAAAAATTAGCCGGGCGTGGTGGCGGACTCCTGTAGTCCCAGCTACTCGGGAGACTGAGGCAGGAGAATGGTGTGAACCCAGGAGGCAGAGCTTGCAGTGAGCAAGATTGCACCACTGCACTCCATCCTGGGCGACAGAGCAATACTCTGTCTCAAAAAAATAAATAAAATAAAATAAATAAAAAAGAAAATACAAGCACCCATATACCCATCTCTCAGGTTAATAGAGCACTACTGATAACCTTCAAACATGCTTTGTGCATGTCCTCGTTGTATCTCTCCCCTTCCCATCCAAGTGTAAGCTGGCCATTCTTTATAGTTTTACTACCTGTATATGTAGACTTAAGCAGTGTATCCTTTAGTTTTGCTTAGTTTTAAATTTTATGTAAATTGAATCATACTGATTATACTCTGACTCATTTCTTTTTCTCAACATTATGCTCCAGAGGTTTATCCATATGGGTGTGTATAGTGATAGTTTCCTTATTTTCACTTCTGTGGAGTATTTCATTTCATGACTGATCCACAAGGTTCTTTCATCTGTAGAATATTCCATTACGTGACTAATCCACAATGTATTTATCATGTTACTGTTGTTGGGTATTTGAGCTGTTTTGAGCTTTTAGTTATTATAAGAAATACTATTATTTATGACATTCCTGTATTGTGTCCTGATGCATATGAAGATTTCTCTAGGGAGATGGCTTTCAAAACTTCTTGATCACAACTCACACTAAGAAACACATTTTATAACATAACCCAAAAAGATGAACAGAACAATACAAAACGTGACTATTAGCAACCCAAAAGATTAACAAAACACTGCAGTAATGCATTCTGATATTTTCTGTTTCTTTGTTGTTCTGTTTAACTCTATCATATCCTGTTCTAATTCATTTTTTTAAATGCTGGTTAACCCACCAGTGTGACCTGACCCCAATTAAGAAAAATTAGAAAGTGCCACAGGACATACCTAGGAGTGACATTGCTGAGTTGTGAAACACATGTATATTTTAACTTTTCGATGAATCATGTTCCAGTGGCACACTCTCAATTTATACTACCATCAAGAGAAAATGTAAGTTACATTGTTCTATGGCCTTGTTAACTATTTAATTTATGTATTTTTTTCCATTTGTTGTTATTACATGGTATTTCATTGTGGTTTTAATTTGCATTTTCACAGTTAGATAGAGCATATTTTCCTATATTATAGGCCATCTATGTTTCCTCTTTTATGAAATGCCTGTTTATATTTTGGCCATTTTCCTATTAGGGTATCCACATCTGATATATTCATAGAAGTCCAAATATTTTCTGGGTGCTGATTGTTTTTTGGAAATAAATTGAAATACCATCTCCTACTTCATGGCTTGTCTTTCGATTTTATTGTGTTTCTTAATTAATTGCAGTTATGTAACATGGTCGAATGTAACAATCTTTTCTTCTATGATTTGCATTTTTTTCCTTGTTTAATGTCATAAGGCCTCTTTCTGTATCAAAATATTATATTCTACTACCTAGTCTTGTAAAAGCACTAAGCTTATACTTTCTCATTTAAATCTCTTATCCACCAAAATTGATTTTTATGTATAGTGCAAGGTTGAGATATTTATTTTATTAATATACACGGACTACCCTAGCACCTTTTATTTAATGGTTCATCTTTTCTTTAGTGATCTGCAGTGACTTCATCATGAATCAAGACTGCATGTGTGAGTGGTTTGTTTCTAGATTTTCTCTATTCTGATCCATGAATCCATTTGTCTACCCCTGGGGCAATACAATGTCTTCATCATTATAGCTGTGTAAGGAGACTTAAATCTTGGTAAAGCAATCCCCTCTATAACTTGTTCTTTTTCACAAGTTTCTAGTCTGTTGTTGACTTTTTTCCTTCAATGTACATTTTAAAATCACTGTTTCAATTCGCTCACAAACCCATTTGGATTTTTATTGGAATCACATTTATTCTATTGGTGAATCTAGAGATGCTTGGCATCTTACAACACTGAGTTTTTCTACTCAAGATTATGGTATATATATAATTTAGATTATCTGGTTCAATTAATAATTTAATAATTTTCAATATGTTCATTAATATTTAATAATTTTCTTCATAAAGAGGTCTATAGTCCTTAGAACTCTGTATTTTGCATTGCTATTATAAAAAGACAACTAATTGATTGCTACTGGTAAATAGAAATGCATCTAATTTTTTTATGTTGAGACTATATCGAGCTTTGCCCACTTCTCTCATTAGATAAAATGTTTTATCTGCAGGCTGTTTTAGAATTATTGGCATTAATGATGATCTTTTGTTTTTATTTTCTAATCTTTATCATTTCATTTCTTTTACTTATCTTGTTGTACTAGCCAGGATCCACAGTGCATTCAGATCCTAGCTGACCTCCCTGTTTTCCCTTGATCCTAAAGGGAATACTTTCAACATTTCATCATAAAACATATTTGCTGTAGGTTTTGGAGTTCCCTTATAAGTTAAGGAAAGAACTTTTAATATTTTATTTGTCATTTTCATGATCCTTACTTGTGGCTTCTTCTTTTCTTGTGATTTTTCTTAAAATTTTGATAACATCATTAAAATAGCATTATTGAGATATAATTGACATACAATGAACACATACAATGAACTGTACATATTTAAGGTGTTCAGTTTGATAAATTTTGACATATGTATACATCTGTGAACCATCACCACAATCAAAATAATGGATAGAACCCAAATTTTCTCCTGGCCCTGTGTGAATCCTCCCTCAGCAACTTCCCTGCCCATCCCCACACTTTTGTTTCTAAGAAACCAGTTTGTTATCAGAATAGACTAACTTGTAGTTAATGAACTATGATAAATGAAATCATACAGTATGTATTCTTTTTAGTCTTCTTCTTTTACTCAGTACAATTATTCTGGGGTCTATTCATATCGTGTGTCTACTGTACATTCTTTTTCACTTCTAAGTAGTATTCCAACACATGAGTAGGAGATTTTTGACTCCGGCTAGTGGAAGCAAAAACAATTACTTGTCTTGTGTGAGCACTGGAGTTTGTATCTTGTAATCCTTTCAAAGGTGGTTACTTCCTAGCCTCAGGTAATTTCTTAGCCTGCATGCACTGAGTAGTACTGAGCTGAAAACATGAGGGGGACTCTCTGCAAATCTTCAGAGTCCTCTTTCTGTGCAGTTCTTCCCACGCCAGTAACAGTGCCCGGTGATGTCTAGTCATCTTGATCTTCCTAGACTTCCAGCTCCATCTCCTCAACTCAGGCCTACCACCGCTCTCAGCCTGGGGTACCCCTACCTGTACATAGGCAGGAAATTTTCTCCAGGCAGTAAGCTGAAACAATGTTAGGGATCACCTGGCTTGTTTCCCATCTCTTAGAGTCACTGTCTATTGTGGACTAATGTCCAAAGTCTGAAAAACTGTTGTTTCATGTACTATCTTCTATTATTTTGTGTTATTTTTTTGGGGGGGTGAGAGGATAAACCTGGTTCCTCTTACTCCACCATGGCTGGAGGTGAAAGTCCTGACTTGTATCCTTATGTACTTTGTGACATCTAACTAGGAGTTGCAGATTTTCCTTGGAACTTACCTTTTAGGATAATTCTTTGAGGCTCAATTTAGAGCTGATTTCCTTCAGAAGAGATTTGTGTTTGCTTCTGTCAATGACTTGGAAACATTATCAGTTAAGGACCACTTTAAAGTTAAATTCTTCACTTGAATTGTGTGAATGAGTGTATGGTTAACAATTCTCAGGCAGAATTGCCCCCAACCCCGACTCAGCATTACTGATAGCAGCAGCAGCCCATCAGGAGCGGCTGCTGCAAAGACTTGGGCTGTAGTCCGGGAGGTGTGGCAGGGGCTGCACTCCGCAGAACAAGCCAGAGCCAGGAACAGGCGGGAGCCCCGCCCCCTTCCAAGTTGGTGGGGTAGGAGCCCCCGCTCCCAGGCACAACTGCAGCCACCCAGCCATGGCTACAGACCCTGGCATTCTGTGCTTTCTGGGGCCCAGGAATCCTCCCTCCCCCTGCAGGCTTGGAATTGTATGCTCCCGCTGCCTGGCCTCTCCCTGCCCTTGGCGCCTGCTCTGATTTTGGAGCAAAGTTGTGGCTGAACCCAGGTGCTGTCATGATCCGGCCCGGTATCCACACGCTCAGGGTGGCACTGACACACCAGCCCCCTGCCGCCTCGGCTCCATCCAGACCTTGGGCACTGACAAGCATGAGAGGAAGGCCGAGGGGGTGCTTGAGGGTGGCTTGGCACAGGCCTGCAGGCACCCCTCAGCGCGAACAGCCTGGGCACCATGAATAGCAGTAGGAGGCAGGCAGGCTCCTGGGCTGAAAGGGGAAGGTCCCCAGTGAAATCCCACCTTCAAGTCAGGGACGGCCTGAAGCCTGGGGGCTTGGGCTTGGCTGCCAGTTCCACAAACCTTATGGTGCTTTCTCCAAGCCTGCTCGTGACTGCCCACTGACCAATCAGCAGGCACTTCCTCCCCTCTGAAGACCGAAAAACTCCAGGGCTCAGCCAGACTTGGGCAGATGGGCACAACCTGCTTGCAGAGAGGAGCTACCCACTGTGGGTCTCCTCTCCACTGAGGGCTGCACGGACGCCAGGATGACCTACCTGAAGAAAGGAACTACCCACTCCAGGTCTCCTCTCCGCTGAGGGTTGCACAGACACCGGGATGATCTGCCTGCAGAAAGGAGCTACCTGCTCCTGATCTCCTCTCTGTTGGGGGCTGCACAGATGCTGGGATGACTTGCCTGGGGAAAGGAGCTACCCACTTCCAGTCTTCTGAGAGCTGTACTATCACTTAGTAAAGCATCCCTTCACCTCACTCACCCTCCAGATAGCTGCATACCTCATTCTTCCTGGACATGGGACAAGAACTCAGAACTCACCAAATGGCAGGACTGAAAGAGGTGTAACACAAACAAGGCTGAAACACGCCTGCCCCACTCCCCCCACCAGCTTGCCATGTTGTGATCAATGAAAAGGAGAGAGGAGAGAAGAGTGGTGGCCCTTTGGGGACCCCAGACCTAGGAGGTCCCTGAGCCAGGGCTGTGACACCCTCTTTGGGGCTCTGTGGTTCCTGGCACCTCCAAGCTTCTGGGCACCACCATATTCCCCAGTGCCCACAGTGAAAGCCACTTGCAGTATGCCTGGTCCAGCCACAGCCTCATAGGGCACTGGCACCCATGCGGGTGCCTGGAGCTGCCCACCCCACTGCAGTCAGCATGCCTGGCTATGCACAGTGGCTGGACACTGCACTTGCTTGTTCACATACCCCTTGCCACTCCACACTTGGCTCACCCTTGGCAGGCATGGGATCCCGGCCTGTAGCGCAACCCAAGTGCAGCCTGCCAGGCCGAGTGGGTGGAACAAGCCCAGCTGGCTTGAGCAAAACTTGGGCAAAGGCACCACTGGCCACAGAGGTTTCTGGCTGGTGAAGTGACACCCCAAGGATCCTCTGACACTACTGTTGAGAGGGGAAAGTTTTCTTAATGCCACCTTCTGCAAGACAAGGCTTATTTCTTGTTCACCATTATACTGAGTTGTTAGCCTTTGGGATCCCAGCTTTATGCATGCTGCTTCTATTGGGAATGCAACATAGGGCCTAGGTGTTACGTCTTGTCCCCCACATGCCATGCAGCCATCAAAAGAGAAGCTCAGCATCTTCAGGGTTCAGAAATCCTCCGAACAAAAACCAGCTTTGCTGGTTTATCTCCCAAGGTTTACTTTTTCATATTGTTTTAAGTGTCTGTAGATTCCTTATTTTTATGGCATTTCAGCATTTTCCTTTTAAAATGTCACTTCTGAATTTTAGCTATTTTAATTTTACAATGCCTATTCTGTTATCATGACAGAATAAAGACTCTTGTTTGTATCTTTAGACCGTTTCTAGGGGCTCATTCTCATCAGCTGGTAACATACTCAAGTATCTACCATCCTTAAAATTCCTTGCTTAACCCTGGATCCTCTCTTTTAACTGTAGCATTCTCTCACACTACCTCCCAGCCAAGTTTTTAAAAAGAATTGACTACAGTCATCTTGATTTTATAATCTTTAATTCATCTTTTAACCCATTGTCATCTGCATCCGCCTCCCCATCTCCAGTAAAACTAGTCTTTAGAAAACCAACAATGATTACCTCCACCTGCCAACTCCAATAAACAGTCCTATCTTTCTGGACTAATATGTAACATCTGGTACTTTGGATCACTCTCTCCAGGATGACATTCTCTCCTCTTTAGGTTCTTTTACATCATTCTAATTCTACTTCTGCCTCCCCAGTCATTTCTTCTCAGTGGATCCTCTTTCTCTGCTCATTTCTTTTCAATACTTTGCAAAAGTTTTTCCTTGATTTTCTCTTTGTAGCATCATCTTTTACCAAATCTCACAAACCATATACTACTAGTTGCCATCTTCAAAGCCATTTTTTTTCCTTCCTCAGTAAAAATCCCCAGGGTGTTTTGTTTTGTTTTTTTGAGACATGGTCTTGCTGTGTTGCCCAGGCTAGAGTGCAGTGCCATGATCTTGACTCACTGCAGCCTTGACCACGTGGGCTCAGGTGATACTCCCACTTCAGCCTCCCAAGTAGCTGGGACTACAGGACCACACCATCACACCTGGCTAATTTTTTTGTAGAGACGAGGTCTTGCCATGTGCCCAGAGTGGTCTTGAACTCCTAGATTCGAGTAATCCACTCACGTCAGCCTCCCAAAGTTGCTGGGATTACAGGTGTGAGCCACTGCACCTGGCCAAAATTTGCAGATTTTATCTGGCATAATACTTC
This sequence comes from Rhinopithecus roxellana, assembly GCF_007565055.1. Lineage (NCBI taxonomy): Eukaryota > Metazoa > Chordata > Mammalia > Primates > Cercopithecidae > Rhinopithecus > Rhinopithecus roxellana. The sequence continues at coordinate 27,577,520 of NC_044563.1, forward strand.
TCAGAATGACCCATTTCCCAGCCTTCTTTGCATTTAAATAGAGCCCTGTGACTAAGTTATGGCCAATGACATGACAGTGTTGTATGGGATTTCCAGGAAGAAAGGAAGAGAGCTGGTTTGACTTGGAGGGGCCCCTCTCTGTGCTTGTCTTCCCTCCAAATTCTGTCCTACAACATGACTGGAATGATTATGGACCTTCAGCATCCGTTTTGGGACAAGAGATGACTGTGAGGTTGGAAGCCATGTACTACGAGGATAAGGCATGAAAAGAGGATAGGTCCTTACTGACCCCATGGAGCCATATTAGCCTGAACCATCAACCTCTGAACTTCTTTGTGAGAGAGAAGTAAATCTCTTTGTGTGAGCTTCCGTTACTTTGGAGGAGACAGGGAGTGTTATAAGCAGCAAGTCTAGGCCTAACTAGTACCTCTCCCAAATCTCAAACCTCAGTCATACTAGGTTATTTTCTTTTTCTTGCCACCCCCTCCTTGTCCCCTACCCTGCACCACATTAAACACATTTTGCTTATTTCGATTCCTAAATAGCTCTCAAATCTTCCCTTACTGCTCATTTCATACTGCTGGAATCTAAGTTCAGGACTTTAATATTTTTTGCTTAGACTAACACAGTAGCCACTGAAGTGGGTTTTTTAAAACATAAGCCTGTATTGTTTCTTTAAAGCCTTACACAAGTTAATCATTTATGGAATAGATGCACCTTAGCGTTGCTTTCGTGGCCCTTCACAACCAGGTGCCTACCTTCTTTTCTTTCCCTTTCACTTCAAACATTATTGCCAATAATATACATAGTGAGTTTATAATTATCTAAACATACAAAGTGGTTTTATGCCTTGTGCCTTTGCACATGTTCTTGCTCTTGCTTGCTCTTATTCTTTCTTCTGTGTTCATCTGGTTAACTCTTCTTGTCCTTTAAAGTCCAGTTCATGCATTAGGTCATCCAGCCAGTTTTCCTTGATATCTTCCATCCTTTCCCTACATTTCCTCCTAAAACCATGTACTGAATAAACAAAAATACATTTTAGGAAAATTAAGAAGAAATTAATATGTGAAGCATAATAATTAAAATGACTCTCAAGAAAAAAAAAAACCATTTTATCTAAAATCTGAAGATTTAGGGAATGGTGTTTTAACAAATTGACAGACCAAATAAAATCATCAAGAAAATGAATATAATAATAGCATCTACCAAATGGTGGTACTGAATGAATTATGTGAGCTATGCATATAAATGGCTTAGCAAGGTGCTTAGAACATAGCAAGCCCTCTCCCACACACTATCATCATAATAATCTATTAGTTATAACAATAATTAATATTCATTGTAATTGTGTTATGAAGAAAAAAAAGTTGGTGAAGGTTACAGAAATCCTTGTGTGGTAGAAAGAAACCCAAGACACTTTTAAGATACTGCTGGGAAATTTGTTTCACAAATGTGAAAAATAGGTTTCCTCCCTAAAAGTGGGTTTACCACATAGCTTCCCTAAGCAGCACCATTGCTTGGGAGTGAAAGCTGTCCATTCATTTGCATGAGACCCTTTGGCTATTGAATTGGAGCCATAAAGCTATGTGACCTACCCTTTTTATGTGTATGAGGAGCCCAGACTCTGAATCTACTTCAAGAACTCAAACCATATTTTCCAAAAAGTTAAGCTTGGGTGTTTGCTTGCATTTTATATGAATATATGTATAAGCAAAGCAATGTTCGAGCAGGATATGGGAGGAGTGTGAATGGGAATTCAAACAACAGACACATTGTCTAGATTTTCTCTGGTAAGAGTGATTAAAGAAATGATCATAGCTTCACACATACTGCGTGTTTGTGCAGTAATCATGCTTTACAATTGGTTCTGCCATTAATGCCAAAGATTCTTTTTTAGAATGTGATAAACCCTTTTGGCTCCAACTTACCAGTTCCAAACATTCCTTGGCTTTTTTTTGTGCTTAATGATGGAGTTTTAAAAGCCTACTTTTGTATAGCTCTGTGTGTGTGTGTGTGTGTGTGTGTGTGTGTGTGTGTGTGTGTGTGTGTATGTATGTATTGGGGCTGGGGATAGGGCTGGGGATAAAGGAGAAAAAAAGAGAAAATGGAACTTGGAAGATTGACAGTATTTTAAAAGTGAACTCACATGGCAACCATTCATAGTCAAAAAAGATAGATAGCAAAATGTGCAAAAGAAAAACAGTCCCAAAACATACTTTTAGGATTCTCACTGACTAAATTCATGCAACAAAACCTAATTATACACAAACATGAGGATACATATCTAGATATGATTGTCAGTTACTCTTCATATTTTGCTTAGGTATATCCATTCGACTGGCCCCATTGATGAAAAAGTAGCAACTGTTGTTTTAATGCATCATTTGTAACAGAGCTGAAATAGAATTTGCTAAAAATTATTTATTCCTTTCTGATTTCATCCTAATGCACAGGTTTAGGTAATCCTAATTAGACACTATGAAACTGGTTTTTTTTTTTTTTTGTACCCTTGTCCTTCTCCAAGATATATTAGTAAAGCCTCAGGAGAAAAAGGAAGATTTGCTGTTATTCTGTTATTCTGATATATTACAAACATTTCCCTTTCTCTAGCTACCAATAATAGAGTTATTTTTTATCAAATGCTTATTATATATCAACTGTTATGCTAGACATTTTGAAACCCAGTTCTGCTGTTTATTAGCAATTTAGCTTCTCTACATTTCCTTACTTGTAAAAACAAAGATAAAAGTACCTACATAATAGGGTTGCTGTAAAAATTACCATTAAGTGGTTAGAACAATGTGTGGTACATAGAAAACACTCAATAAATGTCCAGTGCTATTATTACTTACTATTATTTAAGTTAATCCCCAAAACCACCCTTTAAAGGAGGTATAATAATCCCATTTTACAGATGAGGATATTGAGGTTCAGAGGCCAATAAACTTGCACACTCAGCTAATAAAAGCCACAGCTGGAATTTGAACCCATTTCTGCATGCCTTTGAAACCCATGCTTCCTATTATGCCACATTGCCTCCTCAGTCTGATAATTTTTCAATCTTACCTTGAACATATGGTCTTAGTCTCTGTGCCTCAGTTTCCTCATCTGTAAAGTGGAGACAATAACAGTGCCTACATCGCAGGGTTGTTAGAGTAAGCACTCAATAAATATTATTATTATTAGTCTGATGTTTGTCCTAATGATGACATTTCTTTCTGATATTTAGGGCTACCTTGAAACTTTCTATACAAGTTTTTTTTGTAATTGATTGTCTATACAGTAAAGTGATGACCAATTTTAAACTCATCTTTCACCCAGTGACATGATCATTATATTAAAGTTCCTTTTAATCTGTTGAACATTTTATTTCTAAATTCTCTTTGAACCTCTCTTGGAAGAACCTTAACATCTTTATGTAAGAATAACAGACTCAAACCACCTGAAATAACAAAAGTGGGGATTTTTTTTTTAGGGGATCTGTTTGTTCTGGAATACCATGAAAGAAGTCAGCTAATTCAGCAGATTACTAGCTTCAAAGCAGTTCAATTTGACCAACTTGGGAGCCAAAACAGTCTTCATGGTCAGCATACAAATGTGAATTTAATGACTGGCCTGACAAGTGCATTATAAAAGTTGTAAGTAAGAGAAAAGAGTAAAGTGGGGGCCAACTGCTTCATTTTTGATGGAACTCTGGTTTATGATTGCCAACTTGTTATTTCAACAGTCATAGTTAATGCTTTATGATGTCCTACCTGGCTCAAGTTGTTATTCCCAGTTGGAGTCATTTTTTTTCCTGAAACTTGAAGTCGTTTTCCTTTTCTTTAATGGCTAAGAATTTCAAATGACATTCTAAAATCCAGAGGACTGAACAGTCAAAACTGGCAGAACTCTGAACTCCTACAAGGAATAAAGCATCAAGTCTTTCATCAAGGATGGCTGATCATACGTGGCATCATCACCTCCTGATGATACACATTAGTGAAGGGGACCAGTGACCCAGATAATCCAAACATTATTTATTCAATTTTGGAATGTGTTTTGTATTTACATTTGATCTTGGGCATGTCTTGAGTTCTTGGAACTGGAAACTGAAACAAAATAATGAAGTCGCACTATTTGACCCAAAAAACCAGGAAAAGCAGCCCAGATTCTCTACCTTGAACTTGTCTTCAACCCCTTCTGCTTTCAGTTCCATCACGAGTTGAGCTTTTATTTGCCAGATTAACAACCCAAGTGGAACTTTTCCTTTTTCAGCTTGTAGTCTTTGAGGCTTCCATCTTCCATTAAGTAAGGGAGAAAATTGCATATGGAGTGGAAAACCCTTCTAGTGGCTATTAATAGGGCCACACAATGCATGAATAAGGATAAACAGATTTTGGATGATCTTAAGTAAGTTACTGTCTTCAGTTTCCTTTCCTTTACATATGAGCTGATTCTGGTTAGGGTTAAATGAGATGGTGTGGCAAATCATACTTAATTCTGTAAAAATGATAGCTCCATTATATTAGTTTCAGGTGGGAAGAAGCTCAACCTCAAGCTAAATCACATGGTGAATTATCAATGTATGGATAAGAATTATCCACAAGAAAAATATATTTAAACATCTGTGCAAAGTAAAGGAAAAACACCAATGCAACCCAATGAATACTTACGTAAAGTGATATATTTAAGAAGTGAAAATGTCAAAAGGTCAAGAGGGAGGAAAACATTTACAAGTGGATGAAACAGATTGCCAGAAAAACTACTGATCTTTCTAACAAAAAGCTCTAGTTTATTGCCTGCAACATATCCAAAGTATAACAAACTTGTTTCATTTCAATTACTTGCTACTAGCAAGCAATGTACTATGTCACTTTTGTTTTGTGATCATTTCATAATACTCCTGGATTACTTATTAATGGTTTGTTTTTTAATTCCTAGGACACAAAAGTGTGTGTTATCTGAATGCCATGCCTTTAAAAGCCTGTTCAGCCCTGTTCAGGGCTTCTTTCTAATAGCAATAACTAGTGCAGGATTTTTTTAAAATAATAGTGAATATTAACTATAACTTGGAAGGTGTTCTGCAGCAATTGTTTTCAACTATGCCTTCAGCTTTTGGAAGAAAAAGTAGCATTTCTTTATCTAATTATGTGGGAGTAACTTATGTGTTAATCATATACAGTGTTTTTCAATGGTTTTATTCTGTTTAACCTCAATAATGCTCAGGTTATTAGGGCTTCTTAAATTTTCATATTATATTTGTTAAATTTTAAAACTACAAGATCAGTAACATTTACTTGTAGACTCACACCAAAAAAAATTACTTCCCAAATATCAAGTTGAAATCATCATACATTAAACATACAATTTTATTGTTTATTTTCCCCCATATCAACTTAAGTTAAACTTCCAATCTACGTGAGTTAGGCCAAACAATGGTATTAACTTTTCAAACAATCTCAGTGGTTCTCACAATTTAGAGTACATAAGACTCCAAGAGACCTTTTTTTAAAAATGCGGATTCTTGGGCTCAACCATTAGACTAGTGTGTAAATTCAAAGTTCGGTTTCAGGATCTCCATTTTTAACCAACACTACAGGCAATTCTGATGCAGGTGGTTCCCAATACACGTCTTCAGAATCACGAACTTACACCAATACATTAATCAGACTTGAAAAGGGATTTAGTTGCAATAATGATAGCACAAAACTTATTTTTTCAATGTGCTGTCTGTTAATCCTGATTATAAGCGTTATACTAAAACATGGAGTTGTTCAGCACAATACTGAGAAGTTAGGTATACTGTAAAGAGTCATTTTTCTGGTTTAGGGAGTCACTAATTCAAACATTTATTGCACACTTATCACATTTGTTCTGCACTGTAACATTTAAAAACTAAACACAAAACTAGATTCTGCTTAGTAAGGATTTATAATCTAGTTAGAGAGGCAAAATATAACCATAGAGAAGTTAAGCCATGTTAGAGTAAATGACAAAACGGCAAATAAAGAGAAATCAGAGGAGGCACTGATAGGGATTGAAGTGAAAAATAGGCCTTCGCAGGAGTGCATAGGCAGAAAGAGGGAGGTAAGACAGACCTTGAGGCTGGGTTTTAAAAAGCCAGAGGGGTGATTATACATTGGAGTGATTATACTCTTGGACTGCCAAAAACACATGACATCTCAGCAATGCATATTTTGCCTCAGAGTTCAGAGATGCCAACTATAATTAAACCCAGATGCATACATAAAGTCACTGCTTAGTATAAATGGGGCAAAGCTCTATCTCCAATTTAGATCTTCTCAAATTGTCCAATTTTTTAATGTTAAAAATAGAAGAAAATAAAAACAACCCTCATCCATCGTCAATATTTACCAGAGAGTAACCACAACTGTGGGAGAAAAAACGAAGAAATTTAGTGTAGCGGTATATTTTTAAGAAAAAAATAAGACACAGTTTTATTTATTAGTTCAAGTTTTGTACTGAAAAAAAAATGCAGAAATTGTGGAGAAACAAATATGCTCATGCCCTTTACAAAGACCAGAAAATGTAAATGCAAAGCTTATGGGGTCAGAATAATATAGCAAGTGGGTAGATCAGGCCAGGGTGTGGGAAAATAGACACTTTGGGAGGCCGAGGCGGGCGGATCACCTGAGGTCAGGAATTCAAGACCGGCCTGGTCAACGTGGTGAAACCCCGTCTCTACTAAAAATACAAAAAAAAAAAAAAAAAAAAAAAAAATTAGGTGGGCAGTAGTGGCACGCACCTGTAATCCCAGCTACTGAGGAGGCTGAGGCAGCAGAATTGCTTGAACCCGGGAGGTGGAGGTTGCAGTGAGACGAGATACTGCCACTACACTCCAGACTGGGTGACAGAGCAAGACTCCGTCTCAAAAAAAAAAAAAAAAAAAAAAAAAAAAAAAAGAACTGTGGCTGAGATACCCCAACATGAATCAAAAATACCAAAAATGTGATATTCATTCTAACAAAATCTTGTACACAAGCATTCATAGCAGCAGTATTCATAATAGTTAAAAAGTAGTAATAGCCAAATATCCGTCAACCTATAAATGAATAAACAAAACGTGGTATATCCATATAGTGAAAGTGTTATTTGGCCATAAAAAGGAAAGAAGTACTGACACATGCTACAATGTCGATGAACCTGGAAAACATTATGCTAAGTGGAAGAGCCACAGACGAAAGGTGACATATTGTATGACTGCGTTTATATGAAACATCTAGAATAGATAAACCCATAGAAACAGAAAGCAGATTGGTGGTTGTCAGGAGAGGTGGAGGAAGTGAAGAATGATAAGTAACTGTTTAATTGGAATGCAGTTTTATTTTGGAGTGATGAAAAGTTTGGAACTGGATAGAGGTGGTGGTTGCACAGCTTTGTGAATGTCCTAAATGCCACTGAATTGTTCAATTTGAGAAGGTCAATTTTCTGTTATGTGAATTTCACCTCAATTTAAAAGAAATCTATCTAAGAAAACAACAAAAGAACTATGGTAAACCAGAAAGGGCATACCTTCCAATAGACGCATCTACTACCCAGCCTCACCAAGTTCTGCCATATCAGAATGTGGGCTTGGTGTTGTCAGACCTGATTGTTTAAGAGAAAATGGAAACTCAGATTTTAATGTGGAAACTCCCTATTTTAAATATTGCCATTTAATTCAAAAAATTTATAACTATGTCAGTCAGTGAAAATAGAGGGCTAAGTGCATCCCATGGGCTACCAATTTGCAAACTTGGCATAGTCAATCCCAACTTAAATCAGAATATCTTTAATTGTCTATAAGTTTATTGTATTTTTTGTGATTTCAAATTCTTAGAGGTGGATTAATTAAGATAACAATGTGTTTTACCTTAATATCTATAGCTATACACACACACGCACTTTTTTTAGATGGACGACGCCATGATATAAAAAAGAAGCTACTTTCTCCTCCCAACACCACCATGAAATTACAGTTCCCTTTCATGTATTTAATCTGAAATAATGAATTTTTCTCTGTGGATAATGTTCTGTTGGAAATATTTTAAACACTAGTTCTCTGCTCAGCAAAAGCACTATGTTGAATGAAATGTAGCCATTCTTGCACATTCATAACCTACCTTACCTTAGCTGTGATTATTATTCAGTTCGACTTTAGTTCTGTTTAAGACCTATAAATAAGTGGAATGAAGCTCTTACTTTAAATAAATTCCAGGTATTTATAAGTATGCTTAAATGCTCTCCTACCAAATGACAAGTTATCATGTTAAAATGGAAGAATAACAAGATATCTAACATTTTAAAGAATAAGTAAATAATAAACACCCTTTGAATTTGTAAAATTTGCAGGGCAGCTTCTTTTTAACTTTCATATTAAAATAATTTTGGATTTACAAGAGTTGAAAGCATAGCATTGAGATGTCCTCTTCTTTCATCTTACTCTTAGCTATAACTATGGCTCGTTAACATATAACCATTTATAAACATTTATATAACTATGATACTTTTATCAAAACTAACAAATTTTCATTGGCACAATACCATTAACTACAAACTTTATTTGGATTCCTCCACTGTTTCCACTAATGGCCTTACTCTATTCCCGGCTCCAATCCAGGACACTGCATTGCATTTAGTTGCCTTCTGAAGTCTTCTTTAATCTGTTACAGGTACTTAGTCTTTTCTTTTAGATCCTTACAATAGTATCTAGACAAAATATGGTTTTCCATAGTTATTTAGGTCAACTCCTTCCTTTCTCCAGCCCCTTCAGAGAAGCTATATTTGTAATAAAGTTAAATTTATTCATTATAGCCTGCATTCCATCCTGGATTCTCCTAATATCTTGGTTTTTTTTTTGTTTTTGTTATTGTTTTTTGTTTTTTGTTTTTGTTTTTGCATACAGTAAAAGTCACTTTTGTGTTATACAATTCTGTGGGTTTTGGAAAATGCAGAGTAAGGCAATCCAATACCACAGCACTATATAGATCAGCTTCTCACCTTAAAAAAATCTCCGTGTGCAGTGGGGCAGCATTATTATCTAGACCCATATTCCTTTAAAACTCAAATACACAGCCAGACATGGTAGCTCACGCCATTAATCCCAGCACTTTGGCAGGCTAAGGCAGGAGAACTGGTTGAGGCCAGGAGTTTGAGAACAGCCTAGACAACACGGTGAGAGCCTATTTCTATTTAAAAAAATACAAAAATTAGCTGGGCATGGTGGCACATGCTTGTAGTCCCAGCTACTCAGCAGGCTGAGGCAGGAGGATAGCTTGAGCCCAGGAGCTTGAGGTTACAGTGAGCTATGATTGTGCCAGCCTGGACAATGGAGAAAGATTCTGTCTCTAAAAAAATTTAAAAATTACAAACAAAAAAACTCGTATATTTAATTGATCACCATAATTATTTCTAGACTAATATTCTTTCACATTTGCTTTTACTTTTTTTCACTCAAAGTTCATATTCCACATTAAGAAACTCCTATTATTTACAGAACTCTAAAGCTCTCTCTTGAAGACATTTCAAGTCTCAATTACTAATGACATGTATGAATCAACCAAACACACTTTGATCTTAGTAAAGTTCCCAACATGTCCTTGTCCATACGGCCATTGCAGAATCATTTCCATGCTCAACCAAAGAAATTAAAATCAGAAAAATAGGTACAAAAATAGCTTCATAATATAAATCACAATGAAATACAGCATTTTATTGTCCAGTGCTTGAATTTTCCACATCCTTGCTCTTTTCTGGGGCTGAGATTGACAAAAGTTAACTAACTCTACTACTTTTTCCCATAAAAATTTAAATAATCATTTTTTTCTATTTGTGCAAGCTAAAAATGTTTTCATTGCTTTCCTAAATTATTTACTTTGAAAAAGGAAGAAATGAGGGAGAGCCATTTAAAAAAGTGAAAGTCAAAAGCCAGACAGGTGGAAATGAGGTAAGTCGTGTTGCTGGTTAAAATTCTGAAGGAGGCCTTTTCAGAAACCAGGGCTTGGAGAAGTACAGTGGCCAGCAGTACTTAAGTTAGTGACTTGGTTAGTCAGTAGCCACAAATCCAGAAAATGTTCAATTGGCAAGCTGGGGAGTCTTGGAGGCATCAAGAAATACCTCTACTTAGCCTATTGCTCCTTAGGATAAAGCAAGACAGGATTTCTTCTAAGGCCTCCATGGGTTTAGACCGTCACCTGTCCTTAAGAACCCAGTAAGTTTTGGTATCTGACAGTGGAACTGTAAGTACTAATGTGGGAAACCATGGAGAGGTTTGAGGATATTTGGGGTGGTGGTAGAGTGAGCCACGAGAAATTGCATGTAAAATTGTATGCATATGTGTGCTGATGTGCATTTTCCTGAGGATAGAGTCATTGGAGTTCATCAGATTATCAAAAGGTCCTGAGTCCCCAAAAATGCCAAGAACTACTTCAGTTTAGGTTATGGCCAAGGCCTTGAGGCCTCCATAAATTTTCCAGTCTGACCCCTTAGAGGTTCAGATTATCCCCAGTGGATGCTCCCTCCCAGAGCATGAGTCACAGCAGAGAGTCACTTTGCAGGAACACATGCTGTCTGAGCCTCCCCTGGAGTACTGGCCTCACAGGCAATCCCTGCTTCATAAAACACCCCTTTCTCTGATTTTTGTGACACTACACTGATTCCCTTTTGCAAATCTTCTGTCTTCTTAACTGGCATCTCTTAATCTCTTCATGTTTCCTGAAGATGGGTGTTGTTTAATGATCAGTCTTCTGTGTTTTGTTCTTTTCTTCCTATACTCTCTTCTTTGGAAGTTTCACATACATTTTCTATTAATTTCTCCAGCATGTACTATAATTTCATATTCTAAAATATGCTGGGGTATTTCCATTTGGATAGATAGCACTATCCTCAAATTCATTAATTATTAAAAAAAAATCAACTTTGGTGATTGACCAAAATTACTTTTAAAAGTCCTTTCCAATATTGATGTTTATGATTCTAGCTTCTGTTAATCATAATGCCCTTCACCAAATTACTTAGCTTCAAAACCTCAGAGTAAATAAAACCAAAGTATTTAAAAATTTTTAAATCTGGAGAACTTAGAGAAAAACAAATCTAGACCCATTGCAACAGCTAATTACAGTACAACATAGCAAGATTAATGAGAAAAATACAAAGAGACCTTGATTAAAAAAAAAAAAAAAAGGGTCCTCAACCCAGCTGGAGTAGGGAGTCCAAGGCTTTATTCGAGGTAACCCCTGAATTGAGACTTATTGGTTACTTTCAAAATTTCAAGTTGCTTTAAGCGACAGCATTGAAGGAGAAAGTAAAAGGTGAGGCATTCCATAAACAGAAGATATAAGGAAAGGCCTAAAGGATGGGAACAATATAGTTTATACTAGAAACTTTCAGAAGTTTGGAGTACATGAAGTAAAAGTAACAAGGTAAAGATTAGTAAAATAAAAGATGAGATTAGGGAGACAGGGCTAGATCAAAAGGTGGTGTAGTGCTGTATTCCATTTTAAAGGTTGGGCCCTTAGTGAGCAAAAACATATCAGAATGGGGAGAAGGGGACAGAGAGAAAAAGAGGTGGTGGAGAGAAAGTATTTTTCAAGTTGCACAGATTAAGTCCTTCTCCAATATTCTTACACTGATCCCCCAGGGGCAACATGCCCAAATAGGTTGAAAATCATCATGTACTACACTCACTGAAGGACATAAGGACATGTGTTATGCTGGTGAAAGCTACAGAGGCAGGAAGGAAAAGAGAAAGACTTGAGAAGGAATGCTGTATATGTGGGAGCCTTGGAAGAGTTGAAAGCACAGCAGTGAAGTGACATGGTCAGATTTGCGTTTCTGGAAGGTTGCCAGGTTGCTGTAAAGAGAATAAATACGAGGGGGATAACATTAGAAGCATCATGACAAACAGAAAGTGGGTGAGTAATCCAAGTGAGAAATGACTAGGGCCTTGGTAGTAGGAATGCAGAGAGAATCAGACTTGAAAAACATTTCAGGCAGTGGTTTCCAAACTTGTCTGCACGTCATTTGGGAGGTCTTCAAAGAAGCTTGTGATTTACTTGATCTGGGTGTGGTCTGGCCTTTGGAATTTTGCCCAGATTATTTTTATGTGGAGGGAATGACTAAGGGTATAAAATCAGTAGAAATCAGTTACCGACTAGATGCAGGTGAGAATGTGGGACAGGAATCAAGGATAAATGAAACCCCAGGTTTCTAGCAAGGGTCACTTGGCAGAGTTGAACCAACAAACAAGTTATTCAGGACCCCACATGGCCACTGGTCCATGGTAGACATTCAATACATATCAGTTGAATAGATGAGAAGATGACAGAGAGCAGGTTTTGGGAGAGAAGACAATAATTTCAGTTTCATATGCATTGAATTTGAGATATTGATGCTTCCTTCCTATCCCTTGGATCAGTTTCCAAACCTTCCTCCTCTACCCTAGTTCAGGCCCTTGTATCCTGATATTTAAGATGACTGTCCTAGGCGCCTCTGAATTAACCTCCAACTAGCTCTATGCTGCACACCAATGTCAGATTCATTTTCCTAAAATAGAGCTTTCATTGGGTCATTTCCCTACTCAAAAATCTTCAATCATATCTATCTTTATAACTCCTTAGGCATTTAAAAACCTTAAAATTCTGGTTTTAATGTACTTTTCCATCTTATTTCCCACTCATACCCCGTAAGATGCTGGTTATTTTTGTCTATTCATAGTTTCCCAAATACATCCTATACTTCCCTGCCCCTTGAGCCCTTGGACACTCTCCCTCCAGCCTGCAAGCTCACTGTCTTCCTCTCTGTCAAGTCAAAATCTACCATCTTCCAGCAACCAATATTGGTTCCTGGGGGCTTCCCTGACCACTCTTTAAGAAAGTAATTTCCTCCCCTTTTGAAGCCATGTGGCACTGTACATGAAAGCCCTCTGACATCTAGCATTCCCAAAGATAATCTGAAACACATTCATTTCAGTAATCTGAAGAAGACATTTGAATTTTTTGATCCACTTTTATGCCTGGAAATGCAAAAAAGGGAAAGGCAGCCTGGCAGTGGCACTGTGTTCCAGCTGAGGCCATCCTTCCTGTGTGTGCTCCCAGACAATGACTGAAGACAGCAGGGATTCTAAGGCTCATAACCGCATGAAGTAGACTCCTCTGATGAACAACTTTGGTTGGAGGACTCCCACATCAGCCCTGCTGAACTGTTTTTAGAACTGCACTGCAATCTAAGACTCTTCCTACCCAACTTTTCTTCCTTCCCTCTCTCCTCCACAAGGGTTAGAGTTATATCATGGCCTTATGGCTCTCCTGGCCTCCTCTGGCTCCCTCCCCATTTTCCCTCACAGACTATTACCCAAATAATCTCTTGCGTGACTAATACTGTCTTACTGTTTCTCAGAGGATCCAATATAACACACTAAGGTTTCAACCGTTTTAAAATTAATTTTTCTATTTGATTTTTATGAAATGTAGGGAACAATTCTCTATAATTTCAGTCAAAGACAATTCAGTTTCCAAGAAATATATTAACAAAGCATAAAATTTGATATGGCGAGCTCTGTTCCAAGATGGCCGAAGAGGAACAGCTCCTGTTTGCAGCTCCCAGCATGATCAACGCAGAAGACAGGTGATTTCTGCATTTCCAATTGAGGTACCTGGTTCATCTCATTGGGACTGGTTGGACAGTGGGTGCAGCCCATGGAGGGCGAGCTGAAGCAGGGTAGAGCATTGCCTCACCTGGGAAGTGCAAGGGTTCAGGGGATTTCCCTTTCCTAGCCAAGGGAAGCCATGATGGAACTGTACCTGGAAAAACGGGACACTTCCACCCAAATACTGCACTTTTCCCAAGGTCTTAGCAACTGGCAGACAAGGAGATTCTCTCCCATGCCTGGTTCAGTGGGTCCCCTGCCCACGAAGCTTTGCTCACTGCCAGCGCAGCAGTCTGAGATTGAACTGCAAGGTGGCAGCCTGGCTGGGGGAGGGGTGTCACCATTGCTGAGGTTTGAGTAGGTAAACAAAGCAGCTTGGAAGCTCGAACTGGGTGGAGCCCACCGCAGCCCATCAAGGCCTGTCTCCATAGACTCCACATCTGTGCACAGGGCATAGCTGAACAAGAGGCAGCAGACAACTTCTGCAGACATAAGCATCCCTTTCTGACAGCTCTGAAAAGAGCAGTGGTTCTCCTAGCACAGTGTTTGAGCTCTGAGAATGGACAGACTGCCTCCTCAAGTGGGTCCCTGTCTCCTGTTTAGCCTAACTGGGAGACACCTCTCAGTAGGGGCTGACAGATACCTCATATAGGCAGGTACCCCTCTGGGACAAAGATTCTAGAGGAAGGATCAGGCAGCAATATTTGGTGTTCTGCAATGTTTGCTGTTCTGCAGCCTCTACTGGTGATACCCAGGCAAACAGGGTCTGGAGTGGACCTCCAGCAAACTCCAACAGACCTGCAGCTGAGAGACCTGACTATTAGAAGGAAAACTAACAAACAGAAAGGAATACCATCAACATCAACAAAAAGGACATCTACATCAAAACCCCATCTGTAGGTCACCAACATCAAAGACAAAAGGTAGATAAAACCACAAAGATAGGGAGAAACCAGAGCAGAAAAGCTAAAAATTCTAAAAACCAGAGCACCTCTTATCCTCCAAAGGATCGCAGCTCCTCGCCAGCAACGGAACAAAGCTGGATGGAGAATGACTTTGACGAGTTGACAGAAGTAGGCTTCAGAAGGACGATAATAACAAACTTCTCTGAGCTAAAGGAGCATGTTCAAACCCATCGCAAGGAAGCTAAAAACCATGAAAAAATGTTAGATGAATGGCTAACTAGAATAAACAGTGTAAAGAAGACCTTAAATGACCTGATGGAGCTGAAAACTATGGCACGAGAACTTCGTGACACATGCACAAGCTTCAGTAGCTGATTCAGTCAAGTGGAAGAAAGGATATCAGTGATTGAAGATCAAATTAATGAAATAAAGGGAGAAGACAAGGTTAGAGAAAAAAGATTAGAAAGAAACGAACAAAACCTCCAAGAAATATGGGACTATATGAAAAGACTAAATCTATGTTTGATTGGTGTAACTGAAATTGATGGGGAGAATGGAACCAAGTTGGAAAAACTCTTCAGTATATTATCCAGGAGAACTTCCCCAACCTAGCAAGGCAAGCCAACATTCAAAATCAGGAAATACAGAGAACACCACAAAGATACTCCTCGAGAAGAGCAACCCCAAGACACATAATTGTCAGATTCACCAAGGTTGAAATGAAGGAAAAAAATGTTAAGGGCAACCAGAGAGAAAAGTCAGGTTACCCACAAAGGGAAGCCCATCAGACTAACAGTGGATCTGTCTGCAGAAACCCTACAAGCCAGAAGAGAGTGGGGGCCAATATTCAACATTCTTAAAGAAAAGAATTTTAAACCCAGAATTTCATATCCAGCCAAACTAAGCTTCATAAGTAAAGGAGAATTAAAATCCTTTACAGACAAGCAAATGCTGAGAGATTCTGTCACCACCAGGCCTGCCTTACAAGAACTCCTGAAGGAAGCACTGAACATGGAAAGAAACAACTGGCACCAGCCACTGCAAAAACATGCCAAATTGTAAAGAACATTGATGCTATGAAGCAACTGCATCAACTAACGGGCAAAATAACCAGCTAACATCATACTGGCAGGATCAAATTCACACATAACAATATTAACCTTAAATGGAAATGGGCTAAATGCCCCAATTAAAAGACACAGACTGGCAAATTGGATAAAGAGTCAAGACCCATTGGTGTGCTGTATTCAGGAGACCCATCTCACGTGCAAAGACACACATAGGCTCAAAATAAAGGGATGGAGGAAGATCTACCAAGCACATGGAAAGCAAAAAAAAAAAAAAAAAAAAAAAAAAAAACAGAAGTTGCAATCCTAGTCTCTGATAAAACAGACTTTAAACCAACAAAGATCAAAAGAGACAAAGAAGGCCATTACATAATCATAAAGGGATCAATTCAACAAGAAGAGCTAACTATCCTAAGTATATATGCACCAAATACAGGAGCACCCAGATTCATAAAGCAAGTCCTTAGAGACCTACAAAGAGACTTAGACTCCCACACAATAATAATGGGAGACTTCAACACCCCACTGTCAATATTAGATAGATCAATGAGACAGGTTAACAAGGATATCCAGGACTTGAACTCAGCTCTGCAACAAGTGGAACTAATAGACATCTATAGAACGCTCCACTCCAAATCAACAGAATACACATTCTTCTCAGCACCACATCGCACTTACTCTAAAATTGACCACATAACTGGAAATAAAGCACTCCTCAGTAAATGTAAAAGAATAGAAATCACAACAAACTGTCTCTCAGACCACAGTGCAATCAAATTAGAACTCAGGATTAAGAAACTGACTCAAAACCACACAACTACATGAAAACTGAACAACCTGCTCCTGAATGAATACTGGGTAAATAATGAAATGAAGGCAGAAATAAAGATGTTCTTTGAGACCAATGAGAACAAAGACACAAGGTACCAGAATCTCTGGGACACATTTAAAGCAGTGTGTAGAGGGAAATATATAGCACTAAATGCCCACAAGAGAAAGCAGGAAAGATCTAAAATTGACACCCTAACATCACAATTAAAAGAACTAGAGAAGCAAGAGCAAACACATTCAAAAACCAGCAGAAGGCAAGAAATAACTAAGATCAGAGCAGAATTGAAAGAGATAGAGACACAAAAAACCCTTCAAAAAAATCAACGAATCCAGGAACTGGTTTTTCAAAAAGATCAACAAAATTGATAGACTGCTAGCAAGACTAATAAAGAAGAAAAAAGACAAGAATCAAATAGATGCTATAAAAAATGATAAAGGGGATATCACCACTGATCCCACAGAAATACAAACTACCATCACAGAATACTATAAATGCCTCTATGCAAATAAACTAGAAAATCTAGAAGAAATGGAGAAATTTCTGGACACATACACCCTCCCAACACAAAACCAGGAAGAAGTTGAATCTCTGAATAGACCAATAGCAGGCTCTGAAATTGAGGCAATAATTAATAGCCTACCAACCAACAAAAAAAAAGCCCAGGACCAGATGAATTCACAGTCAAATTCTATCAGAGGTACAAAGAGGAGCTGCTACCATTCCTTCTAAAACTATTCCAATAAATAGAAAAAGAGGGAATTCTCCCTAACTCATTTTATGAGGCCAGCATCATCCTGACACCAAAGCCTGGCAAAGACATAACAAAAAAAAAGAGAATTTTAGACCAAAGTCCCTGATGAATATCAATGTGAAAATCCTCAATAAAATACTGGCAAACCGAATCCATCAGTGCATCAAAAAACTTATCCACCACAATCAAGTTGGCTTCATCTCTGGGAACAAGGCTCGCTCAACATATGCAAATCAATAAACGTAATCCATCACATAAACAGAACCAATGACAAAAACCACACTATTATCTCAATAGATGCAGAAAAGGCCTTCAACAAAATTCAACAGCCTTCATGCTAAAAACTCTCAATAAACTAGGTATTGATGGAACTTATCTCAAAATAATAAAAGTGATTTTATGACAAACCCACACCCAATATCATACTCAATGGGCAAAAACTGGAGGCATTCCCTTTGAAAATTGGCACAAGACAAGGATGCCCTCTCTCACCACTGCTATTCAAATAGTGTTGGAAGTTCTGGCCAGGGCAATCAGGCAAGAGAAAGAAATAAAGGGTATTCAATTAGGAAATGAGGAAGTCAAATTGTCCCTGTTTGCAGATGACCTGATTGTATATTTAGAAAACCCTGTCGTCTCAGCCTGAAATCTCCTTAAGCTGATAAACAACTTCAGCAAAGTCTTAGGATACAAAATTAATGTGCAAAAATCACAAGCATTCCTATACACTAATAACAGACAGCCAAATCATGAGTGAACTCCCATTCACAACTGGTTCAAAGAAAATAAAATACCTAGGAATCCAGCTTACAAGGGATGTGAAGGTCCTCTTCAAAGAAAACTACAAACCACTGCTCAACAAAATAAAACAGGACACAAACAAATGGAATAACACTCCAAGCTCATGGATAGGAAGAATCAATATCGTGAAAATGGCCATACTGCCCAAGGTAATTTATAGATTCAATGCTATCCCCATTGAGCTACCAATGACTTTCTTCACAGAATTGGAAAAAAATACTTTAAAATTCATATGGAACCAAAAAAGAGCCTGCATTGCCAAAACAATCCTAAGCATAAAGAACAAAACTGGAGGCATCACGCTACCTGACTTCAAACTATACCACTAAGCTACAGTAACCAAAACAGCATGGTACTGGTACCAAAACAGATATATAGACCAATGGAACAGAACAGAGGTCTCAGAAATAACACCACACATCTACAACCAAATCTGACAAAAACAATAAATGGGGAAAGGATTCTCTATTTAATAAATGATACTGGGGAAAGTGGCTAGCCATATGTAGAAAGCTGAAACTGGATCCCTTTCTTATACCTTATACAAAAATTAATTCAAGATGGATTAAAGACTTAAATGTTAGACCTAAAACCATAAAAATCCTAGAAGAAAATCTGGGCAATACCACTCAGGATATAGGCATGAGCAAGGACTTCATGACTAAAACACCAAAGGCAATGGCAACAAAAGCCAAAATTGACAAATGGGATCTAATTAAACCAAAGAGCTTCTGCACGGCAAAAGAAACCACCATCAGAATGAACAGGCAACCTGCAGAATGGGAGAAAACTTTTGTAATCTACCCATCTGAAGAAGTGCTAATATCCAGAATCTACAAAGAACTCAAACAAGTTTACAAGAAAAAAACAAACAATACCATCAAAAAGTGGGCAAAGGATATGAACAGACACTTCTCAAAAGAAGACATCTATGTAGCCAATGGACACATGAAAAAATGCTCATCATCACTGGCCATCAGAGAAATGCAAATCAAAACCACAATGAGATATCATCTCATGCCAGTTAGAATGACAATCATTAAAAAGTCGGGAAACAACAGATGCTGGAGAGGATGTAGAGAAATAGAAACACTTTTGTACTGTTGGTGGGAGTGTAAAGTAGTTCAACCATTCTGGAAGACAGTGTGGCGACTCCTCAAGGATCTAGAACTAGAAATACCATTTGACCCAGCAATACCATTACTGGGTATATACCCAAAGGATTATAAATCATGCTACTATAAAGACACATCCATACATATGTTTATTGCGGTACTATTCACAATAGTAAAGACTTGGAACCAACCCAAATGTCCATCAGTGATAGACTGGATTAAGAAAATGTGGCACATATACACCATGGAATACTATGCAGCCATAAAAAAGGATGAGTTCATGTCCTTTGCAGGGACATGCATGAAGCTGGAAACCATCATTCTCAGCAAACTATCACAAGGACAGAAAACCAAACACCGCATGTTCTCACTCATAGGTGGGAACTGAACAATGAGAACACTTGGACACAGGATGGGGAACATCACACAACAGGACCTGTGGTAGGGTTGGGGGCTGGGGGAGGGATAGCATTAGGAGAAGTTCCTAATGTAAATGACGAGTTGTTGGGTGCAGCAAACCAACACAGCACATGTATACCTATGTATCAAACCTGCACGCTGTACCCTGCAACTTAAAGTATAATTTTTTAAAAAAAGAAAAAAAAGTATCAAATTTATTTAAGCAAACCAATCTAGCCAGAGAAAACCAAAATATGTCTGCATTTCCCTCAAGAATTCATATGGAAGATTTCTGCAAAATCATAACAAAGAAACTGATTGCATTAAAGCTTCTAAATCTCATAAAGAATCATGTATTGGAAAATGTGTAGCATCATATAATCTGTCAGTAGGCATATGCTACTGCCGTTATTAACAAGTACACAAAATAATTTATTAAGCATCTTCTATGTGTCAAATATTATATGAAGTACTTTACATGGTTTGTTAATCTTTGCAATCACCTTATGAAGCGAGTATTATTAAGCGCATTTTTTAGAAGAGTAAACTGAGCCTTAGAGAGGTTAAGAGACTTGTCTAAGTTCCCACAGCGTAGGTAGTACACCATGTATTTTGTTTGTTTTTTTGAGATGGAGTTTCACTCTTGTTGCCCAGGCTGGAGTGCAATGGCACGATCTTGGCTCACTGCAACCTTCACCTCCAGGGTTCAAGCGATTCTCCTGCCTCAGCCCCTCAAGTAGCTGGAATTATAGGCACCTGCCACCATGGCCAGCTAATTTTTGTATTTTTAGTAGAGACGGGGTTTCATCATGTTTGTCAGACTGGTCTCGAACTCCTGTCCTCAGGTGATCCACCTGGCTCGGCCTCCCAAAGTGCTGGGATTATAGGCATGAGGCACTGTGCCTGGCCTAGACCATGTTTTTAACCTCAGGTGAGTCCCTACAGCTCTCCTGAGCCAGGCTGCCTCCCAGCAGAAACTGGGCTTGGCCCATAGGAAGGCTTCCTGGAGTCAGTTGTTTATGAAACACCCAGTCTTCTAAGATGGGAATGACATTGTCCTCACCGCCTTTACTAGAGATAAGCAGTGACCAATGTTCACATACTAAAAATACAAAAAATCAACCATACAAAATAGAATTTTTAGAATAGAAAGGGGCCTTTGAGATCCGCCTAACATCTTCATTGAACCAATAAACTGGTGAGCATTTCTTCTATTTTACTGAGAGATATCTTTCAGGACTTACGTTTTAGATTTACCTATGTAAGCACTTTGCATCTCAGCCTATACCAAGGGAAGAAAACTCTTGGCCCAGAGAGAGGGAGTTGCAGACTGGTATGTACTGGATGGTTGTTTTGGTAAATTTTTTCAACTAAGAACACATTCCACTCCCACGCCACCCTGTGCTGCCACCACCAGAGAAACAATGATAGTTTCCATCTCCTGCTGCCCCTCAGGTGGTTCCCAGGGACATGAAACAAGGAGGAAGGGAGAGGTTCTTTCTTTTTCCAAGGTCATATGCACATTCTATCAGCTAAGAGCCCAGGAACAGAAAAGGGAGAGGTCGCTGTTGTTTCTAGCAAAGAAAAGGGTAGTATTCCCTCTGATTTCTACGCATAAGGCATAGCTTTCTCCCAAATGACAGATAATTGAATATTTTCCCTTCTCAATTTTAAAAGGTAATTCAAGATACAATTGCTCTTTCTGAAAAATTTGCTCTCTTAGGCAGACTGCCATTATCAACAGTAGTAGGTAAATATTCACTGTAAAGTAACTGTGTTTTTTCCCTCAAGCCAACATATGAAGTTAATTTATGATATTAATGACCACAGTAAATACATGAATATCATTTACTATATTTTTTTAGAGAAAGAAAAATTAGTTTTTTGTCATAAAGTGTGTTTTTTTTTTTTTTTTTTTTTTAGAGCTTGAGAAAGCACTCTGTTTTTTTCCTTTTCAGCTTTTATTTTAGACTCAGGGTACACGGGCAGGTTTGCTACCTGGGTATATTGCATGATGCTGAGGTTTGGGGTATAAATGACCCCCTCACTGAGGTACTGAGCATAGTAACCAACATTTAGTTTTTCAACTCTTGTTCCTCTCCCTCCCTTCCCTCTCTAGTCATCCCCAGTGTCTACCGTTCCCATCTTTATGTCCATGAGCACCCAATGTTTAGCTCCCACTTATAAGTGAGAACATGCAGTATTTGGTTTTCTGTTCTTGTACTAATTCACTTAAGATAATGGCCTCCAGCTTCATCCATGTTGCTGCATGGATGAACGTGACTTTGTTCTTTTTTATGGTTGTGTAGTATTATATGGTGTATATGTACCACATTTTCTTTATCCAACCCACTGCTTTTGGGCACCCTAGGTTGATTCCATGTCTTTGCTATTGTGAATAGTGCTGTGATGAACATATACACATGCATGTGTCTTTTTGGTAGAACAATTTGTTTTCTTTTGGGTATATATCCAGTAATGGGATTGCTCATTCAAATGGTAGTTTGCTTTAAGTTCTTTGAGAAATCTCCAAGCTGCTTTCCACAATGGCTGAACTAATTTACATTCCCACCAACAGAGTATAAGCATTCCCTTTGCTCCACAGCCTCACCAACACCTGTTGTTTTTTCACTTTTTAATAATAACCATTCTGACTGGTGTGAGAATGGTATCTCATTGTGGTTTTGATTTGCATTTCTCTGATGATTAGTCATGATGAGCATTTTTCATGTTTCTTGGCTACTTATATGTCTTCTTTTGAGAAGTGCCTGTTCATGTCCTTTGCTTACTTTTTAATGGGGCTGTTTTTTGCTTGTTCAATTGTTTCAGTTCCTTGTAGATTCTGGATATTAGACCTTTGTTGGATGCACAATTTGCAAATATTTTCTCCCATTCTGTAGGCTGTCTATTTACTCTGTTGATAGTTTCATTTGCTGTGCAGAAGCTCTTTAGTTTAATTAGGTCCCATCTGTCAATTTTTGTTTTTGTTGCAATTGCTTTTTAGGACTTAGTCATAAATTCTTTCTCAACATTGATGTCCAGAATGGTGTTTCTGAAGTTTTCTTCTAGGATTTTTAGTTTGAGGTATTACATTTAAATCACAGTGTAATTTGTTAGTGTAACTTAACTACTGTATTCTTGATTCACCTGGGCCTTAGGTATCATAATAAGCAAGTCCATGAAAGAATATGCTTTGAATTGCTAATTAGATCATTAGCAATCTATTTTCAAAATAAGAAGCCCCAACTGTATTACTCTAAGGCCACAGATGGCCTATTTTTGTCATCAAACCTCAAAGTATATTTTCCCATGGAATGTTAAATATTTTCTTTACAAATGACCAGGCTTTTAGAAATTTCCTTTGTAACTCTGTAGTAATATGTCAATATATACAAGTGTCTGAAAGTCCCTTTGATGTTCAAAAACTGTCATATCACCTATCCTTGGAATCTGAAAGTAAGGTTACATAGGGAACCACCAGTGTTCTAAGTCCGTTCCTTACTCTCCAGCCTCCAAAATGATTAAATTCTAAGTTTTGTTTATTCAGGTGCCTCAAGCCTGAGTCTCAGCTTAATCACTTTCTCCCAGAAGCTTTTCCTGACTCCAACAAAGGTTAGCTACCTCCTCATATGCCCTCACAGCTTGTGCTTTAAGGTAAGTATGGCTTTAACTGTAATCTCTGATAGAATGTAAATGCTAAGATTCAGGATTAGTTCAGTCTTGTTTACCACTAGAATCCCCAGGTTCTAGCATAGTGCTAGGAATTCAATACATACTAGAACGACTTGCTCATTCTACCTGACCCCTTTCGCAGCATTTGTTATTCTAGAAGACTTTCTACTTCTCCTTCCTGAAAGCTCCCCTCTCTCACTGTGGCACACTCTCCTCTTGTGCGACTCCCACCATTTTCACTGGTCTTCCAGTGGCTTCTTTCCTTCCGCCTTACCTTTATACTCAACCTCTACATTCCATCCTAGTCTATCTTCTCTGGGCCAAACATGGCAGGCACTTAATATGGGTGGAATGAAGGAATAAAATAATGTCATGCTTCAGACTCTCCTTGAGAAATGCTACTCATCTCAATGATTATGTTAAACTGATAAGGTCTAAATATTCCCAAAACTACACTTCTCATCTGGACAACAAACCTGTATCTCTAACAGCCCCCTTATGTCAATATGTTCATAACTAAATTTAGGATGTCCAATTAAACATAGCAGATTAATCATACAGA
Source organism: Rhinopithecus roxellana (assembly GCF_007565055.1). Lineage (NCBI taxonomy): Eukaryota > Metazoa > Chordata > Mammalia > Primates > Cercopithecidae > Rhinopithecus > Rhinopithecus roxellana. The sequence continues at coordinate 27,601,251 of NC_044563.1, forward strand.
ATTATCTCCTTTCCCACTCCAATCTCTGCTAAGATGATGGCAAAGAAATTTCTTTTAAGAAAAAAAGTACAAATCCACAAGGGCAAACAGAAGAGAATACAATAGTTAACCACGGATTCCTATAAGTTTTGGGATGGTGCAAAGAGGATAGAGGTGAAACAACTGACTTTGGAGAGTACTAGAGTTAGGAGAGTATGGATGTAGTTTTTTTCCTCATCTTTAAGGACATTAATGATAGTTGCAATTTTTTTTTCCTTCTTTCTTAATTGGCTCTGTTTCTTCTGAGTGACTTTTTGTTCTTTTTCTCCTTTACTGTTTAAAGGTTTCTAAATGCTGAAATAAATACAACAACAACAACAACAAAAACTCAGCCTGTAGAATCCTGGAAGGGCTCAGCATAGGGGAGCACTAGACACTAAGGAGAATGAAGCTTATACACTAACTAGCTAGACTGAAAACATAGGAAGTGACAGTTTACCAAGAAATGAACTATGATATACAGAACTACATTCCCAGCTCCAACTCAGGAATGCTGGAAGCTAGGCTTATATCTCTCCGGAAGATTAGAAGATCCTTCTCTGAGAAAATGAACAGCCTAAGGGGTAAAGACTTCCAGGTATTTGGAAGTCTACCCACAACAGTAAAAAAATCCACCATCAACAAGCCCTACCTATGCCCACATAGCTTCTATTCAGCCTTTTAATGCCCTATTCTTAAATAGGAACAGACAGGAATTCATATTACGAATACAAATGTCAGACAAAGATTAACAAATGTTTGAGGAAAGCCTCTAATAAAATCTCAGAAAAAGAAAACATGAAGAAAAAAAAGGCATCTGGAAGAAACAGAGCCAATTAAGAAAAAAAATTGCAACTAATGTCCTTAGAGATGAGAAAAGATATTGCACCCATAAAGTAAGTATAGGAGGCTATGAAAAAGGAATAAACAGAAAAGAATGTTTGGAATTTAAAATAAGGTAGCCATAAAAAATTATTCAAGAATTAGAAAATAACATGAAGGACATCTCATAGAAAGTGGTCCCCCTCACCAGGGTAGGGGGAAAAAAAGTAAGACAGGAGAAAAATATTTCCTTTTAAATTATTAGAGAATTAATTCAGGAAGACTAGTAATCGCCTAACAGGATTCTAGAAAAAAGGGACCACAGAATATTATGAGAGGAAATTATCAAAGAAATAATACAATAAGACATTCCCTTGGGAACAAGACTGTGAGGCAGTGAGAAATAAAGCAAAATGCTCCTGTTTTCCATCAAACAACATTTGGTACTATTTGAATTTTAAACTATGTGCATATATTACTTTGATAAACAATTTGAAAGGGAAAAAAAAATCCTCAGATTCTTACCCCCAAAGCTGTCATTCCTTTCTGTATTCCCTTTCTCTGCTAATATTATCACCCGTTAGCTCCAAAACAGCCCTTTACGTTCTACTTTTTTTTTTTTTTTTTGAGACAAGGTCTCGCTCTTCACCCAGACTGGAGTGCAGTGGCATGATCACAGTTCACTGGAGCTTTGACTTCCTGAGCTCAAACAATCCCCCCACCTCAGCCTCTTGAGTAGCTGAAACTATAGGCACAAGCCACCATGCCAAGCTAATTTTTAAATTTTTTGTAGAGATGGGGTATCCCTATGTTGTCCAGGCTGGTCTTAAACTCCTGGGCTCAAGTGATCCTCCCACCTCAGCCTCCCAAAGTGCTGGGATTATAGGCATAAGCAACCACACCTGGCGTAAGTTCTACTTCTGATGGATCTTTCACACATTTCTTCTCTTCAACCCTACTACCCTCATTGGATCCTCAATCACCTCTTCCTGGAATGTTCCATAATGTCATTACCGGTAGCTCTGTCTTTGGTCTCTGTCCCTCAAAACCATCTTGCTATGGCCATGCTTTTAAAAGTTTTTCATGTCTGCAATGGACTCCTGAGAACAGTTTTTTATCCCTTTGTAGCCTCCAACCTCCAGGGGCTTGTAGTTGGTATGTAGGAAGGCGTCTTCCCTACCCATCCTGTTCCCCACCGGCACCTCCAAACCACTTCATCTCCTTCCTCCTTCAAAACCTTCCACTCTTCTGAAGATTTTTCCATCTGACCATATTAGCCAATATTGCTCCTTTTGACTATCATCTGGCTAGCCAGTTACTCTGGTTTGCTGAAATTCTAGCACCCAGCTTGCCATCTTCCTCTACCACAACTTCGATCACAACCTTGGCTATTTCAATATTCACATTAAAAAGTTACTTCCATACTTTTTGTTTTTTAGAGCAGGATCTCACTGTGTTGCCAGGGTGGAGTGCAGTGGCTATTCATAGGTGCAATCACAGTGCACAGCAACTCCAGCTCCTGGCCTCAAGTGATCCTCCTGACTCAGCCTCCTGAGTAGCTGGGACTGTAAGTGCTGGCCACTGCACCTGGCTCTGGCCTCTAACATTCTTAATTTCTTCAACTTCGTTGTTATGTTCCATCTGGGCCACTCACGGCCATGGTCATACTCTGGTTCTTGTCATCAATATCCTGACCAAAAGCCCCTATCTCTCTAGCTTCCCTCAAGCACCCCCTACGCAACCTCAAAACAGCACAGGAAATCTACGGAGGACCCCTTCCTCACCACCTGTGTTAAGTAATATGTTTCAGTACTATAATCACTCCCTTGAGAACACTTCAACTGCTTTGTTCCTTTTTCCCTCCATCCTACTTGTCCAACCCCAATTATAAGTGAATCTGAGTCTACATCTAATTAGCCAAATTTTTCTCCAGAAATAAAGAGAAACATGACAGAACTTCACTAATTGGTCTTTATGGCCAAAAATATCAAATGGCAAACAACATTGCCCATCAGTCTCAGTAATCTCTCTGGCAAATTTTTCTTTCTCCAAAATGCTTACTTTTCTATTACCTTTTCCTTTTCCTCAAACTTGGAACATCCTATTCTATCCCTCTGCTGATGATCTTGCCTTCCCTTCACACCTCACTGAGAAACAAGAAGTGATTTGACAAGAACTGTCTGTCTTGTCTTCCTGCCACCAAAACTATCACTCCAGCCACATCAGAACCTGTATGTACAATTTGTTCTCCCTGTGAATAGAAATTTCCTTGCTTCTATATAAACCAGCATTTTTGCTATTTAAGAACTGCATTCCTAAAATCACCCCTAATCTCTCCTAAATCTTCAGGTCCCCTCTTTCAATTGGATCATTACCAGCCTCAGAGAAGCATATTCAGTTATCAACCAGCTTAAGCAAAACAAACAGAAAATGTCCTTGACCCTTATGTTCTCTTTCAGCTCCTATCCCACCCTTTTTTTTTTTTTTTAGACAGAGTTTTGCTCTGTCGCTTGGGCTGGAGTGCAGTGGTGTGATCTCAGCTCACTGCAACCTCCACCTCCCGGGGTCGAGCAATTCTCCTGCCTCAACCTCCCAAGTAGCTGGGATTACAGGTTCCTGGCACCACGCCCAGCTAATTTTTGTATTTTTAGTAGAGATGGGGTTTCGCCATGTTGGCCAGGTTGGTCTCAAACTCCTGACCTCAGATGATTCTCTCATCTTGGCCTCCCAAAGTGCTGGGATTACAGGCATGAGCCACTGCGTCTGGCCCCATCCCACTTTTCTTCTCTTCTTCACTATAAAACGTTTCCAGAATGTCTTTAGGTATGGGCTCGTTCTCACCTTCCATTCTCTCCAGCCTATTTGATTGTAGTTTTATACCTGTTTTTCTTATCATATATATTATATAGGAGAGAAAACACAGTTATTAAGTTTGAGCTTTGACCTCATGGGTTCTAATCCATGTTCTGTGATTTACTAGGTATAAAAGCAATGTAACTTCTTTGTGCCTCAGTTTCCCCAATTATAAAATGAGGATAATAAAAGTAACTATCTCATAGGGCTGTTGTGAGGATTAAAATAGCACATATAAAAGCACAAGAATACCAGTCATATAGAAATTGTTCAAGACATGCTTGCCATTGTAGTCAACAATGACCCTCCTTCATCTTATGAAATCCAACAATGAAGGCTCCTCTCTCTCAAGCAGCACTGGACAGAGTCCACACCTCACTTCTACTCATGGATTCTGTGACATCCTACTCTATTGGGTTTCCTTCTACTTCACTGGCTGCATATTTTCAGGATCCTTGCTGGCTGCTTAATCTGTAAATATTGGAATACTCAGCCTTCCCTTTTTACTATCTAAACTCTTCCGAGGTAACCTGATCAAGTCCCGCTCTTTTAAATACCATGTATGTGCTGATGTTGCTCAAATTTGTATCTCCTATCCTGGCTCTCCTCAGAGCATCATATATTTAACCATCTCTACCAGGTTATTAAGTTGGTATCGTAAACCTAACAAATCTAGGAAAGAATTCTTAAAGACTTTCCTCTCCCCATCTCGGCCCATACATCTGCTCTTCTCAATCTTCTTATTTCTGGTATAGTATCATCATTCACTTAGTATTCAGGCCAAAACACTAGTCATATCTAATTTTTCCTCCTTCTCTCAATCTGACATCCAAATGTTAGTGGTCCTGTTTGTTCCACCTCCAAAATAAATCCCACATTTATCTCTACTTCTTACCATGTCACTGCTGTCATTTTAATCCAAGCTATCATGACTTCTCTGCTGGATACTGCAAAGTCGTCCTAATGGGTCTCATTGCTGCCGTTCTTTGCCCCCAACAGGCCAGCTTCCTCAGAGCAGCCATAGTAATCTCAAAGGATAAACCAGATTTTATCAATTGCCTGCTTAAAATCTTCCAGACACTTCCTATTACGATTAGACTAAAATTCCAACTAGTGAACTCAGTATACATATGAATGATTAATGACTGAATGACTGTAAAGACTTACTAGGATTATAGTTATAGCTGAAAGTTAATCTACTCTGTAGAATTGGTTTGTAAGATATAACAACTGTATCTAAAACCCTCACAAATTCAGGAATATGTATGCCATATGTTTCTTATAAACAAGATTATTGCTACCCAGGCAAACTCTGTGTTCTCTCTATATAGGTGAATTTGCTCAAGTAGAATGATCATCTGGAAGTTTCACTGTATCTGACAGGTTCTGAGAAGTATGCTCATGCCTCTAAATCTCAGCAACATTTAGGCCCACTGAATCCTACTGATTCCCAGTAAACTGTTCTCTGCTTAGAAGTAAATTTTCCTAGACTTCTGATGACATGAATACCCTTCAAAGAGTGTGTTGCTGTTTTCTTGCATTGACCAACACCACCGCAGATCACCAGAAACTTGGCAGATGACTCATCTGACAGAAACATGGAATATATTCTAAATAGAAGTCACTTTTAAATGAACTGGTTGAGTCTTATACTGCCACAATAAATTTTCATGTCTTGATCATCCTCTAAAAAAGATAAAAGACTTTTAAATTTAATAAAAAATGCTAGGCATTGTTTTGGTAATAATTTGAACCATTATTCTTAAAATATATTTATTAATAAGATCTGTGATTTCTACCTCAGTAAAATATAACTTAACATTTAACATTTTTAATATTAAAAAATAATGCAATAATCCTAATTTTGAAACTAGCAACCTAATTATAATTAATATTTATGTATTTTTACAGTGTGGCAAAATATTATCAGTCTCTCAAGATTACTACACATTAATCTAAGATCAGAGTACAAAACAATGGTTTTGTCTTTTGTTTTTTTCCTTTTTGTGGAGAATGGGGTCTCACTATATGGCTCAGGAAGGTCTTGAATTCCCGGGCTCAAGCTATGCTCCCGCCTCTGCCTCCCTAAGAGTTGAGAGTACAGGCATGAACTACCGCGCCCAGCCGGTGTATAAAAACAATGTTTTAAAATTTTCCTTTAGAGGCTGGCACGGTGGCTCACGCCTGTAATCCCAGCACTTTGGGAGGCCAAGGTGGGCGGATCACAAGATCAAGAGATCAAGACCATCCTGGCCAAGGCAGTGAAAGCCTGTCTCTATTAAAAATACAAAAATTGGCTGGGTGTGGTGGCGTGGGCCTGTAGTCCCAGTTACTTAAAAGGCTGGGGCAGGAGAATCACTTGAACCTGAGAGGCAGACATTGCGGTGAGCCGAGATCACGCCACTGCACTCCAGCCTGTGCAACAGAGCAAGACTCCATCAAAAAAAAAACAAAAAAAAAAAATTTCCTTTGGAAATCCCAACCCTGATTTATTTGTAACAAAACATGCCTTCAGTTAGTTAATTTAAAAATATCCCAGGCTGGGCAACATAGGAAGATCCTATCTCTGCCAAAAAAAGAAAAAAAGAAAAGAAAAATTGCTGTACATGGTGGCATGCTCCTGTGATTTCAGCTACTCAGGAGGCTGAGGTAAGAGGATCATTTGAGCCCATGAGTTCAAGGTTACAGTAAGCCACTATCACCCCGGGCAAAAGAGCCAGAGGGAGACCCTGTCTCAAAATAAATAATTAAATATAATATAAATAAAATTAAAATATCTACACAGGGAAAAATATGCCAAAACCCATCAGCAAAGACTGTTTTTGATTACTCGAGGGTGCTAACCCACTTAAATTCTAACCCGCCATCCCTTAAACTTATTTTTCTATTTCCTTTTTTTTTGCTTTAAATTCTTCTAAGGCTTACTCAAGCATGCAGTTTAGAGGTGCTTGTTTTGAACAAATTAATCTTACGTTCATAAATGTAAACTAGTAACAGAGTATAAAACAATACAAGAAAAAATGTTAATTTTATTAGTATTACAATATACTTTTAATACAAGCTAAATACAAACACAATTCTTACATATTCAGCCACTTATTCTGCAAAACAACATGACAAGATCAACCTTGAAAAGTTTATAAAAACCAAAATCCAGAAAATATCTTCCCCAACTCTAAGGACTCCATATACAAGTGCAAAAATTGCTATTCGTCAATAATCACATTAAGTGTTGAGTTATTGACTGAGCAGTAAAAAACAATTTCTGACTTTTAAATTAAATAGCTCCAGATAAAAGCATATTATTTTCCACATATGCTATCTTTGTATTCTGCACAGAGTTCCAAGGCAAAGATTGCTTCTGGCTTTATGAATTACCAGAGATGATGATTTGTGTGGCTGACTTATCACAGGTCTTTTACTCTTCCTTCCTGAGAGATCCTTAGCTTCTTTGGGAGGTGGCATATGAATTGGTTTCCATGGAATTGGATTATAAAAGGCTGGTTCTGGATAGGAATTTCCACTGTAAAAACCTAAAGTTATTGAAAAATCAGATCAAAACAAGGAAAAACTTCTTGACATCAAAGAAGCCACTTAAAACTTCTAGAAAAATGTTAAAATGTCAAGTGGACAAATTATCACTAATAAGCCAATGTGATTTATTTAAAACTTAAACTCCTTGATATTTTCAAAGAAGTAACACTTTCCAAATACAGTAAATATTACAGTTAAAATTAAGACATAAATAATTCTAAGAATCCAAATAACATTAGTGTTAAAACCTATGTAAATGCAAACTCCTATAAAATTTTTACTAAGAAATTAATTTTATAATCCTTAAATTGAACAAAACTTTCATTTTCTTAACTCAGTCTGGGAAACTACTGATTGTGTACTAGCTTCCTCTTGTCAGATACTGAATTTTACAGAAAAACATTTATTTTTCATATGAAGTTATAGTAAATCAAGATTCTTGTTTAGAATCACAGAAATTCCGAATCAGTGTCAATAAGATTTCACAGTATCACTGTAATTATGTTATGAGTTATGGAGCATTCTTTTGCTAATGTATATGAAATGTTTAAAGTATTGTGATGTCTGACATCTAATAAGCACATTTGAAGGAAGAACATTTTACAAATCATCTCCACATCCTTCAGTCACTACTGGCACAAAAATTCCTTTATTTTATAATTTATAAAAATGATATCAGCATAAAGAATAAAGAAACGTAAGTATAACATTTGCAGACAAATATGCTGCTTGTTAGAATTAAACTCATTAAAAATGCCAAAAATTAATAAAACAACCCATTATTTTAGTAATTAACTTCTAGTCAACATGTTTAGTATTCCCACCTAAACTTTTAACTTTACTACTCAATTACTGGGTTAAAGCCACTGCTTATTACTCTTTTTTCAAGCAAGAAACAAAAAGGAGCAGGTCATGCTCAATAGCTAAAACAGATGACCTTCGTGACATATGAGAGAGGCCTAATCCTGACAGCAGGAATGTGTCTTTCAGACACTGGCAACCCACTTTGCATAGATATGTCAACACTCACTTCACCAAGATGGTCAAAACAAAGTCTGGAATATGTTCTATTGTGTGAACAAAACAGAATGGGAGTATTTTAATAATAAATCACTTAAACAAGTGAAGGCAGCTGTCAGCAAGGTATGAGCTTCCAACATGAAGCACAAAGAAAAACATGCACTGCCCTTTATAATCAGACCAAGACTAAAGGCCAATCGGTTTTGTGTCTGGTTCATGTGCTGTCTAGTATTCTACCTAACACAAAGAATGTGCCAAGGACATGGGAAGCTCTGCCTTAGAAAGGGTTAAAAAGAGAGGAGGCAAAACGACCCCTTAAAATATATCCTGATTAAGGCTTTATCATCGAAAAAATATAAGAGAACATTATTTATTTCTTAATGTTAGGAATCATTACTTTAAAGCAGAAGTTTGCAGTTTTGTAACTATTGCTTCTAAGAAATACAAATGTGGAGAATGACAGTACGTTTGTAGCATCTCCATAGGAACATGGTATATTTATAATATAATCTTCCAGAAAATAGTAATTTGAAAGAAAAATAATTTTTACACATTTCTATTTCTGTCAAAAGGAGTATAATATTTGCTTCTGCAAACCATATTTATGTAAGCCACACAACATAAAAACCAACCTGTAAGTTTTCCATTGGCATAACCATAGCTCTTTGCAGCTGGACGAGGTTTATGTTTCGCATTTTCTAACCATTCCTGAAACTTTTTTTCTGCTATTTCCTTTTTCTCCTGTAATTCAGCTTGCTGTTGTTTTTCTTTTTCCTTAAAATGACAAGACCAAAATATTTCCAGGGATATTCTGTAACTATACATTCCATTGAAATTCTACTGATTTTTTTTTTTTCTCCAGTAGCTTCCTACCTCCAATGGCTTACTGGCCATAATACTGAATCATATTTTTATAATATGAGTAGAATATTGAACATGATCAGGGATATACATTAAGGTGTCCAGCTCTGAAAAACAATAAGACATCAAACCCACAAAGAAAAAACTATTTGCTGTTTTCAAAGAATAGTAATTTATAAAATGGTAGTAAGACTTCCCATAAAGTGCATTGAAAAATATTTAAAAGGAATAACAGCAACAAGTTTTAAACCTGACTAAAAAAATATCAACAGACTTACTATTTCTCAACTTAAGAAAACTACAAATGCATATTCATTTTTGAAACTTAAACATAGCACAGCATAACAGGATATACTGGGATAGCTTCATGCATTTCTTTTATGCTAACCTAGTGCCAATTTTCTATTAGATACTTTTTCTAAGATGTAGTTGACACACATGAACACCAAAGTTATGTATTCTAACTGGACACTTTAATAAAAATACCTTTTCTTTCTTCTTCCTCTCACATTCTTCAGCATTTTTTTTCTTTAACCATTCTTGATATTTTTCTTTTGCTTTTTCTTGCAAGTATTCTTTCTCCAGTTCCTTTGCTGTTTTTTCCTCCATTTCTTTACTAATTTTTTGTTCTCTTTCTTTTCTTTTCTTAAATAAAAATAGATAAATGTTAATTGTAATACCAGTAATGATCCTCATCTAAGGAAAGACTGTTGCATCCAGCAATTTTCTAAACTAAAATAGACATGGTATCATGACAGCTGGCACAACATGGTTTATAAAAATATATAACATACCTGCAATTAACAGTTCAATGTCAGTCTCCCTGCTGGGCTATCAGTTTCATGAGGTCAGTGACAAAGATCTTGCTCACCAATGTCCACTCAGAGCCTGGGGCAGTACTGAGTGAACAGCAGGTGTTTGATATGGTTTGGCTGTGTCTCCACCCAAATATCATCTTTGAGGGACCTGGTGGGAGGTAACTGAATCATAGGGGCAATTCTTTCCCATTCTGTTCTCACGATGGTGAATAAGTCTCATAAGATCTGATGGTTTTAAAAAAAGGAGTTCCCCGCACAAGCTCTCTCTCTTTGCCTGCTGCCATCCATGTAAGACATGACTTGCTCCTCCTTGCCTTCTGCCATGATTATGAGGCTTCCCCAGCCACACGGAACTGTAAGTCCAATTAAACCTCTTTCTTTTGTAAATTTCCCAGTCTCAGGTATGTCTTTATCAGCAGCATGAAAACAGACTAATACAGTGTTCAATCAAAATTTGTTGAATAAATAACAGTGAATAAAAATTACAATCTGTTAGACTGTCTGAATCTTAGTATTTTTTAATGGATATTTACTCTCATTCTAAAACAGGGCTATATATATACACACAATTTATATATATATATATAAAAATCAAAATATATATAAATACACACACACACACATATTTCCAGGAAAGTTTGTCAGTATTAATATTTGCATAAATCTTTGCCATCAGTGAATTAAGAGAGGAGAAATGAATAATGCTCATTAAACACTGTATGTAAGGGCACATCCAGACAAATCTCTGGCTATATAATCCTTCCATAGACCAGAGGGTGGCAAACTAAGGACTGCCAGTCACATCTGGTCCACCATCCACCTGTATTTGTAAATGAAGTTTTATAGGAATGTGGCCACACTCATTTGTTTACATATTTATTGTTTACAGCTGCTTTTGCACTATCATAGCAAAGCTGAATGGCTGCAACAGAGATTGCATGACCCCAAAAGTTTAAAATATTCATTAACTGGCTCTTTATAGAAAAAAAAAATATTGATCCTTGACACAGATTATAACTCAATATTTTTTCCTCCTTATTTAAAAGATAATCTACCAACACAGCTAAATTCTAAATAGCCAATGACATAGCTAGTCTTCTTTATCAAAGGTTTGGAAACAAATCTGCAAGGCATAAAAAGTATATGCAAAATAAATGCCATACATATCACCCAGGCAAATAATTATGAACCAAGAAAAGAAATTTTTCCCTTGAAAGCAGCGAATAGAATACATTAATATAAGCAACTCAATTAAGACTCAACCGACAAACATCAGTTATAGACAAGGTATGTCTAAGGCTGTGCAGGAAAAGACAAGTCTTAAAAATCAAAGCTCAGGACGGGCGCGGTGGCTCATGCCTGTAATCCCAGCACTTTGGGAGGGCAAGGCAGGTGGATCACCTGAGGTCAGGAGTTCGAGCCCAGGCTGGCTAACATGGTGAAACCCCACCTCTACTAAAAATACAAAAAATTAGCTCGGCGTGGTGGCACACGCCTATAATCTCAGCTACTTGGGAGGCTGAGACAGGAGAATTGCTTGAACCCAGGAGGCGGAGGTTGCACTTAGCCGAGACCGTGCCATTGAACTCCAGCCTGGGAGACAGAGCATGACTCCATCTCAAAAAAAAAAAAAAAAAACCTCAAGTAATTCCCCCAAGTTGTATCAAAGCTGCTGTATTTCCTTCTTGCTGGGCAGCCAATAGCTGTGAAACGGAATCTTTTCATGCTGAGAACTCAATAGCCATTGGAACAATACTGGATTTTAACTACCTCAAACTGTCAGAAGATCTACAAATTGAAAAGGACCTTGGAGCATATCTTGCTTAATTTCCATGTGACTCATGACTGTCCTCCACAACTTTACCTACAAGGAATCAACCAGTTCTTACATTGTTTTTAATTATAGCAGCTGACATTTATTGAGTGCTAACTATGCCTGTTACCATTCTACGTACTTTATTTGTACACACTCTCAATTAATTCTTACAATAATGATGTGAGGTAGATATTATTATTATCCCATTTTACAAAGGAGGAAACTAAGGCACATGGAGAGTAATTTGCCTAAGGTCATAGAGATGGTGAGTGGCAGATCACTACAGACATCATACAGAAATCAAAATGGCAGAATCCTAAAAACAACTTTATGCCAATAAATTCAACATTTTAAATGAAATGTCAAAATTCCTTAAAATATGTCACTTCCCAAAAATAATTTGAGAAAAAGTAGTGTTTGAATAACCCTCTACTTACAAAAACAAATCAAAATTAAAAACTTTCCTACAAAAACTCCAGTCACTGAAAGCTTCACTAGTAGATTCTATTACACAGTTAAAGATATTCCATATTTTCATATAAAATATTATTGTGGCATATCTTAATAGTATCAAACCCTAAAAAAATGATTTTAGAATACAGAGAAAAAATAAACACATCAAAGCTCATTTTAAGAGTCCAGCATTATTCTGATATCAAAACCAGGCACGGAAATTACAAGGTAATATCAGAAACGTTCTATATGAGTGTGGCTGGAAAAAAAAAAGTTATAAACACACGTTATAAACATGTATGTTACATACATGTTATAAACATATGCATGTTACATACATGTTATACACATATGTATGTTATATATATGTATATATAAAAATATATATATTATATATCAGGAACAAGGCAAGATAACTGCCCTCATCAGTAAAAACATGAAATATTGAGAAATATATTAACAAAAGATAATACTGCTATACATTGAAAACTAAAAAACACTGCTGAGAGAAATTAAAGAAGACATAAATAACTAGAAAGAAAACCCATGTTTATAGATTTAAACTTTGATATTATTAAGATAGCAATTTTCTCCAAAATGATCTATGTATTTATATTTAGCAGAATCCCAATAGTGCCAAGCACTATTAGAACAGGCATTATTAGGCAAATTGATAAGCTGATTCTAAACTGTATATGGAAAGATGCAGGGCAACTAAAACAAGTTTGAAAAAGAATTAAAGACCTGGAGGATGTACACTGATTTCAACAATAATAAAATCAGAACTATAAAACTATAGTAACAAGTTAGTGTGGTACTGCACAGGATATAAATCAATAGAATAGAACAGAATCCAGACCTATAAATATATGGTCAACTGATTTTAGACAAAGGTGCCAAAGTACTTTAATAGGGAAAAGATTATCTTGTCAATATTGTTAGGACAATTGGATATCCACATGCAAACAAACGAATCTTGATGTTTAATGCACACTATACATTAAAATTAAACTGAAATAGACATACAGGTAAAGCTAAAGCTATAAAGCTTCTGGAAGGAAACAGTGGAGAGTATTTTTTTTTTTTTTTGAGACGGAGTCTCGCTCTGTGGCCCAGGCTGGAGTGCAGTGGCCGGACCTCAGCTCATTGCAAGCTCCGCCTCCCGGGTTCACGCCGTTCTCCTGCCTCAGCCTCCCGAGTAGCTGGGACTACAGGCGCCCGCCACCTCGCCCGGCTAGTTTTTTGTATTTTTTAGTAGAGACGGGGTTTCACCTTGTTAGCCAGGATGGTCTTGATCTCCTGACCTTGATTCGCCCGTCTCGGCCTCCCAAAGTGCTGGGATTACAGGCGTGAGCCACCGCGCCCGGCCAATGGAGAGTATTTTTACCCTCCTGTGGTGGGCAAACATTTCTTAAATAGAACGCAAAAACCACCAACTATTTTAAAAACTGAAATACGGAAATTCATCAAAATTTAAAACTGCTCTTTAAAAAATACCATTAATCAGTGCTGCTTCTTGTTAGTGGAAAAAAAAAAAATACCACTAAGAAAAATTAAATGGGGAGTTCATGACCAGCCTGCCCAACATGGCAAAACTCATCTCTACTAAAAATACAAAAATTAGCCAGGTGTGGTGGTGCACTCCTATAATCAATCCCAGCTACTCAGGAGGCTGAGGCTCCAGAATCACTTGCGCCTGGGAGGCAGAGGCGCAGTGCGCCAAGACCATGCCACTGTACGCCAGTCTGGGAAACCAGAGTGAGACTCCGACTCAAAAAAAAAAAAAAAAAAAGAGAGAGAGAGAAGAGAGGGGAAGGGGACGGGAGGGGAGGGAAGTGCAGGGGAGGGAGGGGAGGGAACATGGATGGAAGGAAGGAAGGAAGGAAGGAAGGAAGGAAGGAAGGAAGGAAGGAAGGGAAGGAAGGATTAAATGGGAAGAAATATTTGCATCACATATATCTGGAAAGGGACTTATAGTCTGAATACACAAAGAATTCTCATATAAGTCATACAACCCCTTCAAAAAATGGGCAAATGACTTAAATCAACACAACACAAAACAAGTCAACAACAAGAGATGTAGAAATGGTCAATATGTGTTATGGACTGAATTGTATTCCTGCCCCTCTCCCAAATTCCTACGTTAAATCCCTAATCCCCAATGTGACTGTATTTGGAGATAGGACCTTTAAAGAGGTAATCAAGTTTAAATGAGGTCATAAGGGTAGGACCCTAATCCAACAGGACTGGTGTCCTTACCAGAAGAAGAAGAGACACCAGGGATATGTGTGCACAGAGAAAGCACTGTGGGGACATAAAAAGACAGCCGTGGAGAGAGGCCTCAGGAAAACCCAAACCTGCAGACGCCTTTATCTTGATTTCCAGTCTCCAGAACTGTGAGTAAAGATATATTTCTGTTGTTTAAACCACCCAATTTGTGGTATTTTGTCATGAAAGCTCTAGAAGACTAATATAATAAACTTATGAAAATATGCTAAACATCATTAGATCTCAGGGCAATGAAAATTAAAACAATGGCATACCACTCCACACTCACTAGAAGGGCTTAAAATGAAAAAGATTGGCCATACCAAATTTGCCAAAGATGTGGAATAATTGGAACTTTCTTAGAACAGTAGTGGAGATGTAAAATGGTACAAGTACTTTAAACAAATGTTTGGCAATTTCTTGTAAGTTAAACACATAATTATCACATAGCCCAGTTATTTGGGTGGCATTCTCTTGGGTGGCATTCACCCAAGAGAAATGAAAACAAGTGTACACAAAAAGACTTGTACATGAGTGGTCACAGAATTTTATTCATAATATCCCAAACTGAAAACTCAATTGTCCATCAACTAGTGAACAGATAAACATACTCTATGAAATGTATTTCATAGAATACTATAGTCAGCAATAAAAAGGAATAAGACATGAAATAGCAGGGTAAGTTTTAAAACAAAAGACCAACACAAAAGAGTATACATTCTATCATTCCATTTATATGAAATTATAGAAAAGGCAACTCTAATCTACAGGTACAGAAAGCAGATTAACGGTTTCCTTGGAGCTGAGGCTGGCTGGGGGCAGGGAGTGGGGGTGAATGCAAAGGGGCACAAGGGAACTTTCTGGGGTGATAGAAATGTTCTATATCTTTACTGGTGCTGGTTACATGAGTACCTAAATTTGCCAAAGTCATCAAATTTTAAATAGTTGTATTTTATTATATGCAAACTATAGCTCAATGGAATTAATTCTGAAAAAAAAATCAGACAGACTTCTGTAGGATTTAAACTAAAGAAGAGTGAACAGAATGCCTTTAGTTAGCAAGAGGAGGACACAGCAGACACTCAGAGTAGTCACTACTACTGAGAGAGGAAGCAGCCACTAAATGGCTTCAGATTTTCTGGCATGTTGGTTCTACACCACACAGAGCACAACAATAAATCTTCCTTCTTTAAAGACGCTGCACTGAGAGAACCTTTGTTTCACACAACAAAAGGAAACTAATATAACAATTGGCTACTTTAAGTTTCTGGATTTTTATTTTGCTTTATCCAATAGTGCTTCCCACATAGTAAAAGCTGAGTAAATATTTGTTGAAAGCATGAATAATGTGATAACAGTGTTATCAATCATACACCTTGTTGATCTGAATTAATGTCTTACATTAGAAAATCAGTTGTGTTTTGAGAATTAAAAACGATTTTATTTTTAAATAATTTTTTAAAACATTAAAAGTAAAGGCCCTTTTTACAAAATATGTGATAACACTGTCATAAACACGTCCAGAAAATAAATTACCACGGTAACACAAATGTTAGGAGTACCAGATGAGATAGAACATTTATTTTAAAAGCACTTAAGAATTTACAGTCATATTATAAGAAACTAGCTTTGCTAATGAATGCATAAATTCTTTTTGTCTGATTTTTTGATAGAACACAGTGAAAATGACTTAGAGAAAATAGCAGCCACAGATACAGCTAAAATGTGAATGAAGCTAGAGGCAGCTGAGGACCACACACCATGAAATGTAAACAGAGGAGAAAAAAGCTAGATGCCAGACAGGAAGAGAAGAACCAGGAGAGCAGTCTTTACAAATAGAGGTAAATGTAACTGTGTCTGAAAGAAGAAATCTGATAGGTCTCAAGGAAAAAAAAAATTTAGAATAATCAATTATTCCTTAACATGAACAAAAGTTCTGCAGAACAAGTAAATATAACTTCTCAGTTTTATTTTTAAATAATTCTCAACATTATGGAATTTTGCCTTCAATAACTAGTGATTCATGTCAGGGCAAGCCACTTCCCTCCAAAAGAAGTAATTTTTTTTTCTTCCAATAATTGGATTAGGTCTACTGCCACTAATTAAAACAGTGAATATATTGTCTCCCAGCAGTATCTTACATTCTTAGACAAACAACAACTAGGTTTGACTGGCATGGTAAAATTAGCTTAATGGAGTAAGAAGATAAGAGGGACTTTTAGAGGAAAGAGCAAACTATTCTGCATGTATAAAATAATTGTGTTTTACAGTTACAAATTTCAAAAAGATACTACCCAAACTTTTATAACAGTCACAGAGACTTATTTTGATTTTTGAATTTATTCACAAAGATCTCTTTCGTGTTATATCATGAGATGAAGCAAACTTTTTTTAAAAAAACAAAGTAATTGACTTCTAAATAAATATGGTTATAACACTCACATACATCTAACCAATTTCCTTCTTGTAATATTCGGATGAAGAAGGTTATATTATCTTCAATTTACTGAAATTATTTACATAGTACTCTTATTAATACCACTGGGCATTAGATCAACAATAAAAAGTTAGAATTAAAATTTAAAATATTGTTCTGCAATTTAAACATTTTTCCAAATCTGTAAGATTGGATTATAATAATAAAAGCAATACCATTCTAAATATGTAAAAATCACAACAGAAGACAAATTGGCCACAGAATAAGTATTTTTAGAATTTCTAATGTGTGTGATCCATACAAGAATATATTAAAAGGAAAAAATGCATCCATTCAATGAACATCTTCACTCAACTATTTTTGTACATTTATTATGTGCAGGTACTCATCTAGCTCCTGGCAAACTGAACAAAAGAGGCAAAAATCCCTGCCCTTATGTAGCTTACAATCCAGTATAAGACGTAAACAATAAATTGAAAGATGTAATGGAAAGAGATCACAAACAGGGAAGTAGTAATTGTAAAGAAAAGGAAGAGACAATTAGGAACAACAGAAGAATTCTAATTAAGCCTTGGTGACCGAGAAGACAGCTGAATGAAACAGAGAAATGGCAGAATGGTTTTATGAAGGAGGAATGGGCAAAATGAGTTGTTTTAGATTTGCAGACTTGGAGGCACTTGCTATAAGGATTCAGAAGGTCAGGCCTAGAGATACAGACTTGGTGACTGCCTGCAGGCAAATATTAGTGCAAGCCACAGGAGGGAAAAAGGAGAAAAGTAGAGGGTAAAGGTCAGAAGACAGAGACTTGATAAATGTCTACCAGGATAGAAAAATAAAAGAAGCCAGAGAAGAAAGACTCTAAGAGAAATATTTTTTTAAACCTAGGTAATGAAGTGTAATAGAAGATTTTGCAAAAGAGATATCAACGTGTGTATGCATTTTTCCCTCCTTACCTCCTCATTCTTTTTCTGAACCCATTCTTTGTGCTTTTCTTCAGCAATTATCTTTCTTTTTTCACGTTCTTCCATTTCTTTTCTTTTTTCTAGTTGTTGATTTAATTCCTGTGGATTTTATTTAGATAAAAGGCAACATTTAATAGAAGTACCCAAATAATGTTATTTTAAAAGTCTGAGGTTATTAACCAAATTAAACAAGAATATAGTCTCCCTTATACAGCATATGCCACTAGTGGCAATAACTTACTTAAGTAACCAGTTTATGATGAAAAAAAGCATTGGTAAAAGTGTAAGTCATTTTTTAGAAATGTGCAAATAATTGCTTGGCAGCAAAACACTAGTTTCCTAGACTAAACTTCAGCTAAATTACCCTCATTGAAATCAACTTTCCCACACATAAATTTTGGCATCACTCTAAGCTACTGGCAGAAGCTCAAGAGAATTGTAACTTTTTTTTTTTTTTTTAGTTATAAGAAGCTTCTGGATTTCTGATGAAGATAAAGCATAGGAATTAAATAATCCCTATATTAAAAATTTAATTCAGAGTTACACAAAAGAAATACAAAGAAACCATTCAATTTTCCTTAGGGAAAAAAAGAACCCAGAGTTTTCTTCACTGATTTTATAGCTGCTGAAGTGTAAAACAAAACCACATTCATATCCCAGATTATTTAACTGCCTTGCTGTCACTCGAATCTACACGTTTGGGCATTTCCTCAGGAAAAAGAATGTGAAAGGTATGGCCAAATAAAACTACAAGTTGAATGCCACCACTCTGTCACTCATCAGTTAAATTACTCCATTGGTTGAGAATGCTGTTCAAACTAGACTTCACTAGGGCTCCACAACCATAATTACTGGTTATTTTTCTTCTCTGTCTTTAGATACTAATAGTCAGATACCTTACGTATCTTCTATTGGTCTCCACTCTCCTCCCCAGGTCCCTGTTTCCCAAAGACCTACCTACCTGGGCATGGGTGGTAGTGGGAAAGACAATTTTCCAACCCTCAGACTAATTCCAGTGTCTTAAATGAAGATAAAACTTGACACCAAGAACATCTCTTTTGCATTTTAAACAACTGGTCACAGGAAATCTGTCTTCCATAACCTCTCATCCTAAAATTCTGCTGCATAGAAGATAGCTGCCCTCACTCAGGAAATCTTCCAACTTTTAAACACTATACCCCTAAAAGCAAATATGCATCTTTGTTTTAAGGATTTTTCATCACTTCAGCAACTATTGTTCTTTGATTACTTACTCAGTATACTTTTATGGTACAGCTACTATGAACTTAGCAAGAACTGACTATAAAGATGAAATCCCAGAAGTCTCTGATCTAATGTGATTCTCTATACACCAAAGAAGTAAGTGCTACATTGTGAGTTATTGCATATTATAAAAGTTCAGAGAAAGGAAGGGAAGATGAGGAGAAACATCTTCCCTTCCCCCTAGCCTAGTATACTAGGCTAGTAAGAAATGAGCACCATATGAGGAATAGTGAAAAGATGGCTTCAAAAGGAGAGAGATTGAGAGGTGGGAGGGGTCAGAAACTTTAAGTGTGGTACCAGCTAGGTGAGGAAGGTCTTTTGAGACAGGCAAAGTAAAGTGAATGTTATGAAACCAAAATACCTGGCAAAAGGGAAAATTCAGAGCTCTTAATGATAAAGGCTGAAGATTGCATTTGAAGAGAGGAGAACTATTCTGAGGAAGATTGAGTTTGCCATAGTATCTGGGTTATAAGAAAAAGAAGGTCTGGGCCTCTGGGCCAGGCACAGTGGCTCATGCCAGTATCTCAGCATTTTGGGAGGCTGAAGAGGTGGATCACTTGAGGTCAAGGGTTCGAGACCAGCCTGGGCAATACGGTAAAACCCTGTCTCTACTAAAAATACAAAAATTAGCCAGGTGTGGTGGCAGGCACCTGTAATCCTAGCTACTAGGGAGATTGAGGCAGGAGCATTGCTTGAACCTGGGAGGTAGAGGTTTCTGTGAGCCGAAATCACGCCACTGTACTCCAGTCTGGATGACAAAGTGAGACTCCATCTCAAAAAAAAAAAAAAGAAAAGGAGAAGAGGGTTTGGACTTAGGAAACAAAAGGGGGAAAAATTATACATATATATATATATATACATGTACACACACAAATATGTGTGTATATATGTATGTCTATATATGTATATATACAAATATATAAATATGAAAGACATTAATTAATTGGCTAGATATAGACCTGACAACTATATATCAAAACTTTTCCAAAATAGTCCTAAATTTTATTTTCAAGAAAAGTAATTATTTAAATGTATAAAGACATGATTTACTATATATTTATGTGCCTTTTTAAGATTCTTCATTTAACTAAACTAAAAAATCAGAAAAAAATAAACTCTGACTCCTATTTGATGGTTAACAAATTTTAGTTAAAGTTGATTGAGAGGTTAAAGAAAAAGGGTCAAAATGTACCTAGAAAATGCTACCAATAACCCAAACAGTGTTCGAATCTCAGGATGTCTGTTCAAGTAATTTGCCAAACCAGAATATACATCATATTTTGAGACAGAACCCTCCCTTCCAAGGCTGGCCCTACTTAGAATTTCCCACCCTGAATGACTCCATGTTTACCACAAAGGCCAATCTCCTTCTAGACACAACTGGAGTCTTCCTTCAAAAGGCCCCTACACGGACTTCTGGTATACCACTGAATTGCAACAGGATTAGAGATAGCTATTAATATTTTCCCATGGAATATAACACTTGATTACGGAAAACCAAAATCCAAAGAAGATCTTAAACATGTATTTGTATTTCAATAGGTTTTGCCTACTTTCAAATAATTTTTTACCACTGAAGGTAATATTAGAAACACTGACAGTTTTGAGTTTCTCCAACAGCTCTATATCCTACCCTATTCCTTCATTAAGGACGGATGAATAAAATGGGGAAAGGCAAGATGATTTAAAAAAAGAAAAAAGAAGGCACCAGGACTATTCACAAACTAGGTAATTTTTATAATTTACAACTGATTATAATAATATGTTAAAGCAAATATTAAAAATTAGAATCAGCCAAAGACTGTAGAGAACTTGGGGCAGTTGGCTAAAGGATTATTTATAATAATTAAAAAGTAAACAAAAATTAAATGACCTACAAAACCAATATACTAGTTTTTCATAATGCTTGATAACTGATTCAATGTTTATCATCTCAACAAAAGTTATCATCTCATATTTATCATCTCAACAAAAGTTACAAATGTGTAACATTCTGTAATGGGTAATTTTTATGAATTAAAATAATTTCTTAACCTGAATCCCACAGAGATGTCTGAAACAAACCTAAATGTCTGATGCTCAAATCAAATTTATGAGTGTGGATGATCTTTTTAATGATTAAACTATCCTATAAATGTTCTCTTAAATCTTAAAGGAAGAAAATTAGAAAACCAGAGTTCATTAAAAAATAAATACTAAGTCTGACTCATTATTTCTAAAATACATCTTGATATTATGGGAAAAGCATTTAAATGGAAGTCAAAGAATTAGGTGCCAGTCCCAGTTCTGCCACGAATGAAGCCTTGGCAAAATTACTTTTCTGCCTTTCATGCTTTTTAGTTTTAATAGGGATCTGAGATGACTATTCTTTATGGTTAAAAATTTGATATGGTTTATAAACAAATTAGGGAACACAGTAAATAAAGACAGAAAAATAAGGAAAACATGAGATAAAAACAAAATAAAGGAAAAGGCAGCGAAAGAATGTGAATAACACAAAAGCTCAACATGAGTTTACAGCAAGCTGAGTAGCTGGCCTATACGTTAGGATATCCCTGGCATAACTGATACGTAAGAGTCATGCTAAAATGGAATCACTTCAGAGTTAAGTAATGAAGTAGCCATAAGAAATGTCAAACTACTAAATACATAAAAAGGTTTTAATCTTTCAATCAAATTACAAATAATTATACCCTGCTACATGCTTATCATTGTGGTAGGGTTTATATTTATTATTTTAATCTTTTCTCAAAACAAATCTTCATAGCAGTTATTATGATATCCTTTCACATATAATAACTTTATCGAGTGCTTTGTACATATTAGCCCATATCCTAATGTTCATTTAGTCCTCGTAACAACACTATGAAGTAAATATTATTCTCCCCCTTTCACTGATAAGGAAATTGAGACACAGAAAGGTTAAGGATTTGCTCAAAGTCCAAATTTTGAATGCAGGAAGTATGGCTCAAGAATTTACGCTTTTAAACCAGGCACCATGGCTCACACCTGTAACCCCAGCACTTTAGGAGGTGTCGCTAGAGCCCAGGAGTTGGAGGCCAGCCTGGGCAACATGGCAAAACCCCCCTCTCTAAAAAACAACAACAAAAACAAAAATTAGCCAGGCATGGTAGTGTGTGCCTACAGTCCCAGCTACTCAGGAAGCTGAGGTGGAAGAGGAGGGGAGGTCAAAGCTGCAGTGAGCTGTGATCGCGCCACTATATACCAGCATGGGTGACAGAGCGAGACCCCGTCTCAAAAAAACAAAACAAAACCCAGAATTTACACTTTTAACTACTCCACTATTGCCTCTCTAACATTTGGCTTATAGATGAAGACACTGAGGCTCAGAGAAGTTAATTAATGTCACAGAATTAGAATGGCAAGGCTAAAATTTCAGCCTTGTTCTGTGTGACTACCAAGCCCAGGCTCTCTTACTATCTCTGAAATTTGATTAACTTTTCTCTGTAAACTGACTAAAAATGACTTGAAGTGACCCGCCTTTTCTTAATAAAGCAAGTAACTTCTTGTGAGACTACAGATAAAGCCCAATACCAGAAATTGAACTTTGTTCTACCATTAACTCACCGGATCAGTATTTTCCAAATTGTAAGTTTAAAACTAATTTAATGAATTATGACCAGCCTTTTGAAAAAAGAACACCAGGTTTTACACAAAATTAAGATGCTATTTCACATATATAAGTATAAATACACATATACAGATATATATGTAGGTACATGTTTTTATAACAAAAAAATAGAGTGCTCACTGTGAACCAATATTCTTAAAAGCTACTAACTAAATAATAGAATTAGTCATTGAAGTAAGAGAAGTAAGTCTGGGAATTCAAAAATACACCCTAATTCTGAAAATAAATGAAAAAGCTTTAAGAAGGCTATGAATAGTAATGATATAAATAACAATACAAATAAAAACAAAGCCAGGCATCTTTATACTTTGTTACACTTAATCCTCACAAAACCCCTGTGACACAGGTATTATTTTATTCCTCTTAAACAGATGAGAAAATGGATACATAAAAGTTTAAATAACTTGCTTACACCCAGCAAATAAAAAGAACCAGGGTTTTTATTATTCTTGCCTGACATCAACCGTAAGGTCTTTCTCAAGCCCTGTGCACTGCCAAGAGGAAATAAGTGCCACTCTCACAGTGCACTTTTCCAGGAATAAATTTGTAATCTAGAATACAAAGTACCATACAATAGGAAAATAGTAGTACTAGTTTTCATAATCGTTTGAATTATGCCAAGCCTCTGAAACATGTGACTGCCTGCCTGGTTAGAAACTTATCAAATAATAACTGGTTTCAAAACTAACAGAAAAGTTATTCTAAGGAAGATCATGAAGCTTTTGTTCCCATGATTTTGTGTGTGTGTGTGGTTTTTTTTTTTTAAGACAGAGTTTCACTCTTGTTGTCCAGGCTGGAGTGCAATGGTGTGATCTCGGCTCACCGCAACTTCTGCCTCCTGGGTTCAAGCGATTCTCCTTCCTCAGCCTCCCGAGTAGCTGGGATTACAGGCATGTACCACCATGCCCAGATAATTTTGTATTTTTAGTAGAGATGGTTTCTCCATGTTGGTCAGGCTGGTCTCAAACTCCCAACCTCAGGTGATCCACCTGCCTTGGCCTCCCAAAGTGCTGGGAGTACAGGTGTGAGCCACCGTGCCCGGCCAATTCCCAGGACTTTTTTTAGCAACAGTTACTAATAGACTGAAATATCCAACAAGAGTGAACCAGTTAACTATATTTTAACAAATATGTAATACATTTTAAATATATTTTAATAATATTAGAGAGCCATTTTAAAATGTTATAAAAATGTTTAGTGATAGAGAAAAAGAATTTTATCCTGTTTCATTAAAAACAAGAAGTGTCCCTTGTTATTCAAATCTATTTGGCTTCAGTGTTTGGATAGGAAGAATTCAGACAGTGAGTCTGGATAGTGAGTTTAGGGGATGCCAATTTATCCAAATCTATTTGGTTGCCATGTTCTGAAACAGTAAGAGTTCAAAAAAAATGTGAATATTCTCATTAAAGAAGAGATGTGAAAATGCATCTAAAACTATTTGTTTTTTGAGTTCATATAGTAAAAGTTCAAAAGAGACTCAAGCATGGAAATGTCCATAAGTGAGGGAGGCACAGAGAAACTGAAACACCCTGAAAGACTAGGAAGCAGTTTCCCATCGCCCAGCACACAGGGCACATGCTCACTGAGTGACACACGGTAGGATGGGGTGGGCGGGGAGGGGCAGGTAGATTCCTGCCTCTATTTTGTTTCGGTAAAGTTAAAAATTTTACTGAGTATATACAGCTGAATTTACCTTAGTTAAATGTACATATGTTGATGCTCCAGTGTATGTAGACATACAACATATATATACATTTGTACATATTTATTTCAAAATAATTTACATAGAAAATCTGGAAAGCTATGTCATAATACTAACAATGATTATCTTCAGACAGTGAAATTAGAGGAGATTTTAATTTTCTTAATTATGCTTAGCTGTATTTTCCAAACGCTCTAACAATGAATATATTTCTATTATTATATTATAACTTAGTTATTAAATTTGATATAGTAAACTAACATACATGCAAAGACTTTGCTTCAGGAATAATAACATTAACATTTTAATTTACAACTGCAGCTCTACTTTGTGAGCTCACAGATTAAAGAAAAAGAACACTGTCTAGTTTTACCTCTAGAGCTTTCTGTTGCAGCCGGTCACGTTCTTCTTTTTCTTTGCCAATAAACCACACCTCCCATGGTGTCAGGCGGCTTTCTGGCAAGCACACCTGTTTCTGTTGTTCTTGGTTATCTTCTGATTCAACCTCGGTGCTACAAAAGAGAGGCTACTATAGTACTTGTGCAAGAACCTCTTTTGCTTCCTAGTCCAAATCACTTAACTGTACAGTAAAAGCAAAATTTAATACTGCATTTACAATATTGTGATTTTTACAAACATACATGAATTATACACAAGCATACATTTAAGAAATCATGAAAAGAAATTCTAATATTTGAATTAGTTTATCCAACAAACTGCCTTTGAATTCCTTCATCTTCTAAAACCACATTATTTAAAACCCCACTGGGAAAATCCACACCCTATCCATTTGCCTCAATGCCAACACTTTTTTATTTCTAAAAATCTTACCTGGATAACTAATTACTCATCACAACATATAATCCTAAGCAGATCCTGAAGCCGGCTCTTCCTTTTCCCTCCCTTAAGTAGTTTAGGAAAAAAAGATTATGTAGTACACACAAAGAAAATGATAAAGAAAACATGTTAACAATTAGGGACTGTGGGTGAAGGGTAAATGAAAGTTCTTTATATCATTTCACTTTTTTTATAAGTTTGAAATTGTTTTGAAATAAGAAGCCACAAAACATTCTTTAACATTATGGTTGACTCCCTTTTGCCAATCCTTAGATAGGGTGTATATGACTCTCCAGTCTGGTTACCTCCTACCATAGTCTCCATCTCCACCATACACCTCTGTCAGTCTGTCTCTTCTGGGTATAAGGAAAAATAACAATTCAGGGTAAAGAGAAGAGGGGCAGGGAAATAAGTACATACATAAATAAAGAACACAAGGACTTGGCCAGATCCACAAACCTCATGAAACTTAGAAAAAGCTTAACCATCAAGCCATAGAAAGCAAGGTTGTTCAGGACATAAGGTAGCTCTAAAGACTAGTTTTATAGACTCAGTTCTTTGTCTCTTTCACATTCCTGCTTCTAGCAACCAATTGCTTCACCCACTGCTTTGCACAACTTTTCTACTTCATAGATTCAGCTTACTCATTATTTTCTGCTACTATTATTTCTTAATTCATTCATGCCTTTATGGAATTTGTATTCTAGTGGGAAAGAGACACTGTTGATATGTTATTTCTTACATACGTCTTTCCTTCTCAGTCTTGCAGAAGGAACCCATCTGCCCCCACTGTAGTGTAGTTTCAACTATCACTACATGATGATGCCTAAATCAAGAATTCCAGGCCAGATCTTCATCTTGAACTTAAATATCAATCAGTTGAAAACAAATCTAATCATCCTCTACCATCCACCCACCACTCTTCCCACCAAGAAAGGTACTCCTCTTACAATCCTACATCAGTGAATGGTATCACCCTCCAGCCAGTTACTCAAGCCAGAAGCCCTAGCTCTCTGACTCCACCTGCTCCTTGTCAACATCTGGACCGCCCACCTCCCATACCCACATGATCACCTAGTCATGTTCATTCCTCTTTCCATTTTTGAAAGCCATTCTTGTTTCCTCCAACCTTACAACCACCATCCGGACAAAACTGGCCTCCCTTTCTCCCTTTCAAACGATTATCCACACCTTTTGCCAGATTCATCCCTCAAATGTATCCTTCTATCATATCACTCCTCATCTTAAAGTTCTTCAATGGCATCTTTACCCACAGGATAAAATCCAAATTCCTTAGCCTGACACCCATGAATCGGCCCTTTGCCTAACTTCCAGCCTCTTCTTTCACCAATAGCTGATCCAGACTCTACATTTCACTTACTAGGAACTCCTGCAGGTTGATGAATGTGCCACACCCCATGCCCTGTAACTTTCACCTAAATCTGAAATTCGTTTCTTCCACCTCCGCATAGGGTCAGATTAAGAGCTTAGATTTGGGCGTAAAATAGCCTGGGGTGAAATCCTATCTGCTTCCTCCTAGCTACGTACATTTAAAAAAAAAACTTCTTTAAGCTTCTGTTTTCTTGTCTACAAAATGGAGATGACAGTTGTGGCTGGCTCCCTTACAGGTAGTATTGCATGAAACTATCCATGCTAAAGCACTTAATATAGTTCCAGGCACTCAGTAAGCACTTAGTAAGTCATTTACTATTATTACTATGACAAACTCCAAATTCAACTCCAGCACTGCCAGTAAAACTCTTGGGCTTCCTGTCACTTGTTCATCTCTGCTACAGGCCATGAGTTCCTTAAAGAAAACATATCTTAACTCATTTTTTTTTTTTATTTCAAGAGCCTGGCTTATGGTCTAGAATATAGTAGAGTCCTAGGAAACATTTGTTGAAAGACAATCAGATCAGTGGGTTTTTCTTTTAAGAAATGACACTTTAAATGTTAAATTTTCTGCCTTAATATTTATAACAAATGTGTTCAAACTGCGTGGTGCACACACTACAGCTTTACTTATAATCAAGAATGGCTTGACAAGCGGCTATTTGTGAACAAGATATTTATTACAGCATGGTTTTCCTAATGGATGGTAGTAGAAAAACCAGGATAAAGCTGAATAGACAAACAGCAAGCCCAGAGCACATTATAAAATATTCCAGGAAAACGCTTCTCATTATCTTCTCTGAAGCTAACTTTGAGCTTAATCTCAGTTCTGACCAATACCCTTGAAAGTCAATGCATCTTCTAAACATGGCACTATTTATACCAAAAATACCTTGAGGTAATATCCATTATGTGCAGCTGATACCTGAGTCTAGCTCAAAGAAGCCTTACCCGATTCATTTTGCCAGTTAGATCAGTGTGACAGGTGAGGCATGGAGAAAAGGCATAAAATCCCACACAGCTCTAGGTTGCTGTCTGCTCCACAGAATACTCGCAGCCCAGAATAATGAAAGGGCTATGACTAGGTTGCCTGCTGTCTTCATCCTGTCACCCCCAAGCTGTCCAGGGCACCAAACAGAGGTCAGCATAGTAAGGAGGAGGAATGAGGAAATTTTCTAAACACCTACCTTTCCTGAAAGGAAGTGCTAAGTTTCTAAAGCATTTGACAATAATCACTGCATGTATCTGTTCTTTAGGAAGTGGGAAATAGGTATGCAGTCAGCACATTTATTGAGCACCTAATAAGTGTCTGATACCTGCCACACACAATGCTTGATAACTTCAGCATTCTCTTTTCAAACCCACGTCCCAGCTACTCCTTTGATTCATAGGGACTGAAATGTGATAAGGAAGGCAGCCTTAGCCCTATGGTGCTACCAGTTGATTCTGGCTTTGCATAAGTGAGACATACATACGTCTGCCTCCTCCCCCGGCAGGCTCCATTTAGTCAGGGCTGTGGCTCTTGGAAACTAATGCAAGGTTTCAGTAGCTGAGCGATAGTTCTGATGGTCATTTATTCTGCAGGTCACTAACTTGTGTCCAGATTGCTTAGTCCAGTTGATTATGCTCAGAAAGTATTTCCCAAAGCCTTCAAATTTACTTTAAATACCTTTGAGACCAATTCAGTCCTGAAGAATACCTACAAAGGCCCAGATGAAAACAGATTACTGAAACCCTAACTTCACCATTAAATTTTACTATCAGGTTGATCAGAGCAGGCCTGTTTCTTGTTGCTACAACCAGCCTGGATGAGTGGCTTGCTTGGTTACTCTTTCTGATCTCCATTCCCACCAATGTACTTACTTTCACTTTTCATCTGTAACTAATTCACTCCTGTAACCATGTATATGGGTTACTTCCTTCGGGTTCCATATTCCATTCACTCATGCTAGATATGAACACCCTATACTGAAGTGGGTATCTTGCTATTTACACATAAAGCATGGGTTCTCTGGTCTGTATTTCTCAGACCTCCTGTACTGTGCCTTACACAGCCTGACAACCAGAAACTTGTAAATGATTTCCGAAGAAAACGCAGTAAGTCTATCCCAGAATGGAGCTGCATTACTGGGCCCGTCTCAGAAATATTTCTACAGGGATAGGCCCTTTGCTCCATTTCTATATACCCAGTACTAGGCATGCAGTTTAGGAAAGAGAACATGATCGGTCTATCTTCATAGTAGACCCAGGTCTGCTAATAACTAGGGGCACGCCTTTGAGTCACTTTTTGCATTCTGAGCCATGGTTTTATTATCTGCAAAATAAGTGGACTGATTTAGGATTCAATTCCATGAGAGTAGAGACCAGTATCTTGTTTATGGTTTCCAGTACCTAGACTAATATGTGGCACACAATGTTTGCTGAGTGAATAACAGCAGAAATAAACAAATTAAGATATTTTTAATAACCCCATTGGTCCTAACATTCTTTGATACAATGACATCCATTCTTCTGTGCGTACTCAGATCCTATCTAACCATGTCGCCACATGCTGAGGTTGACATTGCTAATCTCTGTGCTTCAGCACTCTGTGTTATAAAAAGTGACCTGTTTACTACAACCTACTTCACTAGCCATCAGTATGTTTTCAGAATAACCAACCACAGGTACTACTAAGGTGCAGTAAACCAAGTTCTGGTGTTCAGGTTTGGGATAAGAGTTCTGGAGTTCACAATCTGGCTTTTAAGGATTCATAGAACGCCTGAAATGGTAGCAAAGTTTTGTGTGTTTGAGACTATGTGAGTTTTTCTGGGAAGTGAGACTGCAGCAATCATATCTCAGGAAAAAAGGATTAAGAGCCGTAGGAAATCTACCGTCATTTGCAAGAATTTGCACAGAACTCTTTATGTGCAAAAAAACCCCAAAAAACACGGCACCTCAGTCTGCAAGTGCCTGCTCTGCCTTTGGGTCGGAGGGCAGGAGGGTGTTAGAAGGGGGTACTTAAAAGGGTCTAAGGAATCTTGAAAAAGGCTGAATCGGCCGGGCAGTCTCGGGTTTACCTGGCGCACGCCTGTAACTCCATTCCTCTCAGGCTCGTCACTTTGGCCTCTGAATCATGGGCATCTTCACCCACGTCTTCCTCATCCTCCCGGTCACCGTCATCCTCGTCAAACTGGAAGCTCTGGTGGCCAAGGGGAGACAACAGTGACCTGGTGGAATTGCTGCAGCTCAGCGGCAGCGGCGGCGACGGCGAGCCCACCACCTCCAACCCCTGCCCACGAGCGCCCGTCATAGGGACGGAGAAGGAGCCCGACGAGGGCCGTGACCTGGGTCTGCAGTCAGCCGTGAAACCGGCGTAGGAAGGTGAAGTAGGCCCCCAGCGCCCCGCCGCCCACATCTGGCCCGCCAAGTTCAAACTGGCGGAGCCCCGGCGGGGACGCGCTTTCCCAGCAGGCACTGCGTGCGCCAGACCGGCCAATCCCGGCCCGCACAGACCCTGTGTTGCCATGGCGACGCGTGGAGGCCGGGAGGGCTTTGTCTGGGCCTGCAGAGCTTGACTTCCTCTTCCCCCGGCCGCTCCTGGCCAGCCTTTCCTCCTCTGTAGCAGGAAGGTGCCTGCTGTTTGCAAGCTTGTTTAGCACGGTACCTCCCCACGCCACGGGCGGGGTCCTGGCTCCCTACCGACAACTTTGAGGGCCTGTCGCTTGTTTGCTGTGGTGTTGCAGTTCATTTGGTATATGAAATATGTTACCTGTCACTGAATCAGGGAAAGTAGCAGAAACCAAAACTACCCCCTATATAAGGAGTCAGAATTATGAGCATCGGTCTGATTTCTTTCAGCACAAGCCGATATATTTTGAGGAGAGGGGAGCGAACTAGATCCAAGTTTACAGGTGTATTCCAGAACGCACTTTTAGGGCAGTCTTTGCGTGTTTGGTAGCACTTCGTTTGCCTGGCATGTTAAGGGACATAATTTGTCTACACGTGTGAATTTTTGACCTCTTCGAAGCCTCTAGTGTACGGTAGGGTCTGCGTAAAGTACAAGGGATAGATTATTAAAAGTCTCTCCCTTAAGTTTTTTGTGGCGAAAAAATCATCTCAGTAAATATGCTGATAGGCATTTTATATAGGATCTTAGGGTCACTCTCGGGAATGGGGATAAAGGTAGTAAAGGAGAGGTGGATGCTTTATTCATGCTGACAAAGCTGTACATTTGTAAATAAATAGGGCTTTTGTCGTATATTACCGGTAGAAATATCATAAATGAAAACTGACCATGGCTACCACAGCACACAAAACTCTTTAGGGATCAGAGTGATACAAAAATCTTTGACGAAATCTAGATCTGCAAAATTTAACACAGGAGAAATAGCTATGGTAGAAGTAATAGCCACCAAAGACAATTCAGAAGGCAGAGCTATAATTAATAAAATATGACTTGGTTAAATCTAAATGGAATATTTTGTTGAAAATTTCGGTGAAAACAAAATGAAAATGGAAGAAAATGGGAGCACTCCAAATGAGAAATAAAGTTGATCAAGGAATAAAACTGATCTAATGGAGTTTTCGTTGTCGACCCTAGTTATTTCAATATTGGCATTTAAAAACCTTTTATCAGAACATCTCTAGAATCAGTAACATCAAAAGGCACTGGGCTGCGTGAGGGCCTCATAAAGAGGTAAGCTTGAGAAGCTGTTTTCCAATAGATATAACCAAACATAACTGTAGTGGGAAAAAACACTAGTATGAAAGGGACCTGGAATCAGTGGTCTTCCTGGTACTTGATAGGTTTTCCATTCCTAACACTCCTCTGAAAATGGGGGGAAAATTTACCTCACAGGGTCATATTATCTCATTGATTCTCAAAGTTTCTAAGCTCAGGATCGGACACAAACAATGAAAAATTGTGTGTAAACTCCAGAACTTCTTCACTTCAACCTCTTCGCATAGGAATCTAAATGTCATATACGTCTTTGTCCCCTTAAAATGTTTTCCTAAACAAAGCATACCCTTTTCTTGATGCACCAGGGTCATCATTATGACCAACTGTGACATTATGCACTAGCAATGCTGGAACCCCCAAGGCTATAAGGCAGAGTCAGATGGTGCTGGTGCTGGTGTTTGAACATAATTAACTCCAGCGGTCTCATTTCTTACAGTGCCTTTTCATTACTGGAGCTGAGAAGCCATAATCGAGATGGGTAGAATTATATATAAATGTACAAATATGTAAAAGAGTGTCTCTCCCCTTAAGTTTTAGGGTATTCACTTAGTGACATCTTTTCATACAATTAGTACTTTGACCATGGTATATTTGAGATAATTATGTTTTGCTGGCTCTGGAAACTTGTGTATAAGAGGGACTTTTGCTTAAATAATTACATCACCAGTTAGCCCTGTGGCAATATATTATGCAACTTTAAAAATTTATCCGTAGACATTAGTATTTACAGATGAAACAATATGATGTCTTAAATTTGCTTCAAAATAATGCAAGGGGCAGAGGGATTGGAGGGGGTCAGTGAATAGGATGAAGATGAAACAAGGTTCACTATGTGCTGCAGATAATTGTCAAAGCAGTGACAGGTATGGGGTGAAGGGTGGGGAGGTGAGGTAATTATACTACTCTACTTTTTGTTATGGAAATTTCAAGCATATATGAAGTTTAAAACAAACACACACACACAAAATTATGTCCCAAATGAAGAGGCACTGGGTTCTGGTTTGGGGTCTAATTTGCTGTGACTCAGGGACTCACTTAAATTTCATTAAGCCTTTTGTTTTCTCATCTGTAAAATGAGGACTTAGTGATTGTAAATACTGAAGTATTTCTAAGCATCTGGGCAACCGACTACATTTAATATCATACAGACTTTTTAATCATTTGCTTTTTAGATAAAGATTGAATCAATGGTTTTTCTGAAATTTCATAATCTGTTTTCCATGAGTATAGTTCAGACATAGGATAAAAGCCTTTTTCCAAATTTCAGCAAAATGTTCTTATATATTTACAAATAAATATCAAAATGGTGTTTTCTAATGGTTACTTCCAACATTTCTTCTAATACTGTCCACTTAGAAATACTTAATTTGCTTACTTTAAAACTAAATTCATTAGTATACCTAGTTTTAAATTAAGGCAAAATAGATTGCTTTCTAAAAACTTTAATAATTCAAAACACTGAGTACAATACTGTATTTCATACCATACAGCACAAAGATTAAAACATTTTATATATGTTATTCTAGTTTTTAAATGAATAAAATGAAAAATTTTCAATAACTTGAATTTTGGAAAAAACCTTTTAATTAGGAGTTTCTTACCAAGTTATGATTTAATATTTATCAGATGTGTAAATATACAAACATGATAGCAATTTTTAAAACTTGTAAATAGTTGGCCTTACAAAATTACAACACACTGTAAATAAATCCTTCCCACATTTTATACAAACTACATGATTTTGATATACAAAGATTCTGTTTTTATTACACTGACAATGTACAACAAAGACTATTTACAATGCAAAAAGTATATAAACCACAATTTAACAGTCTGCTACTGGCAGCCACTATAGTTTAGGAGGTAGCTTTAATTAAACGAAATGAACAGAAGCCACATTTCCCAACTTGTGTTCTAAAAATAATTTACATAAGATAAAAATTCATTATATGCACAGTATGTACAGTTTAATTATTAAACTGCAATCTAGCTGGATTTTTTTAGTATATTCAGAATAACTAACATGGCAGTGGGTTTGCTACTGATTTAGCACACTGTTCAAAAAACATATTGAACAATTATAACTTTAAGACTCCACACAGTAATAGATCTAAAGCCCATAGATGGGAATCAAGTAAAATTTTTAATTTTTAAAGACACAGGACTAAGCTTTATTCCTTCTTCTTCTATTTTTTTTAATAACACATGATCTCGTTTAACCAGAGTTCAACCTCTGAGCTATTGAATAGGCTCTTTTGTAAAAAATAGTATGGGGAAGATGTATAGAAGTTTCCACTTAATAGCACAGGTTCAAGATAATCCAGCTCACTAAGAAATAAACATAAGTACTTTGTGTCGTAATTACTCCCCGTTTCTTCTAATTAAATGCAAGTATTGACCACAGTTTACTTTCTATATAATCTAAACTATTACTAGGTGACATACCAACAAATTGGAAAATATCAGGAGAGCCAATGATATTAGGAAGTATTCATTAATAAGAATGTTCCATGGAGCCACCAAATCCCTCAGATACTATTAAACCCCCACATTAGTTAGTGGTTTAGCCAAATCGACTAAACCCACACAGCAATGAGTCTTTTACTTTTTTCCTAGTAGTGTCATCGCAAAACACTTAAGAAAAAATTACTGATTGGACCAAAGCAATGTATAATGACTGAAAACAAATGTCCAGCTTTTTTTTTAACCTAACAGCTGTTAATATTGTTTTAAAAACATCTTCAGGTCTTAGATTTATAAATCGTTTAAACAGAATGTATGATTCTCTTCTGTCAAGGATGGCAACTGAAAACATAATAATGTAAAACCTATGTATACTCTCACAGCTCTAGCTGGGACAGTCCCTTTCTTGGCCCTGCAGTAAGTTGTCCTGAGATTAATGATGAAACATTAGGTAAAATTAGCAAGATATTTTCTTCAGTCATAGAAAATCACATTTTAAAATATATTTTTTAAACTATTAACAGCTATTCTTTATCTTGTGCTTAATTCACAAATAGGTATACATTTGCTTCTTATGGATCAGAAAAACCTAACATTATATTGCTATACTACACCTAAGATCCTTTTCTAGTCATGCATTTGTTTCAAACAGACCATACATTGCTTGGACATTGCATTTTTCACCAATTTATAATTTAGGCACCTGTTCTTTGAAAATGACTGGTTTGAGAAATAAACTGCCACCTCTCCTTCTTCTAAGTGACACCAGGCAGTGATTATAGAAGTGCTTCCCAGATGAAAGATCAGAATAGGGTTCACTCTATAAACACTGATTTTGGTTGACAGGGGAAACGGTTACACACATAGTAGTTCAGTCTTTAACTCTTGGTAGATTGTAAGCATAGCGCACCAAAGGGAATCCTCTACTCTGGTAGAAGCAGGCTCGTCCACAGGCCTGCACCTGGTCAGAACTGTCTGAGACAAAGGAATCTTCTTCATCTGCGTAATCAGAGTGGGCCGACTGTGTGCCACAGTCAGACCAATAGCCCTCCGGTCTTTGGCAAGAAGCCACTGCCAATGCAGGACAGCTGTGTGATTTTATCAAGTGTTTGCATGATACTGGCTTTGTTAAAAGAAACGATTCGCAGCAGTCGCAAACAGTCAGGTTACCCTGCAAATGTGAGTACATGCCACAGTCGTAGTAGAAATCCTGTTCCAGACAACCACCTTGGCTACTGATGGAAACTGAAACTGATCCACTTTTCTTGGTAACACGTCGCTTCAGTAACTTCCAGTCTTCTTTAAACTTTGGGTTGAAGAAAACATACAGGACTGGATTCAGACAAGCAGGCAATGGAAAAAATATCAGAGTAACAGACTTCATTATTTCGGGGCTGATAGAGATTGCAGTGATCAATGGTGCAAATGAAAAAAATGCCACAGGGCAGAAAAAGATGCAATTGGTGAAGATTAGCCAAGCAACATGCTTAATCATGCTAGATTGTGAGTTTTCTGAGAGGTCCTCTTTTTCCAAGTTGCAGTATAGCTTAGTGTAGATAATGGCCATTAATAAAAATGCTAGTGAGTTTAACAGCACTAAGGTTACAGTGAATCCTAATGATGGCGTTTCACCTGTAGGAAATGGCAAACAAAGGGGTGATGCAGAATATTCCCCTCTGTGGAAAAGGGGAAAACAGCCTGCTACTGTAGCACCTAGGAAAGCCAAAAGGGCAGCAACCCGGAACTGTTTGAGATGATTGCTCTTCCCATTTTTCATTACATCTTTTGCAGATAAGCTTCTTTCGAAAGTTGCTAGCATTAATAAAAATATGGCACTTTCTGAGGAGAAAACTGCAAGAAACCCAGCTACTTTGCAGCCACTGCCAGTTTCCCACCAAATGCCAAATTCAGCGAATCTGCCCCAGGACACAGCATCAAGAAAAGTTAGGATGCCAGTATAGATTCCCATGAATAAGTTAGACACAGAAATCAAGCCTATAAACAATTTGGACGAAGGCAGTGATGCACAAGATGCAAATGTTGTTAAAATAACAAGTAGGTTGAAAAATAATGCAACCAAGAAAATGAACCACACAGTAAGACGAATCATCCAGCTTCCCAGTAAATATTCACACGGCTTAAAAGCACCTAAAACAAAACACAGAGAGAGAGAGAGAGAAATAAAAGATAACTTAGAAAACAATTTAGAAAATGATATGGCTTGATAGAAAAACTAATGATATAGACTAATTAAATCTGCTCTCTACTTGACCAAAACTGAACTGATTACTACTTCTAAGATAGTCTGGTCATGGACCAGGCTATTTTTAAAATACACTGACTTTAATTTCTTTTATTAAATATTTGATAAGGCTATAAATATTTCTTTTATATTAAATATTTGATAAACAGTGATATTCAGGTGAAATTTTTCATTTTTTCTTGCATCTAAGCTAATTTACATAGCACAATGTCTAGGGCATAAGAGGTCTTTGATAAACTGAGGGTCTGGAATGAGATGGTTCATAACTTGCTACTCTTACCTTAAGAAAGCAACTTAAAATTGTATAAATTTTAACCTGTATTAATTTTCTCACTTGTGAATAGTAATGCCTGTTTCATACACTTGTGCAGCTTAAGTAAAATTATACACATAAGGAACTAAGCAGGATGCTGGATATACAGTTAGATTTCAATAAACATTAGCTCCCTTTTCTTCTTCCTTTCTAGCCCCAATATACTTTACAATCATGTATGTATATGGATGTATCCACACATATTTTTTACACATTTTCTTATGGCTTTCAAAAGCAACCTGATGAAGCAGGTTAAGATAGTATAATTATCCCCATTTTTCATCCAGAGAAACTGATATTTCAAATCATTTGACTGGCCTGACAAAGGCCATTCAGTAAGATAATATAGCTAGGACTACACCTCGGTGAATGTTAACTCTTCATACAAAGCTATGTACAATAAAATCCTACATAATACAAACTAGCACTGCAAGAACTCATTCAGTGGCTGAACTGTATGTTTCAGTGGCTGAACTGTATGTTCCAGTAACTGACTTTCACATGTTAGTTATGACACGAATTACAACTGTTTTACTGAAAAATTAGAAAAGAGAAACAAGATTTTGACTATGAAACACAAGAAAACTATGTATTACAATTGTCTAAAAAACATGTTTTATGAACTGTCATGAAAATGATATATCCAATAAAATAGTTTAAATTGTTAGGATATTCACAGACCTCAAAAGCCAGTTCTGTACCATTTATCTGACTTCCAAATAATGTAAGAAACTCATTTTAATTTCGTTTTTACTAACCCTTCAGGAAGTGCTAAGAGAAAGCTCGTTATCATCTTTATCTCTGTTATCTAAACTCATCCTTCATGGAAGGAGGGATAGCTCATCTATCTGAGAGAACAGGAGACCTTTTGAGAACACTTTTATGGGTGAGAAAGGTTACTTCTCCAAAAAAGCCTGGGAAGCAGCCTCCACCCAATCCCTGTCTTTGGAAGCCTGCTGCCTCCTCTGGTGCTAACAGAAGGATCCCAGTTCTCCTCCACTTCCTGCTTCTGCAGCAAGCACATCGTGTCTGGGTGTTACTACAACTGAGTAGGGGGAGGCAGGCCTGCATTTCATTCCCATGGCAGCCCAAGGAGATGAGCTCAGACCAGCTTTCCTCCTGGCCAATCTCCAAGTTTAGATTCGGGGTGGAAGAAATGGAAATGCCTCACGTTCAAGTCCAGCCTCCCCTTTAATAAACCTGTTCCCTTCTCATTGGATCATCAGTTCTTTATGTACATTCTCTGGCACATGAACTCCAGGGAGACAAGTAAGCAAGCTGCACCCCAACCTTTAAAAATTAATATAGACACTAACACACAATAAAATAAATTATATAAACTTAGATGATTCTTGCCAATCGCATTCACTTATCTGGTAAACTTAGAGCTTATTCTCTGCAGAAGAAAGTATTCATAAAATACATACGTAGCCCTTTAAGAAGCTCACGATTCAGCAGCAATCACTAGTGAATCCATAATACTTATAATTCTGAGTCATAAAATTAATGTCCAGATGATCCTATGATATTATACTAACAAAGGAATCTATTTTGTAGCACACAATTTAACTAAAATATTTAAGCCTCCCTTTTACAGTAAAATTATAAATATATCTTCTCTAGTAGATTAGGCAGACTATGACAATCATGACCAAATATGTGGGGTCAGTTTTATAACTTTCCTAAAACTACAAAGTTCAATTAAGTAAATGAGGGGAAATAAGGAAAGGCAAGGCTACATTAAGCACACACATACAATCTTCACAGACTACTAACTTACAGAATTAGTCCCAGAGTTAAAGGAGCATTAAGAAAGTGCCTCTGAAATTCTAATGTGTATAACCCTCACCTGGGGGAGCTTGTTAACATACAGATTCTGATTCAGTAGGCCCAGGCCTGAGATTCTGCAAAAGATTCCTAAGCTGCTGGTTGGTACACAAGCACAAATCAGAAGGCTTCACGGGATCCTCTAGTACCATCCCTATTACAGAAATTACATCTATACCCAGGATATTTAGATATATTTGCCTAATGTTTGTTTAACATGAGTAACTGCGAAGAAAAAGGCTGGGCATACCTGTTGAAGGTGTACAATGGATAATTATTTGACTATGTTCTTCATTTTCAACAGTGCTTGTGACATTTGCTGCATCAGCAGTACCTAAACATATAACACAAAGCATGTTTAATTAAAACCTTACGCAACTCAAAAGAACCATATTTTCCTGTGATTTTCTCTGTATATAAGTGTGAGTTCTCCTTATAGAAGGTTCAGTAACATATTGAAGATGCTGGTAGCATAGTGAATGCCATTGTTTTTTTGGTTTTGGTTTTTCTTAGAGACAAGGTCTTGCTCTGTTGCTCAGTCTGGAATGCAGTAGCACAATCACAGCTCACTGCAACCTTGAACTTCTGGGCTCCGCTCAAGGGATTCTCCAACCTCAGCCTCCCAAATAGTGGGAAATACAGGCACATGCCACTACACTCAGCTAGTTTTAAAATTTTTTATAGAGACAGAGTCTCGCTTTATTGCCCAGGCTGGTCTCAAACTCTTAGGCTCAAATGACCCTCCCGCCTTGGCCTCCCTAAATGCTGAAATTACAGGCATGAGCCATCACGCCTGGCCAGAGAATGCCATTTTTCTCACAGATTTCCTATTGATCATTCACAAAGGGATTATAATTAACAGAAACTTTAATCAATGCCTTAAAGGAGTGTTCTGTTTTTTAAAACTCATGCACTTGCCTTTTTCCTGTGCCACATTGTGGTCCTGGAGGCTGTTATCTTCTGTGTTTAAATTTGCAGAAGAGTCACAACCCCAAAATGCACAGCACTGATAAGCATATGGTACTGATAAAGACCTGGAAAAAAAAAATTGTAAAATCTACACTGAATAGCAACTCCACTGATACAGTTTTGTTTTGTAAAAGTATTTTAAACTTCGAGAATTCCAGCCTAGGAGTCAGAAAGATCTGTCATGTGCTTTAGGCTGGTCATTCATCCTCTCTGGGCTTCAGTTTCCTTATCTGTGAAGACAGCTCTGATATCAGATGACACGGAGACTTTCTCCCTTTCTGTAAGATCTCACTTAACAGTTGGATGTAAATCAAACTGTTTAAAATTTAACAGCAGTACTGCAATTTAAAGTAATATCTTATGAATCCTTTTATAAATGTATTAACTATGCTCATTTTATCATATGAAACTGATAGTTTCACTTAAAATTAATGCCCCAGGTCATTCGTGAATTTATACCATTAAATACATTTACTTTGTTTAAACAAATGTAATGAAAATATTTATTTTCTTCTGCAACAATAATATTCTCTCTCTTTTCTTAGAGACAGGGTCTTACTCTTGTCACCCATGCTATAGTGTAATGGTGTAATCACAGCTCAGTGAAGCCCAGAACTCCCAGGCTCACGTGATCCTCCCATTTCAGCCCCCTGAGTAGCTGGGACTACAGGCACGTGCCACCACATGCAGCTAATTTTTGTACTTTTTGTAGAGACAGGGTCTCAGCATGTTGCCCAGACTGGTCTTGAACTCCTGGTGTCAAGTGATCCACCCACCTTGGCCTTCCCCAAAGTGCTGGGATTACAGTGTGAGCCACCATGCTCGGCCTCATAACAATATTCTCCCTCTATTATATTTAATGTAGTCCCCCATAACTCTAAAATCTTCATGAAGTATTACAGCATTGTATTAGTTTTCTGCAGGCTCATATTTACATGGTTCCTGCCATCTTATTGCTAATGAAAAGTCCACTGTATTAAAAAACCATTCTAATAGCTCTATTATCTCTTTGAGGCCATCAAGGGCTCCAGTTCACGTTCTTAAAAACTATAGAATAATGTTCACGTTCTATTTTTTACCAAAGTTGCAAAGATTGAGGTAGAAAATACCCTTAAATTACAGCCTATCAGAAAATCTGAGAACCACAACAAAAAACCAGGACACTCTATAATTTTGGAGCCTACCATAACTTCAACAAAAAAGAAAAATAAACAAAAACACACCTGAGGTTAACAAAGTCTTTCGCTGCTAAGGCTTCTTTCAGCTTGAAGTTGCCCACAAGTTTCAGCTGATTTAGCCCATTCAGGCCTTCCGTAGGAAAGGAAGTTAATTCATTGAAACTTACATCTCTAAAATATGAATGAGACTTCAAGTTAATGCCCAAGATAGAAATCACATGAAAACATTTGTACATGTATTAACATCATAAATATTAGATCCCTAAGATGAAGTTCAAGTGGGGGCGCTAAAATGATAGTTCTAGCATGTACCTTGCCATTTGAGATTTTACTATAAATACAGCTTACCATTTATACAAGGGAATAACTAAACAGAAAAACATTTTGATGTGACAATGTTAAAACAGATGTTTCTACAGCACTAGTTACTACTTTCATGAAATTATTGCATAATCATCTACTTACAGGTTAGTTATTGGCCCAAGTGTGGCAAAAGCTTTACTGTGAATTTCATGTATCAGGTTTCTACTCAGATCTCTGCAATTATAAGAATAACATTTTAATCTTTCAAATAAACACTCAAAATGCCACTTACTTAGACTATACTTTAGAATTAGAGGCAGTAACACAATATTGCTGATAAGATAACAAAGATCTTCAATCTCGCCCAGCAATATTTTTTTCATGTTTATGTTGAATGCCTCTCCTTCACAACAATCTTTTTCTTGGAATATGTTCCATACGGCAGTAATTCTAGCTGGCGTCTGTTTCAAAACAGTTGTGAATTTTCCCACTTTATCATTCTGATACCAATTCAAAAATATAAATGATATGATATAACCTTTGGTACTGTTAACTCAGTGAGGAAAAGCCCAGTTTCTGAAAAAGCTGAAAATAAAAACAGACTTCATATTATTTGTCTTCTCAAAGGTTATTGATAAGGCCCTGAGAGAAGACAAACAATCAATATGCAAACAAGAGCATTCCAGGAGGGCTGCAGATACCCTTCTTTTCCTAAGCAGGAAATAAACATTGCATCAACAGTAGAGCCAGCTCCGTATTCAGGAACACACCCTGAGAAATTCTGATATTATAGAATTAATAAAACAGAAATAATCTACAAACACACTTACACTGAACCTTAAAGGAAATTTAAACAGTGAATAAATTCATTCCGAGACACATTTCCTAGATAACAAGGAAACTCAACACACTTGGTTCCAAATTACTAAAAGACCAGCTTCTTACTGTCACTTATCAGTGTTCTGGAAGTGATGGCAACTAGGAGCCAGTCTTCTTCCCTATGACTGCCCAGGCTTCCAGAAAGTTAGTCTACGACTTGCGATGATCCAGCAACTCAACTACCAATTAAATATTTTCTAGTAGAGTGGGTGTCATATTTCTTAAAGGGGATATACTAAAAAACCATATTCAATACATGTAATTTCGCTTCACTGTCAATTTTTCAAACTTTTTCTATAATAGAAAAATGTTGTGCTGGGCAAAGTAGCTCACACCTATAATCCAAACAACTTTGGGAGGCCAAGGTGGGTGGATCACTTGAGCCCAGGAGTTTGAGACAAGCCTGGGCAACATAGGGAGACCCCATCTCTACAAAAAAAAAAAAAAAAAAAAAAGAAAGAAAGAAAGAAAGAAAGAAAGGAAAAAAAAAAAAGAAAAAAATTAGCTGACATTGTGGTGTGCACCTGTAGTCCCTCAGCTATTCAGGAGGTTGAGGCAGGAGGATTGCTTGAGCTCAGGAGTTGGAGGCTGCAGTGGGTTGTGATTGTACATACCATTGCATTCTAGCCTGAGTGACAGAGTGAGAGACTCTGTCTCAAAAACAAAGAAAAATGTTCACTAATTTAGTGTACTATGCTTCTGCACTAAAGTTCTAGGAACATAATGAGTGGCAAGGTTTGTCTCAGTCACCTCTATATTCCTAAGTACTTATGAGAGTACCCGGAACAAATATGTAGTCAAATACAAATGATTTTTTAAATAAGTGCTTCTGTGGCTTATGAACTCTATTTGTCATGATAGATACTCCAGTGCAGGGGTCAGCAAACTTCTTCTGTAGAGGGCCAGATAGTAAATATTTTTACCTTTGTGGGTCATATACTCTCTGCTGCAACTAACCAATTCTGCTATAGTGGGGTGAGAGCAGCTTTAGGCAGCACTTTAATAATAAAGACCTGGCAGTGTTCAATTAAACTTAATTGATAAACCAGGAAGCAGACTGGATTTGGTCCACAGGCTGTAGTCAGCCTACCCTTGCCCTAATGAATTGGCAAACCTCACTATTATAACTTGAAAACCAACAAGCTACATCACTTCAGTTATACACATTACACATTTTTCTATTTGCCAATGAACAATTAGCTAAAGTAAAAAATATTGAAAGTAGATTATTTATAAAGTTGCAAGTCTAAAAATCTTGCAATGCATAAAATAATATTTTAGGAAAAGTCTAAAAATAGTATTTACTGAACACAAATTTTATATATATATATATACATTTTTTTTTTTTTTTTGAGGCGGAGTTTCACTCTTCTTGTCCAGGCTGGAGTGCAATGGCGCAATCTCAGTTCACTGCAACCTCAGGGTTCAAGCGATTCTCCTGCCTCAGCCTCCCAAGTAACTGGGATTACAGGCATTCACCACCACGCCTGGCTAATTTTTT
The DNA here is from genome assembly GCF_007565055.1 of Rhinopithecus roxellana. Taxonomy (NCBI): domain Eukaryota; kingdom Metazoa; phylum Chordata; class Mammalia; order Primates; family Cercopithecidae; genus Rhinopithecus; species Rhinopithecus roxellana. The sequence goes on from NC_044563.1 coordinate 27,644,378, forward strand.
GTATTTAGTAGAGATAGGGTTTCACCATGTTGTTCAGGCTGAAATTAAAATTATATCTTTAAGTATATCTAGTAACATGGAAATCATAACAACATACGAACATAGCTTGGAAAAAACTTATTGTCTTTAATAATCATAGACAAACTTACAGAATCCTTAGAGAGATCAGGCCTTGAAAGGTGCCTTCCTTTATTTGGTAGATCTGATTACGCTGTAAAGAACTAAAGAAAAAAGAAGAAGAAAGAAGATGAAGACAAAGACGAAGAAGAGAGCAGGAGGAGGAGGAAAGAGAAGGGGATAGAGAGAGAAAAAAGTTACGTTCTATTTTGAAAAATAACATTGTAACATTTCTTAGTTGAGTTTTTTGTAAGTTTAAATAACTATTCTTCTGTAACAGTGATCTTGTTGAAAGAGAACTGCCCTTTTCTCATCTATAAAATGAAACAGACTAATTGGTATTTCATTGCGTATTATACTGGGAATTAACTGGTATGCTATCTAAACTCCCCCATCAATCCCACTCAGGCATAAGAGAAGGAAGATGATGCAGGGAGAAAGGGAACAAAAGACAACACAACTATAACAAATACCACAGGAATAAAGTTACAGGACTAAATAGAGTCAAAATGGGAGAATTGATGCCTCCCTATTCCCGTCTCCTGGCCAACTTCCACCAGAACTGTCCAACACAGGACATCATGGGAACTGGCATGCATGTCTGGTTTCCTTCAATAGCTGGACAAGTTTTCGTTTTCTATTTCTTTTAAAAAACACCAACTTCCCCCGCATAGTGTTTCACGGGATGCCTGATAGGTAAGTGCCTAATACATGCTGCTTGCATGAATACATCTGGTTCAATTTGACATGTTATGTATGGGAACATCTGATTACAGGAATTTCTAATTTCTTACTATTAAAGCCATCTATTAAAAATAGGAAATGCTCAACAAACAATATACCACAGCAAAAGGAGTAAGTCAAAGACCAACTCACATTTCTTCCAGAGCATGGCAACCATTAAAACTTGGAAGGTCTCTTATATTGTTGTAAGACAAGTCCCTTAAAACAATGGAAATTAACAAATTAATGCTATGTTATCAGAATATTATATTAAAAGAGTGGTACTCAGAAGCATTGAAAGCAGAGTTAAGATAACTAATAAAGAGATATGCCTGAATAAGAAAAGCAATTATTTTTTCCTAAGACTTGTCAACTTTTCAAATATCTCTGTGATACAATAAGCCTAAGACTGATGAAAATTCAAGAATATATTTTTGAGCATAGACACTATAAAATATGTAAAAATACATTTATATAAAGTATATAACATAAATATATAAAATTAAATATGTAAATATAGAAAAATATAGAAAATATATAGTTTGTTGGTAAAGCTACATTTTTTAAAATTTGTATTTATACAGTTTAAAAATTTGTATTTTTTCAATATTGCTTATCCCACAAATAACTTACATGTTCTTTTATTGAAAAGCTCTAAGAGAAATGGTATGCTTATCAACATTTTAAAAAACATTTATATTACATCAAACACCAGAACTATTTAACTTTCAGTCCCACTGCAGTTTTTCCTCAACAGTGATCATTGTGTTTAAGTTTGATACACCACTACATCACTAAATTATAGTCATGACCCAAATAACAGTTTTGGTCAATGACAGACACCATATACAATGATATGGTCCCATAAGAGTATAATACCATATTTCTGCTTCAACTTTTCTATGTTTAGATATACAAATATTTACCATTGTGTTACAATTACCTACAGTATTCAGTACAGTATTATGCTGTACAAGTTTGTAGGCTAGGAGCAAGAGATTACATATAGCCCAGGTATGTAGAAGAAACCACCAAGGTTTGTGTAAGCATACTCTATGATTTTTCACACAATGACAAAATTGCCCCATGACACATTTCTTAGAATGTATTCCTATTGTTAAGTGGATGTGTGACTTTACTTGCTTAATCAGTCAGTCACTTATCTTGTTACTATCTCCCACCACTGAATACTTATTAACAACTTAATAACTTAATTGTTTATTCTGGTGACATTTTTACATCCTTTATTTACTTTTAGTTTCTAGGTCAGCCTAAAGTTTTTAGAAAGCTACATGCTTTAGGTCATTCCTGATTGAATAAAGATTTAGGCTCTGCTTAGGTTGCAGATGAAAGAGAGGAGAATATGAGGAGATATATCCCTGGACAAACTAGAATAAAGACAAAGAGTCAGGATGAGAAAAAATTAAGAACCTAGCTTGGTTTTACTTTGTTCAAATAAAGTCACAAGTATATGATATATTCATAATCCTAAAACCTAATTCAAATGCATATTACCCACCATGGAGATGACTCAAATATCTGCTCCTTTACAGAAAGGGAACAACTAAGTAGTAATTATACCTCAAAACCACCTTATGGAAAGTAGATCCTTAAAAATAAAACTGAACATGTGTGAATATATAAACAAAAGGTATGAGGGGAATGGAAGAAGGATTCAACTTACAAAGTCCTAAGCATCTTTTGTTCTTGACACAAATTATTAGGTATGCTGCTTATCTTTGTACCTGTCAAAGTCCTGTGGAAAAACATTATTTATGTAATAATTCAACTCAAGAATAGTAAGCAAAATTTATTCCCATATAGAAAAATGATAGAAAAAATGTGCTCACATATTTACATATGGACTAGATTCTATATATACCATGGCCTAATTATTCCATAAAGTTAGACATGCAGGAAGGTGAACTGAACCCCAATTCTGATATCATCTCCACAGTAACTCAAAAACATTTGTGACCTTAGATGCTGATATTGTCCAGATGATGGGCTTGATTCTCCACATGGACCAGGAGGAAAACACTAATCTACAGTCACACAGTCTGATCACAGTTAATTGCAAGTTGTCACCTTCTTACACCCAAGACCTTTGAAACCAACTTTGCATGCTGCCCCCAAACCTTGTTTCTGTCTTTTCTTTCAGTCAACCTGGGTCAGCATTTGAAAATGTTCTCTTATTCCCCTCCCTTCTCTAGTCTATCACCAGTTCCTGTTATTTTTTCCTCTGTTGTGTTTCTAGCATCTAATTCTTTCAGAAAAAGAGTGAAGTGAGGCAGAGAGGGATGGAGGAATCTCAGACAGACCACACTATTTGTCCTGGTACAAATCCAGTGATGGATTAAAGATCTGGAGCTCTCATAATTCAGTGTGTTCATCTGGTCAGGTGGACTATTCCCACGGCTGCCTCACCGTTCTCCCCATCTCTAGTCTCTTTCTCCTTACCCTCCTCACATTACCTGCTCGAATATTCTCAACATCTCCAACTGCCTTAAGAGTCAAGTTTAAACTCCTTACCTCAGTGCTTCCCAAGTTCTTTTTTAAAAAAATCTTGTCACATGTGACCATTGTAACATTTAAATGGCATGCTGCAGTAAGACTCCTGTGGCTAGAGGCCCTAGCTGCCTCAGGCCCCACCTGACTGTCTGGAGGGCTGAGGTCATCAAGATCTTAAGTGCACCTGTAAACTCATGCACAGACCACTCACTGGGAAATTGCCACAACCAAATGTCCAATGTTCAAGGCCTGTCATTTTAAAGTCTAATCACAAACAATTCTCCGATGTCTTCATACCACCCCCATCCTATTATAAACATGCAATTCTAGCTATATTTGCTCATCTATATGCCATCTCTGAGAATACTTTTGGTATTTCCAGTTTTACTAATCCTGCCTTAAATAAAAGACTCAGCTCTGGGAAACCTGACAGTATTCAAACATTCCACCTCCTTCGTGAAGCCTTCTGTGATAATCTACATCGATTGCTCCCACTTCTAAATTCTGAAAGCACGGCTTCTAATTTGGCACTTTGTTGCTGCTTTGTATTTTCTGTGAACTTTTCAGATCTTATCCACATAATCAGCTCTACTCTGTCTAAGCTCACTGACCCCAAACCCAATATATTCTTTTCCATGCATGAAATGTACAAAGGGAAACTGAAGGAATCAACATAAACTGTCACTAACAGATCCTGGCACCCTGCTAGCAGTCCAGTAGTGTTATCTTTATACAAGCCCTCTTCAAAGGGCCACACTTACAGACTTTCCAGGTGGGCGGTTCCTGTAAGATTGGGGAACTGCTGCACCATACTTGCACCACGAATGACTCTTTAAGAAATTGAGAAAGACAAAGTAATTTTAATTTTTTTCATATTTTATCTTTTAAACGGTTTAAAATTACAGTGCAACTATAACTAAAAATAAAACTAGTTTCATCTCTTGAATGTACTTGAAAGTGTGATAATTTGGCCAAGTGTTCACAAAAATAAGAACCATTATAAATTCTGCCCAGGGGAGAAAAAAATTTTAAAGATTCTGTTTTCTGGAGTTCCAGTAACAAATTATTGTTTTCCACTAAAACAACTGTATAAATATCCAGGTTTGTTTTTAAATTCACATACTTACAGGGAATGAAGATCAGATAAATTGTGAAATGCTGAGTTCCCCACATAAGATAGAGGATTATCATACAAATGTCTGTGAAAATACCCAAAAAAAGTAAAATGTTCATATGTTCACAAGCACTCTAATATTAAATCTATGTTCACAATGTACATATATCTAAAAGTCTGAATTTTCATTATTTATCTGGATGTTTGGCATTGTAAAGACATAGCTTCACATAATTATACGTTAAAAGAAACTTTCAAAAATACTTACATAGTTCTTAAGAGTGGGTTACCATCAAATGCTCCATCAGGGATAACAGAAATAGAATTACTATGAAATCCTCTAGAAAGATAGGAGAAAAGTATTTTGAAATGCATTATCCTCTTGTGAAATAAAATCCAAGTATCTACTGTAGTTCAGCATTATATAAAATACAACTGATAATGACTACATGAAAATTTTCAAAAACATAGGAAATCTCAAATTTTAATTTTATCTTATCTTTTTCAGTATCATACCTAATTCTTTTTTAACCCACTGCTTAGCCTGGTATCTATCAGATCCCTCATATGCATTTATCTGTTGCTTCATTATAGAAAAAAGCTTTAGACCATGAGAAACAGGTGTTCTAACCTCCAAATCTCTCTCACTGTAGCCCGTATTTAGTCTCTTGGCAATGCATCTTAGAATGTTAACCATTAACTAGCTCATGACACACAGTCCCTGTTGTGCCATATACAGTCACTATCTCTACCCATGACAAACCCAGCGTCCAAAATGTTCCCTCAGGCTGGGCACAGGGGCTCATGCCTGTAATCCCAGCACTCTGAGGGGATCACTTGAGCCCAGGAGTTTGAGACCAGCCTGGGCAACACGATGAAATCCTATCTCTAGAAAAAATTTAAAAATTAGCTGGGCATGGTGGTGCATGCCTGCAGTCCCAGCTATCCAGGAAGCTAAGGTGGGAGGATCACCTGAGCCTGGGAGGTCAAGGCTGCAGTGAGCTGTGATCACGCCACTGCACCGTGGCACCCCAGCCGAGGCGACAGAGTGAGACCCTGCTCAAAACAAACAAACAAACAAACAAAAAGAAAGAAAGAAGTAAAAACAAAAATGCTCCCTCATTCCTGTGTTTAAATATTTTTATTCTTTCAAGTTCAGTCAAACTCCTTCCCTTTGGTGATGCTTTCTGCAGTAACTCCAAGCTTCAATTAGGTATTCTTCTGGAATGATTTATTTATCCCATTCATTCAGCATTTATTTCTACCTAGAAACAGCTGTCTGTCTTAACATGGTCAGTTTCCCCAGTGAGACTAAGACTAAAAGCTCCTTAAAGGCAGACACTGTATATCAGGCCTTCTTGTTTTACCAGCATCTAACCCTATACAGCAATCTATACTCAAAATTGTCTGTGCCATCGAACACAATCCAATTGTATGATTATTTGTGTGTTTGTGTGCATGTATTACAGCTATATGCAACGGAACAAGATGTGCTAAAATCTCATTGTCGGAACATTAAATGGTGAGTTTCAGGGATATGAAGACATAAAGAGAATGAAGCAATACTTACAGCTCTTTTAGGCTAGGAAGGGCTTTAATGGCCTGAGGAAATTCCCCCAAGCTATTATAATTCAAGTCTCTAGAAAAAAAATGGGTGAAAATATATCAAAATATTAAATAATGGTCATAATTCATAAGGCATTTTGTTACAGATACATATTTTTTAATCACATCCTCTGTATGGTAATCTTTCTTTACCAACCATATCGTCATTCAAAACCAAAACCATGTAGGAGTTTAACTGAATTTACACCTTTTCTTACAATACTGAACAGAGGAAAATCATTCTTCTTCCATGATGTTTTTAGGTCAACAAACTTACAAGTTCAAATAATTTTTGGAATCATGTATTACTGATGCATTAAATGCATAAATCATCTGAATGGTATTTCTCTGAAAATTCATTATAGAAAATAATTCATTGAATATCCATTTGTAAATGACAGCATGAAACTGAGGTTTCCATTTGGAGTTCACAGTGGCTTCCTGAAATTCTGGTATAAGAGCAGCTGACTTCACTCAGTTCCACCATCAGCATGATGACCTGAGATAAGAATAATCAGAAGGAGGCTAGGCACAGTGGCTCACGCCTGTAATCCCAGCACTTTGGGAGGCTGAGGTGGGCAGATCATGAGGTCAAGAGATTGAGACCATCCTGGCCAACATGGTGAAACTCTGCCTCTACTAAAAATACCAAAATTAGCAGGGCATGGTGGCACATGCCTGTAGTCCCAGCTACTCAGGAAGCTGAGACAGGAGAATCTCTTGAACCCGGGAGGCAGAGGTTGCAGTAAGCCGAGATCATGCCACTGCACTGTAGCCTGGTGACAGAGCAAGACTCCGTCTCAAAAAAAAAAGAATAAACAGAAGGACAAGGGTAGATTCACACAACTGTTGTCCTCATATAGGTTATGGATTATTGGGAATTTTATATTAGTTAGGGGACAGGTAAGCCATAGTGATCTGTACTAAAAAAGTCTTAGTTCTGAGAGTGTTTAAAGTTTAATTTCTTTTAACATAAAGAGCACATTGGCATATGATTAGCATGATTGATTTCAGAATGAAAGTAAAATCAAAAAAGCTCAGCTCCTTCGAGACCTATTTTGTTTTCCTTTTCCCTTTTGTAACATAGAAGAAAAAACGGCAAATAAAAATTTAACTGGGAAGAGGTTTAATTTTAACATAATTGAAATGGTGTACACAGCCTAGGATTAGGAAACCTATTCAATCTTTTATTTATAACACTGAAACTCACACACTTAGCAAAGGAGATCTGAGTTTGGAACTATCTTCTACAAGATTTTCAACTTTCATATATCCATTGATGTTTCCTATCCTCTAATTTAGATAGGAAAGTGAATTAATAGAGTCCTAAAAGGTTTTAAGTCTTCTCATTAATTGACAGTTAACCAGAAAATTCAGTCAAATAAAATACTACAAACCCTGAGCATTCCAATCAGGTTTTACTCACCCATGTAATTGAGACCTTCTCTGAATCATTTACTCATCACAACAGCAAATATTACATTATTTTTGAATAAAGGCAATAAAGGCAACTAATACAGGCTAAAAGAACAAAAATAAAGATCCTACTCTCAATTATACACAGCTGCACAATGCCTTTTACTTATATAGTGGTGCAATGTACAGTTGAAACAGTCAGAGGTCTCAAACACTCTAGCTAGTGGAAACAACAACAAAAGTATCACAGCAAAATATAAAATCTTCGTTTGTTACATGCAAAAGCAGATATAGTATTCAAATCCAGTGTTAACAATCAGAAGGCAACTGAGGTCATGGAAGAAAACAAAACTATCCAGAATTCATTTTAGAAATTTCTAACTTCCAAAACTGTCATACATTTAACAAAACCAACATTTCTGGAAAAGTATACATCTTTGTAGATTGAGCTGTTTTGAATGTGTAGATTGAGCTGTTTTGAATGTGTATTCTTTGGGGGAAAATATGCAATTCACCTTTTGCCATTTTTAGCCATGGACTTAGATTAGTATTCATAATTGGGTTATTTGATAGCAAGAATTTAGTCAAGTATCAAAGTGAATAAGGAGCTGAACTCAAGGCCAATGTTTTTTTCTTTTTCTGTAATGAAGTACAAAATTGCACTTTCAATATCACAATGCAGTTGCCCAAAATATGAATATACTTACAAGGTCTCTAGGTTATCTAGTCCATCAAAACAGTGTTGACTCAGGCTTTTAATTTTATTGTTATGAAGATGCCTGTGGAGGAAAAAAAGCATAAAATGACTTTTCAATTTCCCATTGGCAACTATTATCATTGTTTTATATGTCTGAATTGGTGTGTAAAGCAATGATGTAGCTAAACATACCAACAGTTGACCACAGAAAACAAGTGGCATTGGGTAGTTATCTCTTGCTATGTACACTGCACAGACCCACTAAACATAGAATACCCCATGGAAAGAGAAAGTATCTCTAATGGAAATATGGTATGTACATGGAAGATTATTTAATATTTACTCATATCAAAATAAAGTTTTGATTAGCTCTTAATTATATGAAGCAAAATTTGATGAGCTCTCCTACTGAGGACATGAGGGTAACAGTGTGGAGGAAGTGTAGTTTACACCAATGAGATCTCTAACAGATTTTAAAAGAAGTGCTACTTTGTTATGTCTTGGAAGATTAAAAACGCACTGCATCCCATACTCTCTAAACAAGTGGAAAACACGAAATATCCCTGGGACTAACTTCTATGGCCACATTGAAATGATTTCCCTTCTTTTAACATTGAATACTTGCTGGGACACAAGTAAAAGCTGTATGAATGTGTGCTGAATGACCTAATTTATTCTCATGATTACAACTGGTCATTTATCTTAAGGAGATTCAACAATTATCACCAGCTATTAAGTTTTTAAATTCTCCCATTCTGTTTTGTTTTTTGTTTGTTTGTTTGTTTGTTTGTTTGTTTGTTTTGAGACGGAGTCTTGCTCTGTCGCCCAGGCTGGAGTGCAGTGGCCGGATCTCAGCTCACTGCAAGCTCCGCCTCCCGGGTTCATGCCATTCTCCTGCCTCAGCCTCCTGAGTAGCTGGGACTACAGGCGCCCACCACCTCGCCCGGCTAGTTTTTTGTATTTTTAGTAGAGACGAGGTTTCACCGTGTTAGCCAGGATGGTCTCAATCTCCTGACCTCGTGATCCGCCCATCTCGGCCTCCCAAAGTGCTGGGATCACAGGCTTGAGCCACTGCGCCCGGCCCTCTCCCATTCTGTTTAATCTTGTACAAAAGCAGCTCCCTCAAGCACTAACTATTCAGGAACATATTCAGCGAGGTGCTTTGATAACAATCTGTCAGAAGAAGCCTGTTTTTGTACCCCAATTATCACAAATATATGGAATTAGAAGGGTTAGATACCTACAGAACTACCAGGCTTGACAGGTTGGTAAACGCAAAGTCAGGGATGCTTGAGATCTTGTTGAGAGCCAGGGTCAGCGCCTGTAGGGTGGGCAGATTGCTGAGGGGGTGCACAGGCACCTCTGTCAAGCTGTTGTCATCCAGCCACAGATGCCGTAACTGAACAAGTCCTTCAAAACTGTCCTCGGGGACTGAGGTAATATGGTTGGCATCTAAACGCCTAACAGAAACAGAAACAACCATGTTCAGTAACAAATTCTAGTGAAATGAGTCAGTTCAAGTCTCACAACTCAAAGCTTTCAAAACAAAAAGGACTTATAAAAATGATCATCTTTAATTTTACTAGAAGTCCTCATAAAATCTAATAACTTTTTCATGATCTGTATCGTATATGAAAGTCAGTTCTTTCTCTTCCTTCATTAAGAATGGCATGTATCCAAATCTATATTCTTCAACTATCTTTGGCTAAGAAGTAACTTTATAGCAGAAAGATATATTAAAAAAAAAAAAAACTTGCAAATTTCTTATTGAAGTTATGCTTTAGAGCATAATTATCAGACATACAAAAAAAAAAAAAAGAAGAAACTAAGCTGACCAAATAAGCTACTTTACTTCCAATGTTACATTATAACTAATATTAGACATTAAATTTAGTTGCTACTCTGATTCTGTACCAAAGGGAAATATTAGAAAATACTTAAAATTTTTGTATAGCAATAAAGAATCTAAATAGATTTTCAATCATCCTTATTACCTCTAGGCAAGTTAAAAATGTAAGTGTCATGTACAGGCAAAGCAACTTTTTCCTCTTCTCTTAGCCGTTAAGTGCTTTTGAAAAATCAGTGTGCTAAAATTAAGAGTTATTAAGAAAAGGTCAAATTATCTGTTGGAAAAATCAAGCAGCTCCTCAAATCAATGTTACTGTGGCTTAAAAGCTTCTTCAATTTTTCCAAAAATGTTGGAATTAAGAACACCTTACTAATAGGATTACTAATATTTAAAATTAAGTCCCTGTCTGAAAATCAGGAAACTAAGTCCTATTGTTGGCACAACGAGATGTAATTGTTGGAATAATTGCTTTTCAACACAAAGACAATCTGCTATTAATATGATGACGGACACTATGTGCCAGGCAAATCACAGCTTTCCTCACAAATCCCTTGTTGATGCATCTTCATTACTTATATTCATGCGTCACAGCCTTGAACCTCTTTGTGAAAATTACAGAACACACACACACACAAAAACTGGTTAAAAATTCAAAATGACAGCATCTTTTTAAAGAAATAGTTTGACAACTTTCGAGTTGAGGAAATTCTGAGTTTTAGAGTGGTTTTTGTGCCTCCTGTTTCCTTATGCTGTTCCAACTTCAGTTCCTGCCATAATTGTCCGTTTCCACCACAGTCAAGTTCTGGGTCCCTGGTCCCAATTAACTGCTCCCAGCCCCAGATCCATTTTCCCTTCCTAATGACGGAATAGCATGGGTTAAAGACTGTTGGTCCTGGTGAGTATCTGATGGAAGCTTTCTTTCTAATAGTCAAGATATCTGAAAGAACAGTCGAAAAGGGAGAGCTTAGGACACTGAGCAGCTGCCTTAAGAATCTATCTAGAAACACACATTTTTAGACTTGTTTATTTTTGGGACTTTCTAGAACTTGCCCTGAGACAGGTAACTTTTACACAACAGACTGGCAAAGTATTGGCTACACAGTGGCAAAGTACTACCTATAGAGCTGTTTAGGAGATTTGCTTTAATGAGCAGATAGGAATGTGTTCAAACATGTGTGCACGCGTGCGTGCACGCACACACACACACACAACCCTCGTGGAACTTTTCCATTCTTAGGAAGAAAAAGACTTAAACACATAATCATACAATTAAGCATATTATATAAATAAATAATTAATGTAGCTAAATTATACTTGTAGATAACTTAATTACCTGCAGTTCACTCAACACAGTTAAATTGAGCATCCTGTTAGGTACAAAGGATAAGATAGTGAATACAACAGGCATGAGGCCTGTCCTCAAGAGACCGATATTCCAGTGGCGGAGGTGACATACAACATAATAAACAAGTCACAAAATGATAACGAAGTTCTTTATAAAGTACCTCTGGAGTAGATAAACAGGGCACTGAGGTTACAGACTGATGGACTCTGAGGAGGAGGGTAGTTACTCAAGAAAAGTATTTCTAAGAAGGTGACATTTAAAGTGAGACCTAAAGAAAAAGCAAGAACGAGTCAAAGTAGGAGCTGGGCAAGGAGTGTTTTAGGCAAAGGAAAGAGCCAAGGCAGAAAGACCCAGTAGCAGAATGGTTGCTGGTATGATCCAGCAACTCCCAGAAGGTATGAGTGATTAAAACACGGCAGGAAGGGAGTAGAGGTCCCAGGAAGACACAGCTGTAGATGCAAATAGGGTCCACATTCCATACGTCCCTATAGGCCAGGTAAGGGGTTTGGGTTGTATTTTCTTTACAATTTGAAGTTCCTTAGTGTTACCGCAGTTGAAAAGTTTAAATTGTTTATTTTATCATATCAATTATATATATTCCTATTCAATAAAATAGTATGTAATGCACCTCCAAATACCTACAATGCCTCTACTGATACAGAAAATAGTGTAATAAGGAAAGCTGTCAGTGCCTTTTTAATATAAATTCAGTACTGTATAGAACCTTTAAACTCTTGTGAATTCTGTGTCATCAAGGAAAAAAGATGGCCTTAACTTACTGCTAGAAAACTAGGTGAGTTTTGAGCTAAGACAGTAATAAAACTATCTTCTATACAAAATAGCATAGGTACAACAATAAAATAGCCTAATACAACAATAAAAGCACAGACACAATTTCCTCTGTACTAGAAATTTCCAAAAATTGTGAAGTCTCACATAAGTAGAGATTAAAAAGAACTATGGAAAAATGAAACTCTTAAATAAGAGGTTAAATGAGAAAAACAATTTGTGGTGACTCACATGGTTAATCCTTATCCCTCAATTCACATGTAGGTGTGGTGAGGCACCCATAAAAGCGAAGAGTCTGTACTTATACTGAGACCAGTGCTTCAGAGCACTGGTCTCAGTGTGGCTTTGTAGCAATGATCTATGCTATTAGTATTCATCCTAACTAACAGATGAAGAAAATACTATAATTCTTTAAGTAGATGCTGAAAAGCATCAGCTATCTCACAAAATGGAAAGAATATGAAGGTTTATTCAAGGTATTTTTCTATTTAAACTCCATGTGGTAAGAGATAAACTATTGCTTTATTTAGCTTTCTTGTTTAACGGTGAATAACATTTATTCACTCAATTTCTTTGTTATTTTTGTCTGGAAAACATGCTTCTATTTTCTATTCTCAAAAGCCAATTTTACAATTGACAGAGACTCATGTATTTTTAAATTTCTTGTCTAAACAAACTACAGTAACAAAATAATATTAAATGCAGATATTTAACTGCTGAAAGTCTTTGTTATCAATAAACACCTGTATAATCAAAAGATCTCCTTTCTCTCTATTCTAACTTACCAATAATGTAAGTATTATAAACACATTTTAAAACTGAGAAAAACCTAGGAAATTTAATCTTTGAGATATTTTAATAGTCAATAAAAATGTAATCTGATGTTAAAAAATTTCTAGAGGAGATAATTATGACATGTCATTTTAATATTCTGCTGAGGTAATGCTTTAGTCATTTTAGTTTTATGGGAGGGAATTATGCTACCTTTTTATTAGTATCAACAATTGGCTTTCAGATTTTATAGTCATTATCAAACATACACTTGCATCAAACCACTTCTGATCAATTTCAATCCCTAATGAACTTTGCTTCTTTTAAGCACTATTCAAAACCACAATGAAATCTTTCATGTAATTCAGATCTGAAGAACAGATTTTCAAAATGACTCAAGTGCTGATAAGACTGTTTTACACCATGAGAGAACTTCAACTGTATCTGACTTCACCACTGCACCCACTCTACTAACAAATGCATGAACATTTCCTTCTTAAAGAAAACAGGCCTGACACATAGCAGATCCTTGTGTTTCTGATATATATGAAAACATCTCAATGCCTTTAAAAAAAAAGTTGGTTTTATCTCCACTCCATACACTCATCCCAATTTTAGAGATAATTTAAACTAAGCAACTTGCTCCATGAATGATAAGTACAGTATGCTTTTTTAAAACATGAAAGAGAAACCTATGATTTCTGTGAAAAACACCACTTTAAATCATCTACATTACCAATAAATGTCTCATGTACTTTAATGTACTTATTGACCACAAATTAGAATATTTATATGTTTTCTTGGTAATTTTTCTGTTCTACAGTTGAAAGTAAGATTTTAGTCTTCTCTTTATTACCCTTTAAACTAGACAAAATAATTGAGTATTTTGATTATGAAATCTTACAAAATGACAATTCAATATGAAGGTCTTGAAGTAAAATACATTCTTAAGAAGCAAAAGAAAATATAACTATTTAAAATGTCTGATGAATTCAGGTCCAAGAGAGGTTAGATGACTTGCCCCGTGTACATCTATCCGAGGTGAGAGAGTGTGTGAAGTCAGCAAGTAACATTTCTGTAAGGGAACTCATTCCCACTGATTCATTTTAAGCGTCTACCTAGAACCTACTCAATTAGCTGTGGTGAAAAACAAATCCTTATATTCCATAACCTACCATTTTAGTGAAGGGAGCTACTTAATACAGACCACCTTAAATTAAACTTCCATTTGAACTAAGAATTAAATGGCCAACACCATGGATATGGATATTCCTTGTTTATGGGTTAGATACAGTTTAAAGTTTAACTTTACAGCATATATTTTTATTTTCACATTCATTGCTCATTAACTACTAGAATAATCTAAAATCAAATAGTAAGCTATAATTTATAATTTCCAGGGATGTCTCTTTGGTGCAGTGAAAAATGGCTTTATGTTAGCAAACTGATGGGACAAGCAGCTCAATCATTTTCACCGTATATTTTCTAACTTGCGCGCATTTCCTACTATTTGCAGTTATTTCCAAGTATAATACAAAACCTAAGAGACAAATTCGTATACAAATACGTTATGTCACTAAAATGCAATTTTATACCAGCACACATAAGGGTGATAACTATTAACATTTTTTATTCAGAGTGCTTCTGGGGAGGTTGCTATTTAAAATTAGACTTCTGAATTCTACCTTTAAAAAGAAAACCAGCATTACTTCTATGTTACAGCCTAGGGATCTGCATTTTAGCAATCTCCCCCTAGTGAGTCTGTTGCAAAGCGTGGTCAAAGTACCACACTTAGAGAAACTATGCCCCCGAGTCCCATTGTATTTGGTATTTAGGACATGAAGTGAGGCAATGCAAATTTGTATTCATTATTCTAGTAGAAGCTAATGAAGTTCCCTGTTTTGAAGAATACTTTTTCATTTTTTCCGAGAAGTTCCCTTGACCACATTGAGGAAGTACAATCAATTTGTTCTGATTATCATTACCACATGAAACAGAAACCTCTTTGTGGCTGTTTCTTGACAGTCAAGGCACAAGACACTAAAACTTCTGTACACATATAACTGGTTCCAAAGAGGTGCTGATCACCAGCTGTGCACAAGTTCATGGAAGTACACCCAGCAGTGAATACCTAGTAGTTTTCTCTCAGCCTCTAGGACAAGAGAGGAGGTAAACAGAACCACCTCCTTCTCCCTCACCAAAGGACATTTTGATAACATCGACTAGCTATCTCTGTTTTCATCTCAGATGAAAGGATAAATCTCCTCTTTCCTTAGGATTCCAGTTCTTTACACCCTTAACAGCCAAAGTAGTCTCTTGGTGAGTCAAGAAATCAAGAAGTTACTTACAAAGACTGCAAAGCACTCAGCCCTCGAATGGCTTCACTGGGTACTGTTTTCAATTGATTATTCTGGAGCGTTCTGAAAGAAAATTTTTGGTTAGTGAGTAACAAGTGATAGTTACATTTTTTCTTAGAAAAATTCAGAGCCCTTTTTTTTTTTTTCCAAAAAATATTTCCAATGTGAAAATGTGGGGGGAGGCGGAGGTGGAAAGCATCTAAGACAAGAGAATTGCAAAACTTTAGGAAGCACTTGTTGTAAAGCCAGAAAGCAAACCTATATTGCTATCCCAAGCCATGCCCTAACACAGACTTGCTGGGTAATCCACGTTTCCAAGGGTGATTTTGTTTCTGGTAATTAAGGCACTCTAGTTAATGTTCATCATCCTGGGTACTATCAGTTAATGTTAATTAGGAGCTATAACAAGTTAACTGGGAGGTATAATAAGCAAATCCGTTGGAATGCCTAATGCCTTTTCAAATTGGAATAAAGCAGAGCCCGGAAACATGGACATCAGGTAAAGCCAATTTTTCCAAGCGGATGGCAGATCCCAAGCTCTTAAGGAACAGCAGCAATGTCCTCAATACATGTGGGGCCAGAAGAGAAATAGAGCTTTGATCATCTACTAGTTAGGGCCTGCCAAATAGATGCATAGATCCATACTGAAAATGAAATCCTTTTGATTTTTTGCCTGAAGCCATTCCTGTCACATTAATAAAATGACTGCCTGACATGAATCATAACCACAGAATAGACGAGATAAAGGTCCCACCTAGCTCACTGAACCAGAGAGGTCTAATGACCTGCTGAAGGTCATCCAGCATGGTAGTGGCAGAAGTGGGGGCAGTCAGTTCCCCTGTTTCCTAATCTGCCACACTCCAGGCTCCTGACCACTGCCAGGAATTTATTTCCTCACCGTTCGCTGGCTATATAAATTGTAGGCATCTGAATTCCCTCGAGCTCTAAAATTATTTTAACATTTGGAGCACTTGTAAGCCTTTTTCCCTTTTAGGGTCAGGTAATTCAAAGTTCTTAGAGCTATAAGTAGAAACAAAACCCTACCAGTAAAACTTAAGTATGGGTTTGCTTCAATGCATTAGGCACCCAAAAAGTCTAACATTCAACTGTAATATGCTGGAGGTCAGAATACCTATTAGTTAGAGTTTTAACTTTTGTTATCTAGATGCAGGGTTGCCCAAATCAGCCTCTAGCCTCCCACACTCCCCACTGGCCACTCCTTAAATCTTTTAATCCTGAACTAAAAGAAACTGTGCTTAACCTAGTTCCAAGCATGTTGACTATGCAGAAAGAAAATACACAGCCAGCTGTGAAACTCTAAAATTGCATTACTTACAGAACTTTGAGTTCTTTCAACCCAGACAAGGCCTTTGGGTGGATAAAAGAAAGGTCGTTGCCCGCCAATTGTCTAGAAAAAAAAAAAAAAAAGTAGCAAGAAAAAAAGATAGTGATTCAGACTTAAAATTCCGAATTTACAAAAACCTAATCTGTGATTAAAGCTCTATGTTAAACATTTCTCAAGTCTATCTGACATTAAACGTGGACTTAAACCCTTGCTAAAATGATCCTGCAAGTCTTCCAATGAGATAAATGTCTCTAGAATTTTTTTTTTAAGTCCCAATACAATAATTTAAGCAGGCACATTTTTATTCTGGTGAGGTCAAGCAAGCCAAAACACATTAAACCAAATTAAGTTTGCTATTCATGGTCACTCTGCAGCTTGCAGTGTTTTCTAAGGGCCTCATAAATACAAGACTACTGGTCAGCAGGCAAGAGTGTTTATACAGATTAGAGCAAACCAGTCTGTCAAGGAAGAATGCTTTTGGGAGGCAAGTCAGCCTGTTATCTCTGCATAACCAAGGGCAGCATATCCAGTGCAAAAGAGAGACAAAAAGTGAGTCACTGAAAGCATAACTTTCCAAACAATGGCCTATATTTTTTTTTCTGAAGTAATCAGGTTTTCCTAAAGAAATATTGACATGACAAATTCAAGTGGGGATAAAAGTAGAATAAGGAAAGGATAAGAATTCTTTGGATCCTTTTGTAAGAAATCTGGGCACCCAATTCATTCTGAGCCCTACTTTTCCTCCCATTTCCCCGGGCATCGAGAAATAGAAGAAAAAGTTGAACAGAAGATATTAGGGAGAAGAATCAGGATGCAGGGCAGTGATTCACGTAAGTTAACTTGTAGACAGGTGAAGTGAAGGGGAGTTTTCAAATGTGTCCTCCAAAATGATGATTGTGTGTTCATATGATCAAACACAGGACACTCCTGGTTCCTGGTTCTGTCAGGGATACTCTCCTAACCAGCTAGATTCTGTAACTGTGTATATATATTTTTTAATGCTCTTTTCCACACATGTCTCAGGACCACATAGTCACCAAGTCCTCCTTTAAAATTCCTCTGTTAAAATTTATAATTAAATTTTTTAAGTTTAAAAATTTATAAAACTTAATGTTTATAATCCCTCCTTTAAAAGGTATGCATTTCCACTATTCTTCCTATTCCCTCCCTAAAACCTCTGCATCCCTAAGCCTTATTCATCAATTTATTCATTCATTTAAAAATGAGTACCTAGTAAGTGCCAGACACACAACATCTTTAGGTTCCCCCCTCTCCTCTTCTAATCTATTCCACTTATACATCCTGATTTTAGGGATACAAGAAAGATATTTTACCGGCCTTAAAATCTGAAGTCACTGTGGCCTGAAGCTCTACTTTTAGATGCATTGTTTCCTCTTGAAGTGGTGTTCCACCTATTAATAAAATGCAAATTGCCCTGGGAAGTGTAATCCTTACCTAACATTAACACAGAGGCGATTGCACTGAAGATAGGGGGCGGGAAGGGGACAGGAAAGCAAACAGTCAAAAGACCCAGAAAAGGGGTATGAAGAATTATTTTTTCAATGGCAAGAATAACAATGCTGGATTCTCAGGCAATACCACCAAGTTTAGCACAGTTCATGCTCCTAAACTAAATTCTTCCTAAAAAGTCCTCCCACCATGCACTTTGTTTCTCACAAGGCATCCAAGCACCTACATTCTACACTGCATTGCCTTTCAACATTTCCCCATAACCCAGGCTCACAACAGCTTGCTTTTGTGCCGTCAGCCTTGTAGCCCTTCACCTCCCAGGGCCCACCAGAAGTAAAACAAGGGACTGAAGACGGTTTTAAGGCCTCTTCAGTTGCTTCCATTTTAAAATATTTCTCTTTAGCAAATCCTCTTGGTTCTAGACTAGCCAGCTTTACCACTACATTTTTTACTTATTTATTTATTTTTTTGAGACGGAGTCTCACTCTGTCGCCCAGGCTGGAGTGCAGTGGTGCAATCTTGGCTCACTGCAATCTCCACCTCCTGGCTTCAAGCGATTCTCCTACCTCAGCCTCCAGAGTAGCTGGGATTACAGACGCCCACCACGCCCAGCTAATTTTTGTATTTTTAGTAGAGACGGGGTTTCACCATGTTGGCCAGGCTAGTTTCGAATTCCTGACCTCAAATGATCCGCCTGCCTCGGCCTCCCAAAGCACTACATCTTTTAAATGTTTCACCTAGCAACCTCATTTGTACCCCCTTAAACACCCAACTGCAATGCTGCTTCTCTTGAAAGCTTCAGTTCTTTTTTTTTTTTTTTTGAGACGGAGTCCCGCTCTGTCGCCCAGGCTGGAGTGCAGTGGCCGGATCTCAGCTCATTGCAAGCTCCGCCTCCCGGGTTTACGCCATTCTCCTGCCTCAGCCTCCCGAGTAGCTGGGACTACAGGCGCCCGCCACCCTCGCCCGGCTAGTTTTTTGTATTTTTTAGTAGAGACGGGGTTTCACCGTGTTAGCCAGGATGGTCTCGATCTCCTGACCTTGTGATCCACCCGTCTCGGCCTCCCAAAGTGCTAGGATTACAGGCTTGAGCCACCGCGCCCGGCGAAAGCTTCAGTTCTTATAAATGTGCCCTATGCACGAACACTCAGAGCTCATAAACTTGGTCACAAGCTACCGTCTACTGGTTGTTTCTTGTATATTAGTCTTGTGGGCCAAGTACAAATGCCTTCAAGAGCAGGGTGTGCATCTCAAACTTCTGTTACCACCCACCGACGTGCCAATTCATTAGCTAGAAACTGCTTTCTCAGAAGCTCCTCCTTGAAAATGCTCACCATTCCGACGCCATAGCATCCCAAAGTCTACCTTAGTGCAAGCTTGGTACAAGCAATCTCAAAGGGACCTGTCTCACTCATTAAATTCAACTGATAATGTTCACAGCTGTAATGCAAAGTGGTTAAAAGGTCACATTTTAAAAGATCATATTGCACCACAAGAGCCATAAGAGGCAGTAGTCATCTTTCTCCAGGGCCTCAGATAGCCCTATGATTGCTCTTCCAAGTGTTAAAAAGCTAGAGTCCTCCAAAAAAGAAATACTATAAACAGACTAAGGCTGTTGCAGGATTCTTATTATTCTTTTGTCTCTAACATGAGTCTTGAATGTCCTTGTATCTATGGGGCTTTCCTTGAGTTCAGCCTATTGTGCTGGGCTCATTAAAAAAAAAAAAAAGTATTTTATAAAGTAACAAAGAAAAGTAGCAAAATGCAGAACACCTGATTATCTTGTCAACAGAAAAGAGTGTTTGACCACATTAGCCAAAATATTTGCTTCCTTTTCCCAAATCTATGTCCCTTTTATAAACCATGAGAAAACTAAAGTCACATAACTTCAAAAAGCATTCTCTTTGTCCTCTATCTTTAATATAAATGACAAAATGAGCTCTGCATGAGGCTTATCCTGAAATACAAGCCAACGATCTGAAGAAATAAACACTACTAGTATGTGGTGGACAGTGATAATGCCTTCCAAGAGGACACCCTACTTTGATTACTTAGTTTGTTAGAAGAGTAAACATATCCTGTGGAGCCTTCAGGAATGTATCTACCTAAGTTTACCGAGCTGCTGTGTTAATGAGTAACAAGCACAGCAGCTTGGTAAAAGCTCTGCAGCTTCAGTAATTGCACCCTCCAGAAGCTCTTCACATGTTGCTTATTTTATGAGCTAGTATTTCTTATAGCAAACCTTGGGGATGCTTCATGTCTAAAAGCTCAGATTCAGAAAAGAGCAAAGTAAATAAATAGCAGGGTTAGGAACAAAATCCCAAATTCTTTGGAAGAAAAAAACTATAAGCCTACAGTAGTTGCAGACACTGTGATAGTGACAGATGGTACACAAACATTCTTTCATTTTAATTATCTCAAGACAGCCGCCCTGCTTTTCTGAGTCCCTGAGTGGTTAGGTGACTTGGCCTAAGTCACACAGCTGGTACATAAAGGAGCCAGCATTCAAGTTCTCTTGCCTGGCTGGCTGAAATACTTATCCACTTCTACCTGTATTGTGATGCCTCTGGTAGTCACCAAAAGATTAGGAAATAATTCTCAGAAAACGTGGGGCAGAGTGGACTTGGGCAAGTTCATAGCCTTGTCTGAGTATCAATAGCTGTCACCTAGCAGAACAAAGCTAGTAAGGAGAGACTGTGCATTAGGAGCTCAAAACTGCTATTACAGAAAAGTTACCAACAGACCTACAGTGCCATCCTTCCCATAGCCAAAGACGACCAGCAAGAGTGGCTGAGAATGGGATTCCCTGAGTGCCCAAAGGTAGGGCATGTCCTAAACTCAGTGAGACTTGGTTAAGGATATACAGCATTCTCTGTTGTTTGTTTTTTATTATTATTATTTTTATTTTTTTAGGCAACTCCCAAGGAAAAAGAGGTGGCTGATCCTGAGGAGGAATTTGGCCCTCTATTAGCAAAGACCAGCCACTTCCCATTCCATGCCTGGGTTTGCACTTCAGTGCTATAGCCAACAGTTTTCTTAGTTTCTCACTACTTCAGGACCTATTGGCTACTCCCAGAAAACCTTTTTCATTGACTAACTCATGTTATTTATATTTTTCTTTTTGCCCCACAAACAATATTCTTTTACTATTTTCCAGTGCCTGTGAAATACTAAAGAAAAAAAATAACAATCAGGGTGAAAAAATCAGGGTAAAAGTGGTATGGTTTTCTGTTTGTAAATGTGGACAGTCCCAGGCATCAGTTCTTTCCCCTTCGTGTTCTGTTTCCAAAAACCACAGAGAACGTCTCTCTACAAGGTTTCAACCCATCCACTCTTTGACTCCTCCTGTTATCCACCTGATGTTTTTTCCTCCTGTACTACTGCCATGAACTTCTACAGTATTCCTGCCTCAAACCACTTAATCTGAAAAAGCACAATTCTAAGCATTTTTCCAAAGGCTCTCTTTTCCCCTACTGCAACTTAGCACCATTACTACGTCCAAACACACATTGCGTTGCCACCTCTGCCTCATTGCTCACACCATCTCCTTCACCTGAAATACCCACAACTCTGCCCTCTGCAAACTGAAGCCTTGTTCAAGTTGTCCAAGTAGGGTACACCACCACCAGTATGAACGCATTATGATACCACCTTCCTTTGATTCCGCAGGTACCTTAGACAAAGCTGTCTCACTGGGTGCATCTTAGTCTGCCTTTAGTTCCTTTGTACTGCTCTGATCTTCTTCAGTGATCTTACATGTCCCTCACGAGCAGGGACTAGGTCATCTTTATTCTGTATTCCTTTGTAGGACCCCTTAAAAAGAGAAGATACTTGGTATTTGCTGTAATGTCTCCACTAAGCCCCACTGTAACACTCTGGATTTGCAAAGCAAATATTACTACTGAAAGGGTGAGAAAGCTTCCTGATTATCTTCCCTTTTCTGCAGCTTTTCTCATTTCATTTCTACTCCCTCACTCTCCTAACAGGAAAGAAAGAACTACGTGGCTAAAGTGTCAAGTGCCAGGGCAGACATCTTCTCTCTTGACATATGCTGGAAGTATATTTTCTTAAGGAAAAGTGGGGAGGAACCTTAAACATGGGAATATCAGTCCACTGGTCCACAGTAGTATCTCAACACACGCTGTGTTGTGCACGTGATCACACAGAATTAAAACAAGTCTAGCAGGATTTCAAAGGGGACACCGTTTACCTTAAGGCAACTCCCACTTACTCTGTTTGCTACAACAGTCCCAGAAGCAAAGAGAGCAAAGACAGATAATGGAGAGAAAGAGAAAGGGCAGAGGAGAGGCAAAAAGCAATCCTCTAGATTTCCGCTTTCCCATTGGATTTGGAACCATTCCAGGAAGCGGCATACAAGTGACTCAGTATGCAATGTCTCTGTGAATCTGTTTTGTGTGCATTTATTATTCATAAAGACCATGGATTGACATTAGGGGCTCCTTCCAGGGAAAGCTTTTTGGAAAGCAAGAGTTTTCAATAATATTCTCGACTCTTAATGCATATATGACCTGAAATTTCCTATCTGCTCTCCCTTCCAGCAGGGGGAAGAAGTAGAAACTGCGCTGTCTAAATATGGGGCACTGGTCAAGGGTGTGTGTGAAGGACTAGGCCACATTTCAGATGGTAACCTGGGCCAAAGTTAATTTCTTCATGAAATGCACTGAGCTACACTAGTTTCTTCCCTTGGGAAGCAACTTAAGAAACATGAGAGGCAGGTGTGAAACAGAGAATTTACCAATTGGGGTTATTTCTCTGAGAAATGCTGTGACTAGGTTTCTTGTGGTCTATTACAGAAATTTCATTGTAGCCATTTGGCTGGAATTCTAGCCAAGAATTAGTGGAGTAAGAAATACCATATATACACTGATTAGACATATGGACTGAGCAGCAGGGAGGGCACATGAGGATTCAGTGGCTTTTAGCAGCTGTTGTGAGACGTCGGGCAGAAAAAGCAGAGGGAGGCTACAGCAACTGTGCACACAAATAATAGAGTACTTTCTTACTAATGGCAATTTCCCTTTCCCCTTATGGAGAGGTTGGAGAGTAGATGATAAAGCCAGAAGAGAGTGACCACAGCCTCCCATTCACGATGTTCCTACCTTCCCTTTGCAGAGGTGGTTACCAGATGGCCTGGCATTGTGCTCCCGTCAAGTCCTGCCTGAAAAGTACTTTGAGCACCGCCATTCCCTTCTGAGCAACATTTATCTACCCCTCAGCAACGTTTTCTCCTCTTCCTCTTTCTCTCTCTCTTTCTCTCTTTTTTTTGAGATGGAGTTTCGTCCTTGTTGCCCAGGCTGGAGTGCAATGGCAGGATCTCGGCTCACTGCAACCTCCACCTCCCAGGTTCAAGCAATTCTCCTCCTGCCTCAGCCTCCCAAGTAGCTGGGATTACAGGCATGCCCCACCACACTCGGCTAATTCTGTATTTTCAGTAGAGACTGGGGTTTCACCAAGTTCGTCAGGCTGGTCTCAAACTCCTGATCTCAGGTGATCCACCTCCCTCAGGCTGCCAAAGTCCTAGGATGGGCCTGGCTCTCCTTGTTTATTTCTACACCTACTTTTTATTTTTTATTTTATTTATTTTTTTTTTTTGAGACAGAGTCTTGCTCTGTCTCCCAGACTGGAGTGCAGTGTCGCAATCTCAGCTCACTGCAAGCTCCGCCTCCCGGGTTCACACCATTCTCCTGCCTCAGCCTCCCCAGTAGCTGGGACTACGGGCGCCTGCCACCACACCCGGCTAATTTTTTGTATTTTTAGTAGAGACGGAGTTTCACTGTTCTATACCTACTTTTGAAGCCACACATAGGAAGTATCCCAGCTTCTCCTGGGATGCCATTCTATTCCCTCAAGTGGGTGGATCACCGCAGTGCTGCGTATGTATGAAGCACACTAGGCACAACCACCAGCCCATGACACTGCCTCCAGAGAAGGCATTTCTAGTTCAAAGCTGTACTAAAGCATTTAACAGGATGCGAGTGACATTCTTTTATTAAATATAATTTGAAATCATCAAGATCCAAAATTTTGGCAACTGCCTTTTTTTTTTTTTTCTTTTTGAGATGCAGTGGAGTTTTGTGCTGTCTCCCAGGTTGGAGTGCAGTGGCATGATAGCTCACTGCAAGCTCCGCCTCCTGGGTTCCAACAAGTCTCCTGCCTCAGCCTCTGGAGTAGCTGGGATTACAGGCGCCCACCACTATGCCCAGCTAATTTTTGTATTTTTAGTAGAGACGGGTTTCACCATGTTGGCCAGGCTGCTCTCGAACTCCTGACCTCAGGTGATCCACCTGCCTCAGCCTCCCAAAGTGCTGGGATTACAGGTATGAGCCACCGCGCCCGGCTGGCAACTGTTTTAAAAAGCAAAATACATACTTCTTAAAGTCCTGAGCCATATATTTATTAATATGTCAAGGGCTATGTGTTCAGAACTATTTGGGCTCCCGTGAGAAATAAAGATTGAAAGAGGTATGCTGGTTCCCACGTAGGAGCATTTAATATACGTTAACAAAAAACTATCATTTGTGTAGTACTTTCCATTT
The DNA here is from genome assembly GCF_007565055.1 of Rhinopithecus roxellana. NCBI lineage: Eukaryota > Metazoa > Chordata > Mammalia > Primates > Cercopithecidae > Rhinopithecus > Rhinopithecus roxellana. The sequence goes on from NC_044563.1 coordinate 27,669,041, forward strand.
TCGTTGTCCTATTATTATACAGGTTGAGCATCCCTAATCTGAAATGTGAAATCTGAAATGCTCCAAAGTTCGAAGCTTTTTGAGTGCTGACATGCATGACACTCAAAGGAAATGTTCGTTGGGTATTTTGAATTTCAGATATTCAGATGTATGATGCTCAAGCAATGGAAATATTCTAAAATCTGAAAAAACTGTGAAATCCAAAACACTTCTGGTCCCAAGTATTTCAAATAAGGGATACTGAACCTACTGGCCCTCAAAACCACCCTGTGTCATGAGCCAAGCAACCCTATCGCCCCCCCAGTCCTCCTGTTTTTTCGTTTTTCTTTTTTTAAAAGATAAGGAATATGAGCCTATTTCCTATGTGCCTTCCCCAAAGACCTACAGCACCTAAATAATGTAAATCCCAGGAATGAAACAATGTAAATAAACTAATGTAAATCCTAGAAACAGAAAAGTGTTGTTTTGTGTTATTGTATTCCTTTTTTCTTTTTCTTTTTCTTTTTCTTTTCTTTTTTTTTTTTTTTGAGAAGGAGTCTCACTTTGTCAACCCAGGCTGGAGTGCAGTGGTGCAATCTCGGCTCACTGCAACCTCTACCTCCCAGGTTCAAGCGATTCCCTTGCCTCAGCCTCCCGAGTAGCTGGGATTATAGACGCCTGCCACTATGCCTGGCTAATTTTTGTATTTTTAGTAGAGACAGAGTTTCACCACGTTGGCCAGGCTGGCCTTGAACTCCTGACCTCAAATGATCCACCCACCTTGGCCTCCCAAAGTGCTGGGATTACAGACGTGAGTCACCGCACCTGGCCTGTTTTGTGTTATTTTCTACCATTGACTTCAAGAGGACCAGAGGATATGGTTACTTAGTGAATAAAGAGGGCTAACAACTAACAGCATCCTTTATAGTTCTGCTTCGACACTGTTGCTATCAGTATAAACCTCATCTGAGACAGCACATCAGAATAGTTCTACATCAACTAACAATGTACTACCCCATTTCTTCACATACTAGGGAAGACTTTTGCATCTTCATATAACTCTTATGAAAGTATATGTAAAAATTTTATATGTTTTAAGAACATACATGAATTAAGAAACCCTTATTATGGAAATTCTCAAGGTTTTAGGATAGCTTTCCTTTGCCGAGAAGGGAGAAGTTATTTCACATATATTTCATATTATATATTTCTATTTAAACGCACAACAATGAAAGCAGTAATGCTTAACAAAAAATAAGTATGTTTCTGCTAAAACTTGGTTTACAGGCCATCTAGAACTCTTCTACCTACTAAAGAGCTTTATATTCAATTCAAGGAAACTTTAAGTTCCACCCGCACCAAATTGGCCTTGTGTCTCCCACTTCTTACAGGAACCCATGGAATACTTGATTTTATAGGTAAATCAGTAAAAACCCAGGCAACAGTTACACTTCCTGAGCAAAGTTATCCTGACAACCTAGTCATTTACCCTCTGGAAATAAACACATGCAATATCCGCCCATGTGAGGAAATAATATGTTCCAGCTTTAAAAAAATTTACAGCCAACGTCAACCAACAAATATTTATTGAGTTTCTACTACAGGCCAAGTACCCTAGGTATGGCAAAGGAGGTACTGAGTTTTCCCATGACATTTCTTGTTTCATTTCTTTTAAATAAGGACAGTTCATTAATCACAAACTTCAATGGAATTCCATTTTTATATAGACAGATAAGGTTTCTTACATCAATCAATTCAAAATGAGAAGAAATCCTTTATCTTAATCCCTCCCTCCATTTCAAGTTCAAGAATGTGGTAACTGTCACCAAGGTCATATAGAAGTGTGACAACAGGCCCTGCCCTTCCTTAGAGAAAAGTCAATAGAGTTGAGGAGACAAGTACACACTGACACACTTGACGCACGAAATAACAAGGCATGCAATACGCTGCTAAGTGGTGAGGAGTAGAGAGAGTGCAAGAGGGGCTTGGAAAAGGAAGATCAGAGAAGGCTTCACACGGCAGAAAGGGCTCAAATAGCTGTATAAACATGGGTAAAATGTGAATATAGAGAGGTACTCTGGCAGACCCTGTTGGTTGCCTACCTAACACCCATTCACGCCTTCCTGGCAGAGCCTATATTTGTTCAAATATCCTCTCGTCCACATGACTCAGCTCCATGAGTAAATACCAACTGACCTTAACCCATCCTGCTGGTCCCATTCCGGTAACTGGTTTAGGAATAGACCTGTGACCCCAGCTCTGGTTAATGAAGTGAGAGGAAGTCTACCAGGGGTATCTGAGAAATACAGTTCTACTCTTAAATGAGAATACATTAGAAGGATGACCCTTTTCTCCTTCTAGGTGCTTTCCTGTCTAAGTATTCTATGTGGAGTGATAACAGGATGGTATAGCCCCTCCTGGGGAGAGCACACTAGGAAGTAGGAGAAAGCCTGGGTTCTTGATGACGTGGCTGAGAAACTCCATGAATCAGCCCTGGAATAGTTCTACCACCTTGTCATGTAAGATAATACATTTCCTTACTGTTTAAGTTACTTTTAATTGAGTTTTGTCACTTACTGCCAAAAGCACGTTAACTGCCTAAATGATAACTATTCTTCTTTTCTTACCTAGTAATAGAATGCTGATTTTAGTCCAGACAATGATATACCCAGTCCAAAAGTCCTGTTTCCCAGCATCCCCTGCTGTTTGGCCATGTGAGATGTGAACAGGTGCATTGTGTGGTATGTTCAAGATGGCTTCTTAAAGGAAGCTGGCTACTGGGAACTATGCCCCTCTCTATTCCCTACTTCATCCTATCCACTGCTGAGGATAGGGTCTTGATGGCTACAGCTCCCGTACACAGTCATCTAGTGATCTTGACATGTAAGCGAATACACGAAGAACTACAGAGCAGAATATCAGGGACTACATCTCTGCCAACTTTGTGGCACATCATAGTAGCTCCAGGTCACCAGGCTGCAGATTTCATATTCATGTAAATAAAATACAGCCTGGTGTGTTTAAAGACACTGTTACTTGGAGTTTTCCATTATAAACAGTTAAATCTAATTGTAATACAAGAATTTAGGAAAAGACCTAAATTTGGCAAGCCACACTGTAATAAAAGCAGCACAATTAAAGACAGTACATCTAATAAACAAAGACTAGATAGGATAAGAATATTTCACAGCTAGGTGCGATGGCTCATGCCTGTAGTCCCAACACTTTGGGAGGCCAAGGCAGGAGGACTGCTTGATCCCAGGAGTTAGAGACCAGCCAGGGCAACCCCATCTCTACAAAAAATATAAAAATTAGCTGGGCACGGTGGCATGTGCCAGCTACTCGGGAAGCTTAGGTGGGGGGATCGCCTGAGCCCATGAGATCAAGGTTGCAGTAAGCTACATTGCACTCCAGGCTGGACAACAGAGTGAGACCCTGTCCAAAACTGCTGTTCATAACGCCACCACAAAGCGAGAGATTTGTTACATAAAATGTGAATCATCCAAATGATAAAGTACTATGCATTTATTAAATGATGGTAAAAACTAGATGCATTAATATATAAATATTATAATATGGCAGATATAGTATAAATGGAAAATCTAGTAGGAGTCTATTTTTAAAGGAAATTGTATACATATACTCGGAGAAAAGTTTGGAAGGATGTACAAAATATTAACCATAGTTATCTCTCCATGGTAGGATAATGGCTCCATATCTTTCAAATATGATAAATCTTCAAGATTTAAAAAACTGAGTATCCACTTATTTTTTGTAATTGTTTTTAAAAACAATTTTTTATTAAGCATTTTTTATTAAGTCCAGTTTTTATTAAGCATTTTTATAACTACGATTTTTTAAAAAAGCTGAATGTATCTGTGATACAAATATTCTAGCATATCTAAAATGATCATCTTTGAAGTATGCATATAGTCCAGACTAACAGGCAGTGAACAGGGGAAAATGATGATCAAATTCTAAGTCAAAGGTCCCACTAAAGCACATATTTATTGTGTTGAATAAGCATGGCTTGATTAAGAGTGGTCAATGTATGAAAGAAATGACTTAGCCTATTTTCTTGCTGGAAAATTGAATCCCACTAGTAGAAAATCAAACACGTTTTCATTTACTTATAGTCACTACTATATATAGACAAAGAATAGTCAGTATTGATTAAAACAAATAAATGAACCAGCAAACCATGGTTTCATTTGCCTCTCTACACTTTTGGAACCCTATGCCAAACACTGTAATATTGAACCACTTGATTCTCCTGCTTGATTTCCACTAGTCCCCTATGAAGTCCCGATTTATCAAATCCAAACTCTGATTCCATCACATCTTTCATCACCTTCATTCCTGGAATGCTAAGCACTATGGGACAAAATTAAAGATCTAGTTGGTTTCACTGCAAATTTATATTATCTAAGCCCAACTCGGTCCTTACAATTCTTCAATAATACTTTCTTCATTTCAGACTGACCCAATTAAACAAATGTTTCCCACAGTATGCCTAGTCCCTAGATCCTAGTGTCCTGTGAATAACTATGGTTTCCTTCTGCCCAGCAGGTCTTCCTTTCTCTTTTCTTCTGCTTCCTTTGGGGACTTCTCAACTCCAAGCAGTCCTATCAGGATGAGTCCAAAACCCAGGTGGCACCATACCACCCCAAACAGAGTGCAAGGATAGGCATCAGTCTGGCCAATCAGGATCCCCCTAGGAGTTTTGCAGTGAAGAACAGTTTTAGATATTTATTTTGGGTGCCTAGATGCAACAATGTACTGAAACGTATATTTCCCACTCTATGGAGACAGGCTGTTTGCAACAGGAAAGAATGAAGCCAAAACACAAAAGTAGAGACAACTGAAGCTAAGAAATGGAAAGCATGAGAAAACTCTTGTGGCTTTAAGCCTCGAGATCCAATAACATCTGAAGCCAACTCCACTTCTGGACTGTCCAGTTCTATCTACATGCAACAATAAATCCTCTATTATGCCTCAGCTGGGTTTCTGTCTCTTAAACCCAATAGAGTCCAGTCAAATGCAGTACAACTTCTAAGTTTTAGCCACTCTCCAAAAACCACCTATTAGCAGTCCCCAAATGCCTGTTTCTTGATGAGCTTCTTTACCCAAAAGTCACTTTCCCCAACTTACTGAAATGATTCCAAAATACTTAAAGAAATCAAGGCCCTTTCTCAGTATCTAGTCATGGGCATCTTTCTCCAGCATGTCAGTGTTGATCCCTCATTTCTTTGTGAAAAACCTCTCCTCCCACAGCTCCTGGGGCAGAGTTCTGCCCCAGTTCTCCTGCTCCTCTGGCACTCGGTCTTCTTCCCACACCCTGATTCAAGTGTTTCCCAAGGAGTTGTCTTTGGCCTTCTTCCCTTTTCTTCTACCCTCTTTCCCTTGGCAAGCTCTTTCACTCTAATGTTTCCAGTAATGACCTCAAAATAAAAGACTCCTAAATCTATACCCATGATATACTATTCTATAATCTATGCCCTTCAATCTCTATCCTGGACTCTACTCCTGAATTTCCAGATGACTCCACCCATATCCCACCTGAACTCCATATGTATGCTAAAAACAGCATTTAATTATCTTCTCTTCTAAAAAATTTTCTCTTTCTGCATTGTTGCTAATTTTGTCAAAGCACCACCAGACACGCCTGGCAATCTTTTTTTTTTTTTTTTAGACGGAGTTTTGCTCTTTTTGCCCAGGCTGGAGTGCAATGGCGTGATCTCGGCTCGCCGCAACCTCCGCCTCCTGGGTTCAAGCAATTCTCCTGCCTCAGCCTCCCGAGTAGCTGGGATTACAGGTATGTGCCACCACCCAGGCTAATTTTGTATTTTTAGTAGAGACGGGGTTTCTCCATCATGGTCAGGCTGGTCTTGAACTCCCGACCTCAGGTGATCCACCTGCCTCGGCCTCCCAAAGTGGTGGGATTACAGGCATGAGCCACCATGCCCAGCGACTCCTGGTAATCTTAAAATTCAGTGTTAATGATGTTACCCCTATTATCCCAGCCAAGACATTCTCCTGATTCTGTTTCCATAACATCTTTTGAATAGGTGCCCTCCTCCTTCTCCCTGCCTCCCACCTGCCCTAATTCGGATTCTCATAATTCTCACCTAGACGATTGCCATTGACGTTTTCATTTCTCCCTGAACTCTCTCAATTTCAAACTCTCTGCTATAAGACTACATTTATTGAAGGTCGTATCTGAACAAATCATTCCCTAGCTCAAAAAAACTTCAAGAGTCACTCAAGAGTTTAAACTCTGTCAGTCTGCCAAAATGTCCTTAGTCTAGCCCCAAACTCTATGTATCTTTTCCATAACTTCCTTTCAATAATCCAAAATTGCAACCAAACCAACCATTTTTACCACCTATCCCAGTCTCTGTCCCCATCTTTGCTCATGCTCCTCTGCAGATACTTGCACATATTCTCTTGAATAACTCCTCCTATCCTTCAAGGCTCTCCAGAAATGCCACTGTTCCTTCTTGCTAGAAGTAATTTCCCTTCTGATCTGAACTCCCATAACAAGTATACCATCCCTCTCCCTTGAAGGCAAGAATTCCATTTGGTGCACTGAACGTAGTGGTTCAGCTAACAAAAGTTTGTTGAATGTATTATACATTGTCTAACAAGTCCTTCCTCATCCCCCTTTCCACATCTATAGGGGCATAGTCAGATCTGGAATTGACACCCAGCTTATAATGATCTATGTAAACTTGGGTCAGTCACTTAACCTTTTTAATTAAAGCTCAGGCTATCCATCAGCAAAATGGGAATAAAGATAGCTCACAGAGTTTTATGAGTTAAAACAAAACAATGTTTTCTAGAAGGGCCTATGTGGCGTATTAGTACAAGCTCCCTCATGATTTCTCTGTTTTCACCCTTAATCTCTACTCTGAGAGCTCCCCAAATGATACACTATAGGGAATGGCTTGAGTAAGATAAGTAACACTCCTATATGACTTCTGTATGTGCTTCCCAACAATAAGGGTGGTGATCTTTGCTAATATTTTTAACTGTGAAACATCACCAGAGCAACTGAGTAATTATTTTGCTTTTTCTGGGACATTACTGCAGTCAATAGAGCTTATCTGAGAAGGCTACATCAGGGGAGTAAACGTTAAGTGAGTCAAACTTTAGTTTGGAAGCAAAGGGAATTCCTTGTATTAGAAGAGAACAATAGCTACTTTGTACAGCTCTGAACAACCCAGAAAGACTATTTGAGACTATGCATCTCAGAGATACAAAAATTGGTAAGATATAGAAGAGATGGCATTGAACTCTGTAAGGTCTAATTCTGGCTCAGTTACATATTAACTGTGTTACTGTGGACAAGCCACTTATCTACTATTGGGTCTTGATATTTCCATCTGTAAAATGGTATGGCTAGATAAGGAAATTTTCTTCTGGGAAGAACTCCTTGTTCACAAATTTGTTCAGTAAACTTACTACAGAAAATACTGGGCAGCTGATCACCTTTGACAGTCAGATGTTGACCTACTTAGAGTTGCAGGTAATAGTGAGTGGATGGTCCCTTTAGCCTCCCTCCAATTCTGTGCCTTTTGAGGCAACATTATAGCTTAGAAATTAAGAGCAATGACTTGAATCAGATTAACATAGATTCAATTCCTGGCTGTGCTTTTATTCTATGAGCACAGTTAGGTTTTCCACCTCTCTAAAGCCTCCATGTCATCATCTATAAATAAGTAATAATAAACTCCTCATAGGGGTCTCAAGAGTATTAAATGCAGTAGAATATATTTTTAGCACATAATTTTTAGCATTAACTTTGGTAAAGACTATGAAAAAATAGTTTTAGAAATTTAAAATGAATTATTGAAACACAGGAACCAGATATAATTTATTATTCTGGATAATATCCTGGACCAGATTTTTTTTTCTTTTTCTCTAAAGGATATCAGTGGGACAGCTGCTGAAATTTGAATAAGAATTGTAGATCAGATGATAATATATATCAAAGCTAGTTTTCTGAGTTTGACAATTGTCTTGTGGTTATTCAAGAGAATATCCTTGCGTTTCTGGACTACACACTGCAATATTTAAAGATTTATCTACAATTTACTCTCAAATGGTTCAGAAAAAAATGTACATATATTTTGTATGTGTGTGGAGGGAAACAGAGAGAGAAAGTTAACATTTGGGAAATCAGAGTGAAGGATATATGAAAAATTATGCTTGCAATATTTTCTAAGTCTGAAAATACCTTGGTACAGAATATTATATAGATGTGTGTGCAGAATGTTTTTAAATACGTTTTGTATATGCTATTATCATGGGTTGAATTACATATATGAATTGAATAGCTGTATTTGACATACGTTATGCGTGTGTATAAATATGTAATTCAATTATTTTAAACTATTTAATTTGACCCACCCCTGTTTTTATTTGATTTTAAACCTTTATGTCTGAATTATTTACCAGTCCCCTTCTATAAAGTAGTAATTCCATTTAGAAATAACTGTCCTATAGGTGAAATAAAATGACCGGTAATCTTCAATTAGTATTCAGAGACCTAAGTTTCGCTTTAGGTCTTGTGAAGAGACGTAAGTTTCACTTTAGCATTGTGAAGTCTTCCAAAGTCAAATCATGTTTCGAAACGACTGGAATTATCCTAGTCATATAGTGTGCATTAAACAATAACTGCCAAAGCTGGCAATGGCTTCTACTGCTTTGCCACATCAAAGTAACAGCCACAGCAATTTTTTCAGTGACAGACTATGGAAAATTAGCTGGATATTCCTTCTGCTGTTTCTAACTCAATCATTTTCACAGCTCCAAATTTCAGCCATCCCCCAAATGACTACTGATACCCAGCAAGCCTAAAGGAGAGCCAAAACCATGTCTGACAACGTCAGGTCAGGCAGCAGAGCCTGTCAACGCTAAGTGAATGTTTTCTTTAATCTGGCTTTCCTTTTACAATGCAAACAGAAACTGCAACTTCTATCCCCAAGCAAAACCATCTCTCTTCCAAATAACTTTAAGGAAGACTGCAATGTTTAAGATGATTAGTGAAATTTCTCACGGCGACATAGCACTTTATGGTCACAAATCACTTTTACATCAATTATCCCATATTCCCTTTACAGTACTTCTGTGAGAAGTTCCATTGTAAAGAATAGGAAAGTAAAGTGCAAAGATTTCAGAACCTTGCATGTACTGAATTTGGGGCCACAATCTATGTTTCTATATTCCCAAAAGGTGTTGGGGGAGAGCAGGAATCACTAGGTAACACTATTTACGAACTATAAAACTTTCAAAAAGTAGGTTAAATATACAGAAGGAGCAGGATTGGAAGAAGAGTGAGAAAAAAAGTAGGTTAAATGTGAAAACAAAACAACTGGCAACAATAGTATCTAAAGTACATTTCACTGAAAAAGTTGGATGGAATATTTTCCTGAGAACAAATACATTATCACTCACAGTGTTCCAGAAAGAACAGGGCTCTAGGGGCCTGACTTCAAGTCCCAGCAAAACAACATACCAGGCTCATGAACTCCAATAAGGCCATTAACCTCGTCAGCTCAACGTCTACCTTTGTGAAATCGACTTTCCTTTCAGAGTTATGGGAATGGACTTCTGTTCATTGTAAAGCTCTAGACACATACTATTTACGATCCTATCTTTATAAAATGGAATTATTTGGGCCCCAAATAGATCAGCTCTCTGTGTTCCCAGTCTCAGCAAACGGCACCCAGTTATTCGGGGCAAAAACCCTAGTCTCATTCCTATCACTCACCCAAATATCAAATTAAACTCCTTTAGGACAAGTCTAAATTTCTTATCTTAAAATGACCCTTCATTATCTGGCCTCATCTCCTGACATTTTTCCATATGTACCCTTTAGTCTTGCCATAACAAGACACAACTTTATGTGTCCTAAAACTTCTGAAATTTTCTATCTCCATGCCTTCCACATGCTATGAAGTTCTTCCTAGAACACCCTTACTACTACCCTCATTTGGTTAATTCCTACATGTCCTTCAACACTCAGCAGAAGCTATTGTGGAAGACTTTCCCAAATGCTACAGTCTTAAGAAAACACACTGTTTTAGGCCTCTGTCCCTGCACACGCGTCTTCACCATGATGCAACAAGTGTTAGTTTCATTTCTCCCTCTAGATCAATGTTGTCCAATAGAACTTTCTGCAATGATGGAAGTGATCTACATTTGTACTGTCTAATATAGTAGCAACTAACCGCAGGCAACTATACGAGTTCTTGAAATGTGGCTAGTTCAACTAGGGAACTGAATTTTTTATTTTATTTAATTGTATTTATTTTAAATCTAAACATAATAGCTATGTGTGGCTAGTGGCTACGACACTGTACAGTACAACTCTAGAGGGTCTGTCAGCTCTGAAGATGGGTCATGCTTGTATCTGTATTCCCAGCACCTGCCACCTTGCGTAGTGTAGGATTCAGAGTTTATTGAAAGAATAAGGAAATGTGTAAGTATCCATACATACTTTTGTATTCTTGGGAAGTGATTTCTCCCAATACCCCAAGCATTCTATCACATTCAAACATTCACCACATCAAATTTTGCCAAACCCAGTCACATCTTGTAAAGCACACCTCATTAACTAACATGGAAAAAACCCTCAGCAAATAATTTCTACTCAGGGCATTTGGCTTCATGATCACTCTTAAATGACTTCCAGATGACTCCAAGACAAACAGTTATGCTGTTTATGAAATATTACAATAGTCATGGCAGCATCATTTTGGAATGTCAAAATCAACTACACTGTTTAATAAGGAAAAAGCTTAGGCTTTTTATAATTATGTTAGTATTTATATTAATGTGAAAAATAAATTCCCTTGAATGCCTACAGTACTGTAAAAGTTATTAAAGACTATTTTGAAGTATTCTTTAAAAATAACATTCCGCTCTCCTAACTGAATTCATTTCTGAAATACCATACAACATTTAGAGAGAGTATACGGACTTGATTTGATGGGTTTCATTACTATGATAGGAGAATATGGAGAGAATATGACCTTGCTACAAAGAATCAGCAGCCAAATTCAATTTGGTTCCAATTAAAAGTCCTGGTTGGCAGAATTCATGAGGTTGGCATATGGTTGGTCATTTGAGATTTTAAGAAATCCAAGACGTGAACTTCGCTAAGCAGATTAACCAGGTTTGACTCCACATCCGGGTCTTCACTTCCAAATTCCTTAAAGTATAACCGGCAATCAAAGGCATCAACAAAGATGGTCTGCACACAATGGCCCCATCCAGAATGAGGGGAGCTTCTCCATTGCTGGTCTGGTACATTACCTATCCCATAGTGATTAAATTATACAATGGCTGAACAACCATTTGTTAATGTCCTTCCATTGCATAATTACTTCTGTAAAGAGAGACTAATCCTATAGTGTCAAATTGTATGTGAAATAAAAAGGAAGAGGTAAAGCATCTTAAGGCTGGAGAAGGGGGATGGAGGTGGAAACTTCAAATGGATGGTTTGCTTCTTTTAAACTCAATTGAAAAATCTTAATTAAAAATAAATTTATTACAAAATAATTAATGTTCACTATAGGAAAAAAAAAACATAGGAGGCAAAAATAAAACATATACTTTTACCCAAAGATAACATTTGGTATATACTCTTCTGCTTTTTTTTCTTATGCACTTTGAAAATAGTAAAATAAACATTAGCCAGCATTTATATAACATTCATTCTGTTTCATGTACTGTCCTAAGCATTTAATATAAATGAATTCACTCTGTCTTCACTAGAACACTATGAGGGAGGGACCATTATTAGCTGCACCTTTCAGACAAAGAAACTGAGCAGAGAGAATAATTTGACCTAGCTCATAAACTTGTAAGTGGCGAATAATCTCTGTTCAACTTTTGCTGTGGGAGCATTATATTTGACTAACTAGTGTGGGAGGAAACATTTCTCTGTATTAAATCTTTAACTACTATTTCAATATTCTATGAGAGTACACAATCTGGATATCTTATTTGACTCCTGTTCCCCACTCTCTAGGGGAGGGGCCAAGCTAAAAGATGGAGGACATTCGCTGACTTGGATCTAATACTCAGCAGCTGGGCTGTATGACACAATCTGTAATATGAATTTAGATTCCTTCAGGGCTATATCTCTTTGATGTTCTTAGTATCAAACTGTCACCCTCCTACCTCTATATATTATATAATCCATTAGCTTGGCCTTTAGAAGCCTATATTAACTTAATTCAAGTCGATTTTATTTTTTCGCTGGGATTCTTAAAATATAATATACAGTTCCCAATTCTTTTAAAACCCAAAAGTGCCTATTTTGATTATGGACTTCAAAAAAGTGTGGAGAGCACAACAAAAAGGAGGTTGAAACAAGGAGAAAATATTTCCACAGTGCAAACTGTTAAATTGGAAATGTAAGATGCAACTGACAAGTTCAGAAACATTCTCAAAGTTAAAGGTGCTTGTAGAGACCTGGACAGTGTTTCATGCCTTCACCGCATTTCCAAAGGTCATCTGCAATTGTCCAAGGGGTCCTACCCTCAGTTTTCTGCTGGCTTGCTGTTGAGATTGTTGCTCAATGACCCTGAAACACCTTGTGTTATTTTTTGTGGTTCTGTTACCCATATAGCAACTCCTTGGCAACAATGGTAATTATACAGCAGCCTTGTTATCTCAGAATAACACTGTAATTAACTGGTGTCACTGCAGCATTTGCAGTTATAATAATTGCAGCAAAAAAGTCCTGTGGAAGTAGCATTTTTTAAGTTATGGCTTTCAAAAATAGCTTCAGCAACTACGCTACTTAGAAAACCAAGTTTATTTTCCCCAAGAAACACGATTTCCTCCAAGAAACATGATTTTCTCCTCACAAAGCCCACTGAAACTAAGCTATCAGAATGTCTCCTAACAGAAAACATCAGACTTTCTCTGTAGCAAAAGCTTCCAAAATGAATTGGGGAAAAAGTCATACACACACATTTCTCAAAGTAATACTTACAGCTCTTCTAGAAAAGGAAAGTTCTTAAACGCATCTTCTGGCAACTGAGTAATGTTGTTCATACTGATATCCCTGGAAAACATAAAGTTAAGAATATTGTTAATTAAGTGGCATGAAGCTTAAGCATTTAATCCAACAGAAAACTAACTAGGTGCTACAATTTTGTGAAAGGGCATAGAAGACACATAGAAACAGTCACAATTTGGCTTCAGAATGCAATATTCAGAAAACACAGAAAAGCTAAATGTTTTGTTATAAATTATGTCGCGTAATTTAGAAATATACTCAGATCCTGTATTTTCCCCTCTTAAGTATCATTGGGAAAAAAGTTTCAAACTACCTACAATAAGTGGGCCAGGGTGACTTCCCTGTGCTCTGGTATTCATGGCAGTACACATACCTATCAAAATAAACCAATGAATACTCTAGGAACGATATACAGAATTCGCAGGTGAGGGTGGCTTCTGGAGTCACTCAAGGACAATAAAAGCATGTCCTAGCTCTACCCTAGTCATATTTTCTTCAAAACCTATAAAAGTCCTCCAGGTAACAGTTGTCAGTGGATTTCATGTTCCGCCTATGAACAGATGCAGGCTAAGGACAAGTGCATACATGATAGGTATGCGGTCCATTTCCAGTTTTCCCTTAAGAGCGTCCACAGAAAGAAAACTCACCCCACAATATAACTCAACAATTCACTAGTTCAAACAGCTAAAAAATACTTTATTAACCATTTCCCTCTTCCCTGGCAGCTGCCTTTTGAACTGGCTTTCTCGGCCACACTCCACTTGAGATCAGCACTGTGAAAGACAGGTTAAAACAGCCCCATAAGGGAAAGTCCCAGCATGCGCTGGGGCAGTGGAGCTGCCTCTTTCAGTTCCATGGTGTTTAATTCTGTGGCTGAGCCCTTGGGTCTCCCCTCTCGAGAACCTGGCATGAAAGTTCACATGTGGGACATGCCCATTAGTACAGTACATATATTGGTATGAGGAAGGAGAAGAGAAATGAAGCATACCAAAGTCAGCTAACAATAATAATACTGTGTTATTCCATCCATTCCATCAGGTAAAATTTTCTTTTAAAGGAGGCGACACCTTCAGTATCATGCTAGGTACATCCTTTCTCCCCATCTTTCCTCCTATTAAAATTTAGAAATGGAATCCACATCCTTTCTTACTAGACTTTCCCAATGCAGGTTTGGAAAAGTTTTTGGCTTGGGAATAACAGTAACAGCAGCACCAACAAAAACGGCAGGAGCAGCAGCTAAGATGCAGTGCATGCTTGTAACATGGTAAGACTAGACAGAAAATCTCACTTTACAAATGGGGAAACTGAGGCTTACTGAGGTTAACAAAGCTTCCCCAAGACCATTCAACAAGCAGAATAACAGAAAACACCAGAGCCTATGACTTTAAGTGCAAATCATGAGTCTTCTTAAGCATTATTTGAATCCTGTTATTAATACTTCTCTCCAGTGGTAGTCAAAATGTAAAACAAATACTTGAGTCCCATCAAGCTTAAAAACTGGGAGGAATAATGCCCCTAATACCTTCACATAATTATCCATGAATCTCTGGAAGAGCAGTTTTGCTTGACAACTGGAGTTTAAAAAAAAAAAAAAAAAGGAGGACCAGGAATAGCTTTAGCAATTAAGGAACCAACATTAACCAACATTAATATATATTTCTTAGCACAAGAAATTTCCCTTTAGATGAATCTCATGACCATAGAGACATAAGTGCACTTTAAAATTTTATATCACTGAAAACAACCCAAGTCCTACTAAAGAAACTTATAAGAAAAGTCAAATTACTATGCTTCTCTAGGAATTACTATTTTAAAACCCAGGCCTCAATACTACTTTAGTCAGTGAACATTAGCCCTGGGGAAAGGGGAGAGGAAATGCTTTGTTTTTCATAAACACTCTAGCAAGATACTGGAGAAATGGCATCAAAACAGGGGTCAGAAAAGGCAGGCGCAACTCCCACAATGCCACATAGCCATTGTGTGATACTGGGCCTCCATCTGCTCATCAGTAAATTGAAGCTGATTGGTTGGGTGGCTTCGTGGCCTGACATGATATACTGTCGTCTTTATACTGACATTATATGCTGATTCACCCTTTTCTGTAGTTTCTTCATGGAGGAGTCCACCTTTTCAGATAAAAACAGATGAGATTCATTTTACAGAATGTTTCTGAAAAATTTATCACGACGCAGTTTAAAGACTATCCCTCTGTCATTATTAAATTACTAAATCACTCTCATGGGAGATACATTTGGCCTTAACCAATAAAATCCTTCTCAAGAATACAACAAAACATTTAATCATATCGAAAGCAAAATAATGATCTGATATGAGTAAACAATCATTCTGTAAAATATCAGACAGTTGTGGTGCTTTTTAGTCATTCCAATAAAAAGAGAAAGGACAAGAATAACTGACTGCTTTACAAAATGAGGCATTCTGTACAGTTTCCTCTAAGCTTGGCATACCTGAATTCAGGTGAGTTATCACTGTAACAGAAAAACTGATTAATTTCCTCATCAGAAAAAGGTCTGGGAGAGAACCAATTAATTGCCTCACCAGAAAAAGACACATAATTAGAGACAATTTACACCACACTATTCCAGTTTTTTAAAACATGCACACACACACACACACAGCTCTCATTTTTTTCCTTATAGTAACAAGACATAACAGGTAGTTTTGCTGTGAGCTGTTAATGCAATTAGTGAGACTCCATATTTACAAACTAATATATGTAAAACACACAGTGAGTTTTTCTTTCAAAGCTTCAGATTCATAAGCAATACTTATTTCTAAATTTTTCTTAATTTCACACACCTGGAGAGGTTCCCTCTTTACAGATGTTTTCTCTCATACTTTCTGGGATTCAGTTACAACATTTATGAAGTAAAAGGTTGGGGGTGGGGGCAGTGGTGAGCTACAAGATGTTATCTCTGGAGAAGCTCTGGAAACCTGTGGTTACAGAGTATAGATGCATGGGTATCCATTTAAAATAATGAGGGTTGATGGTGATAAACAACCTATAGATAGTCTTAAGAGTAGATTCTAGACCTGACATTACCAACACCATAAAGAGAATCCGAAGTACACAGACTTTATAAATAAGAGGTTAGAAATGATGACCTATGACAATAATTACAAATATATGAGGCTCAAAAGCCATATAAATTACTATGATACATAAATAAAAGGAAGCTGTTTAAAGAATTTTCAGCCAGAAGATGCTCCCACAGATTAGTACCTTCAAATTCACATGAGTAGCACAATCTTACCAGTGGCATCAGTAATAAATCCCAGGAATTCACCTTCTGGGATAGAGAACTAAATATAAATATATATCATATGAGGTCAAAGCACCACTAACTCACAAATGTCTCAGAAGGGCAATTTCCAGAGAGCTGATGGCCTTACTTGGAGCCAGCATTGAATACAGGCTTTGGCGCCAGACAGACCAAGGTTTACATATGAATTTACTACCACTAGCTGTGTGATCTTTGCAAATTGTTCATCTTTTCTGTGCCCTGGCTTCTTCATTTGTAAAATGGAGGCAGTAATAACTGAACCTTATAGATTGCTGTGAAGATCAGAAAATGTCAGGTTATGTGTAATAAGTTCAACAAGAAAAAGCTGTTATCTCATCATCATCCCATGTTTTTGCTGCTCCTCGAAGCCATCTGAATCCAATGGACCAAGACCAGACTAAAAGGAGACACCACATTGCCTTTGTTGGCCTTCTCAGAAAGAAATCACTTTTACAGAAGACACTAAATGTTGCAGAAGACCTAAAACTTGGAGCAGTTGTTCCTAAACACAAAATTAAACTCCAGAACCCCAGGAGACAAAGATTTTAAGCTGGGAGAACCCTTCGAGATCAAATATTTCATTTAAACAAAAGATTAGAAATACAAAAGCACACCACCTTCCCAGAAAAATAAACATGAACTCCCAAATACCAGCAGTCATTGATTTCAAAATTAAAATTTAAAGGGTGCAATTGTTTAATTGAAACTGCCAAATCTCCCCAGTGGTTAAACTCTCATCTTTTTTTCCCCCATAAAATTCATTAATGCTAAAGTATCTACAGAGTAAAGAATATCATGTTTCAACAAGGTACCTTTTAAGATCCCTGTAAAATGATCCCTAAGCGAGCCTAACCAGTTTGCTGATGGCTAAGCATGTACCACTGTGGACTCTAACACTGCATCCTTACTGGGTCTGGGCCTTCTGCCACAGAATTATTTAATTTTAAATATACTGTGATTGACCCAATGTTATCTAAATTTGAACAAGCCCTCCTATTTGTATTAGATAAAACTGTACTGCTACTACTATATTGTTGATTTTATCTCAAATATTACCTGGCAGTTTAAAAAGTGACTAAATTATATACAGGTTCAAGAGAACACAGGGTTCTCTAAAGTGTTCTCTAGGAAAAGAAAAAAAAATGATGGTGATGTCCATAAACTCAAAAAACACATGTTGATAATGACCAAGAATGTCACCTTCAAATCTTAAAAATAAAAAAAAATTAAAAAAACTCTCCCAATGACTTTTCCAGGGTCTATAGTATGACCAAAAACTAAAAACTAAAAGTGAACTTTGCAAAATGACGCTGGTGGAACAAATTTGAAGGGAAGGTCTCTCTCAACCACAAGTAGTAAAGACACACATAACACCAAAGTTCTAATCAAAGTTCATTAAGGATTTGATTTCTGACACTATTTCATATCTTTGGGAAAGTAATCTCATTTTTCCCCACCTTCTTTTTTTTTTTTTTTTTTTTTGAGACGCAGTCTTGCTCTGTCGTCCAGGCTGGAGTGCAGTGGCCGGATCTCAGCTCACTGCAAGCTCCGCCTCCGGGTTCAGGCCATTCTCCTGCCTCAGCCTCCCAAGTAGCTGGCACTACAGGCACTCACCACCTCGCCCGGCTAGTTTTTTTGTGTTTTTTAGTAGAGACGGGGTTTCACTGTTAGCCAGGATGGTCTCGATCTCCTGACCTCGTGATCCGCCCGTCTAGGCCTCCCAAAGTGCTGGGATTACAGGCTTGAGCCACCGCGCCCGGCCTTTCCCCACCTTTTTATAATAACAAAAGTAACCACTGTTAATTGTTTTTAAAAAATTGAAATAGAGAAAACCATCCACAATATCAACACCCACTGATACCACTGCCATATTCCATGAATTTCATTACATATTTTTTCTATGTATGGTACATATTTTTACAAATCTGAAATCGTATAGTTCTGAACATGTTCATCTCTTGACACCAAAAAGATTCTTCATTTACAAAATGAAAAAAATCTTCCTTGAAAATACCTTCAAATGAAAGTATAAACATTGAAGTCTAATATATATCAATCTATTTTTAGCAGCCCATACATCATGGGATTGGAACATCTTTGCTACTGAAAGCCACCATGTCAAAAGGAATACAGGTTAATTAAGGGCTTTCCTTTACAAGAGGAAAAGGAGATATCCTGTCATCCATTTTACAAATATTTACAAAATATCCATTATGCACATATGTGCAAGGTACTGTGCGAGGATAGTAAGGCTTTTATGCAGAAAGATGTTATCAATAGGGTTTTTTTTTATGATTATTAAACTCCATCAGTCCATTCTATTCTTAACTTGCTATTACTGTTTAAGATATTGTTGCAACATTCAATTAAATTTAACTGTTTTAAAATTGCACTATTTCATTTTGAAAACAAGAACAGCTACATGAAGATATGGCTATTTAAACTGCAGAAATGCGGCCAAAACAGTGTATGTGCCACGTTAGATTTTGCTCCAAAGATATTTTTTTTGACCCTACATGTTTTAGCACGACTAGAATCCAACCAAGTGTCACAATAGACACCCTTCTAATGTCTGTGCACCATTTCTACTACAAACAGTTTTGAGCAGTAGGATAAACTGGCTCCATGCTGTCTGACATCTTCTCTGTTTTTTTCAGGTACCAAGGCTCAGTACTTCCCAGCAAGAGGAATCCAAAACATGCTTCTCTACAGCCTTGGAATTCTTAAGGGGACAGATGCCACAACACCCATATTGACACTTAAAAATAAACATTAATTACGGCAGAGACAAGTTATCAACTTGTAAAGTCATCTATTTAAGGTACTTCAACATCCTAAGTATAATCTTTCTTAACAACTTGGAAAGGCTAGAGAAAATGTCACCTTCAAATCTTAGAAATGAATTTTAAAAACTTGTTTCTATCAGAAAAACATTTAATTCATTTTATGATCATCTACTTTAGTGGATTAAAATCATTTTCTTTTTTTTCTTTTTCTTTTTTTTTTTTTTTTTTTGAGACTGGAGTCTCACTTTGTTGCCCAGGCTAGAATGCAGTGGCACAATCACGGCTCACTGCAGCCTCAACTGCCCAGGCTCAAGCAATTCTCCCACCTCAGCTTCCCAAGTAGCCGGGACTACAGGCAAGCACCACCTTACTCGGCTAATTATTTTTTTATTATTTGTGGAGACCAGATCTCACTATGTTGCCCAGGCTGGTAAAACCTCTATTTTAGTACCTTTTAGGATATTCCCTTCAAAGACTTTCAAAGCTGTGCTGCCATTGTTAAGAAAATGAAACAACACAAAAAAGATTGGGAAGAAATATTTACAAAAATATAAATAATTTATATTACAATGTATAAAGAACTCTTACAATCAATAATAAGAAAAGTCTGATTTTAAAATGGGCAAAAGATTTGAACAGATACGTCACTAAATAAGATACACAAATGGCAAATAAGCACATGAAAAGATGTGCATAGTAGTTAATAAGGAAATGCAAATCAGACCACAATGAGACATCATACAACTATTAGAATGGCTAAACTTTTTTTAAATAGCAGCTGACAATACCAAGTACTGATAAAGATGTAGAACAACTGGAACTCTCATCTGCTGTTGGCAATAAGCAAGATGGTACAGCCACTTTGGAAAACAGTTTGGTAATTTCTTATAAAATTAAACATATACTTATGACTATATGACTCAGCAATCCTAGACATAAATTCTATATATTTGCCCCAAACTGGAAACAACCTGAATTAGTGAATGGATAAAGAAATTTTGGTATATCTATACAATGGAATATTATCCAGCACAAAAAGGAGCAGACTACTGATATAAGCAACAACATGGATGATTTCAAACACCTTATGCTAAGTCAAAGAGGCTAGATGCAACATGTTACATGTTGCATGATTCTATTTATACAGCATTCTGGAAAACGTGAACTTATAGACACAGAAGATTGATCAGAGGTGGCAACAGCTGGGGGGTGGAGAAAAGACTGGCTACAAAGAGGCATTAAAAACATTTATGTGGTGATAGAAATTATCTATATCTTGATTTTGATAGCAGTAACACAACTGTACAGTTTTTCAAAACTTTTCAAAACTGTACAGTTGTGTGAATTTGGCTGTATGTAATTAAGCCTTAATACCAGTATTTTGTGGGATTTTTCCTTTATAACAAAGAGCATATATGATAGTGTCTCCTCACATTTCCCCCTCAAGAAAAAAAATAATTCATCCTATGTCTAGCCATTCTGCAAGTCCTACTCCAAATGAAAAATTGCGATGCATAGCTCTGTCTTGAGAATCGAGAAACATGGGGCTCTTTTCTGTCTTTGCGATTTTGGCTATCAACTTGTAGCAGAACACTGGGCCCAGTTTCTTCATTATCTCTTTACTAAGCACCTATTAGGTCTGTGCCTGTGTGCTAGGATGAGTGTGACATAGTCTCTACCCTCAAGAGCTGTCTGAGGCAGTGAGAGGAACAAAACAAGTAAATACTATGACATGTGTGACCCAGCAAGTGAAGATGATCGAATCAGACCTCGAGCTCAAAAAAGCCTTCCAACACCAAAGCTGCTGTGCAGTTACAAAGGACAGATATCACTAATATCAAAGTTAAGTATATCACATATAAAAATAAGCATGTTCATGACAATTGTTTAGATTTACATATAAAATATATATTACATATAATATACATACACACATGTACATTCATACACACACACCTATATATGTATACGGTCATAATATAAATGTAATCCACACTGGGTTCATACTAAAATAAATTTATTTTTGAAAGCCTCTGAACTAGATAATGTGTGTCTTGGGGGAAGGTGGAGGGCGCCTTCCTGTCAGAAAGAATATCATGTGTGAAAGCATGGTCAAATGAGATAAAACCACAGTGGTCAAAGAGATAAAACCATCAAGGAATTAGAGAATTACAAGCAGTATGGTCAAAAAAGATAAGACCACCAAGGAATTTGATCATTATAGGCAGCATGTGTACAAGTGGTGAGAAAAGCTACTCAGACAAGCAAAAACTACATCCCAAAAGGTCTTCATACATGACCTTTAGAAATCAGAACTTTATTCTAAAAGTGTAGAAAGCTGCCAGCAAAGTTTATGCACATCAAGTTTGCTGTAGAAATGTCATCTTGACAGCCATATATTACAATGGGACGAAGGGAGGGGAAGCTAGGAAGAAAAAAACCCAGACCTGCTCAATTCCAGCTTCCTTCACTGTAAAGTACTGTGTACCAACTAACCTCTAAGGCCCTTTCTAAATCTATCATTATTACTCCTACTTCGACATTCCTGCTCCTGCACATTCCATGCATAATTATGGAACCCTAAGAAACCCTTAGATTCATGCTTTTCCTATCTGTATGTGTAGGCCCATTTGCTTGTGTTAGCAAGTATGGGAGTAAGTACAGGCTAAAATAGACCCCCTTCAGAATTATAAGAGTTCAACAATTAAGAAAGATGCATGACTTCATTTCCAAAGGTATTATTTTATGCTGTAATTGTTTACACTCTTGATGAAGCAATACAGCCTAGGAGACATTTAAGGGTGTGTTCTTCAGGAGGATGCTAACACTAGAAGGTAGAAAAGAGGATAAAACACTGGTGTGTAAATATCACAACACAACAAAAGGTATATGTGGCTTAAATTACAAATTCTTAAAAGGGTAACTAAAAAATAAAACTATTGGATGGTGCCCACCTACAAAGAAATAAATATAATAAAACAAATAAAACTAGTTAGACTAATTCAATATTTTCTAGCTTTAAAACAAGTTTCAGCTTCTTTTGTTTTTTTTTTTTGTTTGTCTGTTTTTCTTTTGGTCTTTTTAAACAGGTTGGTTTTCACAAGTGTGGGATATGTTGTAAAGAGAAAAATATAAAATACTCTAATTCTGGAGTAATGTCTATTAAACGGCAAAGAAAAATAAATGCCAAAGACAAAAAAAAAATTACTTTCCTGTCTCTAATTTGATCAAGAACCCTACCATCTGGCATAATAGGGAATACATAAGGGTTAAAACTATAATATTCCTTGTTTTCTTCCTACCTAACTGGTGTTCCCAGGCATTCTTTGGGTGTCAACAGCTGTTCTGGTAACCTTACGATGACAAAACAGTGTTTATTACCAGCCAAGACACACAGACAAAATACTATTTCAATAGTCCATTTAACATCAACAAGAAGCATTATAAAGATTATCGTCTGGGCAAATTGGAAACACTGAATTACTTCATCCTAGCAGACAAAATGCACTATTCATAAAGAAAACAATCCAACAGCATTTAGTATGGTAAATATTCTAATTAACTAAATGGTTTATGTTTTATTATGGCTACACTTATTAACACGACTGATAGGAAAACATTACTTCACAGTCCTTACCTTCAAACATGCACGCCCACGAAAACTTCTGTTTAGACGCGTTTTTTTTTAAACTTCGGCTCACAACAATTAATGGATTGTGAAATCACTTCAATGGGTCTGAGCCAACTTTTTTAAAAAATTGAAATAGGAAAGAATAGAACAGAAAAATGCCAGAATGCATCAAATGTTGTAAAGGTAAGTATCAATTCAGGAAAATTTGTTTCAGCATGTACCTGCTTCTCTCTCCCTGATTGCAAACTCTGAATGCCCTGGTTTAGCCTCAAGTTCGAATATATTGTCCATGAAACAGAGTCAAAACCATGAGTTCACAAGGAATTGCCTACTCAAGTCAAATATTTCTTATTCCTCCACTTAAACTGAATCAAAATTATAGCTGCCTTCCTAGTACCACAAGCTTGGCCCAGTGATTTTAAAAACCTTTAAAGTTTCCCTTTTCTTTGTCCACATCCTAATCTTTAATATTTTAGTGACATGGGCTCTCTAAAACTGATAGTAACAGTATGAGAGACTGCCAATGAGATCCCATGGGGTATTTAAGAGAATTTCTTACACTTCTATTTTCCACTGTTTCTATAGAACCGGTGATAAACTGAGATAGCTCTATTTTCACTCTGCTACCCCTGGGTTCTATTGAGTTTTTATAAGTATACAGTAACATTGTGACATTTTTTTCACTTACTGTGCATAAAATGTTTATACATAACCTTGATAAAACCGTCCCTACATATTTTGATTTTAAGATTAAAAAAAACAAAACAAGGGGAAAAAAACACAAAAAACCTACACTCCAATAAATCCCCCCTAATGCCCCCAGTCTGAAAGGGGCCTTCCAATAAGCACTGTTTGTACATTCAATAAGTGACCTAGGCAAGAGCAGCTCCAGTTTCTAAGACACTAAGGCACTGACCTCATTATGTTGAGGCAAGAGAAGAATTCTAAATGATGAGGCAATCTATATACCCTGAAGACCAGCTGCCAACCGTCAGGGCCTGAACCCAAAGGCAGGCTCCCTGGGATTTCACCATCCCTGTAATGCAGGCTTGTGGAGCAATCACTTCCCTTCAGGCGATGAGGCGTGCAGACTCCCCTCCCTAACACATACCCCCCACACACTCTCTCTCCTTTCTCCCCTCTGCTCTGATGGCCATTTTTTAAAGGCTTATAAAAATGTATTCTATCCTTAAAGAAATGACTCAAAATTATAACTGGGATGACTCAATTGTTTCTATTAACTGTAAGACAACAGACATTGATAATGATGATTTATAAAACGTCAGTAGAGATATTCCCTTGGGAATGACTTATAACTCATTAAAATCACTAATGATTTATTCAGTATAGAAGAGGCTGTGCCATTAGAGCATGACAAGGTCCTGAATCTTGGGGAGCAAATATTCTTAAACCTGGTTTGTAATACTCCTGGACAGCTCCACTTGTGACAAGTCTTTAAGTTCTGAAAGTCCCAGAAACAAACAAAAAGTTTAAATTATTTTTAATTTCTGCAATCAATACGAATAATATGGT
This sequence comes from Rhinopithecus roxellana, assembly GCF_007565055.1. Classification (NCBI taxonomy): domain Eukaryota; kingdom Metazoa; phylum Chordata; class Mammalia; order Primates; family Cercopithecidae; genus Rhinopithecus; species Rhinopithecus roxellana. Next base: position 27,693,314 of record NC_044563.1, read on the forward strand.
CCCTTGTTTCTTTCTCTAGGGAGAAAACAACGTGCTGCCATGAAATTTGCTTAATAAGAAAAAATAGAGAACGAGGCATACACACACCCAGACACAAACACAAATTTCACACAGTAGAACATAGTTTTCTGTCCAGAGAAAGATGACTGAGAGTTACTGCTTTATGACATTTACCTGAGAAAATTTCTCAATTCTGCAGCTGATCTGGTTTTTACTGAAGCAGCTGCTGTTACTAAATTAGTAAGCAGAAAAACGAATGTCTTAGAAAATAAGCTCCTACAAGGAAGAGAATACCTAATTCCTCTAACCTCCAGCAAAACCAGCCACACACCTCTGATTCACATACATACATACACACATACACATTATAAAGAGAATAATCTTAAAGAATATAAGGCCAGGCACAGTGGCTCACCCTGCAATTCCAGCACTTTAGGAGGCCGAGGAAATAAGATTGCTTGAGCCCAGGAGTTCGAGACAAGCCTCAGTAACATAGTGAGGCTGCTTGGGAGCCTGAGCGAGGCTACTCAGAGGCTGAGGTGGGATGACTGCTTAAACCTGGGAGGGTGAGGCTGCAGTGAGCCAAGATGGCACCACTGCACTCCAGCCTAGGTGATAAAGTGAGACCCTGTCTCTCAAAAAAAAAAAAAAAAATACATAAAAAATAAAGAATGTAAGTTGGAGGGTCAACTCAGATAGCATGAAGTAGGTGACAACAATAATATATTCTGGTTGGCCTGGTATAATTCCAGTTTATAGTTATTGTCTCAGCATAGTTCTTTTTTTTTTTTTTTTTTGGAGACAGAGTCTCACTCTGTCACTCGGGCTGGAGTACATGTGGCACAATCAGAGCTCACTGCAGCCTCAACCTCCTGGTCTCAAGAGATTATCCCACCTCAGCCTCCTCAGTAGCTAGGACTACAGGCATGCAGGGCTAATTTTTTAAATTTTTTTGTAGAGACAGGATCTTGCTTTGTTGCCCAGGCTGGTCTAGAACTCTTGGCCTCAGTGAAGATCCCACCTCAGCATCCCAAAGTGCTGGGATTATAAGAAGGAGCCACTATAACCAGCCTCCATCATAAATATTAATAGTACACCCTTTCACTCTCGAAGGTATCCTCCTATGGACAGTAAATGAACTGACCATCCCACTAATAGCAGTAGATATGGCTGAATAAAGCTGGGTGGGTTGTGATGGGAAGAGGTAAAATTTTTGGTTTGGACTGCCTTGGGAAAGGAGCTTGAATAAAAGGCTAATTCCTCATCTGTACAATATTATAATATTAAGAAAAACTTAAACTTATGGAGAATCTGTAAAGTTTATAAATATCTCTTTGATTGATCCCCTGCTCTTCTTCCTGGACCCCTATGCTCCTCTGTTAGGGTAGGGTCTGTGTTTTGCTCACTGTTGTATGCCAAGCCTCTAGTACCATGTGTGGTCATAGCAACTGTTGAGTGAATGATGTGCCAGACATTGCATTAAATGCTTTATGTAGTAATAGTAGCAAGTACTTACTTGGCACTTCCAAAGAAAAACAGGCCTAACAGTTTTCCAACCATCTAAATCAAAGGGCTGGTTGCAGGAGGAAAGAAAGGGAAGACATATAAAATATCTTCTTTACATGTGACACCTAATAAGTTTCTGGGAAAGACCAATATTTCCTATGGACAGAGCATTAACAACAGATTTCCTCCCTGTCTATTGCTACAATCAAATAATTTTACATGCAAACACATTGGGGAAAAAGCAGGGAAGAGAGTAAGGTTTTCATTTAAATACAAGTTACTGCATTAAAAATAGCTTGGGAGGAATGATGTAAAACTGGATTTCAGTAAAACTAATTTTTCTTCCTCAAAATTTCAAAATACAGGCTTTATCCTATAAATGGTATCTCACAGAACCACTGAACTAGAAAGCATAGTGGTTAACAATTTCCCCAAGCCAGTCCAAGAGCCTGCTATATAACTCTTACTAGATGTATAACCCTGGGCAAGTCCCTTAATCTCTGTGCCTCAGTTTCTGCAAGTGTAAACGGGGATAATGATTCTGACTTTAGAACACTGCTATAAAGATTAGATGACATGACCTCTGGAGAATGCCCAGCTCATAGCAAAGAGTCAGTTATTATTATTTTTCTATTACCACCAACATGCAATCACCATCTAATCTAACCATCTCATTTTAATAATGAGGGAAATGAGACCCAGACAGGTTAAATAATTAAAGCACCAAGATCAGACTCCAAATGATAAATCCTGGTCCACGATTCTTTCCACTACCTTAAGTTGGATTGTGTTGCAGTTATGTTTTTAAAATATGCTTTGGAATTTGGGGAAATAATTTCCCCAGAAACAATGGTCAAATGGTGCTTAGACTATGAAGTTAATGGGTCAGAGTGGGGTGAGCCCCTCCCTGTAGCTAAACTAATGACCTAATGTTACAACAAAACATCAAAACAAAGAGAAAAACAGTACTACCAGTACCTAACCAAGGAAATGCAGGAAAAGTCTCTTCTTGCTTATTAGGCATAATGGTCCTTGTAGAAGTTTAATAAATTTAAAATGAGGCAAAATTTATAACATGGAATTCTGGGTACCTTTAAAAGGAGTGGATGTATTATTGATGGTAGTATGTTCAGTTTTACTTAAAAAACTCACAGCTTTTCTGGTTGTTGATCAACATATCTTTATTGGCGTGATGAGCAAAACATTCCCTCTGATCTTAAGGGGAAAAAGAGCAGCTGTATGCAAGTGGGGAAGACAGCCAAGTAAAGGAGTACAGGGAAGGGCCTCTGAAACGAAAGAACAGCTGGCACGAAGGTAGAGTCTAGAGGACAGAGCCATTCAGGAAACTGCAAGTAGACAAGTATGGCTGGGTTATGGGGCTGCACATTGATTGGCAGGTGGAGGCTGGGGTCTCTGAACAACCTAGAAAGATAACCCAGGCTCATATTACAGTTGCCAGGGAAGTTCCATATAATACAGAGTTTGAGAATGGAACAAGAAGGTATGAAATATTTTTTAAGGAACATAACCAAGTTTGCTTTACAAAGAAATTCTGGCGGGTAGGCACAATTTTTACATTCCCTAAAGCTTTGCAACTACTTTTATTGAAACAGCACATTGGCACTCTTCTCCTGGCCCACAATGAGTGATGTTAGAAGTAGCAGCTTCAAGAAACTGATTGCTATGCATATTCCAAGAATGCCAATGAGGTTACTATTCAGGAAGCTACACCGAATTCCCTTTATCAGAGCCCTTGGGAAAAAAGTTCTCTCTGACCTCAATTCCAAGAATAGCTGCGTTTCTCCTTCACGACTCATCTTTTTTATCTTATGGACAACATGGAATCACAGAAATGGACCCTCTTTCCCTATCAGCTAAAGATTCTGTGAGCCAAAACTGTAACCCGATGTTTACAAATGCATACATTAGGTGAGCAGCTTCAGTAATTCCTGTCCTGGATTCGTATTTTCTCGCCCTGTTTGGCAAGAGTCGGGGGTTGGGGGTGGTTCTTGGTCATCTCATCGACTTATTTTGCATTTTATCTTACGCATTTTTTTGATAAGCTATCTTGCATTCTTTTTCTTTTTTTCTTTTTTTGTGAGATGTAGTCACCCAGGCTGGAGTGCAGTGGCACGATCTCAGCTCACTGCAACCTCCGCCTCCCAGGTTCAAGTGATTCTCCTTCTCCAGCCTCCCGAGTAGCTGGGATTACAGGCATCCATCACCACATCTGGCTAATTTTTTGGTATTTTTAGTAGAGACTGTGTTTCACCATGTTGGCCAGGCTGGTCTCAAACTCCTGACCTTAACTGATCTGCCTGCCTTGGCCTCCCAAAGTACTAGGATTACAGGCATGAGCCACTGCGCCCAGCCTATCTTGCATTCTTTTTGGAATGAAATGGATTATATTAGTATCTTGTGAGCACCCTCTATGTGCCTGGCATGCATACGCCAACAAATGCCCAAACATGTCTTGCTTGGAAGTATAAAAAGGTGATTGCAGAGTCAAGAAGGAAAGATCAACTACGAGGGATAAATGAGATCCTGAACCAAAAGAGCAGCACAAGGGACAGAAAGGGATAGATAGATAAGAGCCCCCTCGGGGGCAGAACCAGTAGAACTTTGTTACTGAATGTTACTGATTAGAGGTTGGAAAAAAAGGTGAACTTTTCTTTTTTTTATTTTTTTCTTTTTAAGAGACAGGCTCTTGCTATGTTGCCCAGGCTGGACTCAAACTCCTGGGCTCAAGGGATCCTCCTGCTTTGGCCTCCCAAGTAGCTGGAACTACAGGCATGTACCACTGTGCCCAGCTTAAAGGCAAACTCTGAAGATGACATGTTGGTTTTTTTGTCCATGTGTCCGGTAGAGTGATGCTGCTGTCACCTGGAGACACAACAGGAGGAAACTGTGTGTTGGGTCTGTCAGGTCATGTGTTGTTATTCAGCAGGGAGTTGTAAATTCAAGCCTAGAATTGAGAAGAAATGTCAAAGAGGAGGTAAAGGTGAGGGAGTGGGCAACATGGAGCATTAAAACTGCAGAAGTGGATGGCATCACTTAGAGATAAAGAGGAGAAAAATAAAGAAAACGGCTGAGAAAAACATTTCTAGACATAACCAAAGTTGAGGAATAGAAACAGAGCAGGCACAGTGGCTCACGCCTGTAATCCCAGTACTTTGGGAGGCTGAGGTGGGCAGATCACTTGAGGTCAGGAGTTCAAGATCAGCCTGGCCAACATGGTGAAACCTCGTCTCTAGTAAAAATACAAAAATTAGCTGGACATGGTGGCAGGCGCCTGTAGTCCCAGCTACTCAAGAGGCTGAGGCAGGAGAATCACAAACCCCGGAGGTGGAGGTTGCAGTGGGTTGAGATTGCACCACTGCACTCTAGCCTGGGCGACAGAACGAGATTCCGTCTCAAAAAAAAAAAAAGGAATAGAAACAGGAAGGGGAGGTGGGGAGGTGGGAAGCAGGAGTGATCAGGAAACAGAGGAGGAACCTAAAAGAAAAGCTTCCAGGACAGAAAGTGTTCTGCTGTCCAAGGTTGCAAAGGAATCTGTAAATAGAGGAGCCACAGGATTTAGTAATTAGATCATTTGTCAATATGTTTATCATAGCATGAATCTCACACATATTAACCATGACTAAAAATGTTTTTCCCTTATTTTGGCTCTGGAGTAGAACAAAGAAAAGGAGAGAATTTCCTGAGGTGACTGGGCAAGATTTAAAAGAGCAAAGGAAAAGAAACACAAGGTTTGAAAAGGATGTGTGTAAACATGTGAGAAAGAGACTGCCTGAGGTGGATCTTCCTGGGCTGGGATCCTGAGAGACAGGAAGAGGGGGGACCTCCATGTGACTGTTCCCCCTGCAGCCCTGCAGGGCAGGGGGAAGTTCCCCCATCAGTGAGCAGGTGGGGCTACCTCCTGACCACACCTCAGCAGGGTGCAGTGGTGTAGATGGGGCCCCAGACATCTGCGAGTACTTGGCATCTATTCCTTTATTCTCTGACTCCAGTATGGTTCATTCTAGGCTCACTCTCACATTGAATGTACTCCTCTCACTCCTACATCACAACTATGTATTTTTTTCCTAGTGTGTTTTCCCAGCTCTTCCCCAGCTATAGTAATTAATTCAAAGACGCCATCACTTAAGTGCCAATCAAAGCTCCATCGAGATCCAAGAAGAACAATAGTATGCTTATATGCAGTCTTTTAATTTAAATTACCAGTTGAGTCACTACATGCCAACAATTAAGCAATGACACACACACAGATTATACTCCATGTTAATGGGGCTAAATCAGAGATCTCAGAGAACAAGTTGCCCTGGACAGCCAAGCTTTCCAGATAGCTAAGGTTTACCTTCAGGGGAATGGAGGAGGTGGAGGCACAGACACTTAAATAACTTGATAATGACTATTTTTCTAATATGTTATTTGTGCTTCTCTGCTTTCTAAAACAGCACATAGGAAATATAATTTAAGCTTTTCACGGGCCTCCATTATGAACATCCCCAGGCGGTGATAAGCCAGCAGAAACAAAAACAGTGCATTCCTCCAGCTCACTTCTATCTTGTTTCTCCACCCCTCGACCCCTTGCCTCAATCCAAGCCATCACCATCTCTCCCAGGACCACGACAGTAGCCTTCTGTCTGGTCTCCCTCTTTCCATGCTTGCCCCTCTGAATTCAACCTACACATGGCAGTCAAAGCCATCTTTTTAAAATGAGAAGACAAATCATGCCAATCCAGTGCGTAGCACTCTCTTTGTTCTATATCAAGGCCCTACCTGAACTTGCTCCTGCATCCTCCCCAACATCATCTCAAATCATACTCACCCCACTCCCAGCTCCCCCAACTCCCACAAGAACGCAAACCTCTCTTCCTTCCACCTTTGCACTTGTTCTCTGCCTGGTCTACTCTTCCCTAGCTCTTCACATAGCACCTCCTTCTTACGTCCTGGTTTTATCTCAAATGTCACCCCTTCACAGTCTCTCCTTAGCCCCCCTAAAATGGCCACCAGTTAACTCTATATTACCAACCAGTTTATTTCCTCTGTCTAGTTATCATTGGATTTATCTTCTTTCCTTTTACTTTATTAGAAAACAAACTTTCTTCAGCATTAACCACTGAGCTACGGGTTCTCAGAAAGTGGTCCTATGTCACCTGGGAATGAGAATTTGATAGAAAGGACTTTCTTGTGCCCTCTCCAGACCAACTAATCAAACACTCTAGGGGTATTAACAAACTTTCCATGTGATTTTGATGCACGTTCACATGTGAGAACCACTGCGGTATATTACAGTGGCCCCTTATGTGTTCATGGTCTTCCCCACTAGAAAAGAACATTTATGAGGACAAAGATCTAGTCTGCCTTGTTCGCCACCAATTTTCTAACCCCTAGCCCAACACCTAACATACTATAAACATTCACGAGGAGGAGATATCCTATTCCATAACCAATATTTGTGTTACTAAACTAAAGCTGTGTAAACACCATGGACGTTTAAATGGTGTTGTTTTTCATCATCCCCCAAAGACACTGCCTAGCCTGGGTTTGCTCTTCCTTCTGTTTTTCTTCTTCCACGACTCTTGGGTCACTATATTTTTCTTCCATATTTCTTGGTGCTCAGGACAAAAGGACTGTCCATCCAAAGAACTTACTTATCCATGCAAGATGACCAATCTTCAAGAGTACTATATCCATACAATATTATTTCAGTCTCAAGAAGCATAACATGACTTTCAGCAAGGCTGCCTGAGTTCAAATCCAAGTTCTACCATGTATTAGCTGTGTGATATTCAACAGATGGATTAAATTCTGTGCTTTAGCTTCCTCATCTATAAATAATGAATCATGGTATCCACCTCACAAGGTTGCTGTGAGAATAAAGTAATTCATCATGTAAAGTGTTTGGATCATGCTGACATAAGCAAAGTACTCTATGCACACTGACTGTAATATGTCACATCCTGCTGGTTATTATCCCTAGTAGGATGGCAAATTCCTGGCCCTGATGGTTCAGGACTGAAATACTGATCTATATAGCAGAGCATTGCCACTCACTCCTAGGCAAGGAATAAAAAGGCATTCCACATACCAGGAGCACTAACCCTACTTAAGATGAGCTAGTCTTTATAATTCCCTAAATCCTCCTTCCCACAGTTTCCTACTGTACTCTAGTAGCCTTTTCCACTTGAACACCTTCTCTCGCCAGCCACCACCTTTGACCTTGCTTTCAAAATGCTCAGAAATAAAACAAGTATTTGTTTAACAAATTAGACATTTCCTGGAAGATGACTGCAGTTGAATGAAATTGCCCAGAGGTGGTCAAGCCACAAGATAAGGAGTACAGGAGACTGGCTGACCTACAAAGTGCTTGTCCCAGAGAAGACCCAATGGCAAAATTCAAAGAGGAAGACAGAAATAGCAGCCTATTTCTGCCCTTCAAATAACAGAGGAAAATTAAGAGAAAAGAAATCATGGAAGAACAATTGACATATAACAAAGAAGTTCTGGATATACATAGAACTTACAGACAGCAGTAAATAGCTTAAAATTACTAGGAACACTCAAGAGTGTCTAAAGCATAGCTCTGACAAGCCTAAGATCTTATAGAGGCCCCCCATTGCGCTTCTAGAGGCAAATTTAAATTCCTCTCCACCCACTGGCAGAAATTGAGATTCTCCATCAGTTACACTGCCTTAACCTTTCCTTTGCATGCTTCACCTATACTCTTCCGCTCTGGCTAGGTCCTCTTCCCCTAGATCTCCTTACCCCTATATCCTCCACACCACAACAGCTGGTTTCTTCCCACTTTTTTATTTTTATTTTTATTTTTTTATTTTTATTTTTTTTTTGAGACGGAGTCTCGCTCTGTCGCCCGGGCTGGAGTGCACTGGCCGGATCTCAGCTCACTGCAAGCTCCGCCTCCCGGGTTCCCGCCATTCTCCTGCCTCAGCCTCCGGAGTAGCTGAGACTACAGGCGCCCGCCACCTCGCCCTGCTAGATTTTTGTATTTTTTAGTAGAGACGGGGTTTCACCGTGTTAGCCAGGATGGTCTCGATCTCCTGACCTCGTGATCCGCCCGTCTCGGCCTCCCAAAGTGCTGGGATTACAGGCTTGAGCCACCGCGCCCGGCTTTTCCCACTTTTGTTCCCACTACACCAATGCTACTCAAAATCTGAGTAGTCTGCAAACTGTTAACATTCCACAATGAGACAAGCAGAGCTACTGAGAGTTTACATCATGGCAACAGGACAAATTTTATGACTTTGAATCAACAATAAGAACTTTGGCTTTGTATTATGTAGGCTTTCTTTGTTCCATTTTATTTTCCTGAAAATTAATCTCTATATTTTATAAAAACATGAACCATATTAGACTGGAAATTAAAAAAAAAAAAAAAAAAAAAAAAAACTGGCACCTCAGCACAGGAATGTTAAGGAACACTACCCTAGATCACTCACAGAGAACACTCTTCTATTCTTTTTTTTTTTTTTTTTTTTTTTTTTTAGACAGTCTTGCTCTGTCGCCCAGACTGGAGTGCAGTGGTGCCATCTCGGCTCACTGCAAGCTCCACCTCCCAGGTTCATGCCATTCTCTTGCCTCAGCCTCCCGAGTAGCTGGGACCACAGGCACCCACCACCACGCCCAGCTAATTTTTTTTTTTTTAGTAGAAATGGGGTTTCACCATATTAGTCAGGATGGTCTCGATCTCCTGACCTCATGATCTGCCTGCCTCAGCCTCCCAAAGTGCTGGGATTACAGGCATGGGCCACCACGCCAAGCCCACTCTTCTATTCTTTTCTCCCACAACCTAATGTTCTTCAGAGTGTGCTCTAAACTATCCTCCATGAACAATCTCAATCAATGTGAACGTTTCTCCTATAGTTTGTACCCTATCATCACGTAAGCTGCTGGAATTTTTTTTAATGAACTAAACAGAAAGTCAAAACAAATAATTCACTCTATTCCTGTGCAAGTTCTTTGCACTAAGGAGCCTGTTATTTGCCTTATGCTTCTCTCATCCTTTGCACAACACAGAGGCAGCACAGTGCGGTGGTTCAATTTCTGGGTTAAAATGGGACTTAAAAATGGAGTCCAATTCCCAAGGGCCACAGCCAAACTTTGGCCATGTGACCTGAAGCAAGTCCCTTAATTCTTCCGAGCTTCTAGTTTCTCTTCTGGGATGTGAGGTCGGCATGGCATGCAAAGCCTTCCCAACTCTAAAATTAAATGATGTCTGTTTGTTCTTAGAAAGGCTCTCAGGTTCCTCACAGTCAAAAGGGAAAATATCTCCCCTACCACAGGGCTGGGAAGATTGGAAAGCACCATTAAAACTACAGAGTCTTCTGGGAACTTAAGGCATTTTTATTACTATTCTACATATACTAGATGCTCATGCAGAATTCATGAACCAAACATAGAAACTTCACGTATTCAGCCTCCAAAACTGAAGGCAAGGACAGTGAGGGATCTGGAACCTGACGAGGGCAGCCACTGAAAAGAGAGGCTATTTAGTCTGGAGAAGATAAGATTGAGGAAGAAACTTGAAGAGCTCTCATGTAAATAAGAGAAGAATATCTCCATTGCTCTAGATGCGTGAATTAAGTACAATCAATAGATGCTTTCGATGGGAAAGGAAGGAAGAAAGGAACTAGTAATTCCAAAAAGTTTAATATAGCTTAGTGTTTCCATCTCATTTCCCCTTTTAATATTCACAACTCTGGTCTTACATACCCAAAGTAAAATAATTTTTGGTGAAGGAGAGGCCCATGGTCTGTCCACTATACTGAACTGGGAAGCTAATTGTTACAAAATATAACAAAAAAGATTACTGTTAATGTCTTGAGCTGTTCAGTAAGAGAAGCCCCTGCCTTGCCAGAGATACTAGAGGCAGTGGCTAAAGACAATCTGTCAAGGACACTGGAGAAAAGCTTCCTACCATGAATGTGACTCCTGGAGTTCTGGCACCTTAAATCAATACAATGCCTACCCACACCCCCTGAAATACCACACAACTGGAGAGACCAATTCAAGGTTGTCAACTTTTTATTTTGACTTGACTTGTAAACACATTTATAAAACAACTCCATCAATCTAAAGAGCCAAAGGGTATGATCTTAGAATAAAAAGACGGCCCTTTAAATTCTTATTCTATTTAATAGGAAATTAAATAGAATAAGAATAGATTCACTTAAAAATCACAACAATACCCCTGGTTTTCATATTTCGCCATGTAATTTGTCAAACAGGTAGCTGAAAATCCATATCACTACACCAGATGACCTTCCTGATGAGCTACTTATATATTAAAACTCGGCCAGATGCGATGGCTCATGCCTGTAATCCCAGCACTTTGGGAGGCCAAGGCGGGAGATCCCTTGAGATCAGGAGTTCAAGACCAGCCTGGCCAATATGGTGAAACCCCACGTCTACTAAAAATACAAATTAGGTGGGCATGGTGATGCATGCCTGTAATCCCAGTTACTTGGGAGGCTGAGGAAGGAGAATAGCTTGAACCCAGGAGGCAGACGCTGCAGTGAGCTGAGATTGTGCCACTACACTCGAGCCTGGGCAACAGAGTGAGACTCTGTCTCAAAAAACAAACAACAAACAACAACAAAAAAAACTCAGAGATAACAATGCTACTAGACAAAGTCTCATAAATGATCAAATTCTAATAATGGTATTATCCTTTCTAGATAACACTTATTTGACCAAGTGCCTCTTCTGTTCATCAACTCCCTTTTTTTTTTTTTTTTTTTTTTGAGATGGAGTCTCACTCTGTTGCCCAGGCTGGAGTATAGTGGTGCAATCTTGGTTCACTGCAACCTCCGCCTCCTAGGTTCAAGCTATTCTCCTGCCTCAGCCTCCTGAGTAGCTGGGATTACAGGCACCCGCCACAACAGTCAGCTAATTTTTGTATTTTTTAGTAGAAATGAGGTTTCATCATGTTGGCCAGGCTGGTCTTGAACTTCTGACCTCAAGTGATCCTCCCATATCAACCTCCCAAAGTGCTGTGATTACAGGTATGAGCCACTGTGTCCAGCTCATCAACTACTTTGAATGCATTCAAATGATTCACATACCTTAACCTCACAATAATCCTAAGAGGTAGGTCCTATCACTATTCTCATTTTACAGAACTGGAAATGGAACTTTTTTTTTTTGAGACGGAGTCCCCAAGCTGGAGTGCAGTGGCACAATCTCAGCTCACTGCAAGCTCCACCTCCTGAGTTCGCGCCATTCTCCTGCCTCAGCCTCCTGAGTAGCTGGGACTACAGGCGCCTGCCACCAAGCCCGGCTAACTTTTTGTATTTTTAGTAGAGACGGGGTTTCACCGTGTTAGCCAGGATGGTCTCGATCTCCTGACCTCGTGATTCGCCCACCTCAGCCTTCCAAAGTGCTGGGATTACAGTGTGAGCCACCGTGCCCAGCCAAATGGAACTTTTTAAAGTTACCTCACGATGATGTCAAGCCAGGATCTGAATACCCAGACCATCTTCAAAATCCGGTCTCCCTAATCACTACACCATAATGCTAAGAAAGAAAGGGGGGAAGGGGAGGGGAGAAGAGGGAAGGGGGAGGGGAGGGGAGGGGAAGGGAGGGGAGGGGAGAGGAGGGAAGAAAGAGGGAAGGAAGGAAGGAAGGAAGGAAGGAAGGAAGGAAGGAAGGAAGGAAGGAAGGAAGGAAGGAAGGAAGGAAGGAAGGAAGGAAGGAAAGAAACAGTCAGGCACTAACAAATTATTTTAAGAAATGTTCTAAAACTACTTATTTATCCAGGAAATTTATCCTGGATGAATAAATTATAAGGATGGATGTTTCACTTGGTTTGGTGAAAAGTGAAGACAACACTTATATAACTAAAATATATATATGTAATAGTGTTTTCACCATATTTATCATGTATATGGAGAGGAAAAAGAACAAAATCCCAGGAAAATAAATCATGACAGCAGTAAAGATATTTTCTACAAGCCCTACAATTTTTGTCATTATAGTTTACAACATGGCAATAAAAATAGCTATTGGACCACTCAGTCATCACAGGTTTGTTCATAATGTTATCACGCACCTATCACACAGCTACAGGTAACTCTAACCCTACATGTCTTATGCTTGCAAATCCTGAATCTGTTTGATAGATAGGCCCTTAGCTATACCAGTCTTTGCATTGCATCTTGGGAATAGGAAGGGGTGAAGGGAGATGGAGGGATTTGAGGGGGTAGGAATGGTCCTAAAAAATCTGGCACATATCTGCCTGCTTGGTTACTAACTAGTTTTAATTTCAAATAATCCCCCCTTCCATTTTACTTTGGTTCTTCTGCTGTTTCCATCCAATATTTAGATAGAAGCATGAGCCAAAAAAGTTGGGATGGGTCTTAAATTTGGGGGCCAGCAGGCTAAAAAGCTTGGCCCAGAATGCAAACTGCCACTTATGTGGCTGAGTCAGGACAACCAACGTAAACATGTAAGTTAGTCCAAATATACACACACTTGTTTGTATTTTAAAACTTATTTTGCATCTTAGTAATTTCTTCCCTAAAAATAGTCAAGGAACCCTACTGTTTTGGCCATTTTTTTTTTTTTATAAATTGCTATTTTGAAAAGAAATTATAATTATCCATGTGTGTTGAACAGACCAAAGACATGCTACTATTTTCTAGTGTTGAGAAAAGTTTCAAAGTGCTACCTAGAAGCAATCATTAAAACCAACGTACTTCCATAAAATGCACTTTTTATCAAGTGCTTTCAAAATAAATAGCGAGTTAAAATTGAGAAGGAGTGGCTATTTTTATTGCATGTCACCTGGTCAGGTATTTCCTGCAAGAACAGGGACTAGATCCGTCCTTCAAATCCTTGTAATGCTAGGCATGAAAAGAAGGTGGTCCTATTTCTAAAGTCTTTATGGATTTTTACTTGAATCTCTTTTAAACGGCTGGTGGTGTGTGCGTGTGTGTTTATGCTAAAAGAAACCATAAAGGTAGGGACAATGGCTCAAGCTTATAATTCCAGCACTTTGGGAGGTCCAGGCAGGAGAAGCTCCTGAGTCCAGGAGTTTGAAATCAGCCTGGATAACACAGTGAGATTCTGTCTTTACAAAAGAAAGATTAAAAATACAGCCGGGAGGGGTGGCGTGCCCCTGTAGTCCCAGATACTCAAGACAGGGGTGAAGGGGCTGAGATGGAAGGACCACTTGAGCTTGGGAGGTTGAGATTGCAGTGAGCTATGATTGCTCCACTGCACTCCAGCCTGAGCAACACAGCAAGACTCTCTGCCTGCCCCAGGAAAAAAAAGAGAGAAAGAAACCATAGAGATGACCTAGTTCAAGTCATTTTCACCCCCACCTTTGGAACTTGTACTGACGAGTAAATCAAAGGCCATTTCTTTTTTCAAAGCCACACAACCAGAATCAAGACCCAAATTTTGGTCTGTGCATTTCCCACATTTCTCCCAATACAACCTGATAACTAGCATGTATTATATAAAAATATCAGAATCTAAAAATTGCAAGGGATGGCAAAACAAATGCAAGTCTAGAATGAATATCTATTTTCCTTACCTAAGACATTTATACTCTTCTCAAGAATGTTTAGCAATAGTTCTTAATCACCAGCGGTGATTTGGCATTGGAGACATTTGGCAATGTCTGAGGATATTTTTCGTTGCCACCACTTGGCAGGCAGAAGCTGGGAGGTTACTGGTATCTAATGAGTAGGGGCCAGGGATGGTGTTAAGTCTCCTACAATGCATAGGACAGGCCCTGTGATGGTTAATTTTATGTGTCAACTTACTAAGCCACGGAGTTCCCACATATTTGGTTAAACATTATTCTTGGTACATATGTAAGGGTGTTTCTGGATGAGATTATCATTTTAATCAGTAAACTGAGTAAACCAGATTGCACTCCTTAATATGGGTGGGTCTCATCCAATCTGTTGAAGGTTAGAAAACAATTAAAAGGTAAAGTAAAGGAGAATTTGCTCTCTCTGCCTAACTGTCTTTGAGCTGAGACATTGGCCTTCCGACTCATACTCAAACTAGAACTTACATCATTGACTCTCTTGGCTCTCGGGCCTTCAGATTCTAACTGAAACTTATCCCATCAGCTCTCCTGGGTCCCAGGCCTTCAGTCGTGGACTGGAACTACACCTCCAATAACCACCTGAGCCAATTCCTTTTAATCAATCTCAGTAAACATATATACATATATCCTATATATATTCCACTGGTCCTATTTCTCTGGAAAACCCATGCTAATACTGGCCCCTACAACAAGAATTACCCAGCACAAAATGTCAATGCCAAGGTTTAAAAACCCTGATGTATAAGAATATTGACATTTTCATAATGGAGATGTCACGATGGTAAATGGAGATTTACTATTTTAAATGTACAGTTCAGTAGCATCCATCACTACCATCCATCCACACAGAACTTTTTTCATCTTGCAAAACTGAAACTCTACCCATTAATCAGTAACTCCTTATTCCCCACTCCCCCTAGCCCTTGGCATCCACCATGCCACTTTCTGTCTCTATGAATTTGACTACTCTAAGTACCTATATGAATGGGAATTATACAGTGTTTCTCCTTTTGTGACTGGCTTCTTTCACTTAGCATGTCTTCAAAGTTCATCCATTTTGTAGCATGTGTCAGGATGGATTGTCTTCCTTTTTAAGGCTAAATGATATTCTATTGTATGTGTGTATATGCCATATTTTGTTCATCCAATTACCCATCAATGGACACATGGGGTGCTTCTACATTTTGACTACTATGAATAATGCTGCTATGAGCACAGGTGTGCAAATATTTCTTTTAAAATCCTGCTTTCAATTTGGGGGGAATACATACACCCAGGAGTGAAAATGCTGGGCCATATGGCAACTCTATTTTAATTTTTTGAGGAACCACCACACTGTTTTCCACAGAAGCTATGCCATTTTACATTCCCTTGGGTGCATTTTTACTCAGCAATGCTCTCAATAGTAGAAGTTTTCTTCTGTCTACTTCTCTCTGCTCCACTTCCCTCCCTGTACCCTGGCCATTTTATGAAGCAGGTAGTGAGCCAATACTTTAAAAACTGGGACACTCTTAAAGACACCCTAGGGAGTGATTTTTTAAATATGAATTGTCACTCTCTGGTTTTCCTTGAGGCGGATGTCTTTTTTTTTTTTTTTTTGAGACAGAGTCTCGCTCTGTTGCTTAGACTGGAGTGCAGTGGCACGATCTAGGCTCACTGCAACTTCCACCTCTCAGGTTCAAGCAATTCTCCCACCTCAGCCTCCCAAGTAGCTGAGATTATAGGCACCCACCACCACGCCCAGCTAATTTTTGTATTTTTAGTAGAGATGTGGTTTCACCATGTTGGTCAAGATGGTTTTGAACTCCTGACTTCAGGTGACCTGCCCTCCTCGGCCTCCCAAAGTACTGGGATTACAGGCGTGCGTCACTGCGCCTGGCCTTGAGGTAGGATTTCTACAATGCATCTTGACCACAGTGGAGGGGTGTGGAGAGGCACAGAGCACATGGGAAGGAATACACCTGCCCGCCCAGCAGATGGACCCTTCTCCAAACCAATCCTGAAAGCCATCCGAGACCGCAGTCTGTGAAACCTGAGAAAAATAATCCCCACGTCATCTCAAGTTTTCTATGCGACACCTGTTTGTGTTCTTTGAAAAACAGAGTCTTTCTATTTTTGAGGTCTCTTATTTACATGCATCTCGTGGGAAAAGATTCTGGTTTTACAGAGCACAGTACCACAGTTAAGCTGACTTTAAATACAAGTTCAATGGTTTTCACAAGTTAATTTTTGGCAAAATGTAGTTTTGCATACTTACTTGTGGGACAATAGTAGGTCCAAGCTGCTTAGGAAGAGTATGAATTTCAATTAAGTTGTAACTTTGTTCCCACAAAGACCCGGAGGCTTGTCTTTACTTTTGACTAAGTATGGTTAACATACCCGCATGGAACTGTCTGAAAGGGTAAGGTAGTATTTCACATATCCAGAACTCCTTAAAGTAGGGGTTCTCAAATTGTACTCTCAGAACTAGCAGCACCAATATCACCTGGAAATCTGCCAGAAATACAAGTAACTGGGTCCCCACCCAGGTTGACAGAATCAAAAATCCTAGAGGTGGGGCCCAGCAATGTGTTTTACACAGCCCTCCCAGTGTTCTGAATACACATTATGGCGGCACAATAGGGAACCACTGCCCAGCTCTCACAAAGCACTTTTATGCTCGTGAAATTATTTGGACTCCACAGCAACTTTACAAGGCAGGCAGAGTTGGGAGAGTGTCCCCTTTTACAAATGGGGAAATTGAGGCCCAGAGGAGTCCCCTGACTTACCTAAAGTGACACAGTTAAACAAACAGTTACAATAAGAAATTCATAGAACTGGAGAAATACTGGGGATCACGTAACCAAGTATCCTCAACACACAGGTGAGGTGACTAGAACCCAGAGGCTCAATGATGTGAACAAGATCACACATGCCATAATGGAAAGCCTCTTCTCCTGCCAAAGTGCCACCCTCACTCTCAATCAAACCATTCCATCTAAGCAGTCAGCCTCTACTAGTTAACTACCTCCTCAAATGATGAGTTAAGTTGTGTGTGATAAGTACTTAGTCTGGGACTTACTAAGTATTTCACACACAAAAAAAGTGGCATGGGTGATTAAATAAGACTGATTTCACCATTACATAAAAATGAATGTCTTTGAACGTCTTTGATAAGACAACAGGGTAAGAAGGTTAACGACACTGAGGTTAAAGGAATGGACAGTAGATCTTAATCTAACCAGAGAAAGAAATGAATGATAGAAAGTAAAAGTTCAAGGGGCATGAGGGTTTAATGAGGCTGAAAAAGTTGTATACACTGAGCTAAAATTTTTCTTAAAAAGAGAGCAAGAGAGGTTGTAGTCAGAGTGCTTTAGCAGTTCTGTGTTCACAAGGTCCAAGATGTGGTCAGGGGAGGAAAAGACCGAAGTAGAGTTAAGACAGGGCTCACCAATGTGATGGAGATAAATGAAATGAGAGGCAAAAGTGTCGGAAGGATTGTTCATGTTGGGTGAATGACAGAACTTAGGCAGGGGAGAGGATGGCAGAAATCATAAGATCATGAACTTGGCACCCAATTCTCCTTTAAAGGAGACCAACAGAGGAGCCAGTAGATGACAGTATTTGTGAGGGATCAGAACTAAAGGTCATGGACCACAGACAGAACAGAGGTCGTGAGAGAAGATGAAAGCCCAGTGACCCATGGGCAGCAACGAGGAGTGGTGGGAATCAATGCTATTCTCTTAACAGTGTAGGAAGATGAGCAGCCTCTAACCAAAAGTCTGCAGGGGAAGCAGTTCCTCAGGGAAGAGCTAGTGAACAGGCTGAGACGGAGAAAAGTGTATCAACCATGGAAGAGGGTTAGACCGAATGGGGCAAGCAAGGGCTTGGGATTAAGAAGAGGAGTAGGAAATCAAACCAGAGAAGAAGAGACAAGCAACCCAGCTCCAATACCACCTTTTGTGGGAGGTCTACAAATAGAACTACTCACTCTTTTGTGGGGGTGAAAGTGCCATCCAAAGAACCTGATAGGCGACAAGATGAACCTCACTATTAAACACCTTGTTCAACTAATAACTTAGTCTCATGCAGCTACACAACTACGTTACCTACCTTGCCAGAAAACTTTATTTTGTTTTGTTTTACAATTTTAGGGGCCTCATCCTTCCATTTAATGTAATGATATCTACAGAGGGCTTATAAACCACTTATAATCATCTTCAAAACACATCTGAGCGGTAGTGAGTTAAATGTTGTTACCAATATGTCGTCAACAACAACGAAAACAAAAAAACACAGGTGATTTTCAAAAGACTACCGAGCACAACAGCACCAGACCTGAGAAGACTCTCAAATGAATTATGACAATCAATCACAAAGAGTCAATATTCCATGTTCTTCACATTGTACACAAAGCTGTGTTGGTTCTGTTCCAGACAAATGAAGAACAGAGGGCTATAAAGAGAAGCCATTTATTTTCATTAAATTATCCCTGAAAACTGAATCCTCTGCTACTTGAAAATCTGAGAGGAAGAAGACCAACTGAGTAAGAAGCAGAGTTTGGTTTCAGATTTTGGTATAAGGAGCTGTTTACAGCAAAAGAGAAATAAAGGAAGTTAGTATTCATCAAATATTTCCTATATAACAGGGACTGTGATAGACATATATCACGCTCAGCTCATTTAATTCTCAGAAGCATTCTGAGAGACAGGTATTATTAACTCCAACTGGAGGATGAAACTGAGACTCGGAAAGGTTAAGAAACTTGCCCAAGGAAACATTGGACAGGGCACTTTATCCACAGCACAAGGATGCCTCAAAAATGGAAGGCCTAGAGTCTCACTGAAAGAAATTCTGGCTGATCGCTGGTCCCCAAACCCCATCTCCTACTCCATTGTCTAAGGGCATATCAGAGTTGGGTGGATCCTGAGAACTGAGCCATGTGCCCCTCTCCCAGCTACACCTGTTATTATACACTCATGTAATACCATCGCACAATGCGAAATTCCTCCCCAAGCTCATTCCTACCACTGAACACCAGAGAGGCTAGAAGTCTGAACTAATGGGTAGGTGGTCTCTGAGACTCATGCGTCCCACCTAAGTAGCCTGTATATCAAAACAGCTTGAGCAAGACTAGTCTGTTTTCCCCTAATTACTTGGTCACTTTAATAAGCTTTGGAGGATTTTATTAAAATGGAAATGGGGGAAGGCTGAAGCAGCTTACAAACGTACAAATTAAAAAAATCTTTACATAACTTTAAGGCTGAATCCATACACAAGGAGCTGTTAAAAATATGTACATAGGTATTTATATACATATATGTTGTTTTTTAAGGAGAACTCTGGGACAGCTAGAACATTAAAATGACCCTTTCATGAAAATTCCAGGGCATATTCATAACAGGAGTCAGACAGATTTTGTTTTCTGCCAGAGTTCTATAAAAATAAACTGTCATCACAACATCCTTGTGGTAGTAAAAGGCCATATTTGCCTGCAGTTAAATCCAACAGCAGCTGCTCTATGGAAAAAGACAGCCCAATAATTGGCTTCTTTCACCTCTGTTAATCACGAACAAAAGTGTCATTCAGTTTCAAAATGGACAAAATGCTCCAATGGATGGTCAGCTAGCTGAGCCAATGGGGTGGAATAACAATAACCCTGTAGCATTTTCCTTTTTCCTTTTGTTTGGTCTTTCAAAGCCCTTAATTAAGACCTGCACAAAGCACCCCTACAGGCTTTTTTCAATGAGGCATTACACGCCTGTTTTCTTGTATTTAAAGAAAAAAAAATAGCAGGGATTTTCTGAAACACATTAAACAGAATACACAATTTCCATTTATTTGCAACTGAAATACTGTTAAAATTTTAGAGCTTAAATATTATCATCAGTAACAAAGCAAGTTCTTTCCATTTCAGGCTTGGGGAGTGGAGGGTGAAAGAGGGACTACTGAGAAGGAGGCGGGAAAGTTAAAGCTGAGACAGGCAGAAGAGTGCCAACTCAAAGAAGTGCTGTTAAACCATTTCGCCAGGAATAAAACTGCAAGCAGCCATAACTTAGAAAGACCCAGATTAGTCTCTAGACCTTTCAATAGCTTGGCACCTACAAACTGAAAGAAACAGCAAAACATGAAATATTCTTAGAGCAAACAACTAGTCAACCGAGACAAAAGGTAATACAAGTTGGAATTGAATCTGCTTCTGAAACACTCCTTAAAAACCACACACAAAAAAGATATTTTTACAATTAAACAATCTCTATAAGAACTTTGTGTAGGTCTATAATTGATTTCTTTTTCTATCTTGGCCTTTAAAAAGCTTCATATAATTAGGGTGGATAAGAATCAGAATGTCCAGCTTTAAAAATATCCATAGCCTAATTAAGTTTTCATTATTCAATTTTCTTTTTGCACAACTTAAAAAAAGGCTGTTGTGCTCATTTTTAAATGCTCTGAAATATAATCTTTCCGGGTTTTAGACTGTTCTGAAAATACCTAGTTCTGCCCATAATTTGTTCCCTCCCCCTCTCACAAGTATCCTGAGTGACAGCTTAATGTGACAGCTTTCTTGCCACAATTCACCAAAGGGGAGTGGCAGGTAGGGTTCTCAGAGAACAAATACCTAACAAAGCCATCATTCTGGGGAGTTACTTTCAATCTGTCAATCCAATCCATCAAGTGGAATGTGCTCCACTATTCTCTTGTAAATGTGCTTATTTCAAACAAGGCAGAACTCGGGCAGCTGCCCTACAGAAGACTAAATGACCCAGCTCAAATGTCACCTCTGCTGTGAAGCCTTCCAATCCCCAAGGCAGAGTAAATTCCCCTCCTCTTTGCTCCCACAGCCCTTTGTTCATCCCTCCTTTAGGGTACTCTCATACTGTATTTTATTTGTTTATGTCTATCTTTTCCACGAAACCCTATCACCTATGGACACGTGTGGGGCAGTGTGAGAGACTGGAGGGCACAAGCTCTGGAGTCAGACTATGTGGGTTCAAATTCTGGTTAGAGATTATAAATCATGACCTTGGATATATATTTTCAATATATTTGACTAATGCGTATTTAAACATTTTGTACTTCAGTTTTCTGAGCTTAAAATGGAGATAAAGAACACCTCTTACACAGCGGTTATGATGATCTAGTAAACTCACATATATAAAGCTCTTAGCATGATATCTGGTACACATGAAGGGCTTCATAAATGTTAAAACAGGAAGAACAGTTTATATTGTCCCTCCTCCCTCCATGAATACAGCAGCACACTTAGAAGAACAACAGAGGCTGGTTTCAGTGGCTCACACCTGTAATCCAAGCATTTTGGGAGGCCGAGGTAGAAGGATGGTGTGAGGTAAAGAGTTTGAGACCAGCTAGGCAAGACAGTAAGACCTCGTCTCCACAGAAAAATTTAAAAATTATTCAAGCCTCGTGGTGTATGCCTGCAGTCCCAGCTACTCTGAAGGCAGAGGCCGGTAGATCACTTGAGTCTGGAGGCAAAGGTTGCAGTGAGCTGAGATGGCGCCACTGTACTCCAGGCTGGGCAACAGAGTGAGACCCTGTCTCAAAAAAAAGTGCAGTAAGCACACATTTGATGTTCACAGTATAAACTTTGGCTAAGCAAGTTAATTAATAAAATGTCATCAGTAAAATATAACAGAATATTGAAAGACAATCTGTCTATGTCCTTCAAATTATTCAACATTTAAGAGTATGTTACATGCAAGGCACAAATACAAGCAAAGGAAGAACTAAAAAGTTGCTGAGTGAGAGTTGATTCCTGCCCTTAGACAGCTTACAAATGGGGTTGATTTTTTTCTTGTAAATTTGTTTAAGCTTTTTGTAGATTCTGGATACTCGCCCTTTGGCAGATGGGTAGATTGTAAAAATTTTCTCCCATTCCGTAGGTTGTCTGTTCACTCTGATGGTAGTTTCTTTTGCTGTGCAGAAGCTCTTTAGTTAAATTAGATCCCATTCGTCAATTTTTGGCTTTTGTTGCCATTGCTTTTGGTGTTTTAGTCATGCAACAACCCCATCAAAAAGTGAGCGAAGGATATGAACAGACACTTCTCAAAAGAAGACATTCATGCAGCCAACAGACACATGAAAAAATGCTCATCATCACTGACCATCAGAGAAATGCAAATTAAAACCACAATGAGATACCATCTCACACCAGTTAGAATGGCGACCATTAAAAAGTCAGGAAACAACAGGTGCTGGAGAGGATGTGGAGAAATAGGAACGCTTTTACACTGTTGGTGGGACTGTAAACTAGTTCAACCACTGTGGAAGACAGTGTGGCGATTCCTCAAGGATCTAGAACTAGAAATACCATTTGACCCAGCCATCCCATTACTGGGTATATACCCAAAGGATCATAAATCATGCTACTATAAAGACACATGCACACGTATGTTTATTGTGGCACTATTCACAATAGTAAAGACTTGGAACCAACCCAAATGCCCATCAATGATAGACTGGATTAAGAAAATGTGGCACATATACACCATGGAATACTATGCAGCCATAAAAAAGGATGAGTTCATGTCCTTTGTAGGGACATGGATGAAGCTGGAAACTATCATTCTGAGCAAACTATTGCAAGAACAGAAAACCAAACACCCCGTTTTCACTCATAGGTGGGAATTGAACAATAAGAACACTTGGACACAGGGTGGGGAACATCACACACTAGGGCCAGTCGTGGGGTAGGAGTGGGGAGGGATAGCATTAGGAGATATACCTAATGTAAATGATAAGTTAATGGGTGCAGCACACCAACATGACACATGTATACATATGTAACAAACCTACATGTTGTACACATGTACCCTAGAACGTAAAGTATAATTAAAAAAAAAAAGAGAGAGAGAGAGTTTACAAATGATTCTGAGCATGAAGCTGATAGGAGGTCAGTAGGAGTGGTTGCACAAGATACAGGTTGTAAAGACCCCTCTGATAAAACAGGATGCAATAAAGAAGCTGGCCAAAACCTGCCAAAACCAAGGTGGCGTGAGCGTCCTCTGGACCTCCTCACTGCTCGTTATATGCTAATTATAATATATTAATATACTAAAGGAACCCCCCACCAGTGCCATGAGAGTTTACAAATGTCATGGCAACGTTCAGAAGTTACCCTATATGGTCTGAAAGGGGGAGGAACCCTCAGTTCTGGGGAACTCCCTGCCCCTTTCCTGGAAAACTCATGAATAATCCACCCTTTGTTTAGCATATGATAAAGAAATAACCATAAAAATAGCTGACCAGCAGCCCTTGGGGTTGCTCTGCCAATTTATTCCTTTACATTCTTAATAAACTTGTTTTCACTTAACTTCGTCACTCATTCTTGAATTCCTTCCTGTGCAAAGCCAAGAATTCCTGTGGTCTCCTAGGCTGAAGCCCAATTTTGGGGTTCATCCTATGACAAAGCATCTAGAACTATATGTCTCTTGTATTCATGGCTGACACTACACTTTCACAATATGTTTGTCTAATGTGCATTTTCTCATTAGACTTTAAATATTTTAAAATATTTTAAGTATTTAAATATTTTAAAAATATATGTACAACCAAAGTATCGCATTTCACTAAAGGAATAGAAAGTAATAGGGTTTATGCATGTTATATTTAATATACTTCAATGAACCTTATAATTCTCACTAATGCTTCATGTTAACATGGCACCATGTGCGCATTCCAGGTCTATATCCTGTGGTTCTATGATTACAGTTATTGCTCTCTGTACAGCTGTAAGAGTCAAAACTACCTATGCATGAAATTAAAGAATTTGGATCATGAACAAATGTGTGGTAAAATCATTTTGTTTCCTTAATGCTCTTTTCAAAGACCTTACCATGAAATACAGGATCACTGGCTTAAATGTAGCAATCTAGTAAGACCTAATTTAATAAAATCATCAGTAAGTTAGAATCATTTTTAAATTAGAATAAATCATCCAGAGTTTCAGTTGTTGTTTTTTTTTTGTTTTGTTTTTTGTTTTTTGTTTTTTTTTGAGACACAGCTTTTGCTCTTGTTGCCCAGGTTAAGAGTGCAATGGCGTGATCTTGGCTCACCGCAACCTCCACCTCCTGGGTTCAAGCGATTCTCCTGCCTCAGCCTCCCGAGTAGCTGGGATTATAGGCATGCGCCTCCACGCCCAGCTAATTTTGTATTTTTAGTAGACATGGGGTTTCTCCATGTTGGTCAGGCTGGTCTCGAACTCCCAACCTCAGGTGATCCACCCACCTCAGCCTCCCAAAGTGCTAGGATTACAGGCGTGAGCCACCACACCCCACCTCAGTTGTTCTTTAGCTGAAAAGAATGTATGGAAACAAAATGATTTTGCTATACATTTGTTCATAATCCAAATTATTTTGTCATGAAACACTAATTTCATGAGTCTGAATAAAGCATTAAAGCTACAGATATGTATTTGCATTTGAAAATATCAGGCAGGTTTACTGTATTCCATTTTTCTAGAAGAGAGTAATGAGACTAACAAAAATGAGCTCCCTAAATCAACCATTGGAGCAAGCCCCCTGAGGGCAGGAGTATTGCCTTTCACCTCTACTCTCACTAGATTAAGACTACCAACAAATGCCTTTCTCATTCTCTCACTGATACTTCATAAAAACTAAATAAAACGTAATAAACACATACTATAATAAATTTTTACATCTTTTCTTATTTTTCTATGGAAGTATGCAAATGGGAGGTAAAACTCACCTAGTTGACAATATCTAACTATCACAAGTTAGCTAAACTATAATAATAAAACTATCAAAAGTAAAGAATATTATTTGTATTACCTTCATCCAAGAGAACATGATGCCTATCATCAATACTGTCCAGATATTTATCAGCTGCTATAAAATAACCAATACACTGAAGTATAATGAGTGAATCCTTAAGACATGCCTAAGAGTTGATTTTTTGATACTGAATGTATAGTATCATAATAATTAAAGTTTAACAAAAATCTAGTTCAATCATTTTGTCAAATGTCAGCCAGGCGAGATGGCTCATGCCTATAATCCCAGCACTTCAGGAGGCCGAGGTAAGATGATCACTTGAGCTCAGGAGTTCAAGACCAGCCTGGGCAACACAGCGAGACACCGTCTCTACAAAACATAAAAAATTAGCCAGGTATGGTGGTCTGTGCCTGTGGTCCCAGCTACTCAGAAAGCTGAGGCAGGAGGGTGACTTGAGCCTAAAAGCTTGACCGTGCAGTGACCCATGATCACGCCACTGCACACCAATCTGGGTGACAAAGTGAGACGCTGTCTCTTAAAAAATTCAAAAACTTGCTTGGTTATTTACTATTACTAAAAAAAGAAAGAAAAAAAGACCAATAAATTAAAAAGTAAATTAAATAAAAATAAAGTTTAAAATGTTGACAATTATATCATTTCTGAGAAAAATTCTATAGGAGATATCACTTACAGAATTCAAATGACATATGTCTATAATAAGCTGAATAGTCTAAACTCTTTAAAAACACTCCAGAAAATATAACAGGATGAGCTTCAATTGTTTCTGCTATGCTTCCTGATCAATATTTTAATAATTAGAACTGCTTTATTATCAGTATCTCTTCAGTGAGTGTTCCTTTGACTTATTTCTAGGTTACCTAAAAGTTGGTTCCCCTAAAAGCTGATGATTTAAGGCAAAAATGCCTTGTACAACATGCAAACTGAAAGGCGGAACTTGGCTACATTTCCCTGAAAAACGCTTTCATTAAGTCTGATAAATGTAATATTCTGCTTTCCAAAAGACTGGCATGCTAGTATTTTTAATGTAGAATATCCAGTTCCCTATATGCTACTGTTATTCTAGATCCTCTGAGCAAAATGAAGCTGTTAATATTAAGGACATGGGAAGGGACAGAATTTTGAAGATGGACAATAGGGCCTTAAGACTAAAGCTCTAAACCTATGCTACCAAAAAAATTTAGAAAGCAACATTCAACAAGCCTTATACATTGTCAGTAGGGACATGGGTATATTCCTCTACTTGAAACATGGTACAATTAATACTTTTCAACTCCTCCTGGCAGAATACTTTCCTTCTGGCAGAATATCTTCAGTTTCTCCTGGTAGAAAATAGACACTTTCAATTCCACAAACTTCCACTTGGAAAATGAAACGGAACTTCCCATAATGTTTTTGCTGTATAATAAAAAATACTCTCACAGAAAATTGTGCTCTCAGACCAGGCGCGGTGGCTCACGTCTGTGAATCCCAGTACTTTGAGAGGCCAAGGTGGGTGGATCACCTGAGTTAGGGAGTTTGAGACCAGCCTGAGCAACATGGAGAAACCCCATCTCTACTAAAAATACAAAATTAGCTGGGGGTGGTGACACATGCCTGTAATCCCAGCTACTTGGGAGGCTGAGGCAGGAGAATCGCTTGAACCTGGGAGGCAGAGGTTGCGGTGAGCTGAGATCATGCCATTGCACTCCAGCCTGGGCAACAAGAGTGAAACGGCGAAAAAAGGAAGGGGGGGGAGGGGGGGAGGGAGGGAAGGAAGGAAAGAAGGAAGGAAGGAAAGAAGGAAGGAAGGAAGGAAGGAAGGAAGGAAGGAAGGAAGGAAGGAAGGAAGGAAGGAAGGAAGGAAGGAAGGGACGGACAAAGAGAGAGAGAAAGAAAGAAAGAAAATTGTCCTCTCACATCTATTTCTTGCTTTGGGGTGCTAGATGCAATGCACCTATATTTAAAAACAAAACAAAACCATCTCTTTTCCAACTCTTCATAAACGTTTCAATTTCTCCAACAAGTCTGATACCCTGGGACAGAATAATGTCCAGTGGCAGGTTATGTAATGATCTATATACTACTTCCAGGATTACTATTTCTAGGTTATGTAAGGATCTATACTATTTCTAGGACTCCTTACAAAAACACTTCTTAAAAATACTACAGTTTTTAGTATTCACAACTAAATGAATGGTACTTTTCAATACTTAAAACTAAAGTTTAAAGAGTCTACTTTTATTTCCAAGGTTGGCACAATCACTTAAAATAAGGAAATATTAAATTTAAAAAGACTACCAGAGAACTGTTTAGAACCATTTAGTTAGGAACCATAACTTCAGACAAATGCTTCATACCACTACTTTAATGAAGAGTACCCACCAGACATCACTTAAGAACTGAGGACTAAGTCACTATGTCAAAGGTAAAAATTATGGTCCAAAGACAGCGCCAGGCACTGCTGAGCTCGGAACTGCTTACTGAGCAACCATGTTGTTTCAAACAAACTAAATGTTTTAAAGAGGCTAAAGGGCAGTGGAGGCAATTATTGGAAGGAAATTTCTCACTAGGCCAGAAAGGAATAATTAAGTCTTTGCATGCTAAATCACATCACTGGGGTTAACAATGAAGTAATCAAGTGTAAATGGTGACAAAGCCCATCTATAGGACTCATGAAAGGAAATTAAAGTTGTGGGTAATCTAGACTATTGTTGCTTAAATACCACAAAAATTAGTCCCTAAAACTTCATTCATTCATCCTCTGTTTAGATAACTGTGTGTGCTTTTAGTGGGAGGCAAGAAATTGGTTAATCCAGCAATTAAGGCAAATATACTGAATCATCAGAAGTAAAACACCATTCAGCTACTAATTCACAGGCAGAGATCCAAGGTCATTCCTCATACTACTTAGACTGTACCAAGCACTCAGTAATGAAATACTTTCATAATAGGAGATCCATGTCCATTCCATTCAAAATTATGATTCAAACCATTTAAATTATAAACCTAATGCATAATTTGTATATTGTACTTTCTCTGCTTCAGAACATAAAAGAGAATTCACATACACACATACATAGCTGGGGGGAATGTGGGCATGAAGCTGGGGAGAAAAATGGACACCCACATAATCTTCCAACAATTGCTCAATAGCAAATTAAAACTGGTTATGTTCTCAGGGAGCAAAATAATGTTGATGTGAAAGTTAAAAGATCTAGATTGAGACTCTGGCTCTGCAACCCCAGGCTGCCATCTTACCTCAGAGACTCAGTTTCCTCATCTTCTTTAAGGGGTAAGGCCATGACTAAGACTTCTCAGGACTCTCAACAGATCTGATATACTTGTTGTTGTTGTTTTTTAAATACTTTAAGACTCACCAGAAGTTGCAAAAGTAGTACAGACAGTTCCTGCATACCCTTCATACAGCTTTTCCCAATGGCAACATCTTACATAATCATAATATATTAGCTAAACTGGGAAATTTACTTTGATGCAACACTACTAAAACTACAAACCCTACTCAGATGGATTCATGTAACTACCACTACAATCATGATAAGGAACTGCTCCATCACTGCAAAGAAATGCCCTCCTGCAACACCTTTCTCTCGCATCATTTTCCTATCTCCAACCCTAGCAACCACTGCTCTGTTCTCCAACACTATAATTTTGTCATTTATAGTAAACCTGGAATCATACAGTATACAACTTTTTGAGTTTGGTTTTAATCATTCAGCCTTAATACCGTTGAAAACTATCCATAGTCATGTGTATCAATAGTTTGTATTACTTTTGTATTTTTTTGTAGAGATAGGGTTTTGCCCTGTTGCCCAGACTGTTCTCGAACTTCTGGGCTCGGGCTGTCTTCCCGCCTTGGCCCCGCAAAGTCCTGGGTTTACAGACATGAGCCTGTTGTACTGACATACCAATTTACTCTGCCACATTGATTTCAAACCTTTTTATGTTTTTTCTTTTTTCTTTCCTTTTTTAATGCTCCTACACGCACAGTGACTTTTATGTCTAATTAAGTTGTCACTATGGGGTAGAGAGACACTTTTTTTTTTTTTTTGAGATGGAGTCTAGCTCTGTCGCCCAGGCTGGAGTGCAATGGTGCGATCTTGGCTCACCACAACCTCCACCTCCCGGGTTCAAGCCAATCTCCTGCCTTAGCCTCCCGATTACAGGCGCCCGCCACCATGCCCAGCTAATGTTTGTATTTTTAGTAGAGATGGGGTTTCACTGTGTTGGCCAGGCTGGTCTCGAACTCCCGACCTCATGATCTGCCCACCTTGGCCTCCCAAAGTGCTGGGATTACAAACGTGAGCCACTGCACCCGGCCAGGAGGAACTTTTTAAACTTTGTTTTGCCATTGCTTAAAATGGATTCATATTCCTATAGATATTGACTAATTATCTTAATATCTAAATTTCATTCCAGCCTTCCCTGACTACCCTACTTTAACAGCAAACCACCTTCATCTTGTTTTATTCTCCTTGACAGTATTTAATATTACCTGACCTTTTATATTCATTGTGCTTATCTACTGTCTACTAAAACCCCCCACCGACCCCCCCCGCCACGTAAGTTATAGGAGTGCAAGGATGGTGTCAGATATTGTTCAATTCTGTGTCCCCAGGACCAGAAACAGTCCCTAACACATCAGGCACTTAATAAACAAATGTTGAACAAATTAATTTTTAAAGTTCCAACTTATTATCTCAGTAATTATTATTTTAAAGTTGAAAGAGTACTGATTCCGTAAACCAAAAATAAAATTCTAAGGGCCCCAACCTTCTGAATGAAACCCTCCTCTTGGCCAAAGGCATTCCAAAGTTAGCTTGAAAAACTAGTTCAGACCATGATGGGAAGGGGAAGTTGGACATGCCTCATTATATCCTACATACACCCTTTAGGAACTCAGTAAGAGTCGACCAGCATGAGCATCAACACAGACCTGAAGACTTATAAGAATACAATCTATTCTCTTTGAAGCCTGCTACCTGGAGACTTCATCTGCATGATAAAACTTTGGTCTCCACAACCCTTATCATTGAAACCTGGACATTCCTTTCTATTGATTCCAGGCTTTTAGATAATAACTAAACTCTTTCAGCCAATTGCCAATCAGAAAATTTTTAAATCTACCTATAACCTGGAAGTTCCCCGGCTTCAAGTTGTCCCGCCTTTCCAGGTCAAACCCATGTACATCTTACAGGTATTGACTGATATATTACATCTCCCTAAAAAGTATAAAAGCAAGCTATACCCCAACCACATCTTCAAGACTGCCTGTGGCTGTGTCACGGGCAAGTCCTTAGCCTTGGCAAAATCAACTTTCTAAATTGATTGAGATCTATCACAGATACTTTTGGGTTGACAATTCCATGAACCATTATACAAATATTTGTAGCTCTCAAAGAATAGTTTGAATAGATAAAATTATTGGCCAGGCACGGTGGCTCATGCCTGTAATCCCAGCACTTTGGGAGGCCAAGACAGATAGACTGCCTGAGGTCAGGAGTTCGAGATCAGTCTGGCCAACATGGTGAAACCCCGTCTCTACTAAAAATACTAAAACTTAGCCTGATGTGGTAGCGTGCACCTGTAATCGCAGCTACTCAGGGGGCTGAGGCAGGGGAATTGCTTGAACCAGGGAGGTAGTGGTTGCAGTGAGCCGAGATCGTGCCACGGCACCCTAGCCTGGATGACAGAGCAAGACTCTGTCTCAAAAAAAAAAAAAAAAAGTAAAATTATTTGCATTAAACATTTTTTATTCACCTCCACAAATTATCTCCAACAATTTCAACAAAGTACCGAGCCCATGGAAAACTGGGAAGACAAGGAAGACGCACAGGATATTTTATCTTGTCATCCAACAGACATAAGCCACTGCAACACAAGTCAAAAGTCTCACTAAACGTTAATATTAAATTAAATGTTAAAGATTAACACAGTCAAAGAAAGGAACATCTCTCCTGATAATGCTCTTCCACCTGCCTTGTTTGTCTTTTTTTCTTTTTTTTTTTTTTTTCAAGTCTCACTTTGTCGCCCAGGCTGGAGTGCAGGGGCAACATCATAGTTCCCTGCAGCCTCAAATTCCTGGTCTCTAAGTGATCCTCCTGCCTCAGCCTTCTGAGTAGCTGAGACTACAAGTGTGTGCCACCATGCCAGACTAATTTATTTTTTGTAGAGATGGGGTGTTTCATTTTTAACATACCCTGGAGCACTATAAATGTTTCTGGTCATGTCATACAACTAAATGTAACTGAATTTCTCCCCCATGAAATGGGGAATTTTGGCCAGAGCAACTGCCAGCTCTTAACAGAAGCATACTGAGAAGGGAGGAAAAATCTAAAAACAAAAATCAGCAGGAGAATTTGGTGTTATGATTTATGTGACTGAAAAGTTTAGCAAATAATAACTACCATGTCTATAAACATGTTAATATAATATACGCCATTGGAAGAAATTGATTTTTTGCTTTCCCCATGGAACGACATAGCCTTTTTGATGGGTGGACCATAATACACAAGAGTTTTTAGCTCCACTGCACTAGATGACTAGATCCTTTCCAAATCTACATTCTAAGGAGCTGAGAACACTTCAAGCACAGAACAAAACAAAACCTCTCCAGAGTTCATTCCCCATCTACATAATGAGAAGTTTACGATACCTAAGACATGTACAATGTATGAACGCCTACATTTAGGAAGAGCACTGAAAGACACTGTTATACAACCCACTCAACCAAATAACCCTAGTCTATAAAAGCAAGATCCAACACCCTGCTGCAAAACCTCTCATTACTAGTGGTAATAAGTCCTCACTTGCCATGGTTTCTCCATCTCTAAAATGGGGAGAATAATAACAGCATTGCTTTAGAGGCCTATTGGGAGGATTAAATAGATAACATGTGTTAAGCACTTCCCTTAGTACCTGGCACTCAATAACATTATTATGAGCATCTAAGTTAATAACAAGAGGATGGTGATGATATTATCTGAATGGCAGGGCAGACCGGAGAGCTCTTCATGACTAAGAATGCAACATAAGTGAAATGAGAAAGCAAAATGCTTCCACGGGAAGAAGACAACCTTTAGAATCACCAAGCAAATAACTGTTTAGGATGAGGCTGGCTATCACCAGTACATTCAAAATTAAAACTGTGGCCACAGATTCAATCATGAATAATAGCCCTGCTGCTAAAGGAAAGAGCACACAGATCCAAATGGAAACCCATCAAGTCTGTAAAACATTAACAGCTTAATAAACATCAGCTCACATCATCAACACACACAGTGTTCGAGTCAACGAAAGAGTACCAACTAAATTAATACCAAGTTGACTAAATGAATGCCTTGGGGGAAAAAAAGGCTCATGGGTGATTCACTTTTATGCTGACTTCCCTATAAAAACATCTTCAACAGGAGAGGCAGGAAATTCCAGTGAGTGAAAGGGGGCAGCTATATGGAAACCATCATACTGCACATTTTGCTTTTTAATTGACTGCAAAGTTTTGGTTTAAAGCAGCATATTCAGAAATTTGCTCCTTTAGAAACAAAAGTGAGTCCACTAACAGATCTGATCCTCATATACCATGTAAGTGAAGTTCACGTAAGAAAGAAAAAGCAAGTCAAAAAGCATATGACTGATACTTTCCAGACACACACAAAAAAACACTATTAACATGGGAAGTGATGTGAAAGCTTTTAAACAAGTATGTATAAAAAGCAAAAAGACTAAGTTAGAGATACCTTTTTAAAGTTCTGCTATGAATAACAGATAACTTCATTTTACACAATAGATTTTGAATCTAAATCAAGTCATAGTCTCCCAGTGTATACAGACATACAGATGTATGTGTGCTTTTTGGATACACATTTTTTTCTTATTTTTTTTTTCCTGTAATAACCTGTAGCTTCTCACCATTTTGTTTCTCATTTCACCTTTTCCTCTTCTGATAAATTGTCAAATATCTAAGCAAACTACAGGGATGAACAAACTTAAATATGGAACACCTGATCTTCACAAACTACCACCCACTAACTGTGGGATATTTGACCAAGTTACCTAATCCTTTTAAATCCCAGTTTGCTCAGTGACAAAATGGGGAATCCTGCCATGGACCAAGATGGTTACTGTGGAAATTCCCATTAGCACATGTAAGATGCATAATAGGCCCTGCAATTCTTCATTAAATTTCCATTTTTTAAAAAATCAGACATTCCAAATATCTGACTTTTTTCACTGTAAGCAAAATGCTTCACGTTAGGGTAATTTCTACAGCAGTCTCTGGCAGGTATTACAGTAACTGCTAGGTACCACAAAGCAAGCTAAGAATTCTTCTAAAAGCAGACATTCTCAGCTTAGAGGAGTTTAAATAACTTAAAAAAAGAAAGCAGACATTTAAACAAAATCAGTTTTTAACGGCTTTTGTTAATACTACATACCATGCTAACAATATATTGGAACTGGTGATATAAGGAATTGATGATAACAAGCCTCACCACAGTCCAAGACACTAAAATTGAGATTTTCTTATAAACATACATTTAGCATATGACCCAGGATCTCACTCTAGTATTTACGCAAATGAAATAAAAACCTATGTTCATACAAAAACCTCTATGTGAATATTTACGGTAGCTTTATTTATAATTGCCAAAAATCTAGAAATAGGGCAAATGTCCCTCAACTGGTGAATGGAGAAACAAATTATAGTATATGTATACAATGGAACACTCCTTAGCAATGAAAATGAGTACTGGCCAGGCACAGTGGCTCACACCTGTAATCCCAGCACTTTGGGAGCCAGGGCAGGAGGATCATTTGAGGCCAGGAGTTCAAGACTAGCCTGGGAAAAACAGCAAGACCCCATCTCTGCAAAAAAATAAAAAAATTAGGCAGGCATGGTGGCACATGTCTGTAGTCCCAACTATTTGGAGGGCTGAGGTAGGAGGACTGCTTGAGCCCAGGAGTTAGAGGCTGCAGTGAGCTGTGATCATGCTACCGTGCTCCAGCCTGGACAACAAAGCAAGCCCCTATCTCAAAAAGAAAAAGAAGAAAAAGAAAAGAAAGTGAGTATTACATATTAATATATGCAACAACATGTTAGAATCTCAAATGCAGTATGGTGAGTAAAAGAGGCCAGACACAAAAGGCTACATTGTTCTATTACATTTTTATGGCATCCTAATAAAGGCAAAACTACATAAAGTGAGGAAACCAAGGTAGAAAACAGTTCAGCAGTTGTCAGAGGTTGGAGGTGAAGAGAGGAGATAACTACAGAGAGGCATGGAAATTCAGCGAGTGAAGAAATGCTCTATATATTCACAGTGACTGTGGTCATATGACTGTATACATTTTGAAACTCACAGAACTGAACACTAAAAAGGATGAATTTTAAAATTGAGGAGCTTGGGTGAGTTTTCTCTATGAATTCACAGTTTTGATTTTTTAATTTTTTTTTTTTTTTTTTTTTTGAGATGGAATTTCGCTCTTTTCACCCAGGCTGGAATGCAATGGCACCATCTCAGCTCACTACAACCTCTGCCTCCTGGGTTCAAGCGATTCTCCTGTCTCAGCCTCCGAGTAGCTAGGACTATAGGTGCCTGCCACCATGTCCGGCTAATTTTTGTATTTTTAGTAGAGATGGGGTTTCACCATGTTGGCCAGGCTGGTCTCAAACTCCTGACCTCAGGTGATCTACCCACCGCGGCCTCCCAAAGTGCTGGGACTACAGGTGTGAGCTACCATGCCAGGCCTTTAATTCATAGTTTTGAAAGTCAAGGAAGCGGTCAAAGTAAGGAAGATGGAACATCTAAGATTAAACCATTTATTTTAGAATAAAAATACGGAGGCAATAAACAAAAAGGGAACCACAAATAGATTCATTTATGGAGAACCATAAAACAGAAACTTTTAAAAATTTAACCTTAAAAGAGCCAATAAATTTAAAGGAAATCTATTATAATCAAGAACTACAAAAGGAATCACTCTTATGAGAAAACGTGAAAGCCAATAATTTCTATTAGCACATTGTTATTCAGCTTATGTTCAGTAATGATACCAAGAACCATCAGAAATAACTTCTAGAAGAGATGTCTGTATAAATTTAAATATTTGGCTATTATCTGAGATAAAATAATCAACGGGAGTTCACTGCCTTTTAGATAAATCATCAACTTCTGTCAAAACCAGTCTACATGTCTGAAAAACAATGAAACTAGAAATTCAGGCTGGAGTAACTTGAGGGTTGGGAAGGACCCTGATGAAATGGATGTCATTACTTCCTCTGCTACATCATAAATCTTCTTATCCTTGGATGTCACAGCAGGGGTTTTTTCCTACTTCTGGAATGCCACCTCAGCCAGGATGGTGTGAAGGGCAAATTCTTTTTTTTTTTTTTTTTTTTTTTTGAGACAGTCTTGCTGTCACCCTGGCTAGAGTGCACTGGCGCGATCTCGGCTCACTGCAACCTCCACCTCCTGGGTTCAAGTGATTCTCCTGCCTCATCCTCCCAAATAGCTGGGATTACAGGCGCCCACCACCGCACCCACCTAATTTTTGTATTTTTAGTAGAGACGGGGTTTCACCATCTTGGCCAGGCTGGTCTTGAACTCCGGATCTCATGATCCACCCACCTCGGTCTCCCAAAGTGCTGAGATTACAGGCATGAGCCACAGTGCCTGGCTGGCAAATGCTTTTAACACAGAATAAGTGCTGAGAGGTTAAATGCAATGGCTCACTCCTGTAATCCCAGTACTTTGAGAGGCCGAGGCAGGTGGATTACCTGAGGTCAGGAGTTCGAGACCAGCGGGGCCAACATAGTGAAATCCTGTCTCTACTAAAAAAAATAAAAATCAGGCTGGGCGCGGTGGCTCAAGCCTGTAATCCCAGCACTTTGGGAGGCCGAGACGGGCGGATCACGAGGTCAGGAGATCGAGACCATCCTGGCTAACACGGTGAAACGCCGTCTCTACTAAAATACAAAAAAAAAACTAGCCAGGCGAGGTGGCGGACGCCTGTAGTCCCAGCTACTCGGGAGGCTGAGGCAGGAGAACGGCATGAACCCGGGAGGCGGAGCTTGCAGTGAGCTGAGATCCGGCCACTGCACTCCAGCCTGGGCGACAGAGCAAGACTCCGTCTCAAAAAAATTAATAAATAAATAAAAATCAGCCAAGCGTGGTGACATGTGCCTGTGGTCCCAGCTACTCGAGAGGCTGAAGCACGAGAATCACTTGAACTGGGAGGCAGAGGCTGCAGTGAGCCGAGATGGTGCCACTATGCTTAAGCCTGGGCAACAGAACAAGACTCCGTCTCAAACAAAAGAATAAGAGCTGAGAAAGACAGGAATTAACTTACTCTTCAATTTCATGTTCTTGACCATCTCCTGTCAGACCTGCTGATGAGCCTCAATACTATAGATTTAGACGCCACAGACGAAAGTCCTCAATGCTAGCTGAGCTGAAACCGAGCCCCCAACTAGAAGGCTAGTACTATGTGCAACAGAAACTTTTAAAGGTCATTGCAGCAGTGTTTGGCTAGCAGGACAATGATCAATTGATCTCTTTCTGTGGACTGACAAGAAGATAAACATAAAGGCAGGCAGTCTTCAAGGTCTATCCTACTGGGAATTCAAGCATCTGTGATCCCAACACACACCACATATCAAATGTGGGAGAGCAATATCCAAATGCCCTTTGGTGAAATACATGATTAGGTGGAAAACCCATTATGGAAGCAGGCCATCCTAAGTTAATTCAAATTGATATTAGAAATTGATTCATCCAAAACAAGGGATTTTCTTTCCACAGAATACAATGAGGCTCTGGAAAACACAGTTTGATTACTAACAGCAGAGCCTGTGGTTTGTGCACAGATTTGCCAACCTACCATGAAGTATGAAGCATTCTGCTGCATGCCCTCACAGCCCCAGACTCTGTGTGTGAAGGATAGGAATGAAATATTCCATATGTTTTCTTTGTCAGTGACATGGCTATTGAAAGCAAGGCCACGGTAGTCTCCCTGCTGAGGGACTGGGTCAAGCTATTCATGTGTAACCAGGCAGATGTCAAGATGGTAATGGGAAAAACATCTCAAACATTTTTTTTTTTTTTTTTTTTAAGAAAGAGACCCAGGGTAGAAAATGCACAACTGTATTTGAAACACTCAGCCAATCTAAATAGGTTGTGAGTGCTACTGCATATGTTAGCTACTATTCTGGCTTTATAATTCATGTTCAAATCAGGTCTGAATCAAAACTCAAAAAAGTTTTTAACTGTGCTTAAGAATGTCATATAACTTTTTAAAAATATGTAATACTTTAAAGAAAGGATTTTCATTTTAAATTTACTTTTAAAATAAGCTTTTCTTTAGCCACAAAACCAAGCATTAATCTCAAACGTAAAAAAAAAAAAACACAGGAGCACGCTGGCTCATACCTGTAATCCCAGCACTTTCGGAGGCTGAGGCAAGAGGATCGCTTGAGGCCAGGAGTTCGAGGCCAACCTGGACAGCAAAATGAGAACCTATCTCCATAAATTAAAAACATAAAAATAAAAAACACATAGGTATCCAATAACCAGTAAAATCGTAAAAGAAATACTTTCAAAATACTTAAAAAGTTCTTTTGTAATCTGCATATTTCTAGAACAAAGTGATGTGAAAAATAAGAATGCAGCCAAATTGTCCATGATAAGTAAATCTTACCCATCTTCTACATCAAGCTTGTCCAACCCACAGCCCACAGGCCACATGCAGCCTAGGACGGCTTTGAATGCAGCACAACACAAATTCATAAACTTTCTAAAAACATTTATGAGATTTTTCTGCACTTTTTTTTTTTTTTTTTTTTAGCTCATCAACTATTGTTACTGTTAGTATATTTTATGTGTGGCCAAAGACAATTCTTCTTCCAATGAGGCCCAGGGAAGCCAAAAGATTGGACACCCCTGCTCCTTATGTCCACATGGAAAGAAAGAAAGTGATCTGAAAAACTACAGTGGGCTCTCATTGGCATGAAGGTTCCCAAAGACTGAGTTGGGACTTCTTTTCTTTTTCTTGAGATAGAATCTCACTCCGTCATCCAGACTGGATCTTGGCTCACTGCAACCTCCGCCTCCTGGATTCAAGCAATTCTCCTGCCTCAGTCTCCCAAGTAGCTGGGACTACAGGCACCCGTTGCCATGTCAAGTTAATTTCTTTTTTGTATTTTTAGTAGAGACAGGGTTTCACCACATTGGCCTGGCTGGTCTTGAACGCCTGACCTCAGGTAATCTACCCGCCTTGGCCTCCCAAAGTGCTGGGATTACAGGGGTGAACCACCACCCCCAGCCACTGAGTTAGGATTTTTAATGAAAGTCCTGTCACAAAGTCTGGAAGTAGAAAGTCAGTATCTACAGATCACACTGACACTGTCTTTAAAGGATGGGCTATCACACACCCATTTGCTCTGAAGAGAAACCCTACATTCGCCTGTTAGGACAGCACTTTCTACTTAACCAGCCATCTCAGGAAGGCAGCAACAAGTCACAGAGACCCAGGCAAAAAATGTAAGATTTCCCTTGAGCTCCCTCCTCCAGATAAACCGTACCTCTCCTCCATAAGGCTTTCTTGTTAGAGGGAAGTAGCACCATCTACAAGAAGGTATCTTTATAAAATCAGATGTACTACTGTTTCTCTACCAGGGTCTTTATGGATTTTTGCACGAAAAATCTACCAGATGAGTAGCCTTTTCCCATTAGCACAGTGGCTCACCTGTGAAGTCTATGGGCTTTGAACCTGATATATATTCAAAGAACCAAAGAAACAGGGTTAGAATTTTAAGTCATTGTTGTAACACACACACAACGGCTTAGTCACTCCCACAAGAAATGACAACAAATTGAGTTCTCACTCGGTGTCACTCAAAAAAGTCATGCTGCGGCCGGGAGCAGTGGCTCACTCCTATAATCCCAGCACTCTGGGAGGCCGAGGTGGGCGGATCATGAGGTCAGGAGATCGAGACCATCCTGGCTAACACGGTGAAACCCCGTCTCTACTAAAAATACAAAAAAATTAGCCGGGCGTGGTGGCAGGCGCCTGTAGTCCCAGCTACTCGGGAGACTGAGGCAGGAGAACGGTGTAAACCCGGGAGGTGGAGCTTGCAGTGAGCCAAGATGGCGCCACTGCACTCCAGCCCGGGCGACTGAGCAAGACTCTGTCTCAAAAAAAATAAAAAAGTCATGCTGAAGCGTTTCCTTGGTGCAACCCTAAAGATAATGTAAGCTCCCTCTTCTTGCACAAGGAAAATGCTAAGTCCAAAGTGGTTAAGTGACTTGCCCAAGCTCTACAATGCCTTTTTGAACTCAGAGGTCTTCATGTCCTGTGTCAGACTCTTCAAAAAAAAAAAAAAAAGAAAGGAAAAAAACAAACCGTTTTTGAAAATCTATTCATAAAAATACGCCTATAAAAGAAGCCTGAGGGCCTGGCACAGTCGCTCATACCTGTAATCCCAGCATTTTGGGAGGCCAAGGCAGTCAGATCCCTTGAGGCCAGGAGTTGGTCTGGGCAACACAGTGAGACCCTGTCTCTAAAAAAGAAAAAAAAATACAAAACTTAGCCAGGCATGGTGGCGCTCACCTGTAGTCCCAGCTACTTTGGAGACTGAGGTACGAGGATGCCCCTCACTTGGGAGGTCGAGGCTGCAATGAGCCGTGATTGCGCCACTGCACTTCAGCCTGGGTGACACAGTGAGATTCTGTCTCAAAAATAAAAAGACTGGGGAGTTGACAGTAACTTAAAAAGCTAGATGACATGACCATGGACTCAAAATGAACTTGGAGAATGGAAGGCCAGCCAGAAAATTTTTCCTTGTAGAAAAACATTAAGATGTTTAAAAATTAATCAAATGAAATAAATAGCAGAAATAGCAGAGAAGGGATGAAAACCGAGATTATGATAAACTGCTAAATATCAGTTAATAAACCCATAATGTGTAATATTTAAAACATTACACTTGGCTGGGCACGGTGGCTCACACCTGTAATCCCAGCACTTTGGGAGGCTGAGGCGGGTGGATCACCTGAGCTCAGGAGTTCGAGAGCAGCCTGGCCAACATAGTGAAACCCCGTCTCTACTAAAAATACAAAAATCAGTCGAGTGTGGTAGCGGGTGCCTGTAATCCCAGCTACTTGGGAGGCTGAGGCTAGAGAATCACTTAAACCCAGGAGGCGGAGGTTGCAGTGAACTGAGATCGTGCCACTGCACTCCAGCCTGGGCAACAAGAATGAAACTCCACCTCAAAACAAAACAAAACAAAACAAAAAAACAGGACAGAAAGATATTTGAAATGTATTAAATTCATTTAATATTCCCTTCTCATGAACTCAGATTAAATTATGTAAGAATTCTGTGTACACTTCAACTTGTGTGAGAGAAGGAGATCCTGAAGGGCAACTAAAGAGCAATTATCACATTTAAAATATGCAAAGACTGGATTAATTTAGTAGCTAAAACAGAAGG
Source organism: Rhinopithecus roxellana (assembly GCF_007565055.1). Lineage (NCBI taxonomy): Eukaryota > Metazoa > Chordata > Mammalia > Primates > Cercopithecidae > Rhinopithecus > Rhinopithecus roxellana. The sequence continues at coordinate 27,733,640 of NC_044563.1, forward strand.
CTGAAGAGCACATGAACGGTTTCCACGAACTGAAATCTGAAGGTCCACAGTTAACATACCTGCTTTCTCTCCCCTACTACAGAAAAGAGTTGATAGGCTAGTCTAAGAGTTCCTGTTAAGTTACTCAAGAGTGTTCTCTCATTCTCTAGAGAATTATTCTGCAAAAATGCGGCTCTCTGAGATGGTCTGCACACAGAAGAAGGCTGATAATCTAGAATGGAGTGGCAACCATGAGTTTCCTCCCTCCTGAAAATATCTGGTCTGCCAAGCCCTTCGTATATGACCCTTATGGTTTCTTCAAGGGCTTCTAAGCATAAAGCTGATCGCTTACGGAAATGGGAAAAACCAGTAAGTTAGCCATGGTATAGCCCACGCCTTACTCCCTAGAGTTTCAGAGAAACTCCCATTCAGCAACTTCAAAACCAGACACTTGAAGAGTGAGAATTATAAAAGTCATCTCCCCTCACATGAAAACAGCTCTAATAAAGCTCTTTAGGGGAGTTTTGATGTCACCACTTGTACTAAATGACTCTGCTGTTTACACTAAGAGCTACACAAGGAACCTCAAAGCCTGAGGGGAGTGGAGAAGTGCGACCTGAAGCAATCCCAGGCACATTCCTTAGCTATGCCTATTACAGCTCCAAGGTAAGGAGCTATCTCCCTGCCAAATTTATGTCACTCTTCTTACGAAGAAAAATTTCCCCAAATAGAACTTTAAAAATATAAGGGGATAGAGAGAATCTAACTTGTTATTTTTTCTGGATATCGGGTTCCACATCCTGATTCAAATACCAAAAATACTTTGGTGCCAGGGTACAATGAGATTTTCACTCTTTCAAGGGTCAATTTTGCTTTTAAAACTTTGAAAAAAAAAAAAACTACATTCTCTTAGTGTAAATCTAGAAAATACAACCAGCTAAAGGGGTTTACATGGCCTTTTAAAAAGGCTTATCTTGATTCAGAATACTTAATTACAAATTAAATATAAAGAATAAAGAACCACTAAATGTCTTGTAACATATTAAATATGCTTCCTCTGCACATTTTCTCACTAGCACAAACAGCAGGCCAGCCTGAGATCTAAACGTATACCCAATCTTGGCCCAGCTGCCTCCCAAAATATCTATGGTTTACATTTCCTTACAAGGATATGCTTATATACTTATGAACCAACATGTTGCCACAGGAGGGTGGTTCAATGCCTTACCCATAAGATCTTTCATGACAGAAAGCTAAGAAGTATATATTTTTTAAATATTAATTTCTGGGACCTAGACTATTAGAAGGGTATTACTGAACCTCAGTCACTTGCATCTAAAATAAGAGATGCATAATGCCAAATCTTGTGGTTGGGGGAAGACCAGGCTAGTGAGCTTTTTTGACAATTAAAATATGTAATGGTATAAAAAACACATTTTAGAGATTAAAATCAACCAACCCAATTATTCAGAGTTTTAATTGCCTAGACACGACACAGAATATTTTAGTATGCTTTAAAAATCTTGCTAAAAATAGCTCAGCCATACACAAAGTTTAATAACAAATATTTGTCTATGTGTGAGTGAACTAAGAGTATACTACCACACAATTACATCTTGCAATTTAAAAGAGGTGTTTGAATACTAACTTGTTAGTCTTTGGAAAATTGAGAAGTTATTAACTGTACATGAGCTAAAAATCACGATCTGTCTCATGCTAAGACTGATTTCTAAACTCAATTTTTAACTCACCCAATTTTAGACAATAGAGTTGACACCTAGCATACAGTGTGACCATCAGGTGCTGAAAGGTACAAAAGAAATGTCAAGAGAGGCAGACAAATTAGCCATTGTGTAAGAGTACTGATTTGCTAAATGTCCTAGTTTTTTTTTTTCCACTGACAGGATTTACAATTATAGCATTTTATCATCTTCAATCAAGCTTTTAAAAAACCACACTTCACCGAACAAAGTTGGGGAAAAAAAGAAAAAAGTCATCCATATTCTTTCATATATAGGAAAACAGGCTTTAACGTTGCCAACAACTTGAAGGCCGCACAGGACGGTTAAATAGCAAGCTGGGTAACATATTTCTCACTCCAAAACCTTGAGATCAAGTTTAAAACATTAAAAGAGCAAAGCTGTCTTATAAAGAATACTCTAAGTTACATTACTTTTATTTTTCAGAGTTAAAGGCACATTTTGCAGGGTTTTAACTTTTAACCCAAGTATACCAACAAATACTGTACTTTTATAGATATTTATCATTTTTTAATAGAGAAAAGGTGGGAGACAGTCTTAAAAATATTTCCATGAATTACTAAACGATTCTTACAACTTTACTTAATATTCTACTCAGATTCACAGAAATTCAAAGCAAAGAGAGAGGCATTAGCCATCATCTAGTCAAATGTCCATTATTTATTGATTAGAAGAATGAGAATAAAAGGCACCATCAAGGAAACCAGAAACCAAACTCCAAACCTGTAGGCTGCCAGTACTTTCCATTATTATAAAGATGACTAAAATAAGAAGCTGACAGATAGACTTGACAGAGACAGAGGCCAAGAATATGCCTAAACTTGCCTGGATTCACCTACTAATACAGAACTTTGATCTTTCCTAAGAGATTAAGTTGTCAAATGTTACCTTACAATCCTAATGTTAAGAGCCAAGGGCCTGGACATTAAAAATCACTTATGATACCATAACCGGCACAGCATTTAGTTTGACTGGAAATTATAAAACATTATTGGTTACTGTAAGCCTTAAGGACCCCTAAGCGAGGGAATTACTGGTTCATGTCTCTCTTTTTTTTTTCTTGAGAGGAGTCTCGCTCTGTTGCCCAGGCTGGAGTGCAGTGGCACAATCTCGGTTCACTGCAACCTCTGCCTCCTGGGTTCAAGAGATTCTCCTGCCTCGGCCTCCCAAGTAGCTGGGACCACAGGCGTGCACCACCATGCCTAGCTAATTTTTTTAATTTTAAGTAGAGATGGGGTTTCACCATGTTGGCCAGGCTGGTCTTGAACTCCTGACTTCAAGGGATCTACACACTTTGGCCTCCCAAAGTGTTGGGATTACAGGCGTGAGCCACCACGTCTGGCCTCAAGTCTTAAGAATTGCTCAGGTCATATCCAGCACACTTTTGCCTGTGAGGCATGAGTTCCCCATTCAGTGGAAATGTTTCAGGTGAACTGGACAACTGGAGGAGTCTCCTGGATAGGTGAGACAGTCTACAATTTAGACACCTATACTTCACTTAAGACAATACAGAGGACCCAAAGAATGTATAAACATCAAATTAAGGCCAGGCATGATGGCTCATACCTGTAATCCCAGCACTTTGGGAGGCCGAGGCGGGTGGATCACAAGGTCAGGAATTCAAGACCAGCCTGGTCAAGATGGTAAAACCCCGACTCTACTAAAGACACAAAAAAATTAGCCAGGTGCGGTGGCAGGTGCCTGTAATCCCAGCTACTTGGGAGGCTGAGGCAGAGAATTGCTTGAACCTGGGAGGCGGAGGTTGTAGTGAGCCGAGGTCGTGCCACTGCACTCCAGCCTGGTCAACAGAGCAAGAGTCCATCTCAAAAAATTAATTAATTAATTAATTTAATTAAATAGAGAACAACAACAACAAAAAAAAACTTTTGGCAGTAAGAGTTGTTGACTTGTTTTACAGATGAGGAAAATAAGGTCCTGAAGGGTTAAGCATGTGATTCATTCAAGGTCACTCCTATGAATTATTGACAGATCGGAACCCAGCTCTCCCTATGCCTGGCAGAATATTTTTTCCTCGCTTATATTTAAAGAGAATCCATGGTTCACTAGTTCAGAAAATAAAAGACCTATACTTAAAGATATTCATACATCGTTCTTGTTTTGAACAAAGTTCACTTGTATATAAAACTAACGCATCTCTAGAAAGACACACAACACAAACTAAGCCAACAATTGATTTCTGTAATTCAGAAATCAAAAGATGACAAAACTCTACCATCAATAAATACAAACATGTAGCCACTGCTTACTAACCTGACCTGCCAGAGAATATACAGTAGATATCAGAAAATATGTAAAAAAAAAATACTTTCAAATGGTATTAGTAAAAGAAGAAAGTGCTTGGAGTAGTGAAAAAAAATACACCTTAGGGAAGAATCTGAGATGATCTTTCCAAAAGGAGATTCTTTAAAAACACTTTAAAGCCCTTCAGGTAACTCAATTCTATATAAAAAGCTGGACAACCTGCTCATGTACAGGATACATACACTGTGAAGGTTTGAGAGATTATGACTAATTATATGGAAGTGAAGATGTTGAGTAACTTTTTGTACAGTATCCAAATTACTGAAACAGAGTGATTTTCTTTTCCAAGTGTTAAGCCTACCCACAGGAAACAACCAAGGCTATTCTACCCTAGCGAAGTGCCTTAGCTAGTCATGCATTCTGCAACAAGTCTCCATGGCAAATTTCCTAACACACACTTCTAAACACAAAGAACTCCTCCAAGTAATAAACAGGTTGGTGTGAGTTCAACTAAAAGGATATTCTACTCCTGGGATACTTTTATGAGAGGATCATAACCTTATTGTCACCTTGCCATCCTAAAATTGCATAAAAAATATAAAGTCAAAAAACTTCTGGAAGTAAGCAGCAGCCTTAGAGGTGATCAAGTGAATCCAATTGCTTCACTTTTCAGATGAGGAAATTGTCAGTGAATTGCTTCATTTTTCAGATGAGGAAATTGTCACGAAAAAAAAAAAGAAAAAAAAGTGAATGACTTGCCCAAGGCCATACAATTACTCAGTGGCATAGTAAGGCTGTGATCAAGTACTCAGGTCCACCACTTTCTTCACAAAGTCACAGAAATAGCCTTGCTAATCTTAAAACTATATGCCAAACATAATCTAGGACGTGCAAATTTGTGCTCAAGGTCTACGTTTCTCAAACACCATAGCAATAACACACAAATGAGAGGACTCACATACACATTCCCCTCCCCATGACTTCATCTCTTTCTCCCAATCTTGGAATGTAGGTGATTGAGTTATTACCACAAATACAGTAATAACCTTGAATCCTTCTGATTAAACTTTGGAATTTTAATATTAGATTACGGCCTTGAACACTCCTCAGGGTGAATTGTGGCAGGTCAGTGCATTGTGACACAAGATTGAACACTGTCGTTCAAAAACATAAATAGTCACTACAGGTGCAGCAAATGGTGTGAACACAGGAATCCCATTCACAGTACTGAGGATTACATCTGACGCTGTCCCCAGACTCCGGTAAAGCAGCTTTCACCAGGAAATAGACACTGTTAGACTGAACAAGTTTCAACGAGCCTCAAGGAGAAGAAGCAGGTATTCTCTCTCTGGGACCTTCTCAAATCTGGACAAATGGCTAAGTGCTGAGAATGCTGAATCTGAAAATCCCCTGTAGGAATGGTGTCTGAATTCCATGCCATGGTTCTGCTCCTCAGTGTGGCCTTGCATCCTTATTTATTCACTCCAGCATTTTTAAGTGCCTCCTATATACCAGGCTCTGGGGACCCCAAGTTGAGTAAAATAAAATCACTGCTCTGTCAGTCCCAGGATCTCTAAAGTGGAATGCACCCTCCACCCCTGTCCCCAGGGGAGGTGAAAGCACTACTCCAGGACAAGCCATTGAGCAATGAGAAGAAAATGAAGAACTCTGATTAGTAATTATAGTCTCATCTTTTTAACTTCTACTTTCATGATTGTAATTTTCTGCATAATCACAGAGGTTTTTGGTTCACATGCTCCAGCAATTAAGAATAGGTGAGCAAATGCTTAGAGACCAGGGAACTAGTCTCCTGATGTGTAACTGTAGCTAAGTAAAGCTGCGATGGGAGAACAGACTGGAAGTACTTGGGAAAAGACCCTAGGTGATCACAACATGTCCCATATATGATCGACTGGAGTGTGCAGACCTGCAGCACTGGCCTCGCTTCATACATGGCTTTTGAGAATCACTGAATGAGCTAGTTTCCCCAAGAGTAAAATGCAAATATGCTGCTCTTGAAAACCCTTTTAGAGAGGGTGGTTATATATATTTTTGAGGGTGAAATGAGTAGTAGGGAGAAATAAGGAGTCACCAGAATGTATGATCACTCTACCTATAGGTCACAAATCTAAGAAAATAAAACACATTTGCACACCACCAAAGCTCAGAAAGTGCTAAGATAATGCTAGTTTAGGCACTCCAATTTAGACTGTTACCAATTATTTTTGTTTCCTAAGCCATGAACACTAACTTATTCTAAGGCCCAAAGTTGAAGATACAGCATTTCAGTACCTCCAGTGAGTTCTACCAGAAGATGCTTTGGAGAGGAGCATGCTCCCATAAAAATGTGATTATTTCTTTGTGGTTTTAGATACTAATGTAAAACAGCTCTTTTCCTTATAGGACAAGTCTACTCACTAAAATGTGAGGAATCTGCTAAACAAGGTCTTTACAACTAGTCAAAATAGTAAAATCGTGCTTTTCTATTCTATGCAGAGCCTTGCAAGAGGTTCAGGTAGAGGGACCTTTCTTTCTGCACAAAATCCCTAAATGTTTCTAGAGAACTTGGGAAAAAATTAGCCCCATTTCCTCTCCACAGGTCTTCTTTCTCTTGATTCAATCCATTCCTGCTCAAACTTCCCCGCTTAATGTAACTTTATGAACAAAATGCTCTTCACTGCAAAGTTAACTTTTGTTTTTTAATATGTTAAACTTCACTATAGTGAAAAAAAAAAAAAAAAGACCTCGAATACATAACTAAAACTAACCTGAGACAGGAAAAATAACAAATGGGGAGGGGAAGGCTGAAGCTGAAAGAATGAAACAGGTTCCAAGACAACAGGCCTCGATGCTCACTAAAAGTCCATCCTGAGAAGGCAAGCGGAACACCTTGGCCACCACCGACCTGGAAACACAGCAATGCTCCTGCCTGCATAAAGATTTCTTCACAGGGTCCTTTAAAACTTTGTTTCTAAGAGGTCCCTTCCACAATAGGTAAAAGGAAATTCCGTCTATCCTCGGGGCCCTCAGGATCCCTTCCTCTCTCACACGTTTCTTTGACTGCTCCTGATTTAAGCATTCAGCTGGCCACGCAACATAAGAAACAGTAGGAACACGCAAGCCCTGCCCTCAGTCACCCTCTTCCTCCTCTATCCGTGGCCTTTGCCACCACCTCACAACCTAGTTCAGATTCCTCTTCTTTCCTCAAGAGAACATCTAAAGCTCTCAAGTCCCCGTTTGAACAGGGAGATTCTGGAAGTCTGAAACATTTGAGTGTCTCTCGATCTCAGGCAGCTCAAAAGAAAAGATCTGTTGGCTGCGTGAAGGTGCATTAGAAACCGGCTGCTACCTTGCAGCCTGAGTTGAGCATATGCTCCGGAACTTGCTTCTCTTCCAACATCCTGCACCTCAGGTCAGCATTCCTCCTTTAAAAGACCTTGTTGGGTAACATCATGTCCACCAAGAGAACCCTGTAATTCTCCCTTGTTTTCTCGGACTCCCCTGCGTGCTGCAGAAGCCTGGGCGTTAGTAGGGTAGTCCCGAGTGGAACTGGGGGGAAGTAGGTGCCAGGACGCACTACCTGGATGGGGCCAAACTGGAAGGAGATTCGCCCTGACTGAGGTACAGGTGTTTCTTCTCCCCACATGCTGGAACCCAGGAGGCTCCAGGTGCTTCCCCAAGAGACGTGCCTCAGTCTGCAGACTGAGGCCAAGTTCTCGGCGCCCTCAGCCCCGCCAGTGGCGGAACTCCTGCTAGCTGAGCCAGGGCCCGCAAGAGAAGGAAAGGTCGCGTGGACAGGCTGCCTGGGGCAAGCGTGTTTAGATTCCTTCCTCCTCCTTGGCCCCAGATGCACTTGTGAGTTGGGGGTGTGCGCGGTGGGGTGGGAGGGTCCTTGTGCCCAAAAAGTCTGGGAACGAAAGCTACTGCTGGCTCGAACACGGACTGGCAAAGTGCGGAAAGCCCGTGGCGCAGGAGTGGGCTCCAGTCAGCCCGCACGCAGGTGACCGGCGGACCCCCTTCTCAGGCCCGGGGAGCGGCGGGGCGGGGTGGGGTGGGACTGACCCCTAGCTCCGCCCCGCGGCGCCCCCCGCCGGGCCCCCTCCCCCCCGCGTCCCCGCCGCCCGCACTCACAGAGCTTGGGTGAAGGCGCTGAGCCCCTCGGGCACGGCCGTCAGCCCCTTCCCGGAGCAGTCCACCCGACGGTCGCCGTCGCAGCTGCAGGGCGCCGCGCAGAGAGGCGGCGCCGCGCCGCTGGGCCCGGCCGAGCCGAGCAGCCCCAGGGCAAGGAAGCAGAGCAGCCCCAGCGGGCCCGGCATTGCTGCGGCCGCCTCCCGCGCCGGCCTCTCCCGCGGCGCCGCTTGCTCCGCTGCCCTCCGACGCCCCCCTCCGCCCCTGGGCAGCCGGCCTGCGGGCTGGGGCGGGGGTCTCTTCCTCGGCGGTCCGCGCGGGCTCGGCCCCTTCAGCAGTCCGCCGCAGCGGCGCAGGGACGCGGCGCTCCGGAGTTTCGCCCTTCCCGCTGCTCCATGGACGCGCAGAGGCAGCGCCGCTCCTCCGGCGGCTCAGGCCAGCAGGGCCGGCCCGGCGCAGCCGCGGGGGCCGCACTCTGCCATCGCACCCGCCTCCCTGTCCCCGGCCTCCCAATGCAACGGCTCTTCAAGGTTGCAGAGCGCAGCCTTCAGCCATGCCGGCCACTCGCCCCAGCCCCCGCCGCGGCTCTCGCACAAACACCCAGACTCTGGCTCGCTCTCTCCCCGCCGCGGATCAATCTCTTCCCGTCCTTTTCCCTTCTAGGGTTGCACGCTCTGGTTCCCAAGCCCCCGGCCGCTGGCTTATGCAAATCACTTAGGTACATGCAAAACTACCCCTTCTCCCGGAGCGCCATTGGCCCGGGGAGGTCTCGAGCTCATTACTATGCAGAGAAGAGAGCCGCCATTGGCCAAGAGTAGGACCAGAGGGGCGTGTTTCTCGGGTGTGAGTGACAAGGTGGTGGTGGTTGTGGTGGTGGTAGTGGTGGTGGTGGTGGTTCAAGGCAAAATCCCTGACTTGGCTGGATTTGTGTGGCAGGTTGTGGATTGAAGGTAGAAGGATAGGCGGACAAGGGGTCTAGTTTTTCCCTCCCCCAGCCATCTTTTTCTTCCCTCCGCAGAAATTGGATCTCCTAAATTGGATGACCTGGAAAGTAGAACTTCCCTCCAGCGTTCAGTTAAGTTTCAAATGACTCTCCGCTGTTCCAAAGGGCGAGGACGTCTGGAGCTCTGCAAACGGAAAAAAGATTTTGAAGAAGAGGAAAAAAGTTTCCCTCGATGTGACACACATCTTTGGATTTTAGCTATACACTAAGCTAAAAGTATACCCTCTCCAGTGCGTCACTTCACCTGGGATCTTTACACCTATCTTGATATGCATTTGGTAGCTAAGTCTTAGCAATTCATTCTCCCCAGTCTTCTCTCTGTATGTGGTGTTTTTGGTGACTGCAAATCAGACTCCTTTCGCACACACTTTAAAATCCTGAAACACAGGAATGTTGTAAAGGTCAGAGAAAATGATGTTTCTGAACACTGGACAATTTCCAAAACATCTGAGTGGGAGGTGACTACGGCTGAGAAGCCAGCAGCAACATTGGTGTTAGGTAATTATCAGCATTCCCTCCTCTGCTGGATTTTGAGTCCTTGTGGCCTAATAGACCCCACAGAATCTGTGGACCCCACATTATCTGTACCAACTACTGCTTTAGGGGTACTTCCTTTCTTGCTCTCTGCTGTGGCGTTGTTTTACTCTATAATGGAGACATTTTTAATGAATACGTTAAAACAAGCAGGATTTGGCCGGGCCGAGCCCAGTGGCTCACGCCTGTAATCCCAGCACTTTGGGAGGCCGAGGCGGGCGGATCACCTGAGGTTGGGAGTTCTAGACCACCCTGACCAACATGGAGAAACCCCGTCTCTACTAAAAATACAAAATTAGCCGGGTGTGGTGGCAGATGCCTGTAATCCCAGCTACTCAGGAGGCTGAGGCAGGAGAATTGCTTGAACCCGGGAGGCGGAGGTTGCAGTGAGCTGAAGATCGCGCCATTGCACTCAGCCTGGGCAACAAGAGCAAAACTCCGTCTCAAAACAAAACAAAGAAAGCAGGATTTAAAAATAATTATCATGTAAAGTTGACTAGCCATCGTATATAAATAAAACTTAGAACAATGGAAACAGGTTGATGCAGACCTGTAAGTTTAAAATGAAAAACTTCCATCATCTTTGTATTTGGGAGTTTATCTAAAAGATAATGTCAGGTTGGACACATAAGTCACATACAGTAAATATGTCTAGAAGCTAGAGAGTTTAATAGGCTTTCATTTCAAGTTTTAGGAATGACATACCTCCTCTCAGTGTAGGGCTGAAAGACAACTTAAAGATCCCCGGGCAACTCTGGTTTTATAGATAAGAAATCTGAGGCTCTCAAGAGAGTGTGTTCTGCCCATCATCGACACGGAACAGCTCCTGGGCTCCTGGCTCCTGGCTCCCAATCTGGTGCTCTTGGAGCCTTCCCTAAGTTGGCTTTCATCGTCTAAATCATTTCCATTATTTTCTAGCAAATTTCATGAACAAATGAAATAAGGAAGAAATTGTAAAGTTAGTTTCTGTAATTGGTTCTTTAAGAGCTCTCTTTTTTTTTTTTTTTTTTTGAGACCGAGTCTCAGTGTGTCTAGTGGCACAGTTTAGCTCACTGCAACCTTCACCTCCCAGATTCAAGTGATTCTCCTGTCTCAGCCTCCTCAGTAGCTGGGATTACAGGTGCCCACCACCATGTTTAGCTACCTGTTTTTTTTTTTTTACTAGAGACAGGGTTTCTCATGTTGGCCAGGCTGGTCTCGAACTCCTCACCGCAAGTGATCCACCTGCCTCAGCCTCCCAAAGTGTTGGGATTACAGTCATGAGCCGTGGAGCCTGGCTTACATGCAAATCTTGATGAAAAATGGAGAATGATTTAGTAGGCCTAAGTGGGGCCCAGAAACCAGCATTTTTTTTTTGCACAGCAAGTGAAAGTGACACAGGTGATTTATGAACCACACTTGGAGAACTTTATTCTTTGTCTTCAAATAATAAAGTCTTATGGCTGGAAACTTAGGTGAAAGGAGAGTTTCAGATTTTGAAAAAAGGAGAGATGCAGATTTTACTAAAGAATAAATTCCTATTGTCTGTTAGATGACAAATGAAAGAAAGGATGATTCAAATTTGCAGCTTAGCCAGGAAGATAAAAGATCAGGAACAAAAGACTTGGGTAGGGAACAGAAAAAATATGATATATTAAAATGTTTGTATTTCTTATTTGCTACATTTTGTGTGCTTTGCATTAAAGATAAATTGGTCAATTAGTCTCCATCTCTTGAATAAGATGTCCCAAGAGAGTATAAAGACAAAAAACAAAAAACCAATGATTAAGGTACTACCTCAGATAACTAGAGAAAAATGATCAGCCCTTAAATAAACCATAAGGACTGGAAAGATACTGAGATAAATCAAATAAAAATTGATGGCAAGCAAAAAATAGTATGGTCTCTGTCTACAGACTGGTTCCTTTTTTTTTTTTTTTTTGAGACGGAGTCTCGCTCTGCCAGGCTGGAGTGCAGTGGCGCGATCTCGGCTCACTGCAAGCTCTGCCTCCCGGGTTCACGCCATTCTCCTGCCTCAGCCTCCGAGTAGCTGGGACTACAGGCGCCCACCACCTTCCCCGGCTAGTTGTTTTTTTTTTTTTGTATTTTTTAGTAGAGACAGGGTTTCACCGCGTTAGCCAGGATGGTCTCGATCTCCTGACCTCGTGATCCGCCCGCCTGGGCCTCCCAAAGTGCTGGGATTACAGGCTTGAGCCACCGCGCCCGGCCGACTGGTTCCTTTTAAAGTTTTCACTGGTTTTGGATAAGTAAATTTGCAGCATACACAGGCTAGATAAAAAGTAGAACTGGGCTGCAACCCCTCTGTATACGTGGCATGGAGCTTTTGGGTCATGAAAAAAGTACCCTATCGTAGTGATGCTTGCCTTGATGTCTTTGTGCAGAGCACACAGGGCTTGTTGACTGGTGGATAAGCTGGACTTCCATTCTATCACCCCTTTACCCAAGAGCCCTTATAAACATAGAACCTGAACAAATATATGCAGAGTCCCTACCTGTTGGGTGAATGGTTCAAGGTGCTCTGTTACAGCAATAACAGCTCAGAGACAGTGGGGGCTCTCAGGAAGTGCTATAATGATTGACTGGATAAAAGTCCTCATACATGTAGAATTTCACTTTTTATGAAATATTTCAACTTAGAAATTGTTAACGGCAATCAGCTTAAGCAATAATGTTACAAATGTAGTTTATATTCCCTTTGTACCACTCCCCAATCATATTCCTTTTCTTCCTCTCCCTGAGAAGCACTTTCCTAAACTTTGTAATTAATTCCCATGCGTATTTTCATGCTTTTCCTATGCATGTATCCCTAAACAATAAACACTATTGTTTTGCATATATAAATCAACATCATTGTATACTGTTCTGCAACCTGCTTTTTCACTCAACCTGTGAGCATAATCAATGTTGATGAACTATGTGGCTATTGTAACTTCATTTTCATTACTATATAATATTCCACTTAATGAATCTGCCCCGTGTGTTAGGGTTCTCCAGAGAACAGAACCAATAGGATATATATAGAAATACAGAAAAGAGATTTATTGTGAGGCATTGACTCACACAATTATGGAGACTAAATGACAATCTTCCATCTACATGCTGAAGGCCCAGGAAAGCTGGTGGGTTTGTTCTAGTCCAAAATCGAAGGCCTAAGACCCAAGGGAATCAATGGTGTTTTGGTCCAATTCTGAAGGCCTGAGAATCAGGAGCAGTGAAGTCTGAGGGGAAGAGAAGACAGATGTCCCAGCTCGAGCAGAAAGCAAATTTACCTTTTCATCCTTCCACTGTTTCTTTTTTTTCTTTTTTAATGGAGTTTTGTTTTGTTTTTGAGATGGAGTCTCTCTCTGTGGTCCAGGATGGAGTGTAGTGGTGTGACCTCAGCTCGCTGCAGCCTCTGCCTCCTGGGTTCAAGCAATTCTCCTGCCTCAGTCTCTCAAGTAGCTGGGACCACAGGCATGCACCACCACACCGAACTAATTTTTGTATTTTTAGTAGACAAGGGTTTTTGCCGTGTTGGCCAGGCTGGTCTTTAACTCCTGGCCTAAGCGATCGACCCACCTCAGCCTCCCAAAGTGCTGGGATTACAGGTGTGACCCACTGCGCCCAGCCTTCCATTGTCTTTTTGTTCTATTCAGGCCCTCAATGGGTTGCACGAGGGCATCTTCTTTTTTTTTTTGAGACGGAGTTTCACTCTTGTTGCCCAGGCTGGAGTGCAGTGTCATGATCTCAGCTCACCGCAACCTCCGCCTCCCAGGTTCAAGCGATTCTCCTGCCTCAGCCTCACTAGTAGCTGGGATTACAGGCATGTGCCACCATGCCTGGCTAATTTTGTATTTTTAGTAAAGACAGGGTTTCTCCATGTTGATCAGGCTGGTCTCAAACTCCCTACCTCAGGTAATCCACCCGCCTCGGCCTTCCAAAGTGCTGGGATTATAGGCGTGAGCCACCGTGCTCAACCGACACGAGGGCATCTTCTTACTCGTTCTACTGAATCTCTTCCAGAAATACCCTCACAGACACACCCAAGATGTAATGTTTTACCAGCTATCTGGCCATTCTTTGCCCAGTCAGGTTGACACATAAAATTCATCATTATTCTCAGAATTTATTTATCCATCCTCTGGGTTAATATTGTTTATTTTTATTTTTTCTAATAACAATTCGACTATGGATATTTTTGTATATATTTGTTTGTTCATACATGTAAGAGTTTCTCTAAAATGTGTATATTTTCTTTAAATACTTATGTGTATATGTGTGTATGTGTGTGTGTCTAGAAGTGGAATTGCTGCTGGGCACTGTGGCTCATGCGTGTAATCCCAATACTTTGAAAGACCAAAATGGGAGGATCACTTGAGTCCAGGAGTTCGAGACCAGCCTGGGCAACATAGCAAGACCCCATCTCTACAAAAAATTTTTAAAATTGGCCAAGCTTGGTGGTCCACACTTGTAGTACCACCTACTTAGGAGGCTGAGGTGGGAGGATGGCTTGAGTCCGGGAGGTCAAGGTTGTACCACTGCACTCTAGCTTGGGAGTGCATGATTGGACAATTGCCCTCCAGCCTAGGACAAGAGCAAGACCCAGTCTTAAAAAAAAAAAAAAAAAAAAAAAAAAAAGCAGAATTGTTAGGTTGTAGATTATGTGCATTTACCATTATTAGATGTTGCTAAATTGCTCTCAAAAGTGACTGCAGTTAGTTATGCTTCCCTCAGAAAAGAATAACAATCCCTATTACTCAACATCTTACCAATACCTGATATTGTAAGGCTTAAATGTTTACGAATCTAATGCATAGGAAATGAAATCTGTGTGGTTTAAATTTGAGTTCCCCTGATTCCAACTGCATATTTTCATGTATTTATTGGACTTTCTTTTTTTTTTTTTTTTTTTTTTTTTTTTTTTTTTTTTTTTTTTTTTTTTGAGGCGGAGTCTCGCTCTGTCGCCCAGGCTGGAGTGCAGTGGCCGGATCTCAGCTCACTGCAAGCTCCGCCTCCCGGGTTCACGCCATTCTCCTGCCTCAGCCTCCCGAGTAGCTGGGACTACAGGCGCCCGCCACCTCGCCCGGCTAGATTTTTGTATTTTTTTTTTTTTTTAGTAGAGACGGGGTTTCACCGTGTTCGCCAGGATGGTCTCGATCTCCTGACCTCGTGATCCGCCCGTCTCGGCCTCCCAAAGTGCTGGGATTACAGGCTTGAGCCACCGCGCCCGGCCTGGACTTTCTTGTGTGCTGTTCTATGCATTGCCCATTCATTTCCTTTGCCTGTTTGTTTTCCATTGAGTTGTTTATATTTGCTTTTATGGTTTTATAGTGGGGATCAGCAAAGGTTTTCTGTTAAGGGCCCAGTAGTAAATATTTTGGACTTTGCGGGCCATATGGTCTCTGTCACAACTATTCAACTCTGCCATGCGGCACAAAAGCAATCATAATACAAACTAGATGTCATTGTATTCCCGTAAGACTTCTTTGACAAAAACAGGTGTTGGACTAGTTCTGTCCCATAAGTCATAGTTTGCTAACCCTGTTTTATAGGATGTTAATCCTTTATTAAAATATATTCATTATTTCTGTTTGTTTTTGTTTGCTTGCTTGTTTTTAAAGGACAGGCTCTTCCTGTGTCACCCAATTGCATGCCATGATCTTAGCTCATTGCAGCCTCAAACTCCTGGGCTCAAGGGATCCATCCTTCTCAGCCTCCAGAGTAGCTAGGACTGTAGGCTCCCACCACCATGCCAGCTAATTATTATTATTACTATTTTTTTTTGTAGAGACCTAGTATTGCTATTTTGCCCAGACTGGTCTCAAATTCCTGGCTTAAAGGGAGCCTCCCACCTCAGCCTCCCAAAGTGCTAGGGTTATAGGCATGAGCCACCACGCCCAGCCTACTGATTGTTTTGGAAACAATTTACATGATTATGTAAAATTCAGAGGGACACACCTCAAAGGTAACCATCTTTTATTGCAAGTTAAGATCAAGCACTTTCAAAATTCCAGTCTCCATGGTGACCTCATGCTGAAGATTATATTGCAGACTGAGCCATGAAGAGTGCAAGCTTTAAAATGCCCTGCTTTCTAGAATGAAGGACACAGAGGGAGTCCTGGGCACTTAGAGTTTACCTTACCCTTTGTGTAAAAGGCACCCTAAATATTTTTGACCCAATAATAACATAACCTGTGAGAAATAGTTACAGAGCTTAAATAAAAGCATAAGTGCAAAAAAGCTCCCTGAAGTGAGAAGCTGGCTATACATTAAAAATATACCTGTATTGGCTGGGCGTGGTGGTACATGCCTGTAATCCCAGTACTTTGGGAGGCCGAGACGGGCAGATCACGAGGTCAGGAGTTCAAAACCAGACCAGCCTGACCAACATGGTGAAACCCCGTCTCTACTAAAAATACAAAAATTAGCCAGGTGTGGCAACGTGCACCTGTAGTCCAAGCTACTTGGGAGGCTGAGGCAGAAGAATCGCTTGAACCTGGGAGGCGGAGTTTGCAGTGAGCCGAGATCATGCCACTGCACTCCAGCCTGGGCAATAGAGTGAGACTCTATCTAAAAACAAAACAAAACAAAACTATGTGTGTGTGTGTGTGAAGATTTGTATACAGAAATACATAAATATACATACATACATATTTCAAAACATGATAGGATTAGGGAATGAAGGGAAGAATATCAAGTCTAATCCCTACTGATCAGATATCTGCTATGCACCTACTCTAGTGAAGAAATCTTCAAGGTAGTGCATAGTTTCTAGGCTCTGATGCCTCCATATTTGCATGGGGAGCTTTGGGATGGAAGAGCTTTCACATTAGGCCCCAGAGGCTTGCAGTCATTCTATCATGGTCTCAAATAAGGTACTTTTACACACCTTATCAACATTCCTAGAGTGGTCCTATTACGCACAGGAAACAGTATCTAATTTTTTGGGCTAATTGAAAACAATGATTTTTTTGAACAAAAAATAACAATGTAAAATTGTCGACAAATTTTAAACATTCTTTTAAGCTACACATGTGACCAAATTTGGGCTTCTGGGCCCTCTTTAACTGTACCCAGAGCTGGAGCGAGGGTGAAGGATGGCTGACAGCAGCACATGCCACTTGTGTAGAACTGATGGGACCTTTGGGAAGTGAGGGCTGGTAGTGAGGCTTCTGGCAGGACTGGCTGAAGGCCGTTCTTGAAGCCAGCCCTTTTTCAAAACATCACCTAAAGGAATCTTACTCTCTTGAGCTGGTTGGAAATTACGGGGTCAGATAGCCTTTCAATACTTCTGAAAACCCATATTGACCCAAAATGTCAAAACATTTGGATACATATCAGAAATATGGAAATGCCTAATCTTTTCTTCCTTCCTTCCTTCCTTCCTTCCTTCCTTCCTTCCTTCCTTCCTTCCTTCCTTCCTCCCTCCCTCCCTCCCTCCCTCCCTCCCTCCCTCCCTTCCCTTCTTTCCTTCTTTCCTTCTTTCCTTCTTTCTTTCTTTCTTTCCTTTCTTTCTTTCTTTCCTTTCTTTCCCTGCCTCAGCTTCCCTAGCAGCTGGGATTACAGGCATGTGCCACCACACACGGCTACTTTTGTAATTTTAGTAGAGATGGGGTTTCTTCTTGTTGGTTAGTTTGGTCTCAAACTCCCGACCTCAGGTGGTGATCCGCCCACTTCAGCCTCCCAAAGTGCTGGGATTACAGGCGTGAGCCACCGTGCCCTGCCATGCCTAATCTTTTCTTTTCCTTTTTTTTTTTTTTTTTCGAGACGGAGTCTCACTCTGTTGCCCAGGCTGGAGTGCAGTGGCGCGATCTCAGCTCACTGCAAACTCCGGCCTCCCGTGGTCACGCCATTCTCCTGCCTCAGCCTCCCGAGTAGCTGGGACTACAGGCGCCTGGCTAATTTTTTGTATTTTTAGTAGAGACGGGGTTTCACCGTGTTAGCCAGGATGGTCTCGATCTCCTGACCTTGTGATCCGCCCGTCTCAGCCTCCCAAAGTGTTGGGATTACAGGCGTGAGCCACCGCGCCCGGCTACCTGATCTTTTCTAATTCTGATTTTCTTTTCCTGATCTTTCCCTTCCAATTCTAACACAAGAGGAAAATGAGACTCAAGGGAGCAACTTCTGAATTACAGAACCACGTGTGGGTTCCAAAGTCTGAGTGCATAAACTACTGGTGAGAAATAGAAGTAGGCAAAAATTAAATGATTGTTAAAGAAACCAGATGTTGGCCGGGCGCGGTGGCTCAAGCCTGTAATCCCAGCACTTTGGGAGGCCGAGACGGGCGGATTACGAGGTCAGGAGATCAAGACCATCCTGGCTAACATGGTGAAACCCCGTCTCTACTAAAAATACAAAAAACTAGCCGGGCGACCTGGCGGGCGCCTGTAGTCCCAGCTACTCGGAGGCTGAGGCAGGAGAATGGCGTGAACCCGGGAGGCGGAGCTTGCAGTTAGCTGAGATCCGGCCACTGCACTCCAGCCTGGGCGACAGAGCGAGACTCCGTCTCAAAAAAAAAAAAAAAAGAAAAAGAAACCAGATGTTGTAAGTGATAGAAAAGTAAAGGTAGAAAAATCAGTATAGAAAAGCAGGAAGACTATCAGCTGGTCAAACTGATAATTTGTTAAGACCAAAATACCAATACAAAGTTTAGCCGTGGAATTGTGTAGTTTTCACTCCCTCAGAATCCCAAATAAAACTTTGAACATTTTACAAAGATATTAGCATGACATAATTATTTCAAGAAACTACATGCAAAATCTGCGCATACCATGCTGATGTGTAATCAGAAAACCAGCACTTAGGGTGGAGTAGGGGGCTGTGGTGGTGGTGGTGCTAAAATGTTCTGAAAAGCTCTTCTTTGTCTACAGGAACATGTTGTGAAAGAAATCTAGAAAAGAAAGAGGAAATTAAATGTAGACCCAAGGAGAAATACTGGGTAGGATGTGGAGGGAAGACTCCATATTCTGTAAATTGTCTTTTTCCTAACTAGACACCAAATACTGTCTCAAAAAAAAAAAAAAAAAAAAAAAAAGAACACTCTTAAATACCTCTTTGGTAATTCCCAAGCTGTTATTCTTGTCTAGTGACAGCTACCATGGCTGTCTTCAAATCTTAGCGGCAGTCAGAATGAAAATGTTAGCAATCCGAAAATTTTTGAAAATATCTTTTAATTTTCAAAATAAAAGACCCTGAAGCCGCGCTTTTAAAGACACAGGCAAACTGCCAGCCATTTGTAATTTCCAAGATTACTTTGGAAAGGGGCAAAGCAAAGCTTCAAGGCTGGGTCAGTGGTGCTGGATGTCAGGATGATACTAAAGATGGTTGGCAAAATCTGGTAATATCTGTTAATCTCTCTCTCTCTCTCATTCTCCCTCTGCCTCAGGCTAATGTTAAAACATACTTGGCGATCTGTAGAATGTAAGAGAAAATTTAGAAAATGTTGGATATGAAAGAGAAAATGAAGGATGTTGAGATAATAGGGAAAAACATTACAGTAACTCTGCCAATTTGCCCCTTTTATTCTAAAATAACACAAACTTGTCAGACTTTTCAACATTTTTTGAATTTTTTTTTTTTTTTTTTTTTTTTTTTTTTTTGAGATGGAGTCTCACTCTGTTGCCTACGCTGGAGTGCAGTAACACAATCTTGGCTCACTGCAACCTCCACCTCCTGGGTTCAAGCAATTCTCCTGTCTCAGCCTCCCAAGTAGCTGGGACTACAGGCCTGCACCACCATGCCTGGCTAATTTTGTATTTTTGGTAGAGATGGGATTTCACCATGTTGGCCAGGCTGGTCTCGAACTCCTGACCTCAGGTGATCTGCCCTGCCTAGGCGTCCCAAAGTGCTGG
Source organism: Rhinopithecus roxellana (assembly GCF_007565055.1). Lineage (NCBI taxonomy): Eukaryota > Metazoa > Chordata > Mammalia > Primates > Cercopithecidae > Rhinopithecus > Rhinopithecus roxellana. The sequence continues at coordinate 27,753,136 of NC_044563.1, forward strand.
GATTACAGGCAGGAGCCACCACACCCGACTGGATTTTGTTTTTCAAGGACTATTTACCACACACCTACTTTTCAGAATTTACTCTCTTGGGCACTGAAGAGTTTTAACTGATGCTGGGCTGTCTGCATATATATCACCCTGGGAAGGTTTGTAATACAGAGTTCCAAGATTCCATCTCCACTGATTCTATTATAGAAGGTCTCTGCGGGTCCCTGAATTCCCAGCGTTTAAAAAGTTCCTGATTCTGGCCGGGCGCGGTGGCTCACGCCTGTAATCCCAGCTCTCAGGGAGGCAGAGGTGGGAGGATAGCTTGAGCCCAGGAGTTCGAGACCTGTCTGGGTAATACAGCGAGACCTCGTTCTCCACAAAAAGGAAAAAAAAAAAAAAAAAAAAAAAAGACAAAAAAAGTTCCTGATTCTGACATAGGCCTCCACCCCCAACCAAGATGTATGACTTTTTGCTACAGGATAAGGCAAATTTGGGTCCTCTGAGAAGCAGACATCAATATGGGATTACTCATGCAAGAGATTTGTTAGGGGAAGTGATTGTGAAGGGAAAATGGGGAGGGAGCTAAAAGCGTCTGAAAAACCATCAGATTGAGATGTGTGAGTCTGGCCCCAGGTGAAGAGGTGAAGGAAGGAAAAGAATCTTAGATTGCAGTGCAGTTCCATAAAATTTCAGCAGGGCCACAAAAATGATCTGCCAGAGTGTCACATCTCCCAGGAACAGGACTGCCTTAGTATCCCCGCCATGCTCAGTCATTGGCTGGGACCAGCCCGTAGAAAGTGTGGCCTTGGCACAAGCAGGGTGAAGGATTTTACCTTAAGACTGTTACTCAATTAGTGTCCCCACAGTCAGAGGTCTGACAGGTGCCTTTCACCGCAGCCCCAGGATATAAGGTACGACATGGAGCTCTCCTTCAAGCAGTTTACAATTCAACTTTCAGAATGTAGAAACGCAGGGTCAGAAAAGACATTGACACTAGTTTAATTACCTTCCTAGGGCTTAAGAAGGCTGAACAGCATCCCTGCTATTCTTAGATACCTTAGAGTTGGCATATTCATACCTCCACAGGGAGTAGTCCATCTTTGGGCACTTCTGTCTGTTAGAAAGTTCTATTATGTTGTGACAGACTGTTTGTTCTTGATGCTTTAAAAATGAAAAATAAGGCTGGGTGTGGTGGCTTACGCCTGTAATCCCAGCACTTTGAGAAGCTGAGGTGGGAGGATTGCTTGAGCTCAGGAGTTCAAGACCAGCCTGGGCAACAGTGAGACCTCATCTCTACTAAAAAACAAAACATAGCCCTCTGGGCTCGGACTTAGTTTGCGGTGACATGGCCAAATGCACCAAGAAAGTCAGAATCGTCCGTAATTGTGGGACCCACTATGGGGCCTCCCTCCGGAAAATGGTGAAGAAAAACTGAAATCACCCAGCGCACCAAGTACATTTGCTCTTTCTGTGGCAAAACCAAGATGAAGAGATGAGCTGTGGGGATCTGGCATGGTGGTTCCTGCACAAAGACAGTGGCTGGCGGTGCCTGGACCTACAATACCACCTCTGCTGTCACGGTAAAGTCGCCATCAGAGGCCTATAATAAGTGGGTTAATTTATGTAACAAAATTGCCTTGGCTTGTTAACTTTATTGGATATTCTGATGTTTGCATTGTGTTAATACTATCATTTTGGAGAAGCATGCTGAGATGGATTATTTTAATTCAGTTTCTTTTTTTAGTAGTCAAATGATAAAATATGGCATAAGGATACAAGTCTTCCAAGTTAGGTATATCTATTAGCTTTTTATAAGTCTGTTCCTGCCAGTTTGACTTTGAGACACATTGGAGCAAACTGCACACTTTAGTGTTTTGTTTGCTTGTTTGTTTTTTGAGACGGAGTCTTGCTCTATCCCAGGCTGAAGTGCAGAGGGGCAATTTCGGCTCACTGCAACCTCCGCCTCCCGGGTTCAGGCAATTCTCTGCCTTAGTCTCTCGAGTAGCTGGGATTACAGGAGCCTGCCACCATGCCAGGCTAATTTTTGTATTTTTGGTAGACAGGGTTTCACCATGTTGGTCAGGCTGCTCTTGAATTTCTGACCTCGTGATCTACCCGCCTCGGCCTCCCAAAGTGCTGGGATTACAAGCATGAGTCACTGCGCCTGGCAGTTTACTTTTAAAATTACAGTTAATATTTTTTTAAAAACACTGTTTTTAGGCTGGGCGCGGTGACTCAGGCCTGTAATCCCAGCACTTTGGGTGGCTGAGGCAGGTGGATTACTTGAGGTCAGGAGTTTGAGACCAGCCTGGCCAACATAGCGAAACCCTGTCACTACTAAAAATACAAAAAATAGCCTGGTATGGTGGTGCATGCCTGTAATCTCAGCTATTTGGGAAGCTCAGGCACCAGAATCGCTTGAACCCAGGAAGCAGAGGTAACAGTGAGCCGAGATCATGCCACTGCACTCCAGCCTGGGTGACAGGGAGGCTCTTGTCTCCAGAAAATTTCTAAAGGTAAAGGATATACTAAAGAATATACGTATACAGCCTCTTCTATTATGCTTTTGGTGTTTTCTTTGACCTATGCTGTATTAGCGTTTTCAGGAAACAGTATGAAACAATTATAATTTTTCATGAAATGTCTATATATATATATATGATAATTAGCCAGATGTGTTGGCCTGCACCTATAGTCCCAGCTACTCAGGAGGCTGAGGTGGGAGGTCACGTGAGCCCAGGAGGTTGAGGCTGCAGTGAGCCATGATCACACCATTGAACTCCAGCCTGAGTGACAAAAAGAGACACTGTTTCAAAAAAAAAAAAAGATCCTCAGAAATAGAAGAAACTTTGGGGATATGTGCTAAATCCCCTCATTTAATAGCGAGAAATCAGACCCACAGAGGATAACCAAATTACCCAAGGCCACAACGTACCTAGTTACAGACAGAACTGGAGCTAATTTCTAGGTCAATTGCTCTTTCTACTCTGTACTTGGTTTAATTTTTATTTTAAATTTTCATGGAAAAGAAAATTTTTGACAAGTTTATTGTCACACACAACAAGTTAATCGCAATGATTCAGATGGTCTCCAGTTTATTTAAAAGAAGTTGCCACATGCCCTCTGAAATTACCTTTCTCAAACATCCTGTGATGGGTGAAGACACGTAAGAGAAGCAAAGCCAAAGATAATTTCCAATCATCTAAAGTTGTTTATATTTAGTAGAAGGACCAAAAAAGCAGTATGAAATACACCACCCCACCACCTTCCCAAACCTTTATACTAAATGGTAGATGACTATTCATGTAATTTGGTATTTTACATGTTTGTTTTCTTTAGGGTTTATTTGAGAGGAGTTGTTTCTCCACATTTACAAAGCTTTGAATTTTGTAAAATACATTTCAATTTTATTTTATTTTATTTTATTTTATTTTATTGTTTTTGAGACAGAGTCTTGCTCTGCCGCCCAGGCTGGAGTGCAGTGGCGGGCTTTCAGCTCACTGCAAGCTCCGCCTTCCGGGTTCACGCCATTCTCCTGTCTCAGCCTCCCAAGTAGCTGGGACTACAGGCGCCCGCCTCGTCGCCCGGCTAGTTTTTTGTATTTTTTAGTAGAGACGGGGTTTCACCGTATTAGCCAGGATGGTTTCGATCTCCTGACCTCATGATCCGCCCGTCTCGGCCTCCCAAAGTGCTGGGATTACAGGCTTGAGCCAACGCGCCCGGCCACATTTCAATATTAATTTTGAATTAAAAAGAAAAGTTGGGGCCGGGCGCGGTGGCTCAAGCCTGTAATCCCAGCACTTTGGGAGGCCGAGACGGGTGGATCACGAGGTCAGGAGATCGAGACCATCCTGGCTAACATGGTGAAACCCCCTCTCTACTAAAAATACAAAAACTAGCCGGGCGAGGTGGCGGGCGCCTGTAGTCCCAGCTACTCGGGAGGCTGAGGCAGGAGAATGGCGTAAACCCGGGAGGCGGAGCTTGCAGTGAGCTGAGATCTGGCCACTGCACTCCAGACCGGGCGACAGAGCGAGACTCCGCCTCAAAAAAAAAAAAAAAAGAAAAGTTGGAGTACATTTTAAAGCTTAGGTCTGAGCTTCAATGAGCAAAAACTGCTAGAGAAGTCTAAAATAGAAATAGCACTTTGGCGCCACCTTGTGGTCAAATGTGAAAAGATAGGCGAAAAGGGTTATGCAAATAGTATAATAAATCTGTGAGTTGTGTGTATTTACAGAAGGCAGTGTGGGGAAAAGTGTGTGTGTGTGTGTGTGTGTGTGTGTGTGTGTGATGAAGTCCTTCTGTCTTTAGCTTTGAAAGGAAAATATCATATTATAAATTCCAATACTGCCAATGTTTGCAACAAAAGTGATTTTAATTTTGTTAGCAGCCATTCTATTTTATAATTATTGATATGTTCATGTATTTGCCTGGCTGCAGAGATACCATACTTTCTAGGTGTCATCACGTGAGTGACTCCTAACTGCTTCCACCCTTGGTAAAATTCACTCCATGGGAGTGGGGTGGCAACTGACTGGTAATCTGGGAGGCAGCAACAGGCCCTTATCCTAGACACGCCTAGAGAGGGGGCAAGCTCTGCCCCTGCGGGATTGGCACCATCAGAGTTCAGTCCCGACCATGCCCATTCCATGCCTGAAAATTGTCCAGACTGAGCCCCCAGCCACAGGCTTCTTTCTGAGAAGCTTCTCTGGCCAGTTTTGAGAATGCCCATTTTCTTCTCAGGCCTCAGGTACATGCCTCTGCCCAGCCTTGAGCAGAGTGTCAGCTCTGTGAGAGCAAGAGCTTTGTTTTGTTTTCCACAGAATTCCCAGCCCCTAACCGTGGCTGGCAAATGGTGGACATCCGACAAACATTTGTGGTCACTATAAATTAATAAGTAATAAAGCTCATATTCTGGCCCTCGTCTGCCACTCATTTATTTCCTGCCATACCTAGAACCCAAGTGGGGAAGGGAGATACTCTTTATTGATCCCTGTCGAAACCCCCGATTTCCCAGATAGTCCAAGAGTGGTTTCTTCAGTTCACACCATTCAGATCTCTCTTTAAATGTCATCTCAGATGTCCTTACCTGCCCTATCAAAACAACACCACAGTCTTCTTTCAAATTGTTTCTTCTGTGAACAAATACTGTTTACTATGTGGTAGGTGCTGTTCTCAGCTATAAATATTTAACAGAAAACTAAACAGTGTCCTGCCTGCCCTCAAGTTTATAATCTTGAGGAGGGAGTACATAAAATGGACAAATAAATACATAGCAACAGAGGGCAAAGAAGGTTCCAGGTAGAGAGAACCGCAAGTGTGAAGGCCTGTCCTATTGGAGACACTTGGAGACAGAGAGGGAAAAAGTGTATGAGTGAAGGCTGGGGAGGGAAGCAGAAGCTGGATTATGCAGGGCTTGGTGGGTCATAGTGAGGGGCTTGGGTTTCTATTCTAACTGGGCTGGGCAGCCAACGGATGTCTTAAGGATAACTGGTAGAAAGGACTCACCAGCACACAGCAGGTGCTTTCAAGATAATATGAGTGCTGACTGGGTGCAGTGGCTCACCCGTGTAATCCCAGCACTTTGGGAGGCCAAGGCAGGCAGATCACCTGAAGTCAGGAGTTCAAGACTAGCCTGGCCAACATGGCGAAACCCCATGTCCACTAAAAATACAAAAATTAGTCGGGCATGATGGCGGGTTCCTGTAATCCCAGCTACTTGGGAGGCTGAGGTAGGAAGAACTGCTTGAACCTGGGAGGCGGAGGTTGCACTGAGCTGAGATCGTGCCATTGCACCCCAGCCTGGGTGACAGAGGGCCAGAACATGAGCTCAAAACTCTGTCTCAAAAAAAAAAAAAAAAAGAAAAGAAAAGAAAAGAAAAGAAAAAAAAGGTAATACGAGTGCTTAGTAATTACAAGCATGATGGGAAGTGCAGTTGGTGCTGTATGGAGATTCTGACGAAAGCTACAATAAGCTGCTTAGACACGTTGAGTCCATGTCCCTGAGTCCACTCCAGATATACCCCAGTGTGAGGAGAAGGGACTGTGGGATTTAGCTGGCACCTTGACAAGTGACTGAATGTCCATGAGTCTTATTTTTTTTATTGCTCTCCAGCCCCTCTAGCCTGCTGGACTTTATAATACTTGTCACTACCTAAAATTATGTTATTTCTTCTCTTGTTCTGCTTCTCCCACTAGAATATGTGCTCCTTATCAGCAGGATTTTATCTTGTAGACTGCTATATCTTATGTACACTGTCCAGTACATAATAGATGCTCAATAAATACATGTTGAGTGAATGAATAAATGAATTAATTAATTTTATGGTATATACCCAGTAAAACAAGACTCAAAATCAAGCTTATTTTATTGAAATGTATAAAACCATAGCTGATCACTTTCTTCTTCCAATTTTTCCCATTGTCATTTCTTCAGTTAGTTCCTTCCACTATCATCATCAGTTAATTAAATGCTCTTTCATTATTTTTTAATAAAACTTTTATGTAGAAATAGGGTCTATGTTGCCCAGGCTGGTCTCCAAATCCTGGCCTCAAGCAATCCTCCCACCTCAGCCTCTGAAATTGTTGGGATTATAGGCGTGAGCCACTACACCCAGCCTATTTTTTTAAACGTTTTTTTTCCATGGAAATAATTCAGATTGCTGCCATTTTCTGTAGCATTCATCGCTTAAAATTTTTTAATTGCTACAACATTCTTTTTATAATTTTGTGATACAAAGTAACAAAGGTAGAAAACAATAGGCGGTATTTTCTTTTTTTTTTAATTTTTTTATTATTATACTTTAAGTTCTAGGGTACATGTGCATAACATGCAGGTTTGTTACATATGTATACTTGTGCCATGTTGGTGTGCTGCACCCATCAACTCGTCAGTGCGCATCAATTCGTCATTTCTATCAGGTATAACTCCCAATGCAATCCCTCCCCCCTCCCCCCTCCCCATGATAGGCCCCAGTGTGGGATGTTCCCCTTCCCAAGTCCAAGTGATCTCATTGTTCAGTTCCCACCTATGAGTGAGAACATGCGGTGTTTGGTTTTCTGTTCTTGTGATAGTTTGCTAAGAATGATGGTTTCCAGCTGCATCCATGTCCCTACAAAGGATGCAAACTCATCCTTTTTATGGCTGCATAGTATTCCATGGTGTATATGTGCCACATTTTCTTAATCCAGTCTGTCACAGATGGACATTTGGGTTGATTCCAAGTCTTTGCTATTGTGAATAGTGCCGCAATAAACATACGTGTGTATGTGTCTTTATAGCAGCATGATTTATAATCCTTTGGGTATATACCCAGTAGTGGGATGGCTGGGTCATATGGTACATGTAGTTCTAGATCCTTGAGGAATTGCCATACTGTTTTCCATAATGGTTGAACTAGTTTACAATCCCACCAACAGTGTAAAAGTGTTCCTATTTCTCCACATCCTCTCCAGCATCTGTTGTTTCCTGACTTTTTAATGATTGCCATTCTAACTGGTGTGAGATGGTATTCAAGAAAAAAACAAACAACCCCATCAAAAAGTAGGCAAAGGATATGAACAGACATTTCTCAAAAGAAGACATTCATACAGCCAACAGACACATGAAAAAATGCTCATCATCACTCGCCATCAGAGAAATGCAAATAGGTGGTATTTTCAACGTACTAACGCTATTTAATGAAATAATAATACCTGTATACTGGGGAAGAGACGCCAACTTAAAAATATCCAATTGAATATTGACATAAATATACTAGTTAGATTCATACTCTGCTCTTTTGTTGTTTTTCATACACGACTCTAGATTAAAAAAAAAAAAACTGCAACAAATCCAACAAGAAACCTAAAAAAAATAAAATAGAATGAATGAGAGACAAAATCTTGCTAAAAGTGCAATGCGGTATTGGGGAAAAATTATGGGTTTTGAGAACAAACTTGGGATTAGAATCTGGTCCATGATTAGTATGAGTGTGTAATTATGAATAAGCTATTTGGTGTTTTTGATTCTGTGAAACAGAATAACACCCATCTTATTGGGGGGTATAAGGATTAGATGCAGTGCTTAGTAGATGCTTTACGAAAGGCAGCCATGCATGATTATCAATATTTCTGATATTTTAGCAAATACCCCCTTTGTGCATAAACTAGTTTATATGTCATCACATGATACAAAATAGTTCACATCAAACCAATTGCATGTTAATGTTATTGAACTTTCAGAACAGTAATGGACTTTAAACTGGTCCCTGACCTTTTTGGCACCACGGAATGGTTTTGTGGAAGATAATATTTTCCACAGGGGTTGTGGGGGGAGGTGGTGGTTTACGGGGAGATAGGAATGGTTTCAGGATGAAACTGTTCCACCTCAGATCATCAGGCATTAGATTCTCATAATGAGTAGGCAACCTAGGTCCCTTGAATGCATGCACAGTTCACAATAAGGTTCACACTCCTATGAGAATCTAACGCCGTCATCGCTGATCTGACAGGAGGCGGAGCTCAGACAATAATGCTCGCTCTCCTGCCACTCACCTCCTGGTGTGTAGCCTGGTTCCTAACAGATTTACCAGACACTAACAGATCTGCAGCATGGAGTTGGGGACCCCAGCTCTAGGACAAAGGTTTTCAAACTGTGCTCAGAGGAACTCCTGTCTGCAGCATGGGACGGTGGGTTGAAGAGGGACAGCCTTCTTGAACCAGCATAGTTCTATATATTAGGCTTTGGCTGAAGAGAGGACTTTTCTAAGGAATAGAGAAATGAAACCAGATTGGAAACTACCAACCTCCCTTATTATGCAATCATGAAAATGAAGACTTAAGGATCATGTTAATGGCAGAATTGGAACATAAGTCCAGTGTTTCTTCCACTACACTTTGTCATTGCTGTTATTTTTTGAGACAGGGTCTCATTCTGTCATCCAGGATGGAGGGCAGTAGCATGATCAGGACTCACAGCAGCCTTGAACTCCCAGGCTCAACTTATTCTCCACCTCAGCCTCCCCAGTAACTGGGACTACAGGTGTGCACCATGCCTGGCTAACTTTTGTATTTTTTGTAAAGACAGGGTTTCGCCATGTTGCCCAGGCTTGTCCTGAACTTCTAGGCTCAAACGGTCTGTCTGCCTTGCTCTCTCAAAGTGGTGGGATTACAGGTGTGAGCCACTGTGTCCAGCCCTGCTATTTTTTACTTAAAATTACACAATAGACATTTTAAAACTAGGTCTTGGTTAGCAGTGCACAATTCTTTTTTTTTTTTTTTTGAGACAGAGTCTTGCTCTGTTGCCCAGGCTGGAGTGCGATGGCGCGATCTCGGCTCACTGCAAGCTCCGCCTCCCGGGTTCACACCATTCTCCTGCCTCAGCCTCTCGAGTAGCTGGGACTACAGGCGCCACGCCCGTCTAATTTTTTTTGTATTTTTAGTAGAGACAGGGTTTCACCACGTTAGCCAGGATGGTCTCCATCTCCTGACCTCGTGATCTGCCCGCCTCGGCCTCCCAAAGTGCTGGGATTACAGGCGTGAGCCGCGGCGCCTGGCCAAGCAGAGCACAATTCTTCATTTAATTTTGGTTGTTGCAATACCCAAAGAAAATCTTTGTTCTATTTTTAAAAATTAGGTGTTACTGTACAAATTTTATCTATTAACATTAGTTGGAACAGTTTTACATAAAAGATGAAAGTAGTGGCCGGGCGCGGTGGCTCAAGCCTGTAATCCCAGCACTTTGGGAGGCCGAGACGGGCCGATCACGAGGTAAGGAGATCGAGACCATCCTGGCTAACACGGTGAAACCCCGTCTCTACTAAAAATACAAAAAACTAGCCAGGCGAGGTGGCAGGCGCCTGTAGTCCCAGCTACTCCGGAAGCTGAGGCAGGAGAATGGCGTAAACCCGGGAGGCGCAGCTTGCAGTGAGCTGAGATCAGGCCACTGCACTCCAGCCTGGGCGACAGAGCAAGACTCCGTCTCAAAAAAAGAAAAAAAAGATGAAAGTAACCTTCATTGTTGTCCTCCACAAATGGTACTTGGCATTTTAATGGCGTGAGCTAATAAAAGATTGACAAGGGTATTGTCCCTTTAGTATTTTGATCCTTTCTAGGACATCTAACACCAAGATCAGCTGATACTGTGTCTACCTGATACACACGTTTGTTTTTATATAGTTCCAATATAAGTTATTGATCTACCTGTGGAATTATGGAAAGCCAGTCAATTCAACAAGGTATAACAAGTCATCATACCATGTTTTAGGCACCGTGTTAATGTGGGTACAGTTGTGTCCTTCTTGCTGTCATGTAACTTAAATTCTAATGGAAAAGATACAATTAAGCATGTTAATATAAACAAGGTTTTGGCTGGGCACCGTGGCTGATGCCTATAATCTCAGCACTTTGGGAGGCCGAGGTGGGTGGATCACCTGAGGTCAGGAGTTCGAGACCAGCCTGACCAACATGGTGAAACCCCGTCTCTACTAAAAATACAAAATTAGCTGGGCATGGTGACATATCTGTAATTCCAGATACTTAAGAGACTGAGGCAGGAAGATCGCTTGAACCTGGAAAGCGGAGGTTGCAGTGAGCTTGGATCACACCACTGACCTCCAGCCTGGGCAACAAGAGTGAAACTGTCTCCCAACAACAACAACAACAACAACAACAAAAACCCAGAAACAAAAACACCCCAAAAATCAAAAACAACAAGGTGTTGCCGTATTAAAGGATGAGGAATCAGCCTTGAGATGGTGAACTTAACAGGCAAAGCAACTTCAGCTGACACCTGAACAAGGGCAGCCAGTTAGTAGAATAACTAGAGGGAAGTCTTCCGGTAAGGGAATAGGCTGTGGAGCAAAACAAATAGGGCAGTGGACCGAGATGAGGCCTGAGAGGAAGTAGGGCATGGATTATGCAGAACCTTTGAGGTCATGGCAAGGTATTTGGATTTTATCCTAAGTACAATGCAGAGTTTTAAAGAGGGAGCAACACAATCAGTTCTGACTTAATTAATGCTTGGTACTAGGCCCATGGGTCATAAGGAACCTGCACAAACCTTTACAGGCTGAAATGCCCCAGGTCAAAGACAAATCCTCATCTCACTCCAGCTGGAGCAAGGACTGCTGCAGAAACGACTCTCAGTGCTGAAGGAGACAATGCCCTGACAATACCAGCTCCTGACAAGTCCTGGAGTTAAGACGCAGCCATGCACTAACTACCAACCTAAAGTGAAGAAACAGCTAGGTGCTTAGGTGCTTGAGTCCAGGGGGCCAACGTGGAGGCACAAGCTCAGTTACACAGCTGCACAGGTGTCCAAGGAAGCATTTCAACCATAGAAAACAAAGAAACCAGCATTCTCCTCACCCCCAAGGGCCAAGAATCTCATCCTTTCTTAGCCAAAGCCACTTCTATCACACATTGGAGAACCAACATCTAATTTTGCTTCTGTACCCAGTTTTGGTAGTGATGCCGCCAAAAGGTGGATTCTCTCACATATCCATTTTCTAGGGCGGGCATAACAAAGTACCACAAACTGGGTGGCTTCAGTGAGTTATTGTTTCACGGTCTGGAGGCTGTTAAGTCCAAGATCGAAGTGTCAGGAGACTTGGTTCCTTCTCAATGTGAGGAAGAATTTGGTCTATGCCTTTCTTCTTGCTTCTGGTAGTTTGTTGGCAATCTTCAATATTTCTTGATTTGTAGAACCATCACCCCAATCTTTGCCTTCATCTACCCATCGTGTTCTCCCTGGGTGTGCGTCTGTGTTCAAATCTCTCTCAGCTTTTCAAAAAGTATGGACACTAGCCATACTGAATTAGGGCCCACCCAAATGACCCCATTTTAATTGGATTACCTCTGTAAAGATCTTATCTCAAAATGAAGTCACATTCTGAGGTACTGGGGGTTAGGACTCCAACCTATCTTAGGGGACCACAATTCAGCCCGTAACTCTGTAAAACACAAATGTTAGATAGCATTTAAAGTCTGGGCTCAAAATTATGTCAAATAAGAGATACCAGGAATAACTTCCTTCTTCATGGTTTGATTGCATTTCTTTGCCAAATAAAAAACAAACACAAAATTAGTTTTGGGTTTTTAATACTCTCTGATGAAATGAATTACTTCCAGTAACTGCCATATACAGGAAACTTACCTGCTGCAGTGGCTAAAATTTCTATCCCTATTGGTTAGAACGAGAAATCATCCACAGGTTTACCTAGAGATAACTTTAAAAACACCAAATCTTGGGGGGCGGAGCAAGATGGCCGAATAGGAACAGCTCCAGTCTCCAACTCCCAGCACGAGCGACACAGAAGACCGGTGATTTCTGCATTTTCAACTGAGGTACTGGGGTCATCTCACTAGGGAGTGCCGGACAATCGGTGCTGGTCAGTTGCTGCAGCCCGACCGGCGAGAGCTGAAGCAGGGCCAGGCATCGCCTCACCTGGGAAGTGCAAGGGGGAAGGGAATCCCTTTTCCTAGCCAAGGGAACTGAGACACACAACACCTGGAAAATCGGGTAACTCCCACCCCAATACTGCGCTTTAAGCAAACGGGCACACCAGGAGAATATATCCCACACCTGGCCGGGAGGGTCCCACGCCCACAGAACCTCCCTCATTGCTAGCACAGCAGTCTGCAATCTAACCGCAAGGCAGCAGCGAGGCTGGGGGAGGGGCGCCTGCCATTGCTGAGGCTTAAGTAGGTAAAAAAAGCCGCTGGGAAGCTCGAACTGGGTGGAGCTCACAGCAGCTCAAGGAAACCTGCCTGTCTCTGTAGACTCCACCTCTGGGGACAGGGCACAGTTAACAACAACAACAACAAAAGCAGCAGAAACCTTTGCAGACGTGAACGACTCTGTCTGACAGCTTTGAAGAGAGCAGTGGATCTCCCAACACGGAGGTTGAGATTTGAGAACGGACAGACTGCCTGCTCAAGTGGGTCCCTGACCCCTGAGTAGCCTAACTGGGAGACATCCCCCACTAGGGGCAGTCTGACACCCCACACCTCACAGGGTGGAGTACACCCCTGAGAGGAAGCTTCCAAAGTAAGAATCAGACAGGTACACTCGCTGTTCAGCAATAGTCTATCTTCTGCAACCTCTGCTGCTGATACCCAGGCAAACAGGGTCTGGAGTGGACCTCAAGCAATCTCCAACAGACCTACAGCTGAGGGTCCTGACTATCAGAAGGAAAACTATCAAACAGGAAGGACACCTATACCAAAACCCCATCAGTACGTCACCATCATCAAAGACCAGAGGCAGATAAAACCACAAAGATGGGGAAAAAGCAGGGCAGAAAAGCTGGAAATTCAAAAAATAAGAGCACATCTCCCCCTGCAAAGGAGCGCAGCCCATTGCCAGCAACGGATCGAAGCTGGTCAGAGAATGACTTTGACGAGATGAGAGAAGAAGGCTTCAGTCCATCAAACTTCTCAGAGCTAAAGGAGGAATTACGTACCCAGCAAAAAGAAACTAAAAATCTTGAAAAAAGAGTGGAAGAATTGACAGCTAGACTAATTAATGCAGAGAAGGTCATAAACAAAATGACAGAGATGAAAACCATGACACGAGAAATACGTGACAAATGCACAAGCTTCAGTAACCGACTCGATCAACTGGAAGAAAGAGTATCAGCGATTGAAGATCAAATGAATGAAATGAAGTGAGAAGAGAAACCAAAAGAAAAAAGAAGAAAAAGAAATGAACAAAGCCTGCAAGAAGTATGGGATTATGTAAAAAGACCAAATCTACGTCTGATTGGGGTGCCTGAAAGTGAGGGGAAAATGGAACCAAGTTGGAAAACACTCTTCAGGATATCATCCAGGAGAACTTCCCCAGCCTAGTAGGGCAGGCCAACATTCAAATTCAGGAAATACAGAGAACACCACAAAGATACTCCTCAAGAAGAGCAACTCCAAGACACATAATTGCCAGATTCACCAAAGTTGAAATGAAGGAAAGAATCTTAAGGGCAGCCAGAGAGAAAGGTTGGGTTACCCACAAAGGGAAGCCCATCAGACTAACAGCAGATCTCTCGGCAGAAACTCTACAAGCCAGAAGAGAGTGGGGGCCAATATTCAACATTCTTAAAGAATTTTAAACCCAGAATTTCATATCCAGCCAAACTAAGTTTCATAAGTGAAGGAGAAATATTAGAGATTTTGTCACCACCAGGCCTGCCTTACAACAGACCCTGAAGGAAGCCCTAAACATGGAAAGGAACAACTGGTACCAGCCATTGCAAAAACATGCCAAAATGTAAAGACCATCAAGGCTAGGAAGAAACTGCATCAACTAACGAGCAAAATAACCAGTTAGTATCATAATGGCTGGATCAAGGTCACACATAACAATATTAACCTTAAATGTAAATGGACTAAATGCTCCAATTAAAAGACACAGACTGGCAAACTGGATAAAGAGTCAAGACCCATCAGTCTGCTGTACTCAGGAGACCCATCTCACATGCAGAGACATACATGGGCTCAAAATAAAGGAATGGAGGAAGATCTACCAAGCAAATGAAGAACAAAAAAAAGCAGGGGTTGCAATCCTAGTCTCTGATAAAACAGACTTTAAACCATCAAAGATCAAAAGAGACGAAGAAGGACATTACATAATGGTAAAGGGATCAATTCAACAGGAAGAGCTAACTATCCTAAATATATATGCACCCAATACAGGAGCACCCAGATTCATAAACCAAGTCCTTAGAGACTTACAAAGAGACTTAGACTCCCATACAATAATAATGGGAGACTTCAACACTCCACTATCAACATTAGACAGAACAACGAGACAGAAAGTTAACAAGGATATCCAGGAATTGAACTCATCTCTGCACCAAGCAGACCTAATAAACATCTATAGAACTCTCCACCCCAAATCAACAGAATATACATTCTTCTCAGCACCACATCGCATTTATTCCAAAATTGACCACATAACTGGAAGTAAAGCACTCCTCAGCAAATGTAAAAGAACAGAAATTATAACAAACTGTCTCTCAGACCACAGTGCAATCAAACTAGAACTCAGGACTAAGAAACTCAATCAAAACCGCTCAACTACATAGAAACTGAACAACCTGCTCCTGAATGACTACTGGGTACATAACGAAATGAAAGCAGAAATAAAGATGTTCTTTGAAACCAATGAGAACAAAGATACAACATACCAGAATCTCTGGGACACATTTAAAGCAGTGTGTAGAGGGAAATTTATAGCACTAAATGCCCACAAGACAAAGCAGGAAAGATCTAAAATTGACACTCTAACATCACAATTAAAAGAACTAGAGAGGCAAGAGCAAACACATTCAAAAGCTAGCAGAAGGCAAGAAATAACTAAGATCAGAGCAGAACTGAAGGAGACAGAGACACAAAAAACCCTCCAAAAAATCAATGAATCCAGGAGTTGGTTTTTTGAAAAGATCAACAAAATTGACAGACTGCTAGCAAGACTAATAAAGAAGAAAAGAGAGAGGAATCAAATAGACGCAATAAAAAATGATAAAGGGGATATCACCACCGACCCCACAGAAATACAAACTACCATCAGAGAATACTATAAACACCTCTACGCAAATCAACTAGAAAATCTAGAAGAAATGGATAATTTCCTGGACACTTACACTCTCCCAAGACTAAACCAGGAAGAAGTGGAATCCCTGAATAGACCAATAGCAGGCTCTGAAATTGAGGCAACAATTAATAGCCTACCCACCAAAAAAAGTCCAGGACCAGATGGATTCACAGCTGAATTCTACCAGAGGTACAAGGAGGAGCTGGTACCATTCCTTCTGAAACCATTCCAATCAATAGAAAAAGAGGGAATCCTCCCTAACTCATTTTATGAGGCCAACATCATCCTGATACCAAAGCCTGGCAGAGACACAACAAAAAAAGAGAATTTTAGACCAATATCCCTGATGAACATCGATGCAAAAATACTCAATAAAATACTGGCAAACCGGATTCAGCAGCACATCAAAAAGCTTATCCACCATGATCAAGTGGGCTTCATCCCTGGGATGCAAGGCTGGTTCAACATTCGCAAATCAATAAACGTAATCCAGCATATAAACAGAACCAAAGACAAGAACCACATGATTATCTCAATAGATGCAGAAAAGGCTTTTGACAAAATTCAACAGCCCTTCATGCTAAAAACGCTCAATAAATTCGGTATTGATGGAACGTACCTCAAAATAATAAGAGCTATTTATGACAAACCCACAGCTAATATCATACTGAATGGGCAAAAACTGGAAAAATTCCCTTTGAAAACTGGCACAAGACAGCGATGCCCTCTCTCACCACTCCTATTCAACATAGTGTTGGAAGTTCTGGCTAGGGCAATCAGGCAAGAGAAAGAAATCAAAGGTATTCAGTTAGGGAAAGAAGAAGTCAAATTGTCCCTGTTTGCAGATGACATGATTGTATATTTAGAAAACCCCATCGTCTCAGCCCAAACTCTCCTTAAGCTGATAAGCAACTTCAGCAAAGTCTCAGGATACAAAATTAATGTGCAAAAATCACAAGCATTCTTATACACCAGTAACAGACAAACAGAGAGCCAAATCATGAATGAACTTCCATTCACAATTGCTTCAAAGAGAATAAAATACCTAGGAATCCAACTTACAAGGGATGTAAAGGACCTCTTCAAGGAGAACTACAAACCACTGCTCAGTGAAATCAAAGAGGACACAAACAAATGGAAGAACATACCATGCTCATGGATAGGAAGAATCAATATCGTGAAAATGGCCCAAGGTTATTTATAGATTCAATGCCATCCCCATCAAGCTACCAATGAGTTTCTTCACAGAATTGGAAAAAACTGCTTTAAAGTTCATATGGAACCAAAAAAGAGCCCGCATTGCCAAGACAATCCTAAGTCAAAAGGACAAAGCTGGAGGCGTCACGCTACCTGACTTCAAACTATACTACAAGGCTACAGTAACCAAAACAGCATGGTACTGGTACCAAAACAGAGGTATAGACCAATGGAACAGAACAGACTCCTCAGAAATAATACCACACATCTACAGCCATCTGATCTTTGACAAACCTAAGAGAAACAAGAAATGGGGAAAGGATTCCCTATTTAATAAATGGTGCTGGGAAAATTGGCTAGCCATAAGTAGAAAGCTGAAACTGGATCCTTCCCTTACTCCTTATACGAAGATTAATTCAAGATGGATTAGAGACTTAAATGTTAGACCTAATACCATAAAAACCCTAGAAGAAAATCTAGGTAGTACCATTCAGGACATAGGCATGGGCAAGGACTTCATGTCTAAAACACCAAAAGCAACGGCAGCAAAAGCCAAAATTGACAAATGGGATCTAATTAAACTAAAGAGCTTCTGCACAGCAAAAGAAACAACCAACAGAGTGAACAGGCAACCTACAGAATGGGAGAAAATTTTTGCAACCTACTCATCTGACAAAGGGCTAATATCCAGAATCTACAAAGAACTCAAACAAATATACAAGAAAAAAACAAACAACCCCATCAAAAAGTGGGCAAAGGATATGAACAGACATTTCTCAAAAGAAGACATTCATACAGCCAACAGACACATGAAAAAATGCTCATCATCACTCGCCATCAGAGAAATGCAAATCAAAACCACAATGAGATACCATCTCACACCAGTTAGAATGGTAATCATTAAAAAGTCAGGAAACAACAGGTTTTGGAGAGGATGTGGAGAAATAGGAACACTTTTACACTGTCGGTGGGATTGTAAACTAGTTCAACCATTATGGAAAACAGTATGGCAATTCCTCAAGGATCTAGAACTACATGTACCATATGACCCAGCCATCCCACTACTGGGTATATACCCAAAGGATTATAAATCATGCTGCTATAAAGACACATGCACACGTATGTTTACTGCAGCACTATTCACAATAGCAAAGACTTGGAATCAACCCAAATGTCCATCTGTGACAGACTGGATTAAGAAAATGTGGCACATATACACCATGGAATACTATGCAGCCATAAAAAAGGATGAGTTTGCATCCTTTGTAGGGACATGGATGCAGCTGGAAACCATCATTCTTAGCAAACTATCACAAGAACAGAAAACTAAACACCGCATGTTCTCACTCATAGGTGGGAACTGAACAATGAGATCACTTGGACTTGGGAAGGGGAACATCCCACACTGGGGCCTATCATGGGGAGGGGGGAGGGGGGAGGGATTGCATTGGGAGTTATACCTGATAGAAATGACGAATTGATGCGCACTGACGAGTTGATGGGTGCAGCACACCAACATGGCACAAGTATACATATGTAACAAACCTGCATGTTATGCACATGTACCCTAGAACTTAAAGTATAATAAATAAATAAATAAATAAATAAAAATAAAAAAAATAAAAAAAAAAAACACCAAATCTTTTTTTTTTTTTTGAGATGGGGTCTCTGTTGCCCAGGCTGGAGTGTAGTGGTACTATCTCAGTTCAGTGCAATCTCTGCCTCCTGGGCTCAAGCAATTCTCATGAGAACCTCAGCTTCCCTAGTAGCTAGGACTACAGGGACGTGCCACCACACCTGGCTAATTTTTGTACTTTTATTAAGACAGAGTCTCACTCTGTTGCCTAGGCTGGAGTGCAGTGGTGAAATCTTAGCTCACTGTAACCTCTGGCTCCCGGGTTCAAGCAATTCTCCTGCCTCACCCTCCCAAGTAGCTGGGATTACAGGAACACGCCACCATGCCTGGCTTATTTTTGTATTTTCAGTAGAGACAAGGTTTCGCCATGTTGGCCAGTCTGGTCTTGAACTCCTGACCTCAAGTGATCCACCCTCCTTGGCCTCCCAAAGTGCTGGGATTACAGGCGCGAGCCACTATGCTGGGCTTCAATTTGTGTATTTTTAGTAGAGACGGGGTTTTGCCATGTTGCCCAGGCTGGTCTCAAACTCCTGGGCTCAAGCGATCCACCTGCCTCAGCCTCCCAAAGTGCTGGGATTACAGGTGTGAGCCACCGCACCTGGCCCCAAAACACCAAATCTTGATGTTTGGTGATTTTAAGTATACATATTGTGGTGTCCAAATAGACCCCGTCACAAAAAAATAAATAAATAAATAAGAAAGATTTGGTGTTTTTAAAGTTGTCTCTAGGTAAGAAAGTGTGGATGACTTCTCATTCTAACCAACAGGTATAGTTCATGAGAATTAGGAGAGGTCTTACATATACCTTATTGGAGTGAAGCATTTGTCCCTTTAAAATTTAAAATTCAAAAAAACAAAATCGACAAATGGGTTCTGTATGAATTTACCTTTTGCTCTGTATATAAAGTAAATCTTAAAGATTCCATCAGGGAGATTATCTGCCACTAATAAATACATGTACAAAATATGGGTCAGCAATTCATTATATTAAAATCAGAATAATCAAAATAGTGAATATAACAAAACTCGAAAAATTTAGCAAATGCAAACTCTGGTCTACGAAAGTTTTGAAAAAACTGAGTCCTAACACTAAATGCTTTTTGTTGTTCCTCGGCTGCATGGCACATTTCCACACTTTTTTAAAGTTAATGGTGGTGATGCCTTGTACTAACACCTAGTCCAGCAGTCTACTATCTCTAGACCTAGGCTGTTGCCTTACAGTTTAACAAATCTTTACTTGGACTTATTTTCCAATGATTTTCATTTGAATATGGCTTTAATCCTCAAAGTTACAATTTAAAAATTCTGAGTTTCTTTGACCAAAATAGAAATTTGATAATTTCTTATGAATCTTACTCCTCTAAAGTTTTTAAGCATAAAGGTTGTTTTCTAAACATCAAAAATAAAAACTTGCTAATTTTAATTTTTTGACCAGAATTATTTCCTTTAGCTCATAAGGTTCTGAAGCTATTTTACATGAACAAAAGAAAACACAAACAGTATTTACTATGCCAGGCAACTTTTTAAGGGCCTTACAGAAAATGGCATGACACTTACAGGCATTTTTATTACCAATGACAGGTGAGGGAACTAAGGCACAAAGAAATCAAGCAATTTGTTTAAGGTGACACACGGTAATGGTGGAACTGGGATTGAAACCAGAGTTGTCTGGCTTCAGAATCTGTGCTCTCAATCACATGTCATATTGCCACTCTCGAAATAACACAAGAAAATGTTGTTGTTTTTTTTTAATTTTATGAAAGACAAACCAAAATATAGAAATTCAAAGTTTCATTTCGGCAGCCACCATGAATTATGCTTTTTTATACATAGCTTTCACAAATATTATCTATTGTGTAGTTATATCAACTTTTTTCAATTCCAAAGAACGAGGACATAACTCATAGAAATTTATTTTAAATATGCCTTAAAAATCAGAATTAAATTGATAAATGAATTAATCTATTGAAAAAGTGTCATTTTACATCCATTCTGGGTATTACCACAAATTTTAAAAGTAGAAGCATAGTATTTGCCAGTATTTTTAAAAACCGAGTCAATACAAATTAGTCTCAAAGTTCTTGAAAATTAGTAAGTGATTTTTCCCACTACTTAACCATAACTGGAATAACCTTTGAAGAAACACTACCAGCAAACTTTAGACAACAATTATAAAACCAGATTGTTGGCAGAGGACACAACAAAATGTAGGTTAGAAAATTCATAAACATACATTTATTCAGGAAATACAATTACTAGAATCCTTGATATTTCAGTGATCATTCCACATTATAAAATATTCACAAACATGTAGGTTTTAAAGTCGTCATGCTGACATTCTTTTTGGATAAGCCATAACCATTTCTTCTATTAAATGCTATAATATCCATTTTAATTGTAAACAAAGTACTTGAGCCAAACTACTTAAGTACTTGAGCAAAAGAACTTTAAAAATCTTAGAGGAGGAGGACAATGATATTTTTTAAAAACATATTTGAGGCTGGGCACGGTGGCTCATGCCAGTAATTCCAGGACTTTGGGAGGCTGCGGGGGGTGAATCACGAGGTCAGGAGATTGAGACTATCCTGGCTAACATGGTGAAATCCTATCTCTACTAAAAATACAAAAAAATTAGCCGGGCGTGGTGGCACACGCCTGTAGTCCCAGCTACTCGGGAGGCTGAGGCAGGAGAATCGCTTGAACTGCCTTGAGGCGGCGGAGGTTGAAGTGAGTTGAGATTGCACCACTGCATGCCAGCCTGGGCAACAGAGCAAGACTCTGTCTCAAAACAAAAAAACAAAAAAAAAAAAAAAAAAAAAAGTTTGAATCATCAAATCCTAAAGAACTAGGCTGCTATAATCTAGCATTACACTAACAAATCAAGTGCTCATATTAAGACAGCACATATATTAACGACAATACTGCTCATCTGCAATTTTTACACATGCTTTCTCAAGTAACAGACACGTATTCTTGTAAGTTTTAAAGGCAAAGGGGGCAGAATGATGACAGACATAAAAAGCTCACATTTAAACTACTGGTAGATTTTATTTAAAAGAAAAAAAAGAAAAAAAGATAAGACTGTAATTACTTCCCAAATAAGAAATGCCAAGTACCTTTTATTCCTAAAGAAATTACTTGGCCAGGTGTAGTGGCTCACACCTATAATCCTAATGCTTTGGAAGGCTGAGGTGGAAGCCAGAGTTTCAGGCTGCAGTGAGCTATGATCACACCACTGTGTTCCAGCCTGAGAGACAAAGCAAGATCCTGTCTCTTTAAAAAAAAAAAAAAAAAAAAAAAAACTAAGAAATATAATTAATCATTAAGTAGCTGCAAATTAAACTGTTCTGATACTTCCTGACAGTGTCCAGTGTAATCAGATCATTTTATAATGGGTTCTCAACCCTAGGTGTCCTTTAGAACCACTTGGAAAGCTTAAAAAAAAAAAAAAAGTGGTTTTGATTTAGTTGTTATGGAATAGGACCCAGGTATCAATTTTTTAAAGCTCTGCCGGGCTTTCTAATATGTAGCTAAGATTGAGAATCACTAAGTCAACACATTTTGATATATCAAGAAAATAAACGGAAATGGGGGTGATAATTTATATTTGTAATTGACAAATCAAACATCTATCATATACTATGTACCTAGTTTTATTCATGAATCATCCATTTCTAAGATAAAAATTCCCATCATTTCCTCACTGCACTAAACCACCACTGTACATCTCTGCCAATGAATGACTGTATTTTTCTATGGTCAAGATTTAAAATTCTGGGATATATTATGAAAACTGCATTAATGAAAACAAACTACTGCTATTCACGCACAACAGCAGCAAGCTAAACTACTATATTTGGCTCCTTTGAGCCACCCTTATTTTAAGAATTATAAATAGGTGTCAACCCACACAAAGAACAGATTGTGGATTACCGTAGGGAAAAAAAAAATAGCTTACTCAACTTACTAAAAGTTTCAACACCAAAAAAGATTTAACTTGGCTGAAAGTTCTTAAACAGCTGAGACACAGACCCAGGAAGCTATAATTTATAATGAAATGTTGATACATCTGTAAAAGCTATTGCAGCTGTAGCTATACTAAAATAAGATTTCTTCAGGGTTTATTTACCCTGAAATGCAAGAATACAAGCATAACAATAATATTACTGTTTTCATATGCACCAATACCTCTTTAATATATAAAACTCTACAACAAATACCTCTAATAATTTTACAATTAAATTAAGTCCATACTTCTATACTACTTTGGTCTCAACATTTTTAAAACATCAATTAATTTTGAAAATATACAATTTAACAACATGATCCTATCAATAACAAGCACATTTTGCAGTGGATTAAAGACACATTCAACCATGCAATCCAGTGTTCAATACCTAAATGATAAATAACAATGCCGATTGACTTTTGAAAAATCATTGAAAACTGGAATAATCATCTGAGACTCACTCACAGTGATCACAAACATGCAGAAAAAAGCATACTATTCTTCCTGAAGGAATGTTACAAAATGCCCACTCTTTTATACAGGGTCAGTAACGATGCCAAATTACTTATATTTTTCAATCCATCATCTTCTAACATTTGTCACTTAAGTTTTTCTTAAAGTACACATGTTCCCGTAAGTTGTGACAGAAAATGAACCTCAACTCTTTCAGTCTTTAAGACCTCAGTCACAGTCACACACTAATAGCTGCCTTTTAGTGAAACAGTGACATCCAGTGGACAAATATTTCTCAAATTCCCATATTTGAATCATAAACAAAAGGTGCATCTCTAAATCCAACAATTTTAGTATGAGTTCCTACTTATTTTGATGGAATCTACAGATTCTCATGAAAACATCACATCATAATTTCTATGTATCTTAAATATATCCTTTCTTCCTAAAATCAATTATTTAAATTGAGCTAGTAAGATGTCTACTCTTGAAGCTAGTGAAGTTAACGGTATTACTTTTCCTTCTTTGCTTCACCTACTTCCCACCACAAAATAACTGGTTTCTCTCTAGGAATGGAAGGACCAAAATATAGGGGAAATACTGTGCATTTAAATAAAAATGAATAGTATTTAAAATAAATTGCAAAAGATGAAATCTGAACCTGTTTTGCATTTATAATTTGATGTATTGTTGAATATAAATAGGGATGTAATAAGTAATGCTATCAATTACATCCTCTTGCCTCAATGTTCAAATATTAAGAATACATCCTTTAGCAATGATTGTTTCAGTGTTTAAAATCTTACTTTTATAAATCAATATAAATGAATATCCATTATATATTATGCTTAAGTAAAAGTGAAAAAACTTGCACTGGGCTGAGTCATGATTTACCACTGGTTTTATATACATTATGTGTGTGTTCAAAGTACAAAATGCAGCAATGATGTTAACGTTGACGGTGTAATGAACTGCTGTAGGCGAGACTGTTATGTTTAACTTCTTGGAAAACTGTAAAGAAATTTCACAGGTTAAAAAAAACAGAGTAAGCAAAAAAAGAATTGGAGAACTTTACTTTTAAATCAGCAGCCAAATGAAGAAAACTTTTCCTTTCTAAAAAAAGATTAAGAATGTAAAAGTACATTTTAATATTAAAAAAGCATTTTAAAAAATCTATAACAACTTTATGACAAAATCTGCATTTGAAAAAGGCCTGTAAAAACAGTAGGACAGAATTGCCCTCATCACCTTTTACTTTTTCTTGTCAGAAAAAAGTGTATGCATCTCTAGAACCACAAATGATGTTAAAATAGGCATTTATAAAATGGCAAGGAGAATTTCATGATAAATTTGTTTGTTTTCTTACAATCATTGGCATTGCAGCCATTAGTAAGTCACAAGGAAAACTTCTCTAGCTAAAATGCAAAATGAAATATCAAGTTTTGAAATGTATTAGGTCTGTTGCCTGCGTTTTGCTGATCTCATTTTTTCAAAGCGCGACTCCATTTCTTCTAAGACTTTGGGTGTATATCGCACCACTAATTTAACCTTTCCTTGTGCAGCTTTCAGCAGTTCTACAGCTTTTTCATGATGTTCTCCTTCAACACTCTAGGGGGAAAAAAAACAAACAACCATACACTAAGTTTTGAAAGTAACTAAAAATGTAAAAATTATTAAAATATATATAAAGAAGAAAGTTTTAATGTTATATTATTCCAACATTATAAAACTAAGAAATAATCCTGCCTTACCATTTTAATCTATATGAAATCCTCTTACATACATTGTTTATAATCTAAAAACTGGCTTTTAAGTTCCAAATAATTAGCATATCAATCTATATGCCTTATTATGTCAGTAGATCAAGCAATTGCCATAAGAGTAAAATGAGGGTAGACTTCTAATTTAATGTATTGCCTTTAATAAAGAGCTTATGTCATAAAAAGTACATACACTAAGCACTGCTAATTTACACTGCAAAATACACTTACAGTGCTTACAAAAAAAGGATCACTGTATTAACAGTACTGCCTAGGATTCCCTCAAAGCATTTCTAAACCACAAGTTTCTTAGGTTTCTCCTATAACTCAAATACACCCCCAGGTGGTCACAACAGATCACTACAAATAGAAATAAAATTCATCCTTACCACGCCATTAACAGAGAGGAGTTGATCTCCACGTTTGAGGCCCCCATGTCTATCAGCAATTCCACCTGGAATTATTCGAGATATATAGATTGGAGAGTTTTGTTCTTTGCCTCCCATAATATTGAATCCAAGGCCCTCTTCTGTTTTTGGTAGCTCAACAACTCGAGGATGAGAATGTCCTTCACTGGCAGCAAATGCAGCAACAGTAGCCTGAAAGAAAGTTTTACGTATTAAAAGTATGACTTTTATTTACTTTGGTTCTTATGTCTCTTTAGCTGAGATTACAGGCACCTGCCACCACACCCGGCTAATTTTTTGTATTTTTAGTAGAGACAGGGTTTCACCGTGTTAGCCAGGATGGTCTTGATCTCCTGACCTCGTGATCTGCCCGCCTCGGCCTCCCAAGTGCTGGGATTACAGGCGTGAGCCACCGCACCTGGCTTCTTTTTAAAAACTACTTTTGAGCACGTATTTTTGATGTCTGAATACTCACAAATTCACTGGTGATTCTGAGAAGGTAAGCTAAACAGAAGGTATTTTAGAGATGACAAATGAATAATTCTGAGTTACACAGGAAATGTTATGATTTTTCAGGTCATTCCTAGCCCATACAGTGCCCAGTCTCAGTTTTTTGTGCAGTCCCATATGCACAGGGCTTGGCAAGCAGACTTGCTGGGCAGATGGACATTATACATGGTAAGGAGGAAAACCCCTCCCCTACCATGCCAGCAGCCCTGAGCTTTAGATCTGGATCGCCCAACTCCTTCAGGAGCCTCTGTGCAGGACACAACCTACCTATATAATCAACATGCAGTTGTCCCTATATGTACTCATTTTGGCTTCTACACTATTTGTACTATATACTAAATATCTAAGATGTCAAGAAATAACTCAATAATGAGAAAAAGAGAGGTACACATAGCCAATCTGAATGTTTTTGTCGCTTTCGTTAACTAGTCACAACTAAAAATCCCCAAAGATGAAACACAGCCACATCTTATTTAAAGCTCAAATTTAGACTAATCCAAACTAATTATAAAGTTGAGATTTTGTTTCACTTTGCTTTTAAGGGTAATTATCTAGTACCATTTTTTTTTTTGTGATGGATCACAAAAATGGGGAGGAAGAAAGAAATCAAGATTTACTGAATACCTGTTATCTTCAAATAAATCAAGATTTACTGAACACTCGTTATCTTTGAAGAAATCAAGATTTACTGAATACCCGTTATCTAAGGCTCAGAAATTCAGTAGGCTATCAAAGTCACACAACTCAGCAATTAAAACCATGTTTCTCTGGTCTTTTCTACACTGACAAACTACATAAACGTGTTTAAGCATTTGTATTCAACAAAGAATCCACCATTTCCTTATGAGAGCCAGTAACTATCCGTAAAAAATTATCTGCTGATGATTAAGTCACCGACTGCTGATACTATCCTGTTCAAACCACCTATCATGAATAGTGAAGTCAATACCTAAATTATTTGTGGAAAACAATGGCACAGAAATGCAGATAATGTAAAGAAGAAAGCAAAAATCAGCTTGGGGTAGTACCACAGCTCTATCATATGCTATTTGTGTGGTTTGGGGCAAATAACCTCACGCTTCCTCATCAATAAGACGAGGATAGTAATTCATATCTTAAAATTATGATTAGATTTTGTATAATGAATATTATATAGTATCATATATGTAACATATACAACACAATTATATATTGCATGATATTGTATGCAAGTACATTTCTATTGTATCATTTAAACTGCATAACATAGCTTATGTAAAGCTATTTATCACGGACCATTTATGTAAAGCCAGTAGAAACAAATGTCTTCTTAGTACTCGAGAAATTTGGTGTAGCTTGAAAGATACATGTTATCTTCAAAGTAAGTTTATTATGAATTTAATAATTGCATATTTTAAACTTCTAATTTATGAAGAATTCTCACTTTTGGTAAACAAAAATATTTACCTTTGCAGTAGCATTCGCTCTCACTTCGGGACTGCTACTGATGTCCACAGTCTCATAGACATGTTCATATACCTGTAAAAGCCAAAGTTATATCTCAGAATATACCATGTTTGAGTTCTCTGTGAAGTTAAAATTTCAGGCAAAGTTATGCATCTTTATAAAATGTTTTTTCTATCAGAAGTTCCAAAAATGAAAAGGATTGGTTTTAATGTTTTCTGAAGTTTTTCTTAAGAAATTTTGAACGCAAATTTAGAGTATTATCTGACCTAATTAACTCAAATTTTTAGTAAATTTTAAAGATGTTTACTCACCTCTCTCACAGCATTGCAGAACTCACTTTGAAGGACTCTTTGCAAAGCCTGAAGTTTCTGTGGTGGTACTTCTCCACTCCTTTGTAGTTTTTCCAATAATTCAATTGCTCTACAAATATCTAGAGTTAAACACACACACAGATAGTTTTCTCCAAGGGTTTTCTCAATGCCTATGTAACAGTGTAGGACTTAGGATTCATTCTTCAAGGGCTAATAATATACAGACAATAGTGAGGAAAAAAGCATTGAATTTGCACATGTGTTTGGTGGGGAGGAGACTGTGCGTGTGTACACACATGAAGGGTGAGAATGTAAAATGTAAGAACACTAAATTTTACAGTAGATAGGAAAAACTACTGAGATTACAGAGGCATAAAGTAAGACTTTGGAGAAACACAGGCAAATTGAACACAAAATACCAAATGTCATCAGAAAGGACTGCGACTCAAATGTGACCATTATATGAACATTGTACTGCTTCAGAAAAGCTAGCAATATTGTCAGAAACTAGTCAACAAAAATTTACCTAATTATCATTATTAGTAACCAAAGCACTGAACAGTACAAAGCACTATAAGCTAGTAAAATCACTGATCATTTCTTGAAAGAAACATGATACACAGGTAGATAACCATTAAAGAGCAGATGCAGTGAGTGGCAGGGACACCTTAATTAACATTGTTAATTCAAACAAGCTCAAACACTTATGTTTATGAAAGAGAAAAATAAAAACAATTAGCTTTGTGGATCTGGTCTCAATACCACCTGTGTGACCTTGGGCAAGTTACATGACTTCCTTGTGTCTCAGTTTCTTTCACTGTAAAATGGAAATAACAGTACTTTCCATACAATGGGGGCATCCTAACTAAACAGGAAGGAGCCAGCCAAAGCATGTCTGCGTGTGCCTGTGCGTGTTTGTGCGCCTGTGTATGTGTACTTGTGTATGTGGTTGTGTGTGCACCTGTGCTTATGAGGAAGAGATATGAGTTCAGTTAACGACTGAACCACACAATACATAAAAAAGGGCTTAGCAAGCAAAAATGTTAGGTTACATTGGTACCAATTAATCATAAGAAATACTGGCTGGGCATAGTGGCTTATGCTTGTAATCCCAGCACTTTGGGAAGCCGAGGTGGGTGGATCACCTGAGGTCAGGAGTTCAAGACCAGCCTGGCCAACATGGTGAAACCCCATCTCTGATAAAAAAAAATACAACAAAAATTAGCCAAGCATGGTGGCAGGTGCCTGTAATCCCAGCTACTTGGGAGACCGAGGCAGGAGAAAGCGCTTGTTCCCAAGAGGCGGAGGTTGCAGTGAACTGAGATTGTGCCACTGCACTCCAGTATGGGTGAAAAGAGTGAAACTCCATCTCCAACAACAACAACAACAACAACAACAAAAAAAAAAAAAAAAAAAAAAATCCTAAGAGGTTGTACACATTTATAGAAATGTATGAAGCATGTTAGGGGATTCTCATTGAGAAGTGTGACGATAAATGTTATGAATTGAGACATTTTAGAAGATTCAGGAGGTCAGCTATAATACTGTTAACTATCTCTACTTTTTTTCTTTTTCCAAAAACTGTTTTTGTACAGTTTCCTTACCCCAGGTACTACAGTGCCCAGTATTCCATTACTGCTTTGCTTCCTTTTGACTTAAGTAGAAGAAGTTTCTGATTTCATTTTATACTCAAGGACTAGAAATTTTTCTTTATATAGTATGGCCTTCCTCGTGTTTGCAGATAGAAAACTATGAATAAATGCAGTAAAGACAGATATTTATTTATTTATTTATTTATTTGAGAGGGAGTCTCACTCTGTCACCCAGGCTGGAGTGCAGTCGCGCAATCTCCACTCACTGCAACCTCTGCCTCCCAGGTTCAAGCGAGTCTCTTGCCTCAGCCTCCTGAGTAGCTGGGATTACAGGGGTCCACCACCACGCTCGGCTAATTTTTGTATTTTTAGTAGAGACGGGGTTTCACCCTGTTGGTCAGGCTGGTCTCGAACTCCAGACCTTGTGATCCACCCACCTTGGCCTTCCGAAGTGCTGGGATTACAGGCGTGAGCCATCAAGCCCGGCTGAAAGATAATTTATTTATTTATTTGAGATGGAGTCTCCCTCTATTGCTGAGGCTGGAGTGCAGTGGTATGACCTTGGCTCACTGCTACCTCCGCCTCCAGGGTTCAAGTGATTCTCGTGCCTCAGTCTCCTGAGTAGTTGGGACTACAGGTACCTGCGACCACGCCCAGTTAATTTTTGTATTTTTAGTAGAGATAGGGTTTCACCATGTTGGCCAGGCTAGTCTCGAACTCCTGACCTCAACTGATCTGCTCGCCTCGGCCTCCCAAACTGCTGGGATTACAGGCATGAGCCACTGCGCCTGGCCAGAAAACAGATTTTTAAATTTGTGGTAAAGAAAGCTTAAAAAGTTAATCAAATGCAATGGAAACAAATAGACCTTCACCATTCTGATTTCCCATCACCAGAATGACCGATAAATGGGGACTGTTGGTTCATCAATTATTTTGATTTATAAAGTCATAATATGTAAGTCATATAAAAATTTCCAATGAAGAAAAAAAAACGGAAAAAAAAATAAAATGCTTTTGACTAAATCTAAAATGTAGCTAACATGTGCTCAAATTTGTGTTTCATTAGATCATAGTTTGATGATTTAGAAGGCACTCTAAATCATATGTGATCAGGTACTGCATTGTAATTGTACTGTAGGATTTTCTACTGTAAGATTGTTGGGCGTGTTTGTTAATAGAGTCTGTTAGAATTGTAAACAAGAATCAGAGGTGATGTAATCTGACTTTCTTACCCTGCTAAATGGCAACAACTAGTACAGCTGTCTCGGTACTGTGGGGAATTCGTTAGGACCTTCAGATACCACAGATATCAAGATCTACAGATGCTCAAGTCTCGGATATAAAATGATGTAGTATTTGCATATAACCTTATGCATATCCCCCCTCCATACTTTAAATAATCTCTAGATTACTTAAAATATCTGATGCCATGTAAATAGTTGTTATATCACATTGTTTAGGGAATAAGGACAAGACAAAAATGTACATGTTCTATACAGACACGATTTTTTTCTCTGAGTATTTTCAATCTGCAGTTGGCTGAAACGTGGAACCCATGGATATGGAGGGCTAACTGTAATTCATCCTACTCTGGGGCTGAGCCTTCTACTGAAGAACTGAAAAGAAGTCTGTAACAGCAAAAAACAATGCCATGACTATCAAAACTAAATGCCACAGAAGTTCCACATTTTGTGTTGCATTTAAAAATACAAAGACCGGTCAGGCGCAGTGGCTCACGCCTATAATCCTAGCACTTTGGGAGGCCGAGGCAGGCGAACTGCCCGAGCTCAGGAGTTCGAGACCAGCCTGGGCAACACGGTGAAACCCTGTCTTTACTAAAATACAAAAAATAGCCAGGCATGGTGGTTTGCGCCTGTAGTCCCAGCTCCTCGGGAGACTGAGGCAGGATAATTGCTTGATCACGGGAGGCGGAGGTTGCAGTAAGCCAAGATCGCACCACTGCACTCCAGCCTGGGCGACAAAGCAAGACTACGTCTCCAAACAGCAACAACAAAAACACAAAAGACCACCAATATGTTAGAATCTTAACAACTAGCTTTCAAAGAAGAAACCTACTCCTGTTAACACCAAACAGATTTCTTCCCATCCATAAAACAGTGCTACTGTGCTCAAAAGGAAGATGTCACAGACTTAGGCCTAACTTGGCAAGTCTTCCCAGAGTAGCTAGTCCTCTAAAATGATGCTTTAATTGGCTTAAGGGTAAGAATCTCATTTACAGTGAGACTTCCAAATGGTGAACACAGTAAAGAGCAAATCAGCAACATTAAGTGCACATTTCTTTGTGGGAAGGCATTAGGAAAGAAGTTTTTCTAAGTACAGTAATTCTAAAAATGTGTTTTCTTAGGGAACAATAGTAGTATTTAGACTGTAACTGCAAATGTTAATATGTGCAATATAATTTCAGTCTCCATCCTATACTTTTTTTTTTTTATATAACCACAAGTACTCAAAATGTTTACTTGTACTTCTCAACTCCTATCAATGATTTCTAATGCTGGTGCATGAAAAGCATGCTTGAAATTGTTTGAAATAAAGGATTAGGGACAGAGTGGAATGACTGGAAATCTGTAAAAGGACTGGAAACGCTGGAATGCTGGAAATCTGGTAGGCACACAGCCAGTTATTTTCACAGGCTTCTCTAAAAAAAAATCACTCAGAAGAGGAGGTTTTATTTTCCTTGACAGTCTGCTCTAGGAAGCCATCAGCCAACCAGTTTGCAATTGTAGGGTTTGCAAGAAATGAAAAACACTGCACCTGCAAGTGTTTTAGCATCTACCACTATTCTGCTTACTTACGTAACCTCCTTCCCAAGACCAAGTGAGTAGGATTGTTTTTAAAGCAACCGCTCCATTTCTAGGAGGGGCACAAAAGCTAGCAAATAACCCAACTCAAATACAAGCGAGGTTGTGGAAAAAGTAATGAAGTAGTATGTGTGTAAACAAGGGGGAAGGGAGGTTTTGTTGAATTGTACCGTGTGTGTTCTCATGTTGTACAGGCATTGAGTGTAGTCTGTGCGAACCGGGTGTGTGACGTTTGCTTTTCGGGTGTATGGGTCTCCGAATGCTGCTTCTGCTGTGCCCACCAAGGGAGCGCGTGTGCGGCGTGTGTCTGCGAAGCGGGCAGGTTGTGTTTAGTTGTGCTGTGCTTCGGGACAGTCCGTGTGAACAGAGGAGAGCTTAGAGTAACAGTTGAAATACCGTAAGCGCCCTTACTAAAGCCAGGCACAGAGACAACGGTGGCCTCTGGCGCCGGCACAAGGGACAGCCTGGCTCCGGATCTCAGAGTGTGGGTCACTCCTCCTCCCCTCCAGCGACACAGCACTCTCCCAACCCTTCCACCCACCTCGGCCGAGCATCGGCTGCACTCACCCCTCTCCAGCCGCACGGGTTCCCCTAACGCCGCCATCTTCTCCCTTAGCCCACAGACCCACAGGAAATGACGGCAGAAGGGCTGAGGTGGAGGGGCGGGGCCTAGAGGAAGCCGGAAAAGTGATAGTATCGCGAGATCAGGAGGGTGGCCGAGGGTGTCGCCGGGGCCATCAGGGTAAGGGTACCTGGACTTGCGGCTTTTGAGGTTGGCCTGGCTCCGCTCCTTCCGCGGTGGCGAGGTCCCCCGGCCTCCTAGGGTTGGAAAGAGCTGCTTTCATGACTCTCGTTCCCTGCCTCGGGCTTCCCTTAACCGAATCGCTTCGAACCCTTGGCTCCACGTAGAGGAGTCAAGCCTGGATTCTAGTCCCACCTTGTCCATTAGCAGCTCTGTGATCTGGGACTGTTCACTTACCCTCTCTCAGTCTCAGTTTCCGCCTCTGTACAACGTGAGGTCCGATCTCTTAGGTCCTTCCAATTTTTAAACTCTGGGATCTGGTAGCAATTAAATGTGTAATGACATGTTGTCAGTTCTCAGTTTGTGACAGCATTGCTTTAAATTTAAAAATCCACGGCTTGAATCTTCCCTCCAAATCTGTTTAAGGGTGGAAAGTACAAACAGCATGAAACATATCTGGGTGAGGGAGAGAACAAGGTGCTTTGGTGCACCACAAAGTAACAATTTTATAAGCAGCTGATTCTTATGAAATCTTAAGTAAATTAAATATTGTGAAGCAAATAGTATATTCTTAATGCATTACAGATTCTTTGAGCCACTCCTGAAATTTTCGCGAACCAAGAAGAATTTTAGTGTTTGGATTTGACTAACATTTATCCAAGCCCTTAGTCTGTACTGATACTGTGGTAGGTGTGTTTACATCCAACATTTCAACACTTCATGATGCGACTGTTTTAATAACCTGGTTGCCCCTGGTCCACCCTTTCCATTTACCTTTAGTATTTTCTTCTCCAAATCCATCACGGATGTCTGCCATCACTATGCTTCTTTTTCTCTCCTTGAATTCTGATTTCATCATCACAAGGTCTGTTCAGAAACTTTCAATGGTTCTCTCCTGTTTCCTATTTCTAAAGCCTTGCATACTCTGACCCTAACTCATCTAGCTAACTTCATTTCTCATTACCGCTAAGTGCAACCACCACTTCAGTCCAGGTGGGATAGTTTCAACCATATTTATTCCCGGTTTCAAGTCTTTTTGTTTGTTTAGAGACAGAGTTTCTCTCTGTTGTCCAGACTGGAGTGCAGTGGTGCGATCACAGCTCAAGAGAGCCTCCTGTCTCAGCCTTGCCAGTAGTGAGGACTACAGGCAAGCACCACCATGCCTGGCAAATTTTTAAATTTTTAGTAGAGATGGGGGTCTTGCTGTGTTGCCCAGGCTCAAACTCCTGAGCTCAAGCAGTCTTCCTGCTTTGGCCTCCCAAAGTGCTGGGATTACAGGCATGGGCCACTGTGCCGGGCCCCAAATCTTCATTTATGTTGTTCTTGTGTGGAATGCCCTTTTTCATCCCCTCCTATTCTCCAAACTTTGTAGACACTCACTTGAACCCATTTCATGGATCCCTGCTGAAGACATGCCACTTCTACCAAGCCTTTTCTCCATATTGTTCCCCTTTTTTGTCCTCTGATGGCCTAAATACCCTGCAATAACACTCAAGTGCTTATCTCTTACTCATTGTTGTCATTTTTTTCTGCTGCAAATGTGTTCAAGAAATGTTTATTAAGCACCTAATATATACCAGATGCCTTGATAGGAATACCAGGTAGAGCAAGACAAATGCAAACATTGCTCGTATTTCTTCAAATATTTTTTCTTTGCATTCTCTTGCTCCTCTCCACTGGTGACTATTGGAGTCATGTGCATGTACATAGTATACATGTATATTGAGCTAACTGGCATTGTCTTACAGCTCAATGATGCTCTTCCTTTTTTCAAGGTTTTCTTTATGTTTCCTTTTGGATAATTGCTAGGTTTTCATGTTCATTAATCTTTTTTCAATATCTAATATTGAAATCCTGTCCAGTTCATTCTTCATATAAAACATTGTAGTTGTTGCTTCTACCAGTTTGATTTGGGTGTGGGTGTGTGTTTTACATCTTTTATATTTTAACATGCTCAATCTTTTCTGTAGCTTCTTAAACACATAGAATACAATTATAATGACAGTTTTAATGTCCTTGTCTACTAATTCTATGATCTACGCTATTTCTGGCACAGTTTCTATTGATTGATTTTTCTCTTCATTACGGTTCATAATTTCCTGCTTCTTGCATGCCTGGACACTTTTTTTTTTTTTTTAAACAAAATGGTAGACTTTGTAAAATTTACTTACTTGAAAAACAATTTTGTTCTTTTGGAGTCTGATTTTTTTTTTTGTTTTTTAGGTGGAACCAATTCAGTCATTTATGTAGGGCTAATTGTATACCACTACTAAGACAGTACCCTTCAAAGTTCCTTACCCCATACCCAATGTGAATTATGTGGTTTTTCTACTTTGGTAAGAACAGGACTATTCTTATGAACTGAGATTGTGGATGTTTTTTGGCTCTTTTCCTTTCCCTGTCTGGTAATTTGTTTCTTCTTCTTTCTTCCTTCTCCTTCTTCTTCTTTCTTCTTCTTCAGATGGAATCTCGCTCTGTCACCCAGGCTGGAATGCAGTGATGCAGTCTCGGCTCACTGCAGCCTCTGCCTCCTGGGTTCAAGTGATTCTTGTGCCTCAGCCACCTGAGTAGCTAGGATTACAGGCACCTGCTACCACACCCTGCTAATTTTTGTATGTTTAGTAGCGATGGAATTTCACCATGTTTGGCCAGCAGGCCTCAAACTTCTGTCCTCAAGTGATTCACCCACCTTGGTTTCCCAAAGTGCTGGGATTACAGGCGTGAGCCACTGCACCCGGGTGGATGATTAACACATGTAATCTTCATAAAATTTCAGAATCCCAGGAATAGGTAGAAGATCCTAGAAGTTTCCAGAGAGGATAAAAAGTTATATTCTAAGGACTGGAAATCAGAACAAGATTGTACTTCTCCTCAGCAGTACTGGAAGCTAAGACACAGAGAGCAATTAAATTTTTAGAAAAAATGATTTGCAAACTAGATTTTCTATACCCAACTGTATTAGGTTTCTAGGGCTGCCATAACAAGATAAAACAAACTGGGTGACTTAAAACAATAGATATTCACTGTCTCACACTTCTGGAGGCTAGAAGTCAGAAGTCAAGATGTCATGTGCTCTCTGAAAGTGTAGAGGATTCCTTCCTTGTCTCTTCCTCGCTTTCTGGTAGTTTGCTGGCAGGCCTTTGTGTTCCTTGGCCTGCAACTGCATTACTTCAATCTCTGTTGTCATTATCATATGTAAATCGATATAAATATGTGTATCTGTCGTCAGCTGGAAATCTTCTAAGAACTTCCTATTTCAGTATGACCATATCCTAAATTAGTTGCATTATCAGTGACCTCATTTCCATATAAAGTCACATTTTGAGGTTCTGGGAGTTAGAACTTTAATTTTTTTTTGAGGGGAAGAGATACAGTTCACCCCATAACACCAACCAGAGTATCAATCAGGTGTGAAGGAATAATGAAAAATATTTTACACATGTAAGTTCCAAAAAATGTTAACCTTCCATACATACTTTCTCAAGAGCTATTAGAAAATATGCTCCATCAATAGTAGGAAGTGAGCCAAGCCGAGTACAGTAGCTCACACCTGTAGTTTAAACTACTCAGGAGGCTGAGGTGGGAGAATCACTTGAGCCCAGGAGTTTGAGGCTGCAGTGAGCTATGATTGTGCCACTGCACTCAGCGTGGGTGACAGAGTGAAACTCCATCTTTAAGAAAAAAAAGTTAGCTGGCCAGGGGTGGTGGCTCATGCCTGTAATCCCAGCACTTTGGGTGGCTGAGACAGGTGGATCACTTGAGGTCAGGAGTTTGAAACCAGCCTGGCCAACATTGTGAAACCCCATCTGTACTAAAAATACAAAAATTAGCCAGGAGTGGTAATCCCAGCCCTTCAGGAACCTGAGGCAGGGAATCACTTGAATCCAGGAGGTGCAGTGAGCTGAGATTGCACCACTGCACTCCAGCCTGGGCAACAGAGCAAGAATCTGTCTCAAAAAAAAAAAAAAAGTTAGCCAATAAAGGTATATGTAATACAATAAAAAGAGGATCCAATATAGAGGAGATCAAGGTGATTTCAGAATGATTACTCTATCAGGGTGCCTCACAGAAACAGAACCAATAGAATATATTTAGATATATAGAAAGGATTTATTATGAGGGATTGGCTCAGGAGGCTACAGAAGCCAAGAAATCCCTTAATTTGCTGTCTTCAAGTGGGAGACCCAGAAAAGATGCTTTAGTTCTAGTCCAAGCGTGAAGAACCAAGGCCTGAGAACCAGAGGGGCCTCTGGTGTAAGTACTAAAGTCTGAGTCTGAAGGCCTGAGAACTGGGAACACTGGAGTCCAGGGGCAGAAGAAGGATATCTGAGCTCAAACAGAAAGGGCAAATATGCCCTTCCTCTGTCTTTTTGCTCTATTCAGGCCCTCAGTGGATTGGATGTTGTCTACTCACATTAATGAGAGTGATCTTTACTCAGTTTATTGATTAAAATGCTAATCTGCTCTAGAAACTTCCTGACACACTCAGAAATAATGTTTTACCAGCTATCTGAGCATCACT
The DNA here is from genome assembly GCF_007565055.1 of Rhinopithecus roxellana. Taxonomy (NCBI): domain Eukaryota; kingdom Metazoa; phylum Chordata; class Mammalia; order Primates; family Cercopithecidae; genus Rhinopithecus; species Rhinopithecus roxellana. Next base: position 27,790,099 of record NC_044563.1, read on the forward strand.
TAGCCCAGTCAAGTTGACACGTAAAATTAATCCACCACAACTGTGAAGGGAAGCCTAGGGTAGCAGACATGCAGCTGGCAAAGAGAGCAATCCATTCACACTGGAGCAGGGCAGAAGTGGAAGTGAGGTGTTGCCAAGAAAAAAAAGAAATGTGCAGTTCACCAATGTGGGTGAGCATATTGATAACACATTTCTGCATTTTAGTGGAGAGTTTGGGAATAAAGTGGTGATAGGCACATAGAAAACTAAGCAAATGGGAGGAAATAAAGCAATTATTAACTCCAAAAAAACCTAAAAAGCCATGTAATAAAGGAAATAATATAATGAGTAGAAGGTGGATCAGCTGCATACAACATATTCAGCAACTTTTACTTTTTTTAAGTGTAAACCCTGTAATGCTGTTTGCATTTTTAAAAAGACATTTTAATAAAAATGAAAATTAATAAATAGCAATCACAATACTAAAGATAATATTTTATGTATTTTATTTTGAAATCTTTAATTTGTATTGGCCTCATGTTTTCAATTTGAAATCTTTGCTCTTGGGAAGGGGAATAAGAAAACTTGATTATAAGCACAATTTGAATGCTTAAAAAGCACAGACTTACTAGGTTTAAAGCAGTGTTTAATGATTAGACAATTTTCATATAATGGATTTGTAAATCTGCTTTATTTGGTATTTGAATCTCATTGTGCTGTAGTCTATGGATTTGCTACCCTTGATCAGATACTCACTCCTGGTTCAATCAACTCGATCTGATACAGTGGAAGTAATGGTTCACCCAAGTCTCTGATAAGTCTGGGAACAGAACATTTTCCCTTAGAAAGGGCTAGAGTACAGCAGGCAATGCATTTGGCCTATCTAATATAGTACATTACATATACATTTGGGAAAAATGTTGCAAATTCCGTAAGAGTAGCAGCCTGACATTATGGGAAAAGCACAGGACTAAGTGTCAGGAAGCTGGTTACTAATCATAGATGAGCCACCTTGTGATAGTGTGATCTTGACAATATCACATTCTCATTCTAGACCTGCTTCCTTATTTGGCACGACCACTGAATAAGATCTGTCTGAGCCAGCCGCAGTGACATCCACCTGTATGCAGTCCCAGTTCTTGGGAGGCTGAGGCAGGAGGATGGAGGCCAGGAGTTTGAGGCTGTATGATTGTGCCTGTAAGTAGCCACTGTACTTCAGCCTGAGCATCACAGCAACACCCTAACTCTTTAAAAAAATCTGTCAGCATGTAAAAATTACTTGACTCTATGTCAATAAAGTAATTAATATAAATATGTATTTATTTAAATACAGATTCCCTTGAACTTCATGGACTTAACAAATCAGAATCCTTAGGAGAAGGCTCTGGGAATCTGTATTTTAAAAAATCTCTAGTGATTCTGACACAGCTAGCCTGACACAGGGACCTGTGTTCAGGATTTAAAAGATTATTTCTAGGGCCTTTTTCTACTAAAATTCGGTTTCTTTATAAAACTACAGAGACAAATTATTGAGAAAATGATTTTCATTATAAAAGAATATGTAGCTCTTACATAAAGGGCAGCATTTCTAGCTGATTTTAAATTTTATATCAATTATTTTAGGCATAGGTAAGGAAGAAAAAAGTTTTGGAGACTACTTCTGAGAGGAAAAAATATGCCTCACATGAACCAACAGCCCACTTGTACTTAATATACAAAATAAACAAAAGAATCAACTATTGTGTAAGGAGAGAATCCCAAAATGTTCCTCGTTAATCGAAAATTCAAGAGTACTAGCATTGGGAAAGACCTAGAGAGTCCAGCTCCCTCATTTTAAAGAAGAGAAGATGGATTGCTGTCCTGCATCTCAAAGGAGGCCATTAGGAGCATGAACCAGGGGAAGCTGGTTTTCCTTTTATGCCTCTGCCAGGTTATTAAATCACCAATTCTCCTAATCAAGAATTGCTCTTCGTGTGGAAGAACTCTTCACCTGTTGCTTCCTCATATTCCTGCCTCAGAGATGTAGAGGAACTTTAAAATTGGAATAGGATGTTTGGGTCTAGACAAATCCCAGTGAAAGCTAAATTATGGAAATTTAGTCTTTGTATAACAAATGAAAACCCTAAGTAGGCTGCCAAGGTATAAAAGCTTTCTTAACCCGAGACATTGCAAATACAACGTACTAAGTGAAAAAAGGAGTGGGTGGGGAACAGTGGGGGTAGAAGGCTGTCTAAAGGGAAGCTAGGAAAATGGAAAGTAATATGGAGAAGCAACATGCTCCAAGTGGAGTGTTTTACTATTTCATTGCCTGTTGAACTGTAACACAAATAGGCACTACTACATAAAATAGCTATTTGAAACAGTTATGTCATTGCAGGGTAGAACATTACTCTCAAGTAAAGACTTCTAACAGTAAAATTAAAGTCTCAATCTTCTTTTTTTTAACAGAATTCCTCTGATATACTCAACAAAGTAAAATTTTGAATAAATATATTCTTTTATTTGAAGTGAAGGATATTGTCAAATGTTAAAGAGCCTGCATTTTAAAATAATTTAAACAATACATAAAAACACTTGGCCTAATTAACTAAACATAACAGTATGGGAAAATCTCTTCAGGAGCACCTTTGAAGGGAAATTTTATCACAGATCTCGGATCAGAACATAGAAACCCATCTGTGAGTTCCAGAGATCTAACATAAACCCTCCTTTTCCTTGTAGGATGAGTTGCAGATTCTATTAAAGTGTAAGGGTTGACTTTTTTAATGTCACTGGTTTCATCATCACTCTGTAGTACATGTAAAGGCACAGATTGATGTATTTTTCTGGCATCTTCCTGATGCACCCTTGCCCTATATAAATCGGTGTGCCAGGATCTTGTCGCTTAAATTAGCCATTGCAAACTCTTGGTCCTGCCAACACAGCTGATTGTGCCAATGTTCTCAGCATCTACTGGCACATGAGCTGTTGCCTTTTCTTTGGCTTTCTGCGTGTACCTGGGGCCATCATCCTTCCTTCACAAGGCAGCAGTCTGGCTTAGTTGTCCCTGAGAAAGACTTCAGGATTGGTTGGACTTACTCTGGCTCTCTTTAGGGCTTGCATCCTGCACAGTGTATTTTCAGCCACCCAATGTATTGTTCAGGATTTGTTGTGCACATACTTGCAGATTGGCAGAGGCAACTGCCAGAGATGAGAACCTTTTAAGTTGTTGTCAAACGTCATAAAATGTGTTCCATGATTAATTTTGTGGGCACAGATTGGTTTTTGCACAGAGTCCAAAATTTAGGATATGTCACAGTGACTAAATGGCACCGGCATGCTGAATGAATTTGGAATTTGTTTTGTCAAGTGTGGGAGCAGGCACACAGATGGGCTTTGATCCAGTGGTGCTGCTTGGAATTCTCATTATAGCAATGATGTCACTTGTCACGTGGAGTAAGTGATAATGCTGCCAAATTGTGGAAAAAGCAAGGCAAATAGGAAAGTACACAGACCAAGAGAAAGGACTTAGGTAGCACAGTAAGCTTTCACTGTCAGATAAATGGACATAAACATTGTTTTAGGGCTGCCAAAAATATGCATAGTAAAAATACAGGCAGAAAGGAAAACTTCCAACTGAAAGGGCCCTTAAAGAAGGGTCCCTGTAATCCAGGAAGTCTTCACTTCTTAGAGAAAATCAAGTAAAGCAAACACGTCCTTGATTTTTATATTAGGCTATGAAAGAAATTTTTGAGCTGCAAGCAAGAGTCTTTCTGCAATATCTAACTAAACCTAAGCCAAAGTATTTTGCTTTATTAAAAAACCTTTGTCTATGAAGAAGTTCAGCAGTCATGCTGGGAAATTGAAAAAAACAAAAACCTTATAGTGGCAAAGAAATACAGTATATTCTCACCAAGTGTGCACATCAGAATTCTCTGTAGGACCTTAAAAATATATTCATGATGCAACTAAAGCAGTGCTTAGAGGGAAATTTATAGCTATAAGTGCCTGTATTAAAAAAAAAGAAAAATCAAATCAACAACCTAAACTTCTATCTTAAGACACTTAACAAAGAAAAAACTAAACTCAAACTAAGTAGCAGAAAGGAAACAACAAAAGTTAGGGCAGAACTAGAATAAAATAAAAGCAATACAGAACAGGAAAACATAGAATATAAATGAAAACAATTGAGAAAGCTGATGAAACCAAAATGTGGTTCCTTGAAAAGATCAATAAAATTAACAATGCTTTAACTAGACTAACCAGGAAAAAAAGAGGAATTACTAAAATCAGGAATAAAAAGGGACATTTCTACCAATCTTACAAGAATAAAAAAGAATATAAGGGAATACTATAAAAATCTCTCTCTCTTGCCACACACGCAGTATATACTATATATAACTGAATGTATGTCATCTAACATCTAATTTGTTGAAAAATATAATTTATATTTGTCACACAATTCATGCCAGAGGACCACCATGTAAATTTTGATTCAAAAACTCTCAAGTATGGCATGAACATTTGTATTTTCTGAAAATATAAAGGTTTTTGTGACATGTACTTTTTGTTGAGAACCATTGATCTACCACATAGACGGCATAAAAAATTGTTGAATTACAATTAAATATGCATCAATTAGAATTAGTTATAGCTGCATAGAAACACAAAAATCCAGGCTGGGCATGTTGGCTCATGCCTATAATTCCAACTTTGGCATGATCTCGGCTCACTGCAACCTCTGCCTCCCGGGTTCAAGCAATTCTTCTGCCTCAGCCTCCCCATTAGCTAGCATTACAGGTGCCCGCCACAACGCCCAGCTAATTTTTTGTATTTTTAGTAGAGACTGGGTTTTACCATGTTGATCAGGCTGGTCTCGAACTCCTGACCTCAAATGACCCACCCACCTTGACCTCCCAGAGTGCTGGGATTACAGGTGTGAGCCACCATGCCCGGCTATTCCCAGTACTTTGGGAGGCTGAGGTAGGAGGATCACTTGAGGCCAGGAGTTTGAGACCAGTTTGGGCAACATAGCAAGACCTTGTCTCTACAAAAATAAAAAATTAAAAAAAAATAGCTAGTCATAATAATGTGTGCTTGTAGTCCTAACTACTTGGGAGGCTGGGGCGGGAAGATTGCTCTGGCCTAAAAGTTCAAGGTTGTGGTATACCACTACACTCCAGCTTTGGTGGCAGAGCAAGACACTGCTTTGAAAAAAAAAAAAAAAAAAAAGACTCTGTTTTGGAAAAAAAAAAAACCTCACAGAAGTCCAAAATAATAGTGCATTTAAAGTGAGTAAAGGAAATCCACAGATAGGTAACTTAGTACAAGTATGACAGCCCCATAGTATCACCAGGATCCCAGTTTTTTTCATTTTGCATCACCATCCTAGGACATGGCTTCCATAGTCAAGTTCACTCATAATCTGAGATGGCTGCAGGAATTTCAGAAATTACATGTGAGATGCATGCCAGAAAAAAAGAAATAAGGAATTGCTGAAGGGTAAAAATCACCCTTCTCAGCTGAATAAGCATCTTTTTTTCCCCCTTTTTTATGGCTGCATAGTATTCCATGGTGTATATGTGCTACATTTTCTTTTTCTTTTTTTTTTTTTTTTTGAGACGGAGTCTCGCTCTGTCGCCCAGGCTGGAGTGCAGTGGCCAGATCTCAGCTCACTGCAAGCTCCACCTCCCGGGTTTACGCCATTCTCCTGCCTCAGCCTCCGGAGTAGCTGGGACTACAGGCGCCCGCCACCTCGCCCGGCTAGTTTTTTATATTTTTTTAGTAGAGACGGGGTTTCACCGTGTTGGCCAGGATGGTCTCGATCTCCTGACCTCGTGATCTGCCCGTCTCGGCCTCCCAAAGTGCTGGGATTACAGGCTTGAGCCACCGCGCCCGGCCATAAGCATCTTTAAAGCACCCTTTTCAGATGTCCAACATAATATTTTGACCTGTATCTTCTCAGCCAAACTCAGTTACATGTCTCCATCTTACTGCAAAAGAACTAGGAAATAAAATCTTTTATTTTGAATGACAAAGAGCCCAGCTACAAAATCTCAACTCTGTCTCCAAGGAAGAAAGGCAAAATAAATATGGGGGTAAGCCTCCAGCAAGCTTTGCCATACTACACCACAACTTCTGGAAATTACCTTTCAACCTAGTTCCCGAAGCATTCCAGGTCAATAGATTTATTTCCCTTCATTGGAAAGTTTTCAACTTGTTAATTCAAAAACGTTTACTAGCAGGTGCTACGGGAGAGAGGAGAAATATCAGATGTGTTCATGTCCTTGAGGAAGTTTCAGGTAATTTCAGCAATTGGAAACCACACCAATGAGACAATCGGAATGTTATCTACCTGTATGTACCGAAATGCTATGTTTTATGGTTTGGACCACTACTTTATATTTTAAACCTAAAAGCCCATTGTCTGCAAACTGACTCAAACTAAATTGAAATGAGCCACATTACTGTTTTAACCCAAACTGAGTCTGAAAGCTAATATTTACTCAACTACAAACCATTCAGTAGTGTGAAGATTAAACAAACAAGCAAACAAAAAGACCCTCTCCAGATCCTCCAGATCCATGCCTGCCTTCCTGCCTTCCGTCCTTCCGTCCTTCTGTCCTTCCGTCCTTCCTGTCTCTGTTGCCCAGGCTGTAGTGCTCTGTTGCCCAGGCTGCAGTGCAGTGGTGCAATCTCGGCTCACGGCAACCTCTGCCTCCCGGGTTCAAGTGATTCTCCTGCCTCAGCCTCCAGAGTAGCTAGGATTACAGGCACCTGCCACCATGCCTGGGTAATTTTTTTTTTTTTTTTGTATTTTTAATAGAGATAGGATTTCACCTTGTTGGCCAGGCTGGTCTCAAGCTCCTGACCTCAAGTGATTTGCCTGCCTTGGCCTCCCAAAATGCTGAGATTACAGGCATGAACTACCACGCCCTGTTCTTAGTGTTTCTTGTAACTTCCCAGATGCGAACAAAACCTTGCAAAAGAGCATTTCAATAATTTTTAGCTTCTCGATCTTCCAACTGATGTGGCCATCAAATGGCTAGTCAGAAGACAAATAGATGAAGAGAACAGCTTTATCAAATCAATTCAAATTATGACCTACTATGGTAAGACACTGTGCTGGGGTCTAGAGGCACCAGGACTTCATCCTTCTCTCAAACAGCTCACAAACCCAGTGGAAGGGGTCAGACGTAGAAGTAACCAACAGAAGCAAAGGAGATGGCATTAAATATTATTCTGTTTTTGTTGCTTTAGTTGTTGCTGCTTATTGCTGCTCTTGTTGTTGCTTTAGTTACAGGAGTTTTTTAACAGAGTTGCAAAGTGTGGTGGAGTAGTGAGTGGGGAGAAATGATTTCGCACTGGAAGTAACCAGAAAACACATTAGAGAGCAGTGTTTCTCAACCAGGGGCAATTTTCAAGCCCACAGGACATTTGGCAATATTTGGAGATATTTTTAATGGTTATGACAATGGATAGATGGATAGTGAGGGTGAGTGTTGGTACTGGCATCTAGTGAGTAGAGGTCAGAGATGCTGCTAAGCAATTTTCAATGCATAAAACAACTCCCTACAACAAAGACTTACCCAGCGTAAAATGTCAGTAGTACCTAGGTTGAGAAACCCTGCTTGAATAAGATGGATACATTGTACAAGGAGGATTAGAATTTTCACAAGTGGATAAATGGGGACAAGAATCCCAGAGATAGTACTAAATGAGCAAAGCCTCATGGGAAAAAATATAGACCCTGTTCAAGAAACAGGAGGGAGGGCTTCAGTGGGGTATAGTTTACACAACTGAGCCTGGGGAAGCTGTAAAAGGAAAGGGGGGTTAGCATTTAGATTGGGGCTGAGAGTGCAAGACTGCTAAAGTTTGGATTTTATTCTTTTGGCCAGAGTAAGCCATTGAAGGATTTAAAAAATGGAAGCGACAGGATTAAAATTGTGTTTTAGAAGTAAAATCAGAGGGAAAAGCTTTGGTTCTCATACCAGATTGTAAGACAGTTCCTTTAAGGGAGTCACCCTTATTTTGGGTGTTGCCTGATGTTTATTAACCTCTGGTTGTTGGAAAATAGCAAAACTACAGACAAGAGAGAAATTCTGCATCTTTGGGCCTGGGTTGAATGGGCAGTGAGGAGGTGAGGAAGGCGAAGGGAATGAGAGAGTGGTGCAATGCTGATGTTTATGCTGTGAGACCCTTCTTTATGGCTTCCAGAACTTCAATAATCTTTAAAAAAGCCTTAATATGCTTGTTGTGCTTGGATTTCTTGTGCAAAATGACTGTATTTGGGTTGATTGTGAAGATTGGGAGAGGACATTGGTAACAATGGTGCAATGGTAGCATAGAAGTAATAATTTGGATGCTTCTGTAATGGGCAGTTTCTTTTCCTTGCTTTCAGATCCTGTAGTCCTGCCTCACAGAACTGCTCATGCCTCTCCAGTATGCCAGTCTGCATCATACTTACATGCTCTTCTTTCTGCTTGGCGTACTTTCTTTCTCTAACAAGCTTCTGCTCATCCTTCGAGACCCACTTCAAATGTTCCATTTTCTGCTCTGCCCTGTATACAAAATATCAATATTGTATTGTGTTTGCTAAAGTGTTTATTTTCCCCAACCAGAGAGTGAGCCCCTTCAGGGCTAAGAATGGCATTGTAATCATCACTCACTCTCCAACAGGTAGCAAAGCATATTACCCAATCTCCGTGATCATTTGCCAAATGAACCATGGGTAATAAGGTCAGTGAGTGGCAGAAAGATTGTGACTCTGGGCCTACATAGCCTTACATTTTCTTCTTATTAATTTTATATTTTAAACTTCATCTCCTAGCTTAAACATTTCCTTCTGATAGATGATATTCTATTGGGGAGAGAGAAAAAAAAAAAAAAAACAAAACCCAAAGTACAACTTTAAGCCTTGAGTGAATGGGCTAAAATCAGGTTTCAATATGCTTTTTAGAATACTACCATGTAATTAACATTGACCTGCTTATTAAGAGTCCATTATTAAGGAAACAATTGTAAAAGTCATTAAGAGCATTTCCACAGATCTTAGCTGCTGACTCATCTTGCTAGTTCTCAATAAACGTGACCTGAAAATCTCTCATTCACAGTATCAGGTAAAATGTTATTTTTCTAACCATTAGGAAACATTTACCCTTGGGCTGATTTTTATGTGTTTTTATTGTGGTTAATGTGAAGAAAGTCCTATACAGGAACAGCTGTGCATATGGGTCAATGCCTGGGAATGGTTTAAAGATGCCTTTTCAAAACATCTTCCCCACACTGGGGTTATGCAATGCCTCTGTCTCAACAATTAATAAGTATTTCCTTTTGAGTTAAACCATGAAGTATATAGTCACACTAGCTTATTTTGAGACAGGGCAAGACTCTTCTGGCATCAGAAACCCATATTTGGAATGTTGATATTTTGTCTTTTCTGTTTGTTATTTCATCTTATGTTTTCCTTCAGGATTTAGTAAAATTCTTTATGAAAGTATAAGCTGGCTCAGGTTAGGGGTTTTCACATCTGCTAGGGGGCAAGGTTTAATGGGGGAGCCATTCATCCTGGGTCTGAGGAAGTGGTGAAGATGACACCAAAGTTTCAAGGGCCCCAGAGCCCTGGCAAGGTTCTGGCATGACCCTCATCCATTGTGCCCCAACACTCACAGCCTTTCTACCACAATCTGCCTAAGAGACAATACAGGACAATCTCACCACTCGCTTTATCCCATATTCCAAACTATGAGGTCATTCCTAATAGTCTAGATCTACATCCTGTCTGTTTATTCCCTATTCTGACCCCATTGCCCATTTCCCACTTCCACCCCTTTTCCGTTCTCTGTGGCCCATCATCGGCAAAAATCCTCGTGTTCTCAGCCTTTTCTCTTAGTGTCTCCTACACATTATTTTTTTAACTGAAACCTGGACCTCAGAGTCCTGCTTTCTTGTAGCCTGGTTGAGTGGTGCTTGTTTTCTGTCCCACACCCCTTTGAGTTAAAGCAGGAAGCCTATAACCATTCCATCTTCCTTTAGGATAGAGTATGACTCTTGTGAGATCAGAAACACATAGCCTATATTTGGAATGTGAATTTGAGTAGAATTCTGGACTTAGAGGTGGGGAGATGTCTCTCTGGTTTTTATTGCTCCTATCAGACCAAGTTCTCTTCTCCCTTGGTGTGAAATTTAAACATCATTACCAGCTACCCTTTCTTATTGCAGTCATCTGCTGACTTTGGGTTACTTTCCATGTTCCTTGAAGATGTAAGCTCCCAGCTCATCCTCACTTGTTTGTGACAATATGTCTGTCACAATTCCTAGATGATCATTTCAGTACTCTCTGGCATCTGAGTCCCTTGACCTCTTCTCCTATAATGATTTCATTCTCTTCCAACCTCAGCCACTGATGCTCATGGAATGAGCCATTCATAACCTCCCCTCAACTTTGTCCTTATCAATAATTCCTCGTCTTCTATAATCTCCGTCTCCCATCCAAGAACTAACCAGGTCCAACCCTGCTTAGCTTCTGAGATCAGGCAAGATCAGGCATGTTCAGAGTGGTATAGCCGTAGATCAAAATCTCAATCTCAAGCCTTCTATACTAGGCCCACCACCTCATATCTTTCCAACTCACTGTCCCTCACATCCTGACTTAAAAATCCTTTAACCTAACAATGAATTTGTCCTACCATCTTTCACCCTCCTTTACATCCCGTGTATCTTTACCTCCTTATCCATCCTAGATCTTATAGTCTATCATAATCATCACTCACTTTATACAGCCGTAACTCCCTGGAGCCTCTTTCATGTTTTTTTCCTTCTTTGGAAAACCCCTAGTCCTAGTTATTTGCAGCCCTTTTCTTACTCTGCATCTGTTTTCTGGTTGCTGAACTTGGCTGGAGGAAAGTATCCAATCTACTGCTTGGTGTCACTTTAAACTCATGAGCCCCCAAATTTAAGTGGGCCCAGCAATTCTAATTCATTCAAAGAGTTTGTGAACTCTTGCTTCACAAACACGATATCAAACTTTCTGCTCTCTCCTCAAACTTTTGCTACCTCTTGGTTCTTTTTTCTCAGCTGATGGCCTTCATTTCTTTTACACGGCAAAAAAAAAAAAAAAAAAAAAAAAAAAAAAAAATCAGAAGAGACCTTCCACATGTGGTTCCCATCACTTCCTCCAAATCTGCTTGTGTCTTTGCCTGTGTCCCCTCATCCATTCTGTCCTCTGAGGAACTGTCCATGGGTCTGTCCAAGGCACAGCCCTCCTATTGTACACTAGGTCCCAGGATCTCACATGTACTCAAGGAGATCACTCTAGCAGTTTTACTCTAGCCATTTTGGAGAGGTTCTCTCTTCCTGTTTTGTTGTTGTTTTTGTTTTTGTTTTGAGATGGAATCTCTCTCTGTCACCCAGGCTGGAGTGCAGTGGCACGATCTTGGGGTTTCGCCATGTTAGCCAGGCTGTTCTCAAACTCCTGACCTCAAATGATCCACCCGCCTCAGCCTCCTAAAGTGCTGGGATTACAGGCATATGCCATGGCGCCCAGCCAAGGCTCTCTCTTCTTCCTGATCAATTTATGTCCATCAGTATATAAACATGCTTTATTTCTATATTAAAATACTTACCCTTGATCTCAAGCTTCCCTGCAGCTACCTTTGCATTTTTATCTTCTTTATAACAAAACTTCTTCAAAGTATTGTCCATACTTGTAGTATCCATTTATGCTGTTTTATTCTCTCTTCAATAACTCTAAGTAGACTTTTATCTACACCATTCCACCAAAACAGCCCTGTCAGTGTCTCCATTGACTTCCACGTTGTCAAAGGGAATTATCAGTTCTTAGTCCTTATCTCACTTGAAACAATTGATCACTGACTCCTTGATACATTTTCTTCACTTGATTTCTGGGATATCATCCTCTCAAGTCTGAGCACTTAAAATGTGGCCAGCTCAAATAGAGATGTCTGAGTCTTCTATCCAAATCTTCACTGACTGTATTAGGTACTGTCTCAATCTTTTTAATGGTTTCTCTTACTTGGCTTCTTAATTTTGGAGGACCCTCAGAATTCTACCCTTAGACCTGTTCTTTGTCTACTCTCACTCACTAGATGACCTCATTTGTTCTAATAACTACATACTATCTAATAGCTACATACTAATAAATACATACTATCGGTGCTGTCCCATAGAAATATAATGCAAGCCACATTATAGATAGGTGAGTCACAGATATAATTTTGAATTTTCTAATAGCCACATTAAAAAATGAAAAGGAAACAGGTTAGATTAATTTGATAACATATTTTATTCAGCCCAACGTATTAAAAAATTAACATTTCAACATGTAATCAATGTAAAATGAATGATGAGATGTTTTTCACTCTTTTAAAAATATTATTTGAATTTCAGTGTGCATTTGACATTTATAGCACATCTCAATTTGAAGTAGCCACGTTTTAAGTGCTCAGTAGCTGCAAGTGGCTAGTGGCTACTATATTGGACAGCACAGACCTATATACTGGACATTGGCTTTTACTGAGTGAGATAGCCAATGGAAAGGTTTTTTATATACCAAGTTTTAAATTTAAAAAGTATATATACAGATGGGGTCTCACTATGTTGACCAGGCTGGTCTCAAACTCCTGTCCTCAAGTGATCCTCCCATCTCAACCTCCCAAAGTGCTGGGATTTACAGGCATGAGCCACCATGCCCAGCCCAAATGGAAAGTGTTGGGGAGGGAAATGACATGACTACTTAATTTTTTTTTTTTTTTTTGAGATGGAGTTTCACTCTTGTTGCCCAGGCTGGAGTGCAATGGCACGATCTCAGCTCACTGCAACCTCTCCCTCCCGGGTTCTAGTGATTCTTCTGTCTCAACCTCCCAAGTAGCTGGGATTACAGGCATGCGCCACCATGCCTGGCTAATTTTGTGTGTATATATATATATATATATATATATATATATATTTTTTTTTTTTTTTTTTTTTTTTTTTTTTTTTTGAGACGGAGTCTCGCTCTGTCGCCCAGGCTGGAGTGCAGTGGCCGGATCTCAGCTCACTGCAAGCTCCACCTCCCGGGTTCACGCCATTCTCCTGCCTCAGTCTCCCGAGTAGCTGGGACTACAGGCACCCGCCACCTCGCCTGGCTAGTTTTTTGTATTTTTTTTGGTAGAGACGGGGTTTCACCGTGTTAGCCAGGCTGGTCTCAATCTCCTGACCTCGTGATCCGCCCGTCTCGGCCTCCCAAAGAGCTGGGATTACAGGCTTGAGCCACCGCGCCCGGCCTAATTTTGTATAAATTTTTTAGTAACGACGGGGTTTCACCATGTTGGTCAGGCTGGTCTTGAGCTCCTGACCTCAAGTGAGTCACCTGCCTCGGCCTCCTAGAGTTCTGGAATTACAGGCGTGAGCCACCATGCCTGGCCGGACTACTCATTTTTAAAAGGCCATCCTGACTGCTCTGTTGAAAATAAACAATGTGGGAGTAAGGGGGCAGCAGAGAGACCAGCTAGAAGGTTAGTACAGGTCAAAGATGAAGGAGAGAGTGGGGTAGACTGGAAGAAGATTGACATGTTGAAGGTAGAACATGTTGAAGATTAGGATTTCCAGATGGATTGTACAGAAAGAAAGCAGTCCAGGGTGACTCCTGGATTTTTAATCTGAACCATTGGAGGAATCGGAAGAATAGAGCTGCCGTTAGGTGAGATGGGGAGGACTGAGATCAAGAAATTTTGGAGAAGGCAGAGATCAGTAGTGTGAATTTTGGATTTGTTAAGTTTGAGTTTTCCATTAAACAAACAGACAAAAACCACAAACAACAAAAAAATGAAGATAGTTTCTGATAGCGACATGTGTCATGAAGAAAAGAAAATAGCCATAGAGTGACTGAGGAGGAGTTTCTTATACAAGCTTGTCAGTGAAAGCGTCTCTGAAGAAGGGACATTTGAACTGAGTCCTGAATGATGAAATGAGGCCAGCCAAACAAAAATCTGGAAGAAAATCATTTTAGCTAGAGGGTACTACAAAGATAAAAGCTTGGAGGCAGGAATATCTGAGAGACAGAAAAGCGGCCAATGTGTCTGAAGTGGGTAAGATGGAGAGGCAGGCAGGGGCCAGTCATACAGTGCCTTGTCAGTCACAGTGAAGGAGTCTGGATGCTATTTTATGCACCAAAGGAAGCCTTTGGGAGGTTTTAAGCTAGACGTAGCATGATCTGATTTATGTTTTACAAAGAAAACTCTGGCTCCTGGATGGCGCATGGATTTGTATTATATTAATTATTATTGCTATTATTATTACAGGAGACAAAAGTAGAAGCAAAGAGAGCAATTAGAAGCTTTTACACTAACTGGGCAATACGTTATGGTTCTTTCCACTACACAGCTCTTCCTCTCTTGCCTCTAAGTCTTTCCTTGATTTCAGGGGATTTCTTGAGGGAGAGAATGTGTATTCTTAGTCTCTGTGCCCTCTGACATACCCAGCATTATGTCCTGCCCACAGCAGAAGGCTCAGTACATATTTTTGAGTGAATTATATGGCTCTTTTCATCAAGGCCATTGTATTTCTTGTACATAGCATATTGTCTGTCCCATAGTTAAGACTCAATGAACATCTGTTGGAGTGGGGCAAGACCTCACTTCAGATAACCAGTTTACTGAGAGAGATCCTTGGATAGGCAGAGGCAGCAAAGTGGGTTTGGGCTTTGCTAGTGTGGAGGGTAGGAGGAAGGCAGGGAAGGTGGAGCATGTTGAGAGAAGAGAGGTGGATAAAGTCACCCAGCTTTGAGAAGGCCAAGGGTAGATTTGGTCTACATTTTTTTTTTTTTTTTTTTGAGATGGAGTCTCGCTCTGTTGCCCAGGCTGGAGTGCAGTGGTGGGATCTCGGCTCACTGCAAGCTCCGCCTCCCGGGTTCACGCCATTCTCCTGCCTCAGCCTCCCAAGTAGCTGGGACTACAGGCGCCCACCACCACACCCGGCTAATTTTTTTGTCTTTTTGAGTAGAGATGGGGTTTCACCATGTTAGCCAGGATGGTCTCGATCTCCTGACTCGTGATCCCCCCACCTTGGCCTCCCAAAGTG
The DNA here is from genome assembly GCF_007565055.1 of Rhinopithecus roxellana. NCBI lineage: Eukaryota > Metazoa > Chordata > Mammalia > Primates > Cercopithecidae > Rhinopithecus > Rhinopithecus roxellana. The sequence continues at coordinate 27,805,135 of NC_044563.1, forward strand.
CTGGGATTACAGGTGTGAGCCACTGCGCCCGGCCTGGTCTACATTTTAATTTCAGGCTAGCCTGGTTTCATTGATGGTGATGTGATCCCTATGTGTGGGAATAGCTGAAATGGTTTGATCACCATGGGACCATAATCCATTACCCAAAGCCTTCATTAAGGAGATTATTCTGTTCAACCTCACACATAGGCCTACAGGAATTTGCCATCCAGCACCAATACTGATGCCACAAGTCCCAGCAAACACAGGATGGCAGGCCAAATTCAAGCTTTCTGGCACTCCTTCTCTTCTGGCTGAGACTGATGTCCTCAGGCCTAATCTCAGGCTGGCAGAGTGTTAAGGGCTGGGCTGAGTCTGTGCTTTACTGCATGTGCTTGCATTTGATTCTGTCCAAAAGAGGTCTGTGGACCAGAGGGATGACATTTGGGATCAAGAAAGTAACCCAGGTGTCTGGCTCTTTTTCAGTCCCAAAGCCTTATTCTTTTCCCTCAAGTCTATGCAATCATTTGGAATCCATCACTCATTGTCCAGAGGTTTCAGTGCCTTTAGATTAGGGATCTACACCCGGAGCTGATGATCCACTGGACTACCACACTTGGCACCTGAACAGAGCCAACAGGACTGGTTACAAATTCGTTGTTAATTACTGTGTGCAATTACACTAGACCCAAGTTTGGAGGGAGACACCCTACTCTGTTGTTGTTTTATATATGAATTGTGTATATGTTTTTAAAAGCACACCATTTTTACTTTCTCATTAGGGTATGGGGACTTGGGGTGGAAACTGTCGTTATTTAATCATGCTTTTTTCTGGGGAGGGGAGGAGAGGAAAAAATTTTCCTTTTTCTATCAACAATTGCTCTCATTTCTGCATTAACAGGGTGGAAACTTGGTTCCTCCCTCATCCCCCTTAGGCAAAGAGTCCATGGCTCAGATTCATAAAGGTTGTTGATTTTGACTTTGAGTTGCCCTACTGTTTTTCCCCACCTTTCATGCTACCTAATACTATACATAAGTCTTCCTAGCCAACACTCCCTAAGGGTGGGGTAAGAAACACAGCCCATTAAGAAATTTTTTTTAAAGCTTTGAGTAATCTCCTTTTTATATTCACCCAAATAAACCAGGTTGGTGGCATATTCTCCTTTGTTTTTACATCTGAGATGTACTTTAAGTAGTGCCAGAATGAATCACATTGCTTGTGTTCTTGTACCCAGCTGCAAACCATGCCAGGCTCAAGCCCAGGAACACAAGATTGCATGCAAGCAGAGAGGGTCACTGGTGTCTTATCTACCCCTGCTCTGCTAAAAAAAAATTGCATTTATTTATTTATTTATTTTTTTGAGACAGAGTCTTGCTCTGTTGTCCAGGCTGTAGTGCAGTGGCATGATCTCAGCTCACTGCAACCTCTGCCTCCCGGGTTCAAGCAATTCGTCTGCCTCAGTCTCCCAAGTAGTTGGGACTACAGGCGCCTGCCACCATGCCTGGCTAATTTTTTTGTATTTTTGGTAAAGACGGGTTTTCACCATGTTGGCCAGGCTGGTCTGGAATTCCTGACTTCAAGTGATCCACCTGCCTCGGCCTCCCAAAGTGCTGGGATTACAGGTGTGAGCCACGGCACCCGACCAGAAAATTGCATTTATTATATACTGCCCCGTCCCCATGGAGAACTCTTGGCATTCTAAAATCATTGTTGCCCATCTTTTCCTTCCCATCGAGTCAACATTTCCCCTTTCCCATCCTTTTCTCATTCCTACTTCCTAGCTTTACTATCTCCTATATAACCTGCTGAGCCTCAGTTTCCTCAGGAGTAAAATGGAGATAATAAGAAACACCTGCCTTACCAATGTCACACAGCTATTGAGGATCAAATGAGATAATGGATAGGAAAGTGCTTTATTTCTACAAATGTAGGCTATTGTCAGTGTCATTTACTTACTGTTCTTCATTAGCTAGCTACATAGTCTAGATTACCTTGTTGTGTTTCAAATGTGGAAGGCTTGCTGTTTCTGGTAAGTTGAGGACCATTTCAAAGCCTCAAGAAAATGATTGGAAATGAATCAATGTAAGAACATTTTCTTGTTGGGTAGTTCATCCAATTATTATGTATGCTGTTTGTCTTCTTTTCATTTGGTTATAGGTTGCCTTCAGCTCCCAGTACTGTGAAATAAGAGGCAATAATTATAAATCCTTTGGAGATTCAGCATTTCCATTCTCATAGCTGCTGCTTAAAATTTGATTTCCCCTTGATTTTCAATAAAAGGAGGATAACAGAATGTTATTCATTCTAATTATAAACCAACAGGAATTCTAGGCATTACTTTACAAATAGCTGCTTTCATGTCAGAATAATGAGTGTTGAGAGGAAGAGCTCTGAGCCTTTTACTATGTTCTTTGTTTTCATTATTTTTATACCTGTAAGGAAGATGGACACATTGAGGGATAGAGACTCCACAGAATTGTTATTTGAGTTGTGACAGCTTTTCAGCTTCTTTTTCATTACCACATTTAACATATTTTCTGCAGGCTTCATAAAGAAAATAATTTAAATCTATGTTTACAATTTTCACACTGACTTTATTTTATTTTTGGTTGGTGTTCACTCTGGGTATCTGAGGGTTTTAAGCTTTCTGCAAAAAGCTGCGATCTTTGTCTCCAAAGAATATTTAAGCCACTTTTGCAGAATCAGAATGTGTTAGACAAAGCCCATCTTCACATAGGAAAAAGCAAAAGAAACTAATATTAATTGAATGTTCACCACATGCTGGGTCTCATGCCAGGCTCTTTACACATATCATTTTATATAATCCTCATAGCAACTCTATGTTATATGATATTATCTACATTTTTTTCACAAGTAAACTAAAGTGAGCAAGTTACATTATCAGAGTTTAAAGACACCTGTGGTATATCCCTATGAAAAACCTAATTCACTATGTGTTCTGGTCTATGGCATTTACATTTTTGAAACATTTTATCTTTCCAAAATTGTAGTTACTTCCCCCTACCTTGACAGATTCCACTGCTTTTGATTTAAAAAGAAAGTATCCCCTTCATCTGCAAAGTATAAAGATTTAGTTATATTTGAAAAGTTAAGTGCAAATCTGCAAAAATGCTAAAAATATAATTTATTCATAATTTTTATTCAAATGGAAAGGTAATATATTAATGCTACTGTATACATAATTTTATGCTGATTTAACACTTTTCTTAATTACAATTTACATTAAATACCTCAATATGCATTCTGTGGAGTTTTTGTTGTTTTTTTTCTTAATTCTCTTGAGACAGTCTGTCTCTGTCACCTAGGGTGGAGTGTAGTGGCATGATCTCAGCTCACTGTAGCCTCTGCCTCTTGGGTTCAAGTGATTCTCCTGCCTCAGCCTCCCAAGTATCTGGGAGTACAGGTGCGGGCCACCATACCAGGCTAATTTTTGTATTTTTTTAGTAGAAATGGGATTTCACCATGTTGGCCAGGTTGGTCTCGAACTCTTGACTTCAAATGATCTGCCCTCCTAGGCCTCCCAGAGTGCTGGGATTACAGGCATGAGTCACCATGTCAGATCAGCATTCTGTCGTTTTAAAAGACAGAATACAAATAGTACTTATACTTGTCCTTTATATAAAAGGATTCTCGGGGGGGGGGGGGAAGAGTTCCTGGTGGCTGGGGAACTAAAACCGTGTACAATGAGGAAAGTGTGCTGAGGAAATACAGAGACCATCTTCTGGTCTGCAGCTTTCATCACCAAAGCTCCATCAGTGCACATAAATGCCTCTCTGCTGGTGGGAAGGTTGTATGGCCTTTGCCCAAGGAGACTCCCGGATGGGATTTGAAGCCTTCTGTAGTTAGGGTTACCTTTTTCAGCCAAATCTAAACCACTTAAAAATAAAATACCACTCTGAGCACAGGGTGATCACCCCCTAAAGGAAACTTGCAAATAATATGAGCATCAATAAGCGAAAGGGCAGAAAAGCAAATGGAGCCTTTTCAATTGTTCTTTCAAAGGGAGAGAAAACTATCAGTCTTTGGACGAATTCTTTACAAATGACATTATATATTTTACATCTCATAAAAGCTCTACAAGGAAGGTATAATTTCCCCAATTGTGTTGATGAGAAGTAGCTAAGAATCATGTTTAGAGTCATGTGGGGGCCCAGATTCAAACCTAAATTGGTCTGGCTTTTTCCACTTTATCAATAATTCCTCGTTGGAGGAACAATTACCTGGATTTTCTTCATTGAAGAGTTATCAAATACAATAGAACAAGTATCTTTTAAAAAACATGAAAACAAAACATTTCTAGTCAATTGTTGGACTTCTTTTGAAGTTCTGAGTTAATATCAGGTAGGCCTTTTACTAATGCATTTTATTTTCTCCTGTCTGCCACCAGCTGGAGCTACTGTATAAAAGCCAATCATTTTGAGTTCAAAGTATAACTCTGCAGTATGAAGGTAGACTACTTTTGCTCCTAAATAATTTGAGAATAAATTGTGAGGAATTAAAGATTGAGAAATGCAGTGTCATAGATGGTTAAGTAATTGCTATTGATCACTTACTAGTCATGTGATTTGGGCAAGTTATTTTGACTGTGACTACCAGTTTAGTTATGAAATGGTTACGACTACCAATCTTGTGGGGATCACTGTAGGGAAAATTAAATGTTAAGAAATTAGTAAGGAGCCTACCACATAGTATGTACTCCACATGTGTTCATTAGTATCATTAGCAGTTATTATTATTCATTTTGTTGTCAGTATCACAGCCCCAGGGATGCTCAATTCATTGTAATTACAATTCATATTATTACTCATTGTCGTGTGCCTGGCATATGGCAGGTGCCACTTGACCTCCCATTGCTCAGTGTGTGATTTTTGGGCTTCAGTGTGGTGGACTGTAGGATGTCACCCACACAAGGAGGCATTCTGCTTGGATGTCAAAGGAAAGGAAACCGTGAGAGGCATTTTCGAGGTTGACTGGGTCATTTTGGGTAAGAGCAGTATTTCCCAATATATGTTCTGTAGGATTCTTGTCTCACATGGATCAAATAAGAATGAGAGATATACCATATATATCCCCCACTTCAGGGAGCAACAGTGCATGTAAGTATATTTAAGGCTCTGAAAAATACTGTGAGAATCAACCCTTCTTCTGTTTATGCCTAATCATAAATGATTCCTCCGTTTTCTCCATGAAATTAAAAAAGATAATATGTAATATATAAATTTAGATGAACACAGGTATTCATTATTTCATATTATAGAAAAATATGTTGAGAAATATGGCTTTTAACTCAAATTTTTTGTCTTTTTTCCACTCAAATTGTATGAGAAAGACATCAGTGTTTTCCTCCTTATTAGCGCCACCTTTGGAGCCATATAATTTTCTGGAGCACTTATTGGCTCACTGCTTTGAGACACAGCAGTTTTTACATGTGTATGATTTGCCACGGTAGATTTTATTTCTAGTTTTTAGTATCCATTTGTATAATATCTGAATTTAAAAATTCATCCTAGTATATTTTTATAATTGTTATAATAAATGATCTTTAAAAGGTGTTTTCTTTTCTTCTTTTTTAAAAAAAGCAAGTAAAATTGTGAGGTTGTAATGCAGAAATAATTGTGAATTTTGGTTAAATTTACTTGCTTTCCATGTAATGCTTTTTGTCAGGTAACCTCTACTAATTTGACACCAAAAATAGCATTTATTTGGTTAATATGTTCACCCTAAATAATACATTGTTGATAAAGCAATTATAAGAGAGCCCGGTAATACAGGAGCTGGTATAAAAACTGGAATATATGACAATTCTTTCTTTTCTGAGGGATAATTTGAGGAAAACCTTGTCTCATACCTGTATTTACATAACCCAGTGTTGTTTGTATGTGAATGTGTATGTGTGTGCTGAAATAACCTGTTTACGTGCTAGAAACACCCTCCTGGTAATGGTGGCATAGTGGATAATTGTTTTCATCAGGATTTTTCTTGAGAATAGGCTTCTAGCAAGTGCTGTATGTGACAGAAACTTTGGCCAAAAATCTGTATTTATAACCATATCAATTATATTTTCTTGGTCATTTTAACTTGCTTTTCCCTCAGAATTTAATCAAGTCTTTTAAAAGACTGTGGCAGAGTCACTCCCATTCCTGAGACAGTTGGTCAGGAGCTTTACAGAAGGATAGATACTCCATTGAGGTTAGAATGGTGGTGGATTGGCAGTTAGACCGCAGAAGACCCCCCTGGGGGAAGGTAAAGGCCTGGGGATAAAGACATGGCCCTTTTTATTCTGTCATCCTTCTCTCCCCCTTGTAATCTCAGCACTGATGAACCATTAGAATCTCCATGGAAGGTTTTTAAAAAACACATGATGTCACCTGAGAACATTTAAGTCAGAATGTCTGGGAGTGGACCCCAAGATTAGTATCTCTCAAAGTCTTCTTCAGGCTTGAAAGGGTTAAACCTTCTAGATGATCATCAGTCCTTTTGTGTCTTCTTCCTAAAAATTTGAACAGTAGTGACCTATTAGAAGTCATGAGTTGGATCTAAACCGAGAAAGCATCTGTGCAATGTACTCTATTTATTTGTGTAGCTTCTCCCCACTCCCAAGTCACTCCTAATATTTCCATTATAGATTTAGACACAGAAAACCCAGATGAAGAAGCTGCATGCTCCCAATGGGATGGGATGATATTGGTAATGGGAAGTCTTATTTCTGAATTGAATTTGAGTGCTGGGAAAGCATATTGGCTAATGTTTCAGTCCTTTGGTTGAATTTGTGTCTTTGACAACAAATGCTTGTGGTTGAAGTTATACAATTCTCATCTCTTTCCATTTCCCCTCACTGGGGCAAGCTTCCTCTGTGTATTTTTTCCTCTGATGGGAAAGAGCATCTGCAGCTACTTTTCTTCTCAGCCAATAGACTACCTTCTTGTGAGTTATGAAGAGGATAAAATGTGAATCAGAAGCCAAGACTAGAACCCTTCTCCTATGGACATGGTCTATTCAGGAGTTAATTTTAGAGATAAAAATCAGGAACACCAGTTCAATAATAATAATAATAATAATACCTTACAAGTTAAAATACCTTTTAAAACACGTTCATATTTGTTCCTTTTCTCTTGAACATTCCAAAGAGATTGACAGGACAAATACCAATCGCCTCATTTTAAGATTAAGAAACACAGATGCTGTGAAGATAAATCAGTTCCCCATGATAACATGGACAGGGACAGAAGTAGGACTAATAACTGGTTCTTCAATAATTACCCACCTTGAGCAACTCTGAAGGTCATAGAGTAGACCAGTGGTTCCCAAACTTGGCTGCTTACTAGAATGGCATGAGAGGATTATAAAATAACACAATTATGCTAACTTGCCTCTGGGGCTCTAATTCAATAAACCTAGGATGGGGCTCAGGGAATCTGTCATTTAAAATAATTTCTTCATAGTTGTTCTGAATTTTGATTAAACATTAGAATTACCTGGCAGGGAGGGGCTTTAGAAAATGTTATTGAAGAATCACTTGAGCCCAGGAGGCTGAGGCTGCAGTGCGCTGTGATCATGCTGCTGCACTTCAGCCTGGGCGACAGAGTGAGACTCTTTTTCAAAAACAAAAACAAAACCCATTTCCCAGATTGTATTCCAGACAAATTAAGTTAGAATCTCTAGTGCTGGGACCCAGCCATCAGAGGGTTTTTAAGTATCTCCTGGTGATTTCAGTGTGGAACTAAGTTTGAGAAACACTACTATAGACTAGAGCTTTACGAACTCTGTTTTTCAGGATTTCAGCACAGCAAGTAGGAAAAGACAAGAGTAGAATTGTCACTTATCTGGAGTAAGAAGACTAGGATTCAAGTCCTGGCTCTGCGTCTTGGGAATGTCACTTCATCTCTCTGAGCCTCAGTTTTTTATTTCATCAAATGAGGAAAATGAACAGTACATACCTCTCAGGGAGGCCATGAGGGTTAGCTGGGATAATGCAGGTGGAATAACCAGGCACCATACAGCCACCAGCTATTCCTGCTATTTCCCAAAGAACTCCATTAAAGATTGTGTGTGTGTGTGTGTGTGTGTGTGTGTGTGTGTGTGTGTGTTTCCCCCCAGATGTTCCCTTTGTTCAAAGTTTCCACCCTCAGCCTTACATGGAGTTAGACTTCTAGGGCATGAAACACAGCTCTAAAAGTTTCCACTAATGAAATAAGGTTTGGAAATTAAAGGAATGTCCTTAAGTCTTCTTTTTGCTATTGCTATTGGCATGTTTAGCCCTCTGAACCTTGGAGTTATGAATCTGCCAGTTTGCTAAATGTATACTCAGAAGGGCAATTTCATTTTCAGAATACAAGAACACTTTAGCTATTACTATTCACCCTCCCCATTGCTCCTTTCTAGCTCTTTGAGCTCCCCTGAATGTGCCCCCAAGCACCTCTTGTTTATTCCCATTCAGCAAATTAAGGAAGGTTCTAGTATGTGTTTCTTATTCAGCAAATGCTGAGTTCACTGGAACTCAGGCCTGCTGGAGAACAAATTAACCCATACTATAAACACCTACTCTCTTGCCTGACAATTTGTACTGGTTAGAACGGAATCTTCTAATATTAGGAATGGTGGTATGAGGATCATTTCATAACCACAAACACAGCAAAAGCAATCATGAAATTATGGATGACTCATTGTCAAAGGAACACTTAGATCATTTTGAGCAACCCCCTAGGTTGATCAAATGAGGAAACTTCTGCACCAAACTCACACTGTGCCATTAGTCTTCTCTGTAATTGTTATTGCCAGATTTGTCTCGACCACATCAGACCTATTTTTAAACCTCTCACAATTGCCTTCTCACTAAGTAAAATATTGTTTTTGTGAGCACCTTTCTATTATTTCTTATGTATCTACTTGTTTCTTTCTTAAACTAGACAATTGAGGACAGAGATTATTATCCTAAATAAAATAGTACCCGGTGCACAGTAAGTTCTAGTACATACATGTTAAATGTACCATAAATCGTACATTCTTTTCCAATGAAAGAGCTTGTTTCTAACAAGCTAAGGAAACTAAGATTTGCTTTGTATACCACTTCCTCTAGGGTTCCATGAACAAAGAAATTTTGCCACGATATGTACACATATATATTTTAGAGAAAGAAAGGCGCGGGGAGGGAAAGGGAATGGAGAGGAGGGGAAGGGAGGAGAGAGGAACAAAAGGAAGGGTGAGAGAGAGAGAATACTAAGTTCGTGATACTATTTTAGGTTGTTGGGATACAAAAATGAACAAAACTCCCCAAAATACTTGCTCTCAGAGTTTCCACTCGTGTGTGTGTGTGTGTGTGTGTACGCACATGTAATGAGGAAACAGACAAAAACACAAAAGTAAATAAGTACAATATAATAGTGTTAGATGGTGATCAATGCTATAGAGAAAAATAAGAGTAAGGGAATAGAGAGTGCTGGATGGAGTGGGCTATTGGATTTTCAAATGGAGTGGACAGGGAAGGCCTCACTGTGAAGATGAAACTTGAGCAAAAACTTAAAGGAGGTGAGGCTGAGAGTCTTGAAGCTATTTGGGTGAAGAATATTCCAGGTGGGAGAAATAGGAAGTGTAAAGTCTCTGAGGTGAGAGAGAAATTCAGGAGTTCCCGGGTTGACACAGGCAGTTGGCCTGGAGTGGAGCAGTGCGGGTTAAAGTGTAGGATAAGAGATCACTGGGGTGGCTGGACAGCTGAGTGGCAGTGTTGGGAGAGCTTTGGAGGGACCTGTTAAGTCATTGTAAAGATCAGCTTTTACTCTGACTGAGATGGGAAGCCATTGAAGAATTTGATTTGATTTAAGGTTGAAAGGGTTATTTTTGCTGCCAGGATAAAAATGGTGGGTGGGAAAGTAAAGAGGGAAACAACAAAATCAGTTAGGAAATTATGGTAACAAGACAGGTGTCTCAGACCATGATAATAGAAGAGGAAATAGTGTATGTGAAAGAATCTGAATAGATGTTGAAGATAGAACTAATAGAATTAACTCTCAGATTGATCATGAGTCATGGGAAAGAGTGAAAAATTATCCCAAGTTGTTTGATCTCAGTAGCTCAGTGGATGGATGGAGTTGCCAGTAATTGAGAAAGGGATTCCTAAAGAAGAGGTTTCGAGGTAAAGGGGAAGATGATCTATCTACCTATCTCTTTCTCTTTCTCTAGCTATTTATCTATTTATCTATCTATGTATATATCTAGCTATACCTACCTGTACCTACCTGTCTGTGTCTATCTATCTAATCAGCTGTTTTATATATGAGGTATTAAAACTCAAGATGTTAGGTATCTGGCTGAAGATCTCATAGCTAACATGAGTGATGTTGGGTTTGAAGTGAAATATTACTGTATAGACTTCAAAATCCCTACTTTCCTTATCCTACCAGACCTTTTCCCCATGTCATTGCTTTTAATCTTCACAACAGCTTTTATCCACATTTTAAAATTTAAAAAAACCCTAAAATTTAGAATGTTTACATAATTGGCCTAAGTCATGCAGCTAATAAGTGAGATAGCAGAGATTCAAACTTGGTTTCTGACTCCAAAATTCATATTCTTTTTTTTTTTCACTTTTATTTTAGGTTCAGGGGTACATGTGCAGGTTTGTTATATAGGTAAATTGCATGTCACAGGGGTTTGGTGTGCAGATTATTTTGTCATCAAGCATAGTACCAAATAGGTAGTTTTTTATTCTTACCCTCCTCCCACTCTCTACCTTCAAGGAGCCCCAGTGTCTGTTGTTCCCTTTTTTGTGTCTATATGTACTCAGTGGTTAGCTCCCACTTGTAAGTGAGAACATGCTGTATTGATTTTCTGTTCTTGTGTTAGTTTGCGTAGGCTAAAGGCCTCCAGCTCCATCCATATTATACTGTAAAAGACATGATATTGTTCTTTTTATGGTTACATAGTATTCTATGGTATATATGTACCATATTTTCTTTATCTGTTCTACTATTGCTGGGCATTTAGGTTGATTCCATGTCTTTGCTATTGTGAATAGTGCTGCAGTGAACATATGCATGCATGTGTCTTTATGATAGAACAATTTCCATTCCTTCAGGTATATAAGTAATAACAGGATTTGCTGGGTCAAGTGGTAATTTTGTTTTAAGTTCTTTGAGAAATTGCCAAACTGCTTTCCATATGGCTCAACTAATTTACATTCCCACCGGCAGTGTATAAGCATTCCCTTTTCTTTACAACCTCGTCAGCATCTGTTATTTTTTGACTTTTTAATCATAGCCATTCTGACTGGGTGAGATGGTATCTCACTGTGGTTTTGAATTGCATTTCTCTAATGATTAGTGATGTTGAGCCTTTTTTCACATGCTTGTTGACTGCATTTATGTCTTCTTTTGAAAAGTGTCTATTCATGTTCTTTGCCTACTCTGTGGGCTTTTTGTTTGTGGGGTTGTTTTTTGCTTGTGAATTTGTTTGAGTTCCTTATAGATTCTGGACTTTATTGTCAGATGCATTGTTTGTAAATATTTTCTCCCATTCTGTAGGTTGTCTGTTTACTCTGTTGATAGTTTCTTTTGCTGTGCAGAAGCTTTTTAGTCTAATTAGGTTCCATTTGTCAATTTTTGCTTTCGTTGGTATTGCTTTTGGCATTTTTGTCATGAAATCTTTGCCTGCTCCTATGTCCAGAATGGTATTGCTTAGGTTGTCTTCTAGGGTTTTTATAGTTTTGGGTTTTACATTTAAGTCTTTAATCCATGTTGAGTTGATTTTTGCGTATGGTGTAAGGAAGGGGTCTAATTTCAAACTTCTGCATGTGGCTGGCCAGTTATCCCAGCACCATTTACTGAATAGGGAATCCTTTCTCCATTACTTGTTTTTGTTGATTTTGTTGAAGATCAGATAGTTGTAGGTGTGTGGCATAATTTATAGGCTCTCTGTTCTATTCCATTTGTCTATATGTCTGTTTTTGTACCAGTACCATGCTATTTTGGTTACTGTAGGCTTGTAGTATAATTTGAAGTTACGTAGTGTGATGCTTGTTGTTTTGTTCTTTTTACTTAGGATTGCTTTGGTTATTTGGGCTCCTTTTTGGTTCTATATGGATTTTAGAATAGTTTTTCTCATTCTGTGAAGAATGTCATAGGTAGTTTATAGGAATAGCATTGAATCTATAAATTACTTTGGGCAGTATGGACATTTTAATGATATTGATTCATCCTATCCATAAGCATGGAATATTTTTCCATTTATTTGTGTAAACTCTCATTTCTTTGAGCAGTGTTTTGTAGTTCTCCTTGCAGAGATCTTTCACCTCCCTGGTTAGCTGTATTCCTAGGTGTTTATTCTTTTTATGCCTGTTGTGAATGGAACTGCATTCTTCATGTGGTTCTCAATTTAGATGTTCTTGGTGTATAGGAATGTTACTGATTTTTGTACCTTGATTTTGTATCCTGAAACTTTGCTGAAGTTGTTTATCAGATCTAGGAGCTTTTGGGCAGAGACTATGAGGTTTTCTAAGTGTAGAATCATATTGTCTGCAAACAGGAATAGTTTGACTTCTTCTCTTTCTATTTGGATGCCTTTTTTTTCTTTTTCTTATTTATTTATTTATTTATTTATTTATTTATTTATTTATTTATTTATTTATTTTTGGGACAGAGTTTCACTCTTGCTGCCCAGGCTGAAGTGCAATGGTGCAATGTCGGCTCACTGTAACCCCCACCTGCCAGCTACAAGTGATTCTCCTGCCTCAGCCTCACAAGTAGCTGAGATTACAGGCATGCACCACCAGACCCAGCTAATTTTGTATTTTTAGTAGAGATTGGGTTTCACCATGTTAGTCAGGCTGGTCTCGAGCTCCTGACCTCAAGTGATCCACCCATCTTGACCTCCCAAAGTGTTGGGATTACAGTTGTGAACCACCGCACCTGACCTGGATGCCTTTTATTTCTTTCTGTTGCCTGATTGTTCTGGTTAGGACTTCTAGTACTATGTTGAATAGGAGTGATGAGAGAGGGCATACTTGTCTTGTTCCAGTTTTCAAGGGGTATGCTTCCAGTTTTTGCCTATTCAGTATGATACTGGTTTGGATTTTTCATAGCTGACTCATTATTTTTACGTGTGTTCCTCCAATGCTTAATTTGTTGAGGGATTTTAACATGAAGAGATGTTGAATTTTATTGAAAACCTTTTCTATATTTATTGAGATGATCATGTGGTTTCTATTTTTAGTTCCGTTTAGGTAGTGGATCACATTTATTGATTTGCATATGTTGAACCAACCTTGCATCCCAGAGATAAGGTCTATTTGATTGTGGCGGATTAGCTTTTTGATGTGTTGCTGGGTTTGCTTTGCCAGTATTTTGTTGAGGATTTTTGCATCTATGTCCCTTAAGGACATTGGCCTGAAGTTTTCTTTTTTAGTTGTGTCTCTGCCAGGTTTGGGTATCAGGATGATACTGACCTCACTTAGAGAGGAGTACCTCCTCCTCAGTTTTTTGGAATAGTTACAGTAGGAATGGTAGTCGCTCTTCTTTATACATCTGGTAGAATTTGGCTGTGAATCTGTCTGGTACTGAGCTTTTTCTGGTTGGTCAGCTTTCTTTCTATGAAACTGTCCCACCTAATATTTATGCCTTGCAAAAAGGTGGTAAAGATTGCATGTATGTAACACACCCAGCATATACAACGTCTGGTGCATAGTATATTTAAATAATAGCTATTACAGATTAATGTAGATCTCATTTGTGTATATTGTGCTTCTACCTAAGGGAACTATAAATTCATTAAAATATGAGACTTAGTTGTTTTGTGGTCTCAAGGACATCAGAAATATTTATTATTTATTGAGTATGTACAACTACTATATTTCCATAATAAGTAGAAATAATAACTTTTTAAAAAACAAAGATGATAGCAACCACAAAAATCATTTATTGAGTGAATCACGTTGGGTACAAATGTAAAATTTGTAAAAATTTGTAAAATTTGTAAAAAGTGTGCCATCAACACACCTACAATGTTTATCAGTATTTCCTAGTAGAAGAAACATGAAAGTAGGAGCAGGTAGAACTAAAGAATGCTAGTGTACACAGGGCCATCAGATGCCTTTTAGTAAAAGAGGTCTAGAGCCTTGCAGAAGAGCTTCCCACCCTGTGCAGAGAATGTGTTGCCTGTTCTTTGCTTTCTAAAAACTCTTGCCTGTTACCACTCTGTGATTAATTCTGTACTAGGCTGTCTAGAGCTTTCATATTTGGGATCATTTTGTTACCCTCTCTCAAATAAGTTGATGGGTTCATTATGTCACAAATATCAAATATCTTATCTTACATGCAAATGTAAATCCAATGCACCCTCAACTCCAGGTCTGAGTATTTTTTCTACCACACAAAGTTTTTTGCAAAAATTTAAAAAATTGATAGCATTAAATGGTTACCTGAGAAAAGAAGTCCTCAAATCCTTCACTTTAAACAACTAGAAAAATAAAACTTAAATAAACCCAAACAAGCAGACATAAGAATATAACAAAGACAAGAGTGGAGAATAATGAAATTAAAACCAGAAAAACAATGGGAAAAAAAATCGATAAAAACAAAAGCTGATTTTTTGACATTAATGACGTTAGCAAAACTTACCAAAAAAAGAGATAAGCCATGAATTACCAATATCAAGAATGAAAGAGGGGGTACCACTATCCCATAAACACTAAACAGATAATGAGGGAATACTAAGAACAACTCTATAGACATAGATTTGAAAACCTAGAAGAAATTAAATTTAAGTTATATTAATTAAACTTAACTTTCAGTTAAAAGTTTCCAAAAAAGCAACCTTCTAACTCAGATGGTTGCACTGGCAAATTCTACCAATTATTTGTGGAAAATTAATACCAATTCCATACAATCTCTTCCAGAAATAAGAAGAGATGAGAACACTCTCAATTTATGAGGCCAGCATTACCCTGATGCAAAAGACAGTGTAAGAAAAACAATCTTTTAAACACAACCAAATATACCTCATTAACATAAATGCAAAAATCTTCAGTAAAATATTAACAAACTGAATCCTTAAACATAAAAACAATAATATACCATGACCAAATAGAGATTGTAGTGGGAATATAAGACTGGTTCAATACTGGACAATTTTTCATTGTAGTCCACCATATTAACAGTCTAAAGAAGAAAAATCACATGATCATATCAATTGTTGCAGGAAAAGTATTTGACAAAATTCAACATTCATTCATGATAAAGACTCTCTGCAAACTAGAAATAGAAACTTTCTCAACCTGATAAAAGGCATATACAAAAACTAACATCATTCTTAATGGTGAAAGACTGAATGCTTTTTCCCTCAATTTAGGAGTAAGCCAAGGATATTGATACTTTTTGTTTCTCTGTCCCCACCTAAATCTCACCTTGAATTGTAGTTCCCATAATCCCCATGTGTCACGGGAGGGACCCAGTGGGGGGTAATTTAATCATGGAGGTGGTTACTCTCATGTCGTCCTTGTGATAGTGAGTGAGTTCTCATGAGATCTGATGGTTTTATTTGGCGATTTTTTTCCGTTTTGCTCAGCACTTCTCCTTCCTGCCATCGTGTGAAGAAGGATGGGTTTGCTTCCCCTTCTGCCATGATTGTAAGTTTCGTGAGGCCTCCTCAGCCCTGCGGAACTGTGAGTCAATTAAACCTCTTTCGTTTATAAATTACCCAGTCTTGGGTATGTTTTTATTAGCAGCATGAGAACGGACTAATACAGATATCTACTCCTATCATTCAACAAATATTTTACTGGGTGCCCTTTCCAGTTAATAAGGTTAAGAAATTAAATAAAAGGCAGGCAGATTTTCAGATGACTTGATTGTCTATGCCGAAAATTTCAAGGAATTCATAAGCAAATTCCAAGTACTAAAAAGTGAGTTTAATGAGATTACGGGGTACAAGGTTCAACACACAAGAATCGAATGTATTTCTTTATACTAGCAATGAATAATTGGCAACTAAACATTTTTTAAAAAATTTACATTAGCTCCAAAAAATGAAACATATAGGTACAAGTGTAACAAAGCTTGAACAGGGTCTGTATGCTGAAAATTACAAAATCTTAGTAAAATAAAGCAAAAAAGACCTAAATAAATGGAGAGATATACTATTTTATGGAATTGAAAGAATTAACATAGAAAAAATGTAATTTGACTGGGCGTGGTGGCTCATGCCTATAATCCCAGCACTTTGGGAGGCCGAGATGGGTGTATCAGGAGCTTGGGAGTTCGAGACCAGCCTGACCAACATGGAGAAACCCTGTCTCTACTAAAAATACAAAATTAGCCAGGCATGGTGGCTCATGACTGTAATCCTAGCTAGGGAGGCTGAGGCAGGAGAATCACTTGAACCCAGGAGGCAGAGGTTTCAGTGAGCTGAGATCATGCCATTGCACTCCAGCCTGGACAACAAGAGTGAAACTTGGTCTCAAAAAAGAAAAAAAGAAAGAAAAGAAAGATGTCACTCTGCCCAAATTGATCTATAGATTTAATGTAATTCCAAGCAAACCTCAGGAGTATTTTTACAGATCCAGACAAGCTGATTCTAAAATTTATGTGGAAAGTCAAGGGAACTGTAATAACCAAAACAATTTTGAAACAGAGTAGTAAAGTTGGAGAAATCACACTATCAGATTTTAAGATTTAATATAAAGCTGTAGCAATCAATTCAGTGTGATATTGACAAAAGGATAGACACATAGATCAATGGAACAGAGAAGCCAGAAACAGACCCACACAAATATATTCTAGTTACTTTTCATAAAGTTGCAAAAGTAATTTCATAAAGGAATGATAGCCATTCAACAAATGGTGTTGGAACAGCCAAACAACCATGTGCAAAAAAATGAACCTTCATCTTAATTTCAAATCTTACATAAGAATTAACTAAAAGATTTACATGTAAAATACAAAATTATAAAAATTTAAAGGAAAAAGTCGAGAAAAACTGACCTGGAGTTAGACAAAGAGTTATTAGACATGATACCAAGAACACAATCATGAAAGAAAAGATTTATGTATTGGATTTCAACAAAATGAAAATTTTTTGCTCTATCAAAGACACTGTATAAGAATGAAAAGACATGCTACAGACTGGGATAAAATATTTGCAAATCACATATCAAATAAAGGACTTGTATCTGGAACACAAAAAAACTGTCATAACCATAAGAAAAGAAAATACCCACATTAAAGAAAGTACTGCGTTCATCAGCTAGAAGTCTCAACATAGTAAAGATTCAGTTCTCCTCAAATTGATTCATAGATTCAACTCAAATCGAAATCCCAACAGGACTTTTTGTAGGTATATAAAGCTGATTCTAGAATTTATATGAAAAGACCATATAGCATAGGGACAATAGTTAAAAATACTGTATTGTATACTTGCAATCTGCTAAGAAGATAGATCTTAAATCTCCTCACTATACACATACACAAATAGTAACTGTAGAGGTAATAGATGTGTTAATTATGGGGAATGTGGTAATTATTTCATAATGTATACATATATCAAAACATCAAGTTGTATACCTTAAATATATGCTTTTTTTAATGTCAGTGATAGTTTAATAAAACTGTTAAAAAATAGAAAATAAAAATAGCTTATGTGAAAGACAAAGGAACTAAAATATCACAAACGATTTGGGCAAAAGGAATGCAAATAAGCAAACAATTAACAAATGTTCATTTGCTATTCAGAAAATGCAAGTTAAAACCACCATGAGGTACCATGGCATGGCTATTAGAATAGCTGAAATAAAAAAATATTGACAAGGGCTGGTAGGGATGTGGAGCAACTGGAACTTGTATACATTGCTGGTAACAAAATGAAAAACAACCACTCTGGATAACAGTTTGGCAGTCTCTTGTAAAACTAAACAAACACTTTCCATATGACCCAGCAATCCCATTTGTAGGTACTTGTCGTAAATAAATGAAAACATGTTCACACAAAAACCTGTACATGAATGTTTATAGCAGCTCTATTCATAATCACCCAAAATGGAAATACCTAAATGTCCTTCAACAAGTGAATGTGTAAACAATCTCTGTTACATTTATCCAATGGAATACTACTCAGCAATAAAAGGAACTATTTGTGCACAAAACAACTTGGATGAATCTGAAAGGTATTATAGTAGTTGGAAGAAGCCAGTTTCATGAGGTTGCATACTGTATAATTAATTCCATTCATATGCCATTCTCTAAAAGACAGAACTGTAATGACAGGGAAAAGATCAGTCATTTCCAGGGATTAGGAATAGAGAAAGGGTATGACTACAAAAGGGATAACAAGAGAATTTGTCTTTTGGTTATATGGAACTCTTCTGTATCATTATTGTGGAGGTAGTTACAGAAACCTATATATGTGTTAAATGCTAAAATTGGACACAAAAAAGTCAGTTATATTGTATGGTTATCTAAAAATAAAATATTTACTTGAATTTTTGGTGCTGAAGAACTTGATTTGTATCTTAAAATGAGACTTTCCAAAATTTGGTTGCATTTGCTCCCTGGGTTGTCTGTACTCATCTATCACCAGCACAGAGACAGAGAGAGAAAGAGGGAGAAAGAAAGTTGATTAGTTTCTATACTCATACACACTAATGAAGTTGGAAAACCTTTCGGGTGAAATATAATGATTTTGTGGGATGATTTATGCATTAAGGTATATGTGGAATATTTGTTATAGATGTATCTAAAATCCAGGTAAGGATGGGGAATTCTATTTAGAAAATAAGAGATGTAGATGAAAGAGAATACATAGGGTGAGAAAAAAAACTGAGAATGGCACTCAAGGATACTGATATTTGAGGGAAAATGAGAAAAGAAACTCATAGAGGAAACGGAAACGAGTGTGGGAGGAGAAACAGAGCATTGAAGAAAAGAAAAAGGCCATGGAGGCTGTAATAGTTCATTCTCACGCTGCTATGAAGAACTGCCCGAGACTGGGTAAACTATGAAGGAAAGAGGTTTAATTGACTCACAGTTCTACAGGGCCAGGGAGGCCTCAGGAAGCTTACAATCATGGCAGAAGGGGAAGCAAACACATCCTTCTTCACAGGCAGCAGGAAGGAGAAGAATGAGAGCCAAGTAATGGGAGATCCCCTTACAAAACCATCAGATCTCCTGAGAACTTACTTTCAGGAGAATACCATGGGGAAGCTGCCCCCATGAATCAATTACCTCCCACCGGGCCCCTCCCACGAGATGAGGGGATTATGGGAACTATAATTCAAGATGAGATTTGGATGGGGACACAGCCAAACCATATCAGAGGCCAAGAAAGTTGGGAAAGAAGAGTCAGCACTCTCCAATGGCATGGAGAAGTTGAGTAAGGTGAGGTTTGAAAAGTCCTCAGTGTGTTTTTCCAATAGAACATCTGTTCTCAACCTTTTTGACACCAAGGACTGGTTTTGTGGAATATAATTTTTCCATGGAAGTGAGGGGAAGGGATGGTTTCGGGATGAAACTGTTCCACCTCAGATCATCATGCATTATTTAGATTCTCAGAAGGAGTGGACAACCTAGATCTCCCACATGTACATTTCACAAGAGTTCACACTTCTATGAGAATCTAATGCCCAGCTGATCTGACAGGAGGAAGAGCTCAGGCAGTAATGCTCGCTGGCCCACTGCTCACCTCATGCTGTGTGTCTCGATTTTTAACAGGCCATGGACCAGTACCTGTCAGTGGCCCAGGGATTGGGGACCCCTGCTCTAGAAGGTCATTGGTAATGTTGCAAAAACACTTTTAGGGTCGATGTGGGGGTAAGAATCTTAGGGACATAGCTTTAGAAATACATGAGAGGTAAGGAAGTGCCCTTATAAAGCTTTGGCTTACCTGTATTTAGATTCTTGAATAAAGTTTTGGTGGGAAGATTACTCTTATGTCAAATCATTAGGCCAAGCTAAATAAGAATTTTGGTGAAATTTTGCATTTCTGGCAAAACTTAAAGCCAAGTAATAGTGGCCTGTACTTAAACTTTAGACATAATCTTTTTATTTTTTTATTGGGTAGTACTCAAAATTAGTAAGTTCAACTCTGGCTAAGCACCTGCAGTGTTGCAGATGGTGAAAAGTATACAAACATGTACAAAAAATAAGAACCAAATTTATTTAACCTAACCTTCTCATTTTAAAGATAAGGAAACTGAGACTCAGGAAGGAAATAACTTGACCAAGGACATGCTTTATCTGCCTCCCTACTCTCTCCCATTGCCATATTTTGCTGGTTCCCCAATTTTTCCCTTTACATAAGCTACTCTCCACCACAAATATAGTACATATGCAGAAGATACTCATAACTACATGGCTAGTCTGTTTCCAAATGTATTCATGTAGTTTGTTGAATCAGAATTTTTTTTTTATTATTTATTTTATTTTATTTTATTTTTTTTGAGACAGAGGCTTGCTCTGTCACCCAGGCTGGAGTGCAGTGGTAAGATCTCGGCTCACTGAAACCTCTGCTTCCTGGGTTCAAGCGATCCTCGTGCCTCAGCCTCCTGAGTAGCTGGGATTACAGGCATACACCACCACGCCCAGCTAGTTTTTTTATTTATAGTAGAGATGGGGTTTCACCATGTTGGCCAGGCTGGTCTTGAACCCCTGACCTCAAGTAATTTGCCCACCTTGGCCTCCTAAAGTGTTGGGATTACAGAAATGAGCCACCACACCTGGCCTTGAATCAGGTATTTATAAGAAAAGAGATAATACCAACCTAGGCAGTAGCCGGCAACAAATTCAGTGCGCGGAGGGTATGATTGCAAATGGTTGCGTAAAGGAAGAAGAGGTATTAGGAAACAGATTGCCTTTTGAAAACAAAACAAGACCTTTGGCAGGAAAATATTGGGGTAGATAGGTGGGTATTAACAGATATTTGACTCTCTCCCTACCTGGGGATTATTCTTCTAGAATTCTTTGCTAAAACTCTAAAGGATTCTTGGTTTGCTCTAATGAGACAGGCAGTTTCTTTACCATAATTCCAGTTAGTGTTTTGAGGGACCATGGAGTAGGACAATATGACTGGAGTTTCCCTCCAAGATGAATTGGAGAGGAAGAGTGGATGGCCTTTAAAGCAAGACTAAGTTTAGAAGCACAGTGAATAAGCATGTTCATGCTCAGGTTCGGTGGGTGAATATCTGCTTGAGTTCATTCAGTTACTTATGGGGTGTGTAACCTTAAAAAAGTATATTAACCTCTTTAAGACTCAGTTTTCACCTCTGTAAAATGGGTTCCTTGTGAGTACGAAATATATGTGATGTACCTAGTGCAGTGCCAGACTTATTAAACAAAATACTTAATATTAGATTTTAATTTTATGATTAATTAGAAATGTGTTTCTATTCTGTAGGAAATGTCCAAAGACACTGCAAGTCAACATTTTCAGACAGAAATAGTTCCTGTCTTTAGTAAATTGATCTTTATGTGGCTTCAGTTGGCATGACTAGGCCCCTCGATGGGAATTGCAAAGATATTTAGAGTTGAATGCAAAGCCTGAGCTCAAATGGGATAAATATGATAAAGCACTACTAAAGATATAAATGGATAGGCACCCTACACCAGGGGGCTGGTGGGTGGGAGTGGAGGCATTATTTGTCAAGTGGCATCAATGTACACAGCTGACTGTGTCTGGGTGAGGAGAGGAGATAGCAGTTACTGTTGCAAAAGGGATCTGGAAACGGACAGCAGCATGAGAAAACTGCTGATCAGGTTTCTTTAGGAGGATGAGGGGATTATAATGTTCTGAGAGATTACTGAAGCTTAGAAAGAGGAAGTAGTAGAATCACATCTTCCTGCCCCTGAGAATTTATGCTGCTGGATACCATGTTTCCAGTGCTTCTTATTTTATCCAATCCTTTAAAAATTATTTTAAAATAAAGATGAAAACATAGGTGAAAAAATGTCTAACTTGTTTGTTTATTGTAGATTTACTCTTGGATTCCAAACTAAAGAGGCAATGGCACAGGGGGTGCTGTTTATATTCCTTTCATCAATCATTGCTGCAACTTAGATATTTAGTATACTTATGCCTATACACTGATACATATAGGCAAAAGATATTCTATAAAATTCATTTATGAGGACTCACAGTTGCACCTCTCAGAAAAATTTCTGCTCCAGTCATTAAAAAATTTTTTATAGGCTTGTAATTCACTTACCTCTTCCCTGGAAGTAAAATTCCAGGGTAGACCAGAAAACTCACTAACAAGTCCCAGTGGTCTTCAACCTTGGCTGCATGCAAAATCAGCTGTAAACTTAAAAAAAAAAAACCAAGAAAACAAGAAAGTCTGTGCCTGGCCTGGGTCCCATTCCAGAGCATTTAAGTTAGACTCTCTAGAAGTAATTGTCTCCAATTTACTCTATAAAAATTTAAGATTTTAAAAAACCAGGCCAGGCACGGTGGCTCATGCCTGTAATCCCAGCACTTTGGGAGGCCGAGGTGGGCAGATCACTTCAGGTCACTAGTTCGAGACCAGCCTGGCCAACATGGTGAAACACCGTCTCTACTAAAAATTCAAAAATCAGCAAGGCGTGGTGGTGCATGCCTGTAATCACAGCTACTTCAGAGACTGAGGCATGGGAATCGCTTGAACCTGGGATGCAGAGGTTGCAGTGAGCTGAGATCCTACGACTGTACTCCAGCCTGGGTGACAGAGTGAGACTCCATCTCAAAAAATAATAATACAATAAAATCCAAGTTGGCACAATATTTTTAGCTCTTGTGTAACAAAATTCTTGACTTAATGAATCTTCTGTGAATAACTTTGGGAGTACTAAAACTTTGTGAACTCTGACCCAGCATATCCATCCTGAGAAACAGAGCAAGAGGTAATGGACATGGATGCATGCAAAAATGTATCAATCTTGAGTCATTACAACAATACTTTTAATAATAAAAATCAGAAGCATTATAAATGTGCAATAAGAGGAGATTTTTCTTTCAACCATGGTACATCCATTTAGTGGACTACTTTCCAGCCATTAAAAATAATGTAAGAGAAGAATTTAATGCATATAACATGCATGCAATTCATAAAGAGAAAAGAAGGATATTATTCAAGTATGGTGAGATAGACTTCTTGGGAAAAAATTGATTTCAATAGAAAAAAGACCAAATGAATATATTCCAAAATAGTAATATTTATTATAAAGAACTAGCATGAGAAATATGAATTTTTTTTTTTTTTTTTTTTTTTTTTTTGAGACGAAGTCTTGCTCTGTCGCTCGGGCTGGAGTGCAGTGGCCGGATCTCAGCTCACTGCAAGTTCCGCCTCCCGGGTTTACGCCATTCTCCTGCCTCAGCCTCCGGAGTAGCTGCGACTACAGGCGCCCGCCACTTCGCCTGGCTAGTTTTTTGTATTTTTAGTAGAGACGGGGTTTCACCATGTTAGCCAGGATGGTCTCGGTCTCCTGACCTCGTGATCTGCCCGTCTCAGCCTCCCAAAGTGCTGGGATTACAGGCTTGAGCCACCACGCCCGGCCGAAATATGATGATTTTTATGCTCTTCCTTAGGCCTCATATTATTTTTCAGATTTTCTATACTAAGCATGAATTATTTTTATAAAGAGAACAATGCTATTAAATTAAAAGCAGTTATAGAACTCTAAAGATTTATATTAAAATATTACTCTGTGGAGCTGCCCACTTCATGTGTTTAAAGTAACTGATGCCATTTTGCATATGCTACCTGTGTGAATAGAGTCCATAAATAAAATAGCCTTATAAAAACTCTCTTGATTTTTGTGTGAAAGTAACCATAGGTGAGTCCTTGTTCAATGTATGACTTTGATTTAGGAAGTGGAGTCTGGAACAACTGGCTTAATTTGACAAAGATAGAGGAAGATGAAATTGTATGCTCTGTGATTGGTTTTTGCAGTTGTTCTGAACTAATAGGCTGCTTTCTTCCTTAATGTTTTATAATGAGGAACAGCTGCTATGAGCTGTGCAGGAGGCTTTTTTCCCTCCTCTCAACCCTCCATCTCCTGGAGTTAAATCAATCTCTGTAATTCAAGAATTGGTGAAATAGACAAGGAGGTGGGCTGGCAAATTTATATATTCTGCTATAAAATGTTTAATTTAAGTATCATGTGGAAGAACTAGACTGTTGTGACATGGTGGAATAACATTTACATTTTCCTAAAAAATGTCTTTCAACATTTATCGTTAGACCTGGAGAACACAATATTATTATTTAATTGGGCATTCGATGTAAACCACAAAAGTGAGCAGACTCACTTCTTCGTCAAGTTAATTGGAGTTCAGATCAACCAAGAAGCTAAAGATGAGTTCAAGACTACACTGTTTGAAGATATATCATTATCCCTTGTGAAAGAGTAGATGAGGTGTGGTTGATCTTAATAACTTCGTTGACTGAAAGGAGAAAAAAAAAAAAATTAGTCTCATTCCTTGAGTATATTTCCTAGTAGTTTTGTGTATGTCTTGATGGGTTTGTTCCCAAACTGAACTGAACCAGAAAGCCCCTCTGACACCTCTCTCCAAGGGAAAGACGCACCTAGAAGGAGCTGGGCCTCTGGTGACAGCTGGAGGAGTCACTCTGAAGCCTCACCTCCCACATCACTGTCATCTCTAATAGTGGAGACTGGTTGACCTTCGGAAAGGGAAAAATCGACGACTGAAAATGAGCCTTGGTGAGTGTATTAGGGTTCTCCAGAGAACCAGAACCAATTGGTCTATGTGATTATGGAGGTCCAGAAGATCCGTGATCGTTTCTCTGCAAACTGGAGAACCAGAAAAGCCAGTGGTGTAGTTTGGTCCATGTCCGAAGGCCTGAGAACCGGGATGAGGTGGCTGATGCTAGTCCTGGAGTCTGAAGACCTGAGAACCAGGAGCTCTGATGTCAAAGGGCAAGAGAAAATGGATATCCCAGCTAAAGAAGAGGGCAAATTCTTCCTTTCTCCACCTTTTAGTTCTATTTGGGCCCTCAACAGATTGGGAATCCTAATGGGGGTGATTATTCTTACCCTGTGAGGTAAGAATTATTTAAAGTGATTATTCTTACCCTGTCTATCAATTCAAATGCTAATCTCTTCTGGAAACACTCTCACAGACACACCCAGAAATAATGTTTTACAAACTATCTTGGCATCCTTTAGCCCAGTCAAGTTAACACATAAAATTAATCATCACAAGTTCACTAACCCCTTGTCAACTCCGCACTTATGCATATCTCTTTAAACCATGCTTAATCTCCAAGTAAATAAAATAACAAGGTCAAAATCCATGTAACATCATACAACTAACCTGTATGCAACCAAAAATGCACTAATCCCTTCCCTCAAAGAGGAGGTAAAATCCTTGAGTGATGTTTACTCTTCTCCTGGAATCCTGTAACTTAAATACAATGACGTAAAATTAACACTATTTAAATATGGATGTAAAGTCAATACATCTTTTGTTACTATGATAAGGGAATAGGAAAGAATACAAAGATACTTGCTTTACACATACACACATGCACAAATATATTTATAACAGAAGAAGAATATATGCAGGACAATTACAGTTCTCATTTTTGTAACTGGTTACATGGTTGTAGCTGATACTTATAAGGACCTTCTTCTACTGCCATTCTGTATTCTCACTGCTTTCAGCAAGCACCTCAGCTGGTTGTGGGTCTTTACCACAGGATAAAGGTGACCCAAACCTTTATTCCTTAAGGGTCTGGGCCATTCACAGTTTTGCCTGAACTAGGTTGTTGTAGTTCCTATTGACCTTAATCACAGGACATGGCAATACTAAGAAGCTCTTTAAGAAATCTGTATTCCACACATAGTCTTCTTTACCTCCATTGTGTAGGAGTAGTTCAATTTCACCTTGGTAGTTTGGATCAATCACCCCAGCCAACACTGTAACTGCCTTCTTTGCTTGTTGACATAGAGGCATTAGGAGCCCAACATGGTTGGGTGGCAGTCTTAACTTCCAGTTCAATGGAATCATTGTTGTATCTCCTGGTGGAAGTATTCTTCCCTCTAGAACTATGACCTCTAAGCCAGTAGAGCATAAAGTCATGGAAACAAGAAGCAAAAATTTTGCCATTGTGTCTCTAGGGGTAATAGTGAATGTTGCCGCAACCATTTTCACCCCTTGATTCCTAGACCTGTGATCCTGGCTATGGGAGAAACAGCACCATATATTGGTTGCTGATTCAAAGTATATAGCGCCTTATGGAGGACCTTGCCCAAGCACTGCATCTAACTGGAGCTGTAACTGAGTCTCAAAAGGCCATTCCACCATTTTATCAAGACAGCTGCTTCAGGATGGTAGGGAACAAGGTCAGACCAGTGAATTTCCTGAGTATGGGCCCATTGCTGCAATTCTTTTGCTGTGATCAGAAGTAATGCTATGTAGAATACCATGATGGTGGATAAGGCATTTTGTAAATCCATGGACAGTAGTTTTGTGTGCAGGGAAGGAAAATCCATGTGCCGAGCTTTGTGTGCAGGGAAGGAAAATCCATATGCACTGTTGTCTATTCCAGTAAGGACAAAATGCTACTTCTTCCATGGTAGAAGTGGTTCAGTGTAATGAATCTGCCACCAGGTAGCTGGCTAATCACCCTGAAGAATGGTGCCATACTGGAGGCTCTGTGTTGGTCCCTACTGCTGGCACATTAGGCACTTAGCACTGGTCATAACAAGGTCAGCATAGGTGAGTGGAAGTCCATGTTGTTAAGTTCATTCATGACCTCCATCCCTGCCACCATGTCCACTTTGTTCATGAGCCCACTGTGTGATGACAGAGGTGGCTAGGGAAAGAAGCTGATTAGTATCCACAGAACAGGTCATCCTATTCACTTGACTATTAAAATACCCTTTGACCAAAGTCACCTTTTGGCGAGCATTCTTGTGGGATACAAATATCTTCATATTTTTGGCTCAGAGATCTATCCGTATATCTCTTCCCCAAATTTATTGTCACCAATTTTCTAATTATGTACATTCCAAGTTCCTGACTACCCAGCCAAACCATTGACTATAGTTCTTGAATCAGTATGTAATCACATGTCCAGACATTTTTCCTTTTAAGCAAAGTGCACAACCAGGTGCACTGCCTGAAATTCTGCCCACTGGGAGAATATCCCTTCAACACTGCCTTTCAGAGATATCCCAGAGAGATGTTAGAGTGCTTCAGCTGTCCACCCTTGGGTAGTGCCTGTATATCACACAGAACCATCTGTAAACCATAGCCAAGTCTTCACTTCCTCTGTCAACTGACTGTAGGGAATTCCCCATGGAGCCATGGGTGCAACTGGAAGAGAGAAGGCAGTAGCAGAAATGAGGACCATGGATCACTTTATGTAACTTCTTTGTGCCTTCAGGGCTTGCTTGGGCCAATTTCATGTATACTACTTCCATTTGATGATAGAGTATTGCTGTGCATGCCCAATTTTATGATTTGATGGGTCAGATAATACCCAGTTCATGACAGGCAGCTCAGGTTGCATAATAACTTGTTGACTCGTGGTCAAGCATTCAGTTTCTACTAAGGCCCAGTAGCAGGCCCAGAGCTGTCTCTCAAAAGAAGAATCATTACCTGCAGATGATGGCATAGCTTTGCTCTAAAATCCTGAAGCCTTAAACTGCAATTCACCTATGGGAGTTTGCCAAAGGATCTAAACAGCATCCCTGTCTGCCATTGACACCTCAGGTACCATTGGATCTGCTGGATCATATGTCCTAAGTGGCAGAGCAGCTTATGTAGCCTCCTGGATCTGTTGCAGAGCCTTTTCCTGTTCTGGGACCTATTCAAAACTAGTAGTGTTTTCTTGAGTCAGTTAGTAAATAGGCCAGAATAACATGCTTAAATAAGAAATGCATTGCCTCCAACATCCACAAAGGCCCACTAGCCATTGTGCCTTTTTTTTTTTGGGGGGGTTAGAGGCCAGGTACAACAACTTAGACTTCTCCTTAGAAGGGCTACTTCAACATGCCCACACCATAGACCCCTAGAAATTTAACTGAGGTAGATTGCACCTAAATTTTAGTTGGATTTATTTCCCACCCTCTAACACATAAATGATTACCAATCAAATCTAGAGTAGTTGCTACTTTTTGCTCACTAGGTCCAATCATCAATATAATAAGCCAGTATGATGTCTTGTGGAAGGGGAAGGTGATCAAGATCCCTGTGTGCTTGACATTGTCTAAATTATGACATAGAACTGTAGAGTTAATATAACCCTGAGGTAGGAAAATGAAGGTGTATTGCTGGCCTTGCCAGCTGAAAGAAAACTGCTTCTGGTGGGCCTTATTGACAGAAATAGAGAAAAGGGCATTTGCCAGATGATAGCTACATACCAGGTACCAGGGGATGTGTTACTTTGCTCAAGCAATGAAACTAAATCTGGTACAGCAGCTGCAATTGTACTCACCGCTTGGTTAAGCTTACCGTAATCCACTGTCATCCTCCAAGCTCCATCTGTCTTCTGCATAGACCAAATGGGAGTGTTGAATGGGAATGTGATGGGAATCACCACCCCTGCATCTTTCAAGTCCTTAATGGTAGTACTAATCTCTTCAGTCCCTCCAGGAATGCAGTATTGCTTTTTATTTACTATTTTTTGAGGTGGAGGTAATTCTAGGAACTGCTTCTCCTTGGCCTTCTTCATCATAGCCCCCAGTCCACAAGTCAAGGAACCAATGTGGGGATTCTACCAGTGGCTAAGTAGGTCATTCCAATTATTTCTTCTGGAACTGTGAAATAACTACAGGATGGTTCCGAGATTGTGAGATGAACTTGAGCTAAAACTTCCATTGATCACCTGACCTATATAAGCCGCTACTCTGAATGAGGGGCTGCAGTGACATTTTGGGTTTCCTGGAATCAGTGTCAGTTCAGATCTAGTGTTCAGTAGTCCCCCAAAGGTCTGATTATATCTTTTACCCTGGTGCACAGTTACCCTGCTAAAATTCTGTAGGTCCTTTGGGAGAAAGCTAGGAGAAAGATTCATAGTATAAAATTTCATTTGAGGGCTTCTGGGTCTGTAAACTGGCTCAAGTCTGAACATTGATTGAGGGGCTCTGACTCTCTGATTTTATGATTCAAGTTAAACTTTCGTTCATTTGACCTAGAACTTTTCTGTTTATACAGATCAAGTAAAAATTTAATAGGCTTCCTATCTATCTATTTCACTTCTAGGAACACCATGATTAACTAGCCCACGCCACAGATCTGTGTGAGTCAGACTATTCTAATTGCTGCTTTGACTCTGCCACCCAACTCAGTAACTACGCCCACCTTGCCTTTGGCAGTGGAATGCTGCCACTTGGCCTCACCACTCTGGATCCAATTACTCCCATTGCATTTAGATTTTCCAATTAAGTGGCCATGGTTCCCACTATAAGGTCTGGCGTACAAAGAGTAATCACAGAGTTCTCCAAGAATACTGGAGCTTCCTTTAGTAATTTATTTCTTAAAGTATTGGTAAAAGTGTGTCTTCTAGATCTTCCCAGTGTTGGGGAATATATCATAAATTATAAATCCACTCTTTCTAATCTCCCTAAGCCTGTGAATCCCTTCCTCTACATTAAACCTCGGGAGAGCCGACATTTCCAATTTGCTTATAATGGGCCATCTTTTGATTGTGTTTCAGCCGACCAATCAACCACATTATTGGAGCCTTAAGTCCTAAGCTGTAATATTAAATGCAGAATCTCTGCTTAGTGGGCCCACATCAATAAATTCGACCTGATCCAACATTATGTTCCTTTCTTCATTATCCCACACCCTTAATTAACGTACATATTCCCTAGATTTCTGCTTGTGTAAATTAGAAAGGTTAGGTAGTTCTTTTGGAATATAGCATGCCTCCTCATGGGCCACAGGGCAGGAGAAGATGGATGTCCCAGGTAAAGACGGAGATAATTTGTCCTGATTCTTCCTTTTTGTTTTATGTGAGCTCTCAATGGAATGGATAATGTCCACCTACATAGGTGAGGGTGATCTTCTTTACCTAGTCTACCAATTCAGATGCTAATCTCTTCTGGAAACACCCTCAGAGATACACCCATAAATAATGTGTTGCCAGCTATCTGGGCATCTCTTACCCCAGTTAAGTTGACAAATAAAGTTAGGAGGTCATCTACTTACTTGTGCCATTTCCCAGATGTTGAAGCTTGCCACAGTTTATCCAAGAATACACGGAGTGGGAAAGGTAGAATTTAGTTTGCTCAGGTAATGTTCTCCCAGTGATTTCCCTCTGGGCCTCCCACCAACACTATCTCTTGTGATGAAACTGGGGAGAACTGTAGGGAGGAAGATAATTTCTGCCTCTCAAAACTCACAGGCTGATGGATGGACATCCCATAAAGCATTTACTGTAGAAAAGGAAGAAGTGGCAGAGGAAAGTGCTGGAGAAAAGAAGATAGAAGAACAATGCAAATGCCAAGCCCAGGTGTAAGGTGACCAGGTCTGCCTGGGATGATGGCAGCTTGAATGGTGAGGAAAGACAAAATGTGAGAATGACATATAAGAAGATTTGACCATGTTTGTATAGAGACTACCTTCCTTGGTTCATCCTTAAAAGAGATGAAAATCTTGTAGCACCATTTCTAGCATTTGGTATGTACTCAAGAAACATGAGTTTTACTGACCATAGACTGAACATATAGGCTATTAATGAGAAAATTCCTATGCTTGAAGAAGCCTAACTTGCTAGGCCAATTTTATATTTTTCCTGGGCTTCCATAGGGTTAGAATTAAAGGCACATTAAAATATGTATTAAAAGGCCAATAGTGGTGGCCCATGCCTGTAGTCCCAACACTTTAGGAGGCTGAGACAGGTGGAACACTTGAGGAGTTTGAGACCAGCCTGGGCAACATGGTGAAACCCTGTCTCTACAAAAAATACAAAAATTAGCCTGGCATAGTGGTGCATGCCTATAGTCCCAGCTACTTGGAGATGAGATGATTGCTTGAGCCTGGAACTCAAGGCTACAGTGAGCTATGATCACATCACTGCACTCCAGCCTAGGCAACAGAGACCCTGTCGCCCCCCACAAAAAAATGTATTAAAGGTACATTATAATGTGAATGTGTCTGTAGTATACATTAAGTCTTTATGTCTGTAAAGACATGCCATGTTTTTCCTTTTTCTCTCTCAGCATATATACACACATAATACACACTTAAATCTCTGTGTGTGTATGTGTATACATATGTATACACATGGCACATTAGCTTTATCTAGAAATAGATAATATGCATTAAGCTACTGTAAAGTTTATGAACACTTAAAGGCACATTAATTCTATCCAGGTATATTTCTTTATAATGTACTGCATATCTATATGTATACTAATACATTATTCTATCATCCAGCATAAATTTCTGGCCCCCCACAAGAAATGACCTTTGTATTTTGTGATCAATGCAAGGACAAAAGATTTTGCATCCTTAAATTATATTCAATACATACTTCGTGAATAAAAATGCCATAACTTAAAATATTGCCTTTGGTATTTGCATAGTACCTTTCATTACCGTTGAACAAAAACTAATCTATGCATTCATTCTGTGGAGATAAGTTGTATAAATGTGATAAGTGAGATATTTTCTTACTCCTTAAAATGGTAGTGTAAGGAAATAGAATGATTTTGCCTGGAGAGGAGACTACTCAAGGGTATAATATTTCTAGAATGGACACTATGAAGTTGTAGGAAGTTGCTGTATCTCATTTTCAGTGAGGCTACAAGAGAAAATGATTGTAGCAGGAAGTTGTGGTTTAGGCTTTAAAATGCCTTTGCTGTGAGATAACATAGAAGGAATGGGGTTTGTATATTCTTTTTTTTGATGTTTCAATAAGGTAACCAGTTCTTTGAGGTTCAGTCAGTCTATTCTACTGCCTATTCTAAGAAGAAATGACGCCTTCCTACCCACAGTGGGTGAGTCTAGGGAAGTAGTTTTATATCACCACAACCCTGATACACCTTTCTTTCCCCCACAACATGTGCTGACTGGACCAGGGATGGGAATTGTAATGAAGGGAAACCAATTAGAAAACTGGTCAGAGACACCATGTAGCCTGGCATTAAAAATGAATTGCACGTATCCTATTTACTTTTTCAATAAATTACTCTAGAGAAAATGCATTTTAATGATGGGAGCTGAAGTTGAAAGGAAGCCATAAAATAGAGGGGAGTTGTCTCCAGCCATTTGCTTAGAAAAGTAGCAGG
The DNA here is from genome assembly GCF_007565055.1 of Rhinopithecus roxellana. Lineage (NCBI taxonomy): Eukaryota > Metazoa > Chordata > Mammalia > Primates > Cercopithecidae > Rhinopithecus > Rhinopithecus roxellana. The sequence continues at coordinate 27,837,349 of NC_044563.1, forward strand.
GACACACACAAACAAAATAGAAAGAATAAGACATAAGACCTACTATTTGATAACACAACAGGGTGACTATAGTCGATAATTTAATTGTACATTTATAAATAACTGAAAGAGTGTAACTATAATTTAATTGTATGTTTATAAATAACTAAAAGAGTATAACTGATTGTTCGTAACACAATGGATAAATACTTGAGGGGACGAGTACTGCATTTTCCATGATATGATTATTACCCATTACATGCCTGTATCAAAGTATCTCATGTACCCCATAAATATATGCATTATATACCCCAAAAACCCAATATGTACCCACAAAAATTAAAAATTGAAATGAAAAAAGTAGCAGGTAAAGTGAACAAGCAGAAGAAATTATGACTAGAAAGTGGAGGTTGGATAGATGCAAGAGAGAGAAAAATGAGCTAGAGTGCTCACGTGACTAACGAGAGAGCTGCTTTAATTCATGTCTTCCCAGACCTCGTGCCATGCACCCCACCCCCCTTTTTTCTTAAAGAACTTGAGACTCTGTATCAATTAGATGATTTGGACTGCAAGAAATTAAAAAGTCATCTGAAAGCAGTGTAAACTAGGGACATTTATTATCTCACATAACATGAAGTGTGGAGACCAGCACGGTTTTAGGCTGTCTCAGTGATGTCATCAGGGATACAGTTCTGTTCTATCTTTCCTATGTGCTGTACTCAACATTTTGGCTAACTTTGGTGCATTCCTGTGAAATTTAGTTGCTTCTCAGCTTTCTCCATGGATGGCTTACATTCAGCTCATTCAACTTTCTTGGGTCTTCCCTCCCCTCCTGTTTTCCTCATTTTTACAAATTTATGCCTTAAAGGAAATAATACTATTATTTTAGTGGGGTTTTGAGGGGAACCAGTGGTAAATACATGTATTTAATCATTTAATCTGCCAACTTTATTGTGAAGTCCCTTGGGTCTCTCTTTTAAGATGAAAGACATTTACTCAAGAAGTTTTCTCACTAAACTTCCCCTCCCATATCATTGGCCAAGAGGGAGCTATATGCTATATGCAAAACACAGAGCCATAAGCCAATCACGGGCAAGGGGAATGAGATCACTTTGACTTGGACACATTGCCATTCACTCTTGGCAATGAGAAGGAGCACCTTCCCTTGAGCACATGGCTGTATGGAGGATGAACAACTACAGAGTGATCTTCAAAATATTGAACAATGGGTGGAGAATGGACCGACCAGTCAAAATGGGCATGCTACCCAAACAGAGCAAAGAAAACCCTATACATACCCAAATGAAATCTGGTTCTACCAACAAGGAAGAAGATGGAAAAAGATTTGTGTAAGCTACCAATGGTGGCTGCAAAAGTCTTGGTTTCTAGCACCTAAATAGCAATTGCAGAAAATAAAGTACACAACTGCTTCAGAGGAAGGACCGAGTCACCTCATAAGGACCATTCCAGCCTGTAAATTTTTACCTAGAACAGAATTGTTCCATTTAATGAATATTTGCTTAAAGCAGTCTACTGACCTGAACTGTATATCACTGCAGGGAGCCAGAATACATATAAATTACAGGGTTGTGGGCACTTTCCAATTCTGGCAGAACCTTTATATAAAAGGTTACCCTAGTCCTTTAAGAGTGAACTTTTAGAGAAAGGTTCTTCCTCAATGGTATTTGCAACTAATTGTCTTTATCTTACTTGCCATCTCTTGATTGATGAAGCTGGCTGAAGCATTGGATTGAACAGAACTCTGAGGTTGAGTTGGAGTCAGCTGGAAAGAGCACTATGTTCATTTAGCAATGTGTGTGTGTGTGTGCGTGCACATGCGTGCAGCACTTGAGCCATGTATTTTCTCTTTTCTTTCAAATCAGTTTTATATGGGCTGAGGCTCCATGGAGTCACCTAAGCTGGAGTCACCAAATTACAAACTATACCTAAGACAAGGAGACGACCTTTCTTAGTGGGTGACATTCTTAGTCTAGGAAGAGGAGCATTCTTGTGGAAGAGTTCTCAGGGATTTGGGTAACATCAGAGTCAGAAGGAAAAGGAAGTTTTATTGAGTTTCATATTTGAGAAGAAAGCTAGAAGGCAGAAGTCCAAGGGTGTGTCAGTTATTTTAAAAAATAAAACATGAAGAAGAGAAGTATAAAATATTTCCAAAGCTCTGGGATTAACAACACCAAGTTTGCTAGTTTTGTTTCCTGGTGGTAATTAGCAGTCAAACAACATGTGTGCTTTGGGTCATCAAATATTATTGTGAGTAGGAAGAGCAGCCAGTCTTGAGCAACATGATTTCGAGGGATTGAGTGACTGATGAAAATTATTGCAGGATAGGAAAGCAAGTTGAATTTCTGGTGCCTACAGTAAAGAGGAAAAGAGAATGTGAAGAACAGGCTGAGAGGAAAGCTCTAGGTTGAGCGACAGAAAGGCCTCTGTGGAGGTTTCCAAATATAGTGCCTTATACTACTCAAAGCCCTTCCTATTATCTTGTATGATTCCCTTACTACTCTCTGGATTGGGTATAGTTGATATTTTTAGCTCTGTTTTTCTGAATAAGTTAATTTTCAGAGAAGGTAAAGTAACCCAAAAGTACAGAGCTAGATGGAAGCTGATCTAGGACCAGAAACGAGTTCTTTCAACTTATAGATCAGGGCTTTTCCTACTATCTCACAAGGCCACTGAGATCTAAAACAGAACTCTCTGATCTAGAGAATATCTAGAAGTATATTAGGCACAGGTGGGGGTGTATGGGTGGGGAAGACGGTATTCGAAGTAGAGGAAATAGCACTTGCAAGACCTTGAGGAATGAGAGAGAATGGTGGTTCCTAAGAACACAAAGCAGACCCGTAGGGCAAGAGCAGGAAAAGCAACATGGATATTGGTGTAAGATGAGGCTAAACATGTAGCAGAGGCCAGATTCTGAAGGCTGTGAGGGCTAATATTTTACTTATTTAGCTGGATCTCACACTCACAAGCAGTTTCTTTCCTAAATAGGATCAACACGCATTTCTTTGGACCTTTGCTGACACCAAATGGTACTAGCCTTTGAGCCTCTCAGGTGAGGTGGGAGGTAGGGAAAGGAGGACATAAAATTAGCATAAATACATCAACCTAGTTGCACACCAGTCTTAGTATGAATAAATAACATGTTCTGCATTTTCATGTGCTATGACTTTCCAAGTGAATATAGATGTTATGATGAATAAAACTCAAATTCATTTCAATGTACTCCTGAATTCCTGGGAGCTTTTAGCCATTATGCATATAACTCCTTTACCCCTTGCCTCATTGGTCTGTGACAACAAACACAGTTGCAACTCCTTTTGCTCTACAAATTATTGTGGCTTGAAAGTTGGCCCCACTCAAAGTATCATCCAGCTATTTCTGGGTATTTCCATGGGGATGGAATAGATCCCTTGGGCTCTTCCTACCTGAGTTTCTCCACCTCTTCTCCTCTTCTCTGAGTTTCATGCCATTTGTCCATGTTCTGTTCTCCTTGTGGTTCACTGCTTTTCTGTGCCTATCTTTGTTCATTCCCACCTCGCATAAACCCTTCACTGCATTTCTTTATTCCCGCTGCTCCTGAATCCCTTGTTACGTTTGTTCATTTCCATTGGTCACGTCAGCACTGCTACTGTTGGGCTCAAAGGCTGAGATAGGTTGCTTTCTACATGGAATGGAACCATGACAGAATCTCCTGAGGTTTGAGGATGGCTCTGTCACTTCACTGAGATTGGCCTCATCCAGCCATCATCTCTGCTCTTCTATATCCACAACTGCAGCTGATGTAAGAGGACCAGCATATATGCTTGTGGAAAGCCCAGACTTGCTGTTACTACACTCTTCTAGCCTTCCAAGTTGTACTAGGGCTATTTAACTCCCAATGATGGAATTTCTCTGAGGGTTTGATACCTAGGATTTCAGTACAAATGGCCCAACAGAAATAGAGGAAGTCCTTTGTTCCTCTAGTCTGGGGGTCAGCAAACTAACTCGGGGCCAAATCTACTTGTTTTTATAAAATTTCACTGAAACCCAGCAACAACTATTTTATTTATAGATTGTTTATGACTGCTATTATACTATACTGGCAGGGTTGAGGTTATGACAGACATGACTGCAAAGTCAAAAATATTTACTCTCTGGACTTTTACAGAAAAAGATTGTCAGTTCTTTATCTCGTCCATAAAATCATTCAAGGAATGGTTTTAAAATGAAAAGTGGGTGATATGATCAGATTTATACTTTTCAAAGGTCACTCCAGTTATAGTGACAAGAGTGAATTCAGGGTGGGAAAATCAAACTGGAGACAGAGACCAGATGATAAGAGGCTATTCCAGTAATTCAGAGAAGAGGTGATGGTGGCCTGAACCAAAGGAACAACAGTGAAAATGCAGAGAGGTGATGGATTTGAGAACTACTGAGGAGGTAGAAATGATAAAACATGATAGTGGATCAGGCGCTTCATACCTCTTCTCTGACACTCAGCCTCCAGGCTCTAGGTACTACAAGTCTGATCATGGATTTGCTTCTTTGTTTCTGTGGTCTCCCAATTCCTGTCTGGGTCTTCTTCTAATCCCACCAGAGCACTAGAGTTCTATTTTCCTACTTTTGCCTGATTGCTAGGGCTCTGCTGCCTCCTGACTATCTTCTATGAGGCAATTAGGGGAATTCAGTATTAGGATCCATGTCTCTTGTCTTTGTCCACCAATAGAAGATACTGCTAACTTGGACTTGCATTGCCTTCTGATATTTTAGGCAGGAACCTCTGTGAGAGGTTCTGTGATTTCTCTGTCAGGCTGAACTTTCTGCTAGCAGTTGTGTATTCCAGGAAATGAATATAGCTCTAAATCCAACTTCTCACAGTTTGCTTGGTTCTTTTACAGTACTCGAGATAGCTGGGCCAGTTCCAAGGTACTACAAAGGTAAAGAAGAGTAGGTAGGTATCCTGGGGCTTCATTATATTTAAAATGCTAATTCTTTGATTTTTATTCACTTATCTCAACTGATTAATAATTTTTGATGGAATGAGAAAAGATAACTCTGTTTTAGTCTTTCCTCTGAGGTTCTGTCTGTGTTTATTCTATATCCCTATATGCTGATAACTTCCTAGTTTCTGTCCTAGAATCTAGCATATATCTAGCTTCCACTGAATTCCTCCACCCGGATGTTATCAAAACACTTAAAGTTCAATCTGTCTAAAACCTAAAACCTTTATCTTATTGCTCCTTTTCCTTTTCTTCCTTCCATATCCTTTATACTAATGAATGGCCCCACCAATCAGTCCTGTCACACAAGCAAAAGATGTGGAAGTCATCCTGGAGTTATAAATTTTTCCTATTTCCTTACTCTACAGTCTATCAGGATTCTGTCTCTTAAATACATTTTTAAAATCCTTATCTCTTCTACATTCTTGCTGCCTTTGTTTAGTCTTTTTATGTCTCATAATGACTAGTCATTTCCTGGCTTGTCTCTCTGCCTCTTGTCTTGTTCTGATCTAATCCTTCAAGGACAGGAACCAAATGACCATCATTTTAGTATCCTCAGAACTGAGGATGAGATGGGAACACAGAAGGTCCTTGTTGAATATGCACAAATTTAAATAAAGAGGAAAATCAGGATCACTTGTGTCTTTTCCTTTTGATACTCCTGATCTAAGATCTTCTCTTGTCAGTATCTTCCTTCTGGTTCCTAGAAAATTCCTCCTATGCTATGGAAGACCTCAAATGAGGTTTCTACCAAGACTTTGAGAAGATTTGAAGCTTTTTTAAAATAAAAAGTTTAGCTTTTTCACAGGCACTGTTATGGCTCACTGGGGAGGTGGGAAGGCCTTCTGCTGGGGTGAGAATACAAGTCAGGCTCCTAAATTTTCATAACAGAATGTCAGCCTTGCCACCTGACAGTCTAAAACATATGCCCAAAGCATATGGATCTCTTTTCAATCAACACAACGTCTTCACTTCCTCTAAAGAGCTCAATCTTGGACTGACTGATATTCAGCCCTATCCAAGAAGCTCAGCTAAAAAGAGTGATATTTGAGAGATATTTGGAGCTAATCATTCAGTCTGTAAGTTTGGACTACAAGTTAAAAATTCGTTTGGACTACAGCTCTAATTCCATTAGAAATGTCATCAGTGAATAACATTTAAGTAATGTGCTTTCTGATTTTTTTTCTTTTTTTTTCGAGACAGAGTGTCACACTGTCACCCAGTCTGGAGTGCAGTAGCACAATCTCGGCTCACTGCAACCTCCATCTCCCAGGTTCAAGCAAATCTCCTGCCTCAGCTTCCACGTAGCTGGGACTACAGGTGCGCACCACCAGGGCCAGCTCATTTTTGTATTTTTAGTAGAGACAGGGTTTCACAGTGTTGGCCAGGATGGTCTTGATCTCTTGACCTCGTGATCTGCCCGCCTCAGCTTCCCAAAGTGCTGGGATTACAGGCCTGAGCCACGGGTGCCCAGCCTGTGCTTTCTGATTTTGTGCAAGATTGATAAAAAGATGCTTGCTTCTGAAGAATCACCCCTCTCCCCAAGTATTTGTCCATTGTCTTACTCAATGTGTCTTTGAGAAAAAAAATATATTTCTAAAGAAGTAGTATGCTTCTTATATTGGGTAATGAGAACTACTATAGTTCTGTTCAAGACAAAGTTTCAATATCTGAGCTACCCCTCTTCTTCTTTGGATAATAGTAACTGTAGATAAAATAACAAAAGAGAAAATTTAAAAGACAATAACACTTTAAGGGGCAAACTAATTATGTCTTTGACTAGAAAAGAACAGAAATGCAAAGCAGTAGGGCTGGAGATGAATGTCTGCTGGGCTGTAGCACTGTAGGTAGGCAGAGATGATTAGGAGTTCAGCACTTACAGGGTGACAGGATCTAAAAGTGCCAAGCAGGTGGCAACCAGACATTGGATCATTGTTTGAAATCAGGGTCTGAGGTGGAGTACCACTCCATAAAAGGAAGCTTAAAACAAAAACAAAAAACTGCTGTCTAATACTACCAGAATATCAAGAAAGGAAGTAAAGATGAAGCTACAGTTTTGAAGCCAGAGCTTCTGTGAAGCTGCCTTCTGGCTCAGTGACGAGTGATAATGTCACAGTTATCCCAAGAAGTCAGGAACACCGATATAACAATATAAGATTTATTTCTAATTTGGGATCCTAACAGGGTTGGCTGAAGGCCATTGAAAACCCACCAGAAAGGGAGGAAAGAGATGGAGGAAGAAAAGCCTAAATAATTGACAAAGCTTCCTGCTACCCAAGACACACCTGAAAATCTAAATTCCATAATTAATGCAGAAAAAATAGCCACAAAGATAAATTATTGACATCAATTCCTTCTCAGATGAAGTGAAAATAATTATACAATCTGAAAAATGCTTTATAATAAGACATTTATGATCTTTCACCAATAAGATAAAAAAGAAAAACATTCATAATGAAGACTAAGAAAATATAGAACAAAACCATGCAAAAATGATATGATAACATGCAGATCTAAAAATAGCTTATTAAAAATTTGAGAAATAACATGGCATAAACTTTTGAAAAGGCAAAAGCAAAGAGAGAATTAGTAAATCAAAAAAATAGACCTGAGGCATTGTGAAAAAGCAATTCGGAGAAAGGGAAGGAGGATTGAGGAGGTGAAAGTTAGGTATAGCAGAAGTTCCAGAAGAAGAGAGAAAAGAGTGAAGTAGCAACAGTTGAAGAGACCTTGGCTATGCATTTTTCAGTGTTGAAGACACAAGTCCTCAGATGAAAAATGTAATCCAGGTTCTAAGAAGGATGAATGAAAATAAATGCGTACTTAGATACATCTTAGTAAACTTGAAGATAAGGAGAAAATGTTATAAAGTTTTAGTTATGCAAGATGAATAAGTTCTAGAGATCAGGTGTACAACATTGTGCCTATAGTTAACAGTACTGTGTTTTGCACATAAACATTTGTTCAGAGAGTAGATCTCATGCTATGTTCTTACCACAATAAAACACAAAGCAAAACAAAAAACTATTTGAAGAAAAAATCAGATTCTTAAAGAATGGCCTTGGCTGGGCGCAGTGGCTCATGCCTGTAATCCCAGCACTTTGGGAGACTGAGGTGGGCGGATCACCTGAGGTCGGGAGTTCGAGACCAGCCTGACCAACATGGAGAAACCCCATCTCTACTAAAAATACAAAATAAAAATACAAAATTAGCCAGGCGGCCAGTAATCCCATCTACTAGGGAGTCTGAGGCAGCAGAATTGCTTGAACCTGGGAGGCGGAGGTTGCAGTGAGCTGAGGTCGTGCCATTGCACTCCAGCCTGGCCAACAAGAGTGAAACTCTGTCTCAAAAAAAAAAAAAAAGATGGCTACTAGGCAGACAGTTGACTTCCAATCAGCAACTATCCAACAGAGCAATATCTACAAATTGCTGAGGGAAAGCTACTGTCAATCTAGAATTATATGCCTGGCAAAACCACCTATGTGTAAAAGGTTACATCAGGCCGGGTACCTAAACATAACAAGGCTTTCCTGGGAAGGAAACATCAGTTCTCACAACATCATTTTCTTGAATGCTTACTGAGTTAAGATAAATATGGAAGGCCAGGCACGGTGCCTCATGCCTGTAATCCCAGCACTATGGGAGGCTGAGGCAGGTGGATCACTAGAGGTCAGGAGTTCAAGACCAGCCTGGCCAAATGGCGAAACCCTGTCTCTACTAAAAATATAAAAATTAGCTGGGCGTGATGGCAGGCACCTATAATCCCAGCTACTCAGGAGGCTGATGCAGGAGAATCCCTTGAACCTGGGAGGCAGAGGTTGCAGTGAGCCGAGATCATACCATTGCACTCCAGCCTGGGTGATAAGAGCGAAACTATGTCTCAAGAGAAAAAAAGAAAAAGATAAATATGGAATATTGCATGCTAAGAGCTAATGATCTGTCTTGTTTACTGTGAAATTCCTGATTAGAGAGAGCATATCTGGACTGAGATTATTCTACGTGGGCATACAAGTTTCGGGCCTATATGACAGGAGCAATATAGAAGAGAGGTGGGAAACTAAGGAAGTAGCTTCTCTGTGCTAAGTGAAAACGTATATATGTTGAATATATCCTGTGTAGGTAAGGGGAGATACAAGAAGCTGTGTATACATACTCTTTTAGGACCTCTAAGTAGTAATAAGGCTGTTTTTCTTGACTTCTATGCTTCTATAAATCTGAATAATTTAATGATAGATTAAATCCTACTGTGTTATATGAGTTTGATTTCCAATCTTGTGATCACTGCTAGTAAAATAAAACATTTTTTTCACATATAAAATGTGTGATATATATATATATATATATATATATATATAAATATAAATATAAATTAGGAGACTTTTCCACTCACAAACTATTATTGAATGAACTATAAAGGCTGTAGTTTAGCAAGAAGAAAATCGAACTCAAGGAGGGAGACTGAGATGCAAGAAACAAAACCAAGTAGAGAAACTTAAAAATTAAGTGGATAACTAATGGTTATCTACCCAAAGGAAAAGAAGTCATTATACGAAAAAAGATACTTGCACACACATGTTTATAGCAGCACAGTTCGCAATTGCAAAAATGTAAAGTCAACCCAAATGCCCACCAATCAACGAGTGGATAAAGAAACTGATATATAGATATATATATATATATCACATGTGGATATATATGTGTGGAAACTGTGAGACATATATATGTATAGATATATGAATACTACTCAGCCATAAAAAGGAATGAATTAATGGCATTTGCAGCAACCTGGATGGGATTGGAGACCATTATTCTAAGTGAAGTAACTCAGGAATGGAGAAGAAAACATCGTACGTTCTCACTCATAAGTGGGAGCTAAGCTATGAGGATGCAAAGGCATAAGAATGACACAATAAAATTTGGGGACTCAGGGAAAGGATGAGAAGGGTCTGAGGGATAAACGACCACAAATTGGGTTCAGTGTATACTACTCTGGTGATGGGTGCACCAAAATCTCACAAATCACCACTAAAGAACTTACTCATGTAACCAAACACCACCTGTTCCCCAATAACCTATGAAAATAAAAAAAATTTTTTTAAAGTTGAATGGAAACTAAAAAAAAATTAAGTGGATAAGTTTTTTTTTTCAATTAAAAAGTGAAACAAATTGCTAAACCACAATAATAGAAGAGAAGGTGAGTCTTCAATGGTTACTTAATGTGTTAACATCTTTGTCCTGTTTGAGAGAAAGAGATACTGATGCTGAATGACTTTATAGTCTCCTAAAAAAAAAACACTTAGAAAAGGATATAGTTTTAAAATTATAAAGTATAGGCCGGGCGCGGTGGCTCAAGCCTGTAATCCCAGCACTTTGGGAGGCCGAGACGGGCGGATCACGAGGTCAGGAGATCGAGACCATCCTGGCTAACACGGTGAAACCCCGTCTCTACTAAAAAATACAAAAAACTAGCCAGGCGAGGTGGCGGGTGCCTGTAGTCCCAGTTACTCGGGAGGCTGAGGCAGGAGAATGGCGGGAACCCGGGAGGCGGAGCGTGCAGTGAGCTGAGATCTAGTCACTGCACTCCAGCCTGGGCGACAGAGCGAGACTCCGTCTCAAAAAAAAAAAAAAAATTATAAAGTATATATTTTTAAAACTTATTTAAATACATATTTTATAATTTTTAAACTTAAGAATAACCATTAAAATGAGGGTAATATTCTCCATAGCTTCTGAATTCACAGAGCAAAAAGGAGTATGGAAAATTTTATCAGTACCCCAGGAGGTAGAAAAGGAGGAAAAAAAGAAGCAAAAAGAAAGGAGGAGAATTAGATAATCAATGAGTTTTCCTTTTTCCCATGGCGGGCAGGAAGACCAGATAAAAAATATTTTCCAAGTATTTCATCCTGTATTCCTAATATGGTTATTTTCACTTTTCATAAGATAATTTCTCATTTCTTTTGCCTTCATTTTGGATATCTATATATTCAAGTTAATTTTCTTCTTGTATTAGAATCATACAATTTTAGACCTGGAAAAGTCCTCAGAGATCCCCTAGTACAGAAATAAAAACAAAGCAGGTATACCACCATGATCTTATGCACAAGGCAGGCATTGCTAATTAATTACAATGTTCCTTCTCACTAAGCCTAATCATGGTCTTACATATTTCTCAATAAAGCTTTCCTACTGTATTTTATTGGCCCAAGAGATGAAACCTATTTACTATCAAGATCTAGTCCAATTATGTCTTTGACAGATGAAGAGACTGAGATGTGGGATGACAAGATAATTTGCCCAAGGTCACACAAAAACTGAAACAAGAGCTAAACCTGTCAAATCCAAGATACCATCTTCTATATCAGATCAAGTCAATAAATCCTATGGCTCCTCTCCCAATCAAAGAAACTTCTAGAACCCCCAAGAATGTTGCTTTTAGTTTTAAGTTTTTTGTTTTTTCTAACCAGTTGTGGGTTCCAATTCTGTACAAGATGAAGTCACAACATGCCATTTTACTGCTTCCACTAATCACAACAAAAAACCCTGGACAAAATATGTATGAAAAATAGAGAACAGAATGTAGATGGCTAGGGGCTTAGGGACTTGAGGAATTGCCGGGAGGTGGGTTCCCTGGGTTTTTCTCTTGCCTCTCATTTGTCCTGACTTTGGCGCTGGAGAAGCCTACAACTTGAAAACAGGCACAGAAAAAAAAAAAAAAAAAAGCCACGAGAAAATTCTGGGCTCTTTAGCCAAAGAACTGTGAAAAGTTATTTGTGAAAAGTATAACCCAGTAGGTCACATCCTTTAACCATACCTGCCTGCTCTCAGGGTGAGTACCACAAGCAAGTCATGCCCCGTCCTCTACCTCGATAAGCACTGTAGGGAATACAGTTCGTAGGCAGAGCCCTCTCTTCCAGGCCACTTGCAATAAGGAGGGGGTGCTCTTCCCCTTTGAAGACTATGGGTGGAATTCTGACTTTCAACCCTGCATTAGTCTGCTCTGGTTGCCATAACAAAAGACTGCAGAGTGGGTGACTTAACAGAAATGTATTTCCTCACAGTTCTGGAGGCTGGAAGTCCAAGATCAAGGTAGGGTTGGTTTCTGGTGTGGCCTTCCTTTGTGGTTTTCAGTCAGTTGCCTTCAGTGTGTCTTACCTCTGCATGTGCGGAGGGCAGAGGAGAGAGAGACGTCTGATGTCTCTTGCTCTTCTTATAAGGACACCAGTCATAGCGAATTAGGGTCCTACCCTTATGACCTCATTTAACCTTAATTACCTATCCAAAGACCTTATCTTCAGATAGAATCACATTGGGGGTTAGGGGCTTCAACATATGAATTTTGGAGGATATAATTCAGTCCATAACAACCCTGAACCCCTGTCCTGCAGTAATGCCCTGCCCTCTCTGGTGGAGCCTGTGTGTGAAACCCTGACTTCCATCTCTGCCCTGCATTAATAAGGAAACAAAACTGGTAAATTAAACTTTATCAAAATTACAGTCTTTTGCTATGTAAAATAACCTGCTACAAAGATGAAAAAGCAAGCTGCAGACTAAGAGAAAATACTTGCAAATTACAGACCTAATAAAGGACTTATATCCAGAATATATAAAGGACTCTCTAAATTCAGTAGTAAGAAAACAAACAATACAATTAGAATATGGTCAAAATCTTGAACAGACACTTTTCTAAAGATGACATCCTGGTGGCAAATCAGTATATGAAAAAATAGTCAATATCAGTAGCCTCTAGGAAAATGCAAATTAAAGCGATATGTGCTACCACACCTATTAGAATAACCAAAATAAAAATTACTGATAGTACCAAGTGCTGATGAGGAATGTTAAATGGCACATTGGGGGTTAGGGGCTTCAACATATGAATTTTGGAGGATATAGCCATTTAACATTTAACATTTCCAAACAATTTGGAAAATAGTTTGGCAGTTTCCTGTAAACATACACACACCACAGGACCCAGAAATCTGTTTCATCAGTGTTTATCTTAGAGAAATGAAAAGTTATGTTCACACAAAAACCTGTACATGAATGTTTATAGCAGCTTTATACTGTACCGGTCAAAACTGGAAACAACCCATATGTCCTACAACTGATGAATAGAATAACAAAGTGTGGGCCATCTATACTATAGAATACTGCTCAAAAATAAAATGGAATTAACTACTGGTTCATGTAACAACTTTGGATGGATCTCAAAAGAATTATGCATAGTGAAAGAGGCCAGTCTCAAAAGGTTACATATTGTATGATTACATTTATATAATATTATTGATGTGGCAAAATCAATGCTGCATAGATATATGATTGCCAGGGGTTAGGATTGGGGGTAGGATATGATCATTAAGGTGTAACTCAAGGGAGTTTCTTTGTGGTAATAAAACAGTTCTGTATACTGACTGGTGGTGGTTACACCAATCATAGAACTATATACACACACACATACCCCCAAAAGAAGTCCACACAAAATCTGGTGAAATCCAAAAAAAGTATTGTACTATTGTGTTACAGTTATTGTTATTGTATTGTATGTACCAGTGTCAGTTTCTTTCTTTTGACAACGTTCTATGGTTATGCAAGATATTATCACTAGGAAAAGCTGGGTGAGGGGTACATGGAAATTCCCTGTACTATATATGGAATTTCTTTTGAGTCTAAAACTATTTCAAAATAAGAGTTATAATTTTAAAAAATCAGTTGTAACAAATTTTTAAAAATGTTCTAGTCTCAAACCTGTCTGACTTCAAAGCCAGTGTGATTAAACCACTACACCACATGGTAAGGATCCATTAGAAAAATGCTTATGTTAGCAGGCACAAATAAGGGACACTCCCAGCTATTCAAAATTATTTTTGTCTCCTTAAACCCTAAAATAAAAAAGCACAAAACAAGAAATGGCTGAGATAACTATAACATTTGAGGTGGGATGGTTTTAATAGACTTTACCATTTTAACTCTTTTAGGTTAAATCCCACTTTGTTGTTCAGTGATCTCAGAATGTGTTATGAATTCTCTTTGGTAGATTTTCACATCAGTATTTCAAATCACCTTACTCTAGATGTTTTTCTCTTGGGTGTTCTTTTTGTTAATATTTTTAACTTCACAAAGCTCTTTTCTCTCATTTTAGTCAGTTAATTGAAAGCAAAGCTTAAAGGAAACCAACATGTTTAAAATAAACTTTTTAGGGTTGGAGACTACATGCTTTTTGTTATTTTTCTTGCTCTGGTACCTTATTAGTGTTATCACATTCCTGAAATACTTAAAATGGTTAAAAGCGTGAAAAGCACAAGTATTGAAAGACCTTAGGAGACTGCATTTTGAAGCCCTCAAAAATGTGAACCGGGAAATACATAAAACAACTCTGTTTGTTGGGGTTAAGGTCATGGGAAATACATTTGTTTGCATTTGTGGAGTATACGGTCATAGAAAACTACGCCGCATGAAGCAATGGAGCAAAAAGCACAGCAGCAATATGCAGTTACATCATCTGCTAAGCATGTATATCACAAATTACTTGAAAGCAACCATCACGATATTCTGGGTCCCACCAAAATGTTATGATTAAACATCCACAGCAAAGGCTGTACCCAGAAGCCTTTGTTCTGAGCAGGGTTTATTTGAAGAAAATGGAATGTGATTGTAATAAGAAGCCTGGGCTAGCTCTGCCTCTCCAACTCATTAGGCTGCGGTAATGTGCATGAGGTGGTAAGGTGAAGGGAGATGGGCTGGGGAGAGGCTCATAAGTTCCACACAACACCCTGGGGCTTGACAAGGGAAGAGGAATGACAGGTGCAGAGGAGATATATGAAGTTCTCCATCAGATAGCTCCTGCAGAGTTGGAGTCCTAGCCTTCAGGGCAGAACTCTCAGGAGGTGCACTCTATCATAGTCAAAAATTCCAGTGATACATTGTTCATGAGAAAAATCAGACAAGGCAATTACAGGAAAGAGCAGGAAGCCACCTCCGTCTTCCAATCAGATTTTCAATATTTAACCATCACTTCCTAAGTACAGTTGGACTCTCTGAATTATGCAGCATCCACAAGACTGTCAGAGAAGATTTGTTCCTAATAATGGATTTTTGCATCACAAATGAATAGGGCTCTTCGACTTTATATTCATCTCCCTTTTCTGTGGTTACTTCTGCCTAATTTGCGTTTTTATCTGTCACTTTGCCTATATTATAAGAAATGTGAAAAATATGAAGAATCCTCTTTTATTGTCATGGCCTATGAGTGCCCAGACTGCTTGACCCTATATGAATTAAATACACCTTTTTGGATATTTTGTTCTTCCTGTATGTAGGGCTTCAAATGGGTACAAATAAGATACAGTTAAATCTAAATGTACTGTTTCCACCAGAAGAATAAAAACAGGCACTAGTCTGCTACCAGCTGAAAATGAGAAAGTGGAAACAGGCGTAGCTGAGATAAATTAAATTAAAAAAAATGGGAGCCTTGGGCATTTTTCATAACAGCCCTGGAGTTAGTGGTTGGCTGGGAGCAGGGACTGTCCTGTGTGTGGTTTGAAGTTATGTGGAAGTCATTCACATTTAGCATTTATTCGCAGGCTATGGGGGTAAGGGTGATGCTCATTTCTCGTAGAGAGAGAATGTTCACTTACTGAAAGCCTGCCTGGACTTTGTCGTTTTCCAGGCACCACTGAACAATTAGGAGTTCTAGATCATACCTGGCATTAAGGATGTCATAACAAACTCCACTTTCTAAGGTTTCTGATCCTTAAATATAATCAAGGGAAGTAATGGTTTATTTTCATCTGCATGCATTCTCATGCCTTTGCTGAGATTATGCCAGGGAAAAGCAAGAACATCCATTTAATGGGAAGTGTCATATCTTCCTCTGACCCACCCTCCCTTCCTTTCTTCATTCCTTCCCTCAGCAGAGGTTTTCAAGTGCTTGCCATGTGCCAGATAGGCACTGTGCTAGGCTCTGGGGAAATCACAACTAACAACATGTAGCCTGTGTTCCAGGGATGATTTTACTTTCCAGTATGGAATACAGAAAAGTAAACAGGCAATTGCAATGCAGTGTAATAAGTAGAATACATCTTCTGATGATAATGATAACAATAATAGGGGTATATTTCTTAGGTCATTCTCTCAACTATCCCTTGAGCCAGGTACTATTTTTATTCTTGTTTTACTGAAAAAGCTTGAGGCTTGGTCAATTTTGCAAGTTCATAAACTTTGCAAGTGTAAAGCTGGAATTTGAGTCCTGGCCTGTGGAATTTGAATCCTGTTTGTGCAGTCCTAGAACTCGAGCACTTAACTTTGACACTAATTGGTTGCTATGGGAAAACATGGTGGTGGGAATGTACATCTAGCATAGTCTTGGAAGCCCCAGAGGGTGGTTACAGAAGGCTTCTTAGAGGAAGTTACAACTAATCTGAGAATTGAAGAGAGAATAATAGTGGAAAGAATAAGGTATGAAGAATAAGATATATTTAGGTTGGAAACCTGGCCATTCCTACATCTTAGCTTGGGTAAAATGTTTAACTTCTCAGCCTCAACTGCCTTATCTATTAAAACAATGATACTAATATTATCCCTATTTCAGAGTTGTTAGAATGAAATGAGATAGCATAGCATATGTGAAAGTTTTAGCATAAGGCTTGGCATTAGGAAGACACCCAGTAAATGTTTATTTTCTACACTTTTCCAAGCAATAATAGCATTCTGCATTTTACCATGCGTACCATGGAATGTGTGATCTGCCTTAACCCAAAAGCCATGGGATAATTCAGATAGTTTAAAATGAGAGTTTAGATTATTTATTCTAATTTTTATTAGTTCTAACCCTAATGTTGCCTTGGTTATTTTGGATATTTCACTTATCTACTTGCCTAACAACTCATTCAACTATTACTGGGTATATTTTAGAATAAACATTCCTGGAGGAAAAAGATGTTTGGCTGTGTCTCAGAAATAACAGAGCTTGAAAGGAGCATTTATCAAAACAACCGAAAAAAAATCTCTGTGACTGGTTGCTGGATTAAAGGAAGAAGACATGAATCTAAAACATAACAAATTGCTAATTGTTTCTCAAGTTCATGGCCATTTGTAACATTTAAAAATAATCACGTACATTATGATAGAATTACTTTCAGATGTAAGAAACCCCTCTTCTCCATACCATTTAATTAAACATTAGGTACTGTTGAAACAAATGGATGAAATTGGTTTAGGATAAATGGTTGTACCACTGTTACTGCAAGACGAATCCTCATAAGCAAGGTTCATAATCTTTCTCATTAAATCTCTTTTCCTCTGATGTGTCATATCTCAGTTAATATTATCACCATCCTCTAAATTACTCAGGCTAAAAACTTTGACTTACTTTTGTCTTCTCTTTGTATCAAACCAGCTGTTAAATGTGGTAGGCAGAATTCTAAGATGGTCCCCAAGATTCCTGCAACCTGGTATAATATTTTCTATATAATTCCTTGCCTTTAAGTGTAGGTGGGACCTGTGAAAATGATGATGTCACTGTAGCGATTAGGGTACATTCTATGGCAAAGGCAAAGGGATCTCACAGATGTAATTAAGGTCCCTAGTCACTGGATTTTGACTTAATCAAAGTGGATTATCCTAGGTGGGCCTGACCTAATCAGCCCTTTAAAAGGGGGATTTAGCCTTTCCTGAGCCCAGACATTTGGAGTAGCAGATGTTCTCTTGCTGGTTCTGAAGAAATAAACTGTAATGTTATCAGAAAAAAGAGCACAGGGTAAGAATATGAGAGTGACCTCTAGGAGCTAAGAGGTGTTTCCAGCCAGTAAGTACCAAGAAAAATGGGGAGGTCAGTCATATAACCACAAAGAAAAAAAAAAAAAGAATTCTGCCAACAACCCAAGTAAGCTTGGAAGCAGATTCTTCCCTAGTCAAACCTTCAGACAGGGATGTAACCCAACTGACACCTTTACTGCAGCCTTGTGAGACCTGAGCAGAGACTTAGCTAAGTCACACCTGGACTCAACCCGCAAACTGTGAGATAGCAAATGTATGTTGCTTTAAGTGACTACACTTGCATTAGCTTGCTATGCAGCATAGAAAACTAACACATTAAGTTCTCTTCATTCTCCCCTTCCAGTGTCTTTATCTATCCCCTTTTCTCTATTACTATGGCCCTCATTTATGTCTTCATGTCTCTCACCTGAACTAATAACTTTCTAACTAGCCTTGTCATTTTCAATTTTTCACTTCTCCAGGAAATCCACTGCCCATATATCCACGGTACTCTGTCTTATAGAAATGTAGTTTTGATTATATCTCCCCCTTTAAAAATTCTCGTTGCTCCCAATTTTCTCCACAGTCAAGGGAGTATAGCTTTGTCATTTGGGCTACAGGTTTAGAGAGCTATGGATTTGAACACTTAACCAGCTTTATGAACATGGGCAGTGAATAAACATCTTTAAGCCTCAGTTTGTAAAGCAGAGGTTATAATTTTCCCTTCCTTATAGGGTTATTGTGAGAATTAAATAAGATAATGCATGTAAAGATTATGTCACATAGTATGTGCTCAATAAATCATAGCTATTTTAGTGGTTATAATATAATTAAATTAAAACTCTTATTCTGGTACTCAAGTTACTAATGATCCTCAATAGCTTTTTCAGCCACATCTCCTACATCTTTATGCAAATCTTATGGATCAGCCATGAGAGACTATCACAAAACTTGAAGTTTTCAGTTAGCTTTCAGCTAACACCTATAAGTACTCCTTTACTGAGTACTTACAGCCCAAGTCTGTTCTGCTCTGTTGGAGGCCCATTCTGATTTGTGGTGCCATATAACTTGTTAGTTTTTGTATCAACCCTACCCCTACAACCCTTCCTTTTCTTTTATCTTTTGACTCAGAATTTATCTTTGTTCTCCTGCAGCAGTTTTCTTGCCCCTATGCTTAGTATGTCAAACTATGTTTTGAATTCCAACTTGCTCACATAGTTGGGTACCTCCCCATATAAAAAAGAGACTATTTTTATATTCCCAGTTCACTTGGCACATGATAAGTACTCAAAACCTTGTTGGATGATTAAGAATTAGTTTCACTGACCTCCTTGTCAGTCCTAAGAATGATGGAGCAAATTTTTGTAATGGATGATAACTACTAATGGTTGACTGGCTTTAGAAACATCTTATTTGGCTTAAATATTAAATATGCTACATAAGAATGCATCAAAGTAAACTATGCGTGCTTTATAAAGCACAATAAAATCCATGAAGAATCCAGATGGCCAATTTGTTTAAATAAACATATCTCTATCTTTATATATGCTTCTTTGTCGGAATAATTTCAGATCTTCATTGTTCCAACAAATCTTTTTATTCCAAACAATTGCATTTATTATCCTGCAAAAAGTCTTGAGATACCACCTAGTGTAGAGATCTGGAGACTTCAATGCATGTAAAGTAGGAACTGTGTCTTCCCTTTCTGTCTGTTAACATACACCTGTTGATACATACACTCTGCCTGGCTTCTTCTTCCATATCCAGTTGAGGAGCATTCTTGCTGGCAAAAGTAGACCTCAAATAGAAATTATGTAGCCTCGCCTTCTTTTCATCTGGTAATTTTGCATAGATGTTCCCAAGAAGTATTTGAATGCTGAGGAAATAATTTAGTCTTGAGAAATATAATCTTTTTCTTTCTTTTTCTCTCCCCCTCTCCCTCTCTCCCTCCCTGTCTCCCTCCTTTCTCACTCTCTTTCTTTCTTTCCTTTTGAGGCAGGGTCTCACTCTGTCACACAGGCTGGAGTGCAGTGGTGCGATCTCAGCTTACTGCAGCCTTGGCCTCTTGGGCTCAAAGCGATCCTTTTGCCTCAGCCTCCCCAGTAGCTGCGACTACAGGCACACATCACCAAGCCCAGCTAATTTTTGTGTTATTTATAGAGACAGAGTTTTGCCATGTTACCCAGGCTGGTCCCGAACTCCTGGACTCCAGCAATACACCTGCCTCAGCCTCCCAAAGTGCTGGGATTACAGGTGTGAGCCACCGTGCCTGGCCAACTTCATTTCTTTCTGAGCACTAGCTTTTTAAAACTATATTCTTAGAAGATAATAATAGCAATGATAGTCCTTGGTGTTATTAGTTGTATCCTCCTTTATTTCACCTTCTATTTATTTTAAATTGGAGCTAGAATTTCTTCTTTCTTAGAATTTTAGAGTCCATGAAATACTGTAAGTAATGTGTGTGTGTATGTGTGTGTGTCTGTGTGTGAGTGAGTGTCTTTAAAAATGCTCACTTTTTGTTAAACTTGGTGCTAGGTATTTTATGTGCATTTTCTTAGTTAATTCTCCCAACAAACCTACGTGGTGTATACTATTACTTTCCTCATTTTTCCAAGTGAAAACAACAAGCTTAGAGAGGTTAAGTGATTTTCCTAGGCAGTTTGTGCTCTTTTTGCTGTTCTTGCTTTGCAAAAGAAAACTCTGAGATTTAAAGAGGTTAAATATCTTGCTCAATGTCACACAACTAGTAAGTCTCACACCTAGGATTCAAACCTATACGTTTCTTGAGTCTGTAGTCTGAGCTTTTACCCTCTGCGCTATAGCTCCTTCCTTTCCTTTGAAGGTCTTGATATCTGCTTTCTTAACATCTTCAACACATGCCAGCCTCTGCCCTATATTTTCTTTCTTATTACAAATTCCAAGATGGCATGGTAACCATTCAGTTCTTTCTTGTAAGATAGAAGTTGGTCCAAAAATAGCAGTCTCTTTGCTGTATCTGCTATCATTTCAGAGATGATATTGTCAGTAAGGTAAGTAAAACAGTTTTTAACTACTTTACTTTGAGCTGCAAAGTCTTCTAGTAAATGTTGTGAGAGTTTTCCATATAGCTTACCTCTGTACCAGTTTTGTCATAGAAGCAGTCCATTATATTTAGTACATGAATGTCCCCAAGACTGTGCAGGAAGTCAGATCCACACATATTGAATAGTAGACTTAGGCATTATAATGGAGGACTCTGTTTCCAGAAGAATAAAGAATCCTTGATTATACTACAACTTTTAGAAAAGACAAAAGTTGGTGGGACATAGTGGTTGACATCTGTAATCCAAGCACTTAGGGAGGCTGAGATGAGAGGATTGGCTAAGCCCCGGAGTTCGAGACCAGACTGATCAACATAGTAAGACCGTATCTCTACAAAAAAAAGCTACTGGACATGGAGGTGCATTCCTGTAGTCTCAGCTACTTGGGAGGCTGAGGTGGGAGGATTGCTTGAGCCTGGGAGGTTGAAGCTGCAGTGAGCTGTGATTGCACCACTGCACTCCAACCTGGATAACAGAGTGAAAGAAAAGATAAAAGTTGATGATGTTCTACTTTTTAATTCATTTTCTTTAATATTAATTTGTTCCTTTATAACCAAGCTTCAGTTTGGCACCTTGACCCCAATGACCTCAGTTGATGGCAAAGGCTCTGCTATTTTTGTTTGTTTTCAGACAGGATTTTACTCTGTCACCTATGCTGGAGTGCAGTGGTGTGATCACAGCTCACTGCAGCCTTGACCTCCTGGGTTCAAGTGATCCTCCTACCTCACCTTCCAGAGTAACTGGGACTACAGGAATGTGCCACCACCCTAGGCTAATTTTTTTTTTTTTTTTTTTTTTTTTTTGAGACGGAGTCTCGCTCTGTCGCCCGGGCTGGAGTGCAGTGGCCGGATCTCAGCTCACTGCAAGCTCCGCCTCCCGGGTTTTACGCCATTCTCTCAGCCTCCCGAGTAGCTGGGACTACAGGCGCCCGCCACCTCGCCCGGCTAGATTTTTGTATTTTTTAGTAGAGACGGGGTTTCACCGTGTTAGCCAGGATGGTCTCTATCTCCTGACCTCGTGATCCGCCCGTCTCGGCCTCCCAAAGTGCTGGGATTACAGGCTTGAGCCACCGCGCCCGGCTGCTAATTTTTTATTTTTTGTAGAAACAGGGCCTCACTATGTTGCCCAGGCTGGGATGGGCTACTTTTGACATACCTAATGACCTCAATCTTGGTTTTAATTGTAATAAGTTTAGGAAAGTATATTCTTTATTAGTAGCATTAATATGTTCACCCTTTCATTCCACACTCATATTTTAGAAAATAACTACAGAAATATAATAGATACTCATAATTGCATAAACACTGTATTGAGGTCAAAAGTGGCTACATTGTTAAAACTAAGCTATTTTGGCCAACGAACAGCCAATTTCACCCAACAATAGCTTGAAACATTTTTCAAAAGTTCATGGATGGCTTAATACTTAGGTGGTGGGTTCACAGGTGCAGTAAACCACCATGGCACAAGTTTACCTATGTAACAAACCTACATGGCCTGCACATGTATCCTGGAACTTAAAATTAAATTAAAAATTTTAAAAAGTTCATGGATGAATGTCCAAATTCAAGTATTAAAGTAAATTTAGGAGTATAAATATGTCATTATTAAAACTCAGGCCTCCAGTATATTTTAGAAAGGCATTGATTATCTGTAATTTTTATTTGATTAAATAGGCTGTAGCATTCTTCTATAATGATTAACTCTGTTTCTCTCTCACTTTGTCTTAACCCAAATGGTCTTCACTGTGCTCCTGGTGACAAGTTTAAGAATTCCCATTAAGATTATATCGTACATATCACTGGGCTTTCCCCCTTCCTTTTTATATTTAATCCATTCCTTTCCAGAAGAAATTCTCTTTAGTTGTCATATTCTTCACAGGAATTATACCAAATATTAATAATAACTCATTTATTATTGTTAGCATCAATGTAACTCTACGTTACCATATAATTTCTTACCTACATCAGAGTGAAGGGAAACACTGTTAATTGTTACTTTCTTATATTAGAATATCAAATTCACCCTTGTTATCTGTCTTAATTAGGGTCTTTATTTGCAACAAACATAAATCCACTAAAATTAACTTAAGTAAATGAAGAATTTATTGGAAGGGAATGGGGATGGCTTATTAAACCCTAGGATAAGAAATGAAGCTGAGACTTTTGAGGATCTGAACCCAGCACATGGAAAGCCAAGAGCTTGACATGTTGCTCTCTGCTTTTGAGGGGCCATAGATTACTAACTTAGTGATTAAGTCCATGCGTTCTTTAGGAGCCATAAGTAATGAATCATTCTCAGAATGAATAGATCAAGGATGCCATGAGGTGTCTTTCCATTACCAGTATATAAATATTTATTGCTGTCACAGTTCATTTTTCACGTTTTCATAAACACCCATAATTTGCCAGGTAAGCATGCTGCCATGTACATAATAGATGATGAGTAAACATTTGTTGAATGAATAAGTATTGTAACTCACTTTTAGAGTGCTGTCATATTCATTCTTGGATATGAAGATGTGACAGTGACATCTGTCCCCCCATTGACTGATTATGCACATCAGTATTGCCCTGGGCAGGATTGATGTGACTGATCTGACACCTTATCTTTGTGTTCCCTGCAGACTTTAATTTTCCACCTAACACATGAAAATCTTAGAAGATCAAATAACTCTAGTCCAGGATAATTATCTTCAAAAACCTTTGTTTTCTTTGAAAGTCAGGCTTACTGACTTGAAAAAAAATTTTTTTTTAAATATTTGAACAGTTTGAATTAATTAAAAGTCTGAATTAAGAAAATCTGCCAGAATAGGCTTCATTTAAAATTTTTTTTGTAGAAATTACAAAAGTGCCAGGAATTTAATGCTTTGAGTGACATCCTTGTGGTAAGATTAGGTCTATAAAAAGCTGGAGAAAACAGCCAGAAGTTTCTTGGCACAATTGTTCTATACTAGACCCTCCCTGGCTTCTGTCTGGGGTTTTCCCCTCCCCTTATTATTCCTGATCAGAATTGGTCCCTGGGACCCTGGTCTTTGGATCCACTTTCCTCCCAGCATCTTAGCAAGTCCTTTCTGATTCCCACCCAAACTCTTCTGGTCCCATTAACAACAATTCCAATTGGCTTTCTGGCATCTATCTTTAAATATCTCTTGACATCCCTTTGTGAAAACATTAATTGTTGCCTCTATTACATGATTTAGCTCCACCTCACACTACAGACTAAGACTGATTACCAATTATGCACTGCTGGTAAAGACTTGGTTCCCACTTGTGAGGATACATTGTTTTTGTTTGTTTTTTGTTGTTGTTGAGACAGAGTCTCGCTCTGTTGCCCAGGCTGGAGTGCAGCTGCACAATCACTCACTGTAACCTCTGCCTCCCAGGTTCAAGCAATTCTCCTGCCTCAGCCTCCCAAGTAGCTGGGACTACAGGCGCACGCCACAACACCTGGCTAATTTTTGTATTTTTAGTAGAGTTGAGGTTTTGCCATGTTGGCCAGGCTGGTCTTGAACTCCCGATCTCAGGTGATCTACCCGCCTCTGCCTCCCAAAGTGCTGAGATTACATGTGTGAGCCACCGCACCCGGCCTCGTTGTTCATCGTTAATATATTTCCAAGCATGGATCTTTGTATCTGCTCTAATGAAGAGACACAACTCGTTTATTATTGTTAGCATCAACGGTAGAGTTACCATATAATTTCTTACCTACATCAGAAAATATGTAAGAGTGAAAGGGAACACTATTAATAATTACTCTGGAATAACGGGCACATCAGGATTGCCCTGGGCAAACTGGGACTATTGTTACCCTAATCATTACTGATTATCTGGCTTCTCTGGGAAAATATTTTGTTTCTGTATTGAGATTCATTTATTTTTATTCATGTGTTTAAATCTCTTGAGTTTACTAATTTCTAGAAATAAGCAATTCAGTAAGTAGATTAGAGATCAGTCTTCCTGAAATGCTCTTTAAAAGCAAACAAACACCATCCAAGGACCTTAGACTTTCAAAATGAAGGAACATTTGACATTTTACAAATACTTGACATGGACACTTTTTTAAAAGTAAGGAATTGATTACCTTGTCCGAAGGAGTTACCTACTTTTATCTTTATTCACAAATAATTACTAGTTTATGTACGTTAGGATGGCATTAAGACTTTAGGGTTTTTTTTAGAAGCCCCTGTGACGTAGACCAGTATGGACCATAATTTAAAGTTCTGTAATAGAAACATGCATCCAAAATTGACTAAGTAGTTTTGCCTCTTTTATGTATAAATTTCTAAATTTTTAAGTTTTGGATAATTCTTTATACATTATACACATATGTATTTATAGAATATCTGAGTTGATAATTACCTCACAAACCATCTAATTCAGTGGTTTTCCCCCTTGGCTGCGTATCTGAATATTTGGGGAGCTTTAAAAAAATACTCTCTTTCCTATCTCCAGAAATTCTAATTTAAGTGGTCTGGGATGGAACCCAGGTATAGACAGTTAAACACAAAAAAGCCTCAGGTGATTCTCATGAGCAGTCAGGGCTGAGGAGTCGCTGATTTAATTCAACCCTGGTGTTTCACATCTGAGAAAATTGAGGCCCCTCTTACTTAGCTGTCACTGTGGGTTAACAATCTAAATATCCCTGTGAATCTCTAGATGTTTTTAAAAGGGCTCTGCAAATGTGACATCACCTTCTTTATTTAGAACTGATCATAATTTTTATGGCTTCCAACAGATGTCTTGGTTTCTTGAATTATCCTTTCACGTCACGGGGCTTCTAAGGCACTTGCTGCCAAAGGAGCCGGAAGGTATGCCTCTTTTTCTCTTCTCCAGGTAGTAGAGCATATTTTAGCTTTTTATTTCTTGCCAGTATTCTTGCTTCAGTTTCTTCATTTATCTTTTGTCCATTAAAATTTGTCTTCCAACACTTTAGATTATGTGGATTACATGCCTGAAGATGTCAAACTTCAAAAATATTTCTCTTTTGCCTTTATATTTGAATGATAGTTTAACTCAGGGGTCAGCAGATTACGGCCCAAGGACCAAGTGCAGTAAGCTGCCTGTTTTTATAAAGTTTTATTAGAACACAACCACGCCCATTCATTTATATGTTGTCCACAGCTGCTTTCAGTCACAACAGCAGAATTGAGTAGCTGTGACGGAGATTGTACGAGCCACAAAGCTGAAAATATTTACCATCCGGTCCTTTACTTTAAAAGTTTTCTGACTGGTTAGCTAGTTAAACTCTCTGGACTGCAAGACATTTGTAGGCATTGCGCCTCTATCTTCTAAAGGTAAGTAAAGCTGTAGAGATATTAGAGGTCAACATGATTCCCACCTACACTTCCATTACCTACATTAATGACTTGGTCTTTTTGCATGATTAAAGGGTTTTTTCCTTTATCTCTGAAATCTCATAACTTTTAGGCTATGTCTTAGTGTCACTTATTGTTAATCCGTTTTTCTTATCACACTGTACATTTGATTCTTTTTTTTATTTTTGAATGTTGTTTTGAACACCTATAATCCAAGGATGCCAGTTATCCACATTTTCATTTAACTTTGATGGGCTTGTTTAGTTCTATCTTTTTTCATATATATTCCTATCGCTTACTTTTTGAGCCCGGTATTCTGTATAGCTTATAGTATTTTCAGTAATGCCCATTCATCTTTTCCCTGGCTCTCGTAACTCTGCTTTAAAATTGTTACAAAGTCTTAAAATATATGACAATATGCTTGATCACAATTTTGTCTGCCTGGTGACAACATTTTTTTTTTTTTTAAACAGATGTTCCTTCTTCATCTGCCATTTGTTTTTTCTGTTTCCTTCCTCCTTTTTTTCTTGCAATATCTTTACATAGTTTGTATACTGGTTTCTTTTTAATTACTACTTATCTTTCAATGAGATACGTTCTTTCTGACTATTTGCAGGAAATAGGACAGGGTTATGTTCTGAGCTATAAAGAATTTTCTATGGTTCATGATTGTGGCATAAACTACTAATTGCATCCTTCAACACTCATTTCTCCTTTCTTCTAATACAATAGAAACCAGGTTCTATTCATTGTCACTGTGCTCAGTTATAGCCCTAAAATTCTCAACTTTCCTTGGAGGGGATTATAGCCATGTGACTAATCTTTGTCCAAGAATATATAAAGCAAAAGTGTTGAGTTGGCTTTTGGGTAAGCGCTTTAAATGTGAGAGGAGAATAGAGCCTTCTTCCTCATCTCTGCAGCCTAGAATATGGATTTAATGACCAGAGCTCCAGAAGCCATCTAAAACCATGGGGGTGCTTGAAGATGGAAGCCATGTACAGAGGGTAGCAGAGCAGAAAGTTAGGAGCCTGGCTTCCTGATGACACCATGAAGCCACTATACAAGTCTTATTCCTGGAAATTTTTAAACAAAAAATAGCTTTTTTGAGATATAACTTATATATACAGTTCACCCCTTGAAAGTGTACAATCCAATGGTTTTTAGTTTGTTCACAGAGTTGTGTAACCATCACCACAATCAGTTTTAGAACATTTGAAATTCTTTTAAGTGAGAAAAAAATAATCATGTTAAAGTTTTTTGGATTTTTTTTTTTTTTTTTTGGTTACGTAGTTGAACTTCATCTTAACTGATATGATAATAAAGCTTTTTATAACACAGAGTTGTGTGAGTGTGAGTATGTGGGTGTGCAAGAGAATCGCTTTGCCTTTATTTTTTCACTGCTTACCAAAACTGCCAGCTTGGAGTTCAGGATCTTCCTCTATCCTGCCTCATCTCACCAATAACTTGCTTCCTGTTGAAATGTCATGTCTGTGTGGTTCTGCTTTCAGTCCCAGCTTCCCTACTTCTCTAAGGTGCCAAACAAGCACCAAAGAAGTTTCCCCTCTAAGCCTGCATGTTCCAACACCATTGTTTAGACAAGGAATTGGTGGTTGCTGTCCCACTTCTTAGGAGAGCACATGCTCTGCAGGGTTGTCTGGGCTTTGCATTTTGTGGTAGGTCCTGGCTTTATTTTCCCCATGGGCCAATTTAATGGGCTCTTCCCACTGGGCTCTTCTTAGTAGACTCTACATTAGTCAACCCCTTCCTCACAGAGCATGGTTCAGATGAACAGTCATTTCCTAGTTTTCTCAAGGATGGAACTTGCATTCTGTTTTCCTTCTTCTGCTTGTTGCAGTGTGACTTTGGAGAAGAGAAAGGAGACAGATGTTTTTATTCCACCATTTTAAAATCAGAAGTCTCCTTGCTTAATTTTAAAATAGCTTATTTATTTATTTATTTAGCAAAGGATACATGATCACCAATCAGTGGTAACTATTATTAACATTTTGGAGAATATTTTTCCAAATTTTCTGTCCCTCAATCTTTTTCTCTCTCTCTCTATTAACCTATTTAATTTCTGGAAAACATGATATGGAATTATTAAAGAGTATACAACGTTATTTTTAATTGGCCTTTGGCATTTCAGTGTATGAATATACCATAAGTTATTAACCAATCCCCTAGTTTGGGCCACAGTCCACAGGGTTGAAGAGCATTACCTCAGCTCTAGTGGTGAGGTTGAAATAATTACTGAGCTCTAGGGCTGTCGTATGAACATAGGCACAAAAGGCCACAGACTTTCAAGGACTGGGATACCTGCTCTGCTGAGAGTTCGCAACATCGTAAGACCCAATGGCCTTCTCTACTTCCCATTGAAGTCTTTTAAAAAAATACTTTTAAAATTTTAAACCAATTTAAGACTTGTGAAATAGTAAAAGTAGTACAGAATTCCTTATATTCTTTACCCCATGTTCCTTAAAATTAACATCTTACATAAACATAATAAAATGATCAGGAACAGGATATTAACATTAGTACCATACTGGCAACTAAACAGCAGACCTTATTTGAATTTCATCAATGTTTCCATTAATGCCTGTTTTCTGTACTAGTATGCTAACAGTGATCCCAGATTGCATTTATTTGTTATTTCTCCTTAGTTTCTTTCAGTCTATAACAGTTCCTCAGTCTTGTCTTTTTTTTTTCTGTGATGTTCACACTTTTAATAAGGACCAGTCAGTTAATTTGTAGAATGTCATTCAATTTGGAATGTTTTCTCATGATTAGATTGAGGCTGTGTGTTTTTGGCAAGAGCACTACAAAAATACTCCTGTATCTTTCTCAAGGTATCATTATCCAGGAGTAATGATCTTGATATGTCTTATTGCTGCTGATGTTTATCTTGATCAGTTGTTTAAGTTGGTGTCTGATCAGTTAGGCAAAATTAATGTTTTTTAACCACACAGTGGCCTATCAAGACACTATCTCCCGTACTTACTTAGGTTAGTTGTTTTTCTTACCCATCCATTTCAGTGTGGTTATGTTATTCATTTTTAGTATGATTAGATTCATTTGTTAGTGTTTCTACTCGGTTCTGGGTTCTCCTTTCCTTGCATCCTGGTTGATTTAAAGTTTTTGTTTATTTTGAGGATATGTGAAAGGTTTGTGAAACTGTGGTTCTAAGAGTCAGAGCTATACAAAAATATGTACTTGGAGAAGTGTGACTCCCTCCTCATTCCTAAAACTCTGTTTCCATTCACCTCTTTTCTCCTCTTTTTCCACTTGCTTCCTTAGGTAACCACACGAATTAGCTTCTATTTATCCTTCTTTTAAATCTTTTGCACAAAAGAGCAAACACCTTTGTATTTTCTGTCTTCTTATGCCCTAGAGATACTCTTTTGGGCTTTGCTTTTTTCACTTAACAGTATGTCCTGGAAATGCCATGCTTGTTCACAGAGACCTTCTTCATTCTTTTTTACCACTGCATAGGATTTCATGGTGTGGATGTATCATAGTTTATTCAACCACTTTACTATGTATGGGCATTTGGATTGCTTCCAGTATTGTACAGCTACAAACAAAGCTGCAATGAATAACCTTGTATATATGTATTAATGTGTTGTTGAAAGTGTATCTTCGGAATAGATTACTAGAAGTGGGATTGCTGGGTTGAAAGGTTAAAATGTATGTAGTTTTGTTAGATATTGCCAAATTTATTTCCAGAAGGGTTGTACCATTTACATAATTGGTACATAAAACCCATAAAAATAACTTTTTCCTCATAGCATCACCAACAGAATGTGTTGTCAAGTTTTTAAACTTTAGCCAGTCTGGTGAGAAATGATACTTAGTGTGTTTTAATTTGTATTTCTCTAATTATGAATGAATTTCAGCATTTTCCCATATATCTGAAGACCATTTTTAATGTCCAGTTTTTGTGAATTACTCATTCATGTCTTTTCCCATTTTAAATTTTTTCAATGTAGTTTTTTTATTTTATTTTATTTATTATTATTTTTTGAGGCAGAGTTTCTCTGTTGCCCATGCTGGAATGTACTGGTGTGATCATGGCTCATGGTAGCCTCCAACTCCTAGGCTCAAGTGATCCTTTTGCCTCAGCTTCCCCAGTGGCTGGAACTACAGGGACATACCACTGTGTTCTGTTATTATTATTATTATTATTATTTTGGTAGTGATGGGGTTCTCTTTTTTTTCCCCAGGCTGGTCTTGAATTCCTGAGCTCAAGTGATCCTCCTTCCTTGGCCTCCCAAAGAGCTGGGATTACAGGTATGACCCACCACACCTGTCCTCCTATTTTTTTTAAATGAGTTTTCAGTCTTTTGTATCTCGGTTATTAAGAGTTTTTTATATGTTAAAACTATTAGCCCTTTGTCTGTGGTATATGTTGTAAATCTTTTCTCTCAGTTTTGTTAGTTGCTTTTTGACTTTCTTTGTGGTGCTTTTGTTATGTAAAGTATTTTTTATTTTCAAGTAGTAAAATTTATCAATTTTGTTTTTTATTGCCTCTGATTTTTTTTATTTTTTATTGCCTTGGGATTTTGAGTCATCCTTAGAAAACTTATCCCTACACTGAGATTAAAAATGAGTTTACCCATAGTTTTTTCTAGTACTTTTACAGTTTTATTTTTAAATATTTAGATCCCTAATTTATTTGAAGTTTATTAATATGGATGATGTGAGAGATGGATCTAATTTTGTCTTCCTCCAAATGGCTACCCAGGACCATTTGTTTAAGAGTGTCTATCTTTACCCCAGTGATTTGAGCTTATAAATGAGAACATGGTATTTTGTTTTCTGTTCCTGCATTAATTCTCTTGGAATAATGGCCTCCAGCTGCATCCCTGTTGCTGCAAAGGACATGATTTCATTCCTTTTATGACTGTATAGTATTCTATGGTATATATGTACTCTATTT
The DNA here is from genome assembly GCF_007565055.1 of Rhinopithecus roxellana. Lineage (NCBI taxonomy): Eukaryota > Metazoa > Chordata > Mammalia > Primates > Cercopithecidae > Rhinopithecus > Rhinopithecus roxellana. Next base: position 27,868,408 of record NC_044563.1, read on the forward strand.
TCTTTATGTAATTCAGTCTGGATGGGACACCTAGGTTGATTCCATGTCTTTGCTATTGTGAATAGTGCTGCGATGAACACACAAGTGCATGTATCTTTTCGGTAGAACAACTTATTTTCTTTTGGATATATACTAATAATGGCATTGCTGAGTTGATTGGTGGCTCTGTTTTAAGTTTTCTGAAAAATCTCAGCTGGGCACAGTGGTTAATGCCTGTAATCCCAGTGCTTTGGGAGACTGAGGTAGGCGGATCACCTAAGGTCAGGAGTTCCAGACCAGACCAGCCTGGCCAACATGGCAAAACCCCATCTCTGCAAAAATACAAAAATTAGCTGGGTGTGGTGGCACATGCCTGTAATCCCAGCTACTCAGGAGGCTGAGGCAGGAGAATCGCTTGAACCCCGGAGGCGGAAGTTGCAGTGAGTCAAGACCATGCTACTGCCCTCCACCCTGGGCAAAAGAGTAAGATTCCATATTAAAAAAAAAAAAATTCTCAAAACTGCTTTCCACAGAGGCTGAATTAATTTCCATTCTCATCAACAGTGTATAAGCATTCCCTTTTCTCCATAGTCCTGCCAGCATTTGCTGTTTTTTGACTTGTTGATGATAGCTGTTTTGACTGCTATGACATGATATCTCATTGTGGTTTTGATTTGCATATCTCTGATGATTACTGATGTGGAGCATTTTCCCATATATGTTTTGGCCACTTATATGTCTTATTTTTAGAAGTGTCCATGTCTTTTGCCCCCTTTTTATTGAGGTTTTGTTTTTTGTTTTTTCTCTTATTGAGTTTTTTAGGTTCCTTATAGATTCTGGATATTAGACATTTGTTGGATGCGTAGTTTGTGAATATTTTCTCCCATTCTGTAGGTTATCTGTTTACGCCATTGATAGTTTGTTTTGCTGTGCAGAGCTCTTTAGTTTAATTAGGTCCCACTTTTCAATTTTTGTTTTTGTTGCAATTGCTTTTGAGGACTTAGTCATAAATTCTTTCCCAACGCTGATGTCCAGAATGGTGTTTTCTAGGTTTTCTTCTAGGATTTTTAGAGTTTGAGGTGTTACATTTAAATCTTTAATTCATTTTAATTTTTGTAAATGGTGAAAGGTAGTGGTCTGGTTTTATTCTTCTGCATATGGCTAGCTAGCTGTACCAGGACCATTTATTGAACAGGAAGTCCTTTCTGCGTTGCTTACTTTTGTTGATTTTGTTGAAGATCAGATGGTGTAGGTGTGCAGCTTTATTTCTGGGTTCTCTATTCTGTTTCATTGTTCTGTGTGTCTGTTTTTGTACCAGTACAATCCTGCTTTGGTTACTGTAGCCTTATAGTCAGGTAATGTGCCTTTGAAGTCAGGTAATGTAATGCCTCTGACTTTGTTCTTTTTCGCTTAGGATTGATTTGGCTATTTGGGCTCTTTCTGGTTCCATGCGAATTTTAGAATAGTTTTTTTCTAATTCTGTGAAAAATGACATTGGTAGTTCGATAGGAATAAGTGCTGAATCTGCAGATGGCTTTGAGCTGTGTGGCCATTTTAACAATATTAATTCTTCCAATCCATGAGGTTGGAATGTTTTTCCATTTGTTTGTGTAATCTATGATTTCTTTCAGCAGTGAGAAAACTGACATCTTTATACTGTTGACTTACCTAAACCAAGAACAGTTTTTTTTTTTTTTTTAGTTTTTAGTTTTTCTGGAGTAATTTACAATTTTTTTTTTTTTTTTTGTGTGGAGGCTTTTGGTTGATCTAGAAGTAGGAAAAGACTGTCCTGGGCCCTAAGTGGTCAGGAAAGAAAAAATACACTAGAAAATGTATCAAGGATCTAGTAAATCTACTTACATTGTCTCAAAGTTCTTCACAACCACTCTGTAAAGTAGGTATTGTTAGCTACATTTTACAAATGGTTATAATGAGCCTTAAGAATTAAATAAATAGAAAGTGGTCAATAGTGAAGGGAGGATATAAATTTATGTGCCTGTATGTCTCCACTCCATATATTATTTGCAAGAGCATGCCAGGTAATGGAACATCTAGGGAAGGAAGCATTGATAATAAAGTTTAAAATCTTCAGAACGAGGCTAGAATGGTGGTTAGCCTAGATCCAGTATTAGAACCCAGTGCTTGAGCCTAGTATTTAGTTCTGTACACTTCACTTTTAGAGGGACATGGCTAGGCTTGGATAGCAAAAAGATTTCACCCTCTTGTTAACACTAATTGAGTGATCAGAGCTAGAGAGCTGTGCTGAAATTGATTACAAGACTTCATCTGGGCATATTAGCAAAGTGTGTAGGGATCAATATGCAGTGTTTTCCATGAGTATGAAGATAGGGAAATGGGGTGTGCCAGCTATCTGTTAGTCAACCTTGGGCTCTACAACAAGTCCAAAGGGAAGTGACAAAGATGGGGTGGGAACTTATAAGCATGCCATGGAATGGAAAGTTTGAAATCCAGGCTTGGTATGGAGGAAGTTTTGCTCGTTTTTTTTTTTTTTTTTTTTTTTAAACATTTGAAAAAAAAAAAAGTCATGTCAACTTTTTGTGTGTGATTCCTGTGGTTAGAACAATGATGTTGTGTAGAGTGCCAACTCAGTTTCCATAGAAGGAAGAACTTTTTTAATAATCAAGAATCACCTAAATATGGGGGGAAATGGCCTGGCGGCGATCATGCACTTGCTGATTTTTCATTGTTACATAGATTTTGAGAGTTCAGGCTTTGGGATCATAAGATCATGGGTTACTTGTGTTGAATATATTACAGAAGTCACATCACTCCATTATATATACTCCTAACCCTCTAGAGCATGGTGTAGGACTTATTTTACATTTATTTGTGTGATCCTTTGCTTAAAATACATCTTTCCCAGCACATGAGTACTCCAAGGATGGCAGTGACTCTTTTTTTATTTTTTATTTTATACTCTAAGTTCTAGGGTACATGTGCACAATGTGCAGGTTTGTTACATATGTATACATGTGCCATGTTGGTGTGCTGCACCCATCAACTCGTCAGCACCCATCAACTCATCATTTACATCAGTTATAACTCCCAGTGCCATCCCTCCCCACTCCCTGTCCCCATAATGGCAGTGACTGTTTTGTTCATAGTACCTGGAACAGAATAAATGCTCAATAAAAGTTTGCTGAATGAATGAATGAATGAATGAATGTAGGTTTGTCACTCTCAGCTGTTCCTTCCTGGGAGCTATTATCAATCTTGTGCTTGAGTCACTTGCTTTGAGGTACCAAAATATGTTAACCAATAGGGACCCCAAGAGACACAGAAGTCACAGAATGGTGACACTCATGCTTTATGTCCCTAATGCCGGTTTCACTCATGGATAAAGGGAGGGATGAGGCAGGGGAGGAAGGATGTTCAGAAGGTAAGTGAGGGAGGGGTGGTAATCTCTTGATATTGTTCTTTCAGACTTTGCACTCCCCTTTTAGAAACTTCATTATACTTCTTATTAGTTGTTGAATATTGTCTTTTCTACTAGATCCTCCTTGTTCAATTTCTAATTTTCCTGCTATGCAGTATGCTCCATGAGGGTAGGGACCATGTTTTCCTTAATTATTTCTGTAACCTGAGCACCTAGAACAGTGCCTGGTATATAGTAAGTACTCCATAAATTTTTGTGAGATGAATAAATAAATAAATGAAATGTGGTCTAGAATCTGTATGTGCCCAATAAAGTAGTGTATGAGATATTAGGACATGCAATACACAGTCTCTGTTTTCAAGTTGCTTGTAGCCTAGGTAGATACTTACAAATATGCAGACAAAACTCTAATACACAAAAAGGCACTGAAGCAGAAATTGACTTTAAATCTTTGCCCCCAGTGATTTGGCTGTGAATAGGATTTCAGTGACCAATAACAATTAACCTGTTCTTTATGGTGAGTTGTCATAAAGTATATGTGCCCCTGCCTTTTCTTGTGACTTCTAGTAGCAAAAGAACACAAGGCTGCAACTTAAAAGTCCAGCATGTAGTCTCTTCAGTTTCCCTCAACTGTGACAGGTTAGTGGGGAGCAGTAATTCAAAAGGATCTTTCTGGAGGTAATGTCGCAAAATTCTTAGAAAAATCTAAATTGCAAAGTGAATATACAAGGGAGTAGTTGTGCAAGCATCTTCAGCCCAAGATGCTTCAAAAATACCGAATCATCACCAAGGCCAGAAAAATAGACCTTATCTTATATAACCACACATTGAACTATACATGAACTCAAAATATGTAAAGGTAAATTAAAATTTTTTTGCATATTACACAAAACAAGTCCCTGTGAAGTCAGAGAATGGTATCTTAGCTAAAGGAGTATTTGATGTTAGTTGAACTGTAAATTTTTAGGAAGTTAATATTGATTACAGTTATATGCAAAGAGGACATGAGGAATGTGATGGGCTACCATCAGCCAGGAGAGACTGTTATACTTGGAACCATAAGAAACATGTGTGAGTGGTCAGGGTGCTGAAAGAATAGGGCTGAAATGGGCTGTCAAGAATGCATGAATGATTAATATGTAAGTGCAGTGATGTGGATTGGAATATATTGCAAATTTGATTGAGTGGGAAAAGTGGGAGGGGAGACTTGGTGCCTCTAAATGTGTGTGGGATTGTTTTAATATCATGCATTAATAGCTACTAGCCAGATCCCTTAAGAGGCTGTCACCAAGACTCATCAATTCTTCTTACCATATATTTCTTGTATTCACTCTTCATTTCCTCTGCCTTTTCTCCAGTTTGGACCACACATTTCATGTCTTGGCTGTTTCAATAGTTTTCCAATTAACATGACTAGTATTCCCCAAATTGGGTTTACAACAACTAAAACCACCAGGTCAGTATTTCTAAAACAGCACTTTTCTATCTTAATCCTTCATTGTCCTTCTCCTAAACCCCCCAATATTACCCAGAATAGTGGGTTTCAAACTGTATCCTACAATCATACATAGTATGCTCCAGAAAGAGAGATTATGTTTGTTTTTATTCAATGAATATCTTTCTGGCACTTAGCACAATGTGGAGGCAGAAGAAGTGTTCAATGAATATTTGTCGAATGAGTGAACGAGGTGGCTCATTGGTTGCTGGGAATGGAATTAGAGAAAGACAAGAAATTGGATTCTGGGGCTCCTACTTCCTCTCAGATCAGCGGCTCTGTTATTATCTGCTTATTATTTAGGTGTTTTGAGTAAGTTTTGTCTGGAAAAGAGTCCTGTTGCTCTAAGTATATGAAAGCCAATTAACTAAAAATATTTTAAGTCTTACACCTGACATACAAAATCCTAAATTAATCTTTCAAAGGAACCTGCTAGTACTCCCCAAAATACAGAGAATATAATGTGGTTTTGTTGTTGTTGTTGTTGTTGTTGTTGCTGTTTTTTTGACCAGCAATCCTCTCCAAAACCCCATGGGTCTATGGGGCTGCCATATTTGTTGGTATGTAATCCCATTCCTGAGAAACAGGTTTTGACCCAGGTCTGGCCAGTTGTAATGTCTTGACATCCAGGCCTGAATTTGTTTGTGGGTAGGTACCTGACCCCAGCTGGGCTTTTGTTATCCTTTCCTGGGATTTTAAACAGTTTTTATCAGAAACCAAGCAATAACAATCTGATCATTTCTGTGGCTAACATTTTTCCCCCGGTGGCTAACATTAAGAGAAACTCTTCATGATCAGATTTCCCAGTGTTTGGAGAAGCAATCTAGAGTGCAAGAGTCAGAAGCAAAGATCCAGAAAGAAGGAGATATGAGAGAGAGAGAGAGAGCATCCTACTGGTATTTGAGTTCATTTCCAAGGCTGTCAAAAGTTGGGTTCTACTGACACAGTCCCTGTGATAGAATTTGGGGTGTAGGATATTTATTAGGGACCAACACTTATGGAAAGGAGGAGGAGAAAGCAAGACTGGGTAGAGGGAGAAACTGAACTCAATGCAAGTCTGACAACTCCACAGAGAATTATTGAGCATAATAAGTCCATTGAGCATAAATGGCCCATTGAAATTGTGCTGCACGGGCTGAGATGTCCTGGCTTTTATACTTCCACAGTGATTAGTCACTGAGTATGAGCTGCCCAGGGAAGGGCAAGTTCTCGGACAAGGCAACTCTCAGCAGCTGAGGCAAACCCTGAAGTAGATGATAGATGAAGGCTGTCTACTGACCACATGGCCAGCATCTGGGAAAACATACTGTTCTGTGAAAGGGTATCTGAGTAGCACATCTCCATGTCCACCATGTAGGCCCACCTTTACCCTGCCTTCAACATGTTTGATCTTCAACTTCTTCTTTTAATGATATGAGATACTTCAATATGCTTCCAATACATTTCCTTTGTTGTTGTTGTTTTTTGGCATTCTTTTTTCATTATGATTATACTTAAGTTCTGGGATACATGTGCAGAATGTGCAGGTTTGTTACATAACTATACACGTGCCATGGAGGTTTGCTGCACCCATCAACCCATCATCTACATTAGGTATTTCTCCTAATGTTATCCCTCCCCTAGCCCCCCAGCCCCCTCATAGGCCCTGGTGTGTGATGTTCCCCTTCCTGTGCCCATGTGTTCTCATTGTTCAACTCCCACTTATGAGTGAGAACATGTGGTGTTTGGTTTTCTGTTCTTGTGTTAGTTTGCCAAGAATGATGGTTTCCAGCTTCATCCATGTCCCTGCAAAAGACATGTCCCTGCAAAAGACATGAACTCATCCTTTTTCATGACTGCATAGTATTCCATGGTGTATATGTGCCACATATTCTTTATCGAGTCTGTCATTGTTGGGCATTTGGGTTGGTTCCAAGTCTTTGCTATTGTGAATGGTGCTGTAATAAACATACGTGTGCATGTGTCTTTATAGTAGAATGATTTATAATCCTTTGGGTATGTACCCAGTAATGAGATTGCTGGGTCAAATGGTATTTCTGGTTCTAGATCATTGAGGAATCGCCACATTGTCTTCCACAATGGTTGAACTAATTTACACTCCCACCAACAAGGTAAAAGCGTTCCTGTTTCTCCACATCCTCTCCACCATCTGTTGTTTCCTAATGTAGATGATGGGTTGATGGGTGCAGCAAACCTCCATGGCACGTGTATAGCTATGTAACAAACCTGCACATTCTGCACATGTATCCCAGAACTTAAGTATAATAACTTTTTAATGATCACCATTCTAACTGGTGTGAGATGGTGTCTCATTGTGGTTTTGATTTGCATTTCTCTAATGACCAGTGATGATGAGCTTTTTTTCATATGTTTGTTGGCCGCATAAATGTCTTCTTTTGAGAAGTGTCTGTTCATATCCTTCACTGACTTTTTGATGGGGTTGTTTGCTTTTTTTTCTTGTTAATTTGTTTATGCTCCTTGTAGATTCTGGATATTAGCCTTTTGTCATATGGATAGATTGCAAAAATTTTCTCCCATTTTGTAGGTTGCCTGTTCACTCTGATGATAGTTTCTTTTGTTGTGCAGAAGCTCTTTCGTTTAATTAGATCTCATTTGTCAATTGTGGCTTTTGTTGCCATTGCTTTTGGTGTTTTAGTCATCAAGTCTTTGCCTATGCCTGTGTCCTGGATGGTATACATTTCCATTTTTTAAAAAATCAAGGTCAAGTTAGATTTTTGTCACTTGCTATTAACATCCTGACGGATGTCCTTCAGCCAGATTGCCCTCCAGAATACTCTTCTATCCTTTTGGTTTTGAAATATGCGTGTGTGTGTGTGTGTGTGTGTGTGTGTGTGTGTGTGTGTGTGTGTTTTCTCTACTGCTAAGGTCTGAATGTTGGTGCCTTCTCCAAATTCTTATGTTGGAACTGGAAAACCAATATGATAGTATTAAGAGGTGGAGCCTTGGCCAAGCGCAGTGGCTCAAGCCTGTAATCCCAGCATTTTGGGAGGCCGAAGTGGGTGGATCGTGAGGTCAGGAGTTTGAGACCAGCCTGACCAACATGGTGAAACCCCATCTCTACTAAAAGTACAAAAATTAGTCAGACATGCCAGTGGGCACTTGTAATCCCAGCTTCTTGGGAGGCTGAGGCAAGAGAACCGCTTGAAGCCAGAAGACAGGTTGCAGTGAGCCGAGATTGTGCCACTGCATTCCAGCCTAGGCAAAAAGGCCGAGACTCCATTTCAGAAAAAAAAGAAAAAAAAAAGAGGTGGAGCCTTTGGGAAGTGAATAAATCATGCAGGTTCCACCCTCATGGATGAGATTAGCACTCTTATAAAACAGCCTTCAATGGACTCCCTTGTTCCTTCTGCCACATGAGGACACAGGTAGAGGACATAGTTCATGAAGCAGACATTGAATCTGCTGCACCATGATCTTGGACTTCCCAGGCTCCAGAACTGTGAGAAATAAATTTCTGTGATTTATAAACTGCCTAGTCTAAGATGTTTTGTTACAGCATCCTGAATGGACTAGGACATCTATACAGTCATTCATGCAACAAATACTTCCAGTGCGCCCATCATGGATCAGGCAAGAATCTAAACCCTCCCTTTCCTAAAGCTTCAGACCACTGCCTTTCTTCGCACATGACTCCTTATGAAATCTGCTCTCCTTTGAATGACAATAGTACTCACATTCCTCATCATCTCTACCATTCGTCCAGCACTACTTTGTCTTCCACTGGATGGCTGGCCTCTGGCAGAACTGTTTTTTGTGACACTGTTCTATGAAATAACGGACCTCAAATGAGGGATGGGGTGAGAAAAATTCCATGGGACTTTGTCCCAACCTCTAAGGATGTTGTTCACTACATTGCAGTGTTCTTTCTACAAGACCCTCAGGAGATATTTCTTTTCTATCTTAATATCAATACCATATGTGCTTCTGAATAACTGCTTGATTTTTATCCCACCACCTTGTGAACTGTGCACCTGGCTAAATTTCTTTTTTCACATTGGCTGCTAGAGAACTCAAGCCAAATTTCACACTCTTAGCAAATGTGTAACATACTATGTCAGATGCCAGTAACTGTTGTCTCCAGGTCATTGAGACTGAGGACATGATTCCTTGTTTAAGTGGGTTGATATGGTTTGGCTGTGTCCCGACCAAAATCTTACCTTGAATTGTAATAATCCTTACGTGTCAAGCCTGGAGCCAGGTGGGGATAACTGAATCATGGGGGCACTTTCCCTCATACCTTTCTCATGGTAGTAAATAAGTCTCAGGAGATCTGATGGTTTTATAGAAGGGCATTCCCCTGCATAAGCTCTTTTCCCTACTGCCATGTAAGATGTCCCTTTGCTCTCCAACTTTTGTCTTCCACCATGATTGTCAGGCCTCCCCAGCCATGTTGGACTGTGAGTCCATTAAACCTCTTTCCTTTATAAGTTACCCAGTTTTGGTTATGTCTTTATTAGCAGCACGAGAACAGACCAATACATGGGGTTTCTTAAAAATTTAACTTGAGCCAGGCACAGTGGGTCACACCTGTAATCCTAGCACTTTGGGAGGCCAAGGTGGGTGGATCATGAGGTTAGGAGATCGAGACCATCCTGGCCAACACAGTGAACCCCCATCTCTACTAAAAATACAAAAAAATTAGCCAGATGTGGAGACATGCGCCTGTAGTCCCAGCTACTAAGGAGGCTGAGGCAGGAAAATTGCTTGAACCCAGGAGTTGCAGGTTGCTGTGAGCCAAGATTGCGCCACTGCACTCCAGCCTGGGTGATAGAGTGAGACTTCGTCTAAAAAAAAAAAAAAAAAATTAACCTGAATGCATTAGGGTTGGGCATAGAGTCTTGGTTGCCTCAAACATACTCACCTCCTGTTGTAAACACCACTTGTCACTTCGTATATGTATGCACACACTGGCCCCCTTGAAGTTGTTTGATTTTATTATTCTTCCTCTATAGGTTGCATTAAAAAGTTTTTAAAGAATAATATGTTTAATTTAACCCACCATATTCAAAATGTTATCGTATCAACTTGCCATCAATGCAGAAAAAAATATTGAGATATTTTTCATTTTTTTGTACTAAACCTTTGTAGTCCAATGTGTTTTTTATTGTTGTAAAATATATATAACATAAAATTGACCTTTTAACCATTTTTAAGTATACAGTTTAGTGACATTAAGTACATTCGCATTGTTATGTAACCATCACCACTATCTACCAGCAAAACTTTTTCATCTTTCCAAGAGAAAACTCCATACCATTAAACAATAACTCCTCATACTCCCCTCTCCCCAGCCCATGGCAACCACCATTCTATTTTCTGTCTTTGTGAATTTGACTACTCTAAATACCTCATATAAGAGGAATTGTATACGATTTGTCCTTTTGCATCTAGCTTATTTTACTCAGCCTAATGTCCTCAAGATTCATCAGTGTTGTGGCATGTGTCAGAACCTCCTTCCTTTTAAGGCTGCATAATATTTAATTTACATATATTCCACGTTTTGTTTATCTATTCATCTATGGTTTCCATTTTTGTATTAGGCAATTTTATGTTGTTGCCCTTGTTTTCTCTGTAAACTGCCTTTAATTATTTTATGAGCAGTGTGCAGCTTAAATACATTCATAGTTTTCATCTTCAATAAGACAATAAGCTCCTTAAAGATAGTGTCCAGCACATGTTTAGCACAAAGGAGATGTTTGACACATGTGTTCATTGGCGCAAGTAACACCCGGTTCTAACCTGTAGGTGAGGTGAATGCAGTGGGGAGGCAGGGGATCCCTGCACCTTGCCTAGGGGTGATGTGGAACACAGAACATTGTGTCCCTGTGTCCAAGCCTTTGGTAATCTTATCTATATGTTCTCCTGCATTTACTCTTCTTCCCCAACATCTTTTTAATGATCATTTTAATAACAGTACTGTCAACATACATTACACTGAAAATGCCGAAAGACGCCCCTTTGGGAGGAGACACACAGGCTGAAAATTGCTCTTCTTGTTTTCCTCTCCTTCCTATTCCAGCCTCAACTGCTGTTCTTGGTGGAGACAACCACTATGGGATCAGAGTAGATTAAAATATAAGGCTGCTTTAATAGTAAAAAGTTTCCCAGTATTCAAATTCACTGAAAAATGCCCTTAAGCTTTAAAATACAGAGATACAATTCAGTGATTTTCAGGGAAAACCTTTACACAGCAATCTAAAAAGAGAAGTTTGGAAAGAACCTATAAATCAGAGCCTGGTTGTCCCGGGAGGTAAGGTTATATGGACATGGTGGCTTCTTCTATGGTATAACTAAAGAACGTGAAAGTCTTTCTGACCTTCTGCTGGGTATACCAGCAGGCCAGGAGAATTTTCCCTTCTGTAGTGACACTTGATTGGCATTCATGCCAAAAGGCTCTTGTGAAATGGTTGCCTGAGCAGAGCGAGGTGGGGCTCATCAACACAGATGCCCCATGTGCTCCCTGCACGGTCAGTCCCTGACACGTAGGCATAAAGCCTCCGCTGGAGCCACTGCAGGGATGGGAGCTCAAGACCCATTCGTGCCTCCCCTTACCTGAGTAGCCCACTTTGGTTTGGGACAGGCTTGTTGTTAGAAAAATCTTTGTTTTATTGAGAACAAAACTTTCTCCATAAACATCACCTTTGGCTTATAATTTCCCTTAATCATATCTAATCTTTTTTTTTTTTTTTTTTTTTTTTTTTTTTTTTTTTTTTTTTTGAGACAGGGTCTTGCTTCATTGCCCAAGCAAGAGTGCAGTGGTGCAATCATAGCTCACTGCAGCCTCAAACACCTGGGTTCAAGTGATCCTCTCACCTCAGCCTCCTGAGTAGCTGGAATTACAGCCATGGGCCACCATGCTTCCTGGCTAATTTTAAAATTTTTTGTAGAGATGGGGGGCGTGTCACTATGTTGCCCAGGCTGGTCTTGAACTCCTGGCCCCAAGTGATCCTCTCACCTCAGCCTCCCAAAATGCTGAGATTACAGGTATAAGCCACCGAGCCCAGCCCGCATGTCTAATCTTGAGTGTACATGTCAGCTAGTGCTCACCTTAGCCAAGAATTGGCACCAAGGGACCTGCACACTGGATTGGGTGCCTTTCATGACATAGGAGTATGTATTAGTTTGTTTTCATACTGCTATAAAGATACTACCCAATGCTGGGCAATTTATAAGGAAAGACGTTTAATTGACTCACAGTTCCACATGGCTGGGGAGGCCTCAGGAAACATACAATTATGGTGGATGGGGAAACAAGCACCTTCTTCTCAAGGTGGCAGGAGAGAAAAGAACAAAGGAGAGACTTTCAAACACTTATAAAACCATCAGATCTCATGAGAACTCACTCACAATCACGACAACAGCTTGGGGGAAACCACCCCCATGATCCAATCACCTCCCTCCCTCAACATGTGGGGATTATAATTCAGATTGCAATTCAAGATGAGATTTGGGTGGGGACACAGCCAAACTATTTAAGAGTGTTTTATGTTAGTTCCAAGTGAAACTCTTGGTGGGGGTTGGGTGAGGAGTGGAGGACGGCAGCATCTCTGGCAGGGACCGTTCGTTGGGCAGCCAACAACACCAAGAGGACTTTGAATAACACCTGAAGACAGGAAGACAGACCATGGAAGAACAAGGTGTGCCAAGACATGGTTCGCTTGCATTCATTCCTACCTTCTCTAGGATCTCTCCCACCCTGGAGACTTGGGCATCAGAATTCACTGAGCTCTGGGCTAGCCCTTAGGAAAACATGTATCTGGTATTACCCTGTTTTGGTTTGCTTGTTTGTTTGCTTTTTTGTTTTGCTTTTGTTTTTGTTTTTGTTTTTACTAGTTCTGTCACCTTGAGAAGATCATTGAAGTTCTTAGAACCTCAGTCTCCTCATCTGTAAAACTGGATTAATAATGCCACACCCAGCCTTCTTCCTACTTCACAGGGTTGTGTCAAAGATCAAATAGGGTAATGCATATGAATTCTAGAAAGGAGAAAGGGCTTTAAAGCACAGATATCAAGTAACATAACCTCTCTGTGTTTCCACCTGTCTGTTTTCTTTGCATTCTTTCAAAACTTATTTATAATTGTTTGTATAATGCTAAATTGTTTGCATATTTTAAGGTGCCTCATCTCCTTTGTGAAATATGGTGTGGAATAAACAAAAATATACATAAAATCAACATTTAATGGATTGTTATGATTATTGTTGTCTGGGGAAACATATTGGGGGAGTTATGTATAGAATTTATTGTCGAGAGATAATATTATAGAGAGAATGTGTTTTAGAGAAAATATATGATATTACTGGTCTGGGCCTTGGCGCAAAGCATTTTAAAGGTGCTACTTTCTCTACTAAATGGGAAACTCCTTTACCTTGAAATGTGTATTTCAAACCCAGTTCCATAAAAAGGAGAACTCACCAGGAGTTGCTGCCGAGTTCATGTTTACAGGATGCACATTCTTTCCTATTCAGCACTAGGAAAGCCATTTGCTTTACCACTGAGGTGAGGCCTGTGAATGAGTTAGGATACAGCCCAATATGTGGCTTCCTTTTATTTTCTTGTTTTAAAATGGCCATCTGTAGAGTCTTCTGGAAGCCACCATTTGTATCCTCTGTTCTTGACAACAACCATGAAAGGTGGAGTAGGCTGGCTCCTGTTGTGCAGATGGTGAGATGGCACAGGGGGAGACGGTGTTGTGCAATGGGAAATGCAGGCTGAAGCCAAACAGACCTGGGTTGAATACAAGGCCCACCAAGCATCTGGGTCCACACTCCCTGTCTGGTCTTGGCCTAGTCATTTAAACTCTCTGAGCCCAGTTTCCTCATCTATTAAGTGGGGAAAATAATAGTAGCTACAGAGCAGGGTTGTAATAACAATGAATGTATAAAGTTGTATAGCCCTAAGCTTAAAGCCTGGCTTGCGTTGTTGTTAATAAACTATTCTCCACCCACTTCCTTCATTTGAGTAAATCTGCAACCCAAGCTTTACTCAAAAGAAAATATTTTGCATTATGGGAAAGGGGGAATTTTAAAAAAGTCCCTTCTTTATGATACCTGGAGTCTGTTTTATGAACCTAGAAACTAAATATTCTTATCAACTTGGCAGGTAAATGAAAACAAAATTTATGTCACACCAAACTGAAAAGGCGAATGCATCTTCTTGCATCTGACTTTAAAAAGCTATCAGGTCGAAGTCACCTAGATTTCATTTTAATCAGGATTCAGGCCCAGCTTGTGAATCGTGAGTCATGTGCAGGCTCTGAACCCAACAGTTGGTAAACTGGGCTTCAACAAAGAACTTAAGGAGAACCACCCTCTTCCGGCCCCCATGTATTACCACCCTCAACCTCCACCCACAAACCACAAAGGGATATGCACTTTGCGCTAGATTTTTGACCTTATTATGCACAGTGTAACATTTATTACTTCACTCAACACTGCTAGATGAAAACAGCCCTCTTGAATTTACAAAAACCCACTTTACAGGAAATGTAGGAGAAAGGCCAGAGTACAGATTAATAAATGCTATCAAATACATCCACCTGAAAATATCATCAATTTTGCTGTGACAGTTCCTGGAATTGCAACAGAGATTTAAACTTTTGGGTGTACCAGTATTGTATCCCCAAAGACTTTGAAAGAAGTGCAGAAATTACGTACTGTTCACAATGCATCGTCATGCTTATTTGCACATGTGTCTGGTCTGCTGTATTCCTAGGCCCTCCATGAACTTTGTCCCACCTGCCTCTCCTATCTCTTTCTGTCCCTCTCTGCTTCAGCCCACCTGGCCTTCTCGTTTACTGAACCAGCAAAGCTAGCCTTGCCTCAGGATATTTGCACTTGCTATTAATTCTGCTTAGAATATCCTTTGCTTGACTGGCTCCTTCCACCATACAGGTCTCAGCCAAAATACCACCTCCTTAGAGAAGCATTTTCTCATCACTACTATGAAGTAGCAGCCCTCAGCTTTTCTCTATAACATACTTCTTTTTTTTTTTTTTTTTTTTTGCCTTCATTGTACAGTCTTCCCTTGGTATCTGTAAGAGATTTGTCCCAGGACCCCTGGAGGATACTAAAATCCCAAGATGCTCAAGCCCTTTATGTAAAATATCATAGTATTTGCATATAACATACACACATCCTCCTGTATACATTACATCATCTCTAGATTACTTATAACACCTAATACAGTGCCTACACATCACTTAATTTGCTTGAATTCAACATAGTACTTGGCATGTGGCAAATTCAAGTTTTGCTTTTTGGAACTTTGTGGAACTTTTTTTTCCTGAATATTTTTGACCCACAGGCAGTTGAATCCATGAATGCAGAACCCATGGATGTGGAGGGCCAATGGTATTTACCACTATGTCTCAGTGATTTTAGTTAATGGAGGTGACAACATGTAGAGGTCAGTGCCATTGGAAGAAGACTTAATACTTTATATTTCCCAAAAGATGGGGATATACCACACCACACAGGGTCACAGAGAAAGCACTAGGTTTTGATATGAGGCAGAAGCTGGAAAGGGGAGAGTCTAGGTCACAGTCCCTATGAGGGATTCCATGGGAAGGTCAAGACAGAGCAGAATAAATACTTTAGAATTGGCTGGTTTTAATAATTTCAGTGGGCTTTGGGCCATAGAGGTAGTCTCTAATTGCCTCGTACATGGTTCCGGGATAATGTAGGGCAGGGAAAATATTAGCTTGGTGTGTGAGAGTTAGATAAAGGGGGTAGTTGGGGATATAGACTCTGGATTGGTTGGTTGGCATATGAAAGGTATGCCTTTCATAAGAGCTCAATCCTGAGCTTTAAACTGTCTCTAAGATTTGGCTAATGTTGCAGGAAAAGCCTCTTTCCAGACAACAAGATTTTTCAGGTGTCAAAATGTCATAAGATATATAAAATAAAAAAAAATGATTAATACAAACTATATGAAATAATCTCATTTAGTTTTGTCTATCTACTTTAACAGAAGGTAAGCCCCATGAAGGTAGGCACCATGTCCTTATTGTTCACGACCATATTGCCAGCACAAAGTAGGTGTTCAATAAATATTTGTTGCATGAATAACAAAATATGAGCCCCCAGAGTCTGGGACTTTGTGGTCTTCACAGTTGTGTCTCCCTGTTCCAACTCCATCCTTATACTTTCCCTAGCACAGTGCAGAATACATAGTAACTGTCATTTAAAAAGGGTTGTTGAATTAATTTGAACTGAGAAGGGTAATATACCATTTTAATTTGTGTAGTTTAAAATAGTTTTAGCAAATGTATTCATTTGTCACAGATAGAGTGGATGGCACAAAAAATCATACATTTTGGTAAGAAGAAATAAGATCAAACAGATTCAAAACATATGCTCCTTTTAATCAGGGATTAGCAATAGCATATTCAAATATCAAGGACAACACATCATGGATTATAATGACCTGATCTCTGCCTAAAAGAGATATTTAAATTCACCTTTAAAAACAGGAACACAGCCAGACAGGGGGGTATACAGCTGTAGTCCAAGCTTCTTGAGAGGCTGAGGTGGGAGGATTGCTTGAGCCCAGGAATTTGAGTCTTGCCTGGGCAACACAGCAAGACTCTGCCTCTAAAATAACAAAAATAAATAAGTAAATAGGAATGTAATACACCAAGATGTTAAAAGCATTAATCTCTAGACAGCAGGAGAAGTATCTTTGTAGTTTTCCACATTTTCCTTATTTTGTACAATGAATGTACATGACTTTTAAAATAAGAAAAAAATAATTCAAAAGAAATTAGCATTTTGGTTATATTTTATTCTGGCTTCCACATTAGAGTATGCTAGCAGATTAATAGAACTAACAAAGGAGCCTAAATTCTGCAGCATTTTTGCTAGCTCCTTTTTTATTTATTTATGCCTCAGAAGCAATGTGAATTCTTAAATTATCCTTCATTAAATCTAATCAGAGTTTCGATGGACTCCAACAAACGAGAGCACAGCACGTTAGTTACCATGTCATGCAAGAACAGAAAATAACCTGGTAGATTCTCCATGTCCCTCTACCAATGTCAGCCCTGCCAACGTTCCTTACTGACGTTCCCAAAACTGACATTCCCCTTTCATTGATGTCACTGAATCAGGAAGCCGAAAAGCTGTTGCAAAATGACTGTTTCTATTGCAAAGGTTTAAAACTTTAGAGATTGAAAGGTTAAAGTTAAAAATATGTATTTTAATTTGAACAACAGATGGCCTTGGAGTGACTACAAGGCTGAATTAACTCTCGAGTCTCTATGGCTGTTTGTGGAAAGAAAAAATAAAAAAGACAACCAAAACCCTTAAAAAGCCCACACTGGAACACACAGCTCAAGTGCTGGTGACATCAGCAGAATCTCTCTGTTGAATTAGAGTCCCGAATTTGGCTTCAGAGCCATCTGTTAGCCTCCAGATAGAATAATCTTCTATGAAATTATACTGCATAGTTTCACTAATGAACATTTCCAATTGTCAGGGCCTCAGTCTCATAGCTGTCCCACCTCTTGAAGCCTCCATGGCTCCCTGAGCCCCTGTGATACACAGAGGGATCCTACTTGCTAAAGTTCACAATGGGTCTGTCCTTTGAAAAGATGTGTCCTATCTTAGATTGAGTTCTATGGAAACAGACTTTGAGATGGAGAGCTGCATGCAGAGGTTTATTAGAAAGTGCTCTTGGCAAATACAGCTATAAGGAAATGAGGAAGGCTGCATTGTGCAAAGGGAAAAGCTAACCTATAAGGCAGTTCTAACTCAGGCCTTGCTGTCCTATGGAGAGCTCGGTTGCTGGGAAGGGCCCTCAGAGTTGTCCCAGATTGAATCACAGAATCTTGGTCTTTGCATCTTCATATCAGTTGTCATTGGATATAGGCTGCTCCCTGAGAAAATATTTAGTAAATGATTGCTTTATTATTATTGCTACTGTTTGCTATAGACTGAATGTTTGTGTCCCCTCAAAATTAATATATCGAAACCTAACCCCCAAGGTGATGGTATTAGGAGGTGGAGCTGTGGGGAACTGGTTAGGTCATGAACGTAGGGCCCTCATGATGGAATTAGTGCCCTTATAAGGTGCTAATAACTCTGGTCACCCTTTCGCCATGTGAGAACACAGCAAGATGGCACTGTTGATGAGCCCTCACCAGACACCACCAAGTCTGCCTTGATCTTGGACCGCTCGGCCTCCAGAGCTGTGTGAAATAAATTTCTGTTGCTTATATGGTACCCAGTTTATAATATTTTGTTATGAGAGCCAAATGGACTAAGACATTATTAATCCCAAAGTGAATGGATCCTTCTGCTCAATAGCAGGCACCAGTTGGGGAGTTTTGGGGCCATTTGTATGGGTGATGAGGAAGGATAAAGGGCTGAGTAGAACAAAAGTCAGATGTGCAGTGCTGGAATGAACAGAAAGGCAATGTCATCCTGGCATGCCTATGCACATGTATGGAATATCAAAATGTGGGGAGAAGCCAGTCACCCTACCCAGCAGCAATGAAGTCCTAGAGTCTACTGGCTTGGGCATCTTGCTGCTCTAACCGGAAAGCTCCCAGCCTGGGCTGCTGCCAGAGTGGGTATAAGCGGTCCCTTTTTAAGCAGAACATTATCTAGATTGGATTACATGCCTGTAAACTGATCAGTGCATCTTCATATGCTGTCAAGCATCTGAGTTCAAACAATTGGACTATTTTAATAAGATTAGCTACTTGGCCCCTTCCTATAGTTTTCTCTCTACAGGATTCCATTCAGAATCCTCTGGAGAAGAGTGTCTTAGGGAAGTAGTAGGATTTCTGAATGCCCTGCATCTGCCTTCTTGAGGCAGATACAGCTAAAAAAGACCTTCATGTCAACTAGAATCACCTGTATACTCCAAAATGTGCCAGAGAAATGTGCCCAAAGTCGAGGGAGTGGTATTGTGGACAGGAAGTTTAATAGGATGAATATGTATTCTTGGTTGGTAAACCTTGCAATGAGGGTGCTTATAACTCACCCATGGATGGAGAGCCAATCTCTGCCTGCAAAGGCTAGAGTGTAAAAAATGGCCAGATGGCCAATAATGACGCAGAATTTCATAATTATATAACGATTAAGGGTTTGAAATAAAGGTTATGGAATTGCACAGATCTGCTTTTCAAATTTCAGTTCCTTCACTTACTAATTTTGAAAACCTGATGAAGTGATTTAACATCTCTAAATCTTACTGGTTTCCTCCTCTTTAAAATGGGATAATAATGCCTACTTGTGTCAAATGGACGTAAACCAATTTGCTCATTCACAAATACTAGATCCTTTGAGGATTATGACTGGGTTCTTTTTGGTAGATGGTAGGTAGATGGTAGATGTTATAATCATTGCAGATAGAAGGCTATCAGTTTCCTCCTCAAAATTTCTCTACCAGGTGGTACTTTGCCATGAAAGCAAATCTCAGGCCAAATTCTCAAATTCTTCCAGATAGGAAGGCACAAAAACAGTCATCATTCTGTAAGTGTGACAAAATCCCAGCTCTCTGTAATTCTCTATTGGTTAATAGGACAATTTTTAGAGGTAGGTTTCAACTTAAATTTCTAGTAGGTTCTAGGTAACACCATCCTCTCTTCAGAATCCTAAATCGAGGGATTCTTTTTTGAAGCAATTGGGCTATTTTAGTAAAGGGGGAGTGTCTGTATGATACTTATAGACAGTACAGTGCCTGGAACACTTTTATTTATTTAACCAATGAAAAATGTTTTCTAACATTTTTATACTAATGAATAAACCTTTGGTGTTGACCAGAAATCATGATAGCTAAAGAATAAAGTAGTTCTGTAGGAACTGTTTCTGGAATACTATATTCTAATAGGGTCTCGCAAAGGCTAGTCATTTTTGGAGAGTGTTTTCCTGGTTAGAATTCTTTGAATATTAATTGACCACCCTAAGGTGGTTTTAATTAAGGCAATTAACCAGGTTAATTAACTACTCTAAGATGTAGATTAAAATACATACGCAAACACTCTCTCACAGACAAACTGCTGTCTGTGCTGATACATTTTAAAGTTAAAGACCACATAGAATGTCTCATAGAATTAAATGACATAATCAGGTGGTGACTGACAGCCTGCCCTGAATTTTGGGAATGAATGATACCTCCTTAGCGGCCATTGGAAATACATTGATGGTGGGGGAGTTTTTGCAAGGGATTGGAATTCTTGAGTCAACAGCTAAGGGGTGAGTGTAGAGAGCTTTTGATGTTAATGTTAATGTGATATTGATAGATATCACTAGAGGGTCAACTCCATAAGGACAGGAACACTTCCCCTTTTTTTCCCTGCTGTATTTCAATTTTAGAACAGTGCCTGGTATATTGTAGTTGCTCAATCGATAGCTGTTGAAAGAATGAATACATTTTTAAAATCTGATCTGATTCTTTTGAGGATGTACAGGAGTTAGTGCTAGTGCTAGGCATAGAGTAGATGCCTAATGAATGTTTACTAATTAGTATGAATGAATGAATAAGCAATTTCTTATTGAACAAGTAAAATAATTCCCTAAAGGATATTGTCAAACTAGATCAATATCATGCTGCATAGAAATTTAATTTATGCTGTATTTATAGCAACTCTAATGGTGATATTTAAGATAAGATAGCCTGAGCATAGTGGCATTGTAACCAAATGAATGCCTCTGTCTGAAGAATACAGGTTAAGAGACCCATATTGAACTGAAGAAAGGGCTCTATGGTAGTCGTTGGAAGGCTCCCTTCTAAGCTCATCATAGTCTCCATGTAGAGATTGCCATTTTCCATGTTGTATATTTTGCTTTTTATGAACAGCTCTTAATTTTAATTATCAAATCTATCAACCATTCCCTTTTTGGTTTGCACATTTTATACCTTGTTTAAGAACTTCTCTCCTAGATCAAGGTTAAAAATATATACTTATTTATTTTTTACTAAAGTTTTGAAAAGTTTGTCTCAGAGGTCATCCAACCATCAATAATTGATATTTTGCCTATGGTATAAGGTAGGAAAATACAATTTCATTTTCCCTCATATGGTTAGTCATTATTTAAATGTAATTTTATTTAGTCCAATAACTACGTTTTATAATTTCCATCTAAATCTTAACTAGAGGCTTTTTTGGGAGGTGGAAAGGGCAGGTGGTACAAGTCATATTAATTTTATCCTCCCAACTAGTGTAAATGGGAGCTTGTGCTTAGGGATTTGGTGAGAGGAGAGATCCTTCCTCCCATACTCCCTCCTTTCCAGCTCCAACTGTCTCAAGTCTGAGACAGGCTATGACTTTCTTCTCATTGCAAGTTCATTAGTCATCTAATGAGGATGTCAACCTTTGGGGTGTGGGAAACTTTATTCTAGAATCTCTGCTTTACTTTCTCATTCTGCTTTATTCCCTCACATCTCATGTCTGCCCCAATAAAACCAAGGCTTTTTGCTTCCAGGAGTAAGGAATTTTAGTACTAGATTATTCCTCCTTATTGTTGATTCTGGCCTCAAGGGCTTTAGAAATTCCCTTTAATCTCCTGAAAGCTCATTCATGCATTAAATTTTTTAAAAATTTAATTCAAACTTGTAGATGTTCTGAACCATGAGGAAGTCTCCAAAAACCTAGTCTTTCACGTTGCTGAAATAGAAGTCTATGGTATCTTTTTGTTTGTTTGTTTGTTTGTTTTGGGTGGTTGCTTTGTTTATTTGCGCAGTGCCTTTGGAGACTAATGTTTTTACACTCACATCTTTGATCCATACAGACTTAATTTTGATATAGTAAAGGGTGTGGTAGGGATTCTGCTTTACTTTTTCAAAGCCATCCAGTAAACACAAAACAACACTATTTATAGAATAATTCACAGAATGGAAGTTTTAGAATGTAAATACTCAATATGTGATAGGGAAAAGAACACTAATACACTAATAAAATATTCTAAAGCAAGACTGACCCCTATTACTACTGTCTCACCAGTCTGCACTGGATGCGGTCAGCTTCTTGAATCACCAGGGCTATCCATTCTAGAGATACTTCCATCTCTTTTAGCTGAAATATTTACAGAAATACATATCCTGTTGGGAATATAATGGAGGATATATAATCAACTTTTTCATGTTCATTGTTTTGTTACTATACATAGTAGATGAGTTTCAGAAAAGTTGTATTAAATTAAAATCATATTTTTAGTTCCCCTGGCAAGTGTTCTCTTTAAAGGGATTTTATTTTGAATTATTTTTGAAAATCATCTTAAAGGGTAAATAATGACTCCCTAATTTTTCTACGATGCAAATAAGAGTTTTTATTTACTAAGTTTCTCAATGCAAGATATACTTACATAATGCAGATTCTTTTCTAATACAGGAGAAAAAAATGAGGAGGCTAAATTTTAAAAGCAAATCAATGTGTATTTTAAAAAATGCAATTGTTGGAATACAGACTTAAAGACATTTCTTAAGGATCATTTACATGAATCCAATTTGCTTGCCTCTATATGAGAGGCAACATTTTGGGTGTTTTTTTTTTCCAAAATCTAATTTTTAAGCTTTGTAGGGTAGGTGCCAAATGGTATTTTAAAAACACACATTTAAAAAAGGAAGAACGTGCAGTTTTGCCTGGAGTACAGATGGAGCCTGTGTCAATTGAAGGCATTTTGCCTAAGGACACAGAGAAAATCACTTTTTCGTAAAGACCATAAACTCCACTCATGTTTCTGCTCATTTTAATTTGTAGAAAGTGGGAAGAAATCAAATAGGGGGGCATACGGGTTCATTTGTTTTAATAATCTCATCACTCAAATTTTATATCAATTGTGCTATAAAAATTATTTGACCCTCAAATCAGTAACGTAATTTTTATATGAAAACATATGGTCATTTCTGGTTATTTCTTGTTACTTATCTTATTGATTTTTTTTTTCTGTCATGTACTGTGTATTGTGTAGATAGGGCCCAATTTTATTCTATCTCCATACCTCATACATATCTTTTATGTCTCCTCACTTTTGTCCCCTGCAGCATACCCTATATTAGAAATTTAAAAAATGATGATAGTAACCCTCATTCTCTGTGCCAGGCATTGTGCTCAGGACTGTAGCGGTAACTTTTCATTTAAGTTGCGAAACAGAAATGAGGAACCACAGAGTATTTGAGAGACAAGAGGCAGAGCCAATATCTGAGCATG
Organism: Rhinopithecus roxellana; assembly: GCF_007565055.1. Lineage (NCBI taxonomy): Eukaryota > Metazoa > Chordata > Mammalia > Primates > Cercopithecidae > Rhinopithecus > Rhinopithecus roxellana. Next base: position 27,891,456 of record NC_044563.1, read on the forward strand.
CACTTGGGCTTTTAAAACCCCTTCCCTTTACCACTCTGCTGATATTCTTTATAAAGACATAAATATGAAACTGCTAGTAAGAAGATAATATAAATCTTCATTGATTGATGTGAAAATATGTCTATTATAAATTGTTATGTAAAAAACTCAGATTGTAATACAGGGTAAGCATCAGGATCCCATTCTTTTAAAAATAAATTTGCATATGTACAAAAATGGCTGGAAAGATAGATTCCTAAATGTTAATAGCAATTCCCAGTGGTTTAAAATATTCTTCTTTAAATTTTTGGATTTCACTTTTCAGGGAGCATTTTTCAGTCATGGTTCTTTATTGCAAGCAACAACTCTGGCGATGGGGCGGGGGGAGGGGGAAAGCAGCAGCACATGGCCAGATGTGAGATCTTTGGTTTTAATACCATGTGCTGCTGTATCACTTATAGATGATAATCTTTTTCATTTTATTTCTTCCTTCTACTTTTGATTATAAAGCCAATTCTCATATTATCAAATAGTTGGAACAAAGTTAATCCTGCCTGGCAATAATTTCTCGTCAGTTTTCTATTTTTAAAGATTAACTCATTTTAATCTGTTCTCCCTGTGTCATTAAATCGTAGTGGCATCAAGCTACAGAAAACTCTGCACAAACTGACCTGTATAAAAAAGTGAAATGTACTGAGTTATAACTGGAGTGCAGAGGTTGAGTCAGAGGTTCTCAGTGTCATCAGGGAATTGAAACAGTTTCTCTGTGATCCCTTTCCCTCTACTCTCCCCACTTTGATAGGCTCATTCGTGTTCTGCTTCCTCATCCTTGTATTAAAAAGCTGCAGCTCTTACAGCCTTCACATCCTTAACCTTCCACTCTTCAGAGAAAGAAAGACCATCACCCCTGATAGCTCCTGGGAAACCATGAAGAAACTTCTTTCCCAGAGAAACCTCGGCAAATGTCTGTTTCTTATTTGCCCAAATAGGGTCACCTGTAAATTCCGGAACCAATTTCTAAATATCTAACTACTTAATACCAAATTCATCACTCAATACTAATTACCATGAAGCTGAGGTAGGTGGGTAGGTCTCCAAAGGGAAATTTGGCTGCTGTTAGTAGAGGAAGAGGAAAATGAAGGCTAGGAATCCAGTCATTCTCACTGGCTTGTATATCCACGCCCCGGTACCCCCTCCCTCCCAACTGTCACTCTTAACTCTTCCTTACTTCATTGTTGCAACAGTTTTATTCCACCTACCTACTGAATTATTTTCCTCATTAAGGTATTATGACCACTTTAAGAATCTAACATAACTTGCTTTTGGCCACAACATCAAACCCAAACTCTCATATCCATTTAAATTTTATCCTCCCTAACCATTCACCACCACTTGATCTATTATCCTAAAACAGCTCTCACTTTGCCCCTTCTTTACTGAAAGTTGTCTGAATCCTGGCTGCATAACAGGTGACATTCATTCACCCTATCCTGTCATTTGAAATTTTCGACAATCTGGCCTCATCTACAATTTAACTTTTTCTCTTGTCCTTCCCCTTACTATTTCTAGAAAACACCATATTCTTTCTTACCTCCACAACTTTGAAAACACTGTCTCTTTCCATCTGGAAATCTTTCTTTTCATAGATTTGGATAACTGAGTAACATTCTATACCATATACTTCTGCATACTTATGTCTTTTTCTGTGAATTATAACTGTTCATAAAAACACAAACTAGCAATATTTATATCAAGGAATATTTCATTCATTAGTTTATTGACTGATCATGGTCTATAAGATTCTACATGAGCAGATGTCCACCTGCCTCCCAGTCTTGTGTCACAGTCTCCTTTTTCTTGCTTCCTATGCCTTACCACACAACAAATGCCTAATGCTGTTTCCTGTTTTAGAAATTCCATACACTTGTCTTCCACCCAAAATGCTCTTTCTCCACCTCTTCACCTGGATAAACTCTACTTCTCTTTTAGGTGTTTCCTTGAATGTAATTTCTTTAGAAAAACCTCTGACTCTCAAAAGCTTTGGTCCTCCTGTTAATGTGCTTTTATGGGACCCTTTACTTTTCCTTTGCAATATTTATTTCAGTTGTAATTAATTATCCATTCTATTATCTCTTGAATGCTTATTTCTCTTAACATACTCTGAACACCTAACACAATGATTAGTACTGGTGGATGCTCCATTCTTTTTTGAATAAATAACGGTGGATATTTTTTCTCCACAGCAGTGCTTTTTTTCATTAATCTTCACTGGCTGACAGGTGCTGCATAATCTAACATTGCTTTTATTTTTGGATAAAGCATTGCATTCATATCATTTCATTAGATTTAGAAGTCTTCCTGGAAATAGACACGAACTACCAACTCTAGAGCTTTGGAAGTGACTTTACTTCCAGCTCTTCTGCTGTCTTCTCCTCCTGTCCTTAATCATCTCACTTGCCTAACAAGTGAGTCATTCACATAACATTTAAGAAGAAACTCCCATTTGCTACTTTGTGTCCTGTTTGATGTCTTCTTTTCCTTAAGGACAAGACACAGGATAAAAGACAAGTATTACACAAACATGTCTTAATCATGCCTGGCCTTTTCCAATCAGTATTCCAAATATATACATGCAGATAATGCATTCTGTTCATTTCAAATGAGATCTAATTAAATGTTATTTTATACTAAATATAAAAAATCCAATTAGTTATTCAAGTAGACTCCAAAATTTTTTCTGTTTGGCCATTCTTACTGAATTTTTCAAGATTTATTGAGTCAAAATTTTATACTATTTAAACTGAGACTACAGAGTTTCAGGATGAGTTTTAGAGAAATTAATTCCAGGTATATTCTTACTGATCCTATTATATCTTTCTATGAGAGATATAGGACAAATAGTTCTCTTCTGACTTCAAAAAAATGAAGAAATGGGGACTATGTCAATAGCCCACTTTTTTCTGGAGCAATGAAAATGTTCTAAATCTTGGCTGTTCAATATGGTAGCCCTAGCCACGTGTGACTGTCGAATACTTGAAACGTGATTAGTGCACTGAGAGCCTGAATTTTAAATTTAATTTAATTTAATTGATTTAAGGTTACATAGTCACATGTGGCTAATGGTTAATGTATATCACAGCACAGCTTTCTATGCTCAAAGTGATGGATAAATGGGCTTCTGGATTTGTAAAAGAAGAGAGTCAGGAAGGGACTGTTAGGTGCAGTGGCTCATGCCCGTAATTCCAGCAGGTTGGGAGGCTGAGGTGGAAGGATTGCTTGAGACCAGGAGTTTGAGACCAGCCTGAACAACATAGTGAGACTCCATCGCGACAAGAAAAACAAAAAAAAAGAGTGATTGTTAATTCTGGTCCTCTCCTCATTTCTCATTTAGGTGAGGGGACAATTCACAAGCAGACGCTTGTTTCTAATAGGATGTCCTGACTATAGTGAGACATTCCATGCCCTAAAACTACACATCACCTCATCAGAAACACTGAAAGACAGACTTCCGCAAAAATAATTTGCTAAGCTTGTTTAAACAGACATGCTGGGTTTCTTCTCTCTCATAAGACTCAGATATAGAAATGTTTAAAGGGTTCTGAATCATACCAATAATATGAGCACGTATTATGGCTGTTTGTGGAAATATTGCACATCCACCCAACTCATCACCTGTTAAGTCACATCTTTGTTTTATTTTCAAAAATGAAATGATTCATAGTCATTTCATTCATGGGAATTGGTGCCAGTTTATTTCTGGGAGTTTAATTGCCAGCTTCTGGAATTGAGACACAAATGTCTTAATATAAACAGGCTATAGGCAGGAGCTTTCAATCTTGTTTCCCCTTGGAAAAGCACCAGTAATTTCATATTTGGTCTAATAAATCAGTTTCTGGAAGAATATTTGCTGATGTCATTTTTTATATCCCTCATGGATTCGATATGGAAAAATAGCCTGGTCATGTTCAAAGCAATCGATTAGTTCTGGTAGTGGCTTTCAGCCTGTGGGAGCCCTCATTCCTCTGCAGTCACAGTTTGGAAGTGGTTCTATATCCTAGTACAAGAGAAATGCTTTTGTGAAAGGCAGATTTGGAGGTATATTGGGCAGAGAAGCTGGAAACTGATCTCCTTAAAACATTGATTTCATCATGTCTGTGTTTAAGTTGTGGCTGCAGTTTGCTATTTTCAGAGACAAGGCCAATGTCAGCCTGTATTCAAAGCTCTCCATAGTCAAGCAAGTCACACTTACTAGGTGAACCACACTGCAAAGGCCCTTCTACCTCACATTTAAAATTTTATCTATGTGAATTTTGATCAAGATTAACATTAAAGGAAGCTTTGAAGCCAAAGAGATGAGAAGATTCCACCAAAAAAAAAAAAAAAAAAAAAGCAACATGCAGCATAAACATACTTAAAAAGAAGAGAGGTTTTCTGTCTGGAGCCCACACTGCTGTGATTGTATGTTTAGGAGGACAGGGTGATTTTCATTCATCGTGTAGCTGTTTTCCATGCTCCAATTCTAGTAATTCATGAGGCACCTATTACGCAACTACTGTTTGCAAAGAACTGGGCTCAGTGGTACAATAGAATCTGTTTTCAGCCTCATTGGCTATTTTAAGCCATGCATTTTAAATGAATCTTTATTTAAAACAATTTCAAACACAGGAAGATTGAGAGACTAATACAATGATCCTCTATATAGTCATCACCTAGCTTTAACAATTAGCAAGCATTCGTCATGTTTCCATCACTTATTCTTTTCTGTTGTAGTTATTATTGCTAAATATTTTTAAGCAAATCCCACATTTGATGTCACTTCCCAACACATTTGTACATATCTCTAAATAATATTAGCATTTTTTCCCCATAACTACAGTACCATGGTCACACCCAAGAAAATTGAGAAGATTTCCTTGTAGCCTCCAATAACCAGCGAATATTCAAATTTTCCTGCTTACTAAAAAAATGCCTTTTTAAAAATTAGTTTGTTCAAATCAGGAGCTAAACAAGGTCCAACATTACATTACATTAGCATAACCGTTATCATAACTGTAAACATTACATTAATCCAATCCAAATTTTCTTTTATATATAATATACTTTTATATAAAAATATTTTTATTGTATTTATAGAATAAACACACACAAACACACATATATTTGACATGTTGAAGAAATTCGGTCAGTTGTCCTGCAGTCCCTGCACTCCAAAATTCTAAATTTTTCTGTTTACTTCTTTGTGGCATCATTTATCTTAATCCTTTATCCCTCCATTTTCTTTTCTTACTTTTTTTTTCTTTTTTTGAGACAGAGTCTTGCTCTGTTGCCCAGACTGGAATGCAATGGAGCGATCTCACCTCACTGCAGCCTCCGCCTCCCAGGCTCAAGTGTTTCTGTCTCAGCCTCCCAAGTATCTAGAATTACAGGCATGAGCCACCATGCGCAGCTCATTTTTGTATTTTTAGTAGAGACAGGGTTTCACCATGTTGGCTAGGCTGCTCTTGAACTCCTGGCCCAAGTGATCTGCCTGCCTTGGCCTCCCAAAGTTCTGGGATTATAGACATGAGTCACTACTCCTGGACCCTCCATTTTCAATAAACTTGAAAGTTTATGTTCAATTTTTCTTTTGGCAAGCATGCAGTACTTCAAAAGTGGTGCTATGTGCTGCACATTGTACCACATCAGGAGGCACACAATGTTGATCATACCACTCTCTAAGCATCCTCCATCTTCCCCTATGAAGTTAAAGAGAACCTTGGGGAAGTCATTTAACCTTGCAGAGCCTCAGCTTTCTCATAAAGACAATGGGGATAATAGTAGTACACCCTTGCAAATTTGGTGTAAAGATTACACTATGTAAACTTTGTAAAGATGTTAACTTATTATGAATAAGGCATGCAAAGTACTTAGTACAGTACACTGGTCTAGGAGACTCTTAATAATATTAGCTATTATTGCCTTTATAAATTACTTTGGCTGAACAGGCCAGGTAACTTTCATTGAGTAGACAGTATTTGAAGGATGAAATGAAAAGGCATAGACCCCAACACACTAAGGCTCAGAGAAATCTCTCTGATAAATTTCTTTTTAGGACTAGATTATAAACTTCAAGATAGCAGGAATTTATTAATTCCTTATCCACAATATGTAGTTCGGTGCATGGCCCTCAATAATAGATGAGTAAAAAATCCTACACAAACTCAGCTTTAGACTGGTTGGTGTCTTATTGTGAAGTCTCTTGCCCCCATCCCTATGATACCCACATAACATCCCCTTATTCCCAGCTCTGGACACTTGCCTCTGCCATTTCCACTGCTTAGAAGACTTAGGCCCAGCCAGTCATGGTGGCTCATGCCTGTGGTCCCAGAACTTTGGGAGGCTGAGGTGGGCCAATCACCTGATGTCAGGAGTTCAAGAGCAGCCTGGCCAACATGGTGAAACCCCATCTCTACTAAAAAGACAAAAATTAGCTGGGCGTAGTGGCGGGCACCTATAATCCCAGCTACTTGGGAGGCTGAGGCAGGAGAATCGCTTGAACCCAGGAGGCAGAGGTTGCAGTGAGCCTAGATCACACGATTGCACTCCAGCCTGGGGCACAAGAGAGAGACTTTGTCTCAAAAAAACAAAAACAAAGACAAAAACAACAACAACAAAAACAACCTAGGCCTAGGTCCTCTGCTTCTACCAATGTAAGTTGGACCAGTCCTTCCATGTCTTTCTCTTACCTGTATCCTTTGGGAGGACTTTTCTGAGACTGTTCCACCCTATATCTCACTTTTTCTTTTCTCAATACCTACATCATACTCTTTGTCCACAAAATTTGATGCTTATACTTTACAGATTTGTAGGTTGTCTTGCTTTCTAATAACTCCCTACACTTCCATCTTATTTCCTCTAAGTAAATTGTAAACTCTTTAATGGGTGATGTGTTAGTCAGTTTTTGCTTTGTTACAAAGAAATATCTGAAGCTGTGTACTTTATGAAGGAAAGAGGTTGAATTGGCTCATGGTTCTGCAGACTGTATATGAAGCACGGTGCTGGTTTCTGCTTTTGGAAAGGGCTTCAGGAAGCTTACAGTCACGATGGAGGGGAAGGGGAGAGGGAGTAAGAGAGGGGGAGAGGTACCACACCCTTTTAAGTAACCAGATCTTGTGTAAACTAACAGAGCCAGAACTCACTCATCACCAAGGGGATGGCACTAAGCCATTCATGAAGGATCCGCTCCCCTCATCCAATACCTTTCACTAGGCTCTACCTCTAACACGGGATTACATTTCAACATGAGATTTAAAGGGGACAAACATCCCAACCATATCAGCTGAGTTGCTGTTTTCTGCCTTTCCAACTTCTATTCTCCTCTTACCCAATACCCATTCCCAACCCAAACACCTGGCACAGGAGTAGACACAGTAGAACTTCATATAAGTACTACCTGCTAATTTAGCATCTCTTGTTATACTTTTTTCAATGTACTTGGGAACTCAAGGACATGGTCATCAATATACTGCCTGGATGAGAGTGGCGTATCCCTACTACCACTGCATTATGATTGTCTGCTTATGTGCCTGTGTCCCTATCAAACTGATAGAGTCCTGGAAACAGAGATTATAGATTTTCACCTCTGTTGCCCTAAGAACTTGTACAGGGGTTGGCACATAACAGATAATCAATCAATGATGAATTTAAGAAATGGTGGGTCAACGAATTTGAAGAAATTCACTTTTGCCTAAAAAAAAATTTGACTATTTAGATTAGTTCAGTAAACAAATTAAGATGTTTGAACCATTTACACATATGGGCCCAGTCCTCATGAGAATATGAAACGTGTTTTTAGGAGTCAGATAAAATTAGAACTAAAATTGAAATGGAAGAAAAATATTAAAGAAAGCCATTGACTACTAATGGCTTTATTGTTCTACTCAGGAGCATTATGGAGCTTTCAAGGTTTTAAACCTAAAGAAAAACTCTTAACAGTAAAATTTCTATCAGGAGAGAGAGCTAGTTTGAGGTCTCTTGGTACTGCTTAATTCACACTCAAGAAGTAACTCTCTTCTGTCTTCTGGAAGCTACGCTATTGTTCCTCCTTCCCCACCCAACAACCAAAAAACAAAGCAGTTTCAAGTCCTGGAAAGTACAGAAGAAAAATCTTCTCTGCTCATGTTGTAGGTGTGTTTCTTCCACTACTTGTGGTGGAATTCATCAACCAGGTTGGGGCATGTCCAGGCTGTGTTCCACACATCTTCTTCTGAATCCTCAGACCAGGCAGAAATCAGACACTTCCGTGTTGTCCTTTAAGAGAAGAGCTGGCATTTCAGTGTTTTAAACACTGGCATATTCTGGTTCAATGGCCCAGCTAGATGTAAGGAAAGTGTGTTACTCCATTTTTTTCATCCTTTGAACCAAAAAGATGCTCTTCCTTATGTTTTACTCCACCTGACCATTGCGTGGCTTGAAGGAAAAAAGAGAACACTTTTCAAGAGCTGAGAAAATTGGCATTGATTTAACATAATTTAGTTAAAAGTTAGTTCTCCCCTGCCGTGAGCCACAGCTGATTATTTAGAGAATTATTACCATTCAGTGTTCATTGAGTTTTATCTTTCTAAATTTTCACTGATTAGCATGATTTGTTACTAGGAAAAATATTATGATTTTAATTGCATTTTGGCATCTTAAAAGAATGTTTCACACTACTTAACATCTGCAGTCAACAGATGTTTAAACACAACTCCCTCAATGACTAAAATTTGGCAAAATGTATAATAGTTGGAACAGCTTAAAATTCTAAATATACTTCTAGGAACATGATACAGGGAGATGAAGTACTACTTGTATGTGTTTTATATTAAATATTAAAATATTACATATACCATCCGTCTCGGAGATGACAGGTTTCAGGGAAAAAATCAACAACAACCAAGAGATGTTTCAACCCTACCATACCAGAGATATTCTATCTATAAGCAGGGCTATGTCTTATGGTCACTGTCAACTGCAGTGGGGACCCTTTTTTAAGTGCTGCTTATTGTGGTTAACTCTAGAGGCTGGCAGAGGCAAAACTGTGAGACAGATACGTTTGTCCCTTTTGCTTCCCCTTTTGGCATCCTTCTTTTCTCTGACTCAGATCCTCAGGAGCTTCCATGGAGGTATATTCTAAGATTAATACATCAGATTTGAGTTTAAGTTAATTGGTCAGCCTTCAGTTAACTGGGACAAAGATTCATTCATATCAGTGTGTGTGTGTGTGCTGTCTGTCTGCTGTCTGTTTCTCAAGGCAGGGGTGTAGAGAGGAGAGAGGATGACCCAGTTAGCATTTCCTCAACTATTTAACCAGCCAATGGTCAAATTAGCATTTGACCAACCATTTAAGCTGTTATGTTTAGCATGGCTTAAAGAAATCCAGAGAAAAATCATGAATTTCATTTCAATCACAACTTTTTTTTTTTTATTATTATACTTTAAGTTCTAGGGTACAAGTGCATAACGTGCAGGTTTGTTACATATGTATACTTGTGCCATGTTGGTGTGCTGCACCCATCAACTCGTCAGCACCCATCAATTCATCATTTATATCATGTATAACTCCCCAATGCAATCCCTCCCCCCTCCCCCCACCCCATGATAGGCCCCAGTGTGGGATGTTCCCCTTCCCGAGTCCAAGTGATCTCATTGTTCAGTTCCCACCTATGAGTGAGAACATGCGGTGTTTGGTTTTCTGTTCTTGTGATAGTTTGCTAAGAATGATGGTTTCCAGCTGCATCCATGTCCCTACAAAGGACGCAAACTCATCCTTTTTTATGGCTGCATAGTATTCCATGGTGTATATGTGCCACATTTTCTTAATCCAGTCTGTCACAGATGGACATTTGGGTTGATTCCAAGTCTTTGCTATTGTGAATAGTGCCGCAATAAACATACGTGTGCATGTGTCTTTGTAGTAGAATAATTTATAATCCTTTGGGTATATACCCAGTAGTGGGATGGCTGGGTCATATGGTACATCTAGTTCTAGATCCTTGAGGAATTGCCATACTGTTTTCCACAATGGTTGAACTAGTTTACAATCCCACCAACAGTGTAAAAGTGTTCCTATTTCTCCACATCCTCTCCAACACCTGTTGTTTTCTGACTTTTTAATGATTGCCATTCTAACTGGTGTGAGATGGTATCTCACTGTGGTTTTGATTTGCATTTCTCTGATGGCGAGTGATGATGAGCATTTTTTCATGTGTCTGTTGGCTGTATGAATATCTTCTTTTGAGAAATGTCTCTTCATATCCTTTGCCCACTTTTTGATGGGGTTGTTTGTTTTTTTCTTGTATATTTGTTTGAGTTCTTTGTAGATTCTGGATATTAGCCCTTTGTCAGATGAGTAGATTGCAAAAATTTTCTCCCATTCTGTAGGTTGCCTGTTCACTCTGATGGTAGTTTCTTTTGCTGTGCAGAAGCTCTTTAGTTTAATTAGATCCCATTTGTCAATTTTGGCTTTTGCTGCCATTGCTTTTGGTATTTTAGACATGAAGTCCTTGCCCATGCCTATGTCCTGAATGGTACTACCTAGATTTTTTTCTAGGGTTTTTATGGTGTCAGGTCTAACATTTAAGTCTCTAATCCATCTTGAATTAATCTTCGTATAAGGAGTAAGGAAAGGATCCAGTTTTAGCTTTCTACTTATGGCTAGCCAATTTTCCCAGCACCATTTATTAAATAGGGAATCCTTTCCCCATTTCTTGTTTCTCTCAGGTTTGTCAAAGATCAGATGGCTGTAGATGTGTGGTATTATTTCTGAGGACTCTGTTCTGTTCCATTGGTCTATATCTCTGTTTTGGTACCAGTACCATGCTGTTTTGGTTACTGTAGCCTTGTAGTATAGTTTGAAGTCAGGTAGTGTGACGCCTCCAGCTTTGTTCTTTTGACTTAGGATTGTCTTGGCAATGCGGGCTCTTTTTTGGTTCCATATGAACTTTAAAGCAGTTTTTTTCCAATTCTGTGAAGAAAGTCATTGGTAGCTTGATGAGGATGGCATTGAATCTATAAATAACCTTGGGCAGTATGGCCATTTTCACGATATTGATTCTTCCTATCCATGAGCATGGTATGTTCTTCCATTTGTTTGTGTCCTCTTTGATTTCACTGAGCAGTGGTTTGTAGTTCTCCTTGAAGAGGTCCTTGACATCCCTTGTAAGTTGGATTCCTAGGTATTTGATTCTCTTTGAAGCAATTGTGAATGGAAGTTCATTCCTGATTTGGCTCTCTGCTTGTCTGTTACTGGTGTATAAGAATGCTTGTGATTTTTGCACATTAATTTTGTATCCTGAGACTTTGCTGAAGTTGCTTATCAGCTTAAGGAGATTTTGGGCTGAGACGATGGGGTTTTCTAAATATACAATCATGTCATCTGCAAACAGGGACAATTTAACTTCTTCTTTTCCTAACTGAATACATTTGATTTCTTTCTCTTGCCCGATTGCCCTAGCCAGAACTTCCAACACTATGTTGAATAGGAGTGGTGAGAGAGGGCATCCCTGTCTTGTGCCAGTTTTCAAAGGGAATTTTTCCAGTTTTTGCCCATTCAGTATGATATTAGCTGTGGGTTTGTCATAAATAGCTCTTATTATTTTGAGGTACGTTCCATCAATACCGAATTTATTGAGCGTTTTTAGCATGAAGGGCTGTTGAATTTTGTCAAAAGCCTTTTCTGCATCTATTGAGATAATCATGTGGTTCTTGTCTTTGGTTCTGTTTATATGCTGGATTACGTTTATTGATTTGCGAATGTTGAACCAGCCTTGCATCCCAGGGATGAAGCCCACTTGATCATGGTGGATAAGCTTTTTGATGTGCTGCTGAATCCGGTTTGCCAGTATTTTACTGAGGATTTTTGCATCGATGTTCATCAGTGATATTGGTCTAAAATTCTCTTTTTTTGTTGTGTCTCTGCCAGGCTTTGGTATCAGGATGATGTTGGCCTCATAAAATGAGTTAGGGAGGATTCCCTCTTTTTCTATTGATTGCAATAGTTTCAGAAGGAATGGTACCAGCTCCTCCTTGTACCTCTGGTAGAATTCAGCTGTGAATCCATCTGGTCCTGGACTTTTTTTGGTGGGTAGGCTATTAATTGTTGCCTCAATTTCAGAGCCTGCTATTGGTCTATTCAGGGATTCCACTTCTTCCTGGTTTAGTCTTGGGAGAGTGTAAGTGTCCAGGAAATTATCCATTTCTTCTAGATTTTCTAGTTGATTTGCGTAGAGGTGTTTATAATATTCTCTGATGGTATTTGTATTTCTGTGGGGTCAGTGGTGATATCCCCTTTATCATTTTTTATTGCGTCTATTTGATTCCTTTCTCTTTTCTTCTTTATTAGTCTTACTAGCGGTCTGTCAATTTTGTTGATCTTTCCAAAAAACCAACTCCTGGATTCATTGATTTTTTGGAGGGTTTTTTGTGTCTCTATCTCCTTCAGTTCTGCTCTGATCTTAGTTATTTCTTGCCTTCTGCTAGCTTTTGAATGTGTTTGCTCTTGCCTCTCTAGTTCTTTTAATTGTGATGTTAGAGTGTCCATTTTAGATCTTTCCTGCTTTCTCTTGTGGGCAAACTGCTATAAATTTCCCTCTACATACTGCTTTAAATGTGTCCCAGAGATTCTGGTATGTTGTATCTTTGTTCTCGTTGGTTTCAAAGAACATCTTTATTTCTGCCTTCATTTCGTTGTGTACCCAGTAGTCATTCAGGAGCAGGTTGTTCAGTTTCCATGTAGTTGAGCGGTTTTGATTGAGTTTCTTAGTCCTGAGTTCTAGTTTGATTGCACTGTGGTCTGAGAGACAGTTTGTTATAATTTCTGTTCTTTTACATTTGCTGAGGAGTGCTTTACTTCCAATTATGTGGTCAATTTTGGAATAAGTGCGATGTGGTGCTGAGAAGAATGTATATTCTGTAGATTTGGGGTGGAGAGTTCTGTAGATGTCTATTAGGTCCGCTTGGTGCAGAGATGAGTTCAATTCCTGGATATCCTTGTTAACTTTCTGTCTCATTGATCTGTCTAATGTAGACAGTGGAGTGTTGAAGTCTCCCATTATTATTGTGTAGAGTCTAAGTCTCTTTGTAAGTCTCTAAGGACTTGGTTTATGAATCTGGGTGCTCCTGTATTGGGTGCATATATATTTAGGATAGTTAGCTCTTCCTGTTGAATTGATCCCTTTACCATTATGTAATGTCCTTCTTTGTCTCTTTTGATCTTTGATGATTTAAAGTCTGTTTTATCAGAGACTAGGATTGCAACCCCTGCTTTTTTTGGTTCTCCATTTGCTTGGTAGATCTTCCTCCATCCCTTTATTTTGAGCCCATGTATGTCTCTGCATGTGAGATGGGTCTCCTGAATACAGCAGACTGATGGGTCTTGACTCTTTATCCAGTTTGCCAGTCTGTGTCTTTTAATTGGAGCATTTACTCCATTAACATTTAAGGTTAATATTGTTATGTGTGACCTTGATCCTGCCATTATGATATTAACTGGTTATTTTGCTCATTAGTTGATGCAGTTTCTTCCTAGCCTCGATGGTCTTTACATTTTGGCATGTTTTTGCAATGGCTGGTAGCGGTTGTTCCTTTCCATGTTTAGGGCTTCCTTCAGGGTCTCCTGTAAGGCAGGCCTGGTGGTGACAAAATCTCTAAGCATTTGCTTATCTGTAAAGGATTTTATTTCTCCTTCACTTATGAAACTTAGTTTGGCTGGATATGAAATTCTGGGTTTAAAATTCTTTTCTTTAAGAACGTTGAATATTGGCCCCCACTCTCTTCTGGCTTGTAGAGTTTCTGCCGAGAGATCTGCTGTTAGTCTGATGGGCTTCCCTTTGTGGGTAACCCGACCTTTCTCTCTGGCTGCCCTTAAGATTTTTTCCTTCATTTCAACTTTGGTGAATCTGGCAATTATGTGTCTTGGAGTTGCTCTTCTCGAGGAGTATCTTTGTGGCGTTCTCTGTATTTCCTGAATTTGAATGTTGGCCTGCCCTACTAGGTTGGGGAAGTTCTCCTGGATGATATCCTGAAGAGTGTTTTCCAACTTGGTTCCATTTTCCCCCTCACTTTCAGGCACCCCAATCTGACGTAGATTTGGTCTTTTTACATAATCCCATACTTCTTGCAGGCTTTGTTCATTTCTTTTTCTTCTTTTTTCTTTTGGTTTCTCTTCTCGCTTCATTTCATTCATTTGATCCTCAATCGCTGATACTCTTTCTTCCAGTTGATCGAGTAGGTTACTGAAGCTTGTGCATTTGTCACGTATTTCTCGTGTCATGGTTTTCATCTCTGTCATTTCGTTTATGACCTTCTCTGCTTTAATTAGTCTAGCTGTCAATTCTTCCACTCTTTTTTCAAGATTTTTAGTTTCTTTGCGCTGGGTACGTAATTCCTCCTTTAGCTCTGAGAAGTTTGATGGACTGAAGCCTTCTTCTCTCATCTCGTCAAAGTCATTCTCTGACCAGCTTTGATCCGTTGCTGGCAATGGGCTGCGCTCCTTTGCAGGGGGAGATGCGCTCTTATTTTTTGAATTTCCAGCTTTTCTGCCCTGCTTTTTCCCCATCTTTGTGGTTTTATCTGTCTCTGGTCTTTGATGATGGTGACGTACTGATGGGGTTTTGGTATAGGTGTCCTTCCTGTTTGATAGTTTTCCTTCTGACAGTCAGGACCCTCAGCTATAGGTCTGTTGGAGATTGCTTGAGGTCCACTCCAGACCCTGTTTGCCTGGGTATCAGCAGCAGAGGTTGTAGAAGATAGAATATTGCTGAACAGCGAGTGTACCTGTCTGATTCTTACTTTGGAAGCTTCCTCTCAGGGGTGTACTCCACCCTGTGAGGTGTGGGGTGTCAGACTGCCCCTAGTGGGGGATGTCTCCCAGTTAGGCTACTCAGGGGTCAGGGACCCACTTGAGCAGGCAGTCTGTCCGTTCTCAGATCTCAACCTCCATGTTGGGAGATCCACTGCTCTCTTCAACGCTGTCAGACAGAGTCGTTCACGTCTGCACAGGCCTCTGCTGCTTCCCCTGTTGTTTTTTAGCTGTGCCCTGTCCCCAGAGGTGGAGTCTACAGAGACAGGCAGGTTTCCTTGAGCTGCTGTGAGCTCCACCCAGTTCGAGCTTCCCAGCGGCTTTGTTTACCTACTTAAGCCTCAGCAAAGGCGGGCATCCCTCCCCCAGCCTCGCTGCTGCCTTGCGGTGAGATTGCTGCAGACTGCTGTATTAGCAATGAGGGAGGCTCCGTGGGCATGGGACCCTCCCGGCCAGGTGTGGGATATATTCTCCTGGTGTGCCCGTTTCCTTAAAGCGCAGTATTCGGGTGGGAGTTACCCGATTTTCCAGGTGTTGTGTGTCTCAGTTCCCCTGGGTAGGAAAAGGGACTCCCTTCCCCCTTGCGCTTCCCAGGTGAGGCGATGCCTCACCCTGCTTCAGCTCTTGCTGGTCAGGCTGCAGCAGCTGACCAGCACCAATTGTCCGGCACTCCCTAGTGAGATGACCCCAGTACCTCAGTTGAAAATGCAGAAATCACCGGTTTTCTGTGTCGCTCGCGCTGGGAGTTGGAGACTGGAGCTGTTCCTATTCGGCCATCTTGCTCCGCCCCCTCAATCACAACTTTTAACAATCTACTCCTATGGGCACTTTATGACAGTTGATAACTCAGGGCTTAGCAGAGAATTGCTTCCTGTCCCCTTGTTGAACTCACCCCCAATAAAAATGCCATTTCTACATCAAGAATCCTAGAGGCTGTAGCAGAAAGAATGAGAAATCCATATTTTCTATCCCTGGATGGTTAAGTTCACAGTCACAGGAACTGTGCAGATATAAAGACTTTCAATCAATATATCTCTGCCTAAGCTTATCCTGTTATTCTGTTCTCTGTTACTGATTTAAGTCAGTAAATTTTGAGTACAGCCAGTTACTTTATATATTATGGGTGGGCCTAGTCCAATCAGGTGAGGCCTTAGAAGCAAAGGCTAAGATTTCCTGAAGAAAAAAGAAATTGGTCTCAAAACTGCAGCATAGAAACCCTACTAGAATTTCCAGCCTGGCCTGACCTGCAGATTGGGGACTCAACACTGACTGAAAAATCAACTCATCTGAATTTTCAGACTGCCAGCTTTCCCTACAGATTTTGGACTGGCTGGCCCCCACAACTGAATAAGCCAATTCCCTAAAATCTCCTCTCTCTCTCCTCTCCCTCTTGACTAGTCCACATTTGTATATGTAACATCTGGATTCAGAGAAGGTGACTGTAGCCAGGAGGAAGTCGAATCATGGAGAGATAAATAGGACTAGGCCATGAGAAGTGCAGTGCAGATGGTCCATCAGGAAGGGGAAGAAGCTTGTACAAAGACCAAGGAGATGGGGTCTCTGCCTTTGAGGGGGAGAATGGAGGGAGAGAGCCTGAGTGTTGGGAGACTGTGTGTTAGTGGGTACTAAGTGGGTACTAAGACTGGATGGATTGGTAGGACCCAAGAACTGATGTGTAGAAAAGAACCTCTTCTTCTTTTTTTTCCATGCAGGGGGCTTAGAATTATTGCATTTTTTATTTTATTTTTTTATTTTTATTTTTTATTATACTTTAAGTTCTAGGGTACATGTGCATAACGTGCAGGTTTGTTACATATGTATACTTGTGCCATGTTGGTGTGCTGTACCCATCAACTCGTCAGCACCCATCAATTCATCATTTATATCAGGTATAACTCCCAATGCAATCCCTCCCCCCTCCCCCCTCCCCATGATAGGCCCTGGTGTGTGATATTCCCCTTCCCGAGTCCAAGTGATCTCATTGTTCAGTTCCCACCTATGAGTGAGAACATGCGGTGTTTGGTTTTCTGTTCTTGTGATAGTTTGCTAAGAATGATGGTTTCCAGCTGCATCCATGTCCCTACAAAGGATGCAAACTCATCGTTTTTTATGGCTGCATAGTATTCCATGGTGTATATGTGCCACATTTTCTTAATCCAGTCTGTCACAGATGGACATTATGGTTGATTCCAAGTCTTTGCTATTGTGAATAGTGCCGCAATAAACATACGTGTGCATGTGTCTTTATAGCAGCATGATTTATAATCCTTTGGGTATATACCCAGTAGTGGGATGGCTGGGTCATATGGTACATCTAGTTCTAGATCCTTGAGGAATTGCCATACTGTTTTCCATAATGGTTGAACTAGTTTACAATCCCACCAACAGTGTAAAAGTGTTCCTATTTCTCCACATCCTCTCCAACACCTGTTGTTTCCTGACTTTTTAATGATTGCCATTCTAACTGGTGTGAGATGGTATCTCACTGTGGTTTTGATTTGCATTTCTCTGATGGCGAGTGATGATGAGCATTTTTTCATGTGTCTGTTGGCTGTATGAATGTCCTCTTTTGAGAAATGTCTGAAGAGCTTCTGCACAGCAGAAGAAACTACCATCAGAGTGAACAGGCAACCTACAGAATGGGAGAAAATTTTTGCAATCTACTCATCTGACAAAGGGCTAATATCCAGAATCTACAAAGAACTCAAACAAATATACAAGAAAAAAACAAACAACTCCATCAAAAAGTGGGCAAAGGATATGAATTATTGCATTTTTAAAAACAGAGTCATCTTTTCTATAGTACTCTACAACAGAGTCCACTTCAGACTGTGCAGCTGCCCCCAGCTATCACCATATCTTCTGTCTTTCATATCCATCCCCAAAGGTATTTGCTCTTCCTAAAAGGGACGCCCTCCAAAGAAATTTTAAAAGAATCTTATCAAGGAGTCCTGGAGAAGAAAGGGATGTGGGGGTCAAGTCACAACTTTGAGGGGAAATAGAAAGAGGGCCCCTTTCTGAGAAAGGAGAATTTCAAAGAGTCTAAGAGAACCAAAAATTCAGGACTCAGGAGGGTAAGCATTCCTGTTTATGCAAGCATCACAGACCATTTGAGTGAGTGGGTTTTTCAGGTGATATTTAAATGAATAAACATGTCTATCCATGTCTCAGGGTCAGAAATGGTACTTTTGCAACTGATTCTGTCCCTCTTGAGAGGCTTCCACAAGACTGAGAGGGTGGGATGACTTAATGAACATTAAAAACAATGTTATTAGGCCGGGTATGGTGGCACATGCCTATAATTCTAGCACTTTGGGAGGCTGAGGTAGGCAGGCCCAGGAGTTTGAGACCAATCTGGGCAACATGGTGAGACCCTGTCTCTAATAAAAATGCAAAAATTTAGCCAGGCATGGTGGCACACACCTGGAGTCCCAGCTACTCGGGAGGCTGAGGTGGGAAGATCACCTGAGCTCAGGAAGTCAAGGCTGCAGTGAGCCAAGATTGCACTACTGCACTCTAGCCTGCATGGGCAGGAGTGAGACCTTGTTTGAAACACAAAAAACAATCAAACAAAAAAACCGCACACAATGTTATTTTTAAAATATTGAGGGGAGAGGAGGTGGAAAAAAAGGGGAAAACCTAAAACTCTCCATATTCCTACCATCAAAAAATTACATTAATGTGATAAGTGACTTTCTCCCCTCTGAATCTCCAATTCCATTACTTGTCGTAAATATGAATCTTATTCCACAACCTCAGATGTGCAAAAAAAAAAAAAAAATAGCACTTTACTTTTTACATAAAATTAATTATAAGCCTATAGCAACTCTCTTTATCCTATTAGATAATTAGGAATTTGGTCTCAGATATTATTGTCACCCTCAGGGATGGGCAAGGGTCTCAGGGTTTTGTGTAGCACCAAACCCTAATAAGATCTCTTCAGCCATTGAACTTACTCTATCTACAGTATTAACTGCTGAAGTGTCCATGGTCTCAGACTACAAGGTCTCTTCTGGTTCTGGCTCCCCTGCTGCCGCTTCTAAAACCAGGAGAATCTTTGGTGAAGCTTTGGAATTCCCAGCTCCCTAGCCCAGCCTCCCTAGGGTCTTCCTCCGCATCAGAGTGCTCCAGAACTCAGACTAAGATTCCATTTACACTCCAAACACCTTCCCTTCTCTCTCCAGTTCCTCCAGAACACCAAGCATAATCTCCTCAATGGGTTTAGGTTTTACAAAATTCAGGACCAGAATCGGAAGTGTCTTGCAGACAACTTTGGCTTCTGGCCCTATGACAAACATCTCCCTTGTGGCAAGAGGCCACAAAAAAGCCCTGACCATCTGCTTACAAGGGAGGAGGGGAAGAAACACTGGGAGGACAAACACAAGTTAATATTCCAAAAATTATACCACCACAAACTGTTGACCGTTTGCTAAGTCTCTTTCCCGAATGTTCTTGTGCTTATAAAGCAAAAATCTCTACACATAAGCTTTTCTTTTTTAAGCAAAAAGGGGATTGTACTATATATATGTAGTTACAGCTTGCTTTTTTTTTTCACATAGTATAGTGTGAGTATCTTCCTAGAGTGTCCTTATTTTATTTGTAACATTGGTTACTGCTCCACTGATGGGTACTCAGGTGGTTTCCATTGTTTTGCTCTTTCACACAATGCTGTATTGTGCACATACATGTACATCTCTGTGTTATTTTTCTATCATCACTTTCTAGAAGTGAACTGACTAGGTTGACCAAGTGGCTAGTGAATCAATACTCAGGTTTATTTGCAAACAGGAGCATAGTTCTCTGTTTCTCTGCACTGCGGGCCCCGGCCAACTCTGGTGGGTTGGTTAGCACATGCTGGTTTTAGAGAAAGAGCCTGAAAATGCATTTCTCAAGATCTTAGTCTTCATGCATTTGAAAAAGTTGGTGGAGTTGGTGCAAAGATTATTCTAAACATCTTTCTAGTTTGCCTCAGTGAATAGGACTGTCACTATTAGTGTATAGGAAACAATCATCTGGGCTTTACAGCTAACCAGCTAAGAGACCCTGGACAAACCATGTCCCACTTGAGGTCTCAGGTAGATCATGTAAAATGGAGATGGGACAGACAGACAATCTCCTAAAGACTCCCTGAAGTGTTATCATACATATTATCATATGTCCTCTGCATTCATAAACATACAATGTCCTGGGCAGGTAACAAGTATCTGTCTGTGGATTGATGACAGACGTTGGGCTATATTGACTTTGCTATGCCTCTTCAGTTTCCTACTTTATATTTTTGGAACAGTACAATATATTTGTATTAACTTGTGTTCCTCCAAAAGCTGACCCAGGGACAAGGGTTCAATTTTAAGAGGTTTATATTTGGAAAGTGCAGGAAAGACCAGTAAGGGAGGTGGCTGATATAAGGTATGTTATCAAGCCAGCTGTCACTGGGCTTAATCCCGAAGGGCAATGCTGAGAAACAGCATAAAACCCATGCTTCAGAGTTATCTGCCTTTGGATCAAGGGTGCTGGGGTGTTCATACATGAAATCCCATCAGCACACCCTAATGTGCTAATGTGCTAATTATCAGCACATCTAGCCTGCCATGCAAAGGCTTAGCAGCCTGCCTTGGTTTAAGGAAAAGCCTTCCGGTCAAGAGTGCAAAAAGAGTTTTCTGGAACACAGCTAAGGGATGTAGGCATGGCCACAGTGTCTACTGTGTAACTCTCACAGTTCCCCTCACACCAGCCTTGCTTTACTCTTCTGTGTCTTTGCTCATGTTGTCTTCCCTTCTTTCCCTTTCTGATCAATTTCAAATCCTCAGACTTCCTAGGTTTGTGTCCTGCCTCTGCTACTTCCTAGCTGAGTGACTTTAGACATGTTACTTAAGCGCTCTATGCCTCAGTTTCCTTATTTGGAAATAGACGTAGGGATCATTCTCATCTCATTAAACAGTTGTTAGGATCAAATGGTAATACTGGAAAGCACTTATGGAGGTGCCACCACTTAATACGTCTTCAGTAAATGTCATTTTTTAAATTATCCTTCAATAGCTACTTAAAGTGGTAATGCCTTGAAGAAAGCATCCCTGGGACTCCAGGCTGGGTTAAGGGCTCAGGCCCCTTCTTAACACATGATGATGACATTTTCCATATGCAAGTTTATCTTCTCCTATGGACAGTGAGTCCAGGAAGGCATCACTGTGGCTTACTCAAGTCTGTGTCCTCTGCAATTCTTGTAGGACCTAACCTGCCATTCTGTGAATGAGTAATAAACAGAGACTTTGCTTTCATTCATTCATAAATAAACCTTTTGCTTTAAGATTCACCCTGAGTAAAACATAAATTTCATCAAACTCTAGTAATAATACACTTCCTTTATCCTAACACATACATTGCCAACAGTGCTTCCTTAAAACGCACACACACACACACATGCACATACAAACCACTGCTTAATATTTCTGAAATCAGGTTGTCAGTCTTAATACTGAGATTTTTTTCATTTTATCTGCCTTTCTTATTATTAAATAATAATAAGATTATTATTAAATAAATGATTAAATAAATGCTAGACTCTAGTATTAAAATTGACAAATGTATGGTTTAGACATCAAAGTGAAGGATAACTTGGGAATAGTTCTCAGTTGCTCTTCAAGAAGAAAGCAGGTTCCTGGGGTTCCTCGCCATGTGGTGGATCTCATACTCCCGTCATTCTGCTAACACAATCCCAGGAGCTGATTCTGTTGCGTCTCGCAGGGTATCCGTCTCATCCCGATCAAGGATGAGCAGGGCAGACTGGTAGGTCCTAGGAGTGGGAAAGGACAGAAGAACTAGTCAGATGCCATGTTGGAAGGTCAAGACAGAGATGCCAAATCAGATGTCAGGATGGAGGAGCCAACAAAATGGGCAATAGGGGACACAGTTGAGGAATGGAGTGACAGTAGCAAGAGAATGAGAAGTAGGAACCCGGCACAGAGATGTACACCCAGCCAAGAGGTTATCCTGCATTAGATGACGGTGAGCTGGCCTGGAATAGATACCCCAAAACCAAGATCCATGGCAGAGGGGACACTAGCAGTACAGGGTCTGGTCCTGGACATCAGGTGGGTGAAGCTTTTGGGGATGGTGGAGAAGACGGCATTGATGATGAACCATGAGCCTTGGGAGGGTTTAGTCAGATATTAAACATTGCCTCATTTAATTTTGCTTGAAAAGAAAAATAATTCAGGTTAGAATATTTTAGAAGACAGGCTTGCTAGTATCACTAAACCAGAAAAAAAAATTATCAAATATGTGTATGTATATATATATAAAAGAGTAAATCCAGATTTGAATCCAGTCTCCTTGAGTTAATAGCTAGAAGAATTTGGGCAAACAATTTGGACAAGCAAGTTCTCTGCATTTAACTTTTCATCATGAAATACACATAATACTCCTGGGCTGTTGTGAGGAATTATTAAGATAAGAAGATAATGACAGCAATGGTCTACTGAATACTTAATATTTCCAGGCACGGTACCAAGGGTTTTCCCATACTTTGGTCTTATTTTCTAAAATTAGCCTACAAGGCAAGTACTACAGATTCTTATTTTACAGCTGCAAATTGAGTTTCAGTGTGATTAAGTAACTTGTGCCATGTCTCATAGCTAAAGAATATATATACATCATCACACATGGAATACAGTAGGTGTTTAACACATGTGAGTTTTCTCCTTTCACTCTGCTTGCAATGCTAGCCATAGAAGATTTTAAAATTGTCCGATTTTTGAAGAAAAAACCCTTGGAAGAGCACTCCCTCTCTGCTGGACTAGAGTTTAACTATCATCATGTTCTTTGTGAATTTGATAGCCTTTTAATCCACCAAGGCCATGACCTTCTTATAATGTGCTGACTTCCTCTGCCGCCAGTGTTTTTCTCGAGGGACCTCCATCTGCATTTGTTTGTGGCTGTCTCTGTGACATTTCCTCCTTTACCTGATTCTCAAGATAATTTGTTTTTCATTTGAGCTTCAGCAGCCTGAGAGATGATGTCAAAATCAATCAATCCTCCAACAAGCTTTGTAAATACAATTCCTTGGCTTTGCAGAAAGGGTATCTCTGTTGCCCAGTTCTTCCTGGAGCAGTGCGGCCACCCAAAGGAGAGTCAGGAGGTTAGAACACATCCTAGAACATGAAATCTCATGCATGGGGGGATGTCAGCCTCATAGCATCTGAGTCCTAGTGTAGGAAGATGGGAGCTGAGGGGGTGTCATGCCCTGGGACTTCTGGGAGCTGCAGGTGGAACATAAGAGCCATTGGTCCAATGCGGATAATAAGGAGCCCTGTTAGAGAGCCATAGAAACCATCCCTGAGTCATGTCTTCCCTTCTCCTTCATTATGACCTTCTCTGTTGGGGGGAGGCAGCAATGCCTTGGAAAGTTTGAGCTGGTTTCTGATGAGAGGTTGAGGATGGGATCTAATGGTTATCTCCTTCCTCAAAACGGAGCTAGAAGATGCAAGCCAGCTGCCATGGCTTGATTGAAGCCTGTTATGGATTTGTCTTTTAATGTGTTTGTTAAAAATTTGAATCAGGTGCAACATTTAAAATGGGAGACGTCACATGAAACTCCAGATTTCTGGCTTGTCTTGAAAAATCACATCTGATAATCCTGGGCTAGGGGCATTTCTATGGACAAGAGTAGGCTGGATCTAGGGAAACCTTTTTAGGTCGGCCAGGTGCAGTCCTGTGTGCCCCAGTCCCCACCTGACCCCATGCTCCCTTAGGTTACCTGTCTTGTTCCCTGGGCATTTGAGTTTTGACAGAAGGAACGAGAAGGAAAATAACGATAGAGTTATAAGACTTACAACCTAACACAGTTAATAACAGGAAAAGTAAAAGGTGCTTCAGAGGCCAGGCGCGGTGGCTCAAGCCTGTAATCCCAGCACTTTGGGAGGCCAAGACGGGTGGATCACGAGGTCAGGAGATCGAGACCATCCTGGCGAACACGGTGAAACCTCGTCTCTACTAAAAAATACAAAAAACTAGCCGGGTGAGGTGGCGGGCGCCTGTAGTCCCAGCTACTGGGGAGGCTGAGGCGGGAGAATGGCGTAAACCCGGGAGGCGGAGCTTGCAGTGAGCTGAGATCCGGCCACTGCACTCCAGCCTGGGCGACAGAGCGAGACTCCGTCTCAAAAAAAAAAAAAAAAAAAAAAAAAAAAGGTGCTTCAGATAACTATTTCCCTTACATATCATGCAAAACATCCAGTTTTGCAGAAAGAGAAATTGGAGACCCGCGAAGCGAATTAAGCTGCTCAAAGTCACATGGTGTTGGTAAATGGTACAACCAGAATTTGAGGTTTGGTCTCTTTGACTCCAAGTCGTGTGACCACAAAATCCCACTTGGCCACAGTGGCCTCTTCCAGAATCTGCTTCCCTTTTATGAATAGGATGCCCTCACAGTTCTGCATACCCGGGGCACCCGATACCCTGTCAGGTATCAAAGAGTTAATGTTATATCAGTCACCATTCTTGATACTAAGAAAATTCAAGAGGAGTCTTGTTTATCTCCGATGCTGGCTGGCATCCTCTCTGTTCCCTGAGTCTCTAATGAGAATGTGTACAGTGATATTCAAACAGGATAGGAGAAACTTCTTTGTGTATCACTGAGGTTACCATTTGCATTAAGGGAAAAGAGGTTCTATGACTCTCAGTTCGGCAATTCAGCAGCCATCTGTACTTCACATCACTGGCCTGAGTTTTCAGCCTCATTAAATTCTTTCAGGTCATCTGGCCCCAATCTTTATGGTTGCCCAAGTGTATATTTATGTCCCATGAGTTATTGCCATTTCTAACCTGTGCTTAACTGCTCCCACCTCCCACCACCCTTAATTGATCTTGCAGTACTTCTGGTATTTTTTTTTTTTTTTTTTAAGTCTTCCCTTTCCCAATTATTTCCAAGAGCCCACAGGGGTTACTGCATGTGTCTCAGACACTGTGTCCTCTGGGTTTCTACATGGCTTCTACTTTTTTCTGTCAAAGCTCCCTGTGAGCTATTTTTTGCTGGGTACCACGGTCTCCCACCAGACACCACTGGTAAGAGGTGTTTAAGGTCATATGGGGTTGCATGCAGTGGTGGGTAGAATGAATATTTCTTTCTCATGGTCTGTATTTCACATAGCTACCAAACTGCTGGTAGTGCCATGTCTTAGGGAGTCTTAGCTTGGTTGGTTTTTGTCACATCTCTCTGCCTCCATATACCCTTGCATTGCTCCACAGGATTCAGAGGAGATGCCATGGGGAACTGGGCTGGGAAATATAATACTGAGCTAGGGTTTGCTTCTTCCCTTTGATGACTGAGGCACCAAGACTTTCTTTTGCACCAAGACTATCTGCCTAGTACCCTCTTCCCTTAGACGGAGTTTTCTCCCAGGGAGCTCTTTGCACCCTGTGCAACCCTTGCTATCTTGCCTGCATTGGGCATGACTGGCTCTAAGTGATGGATATGGCTTGGTGGCTCGAAGTCAAATTGGAACCCTTGAAATCTGTTTTTTTGGCTTTTTTTTTTTTTTTTTTTTTTTGGTAAAGTCTCACTCTCTCACCCACACCAGAATGAAGTGGCACACTCTTGGCTCACTGCAGCCTCAATCTCTGGGGCTCAAGTGATCCTCCCACCTTAGCCTCCTCAGTAGCTGGCACTACAGACGCATGCCACCATGTGCAGCTCATTTTGTGTATATTATGTAGAGGTGGACTTTTGTCATGTTACCCAGGCTGGTCTTGAACTCCTGGGCTCAAGCGATCCATCTGCCTTGGCCTCAGAAAGTGCTGAGATTACAGACAGGAAGCCACACGGCTGGCCGGAACCCCTGAAATCTTAGGTGGCAGTGTTTTATATAATCTTGTGTCCTTAAAGCCCAAATCATCTGAAATAGTTTTATCATACAGCCTCAACCCAGACACAGATTGGCTTAAGTGTTTTTCTGGGTGCTTGGGTATGCAGCTTCCTTGTCTTCTTTCCTAAAGAAGCAAGCCTGTGACTCAAAGGAGATTTTGAAATTTGGATTCTTGCATGATGTGAACTGAGTAGCACGGTTATAAGGCTACAGACACTACTACAATAGGTGGGACTCCTTGAGCCAGCTTAAGCCACAGGGAGGAAATGGAAGTAGAACCCAAGGAAAGGATTATGGCTAGGTCTTGGGAAGAAGGGATTGAGGCAGTGAACTTTCTCTGGTTCCTGCCTTCCTCTGTCGGCTGGTTTCATCCTCTCTCTCTCCATGCAGACTGTTTACCTTTGCCTATCAGATCACAAGGCGGCATATGACCATCCCATTCTTTTCAGGTTTACATATAATAGTTCCAGAAATATGCAAGACTTTTCTAATCCCAATTTTAAATTCCCAAGAGGAAGAGCCTGATTGTTTCTGTTTAGGTCAGTGTTCACCTCTGATTCAATCAACTGTGTTGCATCCACCAAGTCTGTGTCTAAGGATCAAAGATAGACCAGAGAGGTTACAGTGAGCTGGACAGTCAAATACACATCCATTCTACTTGACCATATTTTTTCCCCATTTTCTCACATTTACTTGTACCTTTCTGGAAAGGCACTGAGGAGCAGAGGGGCGATACTCAAGAGAAGCAATGAAGTCTAACAATAATGTTTTCTTTTTCTTTCCTTCCTTCTTTTCTTTTCTTTCTTTCTTCTTTCTTGTGTGTGTGTGAGGGTCTCACTCTGTTACCCAGGCTGGAATGCAGTCATGTGATCTCAGCTCACTGCAGCCTCTGCCTCCTGGGTTCAAGTGATTCTCATGCCTCAGCCTCCTGAGCATCTGGGATTACAGGTGCATACCACCACGCCAGTTAATTTCTGTATTTTTAATAGAGATGGGGTTTTGCCATGTTGGCCAGGCTGGTCTCGAACTCTTGGCCTCAAGTGATCCCCCCACATCAGCTTCCCACAGTGCTGGGATTACAAGCATGAGCCACCGCACTCAACCCTAACAAAGAATAGTAGTAGCTAATATTTGCTAAGCATTTCCTATGTAACAGATACTATATTGAGTGCACCTATGACATACAAGAAGATCTTACCATTGGTTATTTTTATTAGCCTCATTTCACATGAGGACACCAGGGTTAGGGGGCTGGCTGGACCAAAATCTATGTGGAGAGCAGAGTTCAAACCAAAATGCATGCTTTTTATCGCTATATTTAGAGACAGACACACCTGGTTTCAAAACTGGTTGCCACTAGCTATGTGATTTTTGAATAATCATTCTGAATCTTAGTTTCCTCATCTGTAAATGAAGAT
This sequence comes from Rhinopithecus roxellana, assembly GCF_007565055.1. NCBI lineage: Eukaryota > Metazoa > Chordata > Mammalia > Primates > Cercopithecidae > Rhinopithecus > Rhinopithecus roxellana. The sequence goes on from NC_044563.1 coordinate 27,918,530, forward strand.
AAAAATACCTTTCAAATTAAAAATGATTTTAAACTAGGCAACTTAGACAAATTATTCTTTTCAATCATGTACCGGGCTTTCCTGCCTCATCTAAGCACACTTGTTCTTTCTAAAGCTCCCTGACTGTAACCAAAACCTCCAGAGCCCTTCACCCATCCTCTTATTGCCATGAATTGCCAATATCAGACAAATAGTTTAAAAAGTGGCAAGAAGGTAGGATTTGAAGTCAGAAGACTTGTATTTGAATCTTGCTTCAGCTTTGTATTAATTGTCTGACCAAAGGCAAGCCTTTTTATCATTCTTAATCATAGTTTCCCCATCTGAAAAATAAGATGTGGAATTGTTATTATTGGTGGTGGTCTGTTCTAAGCATTAAATTAATAAATGCATGTCAAATGTTCTGAAAATTCAAAGACATCATACATTTGGAAAGGAGTCTGTTACAGACTCACCAATGCACCACAATGTAGTAGTCTTTCCTTGTGAGGTATCACCCAAGACCAAGAGAATTAAGGAGTGTGGACACAAAGGGTGAGGTTGGAGTGAAAGTTTAATAAGTGAATGAAGAAAGCTCTCTGCTGCAGAGAGGGGACCTGGAAGTGAGTTGCCATTTTTCACAGTTGAATGCAAAGGCTTTTATAGGAAACTGCTGAGGTCTGGGCATCTAATTTGCATAAGGCATGTGTTTCTGGTAGCTCCACCCCATCCTCCTAAGGCGCATGTGGGCCCTTAGCTTGAGTTACCCATATTGCTTTGTTGCCCTTATTATGCATGTGTCAGGGGATGAAATTTTCTACTGCTGGCATGTCTGGCTAAGTCACCTGTGTAGCCTTTCTTATCTCTGCAGCTGTGGGCATATCTTAGGCAAGGTCCCCAGTGCAAGTTCCCTTATCTGTGCCTGGAGGCTGTTCTTTTGTTTCTAAGAAGTTTCTAAGAATTCAATCCAGGACCCATGCTAACTGCCTGCCTGACTGGTTTCTTTCTTTCTCCTCTCTCAATTCTTATTAAGGCAGAAAAATTCTAGAATGACTTTTTATCCTATAGCCTGGGTCTCAGAATGTTTTGGAAATGTAACCACCCAATGGGTTCACGTTACCCACTGCCTAGACAGAGCCAATTTATCAAGACAGAGGAATTGCAATAGAGAAAGAATACTTAATGCAGAGTGAACAGAAAAAAGATAAAGGTCTTTTAAATATATATAGCTTGGACATTCATGTTTAATTAAGCAAATTTTAACTATAGAGCTCTTTTGTTTAAAGAAAATCTCTTTCAAATCTCTTATTACCAGACTCTAGTCAGGACAGCCAATATTTCTGGCCTTTGAATTCTACCCCAGATAACCGCCCACATGAAATTAGTAACTTTTAATTAAGGTTATAACTTAACCATGGATACAAAAGGTGTTTTAAGGAGATGGTTAGCATTTTTTTTAAAAAAATAAGTTTTAGAATATCCCCAAAGGTAGTTAAGTGAAAGGAAAATTCAAGACAGGAAATCAGAAGCTATCTATGGGGTGAAAAAAAAAAAAGTTCAATAAATGACAAAGTTACACAAATAACAACCCAGAAAGGAATCATTCTGAAAGCCAAGAATTGAACGCGGGCCACCATTGTCAAGAGATAAAACCTTAGCTACTGAACTACACAGTATTGAGCAGTTTCTACTGCTCTTCCCCAAAGAAGTCTAGAGCAGCTGATTTCAAGCTTGTAAAGGCTTTTAACGGCTCAAGATAATTTTTAGGGCTGTGATATGAACCCCCAAATTCCTGTCCCCTGGATGGTGGGGACCAAGATAAAGTACCTCTACATAGTCACAAGGTTAAGCTCTTAAAGACACAAAACAAGACAGAAACTTCATCTGGTATTGGTTTCAGGGGCCCACAGCAAAGTTTATAACTGACCAGCCTGCCAGGTTGGCTTGAAAAGCAGGATTATAGGGGTCCTAAACTCATGTTCTATTCTGTGACACCCTTCTCTCCATTACAGGAAGACAAATTCTTAGCACAAAGTGCACCAGATTTGCCACAGCCTAAGACTAGTCTCACAAATCCTTTTTTACTATTCATCAGACCTTTGCAGAGGACACACATTTATCGCTTACCACTGCCCCCCTACACACACACACACACTCACACACACATTCACACACACACACACAATGCAGAGAGACAGAGAGAAAGAGAGAGAGAGAGAGGCCAGACACTTTTCTGGTAAGAATTCCTACCCTTTGTGCCAGCATATCAGGTTTCTGGGTCCCTTTCTCTGCAGCTTCTAGAAGAATGGAGCAGCATTTGATGGCCCTGTTCACAGTGCCATAGCTGTGGGGGACCAATCCCCATTACAAAAGAAAATGATCCTTTTCTGTTTTATGGAACCATAGGCAAAAGCTTCTCAATGTTGCAAGATGCTGCCTGACGGGCTGCATGGGGAACCAAATTAACATTTTCCATTCCAGTGGAAGCAAAATACACATAACGCAACAGACACTGGTCACCTTATTCAGCACCCAACATCGACCTGGCAAGGCTCAAACTTTTTCCCGTTGGTTCCTGTTGTCTTTGATCTACATAAAGTGGGGAATGGTGACCTCCATCCAGGAATTCAATGGGTGGTCTCTGGGCAAGATGAAGAGCAGTCACCCCGATCCAGGGCTGTTAAACTTCTTTCAGGACTCACTGAATGTGACTAGATAGATAAGGAAAATTCTCTGAGTTAGGCCTGCTGGACTTCCATCAGCAATTCCTTCAGAGGTCCCCTCCACATATACAAATACACACATATAGACAAGACAGACAGAAGGCTTTCCAAGTCAAGACTCCTAACCAAGAATTCCAGAGTGTCTCTTCCAAACTATCCTCCTATTCTCTGTTTGAGAAATCTCCCTGAAATCTTCTTGACTGAGAAGTGTCCCGAACCAAGACTCTTTCTACTAGTTAGGGAGAGCCAACCGAGACCCCCCCAGGAGCCAAACCAAGACAGACACCCCATGGTGTAGCTACAGACACCTCACAATGGAGCTACAGAACTAGTTGGGAAAAGGAAGGAGACGGTGGCAGCATCTAGGATACTGACCAACCCAGACAACCTGCAGTGGGGCTATAGACAGACACCCTGTGATAGGGCTCTAGTTATGGGATGTCTCCCTAGGACTATTTATCTATTGCAATTAAATCCATGCCCATTGGGTCGGGAGTGCCCCATCAGTGGATTGAGTACCAGAGTCAGCTCCCAGTCCAGGTGAACTAGATGGCTGCTTGGGCTGGCCTCTGGATCCATTGCTGGAGGGGGCTACTGAACCACGGGTAGATAGCCACAAGGGCAATCTGGATGAGCCTCTAAATTTGTAACCATCCAAAGGGTTCACCTTGCCCACTGCTTAGACAGAGCTGATTTATCAAGAAAAGGGAATTGCAATAGAGAAAGAGTAATTCACCCAGATCCAGCTGTGCAGGAGACTGGAGTTTTGTTATTACTCAAATCAGTCTCCCAAAAAACTCGGGGACCAGAGTTTTTAGGATAATTTTGTGGGTAGCAGGCCAGTGAATCAGGAGTGCTGATTGGTTGGCTCAAGGATGAAATCATAGGGAGTCAAAATTGTTCTCTTATGCTGAGTCAGTTCCTGGGTGGAGGCCACAGAACTGGTTGGCAGGTCCAGGTGGGACCATCCAGTTGGTAGAAATACAAAAACCTGAAAAGACATCTCAAAAGGCCCATCTTAGGTTCACAATAGTGATGTTACCTTTAAGAGTAATTGGGGGAGTTGCAAAATCTTATGACCTCCGGAATAATGGCTGGTAATATCTAGAATTCCAGCCCCTCCCATTCTAACTTGGTGGCTGGTGGCCTTTCATTCATTTTACAAGAACAGTTTAGTTTTGGGGAAGGGCTATTATTTAAACTATAAAGTAAATTCCTTCCCAAGGTTAGTTCAGCCTACGCCCAGGAATGAAGAAGGACAGTTTAGAGGTGAGAAGCAAGATGGAGTTGGTTAGGTCTGATACCTTTCACTGTCATAATTTCCTTAGTTATAATTTTGCAGAAGCGGTTTCGGGAAAGCCATTGTTTGCACAGTATTTTCATACTCTTAATTTGTAACTGCATATGTTTGCATGTCTTACTTTTTAAGTGGCAGGAGTTTTGAGTCTAGGGTGTGTCTTTCAAGTTTCTTTACAGAACTTAGAAATAATGGGTGTTTAATAAACGCTAGATGCACAGATAACATTCAAGCTTTCTATGCATCTATCTTTCATGTTTTTGTTGGGATGTTTTGCAACAGTCTGGGGACCTCTTAACAATGGAGTGAAAGGATTTGAAAAATCTCTAAAAGCCTGTATAAATGCAAAAGTATTTTAAATTTATAGGAGGTGCTATTACTACTAATACTGTGCAAATTTGTGAGTAGTTACGGAAATAACTCTGAGCAAAAATGCTTTTATTTCGGTTTTGTTCTTTGCATTGTGCAAATACAGCCTATATAAATCAAATTTCTACATTTCTGCATCCTGTGTGCCTTAAGACATATCTTGAGATATCAAAAGAAGAAAAAAAATACAACAACATGGAATCACTAAAGGTTGGAGCTTAAAGATTATTATGTTCAGCCCTGCCATTGTACAGACGAGGACACTAAGTCTAAGGGACACCAAATGACTTGCCTAAGGTCACACAGCAAAATAGTAATCTTTTTTCTGTCATTATTTGTTCTCTGAAATATGTGGGTGTGTTTAGTATTGTTGACATTTCCTTGGAAAAACAATTTTTAAAATGAAATCTTTTCTTTCCAGGGCTAGAGCAATGTATCTTAGGCTCACTCACTTAAGGAGGTTATAGAAATGAGCTCAAGGAGGGAAACCAGAAGAGCCCCCCCAGGCTCACCAGCTGTTTGTTGGCTCCCTACAAACATGTCATTCAAGTGGCTAATCTTACAGCAGCACAAATGCATCTAACCAGGTGAATTTCTTCGAGTCACTTCAAATAATTATTTCTTGAGCATCTACTTCATGCCAATGGTGTGCTAGGTTCTATAAGAAAATAAATGTGAATTAGTCACAGATAAAAATAAATAACAATCAGGCTGCATACGGTGGCTCATGCCTGTAATTCCAGCACTTTGAGAGGCTGAGCAGGGTGGATCACTGGAGGTCAGGAGTTCGACACCAGCTTGGCCAACATGGTGAAACCCTATCACTACTGAAAATGCAAAAATTAAGTGGGCATGATGGCGCACACCTGCAATCCCAGCTACTCAGGAGACTGAGGCATGAGAAACACTTGAATCCGGGAGGCGGAGATTGCAATGAGCCAAGATCGTACCCGTTGCACTCCAGCCTGGGCAACAGAGTGAGACTCCATCTCAATAAGTGAATGAATAAATAAATAAATAACAATCAGAGAATAGAATCAATATAGCCCAGTGGACAAGACCATGGATTATGGAACCAGACTAGCTACTTACTAGCAGAATGATTAATTTTGAGCAAGACCCTTAAGCTCTTTGGGAGTCAGGTTCTTCATGTATAAAGTGTGGCTTACTTAATATTAATAGTTTCTGTGAAGTTGTGAATTTTATAACTATCAAGCTCCTTACCAAAGCTAACTAATTTGCTAATCACTGATTTTGCAAAGCATGTTATGGAGATGTGGCTGGACAGGTTTGTTTGGGTGAGGGAGAAAGGACAAGATGGAGGAAGATAAACAAGAAGGCACCACCCCTGTTGCTTCCGGGTTCTTCATCACCAACTTACCCAGGCGGGGGAAAATGCAGCCCGCGCCCGTGAAAATGCAGATCAACTGAGCAGGCGCTGCAGGACGTCAATCCAAAGAGATCGAAACTTACCAGCCATGCCTATGGAGACGCCCCTATCACGCCCTTATCCCGCCCACTGCCCGCCCCCTTCCAGTACAAATGCGTAAAAGTCCGCTGCAGCAGGAGCCGCCTGACTTCTTCGGCCCCCTCATTCCTGGACCGGAGAACCTCACCCAAGAGCACGGGGGCCACTTCCCTGGCCCCCCACACCTGAGGACCAGAGAACCTCACTGGAGAGTGTGTGCATATTTGCAATAAAGGGCTGCCGCTTTCTTATGTACTTTGGCTTCATGTTTAATTACTTAGCTCTCCTAAATTAAGTTACATTAAATTAAATTAAGACAAGGTTTGCCATCAGAGTTGACATACCGTTGTATTAAAAACAAGATTAAAAAAAGCTGCCAAGTTCTTTGGTGAGTGGTTGGTTCGTCTGAAATCTTTGTAAGATGCTGATGCTCAAGCTGTTGACATACTCATTGCCTACTTCAACAACTGTCAGAGAAACATGATATGGGGTAAACAGGTGATTTTTAAAAATTGTTCATAGACCTCTGTAAAATGCAAGATAAATTAAAGTTATTTTAACAGTGAAAAAAAAAAAAAAAAAAAAAAAACAAAAAAACAAATGTCAGGTGCTTTCAGGGTCCGACATATAATAAGTGCTATAGTAACAATTATTTTACATTTGTTATCTCCCTGGGTCTCATTCTAAGCCTATGAAGTAGGTACCATCCACATTTTATAGAGGAGTAAACTGAAGTTAAGAGGTCAAGTAGCTTGCTTAGGTCACCCTGCAACCAGCAACAGAGCCAAGAGTCAAGCCTGGCTGTCTGTCCGACAGCCAGGCCTGGCCCCGTAAACACTGTTCCATGTGCTGTCCTCAGACACAAGCCTTGCTCTCCAGAAGGTCGTATTCTAGAAGCCTTATTGCAGGACTGAAAACACTAAGTGCCACTAGAGACATAGAAATAATGTGGATGGGGATTTCACAACAGGGCCTGTGGGAAATTGTTTCTAGCTTAGAAAATCAGAGAAAGTTTTAAGGAAGAAGTGGAATTTGAGTCTTGAATGATTTATTTGTGCAGAAGCAGGAGTGAGAAAGGACAAACAAAAAAAAACCAGGGATGAGAGGGGTGAGGAATAGTTTGGAAACAGGCAGTAGCTGGTTCAATAAAAGTGGACTCTGGGGTATATGCAGGAGAACAGGGAAAGGTGAGGCCTGCAACCCTCCCTAGGTGAAGTCAGATCACAAGAGGCTTCAAGTACCAAGCTAAAGAGTGTGCATCTAAAATTGAAGGTCTTTAAATAGCTTTTTAAAAGACTAAATGGAAAAAAAAAAAAAAAAAGACCAAAAGGGAAAAGGAAAAAATAAGACCTAAGACTTTGAGACATGGTGATTATTTGTCAGTAAGAATTGACGGAATATGGTCTTATTAACCTAGTTAGTTCTCTTCAGAAAAAGCCACATAGATTTACAGAAAAAAAAAGTTGATTTTGCAAACAACATACTTGTTCATTTGAAGAGTTGAAGCATTCTTTCTGAAATGTAATATAATTTTTATATTTAAGTTAAAATGTAATTATAGATATTTTTCATCGGTTAGATAAAAGAGATCTAGAATTTAAATTTTATTTGTGAATTATTTCCCTACATCCTTCCCCCTCTCCCTTCCTTCCGTCCACTTGCATTTGTGTTTGGTTCACTTCTCTCTCTTAGACAATAGGCATTTTCTCATTTCTTAATCCCGATTCCTCCTTCATGTTTTGAGTGCTGTTTTATGTTTCGATTTCATGTTTATTGTAACATGACCCCTCAGCCACTAGGACATCCAACATCCCTAGAATGGCAGAGTTGAAAGGAACAGTAGAGATTATCTATTCTAACATTCATCTTACAACTGAGACAATGAAGGCTCAGAGAAAGAACATGACTTTTTCAAAAACACAGAGTGAGTTCAAGGCAGAAATGGGACTTGCACTTGTTTTCTGGCTCCTATCTAGTGCTCTGAATTTCAGTGCACCATCTGAGCACATGTGTAAGCAGGGCTCTGGGCCTTTACCTTCTTGAGAATGGTTTAGGGAGTCTCAATAGACTTCTCATGTACTGCTGCAGGACTTAGAATCTATGAAGTATTTAGAGCTGGAGGGAACCTTAAGGTCCTGAAATTCAGCATCCTCCTGGCTGTGGTCTAAATGGTGCCTGCAAAATTCATGTGTTTAAAAGAATCCCCGGTGCAACAGTGTTGGGAGGTGGGCCTTTTTGGGACATGTTTAGGTAAACAGACTAATGTCACTGTGAAAGGGCTTGATGGAAGGAGTTTGGCCTGTTCTTACTCTCCCATCCCTTCTTCTATGTGAGAACAGTGTCCTCCCATCTGAAAAATGCAGCATCAAGGTGCCATTTTGTAAACAGAGAGCAGCCCTCACCAGACAGCTGAACCTGCTGGTGCCATGATCTTGGACCTTCCAGCCTCCAAAACAGTCAGAAATAAATTTCCATTCTTTGTAAATTACCCAGTCTCGAAACTTCTTTTGCAGAGGAGAAGACCAAAGCTGAAAGAAGTGAGGGGTGACCTGCTTAGCTTATGTGGCTGGAGACATACACAGCAAGGTCAGGGATTCCAATCTGCTGACTTGAGGCCCATGCTTTCACTCTGTACATGCTCATCCTTATTTTCAAAGTCTCCAGTTCAAAAATTCATCCCTTTACAGTCACATATACTGAAAGGAATTCTGCTTCACAATGCCTGGAGGAGCTTCAAGTGGAATGTGTCCAAACCAGGAGGAAACAATTCCCTTGGTTTTCCTCTGGATGTCAGTGCAGGTTGGTGTGAGGTGAAGGTGGGGGTGTGGAAAGCTGGCCAATTCCGCTTTACAAGTTCTTTAGTTTCTCATACCCAGGAGGTACCACAGCCACTGAATTCTTGGTGAAACCAGAACCTAAAACAGTAAAAGTGGAGTTGGGAACCTGGGGAAACAATACTCAACCAAGCCAAAACTAAGATTGTATATGTACATAGCATGGCTGTAGCCATTTTGTTCTTCACACTCTCAAAGTGAACACACAGCACAAGGCTCAGAGGCCAGACTATGTGGTGGGGGTGGGATGTGGCAGGTGTGCATGCATGTGAAAGAACAGTATAAACTCTAAAACATCTACAACAGGGAAAAGCAAAAAAGAAATCCATATCTCTCCCTCTGATGGTCTTAGTCTGTCTCCTCTGTCATGGATTAGACCCAGAGAATAATATTAGTCCAAATCTCCAGCAACTGTTCATCATTTTTAACCTTTTCTGCCTGGTAAAATCACCTGGGAGCTTTGAAAATAATGTTGATGCCTGAGCTTCACCCCCAGAGATTCTGATTTACCTGATGTGGGATGGGGTGTACAGATCACGAATTTTTAAAAACTCCCCAGATGCCTAATGTGCAACTACTGTGGAGAATTACTCAATTAGACTATCAAGTAGCTTTCCCTGACTGCTGGGATCCATTCCTTGGCTGCTGCGAACAATGTTGTAGCCATTTAGGGCTAAATACACTTATAATGTGGTCTTACACTGCATTCATTCAATTTAATAGACACTTGTTTAGTGCTTTCTGGTACATGGCTAGGTGAACTGCAGTGGGTACGTAGGTGAATGAGTGTCCTCTGCTCTAGAAGAGTTTATACAAGTAACTGTGGCTTAGTAAGGGAGCAATTATTTTCCCCAAGAAAATGCTAAAGGCTTCATGCAATTGAACTTTGAAGATTCTAAACATATAGAAACATTTTTTATATTCATAGGAAATTCATTTGTAAAGAGTAACCTGCCTAATCGAAAATTTGCTTTGATAAGTCTACCATGGTATACAAACAAGCCGTGGACTAGTGCCTGGGTTTGAAAAGTGAAAGCTTCTGTGCATAACAGAGAGTGAGAGCAGGTGATCAGCATGAAATGCTATGTAGGGAAATGGTCAAAAGGACACTTAATGACTTTTAGAGATGGGGTCTCAATCTGTCACCCAAGCCGGAGAGTAATGGCATGATCATAGCTCACTGCAGCCTCAAACTTGTGGGCTCAAGTGACCCTCTCACTTCAGCCTCCTGAGTACTGGGATTACAGGCACGTGCCACCACACCCAGCTAATTTTAAAAAAAATTTTTTTGTAGAGACAGGGTCTCACTATATTGCCCAGGCTGGTCTCATCCATTTTGCTTCAGCCTGCCAAAGTGTTGAGATTATAGGCCTGAGCCACCATGCCCAGCCGTAAGGCCATTTTTAATAAGAACTGTTAAAAATAAAATGTCAATTATGGAATGTAAACTTCATTTTCACATTTATTAAGAAGGCTTCCATAAAATACACATTGCTCATTATTTAGTGAGAGTGAATTGTGTATGAAAAATTCAAAGAAGTGCTAAATCCCACCTTGAGATGGCAGAAGAAAACCAGAGGGTGCACATGGGACAACTGCCTGATGTGTGGGTTTGCTAGATTTTACAATTAAAATTGCAGGACACCCAGTGAAATTTGAATTTAAATGAATACAAATCATGTTTTACTATAAATATGTTCCATGGAGTATTTGCACATACTTATATTAAACAATTATTCATTTGGTTTGATGTTTTTTTCTGGCAGCCTTATTATGGGTTATGGTTGGGTAGGGATTTTATAATCAGAGAGGGAGACAGGAAATGGACAAAGGTGCAGAGGAGATAGAGTGCAAGGTACATTTAGGAAATAGGGAGAAGTAGGGTTGGAGTGCACTCTCAAGTGTGTTGGAAGTTGTCTGGACATTAAAGTAGGAAAATAAAGCTACATCCTATAAGGCCATAATGTCAATATCACCAATTGGTACTCTGTCAGCAATGGAGAGCCCTGTGATATGTTAAAGGGGGGAAATCATATGCTCTATTCATCCATTCATCTATCCATCCATCCATCCATCCATCCACCCACATTAATGTATCTGTATCAATATGGCACACTTGAAAAGCATATATCCTTTGAATTTATATTCTAGTTCTGCCATATGCTCACTGAGTGATCTTCTGCAAATTACTCCCTCTCTCAGCCTCAGTTCCCTGAAAAATGGGCATAATTAGATGTACATCTTACATCTCTTGTCAGGTTTATCACAGTGACGTACAATTACCAAGCAGACAAGGCCATCTTGAATGCCTTTTTGAGGACTCGTTTGAGGGTTCCAGTACTGTGTGTGCCAACTTAGACCATTATTTCCCAAAAACATTCCTCTCAGTCTATTTCATTTCCTTGCAATGCACTGGCCTTTACACCTGCATAGTCAACAGTGAGTAAAGACTGCATTTCTGTCTCTCCTGCCACATTGGTACGTTTGTGTATAGGTGGGTGTTGCTATTTGTGTAATGTATTACGAAGTGTTTTCACATTTATTATTTTCATTGAACCTTCAGAGAGATCATTCTGCTATCATGGGAGGATAGATTGGAAGTGGGTGGGGGTAGAGAGATTGGAAGTAGAGAGATGGTTGGAAGGCTGCTGTGATAGCCCGGGCGAGATGCAATGAAGACCTGAACCGGAGTAGTGGAAAGGTGAGCTGAAAGTGAAAGGAACGGATGAAAACAAATGGCACAGAAATAAAAAACAAAGGGAAGTTCTGACACCCGCGTTTTGGTCTCCTTGACATTGCTTCTATTTCCTCTAGGGACATGTCCTGGATAAGGGTGAAACCGGATGCTCCTTGGCAGTTTCAGATGTCACCACCCCTAACTTTCCATTGGATAAAAGAAGGCCCAAAATAACCTCTGGTCCCATAGGCTAGTGATTACTGGGACTCAGATTCCTGTCCTGAAAACACAGGGAAGAAGCCAGGCATTTGCCCACTTACCCTCTCACCAGCTGACCCCAGGCATTAGCACCCTGGTGCCTGCTGACGCAGAGCATCTGCCAAATTCGATTAGCCCCGTGGCCTGGCTAAGCTGGGCATGTCCTGCATTGCTTCTAAAACAAGCCCTCCAGGAAGGGGCGGTGAGACTCGGAGATGTTTTTTCCTACTGTCAAGCAAGACTCACTGCTTGGAAGTTTGAGGTAAGGATGGGAAGGAGATAAAATTATTAGAAGATGCAGAAGATAAAGCCAAACACTAATCTAACAGTCACTTCTGAAAACAGAGAAAACACTCCAGTCAACATGGATTGTTTTTTTTTTTTTCATTGCTTCAACTTAGTAAAGCCTTTTGAGTCCAGCAGAATGAGCCAAGCAGTGTGAAATGTGTGGAAACATGTTGGCTCAGAGCAGGTTGCTTGGAGGTGGGACAGGTGACGACCTGCCTGTGAGAAGACCATAGAGCTCCCTTTGCCTCAGCACTGGGTCAGTTGATCCTCATCTGTAGATGAGAGATCCTCATCTGTAGACTCAGCCCTCCTGCAGCCATTAGTGCCTCTCCTGTTTCTAATCACAGGGAATCTAAATACATTTAAGGAGCCTCATTCAGGAGCTCAGTGTTAGATTGAGCTTTCTGGTGGGTCCATTCTGACTCTGAATGTTGATTTTACTATCTATAATCATTTTTCTTGTTTCTATGGCTAGGGTCCTACTAAATTTCCTATAGAACTAGGGTCCTGTCTGGTTAATTCCCAGTCATTAGAATCCCACACCCAAGTTTGGAACCAGGTTAGGGCTCTGAGTCCCTTGGGTGGAAATCTCTGATACCTCTAACTCCTGTTTACCTGGAGGAAGAAGAATCTGGGGCAGCACTTCTACCCTGGCTGGTCAAAAAAACCACTGGAAAGATCTTTAAGAAATACAGATTCCTGGGCCCCACTCCCAGAGATTCTGATTTAACTCATCTGGGTATAGACATATTTTTTAAATTCCCTATGTGATTCAAATGTACAGGTCAGGATTGAGAGCCACCAGCCTGGTGGTTAAAATTTGAGGCCTTGGGATTATATAGATGTGGCTTCAAATCTGACTATGTCATCTATTAACTGTATGACCTTGGGCAAGTTATTTAGGCTACTGTGTTGTCAGTTCTCTTGTCTCTCAAATTACATCTATCTCATGATTGATGAGTATTTTAGATAGCATGCAAAACATTTAGCATGGCATCTAGTACAAAATAGGGATGTAATAGTATTGCCTATTGCCAAACACTTGTCCTTGTGTTCAACCAATTCCTAGGGTAATCTTACCCTTTACTTGGATTCTTTGCATATGGATCATCTGTCTGAAGTGCATGGATAGAACTCTTTATACTCATTATAGAACATTCTTCACCCTTTCGCATCTAACTTCCGCTCAACCCGAGGGGCACATCCAGTCCTCAGCACCTTGACTTTACTACCTTATCTACCCCATCACCAGTGGGATCTGTTCTTAAGAAACTGGGGAAGCCAAGATAGCAAACTGAGTTCATCTTTTGGTTCAATTCAATTCAACTGGCAGTGGAGCATGACCTTGAGATGACTTCTGAGGCTGAGGTGCAGCAAGGACTTACAAGTGATGTCTGCTATACATGGAAGAATGGGGGAGAAAAGGCTGGCGCTGGTGGCCAGGGCTATTGCAGACCCAGCAGGCCTGAGTCATTGTCCTTTCTCTTTTCCACCAATCCCAAACACAAAATAACTGTAAAGTATTGACCTAGAGAGGATTGGGCATTCCTGAGTTTTACAAGTGGTTCCATAACAACCTGCCTGTCTTCCCAATCCCAGCAATTCACAGGAAGCTCTTCAGATAGGTCATGAGGTTAAAGGGGTGACAGCTGCCCCATATCCAAGTATTGGAAACAGCTGGCATGAAGCTCTAGAAACCCTACAATCAGGTTTTTCAGCACAGAGCAGGGTTGTATCCACTTTTGGAAAGGCCCCCATGCAATGAGAGACTGTTTGCATGTTAACCTTTAAAAGAGCAATCCAGTACTCTTTTGAAAGCTAAAAATTCTAAGCACCACTAGTGGTCTCTCTCTCCGATGGAAGCCAAATCCCTTGGACATGTAACTAGCTATTCCACTCCCCTCCCCTGAACCACTGCCTTTTTTTTTTTCCCCTTCTGTACTCAATGCCCTTTACACTTTTAAATTTTGCAGTGGTTTAAGAGTGGCTCCAGATCCAGGCTGCCCTGTTACTCACAAGTGTTGCAGCCTTTGCCAACTTAATTGGATTCTCTGTGCCTTAGTTTTTTCATCTCTAAAATGGGAGTACTAAAACTACCACCTAGTTTATGGATTGTTGTGTAGTGAGAAAATCTGCATAAGATGCATTGAACACTGCCTGCTTATAGTAAGTACTAGTCACTATAATTGTGCAATGGGTTAAATGTATGTCAAGGACATGGGGCAGAGGTTAAGGCAGGATTTTCCTGATGTGCCATGTCTATTTTTAGAAATGTGACCATGGCCCCTTGTTTCTTTCAGACTACATGAGTTCATCTATTTCATCCTGGCTTCAGTCATTGCCATTCAGCTGGGATAGACACGTAGGGATAACGGGCTTCATTTGGAATGTACAGTCTAGAAAAACACCCTTTGTTGTAGTATATCTCTTCCATTTGCCTGAGTGTATGTAGTGGCCACAGCTTAACTGCCAAGCAGTATTATTGCTAGTGGGTAAACAAGAATTATCTCTCTGAGTCTTCCAGAAAAGACAAAGTGACCCTGGATGCTAATGGCACAGATGAGATGGGATCTCTTCCAGGATTCTGAATATAAGAAAAAAGTCTCTGAAGTGTGTACTAGATGAGCCCAGCTTATTACCGGTCAGCAGAGTGACTACCAAGAGTTTGTAAACACTTTCTGAGGCTTTCTCATGGGTCCATAACTTTCCTAAGTTCTTTATATGTATTACCTAATTTAATTATCACAAAATCCCATGAGGTAAGTGGGAATATTTTTACCTGTCCTTTGCAGGTGAGGAAACTGAGGCACAGAGAAGTTAAGTGACTTGCCTACAGTCACACAGCTCTTGTAGCAGAGTTGGGATTCAGACTCCACTCTTCACTATATTATGTGCCTCCTGAGAGGTGAGACGTTGGATCCCAGAGGAAGCAGAGCTCTGAGGTCATCGGGAAGGGAAGCAGGGCATGAAGTGGGAGCAGAGGTGGATTGAACAAAAACATAGATTTCTCAGAGATTCGGGCAAAAAGGACTCAGGGCCAGGAATAAACCAAAGTTGGATTGCTGAAATGAGGAGTTTCAAACCCTGGCATACCAGTGAGGTTTGTCTCCTAAGCTAGCCAAAGCTCCACTCAGAATGACCTCTTTACCGTTCTGAAATATCTGCTGTTCCTCTGAGGAAATCTGCTGCTGAATGTGGTGTTGCTGTGATTTGTTATGAGACACTTTTGTTCTCAAGGCCATCCTCTCAAGAGGAGGAATCATCCAGAGTGCTCGGGGGTGGTGGTGAAGCAGGCTGGGAGCTGTACGTCCTTGGTGAATTTATAAAGCCCCAAAGAACAGAGATGCAAACCCATTTCATTCAGAGAGCTCTATAAACAGTGACTCTACAGGATGCTACTTCAGTTTCATTCAGAGTTTCCTGACTCTGCAACTTGGCAAAACACAAGGAATCTCTCCTTGCCAGGCACCATGTCATACAGTTGAATGAGTGACATAAAACAAAGGTAAATGCATTGCCTGGCTTTGAAAGTAAGGTTTGAGCCTGGTAGAAAGTTTGCATCTTGAAGAATATTTGGGCACCTTCCCCAAGGTATTTTCTGCCTGCTTGTCAGACAGTTGGTAATAACTTTATAGTTGCATATGAAGTAGAAACATTCCTTGGGTCACATCCTCCCCAACTACCACACTAACTCGAGGTGCCTCCTGCTTTTAATCTTGTGGCAAGTGCCAAGAAATAAGGACACCAACTATGGAGGGAGGCAGGCGATGCACAGTGAATTATCTCAGAATGCATCCCAGCCTTTAAGTGCTTCAGAAACCTCTTTAATCTCTTTTTATGGCAAGTAATAAAGTAGGAAGAATGAAATTGTAGTCTTAAAACTGAAATTTACCTCCAAGACCATCCTCTTGGGAGATCCCCCAAGTTCAGCCTCTTCCTCTGACAGATGAGGGCATGGAGGCTCAGATACTGGAAAGAGTTGGCCAACCTAATGATTGAACTACCAAGATACCTGGCTCTCCAAGGTAGGCTTGTTAGAATTCAGGCTTCCGTATTGCCTAATGGATTGGACACCCTCCTGTCCATCCCAGAAACAGAAAAATCTTCTAATGCAACGTGCAGTGTAAAATGTGCAGGAGTGTGCACACACACATACACGTACACACAGAGATGGGAATAGCTATGTTGAGGTCCTCATTTCCAGAAACCAGTTCCTACAATATGGAAAAGCTTTGCCACAAAGTCTGAGGAAGCCCTTTGAATTTATAGTCTGGTCATTCTGGAGGTGTGAACCTAGATTTCCTCAGCTGGATGTTAATATCTGATTAATTCAGGATTCTGATTTAATTTATGACCTATAAAACGCTATTTCACAGAGAATGGGCTGTGTTGGCATGTGCAGAGCCCAGCTCCCCAGATGGAATAATCCTTTCCTTATTAATTTGCTGCATGTTGCTTCTCATTTCTCACAATCCTTCCAAATGTGTTACAAACGACTACATGCTCTGGGTCCTGAATCCACTACTGCTGTTGCTTTGAAAGGAAAGAAAAAAAATTGTTGAATATGAATGGCACTGGGCTTTCCTGGCTCATATTTGCATGCTCACTTTCAAACCATCAGTGCACTCTTGTCTTACAACACTAAGCATTGCTCCACCTGCGAGCACCCATCACTCTTGCGTTGTTTAGGAAATGGAAACATAGATGGTTTGATGTTTTCAGGGCCAAGAAAAGAGGTAGTGACATGATTGGGATCAGATCTCAAAGTTCCAAATTCTTGGGATGTGCCATCTTCCTATTATCTAGAACATGTGAAGGGCTGTTTAATCCCCTTAGTCGAATGATCCTCAAATTTGAGTGGGCACAGAATCACCTAGATGGGTTGTTAAAACTCAGATTGTTGTCCTCTACCCCCAGAGATTCTTATTTAGTAAATCTGGGATGGGAACTGAGAATTTGCATTTATAACAAGTTCCCAGAGATGCAGATGCTGGTTGGAATCCACACTTTGAGATCATTGCATGAGTCTAACTGGAGGAGAGTGTGGGTACTGTTATCTCCAAGTAAACACTGCTTGGTATCTGTTGGAGAAGGTCTCTGCTGGGTAAGGTTTCTGTTTTATGTCTTTTTCCTCTTTCCTTCCTGATATGCACCAAATCCCAGTTTAGCAACTATTTTTTAAATGTTAGGGCTCAATGGAGAATGCAGCTTGACTAAATAAATTTAAATGTGTACTGCAGTACTTGATACAGATTTTTTCAAATTGTGAGCACTTAAGCCAGACGAAAATATTTCCCCTGGGTTCAGACATTCTATGCAGACCAGCCCCTGGTTTCTAAGGAACCATTTGAAATAGAATACAGTACCAAAGTGCAGAGCTGCAGAAGCATCTTTATGTCCTTTCTAAATGTAGAACATACACCTCAAGCTCAGGATTTCAACTAACGCTTTTTGGTCATTTACAGACTTGAGACAAGTCCTGTCATTAACTACAACATTGTGTGTGAGGCTTTTTTCAGGACAGATAGGCTTATTTTTCTAAAGGAAAGACTTGTTTTGCCAGATATAAAATAGCAGTTCACACTTAAATGTAAAGGTCTTGTTTATTGTTTGTGTGGTGAGGTTTAATTGGAAGGCCTGCTTTTTACAATTCCATGGTACTGACGTTACCAAGCACACAGGATTGTTCTTAGAAAAGCAAATGCCAGGCTAGAGAGCTCCTAATCTGGTGCTCTGTGCCTTGTAAATAATTAGGGGGTGGGGGTGAGGTAAAAGCCTATAGAAATCCTACAGAGTGCCACAGAAATGGGTCTTCTCAATGATGATAATGTGTAAGGTCACAGTATTTTTTCTGTTAATATTTAAACATAGTCTTTAAGTAATTTACTGCAAATAATCACTTACTAAAAAGGAGTTTGCCTTTTATTCCCTACAAATAATTCAAATGGTGGCCAGAATTGAGAGAATGGATGATCATACTCACAAGGCTGGGGATAGACATGCAGGCAGGGTGTTTATTAGAAGGAATGTCCATAAACGTGGGCTGGTTTGGAGTGGCTTCACCCACTCTAGTTGCTAAGTTTAGCTATTAGGTGGGGAGTTCACCAACCACCAGTTAGTTCAACGTAACCAACAAAAGTCAAATTCCCAACCATTACCCCCGATTGTCCCCAAACCAAGCAGCCAACCAACCTTTAAAACCACAGTTTAAAAACCCACAGCTAAAAGGATGGCCTGTGTTCCATCAAACACTAATTTTGCTGGTCAACATTTTGAGGTTGGATCAAATCTGTGAATGGCTTTTTGCAAGCTAAACACTTCATCTTCCTAAATTTATGTACACATATATTGTTTTTTATCCCAATTAACAGTCTTTACTTAACAATGGTTTGTCAAAATATGCAGCCATTTCCACTTTAACTTATAGACCAGGCTTGATGTTAGAACATGAGGGAGACATGTATGCTTTACAATAAGCTTAAACCTTAACACTACTGGGAGTGCTGGCTGAACTGAGGCAATGCCTGAAGCCATTTGTTGCAGTTCAAAAAGTGTTTGACATTTTATCCAGATCTAGAAGCCACTTAAATGAATGAGGAACAATTTAACACTGACCCATTCTACGACTTAGTCCAGATTCTCATTCGGAACTGTCTTATTATTCATAGAATTAGTACAGCTCATAAAAAGATTTCATAGACACAGCTAATCACCCAGAGGCTTATCAGTATGGTGAAAAACAACAGATCAAAGCAATGATCTGAGTTATTTCCAGGCATCTTAATAATTAAACAAGTTTAACTGCTTACTCAATGAATGCAGTACACATTGGTTACTCCTATTAACTCCAAGTTGGATAATTTAGTAGATGTCTCTATTTTGTTTTTTTTCTCCAATCTCATATTCTAATGAAAACTTTCAGTGATGTTTACCAAACTCGTTTAACTTCAAGTAATTTGGATGTCATGTTTAATTTTTACTTTACTCAACCATTTAAAAAATATTTTGATCCTCTGACTATGAAAATTGGTCAAGCCTGAAGTTTATCAAAGTTCTAATTCCATGGCTAGGCTGTCATGACTGGCAGTCAAGGGCTTCTCTTAGAGTTTAGAGTACTTTTCAAGTTCACTGGACAGATTAGGATAGAGTAATTCATCTCATTCTATCTGTTTTTCCGTATACACAACACAAGTCAATGTTTGTTATGACTTTCCTGATCCTTATTTATAAGACAATACAAGAGGAAACCATGTGTGTATGTTTAGAAATAGAAATGATACATTGCACAGATATAGTTCACCACGTTATGGGATGGGTTGTCAGTGTTCAAATGGGGAGGCTGAAGAGTAAGAACAGATGCTTTTTTTCCTTAATGGCCCTTTCTCTGATTTAAAATCCTTCCATTTATTTCCCTAAGATTTAGTGATAACTTTAAACACTTTAACTAAATTACCCAGCGGCTTGGCAGCCATCACGGAGGCAAATCCTTTTAGAAATCCTAGCAATCTGTTAGATTGTGGGTACTATGATATAAAATCTGTGTGCTGCACGTACAAAAATTAAATCAGTGCTATGGATACAAATACATACTGCAAATGGCACCATTTCTAAACTGTGAGTATGTGACCTGTCTCCAAATATTGAATTTCTTTTCTTTTTTTTCCAGTACTTGACTTTCTAAATTTGGGCCAATTTATTCTCATTATCCCTAAGTAAACCTACTTTGATTTTTTTTAACAGTTATTTTATAATCAGATAGAGCCAGCCAGCCAGCCGTGATTCGTGGATCCTGATGTTGCTAGGATACATGGTTTGGTATCTGATGAAAGTATATCACTTCAAAGGGGTAAAACTTTCAAGTGTCCGAGAAAATGACACTCCCATCTTACAACATGGAAGACAGATCCAATCCTACAACTTCTCAGAAGCTCACAGACTGCAGGATTGGCCTCCCAGGCTTTCAAATAAGTATCCTCTCTGGAGGGCTGTTTAATTGCTAAAACTAGTCAGATTAGTCTTAAAGCAAGGAACACACGTATTTATAATAAAACACGTTTTCATGTTTGTTTTACAGTAAAGAGAAAAAAACCCAGAACCCCCAGATTTTATGTACTTTGAAAATATATTTAAAAACATTAAAAATTCTATATTTAAAACATATATTATATGTTAATTAGTACACTTAAATAGAACTTGTATTTACAATAGGCTTCTGATGCGGTTAAGTTTTAATGCCAATTTTTTCAATAACATAATTATATAAATATACTAAAATACAATAAATACTGTTTTTTGTTTTACATGGTGAATAATATCTTTACCATAGAGAGAACAAGGCCACAGACATTTACTTACATTTTCAATGGGAATCACCATAAAAAAGCAACAGGCCTGCTGCCATGCATGAAACACTTCTGCCACAAAGAGACCACAGCAAGACTTTAAAAAACAAAACAGAACAAGAACGAACACAACAGAGAGAGATTTTAACAAAATAAATCTTAAGTCAACATAAACCATCAAGCATGTGACTGTGATGTATCTTATTGGGTAAAAGAGCCACTGACCACACAATTGCTGGATGTGTCTCCTATGAAACCACTTAACAGATCTGGCCCTTGCAATCCTTTAAGATTGTGATGGGGGTTTGTTTTAAATTCGTCCCTCAAAAGAAAGATGCATAAAGTTAACATACAGCAGATATTCCAAGAATTCCTTACATATTAAAAATAATTACAAAAATAATATTTTCAAATAACACAAAACAAAGTTATACTACGTAAAGTCTTCCTTCTCAAAGAGGTATTCAGATGGTACTGTGAAAGACAGACTAGCTCTAAAAGAAAGATCGAACAAATTGTAATTCTTTGCTGATGGTATCTTCATTCCTGGGTTATGGTGAGCATCCTCTTTTGCTTATCCCTCACCCTACTAAGATGCAGCAATTGCTTGGGGCTTTCTGATACTTAAGGATGCTGGTCCAAGTGGTGATCACTAACATTTTCAGGTGTGAAATGGGCTGAATGGGCTTAGAGCACTAGTTTTCAGTGGGGATCCATTTTTCCAAGAACCACTATTTCAGCCTCCCAACTTGACTTCTAACCCAAAATGGCAGAGGTGAGGCAGGGACCCTCTCCATGAACAGACAGGATGGGAAGAAGGTTGCTGTGGCCTTCACTGGGGAGCAAAATTTTGTCAGCTCTGTCCTGGCCTCTTCCATTGAGCAAGGCACCTTCAAGTCTTGGTGTTCTGAATGTCCAGACACCTTCCCGAAGTCTTGTCTCTGGACAAGATTTCCTATGGGTCCCCTTGATCATTCAGCCTGAGTTTGGGGTTTCTTTTCCTGTTCCCTTTCCCCTTACCAAAAGTTCTCAAAAGATAAACCCTGGTTTCCTCAAGTCTAGTTTCAAAGCAATAAGTGTTCAGGTAGCAAACATCTTCTATCTCATTGCATCAATCTCATGATCACAAATGCCACATTTGGCTCCCAACCTGCTCCAGGCTAATCCAATTTTATGCAAAATTATCCAGAGGTGGGATGGAGGGCATAAGTCGGCTTGAGTGTGGTCCTCCAGTCGAGAACCTCTTGAGCACAGTTAGATAATGTAGGCACTTAAAGCACGAGGTCCAAGCAGCTTGACACATGTCATTCCAGAGTCACCTCTGAAGGGTCCTTCAGAGGCCTTCCTTTTGGAATGTCTCAAATACCATGCCCCACCTCCACCTAGACCTTGGGGTGGCCACTCAGAAATTCCTCCCGCACTGCTGGTAAATGCTATGCCAGCTCCACATAGCCTCCATTTGGCTGTTCAGTCTCATGTCACTGGCAATGTGGATTCCTGTTCTGATCTAGGTGTTCCTGGGTTGATACAGGGCTCTACCTTTTGCTTGCAAGACATTGTTAAGCCTTACCATGAGTTTTTTTAAGCTTTACCATGATTTATGCAAATGTTTACTCCTTATAAAAAATAATCTTCATTTTGGGGTTATTTTTTGTTGTTTTCTGTTCTAAAAAAAAAAAAAAATCACTGTTCTCCATGCTTATACTATGAGTGTCATGATGTGACACGATGTGTCCACTTGTTCACAGCAGTGGTAACATATTTCAGAGCGCGCAACTAATTTTTCTTCTTTAAAACAAAACAAAGAGGAGACCAGAGGGGGAGTGGGGGAAAGAATGTGTTCTGAGCAAACATAGGTCCTTCCGTCAAAAGCAGCTTACTCTGACCAATGCCCAAAGAATGAGCGGGGCCTGGGAGGTGCATCACAGGATGTGGAGTGTGAGCATTTTTTGTTCAGTTGCCTTAATTTTTATTTACTTTCCAGTCATCTGATTGATATTGCAAACATCTTCACAACATACAAATGTATCTTTTATCAGCCAGAATACATATTGAAGGAATTCTTTCCCCATCTCTACTCCCTGTGGGAACTAAAAAACAAAACAAACAAACAAAAAAGAAAACACAAAACAAACAAAAATATACCCCTCCCATCCCCCATCCCCTAAGCCAGTAAAGCAATGACAACAGCACCTTGACATTGTTTTAATTCCAACGCTATCAGAAGTTAAAAGCAGTAAAACAGATATAGTACTAACAAGAACGAAGATACTTACTGTCTAAAATGTAAACGGAATGTTTTGGTTCAAATTTTTGTTGTGTCTGTGTGTGTGTCTGTTTTCTGAAAGAGGACAGTTTATTATCAATTCACAATTAAAGCAGCATGCAATTTATTATTTTTTTTAAACTTTTTATGTTTTCAATTCTTGGCAACGGCAACAAACCACAACATTATCAAGGAATGTAATGCAGACTTTTTAAAGTTGTGCGCAAATGACTGTTTCCCTTCTGGTCATGGACATGTCCAATAAATAGATTGTAGAACCACTGTACTGTATAAACTTCATTTATACATGCAGTTCATAAAATTATTTTTTTCTTAACTGAATAATTTACCCTGTTATGTATATATACAAATAGATAATTTTTGTCTCAATATAATCTATACAACATAAATCCACTATCTTCCCCTTTTAATGGTCAATGTACATACACAAGAAGTGTCTATCCTTATGAATCGCCAGCCAATTCTCTTTTTGCTATCCATGGTAAGGGCCCGCACGTACGACTGGGTAGTTCGGCACTGGGAGTTCCAATGCCTTTTGTCTATGCCCCTGCAGCCTTCTTTTGTGTAACCCATGGGATTGCACTTGGTCTCGTAGAAGTATTGCTTCAGTTGGCCTTTCGATACAGGGACCTTTTCAAGGACTGTGACCGTCCCGCCCGACATGTCCACTGCAGTCTTTTTGTCTGCCGCCGTTACCCACTCGCTAATACTGTCACACACGCTCAGCTCCCCTCGGCGGGCAGGGTCAGAGTGGCGCCGGACCCTCATGGACATGTTTGCAGCATCCAGGTAATTTTTGTATTCCTCCAGCAGAAAGAGAAGAGGAGGCTCCAAAGGCACTTGACTACTGAGCATCACCCTGGACGTATACAAGTCTGCGTCCTTATTGTTTTCCTCATTGGGCCGAACTTTCTGGTCCTCATCCAACAGCTCTTCTATCACGTGTTCAAAAGTGTCAGCCAATGATGTCAGGCCTCTTGAACCTGCCTTGGGCCCATTCACGCTCTCCAGAGTCCCATGGGTCCGCACACCTGGGTAGGCCAAGCCACCTTGTCCTCGGATGTTTGCTTCTTTCATGGGGGCAGCCTTCATGCAACCAAAGTATGAAATAACCATAGTAAGGAAAAGGATGGTCATCACTCTTCTCACCTGGTGGAACTGTAGGGAGAAAGCAGAAACAAGACAAAAAACTGGTTAGGGCTTTCTTTCACCGGGATGCCATGTGGCCCATCTGATTGCAATTCCAGGCCATTCTGCAGGGTCAAGGTTTTTTTATGTCTTGGTGATAAACTCCAGCTGCACCAGACACAAATCAACGTCAGTAGCGTGCTGTATGTGGTTTAATATAAACCAGAGACGTGCAGTGTTTCCCCAAGATCTAGCATATAAATCTGAGATTAGATAGCTTCTAAGCAAGTGCAAAAATTGTGGCTTCAGGTTCTCCTTCCTCCCACTTTAGCAGCTTTGTAAGTTTAATTTTTAATGATCTCTGCTCATGCTGTCACAAGAAACACAAAATCAGAAATGTTACTAAGCAACAACTGCAAGTGTAATAGTAATTTTTTTCAAGTTAGCAACATGGTCCTTTGCAGGAATGTGACAGGAACAGCAGCGGCCTGAGGGGTCTGATGGGCCTTTCTAGCTATGTGATGTCTAGGCATGAATAGCACAATAAAACAGCAGTTGGGGAACTATAAGGAGCCTTTAAATTGACTTTTTTTTTTCTCTCTTCCCACAGAGATATTCTATTATAGCAAAGAAGAAAGATAATTTCATTGAGCCATCCTGTTTTACAGATAAGGAAACCAAAGGCCATAGAAGACTTGCCTCATGTGATGAAGAAAGTTTATGTTAGAACTCAGGGCTCCCAATTCCACTGTTCTTTATTCTACACCTGGGTGGTCACAACTGAAAATGTTTTGCTTATTTCTAAACAGAAATCATTTTTGACATGTTCATTTTAATGATGTGTCTATGCCTGGGGCTGATATCATGAAAACAATGTGTCTAGTAAGGAGAAAACTGAAAAAGTCAGCGTTAAAAAGGCATTTAAGTCCATTTCAAATGCCTCCCATATGCATACTCCACTTTATCTCCTCCAATTCTCTAAAACCCTTCACTCCTTGGCTTTTTCTGGCTAATACACACATCTAGCTAAGAAAGCTCAACTTTTCTTTTTACTGGAGAAGTGGTCCTGTGTGTGCTCTGAGTTTATATCCTACGTTTAAAAAGCTGAGTGGTATTTTACACATTTTGGAATAGGCAGCCAGTGCTTCTTTCTCTGCTTCTGAAGTTTCCTGGGAAGTCCCTTAAAAGCATACCACAAAATTAATCTCTTCCTGTTTGCCAGAGGGTTGCTCTACTCTAAATTTGGCTCTACATCTACAAGCATGCTCTAGGAAGCCAATTAAAATGGATGAATAAGCAAAATGAAAACATACCTATGAACCAACCCAAGGTTACCGTCAGGTGGTGAAGGACTTCAGAATCACTTACCTGAAGTATTGTGTCTCTCAGCAGCAAAGAGTAGCATTCCCAGCCCTGCCACTAATTTTATTCCTACTTCTCAGTTCTGAGGCATGGACTTACAAAAAGACACATCATGCAATGACCATCATGCTATCCAAATAAGTAGGAAAAGGAACTGTGTTTCTGCCCATGAAGTTTTACTGAATTCAAAGGCAACCTACCTCCAGTCAATAGGTCAGAATGCAGAAATGGCTGAAAATTCTGGTATTGAAAAGCAAATATTCTCCACTTTTGTACAAAATAACATTTTCAACCACTAAGAGACTTTATTACCATCCCTAAACACACAAAAAAATTTATTTTAGATTTACTCTCACTTTGCACGAATAGCAAACATGCTTAGAACTGCTTAGATTGCACAATGTTCTCAGATTAGGAAGGGCAAATTCGTTTGAATAGAATACAGATGTCTGTTCTGCTAATAACTAAATCTTTGTGAATATTCTGAGTCCTGTACCATCAAAGAAATAGATCCTCCATGGGGGTTTCTATTTCTGGTAGATGGTACTTACACCACTGAATGAAAAAGCTTTCTCCTAATATTCCCAGTTCAAATAAAAACAACCCAAGGGGCACCTCTTATTTAGGTCAACAAAAGGTTGCAAATTTGGAATACTTTAGCCATCTACGTCACACTGGTAGAGACTTTCTGTGATCAGCTATTTTTTAATACCATATTTAATCAAATCTAAGATACCATCATTGTGAAACACAACATTTTATATACCACTAAGAAAGCAAAAATGCAGCCTGGGTGACAAGAGTGAAACTCTATCTCAAAAAAAAAATAAAATAAAATAAAAAAGAATTAATGAACTATAGTTTAATACATATTTACTAAGTGCCCACACTAACTACTTAAAAATGGTCCAAAGTACTGAGGCATCTTAAGCTGTTGGAAAATTGTTTTGTTATCACCACTACAGTAATGAGTCTTTGAATGATACCATTTTCTATACTTGGCTTCTAGTTTATTCTGCCTTTCACTGATCTTATCTTTTTATTAATAACTTTTTTATGAGAAAAATAAGTAATGCTTTCTATGTTGTTTTCTCAGTTCCACAAGCAAATATTTCAGAGGGAAAATTGGCATCTGAGTAAATATTACTTGGCTTTCATTCTGAAGCCCAAACATGGGCATTCCTCAAGCTGAGCATCTGCATAGAATTAGGAATTAATAAAATGGTGACAAAGTCCAACCCCACACTGCAAGCCCTGCTCTCTGAGTGGCACTTCTGCAATTCTAACTGTCTACTCACTTGCAAGGCCTTGAAGTCAAGTGGGTGTGACACCAAACTCAATACTTTTTGTCAGAACAGTGGTATCTCCTATCTTTTCTGTTTCTAACAATGGTTTCCTGATATTTTGGGCAACCCAGGCATAGGATAGAAATCCTGGAATCAAGTTTGAGAATATATTTCCAGTATAGCCTTCCAATCTAGTCAGTAAAGATGTCCTGTTAATTTTTCCTTTAAAATATTTCTCCTGGCTATCCCTTTTTATCCATCCCACTGCCACCATCTTAGCTCAGCCCTCACCACCTCATTTTGTGACCACAACATCTCCATGCTGTATCAGACACTCTTTCTGCTCCATTCAACTCTGATGACCACTTCCTGGCTAACCACTCTCATATTATTATTCTCTTACACGAAAAATGGCAATGGCTTTTTTGTTCTATCTGCTCAAATCTAATGTCTTCTCTCTGATATTCAACACTCTCCAAAATCTGCCCTCACCCTTCTTAGCTAACTTTCTCAAACTACTCAATGCTTCATCACTTCCGGTCGGATCAGGACAGAGTCCTTAGAGTGCCATACACATTACTGCCTCCTGACTTATTCCATTCTTCTGACAAACTCTTCTCTCTCCCCCTCACTCGCTGCCTAAATCTTGCTTATCCTTCATAATCCAGTTCAAACATCAAATCATGCATGCCCCTTTTTCTAATTACTCCAGCATACACTGCCTTCCTTCCCTAAAATTCCACATCTTACGTAGTACTTGATTCCCTTCTCACTTGTTTTTTTGTTTGTTTGTTTTGTTTTTTCCCCAAGACAGAGTCTTGCTCTGTTGCCCAGGCTGGAGTGCAATGGTATGATCTCGGCTCACTGCATTCTCCGCCTCCTGGGTTCAAGCAATTCTCCTGCCTCAATCTCCCAGCTAGCTGAGATTACAGGCACCCACCAAAATGCCTGGCTAATTTTTGTATTTTTAGTAGAGATGGGGTTTCACCATGTTGGCCAGGCTGGCCTGCTCACTTGTTAATTGTTAACCGTATTTGCTCATTCTGGTCAGTCTTCAGCTGGAAGGTAAGTTCTTTGAGGGAAGGGATCATGTCTGAGCCCCCAAAATGCTTAACTGAGAAAAATGTAATAGCAGTACTCAGTAAAAACTTACTTATAGGTTTATTAAACTAAGAGAAAAGACAGTTTGAATATAATTTTTGTAAGAAGCCTTTTCATTTGGAAAGATCAGTGAACTCATTGAGATTCTTAGGTAAATATAGGCTGTGCTAACCCCAAATTATAAACTCTAAGGCAGCAGTCCCAACCTTTTTGGCACCAGGAAGCAGTTTTGTGGAAGACAATTTTTCCACAGTCTGGGGGTAGCAGGGGGGATGGTTTTGGGATGAAACAGTTCCACCTTAGATCATCAGTTAAATTCTCATAAGGAGTTGGGTTCTCATAAGAAGCACGCAACCTAGATCCCTTGTATGTGCAGTTCACAATAGGGCTCACGCTCCTATGAGAATCTAATGCCACTGCTGATCTGAAAGAAGACAGAGCTCAGATGGCAATGCTTGCTTGCCCACCGCTCACTTCGTACTGTGCAGCCTGGTTCCTAACAGGCCAGGGACTGGTAACAATCCATGGCCTGGGGGTTGGGGACCCTTGCTCTAAGGAATTTGACAGATGGCAATTATCAGCCACAACCAACTTCTTGAGTTCCTTTAATGGGGTAAAACTTTTCTTGAATAATTAAAAAGCAGATAACACTACCACATACTAACTGTCCTACTATTTCCTGTGTAGCTCTGTTTCTAACAGATCAATAAGAGACTTGGGAAGTAATCAGTAATAGTAATAACAATAATAGCAAAATTTGTAGTTTTCAGCCTTTTAATTTCCTACTATTCTGCTGAGCTTTCAATGAGTAATTTTATATACTGTATTAGGAAATAATCAAAGATTAAACAAGAGCTTCCAGGACAATTTTCATTTTCAGCCTTCAGATGACTCTTTATCACACATAAGATAAAGAGGCTGTGCAGTATTGCTAAGTAGATTATATATTTATTTATACTTAATAAATTCATTGATGCTGTCTAATTCTGCTTTAAGGCTTACAACCATTAATTCAACCACATCTATAAAATGCTAGGAAGGCTTTCTTAGCCCCACTCTCAGGAAATTCAATATAGTACATAGAACTAAAAAGAAAATCAATGAAGTAGATATCAAGTTTAGCTTTAATCATGACTCACAAGTCTTAGACATTTCACTGAAAGAATGTCCATAACAACATGCTCTTTTACTCTTGCTGTAGTCATAACTTACATTTGTCTAAGAGACTACAGAACATTCACAGGCATCATCTCATTTGATTTTTACAAGGAGACAGGATGGGCATTATTATCCCCATTACACAGATGAGGCAATTATGCGTCAGAGAGGTTAGGTAACCTGTCAAATGCCGTAAAGCTAATAGGTCACCTGTCTCCTGAACCAAGCTTTTACCATCAGGATGTGCTGCCAGTTTTAGAATAGCCACAGAGAAGAGAGTGGCTATGACAACGAAGGAGCTTACAAAACGTGGACACAGTTTTCTGCAGCTATGTGTGTCCTGGAACCCAACTTTCTAAAGGAAGTGCCATTAAGATACCACTTTATAGGGCTGGATTAATCATGACCAAGATCCTTCAACTTTAAGGCTTGATTACTTCAATGGATGAAGTTTCAGACAATGTGGTCTTTTTCTAAGAGAGAGAATTACAAAAATTTTAGCATGTTAGGACTAAGTTTCTATGGCCAAAGCTGGGAAAACAAACAACAGTACAGATAATTAAGGCATACAGAAAAAAAAAAAAAAAGTCTTGTTTGTTCCCAGCCCCTTTGGGTTTTACCTGTGAGCATGTAATCAGAGAAAACACAGTTTAAAGATATGGCTGCTCATTTTAGACAGTCCTATAAAGATAATGGTAATGCTGAAGAAGTTATTAATATTTCATTCCTAACATATATGATACAAACTATTAAGAGTTGACCTTAATGAAATCTTGCAAATCAATATTTAAAAATCTTTAATTTGCATCCAGTTGACTACATCCATATGTTAGGCTTCCTTTTGTTCATTCATTCATCACACATGAAGTCTACTTTCCAGTCTTATCGTCTAGGAGGGAGGTAGGATATATGCAATATGTAACTAGAATATAAAGGTAGAAATGACCTAGAAAAAGTACAGATAAAATTTTATAAAGAGAAAGAAGTTACTTCCAGTTAGGGAATAAAGGAATACATTGTCAAGAAGTTTGCAAAGGGCCAGGTGCAGTGGCTCACACTTGTAATCCCAACATTTTGGGAGGCCGAGGTGGGAGGATCGCTTGAGCCCAGGAATTCAAGATCAGCCTGGGCAACACAGTGAGACCAGGTCTCTACAAAAACTTAAAAATTAGTCAGATGTGGTGGTGCACAACTGTAGTCCCAGCTACCTGGGAGGCTGAGGTGGGAGGATCACTTCAGTCTGAGAAGTTGAGGCTGCAGTGAGCCATGATCATGCCACTGCACTCCAGCTTGGGCAACAGACTCTATCTCATAAATAAATAAATAAATAAATAAATAAATAAATAAATAAGATTGTAAAGAGTCTGAATGTACCCTACAGAGGGTGAATGGCAGCTTAATGAATGGCAGGAAGGTGGGAGGGCACAGAGTAAATGTCTGGAGAGAAGAGTGTGGAATAGGAACAGTGAAAAATAAGACTGAACGATTGCTAGATTTTGAAAGCCTCTGGGGGATGCCAAAGAGTTTGGATGTTGCCATATGGGCGTCAAAGAGCCAATGAGAGTTTCTGAGCATGGGAATGCTGCCAGAAGACCAATTTATCATCATGTGAAGGAGGACCTGAAAAAAATGATAGACTAGAAGAAAATAATTGGCTGACTTTACTCTTAGTGACTATGGAGCTTTAAAAACAAATATTAAGTAGTTACTTAAATGTGGGGTTAAAGGCCTGGCTATATCTTTTTAATTAATTAATCCATTTATTTATTTATAAGCTGAAGTGAGTTGCAAAAAGAAAAGTGGTCGAGAGAGTGTGCGGAGCTGAGTAGTAACCATCAGTTAACATCTGGGTTGGCAGAAAGAACAAGATAGAGAAAAATGGAGGAAAGGTGGTACCACAAACTGATTCCAATTATAATTACAAAGAATTTTGATTACATTGCTCAGTACTTTTAATTCAAATATCTCCAAACACTTTGCAAATATTAACTAATTAAGACTCAGAAGACCCTAGAGATGTAGGTAACTATAATTATCCCCATTTGGTACAGGAGGAGAGAGGACAAGAGTTTTTAATCAACTCATCTACTCACTGTGGTTCCCTTGATAGAACAAGCTCAGAACCCCAGATTCCAAAGGAAACTAGGCCTTAAACTATAGGGACTGGTTTGTTTCATTCCTCTATATTATTTCCACATTATTTTCCCATCATATATGTATTGCTTAGCCAAGAAGACTAAAACAAGAAAACACCACCACAACAAAAACCACCCACACATTCCTCAAAGAAAATAATTAGCCATTGAAATCTATAAATAAAATGAAAAAAAAAAAAAAAAAGGTAATGGTCATCACAGATACTCACCTACTTATCCGGATGGCCATTCAGGTGAAATTAATAAATATTTTAGTAAATGATATCTGAAAATGCAGATATTCCAAAGCTTTGCAGCTACCTTTAAAAATACAGTTTTTAGCCATAATGTAGCTTATGTCTGAGAACATCCAAATACATGTCCTACAAAACACAGTCCTTCATACCACGGTATACTCTAAGCCCCTGGTATGTCTGTGGTGTTGATTGATACTTGCAGACATCACTTAAACTCACTAAGAGTTTTACAGAAATTGCTGAGTCTTAATTCATACCTGAAGTGATACCTACATGTAACTACCATAAGAAAAAATGTATAATTTCCAGAGTCTTTAATTTGATGGATAAATTTACATGCATCTTTGTTAGAAAGCACCATAGCTCTGACCCTCTGTTACTTCCCACTACACCCCTACTCCCCATCTCTGAAAATATAAGGATTTTTTTTATTGGCAGATGCTCTACCTTTCTTCAAGAGTAAATTTAAAATGCCTGTGTTACAAAGACATTTGTTTTTGCTCAATAAGGAGCAAAGGATAAGAATTGACACTGGATATTCTCCTCTGAATAAGCAACTAGAACAATTTGTACAGTACCATCTACAAACTAAGTACTCAATTCTCCTTGTGCTAGAAATATTTGTATAGTATTTAGGGAAGTGCAATTAAACTAAGAGCAGTAAATCTTAAGGTAAATTGAAATTTTGTCATTAATTTTGGAATAAACAATAAAAAATGCCCAGCACAAGGGCCAGAACTGGGCAGAGAACATCCCATCTGGCCTCCTGACCCCAGGCACTTAGTGCTTCCATCAAGAGAAAGAAGTTACTTCCAGTTAGGGAATAAAGGAATGCATTGTCAAGAAGGTTGCAAAGGGCCAGATGCAGTGGCTCACATTTGTAATCCCAACACTTTGGGAGGCCGAGGCGGGAGGATTACTAGAGCCCAGGAATTCAAGATCAACCTGGGCAACACAGTGAGACCATGTCTCTACAAAAACTTAAAAATTAAAAAAAAAAAAAAGTGTGGTGCACACCTGTAGTATCAGCTACTTGGGAGGCTGAGGTAGGAGGATTACTTGAGTCTAAGAAGTTGAGACTACAGTGAGTGATTGATCATGCCACTGAACTCCAGCCTGGGTGACAGAGACACTGTTGTTGCCCTAGGAACACAACTGTTTCTCTGTAACCAATGAAGGTTCCTGATAGCCAGAGTCACCCAGAATTCACAGTCACATCGAACCTTGCCCTCATCCTCTGCCTCCTTGTCACAGACAACACTGCCCCAATAGCACACATCTCCAGTCTATAACAAAGAAGTCTTAGCATCAAGCATACTCAAGCCACTTGCATAGCAAATGAGGTCATCTGAAAACACTTTTAAAGGTTATTAAAAAAAAAAAAAAAAACAGTTTTTCATTTACAGGACCCAAATGGTAGTTGACATTCCATGTAAAAGTTTAACTTCTTCAATTAGGAGTCTGTTTTCTTTAAAATTTCAGGTGGGATCCATTACAATTCACTGAAGTTTAGATTTAACAATGTTCTATCTACTATGTTATTGAAAACCATATAATATTTGCCAAATTCCCATACATGGTAGACAGTGACATTAATTAAGAAGATAATTTCCAATTTGTTCCATGAAGTTTCAGCAACCCACTCTGTAATAAAGAACCTGGAGAGGGAGGTTCCAAGATGGCCGAATAGGAACAGCTCCAGTCTACAGCCCCCAGAGTGAGTGACACAGAAGACGGGTGATTTCTGCATTTCCAACTGAGGTACCAGGTTCATCTCACTGGGGCTTGTCAGGCAGTGGGTGCAGCCCACAGAACGTGAGCCGAAGCAGGGCGGGGCATCACCTCACCCGGGAAGTGCAAGGGGTTGGGGAATTCCCTTTCCTAGCCAAGGAAAGCCATGACCAATGGTACCTGGAAAATTGCAACACTCCCACCCTAATACTGTGCTTTTCCAGTGGTCTTAGCAAACGGCACACCAGGAGTTACATCTCGCGCCTGGCTCGGAGGGTCCCATGCCTATGGAGCCTGGCTCACTGCTAGCACAGCAGTCTGAGATCGAACTGCAAGGCAGCAGCAAGGCTGGGGGAGGGGCGTCCGCCATTGCTGAGGCTTGAATAGATAAAACAACTAGGAAGCTCGAACTGGGTGGAGCCCACTGCAGCTCAAGGAGGCCTGCCTGCCTTTGTAGACTCCACCTCTGGGGGCAGGGCATAGCTGAACAAAAAGGCAGCAGAAACTTCTGCAGACTTAAACATCCCTGTCTGACAGCTTTGAAGAGAGTAGTGGTCCTCCCATCATAGAGTTTGAGATCTGAGAATGGACAGTGTGCCTCCTCAAGTGGGTTCCTGACCCCCGAGTAGCCTAACTGGGAGGTAACTCCCAGTAGGGGCCAACTGACACCTCATACGGCCAGGTGCCCCTCTGAGATGAAGCTTCTAGAGGAAGGATCAGGAAGCAACATTTACCGTTCTACAATATTTGCTGTTCTGCAGCCTCTGCTGGTGATACCCAGGCAGACAGGTTCTAGAGTGGACCTCAAGCAAACTCCAACAGACCTGCAGTGGAGGGTCCTGACTGTTAGAAGGAAAACTAACAAACACAAAGGACATCCACATCAAAACCCCATCTGTACGTCACCATCATCAAAGACCAAAGGTAGATAAAACCACAAAGATGGGGAGAAACCAGAGCAGAAAAGCTGAAAATTCTAAAAATCAGAGTGCCTCTTCTCCTCCAAAGGAATGCAGCTCCTCACCAGCAATGGAACAAAGCTGGATGGAGAATGACTTTCACAAGTTGAGAGAAGAAGGCTTCAGATGATCGCTAATAACAAACTCCTCCAAGCTAAAGGAGAATATTTGAACCCATTGCAAAGAAGCTAAAAACCTTGAAAAAACATTAGACAAATGGCTAGCTACAATAAACAGCATAGGGACGACCTTAAATGACCTGATGGAGCTGAAAACCATAGCACAAGTATTACGTGATGTATGCACAAGCTTCAGTAGCTGATTCACTCAAGTGGAAGAAAGAGTATCAGTGATTGAAGATCAAATGAATGAAATGAAGCAAGAAGAGAAGTTTAGAGAAAAAAGAGTAAAAAGAAATGAACAAAGCCTCCAAGAAATATGGGACTATGTGAAAAGACCAAATCTACATCTGACTGGTGTACCTGAAAGTGACAGGGAGAATGGAACCAAGTTGGAAAACACTCTTCAGGGTATTATCCATGAGAACTTCCCCAACCTAGCAAGGCAGGCCAGCATTCAAATTCAGGATACACAGAGAATGCCACAAAGATACTCCTTGAAAAGAGTAACTCCAAGACACATAATTGTCAGATTCAGCCAAGTTGAAATGAAGGAAAAAATGTTAAAGGCTGTGAGGGAGAAAGGTCAGGTTACCCACAAAGGAAAGCCCATCAGACTAACAGCATCTCTTGGCAGAAACTCTACAAGTCAGAAGAGAGTGGGGGCCAATAGCTGACATTCTTAAATAAAATAATTTTCAACCCAGAATTTCATATCCAGCCAAACTAAGCTTCAGAAGTGAAGGAAAAATGAAATCCTTTACAGACAAGCAAATGCTGAGAGATTTTGTCACCACCAGCCTGCCTTATAAGAGCTCCTGAAGGAAGCATTAAACATGGAAAGGAACAAATGGTACCAGCCACTGCAAAAACATGCCAAATTGTAAAGACCATCAATGCTAGGAAGAAACTGCATCAACTAAGAGGCAAAATAACCAACTAACATCATAATGACAGGATCAAATTGACACATAACAATATTAACCCTAAATGTAAATGGGCTAAATGTTCCAATTAAAAGACACAGACTGGCAAATTGGATAAAGAGTCAAGACCCATCAGTGTGCTGTATTCAGGAGACCCATCTCGCATGCAGAGACACACGTAGGCTCAAAATAAAGGGATGGAGGAAGATCTATCAAGCAAATGGAAAGCAAAAAGAAGCAGGGGTTGCAATCCTAATCTCTGATAAAACAGACTTTAAACCAACAAAGATCAAAAGAGACAAAGAAGGACATTACATAATGGTAAAGGGATCAATTCAACAAGAAGAGCTAACTATCCTAAATATATATGCACCCAATACAGGAGCACCCAGATTCATAAAGCAAGTCCTTGGAGACCTACGAAGAGAGTTAGACTCCCACACAATAATAATGGGAGACTTTAACACCCCACTGTCAACATTAGAAAGATCAACGAGACAAAGTTAACAAAGATATCCAAGAACTGAACTCAGCTCTGCACCAAGGGGACCTAATAGACATCTACAGAACTCTCCACTCCAAATCAACAGAATATACATTCTTCTCGGCACATCGCACTTATTCCAAAAATTGATGACATAGTTGGAAGTAAAGCACTCCTCAGCAAATACAAAAGGACAGAAATTACAACAAACTGTCTCTCAGACCACAGTGCAGTCGAACTAGAACTCAGTATTAAGAAACTCACTCAGAACCACTCAACTACATGAAAACTGAGCAACCTGCTCCTGAATGACTACCGGGTAAATAACAAAATGAAAGCAGAAATAAAGATGTTCTTTGAAACCAATCAGAACAAAGACACAACATACCAGAATCTCCGGGACACATTTTAAAGCAGTGTGTAGAGGGAAATTTATAGCACTAAATGCCCACAAGAGAAAGCAGGAAAGATCTAAAATTGACACCCTAACATCACAATTAAAATAACTAGAGAAGCAAGAGCAAACACATTCAAAAGCTAGCAGAAGGCAAGAAATAACTAAGATCAGAGCAGAACTGAAGGAGATAGAGACACAAAAAACCCTCCAAAAAATCAATGAATCCAGGAGGTGGTTTTTTGAAAAGTTCAACAAAATTGATAGACTGCTAGCAAGACTAATAAAGAAGAAAAGAGAGAAGAATCAAATAGATGCAATAAAAAATGATAAAGGAGATATCACCACCAATCCCACAAAAATACAAACTACCATCAGAGAATACTATAAACACCTCTACACAAATAAACTAGAAAATCTAGAAGAAATGGATAAATTCCTGGACACATACACACTCCCAAGACCAAACCAGGAAGAAGTTGAATCTCAGAGTAGACCAATAACAGGCTCTGAAATTGAGGCAATAATTAACAGCCTACCAACCAAAAAAAGTCCAGGACCAGATGGATTCACAGCCTAATTCTACCAGAGGTACAAAGAGGAGCTGGTACCATTCCTTCTGAAACTATTCCTATCAATAGAAAAAGACGGAATCCTCCCTAACTCATTTTATGAGGCCAGCATCATCCTGATACCAAAGCCTGGCAGAAACACAACAAAAAAAAAAGAGAATTTCAGGCCAGTATCCTTGATGAACACTGATGCAAAAATTTTCAATAAAATACTGGTAAACTGAATCCAGCAGCACATCAAAAAGCTTGTCCACCACGATCAAGTTGGCGTCATCCCCGGGATGCAAGGCTGGTTCAACCTACGCAAATCAATAAATGTAATCCATCATATAAACAGAATCTAAGACAAAAACCACATGATTATCTCAATAGATCCAGAAAAGGCCTTTGACAGCCCTTCATGCTAAAAAATTCAACAGCCCTTCATGCTAAAAACTCTCAATAAATTCGGTATTGATGGAACATCTCTCAAAATAGTAAGAGCTATTTATGACAAACCCACAGTCAATATCATACTGAATGGGCAAAAACTGGAAGCATTCCCTTTGAAAACTGGCACAAGACAGGGATGCCCTCTCTCACCACTCCTATTTGACATAGTGTTGGAAGTTCTGGCTAGGACAATCAGGCAAGAGAAAGAAATAAAGGGTATTCAGTTAGGAAAAGAGGAAGTCAAATTGTCCCTGTTTGCAGATGACATGAGTGTATAGTTAGAATAACCCATCATCTCAGCCCAAAATCTCCTTAAGCTGATAAGCAACTTCAGCAAAGTCTCAGGTTACAAAATCAATGTGCAAAAATCACAAGCATTCTCATACACCAGTAACAGACAAAACAGAGAGCCAAATCATGAGTGAACTCCCATTCACAATAGCTTCAAAGAGAATAAAATACCTAGGAATCCAACTTACAAGGAAGGTGAAGGACCTCTTCAAGGAGAACTACAAACCACTGCTCAATGAAATAAAAGAGGACACAAACAAATGGAAGAACATTCCATCCTCATGGATAGAAAGAATCAATATCGTGAAAATGGCCATATTGCCCAAGGTAATTTATAGATTGAATCCTATCCCCACCAAGCTACCAATGACTTTCTTCACAGAATTTGAAAAAACTACTTTAAAGTTCATATGGAACCAAAAAAGAGCCTGCATTGCCAAGACAATCCTAAGCCAAAAGAACAAAGCGGGATGCATCACGCCACCTGACTTCAAACTATACTACAAGGCTACAGTAACCAAAACAGCATGGTACTGGTACCAAAACAGAGATATAGACCAATGGAACAGAACAGAGCCCTCAGAAATAATACCACACATCTACAGCCATCTGATCTTTGACAAACCTGACAAAAACAAGAAATGGGGAAAAGATTCCCTATTTAATAAATCGTGCTGGGAAAACTGGCTAGCCATATGTAGAAAGCTGAAACTGGATCCCTTCCTTACACCTTATACAAAAATTAATTCAAGATGAAATAAAGACTTAAATGTTAGTCCTAAAATCATAAAAACCCTAGAAGAAAACCTAGGAAATATCATTCAGGACTTAGGCATGGGCAAGGACTTCATGACTAAAACACCAAAGCAATGGCAATAAAAGCCAAAATTGACAAATGGGATCTCATTAAACTAAAGAGCTTATGCACAGAAAAAGAAACTACCATAAGAGTGAACAGGCAACGTAAAGAATGGGAGAAAATGTTTACAATCTACTCATCTGACAAAGGGCTAATATCCAGAATCTACAAAGAACTTAAACAAATTTACAAGAAAAAATCAAACGACCCCATCAAAAAGTGGGCAAAGGATATGAACAGACACTTCTCAAAAGAAGACATTTATGCAGCTGACAGACACATGAAAAAATGCTCATCATCACTGGCCATCAGAGAAATGCAAATCAAAACCACAATGAGATACCATCTCATGCCAGTTAGAATGGCGATCATTAAAAAGTCAGGAAACAACAGCTGCTGGAGAGGATGTGGAGAAATGGGAACACTTTTACACTGTTAGGGGGACTGTAAACTAGTTCAACCATTCTGAAAGACAGTGTGGCGATTCCTCAAGGATCTAGAAGTAGAAATACCATTTGACCCAGCCATCCCGTTACTGGGTATATACCCAAAGGATCATAAATCATGCTGCTATAAAGACATACGCACACGTATGTTTATTGCGGCATTATTCACAATAGCAAAGACTTGGAACCAACCCCAATGTCCATCAATGACAGAGTGGATTAAGAAAATATGGCACATATACACCATGGAATACTATGCAGCCATGAAAAAGGATGAGTTCATGTCCTTTGTAGGGACATGGATGCAGCTGGAAACCATCATTCTTAGCAAACCATCACAAGAACAGAAAACCAAACACCGCATGTCCTCACTCATAGGTGGGAATTGAACAATAAGAACACTTGGACACAGGGAGGGGAACTTCAGACACTGGGGCCTGTTGTAGGGTGGAGGTCGGGGGAGGGATAGCATTAGGAGATATATCTAATGTAAATGACAAGTTAATGGGTGTAGCACACCAACATGGCACATGTATACATATATAACAAATCTGCAAATTGTACACATGTACCCTAGAACTTAAAGTATAATTAAAAAAAAAAAAAAAAAAGAACCTGGAGAAATTATCAAGTAAGCATCATATTTAATGAATTTAACTATGGTGGAATTGTGGGAAAAATTTTCCTGTACAGGGATGATGGCTCTGGAAATGGTGCAGACAGAGATAGAAAAACAAATGTCATTGTAACACAGGTATTTAAATTGTATTTAAATATACAGACTTTTGAATTTATAGAAAATTTTCAAGTATGAAATTGTTTTCATGCAACCTTAAAGTCTCAAACTTCAAATAATTTTTTGAGTGTTACATTTATAAATTGTGTATTAATGCAATTCAAATTTATTCCTAAAAGTATTTTAACTAAAGGAGAAACTCATGGCGCCTGAGATTAGAGTTTTAGGAAATGTACATATGGGATAAACTTACACAGGCTGAAATTAAGTGAAAGTTTACTTCTCAATGTTGAGATGGATTAGCCATTTTAACATAAAGTAGAAGCTTCTAAGAAATGCAGAATCTCAACTTCCCCACCCTCATTCCACCTACCCCACCCACTCAATCAGATCCTGCATTTCAATAAGATTTATTTAATGCAGTAACTTTTTTACTTATCAAAGTTGAGAAGCACTAGACTAAATGATAAAGAGAAAAGAGGCTGCTTAGGATAGGGAAATAAAAGGTTAAAGTTAACTTAAGTATTATGATACTTTCTTAGCGTGTCATACGGTTACCTGTCATCTTTCCTCTTCAGTTCAACTTGTTTTATGGGGATGTTTATATGGGAAAATATCTTTGCTTTTGTAATTTATGTGGGAAAATATCTTTGCTTTTGTAATTTTACTTAAGTAAAATCTGGGCTCCTTTTATGTCAACTAGCTTTTCCACTATTGTTGTTACGATAAAAAGTACAGGCTACTTATAAACATGATTAGTTCAATGAGAACTTTTAGAGTATTGCTGACCCTAAATGTGGACATCTACACAATCATTAATTCTTACCAAAATGCTACAAGGCAATATAAGCAAATTAGCCTCCCTGATCCCTGAACATAGCCTAATATCATTCACTCAATCAGAATCATACTGGAAATGATATGACCAACTATGGCAGGTAGTAGATGTCCAGTCACACTACTATTGCTTTTAGTCAGATGTCCCTGGTCCTTGTGAGTTCCTTTGGTCCTATATGGTGAAATAGCAACAGAGAGAACCAACTCACTCACTCAAGGCAGATTTCTTATTTCTAGATTCATTCTGAAACCAACAGATCCAGCTCTCTCTTTAAATACCATGAAATTTAAACAAACAAAACTCACAAAATAAAACAGCAGCAGCAGCAGCAGCAACAACAATGAAATCTTAAAATAGTAAATATAAGTTTCAAGCATTGAAACCCCCACTCCAACCAAAATCTCTCTTCTTCAATAAAGTTCCCAGGAGGAACCCAATTTCTAGATTAGTATCCAATATTTGGGATCGTTTGATTCAAGACTGAAGTACTTAAAATGGCTTTTAAAAAAGGAAAAAAGGTTAGATTTCCAGAGAAAAGTGTAACATTTTTTAAGTTGAACATTATGAGGGATTTGATGGGGGCAGCTTTGCAAATAGAACTGGAAACTGGTCCACCGTTTAGCCTTTTTACAAAAGACTGCAAAGGTTGTTTGTTTCTAAACACCAAGAAGTCACCAAGTTCACCAGTCCAAATGCAAATAACTCACACTAGGAACCCTAATAGTGCTGCTGTTATTTGCAAAGGGGTGGGGCTGAGATGACGCAGGACCCTATTTTCCCAGGTGGCATCTTAAGTATGGTTGATTCTACCTTCAGCCCCACATTGAAAAGTACAGTGTAAACACAGCTAAGGGACCGCCTCCTTCAAATTACACACAAGGCACACCTACTTATAGGAGATGTTGTGAAAGCCAGGTGGGGCTTTGTCTTTCAAGTCCCTGCATCCAAGAATAAGCATGCTCTATACCAAAAAAAAAAAAAAAAAAAAAAAAGAAAAAAAAAGCAAGGGTGATGCAACTGCATTCATTGTCCCTAAAGGGAGAACATGCACTAACTCTCAGATCCAAGGATAAAGGGAATCCCCCTTTAAGAAAAGACGTTGGCATTATGTGGGGATTGGGAGCAGGCCAGAACAATCACACTTTTTTACAAAAGAGAGAAAGAGAAAAAAAGTTAGGACCCATTTGTCTTATTTCAGTCTCTTTCTTCAGAACTGACAACTTTAATCAACAGGTTGCTTTCAGAGTATTGCTGGACATCTTGACTTTCTGCCATAAAATGCTATGGGAATTCTGACAGTTGAGAGCCAACACCCCACTAGACACCAGTGCTGCATAACCACACTTTTAATAGACCCCAGAGCTGTGGTGACGGCATGCCCTTCCCAGTTTTTCCACAGACGGTGCTCCTGAAATTTTCCATAGTCAGTGTATTCTTGTGGTTAATTAGTTATCTGAGCAATTTCCATTGTAGAAAGAGTATCTCTACATAATTAAACCCATCTTAGGACCAAACTGCTAGGCTTCAATGTCATTAATTCAGAAAGGCTAAAATGAAAATGAGATGAATAATTCTCACCTGCTGAAGGGACCGCACTAGATTAGATCCTATCCTCTGAAATACACAGAACATTAAATTTAGAAAAACAAGAGAGGTGAAAACAGGTGGTGGAAGAAACTGGAAAGGTAAGTTGCCTCTCGAGACCAAAAAATAACACTCCTTTTCAAACTATTATCAAGAAATCTTGGGGGAAAGATAAAATTAGCAAGATAAGGCTATTAGCTCTCTGTTACTCACCTTTTATGAAACCATTTTCAGGGATCAGTTTGTTAAATTCCACTGAAACGCGGAGGTACACAGCACAGCTCTTCTTCTGGGACGCACAGTCATGCCATACAGAAGGGTGTGGGTAGAGACGCCAAAACATGTGTGGACCTGCAACCCTTTCTGTAGAAACTCAGCATTCTGAGTAGTAAGAAGGATTAACCTTGAACGCACATGGAGAATACTGGTGGCTCCACACATCCAGTTGTCCTTCGGGTTATTTTTGCATCCCACTCTATAATTTCTTTTAATTACTTACTGTAAAGCACAGGAAAGTGCTCATTACTTGTAGCTTAATGCAGGAGGAAATATAATTGAATATGTTCTTCTAGCCACTGCTCTACCCCAGCTCCCAGCTCTTCTGAAGTGTCACTGTTCATCTCAACAGCATGAATAAGGCAGTTTCCAGGCCCTGTGCATAATGAGCCATGTGGACCCTATTCAAGAAACTGGCTGTACTCCAGAATCACTATAAAATATAAGGAAAATATTAACATCTTAGATGACAAAAGATCCATATGGCTGGCCAGAAAATATCCGCATCATTTAAGCCATTAGAATGCACCTATATGGAAACATTCAATTTGGCAGTACTGTGAACAACAGGACTGTGAAAACATCTGTTTGTCTCCACCCATTTTCACTAAACACTGGTTCCTATAGAAGACATGTGAACTCACATACCAACATATTTCATCTGAGCATGGGACAGGGACTCCATTTTTACATAGTTGCTATAATAAATACAATATTTGCTGGTGATAGGATTTTGGAAGATGCTCTGGGCAGCTGGAAAAATAAATAAAATGTTTCTCTTTGTATTAAACTTGATAAAAAATAGCTAACATTTATTAATGGTGAGGTAGATAATTTGATTATCCACCATTTATAGCTGAGGAAACTGAGGCCCAGAGAGTTTCAGTGGATTCCCTAAGATCACATACCCATCATGTGGTAGAGAGGGAATATGAACCAGTGCTGGCTTGCTATGCCTCTTTCCATATGGGGTCAGACATGGATGTGGTGTCTTACTTGTGAGGGAGGTCTACTTGGCAGAGTATCCTTCAGACCCTGTATGCCAGTTTCTTATTTATTTAAACAAAGCCCCATATGAGCATTTCTGATAAGCAGTTTGTTTACACACTAATTCCACAGAGGTTAAATATAATCCTAATGTTTCTTTGTTGCTACTCTGTTCCCAGTATTGAATTATTACTACAAGGTACCAACCATACATGCATACTTAATAGGGCATCGTGTCAAAACTGTGCATGAGGGTCATTTGTTTGAGATGTCAGAACATTTTCCCCTGAGAAGATCTCATTGGGCATTGAAACAGAACCACATGCTTTTCAGACCAGCAACCGCGACTACCAAATACTCTTCTGTCAACTCTACTTGAGTAAGAATGCTTTCAATTAAGACCTAAGTGTCAACATGCCTTTAAAAAAATCGTGGTGACATAAAATCTTTCTTTTTAGCACCCAACAGAATCCCTTCAAAGCCTGGTGGTCTAACACCCTATGCTACGTGACTTGTGATCCACCCATTTGTCGTGTTCTTTGGGAATGTGCCTGAGGGGCTGAGATGTGACTTGAAAAGAATGGTAGAACAAGATCATCTCAAATTTATTATCAAGGAGTAGTTCAGACAACTAGTTCAGATGACAGAGACAGCAGAACAGATGGTCCGGTGTGGATAGAGCATCAGACACTCACAGACTGTGCCAACAAGAGCCATCGAGCCAAAACAGCCAAAGGAAGGAGGATCATGGATTGGGTTCTCTCACACCAAACTGATGCCCAGAGGCCCTCGGCATGAACAAAGGCAACCAGTCCCACAAGCCATACTGAGTTAATACAAAACCTATACCTGGGCTGACATCCCAAATATGTGTGGCAAGTTAGATGATGATGGCACAAAAGACAGAACACCTTTGCTTCTAGCCGTTGTCAGCTCTTGGTAGACAGCAGACTTTTAGAGGAGCAGCTGCAAGGAGCCTGAGAACAAAACTGGAAATGCCTGTTATGAAAGCCTTCACAGGTATTATTAACAAAAGAAAATGTGTATTTGTAAATGATGTGTCAGTTAGATTTTG
Organism: Rhinopithecus roxellana; assembly: GCF_007565055.1. Lineage (NCBI taxonomy): Eukaryota > Metazoa > Chordata > Mammalia > Primates > Cercopithecidae > Rhinopithecus > Rhinopithecus roxellana. Next base: position 27,962,185 of record NC_044563.1, read on the forward strand.
GCAGTCCATTCTTATGCCCAGGAATGACCTCTTGTATAGGCAGGATACAGTCATCAATGCAACTGTCCAGGTGCAACTATTTTATAAAGGGGAAGAGGAGTGACTTTCCCCTGTAAAGTGGCCCTATCAAAATTCTATAAGAAAAGATTGTCCATTTAAATTGAATAACCACTGTGCCCAGCTCCATTTACCACACTTTTCTATGCAGTGGAACTGAAGGGGATTTTTTTTTTTCTGTCCTCAGAGAAAAATAAGACTGAGAATCAAACTTTCTAATGAGAATGGTAAGGAGTTATGTGAGGATGACCTGAAATATAGGCTTCTCAAAATGCGGAGATGTTATCTAGGCCGTAAATCATGGTGTTTTAATATGATCCCCTATTTGCCTAATGCAGGAAACCACTTGACAACTTTAAGGAAGAAGTCTAGCAATACTGCATCATAGTTCAATGTTTATATTGTACTTGGGCAGTTTAAATTTATCTTATAAAGTACTAATTAATTACAAATGTTGGGTAAGTGTAAAATCATTCCTCAAAAAAGCATCCCTTGAGTATGAAAGTTCCAAGCTTTGCAAGACATCCCTGTGATTTGGGATACATCTCTTGAACTCAGTCCTGAAAATAATGTTAATAGCTGAGAAAAGAGCATTGAAAACCTCATACACAGTGTGTTGTGGTGAAACAATTTTCTTTTTAGTTCTAAAAAACACTGTTGTGCTCTTTAGATCCAGTATGGCTAGTTATGTGAATAATGAATGCATATTCAATTTTCTGCTACAGGAAATTCTGCAAGTGGCAACATGGGTCTATTCTGTGTGTGTCACTAGAGCTGGTGCAAGCCCATGCAGTGCAAGCACTGTTTCCACTGGAACTAATCTGATACCTGCACCAGCTCTTGGAACTGTGCGGTGTTCCCACTGCAAACTACCGATGAGGTAAATAACTTCTCACCTCCTATTTCTCACCTCATCTTACACACTGTTTGATGAGGCTATGGAGAAACACATCTTTTCATACACTAATGGTGGGAGTACAAACAATTCAAGCCTTTTGCAGGACAATTAGGCAATATCTATCAAAATTATACATGATTTTTCCTGCTGGCCCAGCAATTCCACTTCTGGGAATAAACTGACAGATATAGTTGCGTATGTACAAAATGATGGAAAGCTCTCTGGAATATATTAGTAAGTGATAAAACAAGGTGTAAAATAGTGTATATATGGCTACTACCTTTTGTTTTAAAAATGGGAGAAAATGGCAGAGCTTGTGGTGAGCCGAGATCGTGCCACTGCACTCCAGCCTGGGCAACAGAGCAAGACTCTGTCCCAAAAAAAATAAAAGTGTGGCGGGGGCGGGAATAATGGTACATATTCATTTTTACCTGTATCTATATAAAACACACTATCAAGGATTCACAAGAAACTAATACAAATGATCATCTTATAGACGGTATATATTGGGGGATACTGGGGTGAGCAACGTATAAGTGGGGCAAGACTTTTCAGTGTAAACTTTGAAATTTTATTTTGATTTTTGAATAATGTAAATTAACTGTCAAATAATTAAATTAAAAATAACCAATTTTTTAACAAAACATTTAATCTAGTGGCTTGACTTTTGACACAAGACAATCTCCACTGAACCACCAAATCTCCACCAATCACCAAAAAGAGAGATTTACACCAGTTCGTTTGCTAGTTTTTCCTGGTAGTGACTACAATTAAGAAGTCCTGTGGGTGCCATCTCAGTTTGGGAGATATTTCCCTAGAAGAAATTGATTCAAGGTGGGACAATTGGGTATAGAGAATAGTTCCTGGGACCGGGGGCTGAAGTCCTGAGTTCTGGTCCTGCCTAACTCCCGCTTTCTATTAAGCTGACCCTGTCAAACAGCTGATACATGACCATTTTTTACCAACTAATTAGACAAATTCATGGGTGAACAAATTTAAAAACCCTGTTGCCTCACCACTATGATATGATGAGGACACATAATCTCACCCACCCTGCCTAACTCACAGCATCACACCAGGGATTGTCAACATATGGGAAAGAGCTTTGTACACTGTAAAGATCAACCCCACAAACAGCAGCTGTGAAACACAACACAACCCTGAGGGGGTGGCCATGGCCAAACACAGGAGGGGAAAAGAACCCAGCCACAAAAGCATCTGAGATACTGAGATATTGCAGAGGAATGAAATCTTCCAAAAGATGGAATCTAAACATAAACAGGCATCAAGAGCAGGACTTGCAGTGGAAGATGTGGTTAAATGACTCCACATGTGGTCATCTGCCATTGAATACACTGCAAACTCTGTAAAGCCTACTAAGGGAAATTAGGGAGATGTAACTGGGAGCTTACTGTAAAGATACTGATATGAACACAAATGGGAGATCAGTGTTGAAAGATGGACCCAAAAGGATGGCTCTTAGTCCTTGTAACATATAGTTGTTGGAGACATGTGTCTGTCATACACAGATAGGCCTCCAACTCACCTCTGAAATCAGATGCAAACTTCAAATACTTTTGAAAAGGCTCCCTAGAGGACCTTTTACCCCAAATGTAGAGATTAAATGAAAAACCACTCTTTAAAGGGGGTAAACACACACACACACACACACACACACACACTCAAAAAACTCCTTTCCACATGTATAGTCATCTGGAAAACAGATCTCCCATTAAACAGATGGTCAAAGCTGTACCACAACATGAAAGTAAGCACAAAAATTCAAGAGTTCCTTTCCTCACCCTCCTAAAATGAAACATTTCAGTAGGCTAGAAATAACCTCATGAGGAAGTTCATTGAAGGTATTCCCACTTGGCAATGCTATACAGACACTAGGTTAAGAAACTAGTTACTTGGAACTCAGAAAAAATAAGAACTATTTTGATTAGGCAAGGCCCCTGTGAAAGGTGCCTAGTTCCAGCTGGGTCTCAGTAGTCTGATGGTGTCATGCACTCCTGGACCTCCTCTTAATGAAACAAGGGATCTTGACTTCGGGCCCCATGCTGAGAAACTCTGAAGCCACTTTGGGCCAAATATAATGTCCTCTCACTTCTAGCTTCATAGCAGACCATGTTTCCGTATAGAAATTTCTCTAGGAGGCTTACTATCCTATGTTATCTCAAGCCGGGGCCTTCTCTTACACAAGAGCCTTAGACTGCCTCTAAGTAAGAATTAAAGATATGTTATATTTTTGTGAATTATTCATTTATACATTCAGCAAAGGTTATTAAAAAGGATGTACTATTAGGAAGGAAGTTTGGATGTACTTTGCTTTAGGAAAATCATTTTCAAGGTTGCTTCATGCAAAGTGGGAATAATTAACTTGATATCTCAGTGGATTTGCTAAGTGATTACCCCACGTTTAAATTGTCACTGATTTTCAAGTATGACAAGAAAACCAGAGACCCAAGGAGGTGGACACATTCCCACCTGTCAATAGCCCTTAAGAGAAGTGCTTCAGTATTACCCCAAATGGCCAACTTTGCATGGTTAATCATTTAGTTAGAAGCTCACAAGATCAAAAACAATTCTTTAAAAACTATTTATGTGAACACAGGGACAATGGGCTGACACCTTCAAGGTGCATGTCAGGGGCAGAAATACAAGTTTCTGTTTCACCAGCAGAGCTCTGGTCGCTCAGTTGAAGCTGAAAGTCAGAACCAGCTGTTTCTGTCATTCCCTCACATGAAAAGAACTCAGCTGTAGACCTTCTTTACTCCATGAGAAAAAAAATTTAAAAACCCACTAATAATTTTTAGGTTTCATTTTTGCCTCTGCTTCCTCCAGAGCTACAAAGGTCACCCAAATTTCTGTGACGAGGTTATTTAGGAGAGCCTTTCTTTTGGATGTCAACTTGTCAAACTTGTAGTTTAGATGAGTGTGATGTAGTCTTCTCCTAAAATTTACTTTTGCACTATTTGTTCATATAATAGACATTCTCTGAGGACAGGCACTGAGGACATCAAAATAAATAAAACTGAATTTCTGCCCTTGGGGACTGCAGTGTTAAAGGTGGGTTAGATCCCAAAACCAACAATACAGTGCAATGTGGTACATGCTGTAACTAACATGCACAAAGCGCATTCCCAAAAAAAGAGAATGAAAAGAGGGAGGAAGGTGGCAGAGGAAAAAAGCCTTTGGCCCAAGTTTTTGTTCAATAAAAATCATATTTTGTAGATCAAAAGATTACATGATCTGCTAACCCCTTAGCATGTATAGCTCATGAAGCAAGACAAAGTTCCCATGAAGAGTTCAACATTAGCGAGCCTCTGGGGCAAGTAAGTTGGAAATCATAACCCATTTATGGATACCTACCTAGAACTGATTTCCTATTCAGAGTGCCTTCCTAGCTGATAAGAACAATACTGAAATCTTTCTTTTCCGTGAGGGAAAAACATGTTGAATCATTTAGCAAGTACCTACAGAGCCACCTACTATCTATGTGCCCAGCAGTCTACTGTGTGCTATCAGGAGTAAGAAAATGGGCCGGGCGGTGGCTCAAGCCTGTAATCCCAGCACTTTGGGAGGCCGAGACGGGCGGATCACGAGGTCAGGAGATCGAGACCATCCTGGCGAACACGGTGAAACCCCGTCTCTACTAAAAATACAAAAACTAGCCGGGCGAGGTGGCTGGCGCCTGTAGTCCCAGCTACTCGGGAGGCTGAGGCAGGAGAATGGCGTAAACCCGGGAGGCGGAGCTTGCAGTGAGCTGAGATCTGGCCACTGCACTCCAGTCCGGGCGACAGAGCGAGACTCCGCCTCAAAAAAAAAAAAAAAAAAAAAAAAAAAAGGAGTAAGAAAATGTAGAAATATTCTTGCTTTCAAAGGGTTTACAATCTAATTGTAGAGATAATACTAAAATACATGAGAGGAAAAAAGGCAAACAGCTTCTCTGGGATAAGGACTGTATCTCATGCAACTTTTAAAAAGTTACCATTTATTCAACTTCCTACCACCATTACATACTTGCCGTAATCAACTATCTTCCTTCTCCCCTTGGGATTTTGAATTGGGAACAGAATAGAAACAAGCTGCCAAATAAGAATCAAAATACAGGGTCAGCCTCAATTTCAGTGCAAGAGGTCCATTGCTTTGGTTCACAGCCTCTACAGTCCAGAAAACGAAAGATTAAAGATTTCATCAATCAGATTAACCTCTCCTCTTTTCACGGAAAGAACAAGTAATGGGGATAAGAGAAGGGCCTAGACTACTCCCCTGAAAGTGTTACTTATTAGGAAGCAAGTTCCCTTGTGGAAACACAAGGATGGGGGAAAGGGATTTCCCTCAATATTGTTGTACCTACGCACAGAGAATTCAAGTAACTTGCCAAACATCACAGAGCTAGTAAGTGGTGAGTCTTAAATCAAACTTAATCATCAGGTCAAGGAACACAGCTGGGGCTGCCTCATGAAGTTTCTATTTAGGAAATGTGTCTTTCAAGTCAACAGACTGTCCTGAGTAGGACAGTCTAGAACATTTTTCTAGACAAAAACATCATATCCACAACTTCCAGCCTAGAATCTGATACAGCAAAGACACACAATAATTATTTGTTATATAATTGCGTATACAATTAATTACCAAATTGTGAATTACAGACCACCTAGGAACTCAGATGGGGCAGGTTTATTATTATGGGCAAGAGTCTTTCTAGAAACAGAATTCCAGCTGGGTCTTGAAGAATGAGCAGAATTAAGATGAATAAAGAGTAGAAAAAGTCATGAATAAACAAATGAGACTCAGAGAATTACAACAGAAGTTTTAGTCTTGTAAACTTTGCTATAAAGTGAAGCATATTTAGGTATGAAGCATGCTGATTAAACTTTTTATTGTTTTAGTACAGGTCTAAAAAAAGTATCTTTTTGGGGGAGCTGGAAAGTACTACTAATAAAAACAGTGGCTGAAATTCATTAAGCATTTACTATGCCAAGCACTGCTCTAAGCACTTCACAGGCACTAACACATTTAATCCCTACCAATACCCTGTTGAGAGGTTGAGATACAGAGAATTTAAATTACTCGCCCAAGGTCACAGACCTAGTGTTAGGCCTGGAGTCAAACTCAATCCTCCTCTGGCTCAGGAATATTGTTCCAGACCTTTGCTCCCACCTGGAAGTTTCTAATTAGAAAATTTCTTTCAAATCGTCTTCAGCAGTTCTCCCATCTCAAAGTGTCTAAATTTCTGATTATTTACAAGACTGCAAATCTCTTCTAGCCATGCTCTAATGCAAGTACTTGGATAGTGAAATAAACAATAAGTCTCTCTAAATCACAGGATATTCAGTTTATTTGATTTTAGTTCAGCAATTGTTAAATTTTCCTATACATCCAAACCACCTGTAGAAGTTTCTAAACCTGACATAGGCCCAGGGACCCAATACCAAACTTACAAATCTTGGAGACTAAGATCTCATATGTATATATATTTTAAAGATTCAAGGGTAATTCTGATGCTTAGTGTGTTTGAGAATCACTGCTGTATGCTGTATTATATTTTATTCGTATTTCTATTATTATTACTATTATTATTATATTATACTTTTAAGTTCTGGGGTACATGTGCAGAATGTGCAGGTTTGTTACATAGGTATACATGTGCCGTGGTGGTTTGCTGCACTCATCAACTCGTCATCTACATTAGGTATTTCTACTAATGCTATCCCTCCCTCCCCTACCCTCCTACCCCCTGACAGGCCCCAGTCAGTGTGTGATGTTCCCCTCCCTGTGTCCATGTCTTCTCATTGTTCAACTCCCACTTAAGAGTGAGAACATGTGGTGTTTGGTTTTCTGTTCCTGAGTTAGTTTGCCAAGAATGATGGTTTCCAGCTTCATCCATGTCCCTGCAAAGGACATGAACTCATCCTTTTTTATGGCTGCATAGTATTCCATGGTGTATATGTGCCACATTTTCTTTATCCAGTCTGTCATTGATGGGCATTTGGGTTGGTTCCAAGTCTTTGCTATTGTGAATAGTGCCACAATAAACATACATGTGCATATGTCTTTATAGTAGCATGATTTATAATCCTTTGGGTATATACCCAGTAATGGGATTGCTGGGTCAAATGATATTTCTGGTTCTAGATCCTTGAGGAATCGCCACAGTGTCTTCCACAATGGTTGAACTAATTTACACTTTCACCAACAGTGTAAAAGTGTTCCTATTTCTCTACATCCTCTCCAGCATCTGTTTCCTGACTTTTTAATGATCACCATTCTAACTGGCATTAGATCATATCTCATTGTGGTTTTGATTAGCATTTCTCTAATGGCCAGTGATGATGAGCTTTTTTTCATATGTTTATTGGCAGCATAAATGTCTTCTTTTGAGAAACATCTGTTCATATCCTTTGTCTACTTTTTGATGGGGTTGTTTTTTTTTCTTGTAAATTTGTTTAAGTTCCTTGTAGATTCTGGATGTTAGCCCTTTGTCAGTTAGGTAGATTGCAAAAATTTCACCCATTCTGTAGGTTGCCTGTTCACTCTGATGTTAGTTTCTTTTTCTGTGCAGAAGCTCTTTAGTTTAATTAGATCCCATTTGTCAATTTTGGCTTTTGTTGCCATTGCTTTTGGTGTTTTAGTCATGAAGTCTTTGCCATGCCTATGTCCTGAATGGTACTGCCTAGGTTTTCTTCTAGGGTTTTTATGGTTTTAGGTTTTACGTTTAAGTCTTTAATCCATCTTGAATTAATTTTTGTATAAAGTGTAAGGAAGGGGATCAGTTTCAGTTTTCTGCATATGGCTAGCCAGTTTTCCCAACATCATTTATTAAATACGTAATCCTTTCTGCATTGCTTGTTTTTGTCATGTTTCTGAAAGATCAGATGGTTGTAGATGTGTGGCGTTATTTCTGAGGCCTCTGTTCTGTGCCATTAGTCTACCTATCTGTTTTTGTACCAGTACTGTGCTGTTTTGGTTATTTTAGACTTGTAGTATAGCTTGAAGTCAGGTATAGTGATGCCTCCAACTTTGTTCTTTTTGCTTAGGATTGTCTTGGCCATATGGGCTCTTTTATGGTTCCATATGAAATTTAAAGTAGTTTTTCTAAATCTATGAAGAAAGTCATTGGTAGCTTGATGGGGATAGCATTGGATCTGTAAATTACTTTGGGCAGTATGGCCATTTTCACAATACTGATTCTTCCTATCCATGAGAATGGAATATTCTTCCATTTGTTTGTGTCCTCTCTTATTTCCTTGAGCAGTAGTTTGTAGTTCTCCTTGAAGAGGTCCTTCACATCCCTTGTAAGTTGTATTCCTAGGCATTTTATTATCTTTGTAGCAATTGTGAATGGGAGTTCACTCATGACTTGGCTCTCTGTTTGTCATTATTGGTGTATCAGAATGCTTGTGATTTTTGCACATTGATTTTGTATCCTGAGACTTTGCTGAAGTTGCTTATTAGCTTAAGGAGATTTTGGTCTGAGATGATGGGGTTTTCTAAATATACAATCATGTCATCTGAAAACAGATACAATTTGACTTCCTCTCTCCCTATTTGAATACACTTTGTTTCTTTCTCTTGCCTGATTGCCCTGGCCAGAACGTCCAATACTATGTTGAATAGGAGTGGTAAGAGAGGGCATCCTTGTCTTGTGCCTGTTTTCAAAGGAATGCTTCCAGTTTTTGCCCATTCAGTATGATATTGGCTGTGGGTTTGTCATAAATAGCTCTTACTATTTTGAGATACGTTCCATCAATACCTAGTTTATTGAGAATTTTTCGCATGAAGGGTGTTGAATTTTATCAAAGGCCTTTTCTGCATCTATTGAAATAATCATGTGGTTTTTGTCATTGCTTCTCTTTATGAAATAGATTATGTTTATTGATTTGCATATGTTGAACCAGGCTTGCATCCCAGGGATGAAGCTGACTTATCATGGTGGATAAGCTTTTTGATGTGCTGCTGGATTTGGTTTACCAGTATGTTACTGAGGATTTTTGCATCAATGTTCATCGGGGATATTGGCCTGAAATTTTCTTTTCTTGTTGTGTCTCTGACAGGTTTTGGTATCAGGATGATGCGGGCCTCATAAAATGAGTTAGAGAGGATTCCCTCTTTTTCTATTGATAGGAATAGTTTCAGAAGGAATGGTACCAGCTCCTCTTTGTACCTCTGGTAGAATTAGGCTGTGAATCCATCTGGTCCTGGGCTTTTTTTGGTTGGTAGGCTGTTAATTACTGCCTCAATTTCAGAACTTGTAATTGGTCTATTCAGGAATTTGACTTCTTCCTGGTTTAGTCTTGGGAGGGTGTATGTGTCCAGGAATTTCTCCATTTCTTCTAGACTTTCTAGTTTATTTGCAAAGAGGTGTTTATAGTGTTCTCTGATGATAGATTATATTTTTGTGGGATCAGTGGTGATATCCTCTTTATCATTTTTTATTGCATCTATTTGATTCTTCTTTCTTTTCTCATTAGTCTGGCTAGGGGTCTATTTTGTTAATCTTTTCAAAAAACCAGCTCCTGGATTCATTGATTTTTTTTTGAAGGGTTTTTTGTGTCTCATCTCCTTCAGTTCTGCTCCGATCTTAGTTATTTCTTCTCTTCTGCTAGCTTTTGAAGTATTTGCTCTTGCTTCTCTAGTTCTTTTAATAGTGATGTTAGGGTGTCGATTTTAGCTCTTTCCTGCTTTCTTTTGTGGGCATTTAGTGCTATAAATTTCCCTCTAAACACTGCTTTAGCTGCGTCCTAGAGATTCTGGTATGTTGTATCTTTATTCTCATTGGTTTCAAAGAACATATTTATTTCTGCCTTAATTTCGTTATTTACCCAGTAGTCATTCAGGGGCAGGTTGTTCAGTTTCCACTGTAGTTGTATGGTTTTGTGTTAGTTTCTTAATCCCGTGTTCTAATTTGATTGCACTTTGGTCTGAGAGATTGTTGTTATTTCCACTCTTTTGCATTTGATGAGGAGTGTTTTACTTCCAATTATGTGGTCAATTTTAGAGTAAGTGTGAAGTGGTGCTGAGAAGAATGTATATTCTGTTGATCGTAAGTGTGAAGTGGTGCTGAGAAGAATGTATATTCTGTTGATCTGGGGTGGAGAGTTCTATAGATGTCTATTAGGTCCACTTGGTCCAGAGCTGGTTTAAGTCCTGAATATCCTCGTTAATTTTCTGTCTTGTTGATCTAATATTGACATTGGGGTGTTAAAGTCTCCCACTATTATTGTGTGGGAGTCTAGGTCTCTTTGTGAGTCTCTGAGAACTTGCTTTATGAATCTGGGTGCTCCTATATTGTGTGCATATATATTTAGGATAATTAGCTCTTCTTGTTGCATTGATCCCTTTACCATTATGTAATGCCCTTCTTTTAGTTTTTTGATCTTTGTGGGTTTAAAGTCTGTTTTATCAGAGACTAGGATTGCAACCCGTTTTTTTTCTTTTCTTTTTTTTTTTTTTTTTTTTGCTTTCCATTTGCTTGGTAAATATTCCTCCATCCCTTTGTTTTCAGCCTATGTGTGTCTTTGCATGTGACATGGGTCTCCTGAATACAGCACACTGATGGGTCTTGACTCTTTATCCAATTTGCCAGTCTGTGTCTTTTAATTGGGGCATTTAGCCCATTTATATTTAAGGTTAATATTGTTATGTGTGAATTTGATCCTGTCATTATGATGCTAGCTGGTTATTTTGCCTCTTAGTTGATGCAGTTTCTTCATAGTGTCAATGGTCTTTACCATTTGGTATGTTTCTGCAGTGGCTGGTACTGGTTTTCCTTTCCATATTTAGTGCTTCCTTCAGGAGCTCTTGTAAGGCAGGCCTGGTGGTGACAAAATCTCTCAGCATTTTCTAGTCTGTAAAGGATTTTATTTCTCCTTCACTTCTGAAGCTTAGTTTGGCTGGATATGAAATTCTGGGTTAAAAATTCTTTTCTTTAAGAATGTTGAATATTGGCCCCCACTTTCTTCTGTCTTGTAGGCTTGTAGGGTTTCTGCTGAGAGATCCACTCTTAGTCTGATGGGCTTCCCTTTGTGGGTAACCTGACCTTTCTCTCTCACTGCCCTTAACATTTTTTCCTGCATTTCAACCTTGGTGAATCTGACAATTACGGGTCTTGGGGTTGCTGTTCTCGAGGGGTATCTTTGTGGTGTTTGAATGTTGGCTTGTCTTGCTAGGTTGGGAAAGTTGTCCTGGATAATATCCTGAGGAGTGTTTTCCAGCTTGGTTCCATTCTCCCCATCACTTTCAGGTACACCAATCAAATGTAGCTTTGGTCTTTTCACATAGTCCCACATTTCTTGGAGCCTTGTTCATTCCTTTTCATTCTCTTTTCTCTAATCTTTTCTTCATGCTTTATTTCATTAAGTTGATCTTCAGTCTCTGATATCCTTTCCTCTGCTTGATTGATTCGGTTATTGAAGCTTGTGTATGCTTCACCAAGTTCTCGTACTGTGGTTTTCAGCTCTATCATTTATGTTCTTCTCTGAACTAGTTATTCTAGTTAACAATTCCTCCAACCTTTTTTCAAGGTTCTTAGCTTCCTTGCATTGGGTTAGAACATGCTCTTTTAGCCCAGAGGAGTTTGTTATTACCCACCTTCTGAAGCCTACTTCTGTCAATTCATCAAACTCATTCTCCATCCAGTTTTGTTCCCTTGCTGGTGAGGAGTTCTGCTCCCTTGGAGGAGAAGAGGCATTCTGGTTTTTGGAATTTTCAGCCTTTTTGTGCTGGATTTTCCTCATCCTCGTGGATTTATCTACCTTTGGTCTTTGATGTTGGTGACCTTTGTATGGGGTTTTTGTGTGGACATCTTTTTGTTGATGTTGATGCCATTCCTGTTTGTTAGTTTTCCTTCTAACAGGCCCCTCTGCTGCCGGTCTGCTGGAATTTGCTGGAGGTCCACTCCAGACCCTGTTTGCCTGGGTATCACCAGAAGAGGCTGCAGAACAGCAAATACTGCTGCCTGTTCCTTCCTCTGGAAGCTCTGTCCCAGAGGGGCACCCACCAGATGCCAGCCGGAGCTCTCCTGTATGAAGTGTCTGTCGACCCCTGCTGGGAGGTGTCTCCCAGTCAGGAACCTCGGGGGTCAGGGACCTGCTTGTGGAGGTTGTCTGTCCCTTAGCAGAGCTCAAGTGCTGTGCTGGGAGATCCACTGCTCTCTTCAGAGCAAACAGGCAAGAACGTTTAAGTCTGCTGAAGCTGCACCCACAGCTCTGTCCCAGGGAGCTGGGAGTTTTATCTGTAAGCCCCTGACTGGGGCTGCTGACTTTGTTTCCCAGATGCCCTGCCCAGAGAGGGAGAATCTAGAGAGGTAATCTGGCTACAGGAGCTCTGCTGAGCTGTGGTGGCCTCCACCCAGTTCAAACTTCACAGCGGCTTTGTTTACATTGTGAGAGGAAAACCGCCTACTCAAGCCTCAGTAATGGCGGATGCCCCTCCCCCGACCAAGCTGGAGCATCCCAGGTTGACTTCAGATAGCTGTGCTGGCGGTGAGAATTTCGAACCAGCGGATTTTACCTTGCTGTGCTCCATGGGGGTGGGATCTGCTGAGCTAGATCACTTTGCTCCCTGGCTTCAGCCCCTTTCCAGGGGAATGAATGGTTCTGTCTCACTGGAATTTCAGGTGCCACTGGGGTATGAGAAAAAACTCCTGCAGCTAACTTGGTGTCTGCCCAAACAGCCGCCCAGTTTTTTACTTGAAACCCAGGGCCCTGGTGGTGTAGGCACCTGAGGGAATCTCCTGGTCTGCGGGTTGTGAAGACTGTGGGAAATGCATAGTATGTGGGCCGGATAGCACAGTCCCTCATGGCACAGTCCCTCAGGGTTTCCCTTGGCTAGGGGAGGGAGTCGACCCCTTGCACTTCCTGGGTGAGGCGACACCCCACTCTGCTTTGGCTCGCCCTCTGTGGGCTGCACCCACTGTCTAACCAGTCCCGATGAGATGAGCCAGGTACCTCAGTTGGAAATGCAGAAATCATTCACCTTATGCATTGATCTCTCTGGGAGCTGCAGACTGCAGCTGTTCCTATTTGCCATCTTGCCAGTCACCTAGTATTTCTAATCATTCACTTAGCAAGATTCTCAGGTTTAAGTAAAAGTATAACTGAGTTACGAAGGAACAATATATCAAAAATCATATATTCATTTTTCCCTCTTTCTAAGAGTTTTTTGTTTTTTAAAAAAATTAAATTTAAAAACTTCTTGGAATAAACATTTTTAATCTTCCCATTACCACTTTATTCCTTGGCACACAGAAGGGTACTAGTCTCTGCTGGAGAGAAAAGTGGATACTAGGCCAGGGTGACAATATCAGCCTGTCCCTGCTCCAGGTCTCGCATTAATGCATCAACGGCAAGATACGGTTTCTTACTTGAATACTGTAGGTTGTGGTTATAGACAGCTGGAGTGGTGGTAAGGGGACTAGGTTAGGTGAAGTCATTGGGCTATCATCCTTGCTCTGGTTCTATCGCTGTGCATTTTGGATTGCTATTTAGCTTCTCTAAGCTCTAGTTTCCTCCTCTGTTATATAGAAATAATGTCTGCCCAATCTTTTTTATAGGGTTATTTGTAGGATCCAATGGAATGAGATATGGGAATGCATTTTTTGAACGTATGGAATACCACACATTTGGACAAGATTATTATTGAGGTATGCAATCTGTCTATGTGACAAGTGAAATCACGTAGGAATTGTAGTAATAACAAACCAACTGAATTTTGGTCTCAGTACCAATACCTACTGGGGCACTGCACTAGATCAAGTTTTCCTAACACCTCATGGAACAGTGACAGTAAGGGTTCTCCTAGGTTTTTATGTGAGACTGCCTGAAGACCAATTACAGACTCTGGAATAGTAGATGCTACTAAGTTTATTTTATTATTTTTTATTTTGCTTTAAGTTCTGGGATACATGTGCAGAATGTGCAGGTTTGTTACATATGTAAATATGTGCCATGGTGGTTTGCTGCACCTATCAACCCATCACCTAGGTATTAAGGCTCACATGCATTAGCTATTTGCCTGTTTGTCCTGATGCACTCTCTCCCTTCCCCTGCCCCCTGTCCCAGGCAGGGGAAGTGTGTGTGGTTCCCCTCCCTGAGTCCATGTGTTCTCTCTGTTCAGCTCCCAATTATGAGTGAGAACATGCAGTGTTAGGTTTTCTGTTCCTGGCTACCATGTTTAAGAAAGTCATTGTCAGAGATGTGAAAATCAGAAAAATAATCTGGTATTTTAGGAAAAGCACTTAAAATAAATTGTATTAATGATACCACATTTTAATGATTAATAAAATACTTAAGGCCATCCTGTATTAATACTCAACCATTTATACATGATTATTTCTAAATATTATACAATGCAAAAAATTCACATTTTTAAAGAAGTATCTACTTTATCAGGTTACTATTTGTGAATACTCTCAAGAAGCAGGTGAATACAACTCTCAGTGCAAGTGAATATGCACAGAAATGGGCAGCAGGATGGTCATTTGCCTGTCTGTCCTGCTCGGGAGTAAAAGAGAAGGCTAGGAACATGGCTGTAGGTTTGGTATTAGAAGGAAAGTGGGACCTATTCTGACTTCCTGATCCTGTGATTTTTTTTTTTTTTTTTGAGATTCACACACACACAAAAAAACTATGCACAAGTTTGCTTCCATGTTGTATAGCAAGATTTTAAATATTTCTGAGTTAATAATGCCAAATTGTGCTCCGATTATATCAGCAAATTTACATGATCCTTGAACACCACATACAGATTCCTATACTACACATTTGAGCAAAATCACCTCCTGACTTCACAATGAAAGGAGACCTATTGGATTAAGAAGTGGTTTCTAATAAACCCCAAAGAGATACCATTACTAAATTACTAAATTTAAAGGCAAAATAGTATTCACTAAACTGATTTTTCTGTCTTCTTTTCCTTATTTGGCATAATCATTAATCAACTTCTAGTAAATGGAAGTGTTCTCACAATTTAAGTGTTTTTAGGGGGAAACACACAATTTATAAATACTGCCAAGTGAAGAACAGATTCCTGAATACTAAAAGACCTATGCATATCTTTGTATGTAAAAAAAAAAATTCATCATAAAATCATAGACTCAAACACTATCTTTGATTCAGAAGTTCTCCCTCTACTGTGGCTTCTGCTGTAGAGTCATTGTTAAAAAGAGTTCTTCATGAAAGATTCTCAGATAGCAAAATGCTTTAAGACAATGTCTAACAAGCATTTTTATTGTCTCAATTTGAACACAAACTGACACCTGAAAATCAGAGAGGATAAAGAAGTTCAATCTTTAAAAAAAGAGAGGTAAGTTATTCCAAAATGCTACCAGTCAATAATTAAAAATACAGTTTGGGGGTAAGAAGTTCTGAAATAACTCAGAGAATTTGCTCAAGATTTTACTTTTGGACCAGTCTTCTTTGGGAGAGAGTATGTGAATAGGTAATGAAAGCCTTATATGAGAGAGTCAATGGAGAGCCGTATCAAGGAGCATCTGAAGATATATGGATCAATACAGGGAAAAGAAATCCAAGTAGCCCAGTGCCTGGCACTCACTGGTCACTCAATTAATGCATGGTGAATTAAAAAATGAATTAATGAAGGAACCATTTGCTACATATAACATTGTTACTTTAAGAAAAAAGACTTTGAAACAGAAGAAAACATACACGTAAGAACACATACAAACTATAAAATATATGATATCCTAAAGGAGATGTAAATATTAAACTGTTTGCTTTGCTGATTGACACTATTAATACCTAAAAGCAGTATGAAAGATCACAAAGAATAAGTACTCATTCATACTTGGAGTGGGCTGCTCATCTTATGGTCTAACTTGCATTTTATGACATATCCATGTTGCTTAATCTCCAACTGTTCTACAGAAGAGCAAAATAAGTTATAAATAAATTATTAAAGAAAAAAGTAACTCCATGCTGAGGCCTGAGGGAGTTGGGGGAGGAGTCAATTTCTTTTAGTTTATATTTAAAAAGAGAAACTCATTGGAAAACTGTAACATCCAAAGATTTTGTGGTTTCCAAAAGGTGAAGGTGAATGGTGAGAAGTTTTCTTAGTTTAGCTACTGAACTCTAAAAAAATATAATCTCAAAAGTTAATTTCTTAAGCAACTTGGGCACCTGAATTTGGTAAGAACCCTTTTTTTCCCAGACATTCTGTTCTGTCTAACCCAAAGGAAAAATAACCAATTTTGAGAATCTGTATATAAATTAGGAAAAGGAAAATACAGCGCTTTGCAAAGAAATGGGAGGGATTTCTGATACTCGATTCATGATGCTAAACACATCAAGTAGAAGATTCAAAGGCAGAAATATATAACTGTTCTCATTAGGATTGTTTATGAACTATAAATAAGGAGCAGACTTATGGCCAATGCATTAGAAAAAACAAGTACAAAGGTACTTCAGAAAATACCTAACTCCAACCTCGCATTTGAGTGTCATTTCTAAAACGGTTTCAGCCTTCCTACCTTTCTTCCTTCCTTCCCTCCAACGGGGTCTCACTCTGTCACCTGGGCGGAAGAGCAGTGGCACAATCACAGCTCACTGCAGCCCCAACCACCTGGGCTCAAACGATCCTACTGCCTCAGCCTCCCAAGTAGCTGGGACCACAAGTGCCTGTCACCAAGCTTGGATAATTTTTTTGTCTTTTGTAGAGATGGGGTCTTGCTATGTTGCCCAGACTGGCAATGATCTCCTGGGCTCAAGTGATCCTCCCACCTCAGCCTCCCAGAGTGCTGGGATTACAGGCATGAGCCACCACACCATATCTCTTTTTTCTTTTTTATATATTCCTTTAATAAAGTGCTCTGTAGGCAGTGGGCATTCAATATTTGCTTAACTAAATTAATGGAAAGTTCTTCTAACTACCACATAGAGTATCTAAATTTACGTCATTGGTTCTAGAACTGCTCTCTGAAGCAACACAGATTATACCTATGACAATTCGTCAAATCTTTGAAGCTCTTCCTCAAAATAAGGATGTCAAAAATACATCGCACATGCTGACACTCTGATCTCCCAGCCACAGTAGGCATTAGCAATCTGAATGTTATTTCTTACTAATCCTTCACAGTTTCAGAATTCTTCTCAACCCAACATTCAAAAACCACTTGCCATTCAAGCCAAAGTTTTCTTGTTCCTAAGTCATCCATTCCAAGTCCCCTCAACCATTGCTCACATGCAATGCTTTCAAATTCTCTAGCATCCTGGTCACAGTGATTTGGATGTACACTAATTTATCGATGATGTACCTAAAGCAACTTATTTCATTTCCTTGAACTGATGATAATATTCTAGATACAGTCTATTTAAAAAGTGAAGAATTATTAGCTTCTCCATTTCAGTATTATATTTCTAGTGGTGCAGCCCAAAATTTCAGTAGCTATGATAACAGCCTCTTGTCACACCACTGGCTTATACTGAACTTGCAGTTAATTTAAAACATTTAAGTTTCCTTTTTACAATCTGCTGATAAGTCATCCCCTAAAACTGTGCCCCCAACTCTCTATTCTCTCCTAAATTGATTTTTTTGGACTTAATCATAGTATTTTACATTTAAGTAAATGTAAATGATGCAAATTCTATCATTCAGCAGAATGTCTGCAATATCTGCTGGCTTTATGTTTCATATGATAAGCATATCGTCTGTGCCTTCAGACACATTATCAGCCAACATGTCGGTGCTGGATGTATTTTCCCAATGTTGCATAAGAGAGAATACCTTCGAGAGTTTGGCCTAGGAATGTGGCCTGGGACTCTGCCAAGCATCTCTCTCCAGCGAAATGACTGCAAATTTCTCGACCTTCAGATTCTGCATGATGTAAAAGAAGTTTGTCTGTGTTTAAAAACACATTCAAGAAATAAGTGAACATGTGAAAAGACAGAAAAACTTGTTTTAATTTGGGCATAGTTTCAGTTTTCAAAGGCACATGAAGGCAGAAAGAAAGAATCAGAAAATGGAACTACTGATGATAGCAACTCCAAAACCAAGACTGATTAGACTAAATCCCATGTGGCAAAAATTTTATTTAGTAAGTTTCCTTCTCTCTCTCTCTCCCTCTAGATATATGTGCATACACAATGCACCTTTATTGTAGTAATTTTTTTTCTGAAAAAGAAAGTTTTCTACACCTGATTGCTTCCACGAATGACACAAAGTACAAACAATATGACTTTCTTTGGTTATCATGCAGTTTTTTCTCTGCTTACAAGAAATTGGCACAAATCTAAGATATACTATATTCTACTCCCAGAAGCACAGTAGCTGGCATCTCCACTGGCATTTAAAAATTTGAAGACATTTAAAAGAAAATCCACAAGTTTATAGTTGCTGTCTAAATCAACTTTAACATTTCATATATTCACAATTTCATGAGTAAATCAAATTACACATAAGAAATTGTAGAACTAAGCCAACTAAATGACTTTTATAATAAGTACTGGGGAAAAATATTACTAAACCTTTTCCTCCAATTTTTGCCTTTCTTCCAGCAAGACAAATAAACCATTTTCTATGAAGTTTCTGTCTACATCACTAGTGATAATCTGAAGCAGCCATTAATCAATCTATTAGTGCATTCAGCAACATTTATCAAAGTGCCTCCCCTGCTACCAGAACTGTTTTGGATGCTGTTGTGGGCACATGCAAAAATGAACTAAATACAGATTTTGTCATCTATATTTCCTAAGTCAATTTGTAATTATTGGTTCCTGGTTCCATAAGTTTGTTTTTTTTTTTTTTTTTTTTTTTTTTTTTTGTTTTTTTTTTTTTTTTTTTTTTTTTGGTGCTGGCTCAGATGTATATCTTCATCTATTCTAAGGTTAAGGCAACCCTTATAATTCTCTTCCTTTTTCTTGTTTGTTTTTGTTTTCGTTGTTGTTTGTTTGGTGTTTAAAATCCTGCTTATATATGACTTTATTTTATTCTCACATCTTCTGAAATCATTAAAGTTAAAGGTAGATCATATATCAAAAACATTCTTAAAGGTCTCTCTACTCAAATTATTTGGTGTTATTGTATCTCAGAAAGTGTAATGAATTGCCTGTAGCAAACAAATAACATCAGAACCTCTATACTCAATGCTTCGGTACATATCCCTGAAAATAATAAATGTTAAAAAGAAGGCTAGCCGTTGATTCCTGGCATGCTATTCTATATTTGGCTACATTACAACATTAAAAGGATTCAGTGCATATATCAAATTGTGGATCTGCTTGTTTTAAAATTTCATCTGTAATTCCACATGCACCCCCCACCCCCATACACACTCACCAGATCTGAATATGGTAACAAGGAAATCCTAGTAACTGTAGCTTTGGAAAAATGGTTCATATGGAAATAAGCCATTTGGCTGGTAAAGCTGGTGATTTTGTTCTCTAGGTGGCACTATTACTTCAATTTTTGGTGAGTTGCTTAAATTACTTGGAACTGCCCGTTTATTTTCTTTGAATTCCCATTTTATAAATTTTAATTTTATACAAGCTAGTTGTAATTAAACCACAGGTTGCCTTCTAGGTTTTATTTCAGTAAGCCAATTTGAAGTTCAGTGATTTTTTTATCATATAATTTTATGTTTCCTTACTATATTTTCTTAGATTTAAGAAATCCTCCCTTGCCTGACCTTCTGTCTCCAAAAATGCAGAGGCATGTCAAACACACAGAGGGTCGTCATCAAGTTTCCGTCAGACCAAAGGAACCAAGATGAAAGCATGTTTAAGAGCTACTAGGTTCTGGGAGATTTCAAAGTCAGGACATTACTATCATGACAACCAATGAAAAGTTCTTTTAAGTGAACCTTTGGGGAAAACGATATAACATTCGTTACTCTCCAGGCTCTCTGGAAATAAACTTTTACTTTATTATGGCTGTCACTAAAGCTTGTAAATTTACTTTGCTTCCCTCCAATCGTTCTCCTGTCCCACACCCAGCCCCCTAACTCACCTAATGCAACCCATCCTCAAACATCAATCTATAAATGAGACATCGGGGCAATGAGCCACTTCTTAGCATCTAGTATTTTTGGTAAGATTTGTCTCATCAAGAGGATAAGTGCCCCAGAGCTTGTACTTGAACTTAAATACTTAATTTAAAGGAAAGCTTCCACACTTACCGATCAGATACTCAAATTTTTCTACAGAAAAGAGAATACCTTCCTGTTCCGCTTAAAGAACACACACATTTACCACTCCCCCCCTCCCCGAAAGATTTTCAATGTCAGTACGTTCGTGAGCTCTATTTTGCATCTGCCATCAGTAATGATTCCATATGGTCAATAATTGGGTCCATGACCTTTCTAAGTCTTTACAGTGTAAATATTCTGGAAATCCAGTGATGCATTTCAGTATAAAATTATTTAAGATTAAATAATTCTATGCCTTAAGTAGAAGTTTAAGAGGACTTTTAGAACACACATGACTAAGCCTACAAATACCAAAGCCACTCTACGTTTCCTAGGTTTAAATCACACATGCAAATAACATACGGATTTCATTTGCCAGCATCATTTATTGCTTAACATTACCCCATACTAAACAGAGTAAATGGATGCAGAGTGTAACCAGTGTTTGCTCATTCACTTTTGAAGCTCATCTGTGCATGTTATTCATCCTAATAGAGAAAATTTATCACAACACAACTTGATGCGATTCTCGTTCAAATGATTTCTTCTTCCATTGAACAGCAGCCAGCACTTAAAACCTAGAATTCCACAGAATCCTCTCCTCGATTCCTCTTTAAAATGCAATTCACAGCTTGAGATCATAGAGCTTGCCAGTGCCTGAATGGCTGCACTAGATGGCTAAGAGTCCTTCAATTAAGCAGCAATTTTGCAATTAGTGGAAACTGAGTGCTCTATAACAATTGTTTGAAAACAAGTTGAGACAAGTTAGCAATTACCCTATAAAAGGGACATATTCACTTTTGTTGGATAGGCGAGCCCCTCACACAAATTGAACTCTTCCACGCAGGGAGATACAAGTTGAAAATCAATGTTTTAATCACTAAAATCAAATCCGTATTATGGGCACCTGAAATGGGAGTGCCTTTCTTCTCAAAAGATATTCAGAGTTTAGCTATCATCCACTCTGTATGCTGTCTGTTTTTATTCAGGAAGTCTGAAATTGTTCTTCTCTACTCTGGGATTAATTTCCTACATCTCAAAATGTTAATAAACTACTTGAACATGACCTTTCTATTCTGTACCTCTTCAATTTTCTTAAGATTAAGTCTACGATTGAGACCCAAAGCTGCTGGCTGTGTTATATTTCACAGTTCACAGTTCTCTCTCTCTTTCTCTCCCTCTGCGCGCACACACACACACACACACACACACACACACACACACAGAGAGAGAGAGAGAGAGAGAGAGAGAGAGAGAGAGAGAGAGAGAGAACCCCAGGTTTTAGAAGATGAATGTAAAAAGAATGTAAACAAGTTCTCTGCAATACGATCAGGTGGGCGTGCCCAGCTCACTGTGTGTGCTGAACTACAAGCCAGTGCTATTCATATGAGAAAGAAATAATATCAATCATCTACATTTTGACTATTGAAAAGCTGGGACTCTTAAAGATACCAGGAAAAAGGGAATAGCTTACATTCTCACGGTGCCCCCTTTAAACAGGAAACCCAAGGACTTTGAGCCAGGATTTTAGAAATTTGCATTTTTTTTTTTTTTTTAACAGGATTTTCCCCTCCTGGTGAGTCAAAATGAACAAGAAATATCCCAGGACCTCCCTTCCCTCCTTGGCCATTAATGAGATTAAGGCAATTAACTCGCATAGTATAAATGAATCATTTGAGGTGATGACTGCATTTTAGGCAAATGACGACTTTCTTGGTTCCCTTGATTTGCAAGTAAAAGTTACACACATTGAAAAGACACTCTGAAACAGATTTCCTAAATGCTTCATTTTCTGGATACACCAATGGTGACCTACTTATACATCTTAAATGGCTTTAAAATATCACCTTAAAATAAACGAAACTTCCAGCTACTAACTCAGCTCTGAATGGGCTATGAAAGGCTCCAAAGGTATGTGAAAAATTACTGTTATTTTGTTTTAAAAAATGTGATGTCTAAGTGTGTCTGCAATGTTCTAATGCTTCAAAACATGTACGTAAGCCTTGTTTATCTGGAAATCATTTCTTTCTGCTTATATCATTTATAAATAGAAAATGTTCTGTAATAACTTAAAATAGTTCCACATACATAATGCTTTTCATGTCATAATACTTACTACTGGTCTATATTTACCAACATTTATCACATTTTACAAAATGAAGTAAAAGAAAAAAAAGACAACGACTTTATGGCCCTGGAATTCCAGTAATGGTGACCAACATGTTTTAAATTCCAGTAAAGGTTATGGTTACATTTCAACAAGTGTCTCTTTCCTTTCTCTTACCTCTCCTGCTAACCCAGAGGTAAATTTACCAAAAAATAAAAATAAAAAAATAAAAAGTCTTAAGCAAGGCATTTGCAAAAAAAAGAAAACACGAACAGGTGTTTAGTGATGGTTTTTAAAAGGTGCTGTTCCCAGGGTCAAAACTTTGTGGTGTAATTTCAACATGCTATGTTACCTATTATGTGTAATGTCTTGAATCGCTACATGTCATAACATCAGAAATCTCCAACGTAAAAATTATGTTGCATGAGGTAAGCATTGAAGGCACACACGTTCTGCCAAATTAAATCTGTAATTATGGCTCAATAAATTAAAATGTAAAGACGTATCAAATTGTAAGACCAAAATGGCTTTTGTCCTTAGAACAAACTCGTATAAAAATAGATTTTTCGATAATAATAAAGGGGAGAGAGATTTTTCAGGATATTGAGCCAGTAGGGAGGGGTCTCATTTAATAGCATATCGCCTTTTATATGCAGTTAGAAAATCAACGTTCCCAATTACATACTACTTTGCTTTAAAAGATAACTGTACTAGGAAGATTAATAAACACTCAGAAATATGCTTGTCTTCGCTTCTGGCCAAGAACATTCCTGCGTGCTTGTTGGAAAATGTTCTTTGGTTGCTACTGACATTGAGGAGTAAGTGCAAGATACCTAGAGGGCCCTAAAATAAGATCCAAGAAGCCCTAACACACCACCAATCGAGGCTTATCAGAGCTCCCCCAGCGCGAGGAAAACTTTCATAGAAGCCAAATAAGAACAAGGAGTCAAAATCCACCGACGACGAGTCGCATGCCCCACCGAGCTGGAGTCAGCAGCACCATTCAACAAGTCCCTCCTACCAGCTCTCTAAGGGATCCCGCAAAACTTTCCCTTACCACTTCCCCACCCCCAGCCTCCCGCCCCCAGTAGCTGCTCTTGGCAGCATGGCCAGCAGAGGGCACCCTCTACCTTCCCTAGCTTCCTTCTCCCGGTCCCCTCCTCCTCCTTGCCTCCCCTCCACCTCGGTCCCTCATCCCCGCTCCACCCCCAACACAAAAACACTGCATCCTCCAGTTCACCCTCGCAGCCCCAAGGCTTCTTCCTTAGGGATGCCCCTAGTCTGTAATCTCCCCTTCTTCTTGCCCGTCGGGCACAGAGCCCCCAATCCTCAGCTATTTCTTTCCAGGCGCAACTCACTCACTCATTCCTCTTCCCGGCTCTGCATCCCCAGAGACTAACCCGAGTAAGGAATCCCCCACGTATATTCCACCCAGTCCCCGAAAGTCAAAACTCTAACTTCCCTGGAGGGCGCTTCAGAAGAGGGGCGCAGGCTGGGTAGAGATGTGGGTTCGGCCCGCCCGGGAGTCTCGCAGACCCTTTCAGTTCCCAGCGGTAGTAATTCCGCCTCCCAAGTTTACTAAGCTACATTGGCTTCGGACTTGTAAATCCACTTCGGTCTCAACTCCTGGGGAGCAGGTAGCCGTGTGCAGCCCCGGGGACGATGTGGACTCAAGGCGCAAGCTTCCCTCCCACTCCCCCCGCAAGTCGGCGCGGGGACCACCCAACCCCTGGAAGGATTCCTAGCCTAGCCTCAGCACCCTTCCCTCAGTCAGGGCCCCCAACAGCTCTGGCCCCTTAAGTCTCTCTCGACTCCTCCTGGGGTGGGGAAGGACTGCGAGGGATCCCCGGGACGCCGTCTTGGCTCCCATCACGCAGCTCTAGGTCTCCTCCAGGCCTTCTCTCCTCTACTTCGTGCCTTCCCCGGGTCCCTTTTTCCCTTGTAGTGCCTGCCGGCTGACCTTCTGGGTTGTGGGATGGGGGAGAAAACTCCCCAGGAGCACCTCCAAATCCTCCCTTCTACCGGAGGGGAGGAAAGAAGGAGACTGGCCTCGTCCCACAACTTTGGGGGGTCCCCCAGTCAACTTTCTCCTGCGGACCGGCAGCTCCCGTACCAAGCCCCATGCCCGGCGCTTGCCTACCTCGGGGTCCACACAAAGCTCACGGGTCCCCGGCGGCGGAGTCACATCGTGGTTCCGATTCTGGCTCCAGAGCCCAGCCCGGGTCCCCGTCGCGGTGCTGCTCCCCGCCGGCCCCACAGCAGCGGTGGCAGCTGCATTCAAGTGTCTCATTAAAGCTCCCCGAGCAGGAGATGGGAGGCGCACCGGGCCGGTTCCTCTGTCCGGCCCGGGAGCCCGAGGCGCTACCGGGTGCGCGGGACAACGAGCGGGCGGGTGCGCCCGGGCGCGGCGGCGGCAGCGGCTGGGACCCGGAGCTCCAGGCTGCGCTTTGCGCCCCGGTCAGACATTATTTAGCTCTTCGGTTGAGCTTCGATTGGTCAAACGGCGCCACCCCCCCCGCCCCCCTCCCCCGCTCGCCCGCGCTACCGATACCCGTTCGGGGCGGCTGCTTAAAGGGAACGCCGCGCCTTTTTCTCGCCCGGGGGACCGAGGGGCTCCCGGGACTCCCCGCGCCCCCAGGGCCTGTCCTCACGTCCTCCCCCGGGTCCCCGCGACATTATCCTGCGAGTCCTGCGCCCTCCCGGGGCGCCTCGGGCAGGACGCCCACAGCTTCGAGGGGTGTTCCAGCCCCAGCCCCAGCCCCGGGGAACCCCGCGTCCCGCGCCCTCTGCAGAAACCCTGGCTGTGCGCGCTGGGGCGTGAGGGAACCAGTGAGAATCGCACGCCCTGATGTCTTGCTCCCCTAGCTTTCAACTCTCCCCTTGCTCCCCATCCCAGCACCCAAGTTCTCTGGGAATGGGCGTGCTTTTCCCGGGCCACAGACACACCTTCCCGCACCTTCCCGCACTACGGAGCTTGCGAACGCGAGCACACAATGAAATCGCACAGAGCATGGGGGCTATTGGTTTACTCCGCTGCCTTAAACACGCCGGCTTAAACAGAGTTCGCGCACTGACCTCTCTAGAGTTTGCCTAATAGGAATTCAATCAAGATAATAACAGCATTTTTTATTGATGAACGCCCCCAGATAACGTTACACCAAGTTACTTGTTCCAGCCAGGAAGCCCAGGCAATGACAGACCTCGCTAAAGCCACACGCTTTCTAGCAGACCAAACAGAAAAACGGAAAGAGAAAGAAAGAAAACAAACCCACCTTTTCAGACACTACTTGTCAAAGTAACCATCAAGGCAGCTGCTCTGGGAAAGACTTCGGCCCCAAAACTCCCAGACTCTATTATTTTTTCACGTTCCCTTTGCTTAAAGGGGGGAGGGGGCGCGAGTCTTTGGTGCCCGGTATGTACTCCTTCTGTTCTGCAGCAAAGAAGTTAAATTATTGATAGTGGAAATTGCATGGCGGAGGTAATACTCGCACCCCATCAGCGAGAAGCTCCATTTGATCTCGGCAGAGGCAGGAAGATTTCATGCTAGCTCGCCGGGGGGGAGCGGCAGCGAGAGCAGCCCTCTCCGCGGTGAATGGGAAAGTGGGTGGGAGTCCACGAGAGGGCTCCACGGTGCCTTGACGTGCGCTGTCATATGATACCTCCGCTGCCTCGAAATAGACACTCTAGTGCACGAATTACCAGAATCAAAATTCAGCGCATTTAAAATGATACATCTTTTATTAGAAGAGTTCCGTTCCAGGGCATTGCATGCTTTTGCAGATGTTTTCACTTCCAGCCCCAGCAAACACACATATAAGCTAACCCTTTTAATAACGAACCAGGGCAGCAAAGATAAATAAAAAATCTTCTGCTTTAACCAGAGTGGGGGTAGGGGATTGGAGGGTGGGGGCAGAACTGGCTCAGTTAATCCTCCCCCGCCCTCCACCCCCACCACTGCCCGCAGCAAAAGAGCAAATAGTCTTTCGGGTTCTCATTTGCCTGTAGCCAAGACCCGTGGAGAGAACTTATACGGCTAGGGTCCAGAGGACATTTTCAATTATCCATTTGATGGACTCTGTCAACCGTCTACCTGTGTTTCTGCTTTAAGGCTAAATTTTCTTCTCATTAGTTCAACCAATTTGGGCAGACCTTAAAATTTAGAATAAAGAACAAGACAGCAGTACCGTACTTAACTCGGAGTCCCTGGACCTCCTCGGAGCATAAAAATCACCTGAGTGAGTGTTAAAATGAAGGTCCTTCCTCCTGAAATTGTGATTTAGTAGGGGTGGGGCAGGGTCCAGGAATTAGAATTTTAATAAATGCCACAAGCAATTCGAATGCAGACAATCCGAAGTCACACTTTGAGAAACACTCTCTTGGGGGTACAACACTGGGTATCAGAGGAATCTCCCACCAAGCCCACACCCAAATTCCGCAGGCAGCTTTCTGTGTATGTGCATTTTTCTGTAATCTCAAAGGGGTCTGACTTAATAATTGCGAAGACTCATTGCTGTAAGAATTTCCCTAAAGACTCCAACATTAATTTTGCTAAAGAGAAAGATTTATAAACAGTTTCCTTTCCTGGACCCTCTTGTGGTTACCAAGAATGTGCTGTTGAACTGAATGTATAATATTATTACATACTCAGTTCAGTTTACCTAAGGGTTTACAGTTAACAAAATGAATTCACTAACATTAGCTATTTTAGAACTTCTAAAGACTAGTGACAGAAATTATTTACCCGTTTTGTACAAGAAGAATCCGATCCTCTGCCAGGAAATAATTTACCCACGTTCACACAGTGAAGTACCAGGGACAAGACTTCAGTGAACTCAAGAATTCCTGCTAGAAATAACCCTGCTTCCATCTCCCCCACCCTCTAAGTGAAGCTAT
Source organism: Rhinopithecus roxellana (assembly GCF_007565055.1). Lineage (NCBI taxonomy): Eukaryota > Metazoa > Chordata > Mammalia > Primates > Cercopithecidae > Rhinopithecus > Rhinopithecus roxellana. Next base: position 27,989,287 of record NC_044563.1, read on the forward strand.
CTGTTCCTTGGAAGTGTTATCAGAATGTGTGATCATTCAGAGCGCCTTTGCAAATTGTTGGACTAAATAGTCAAATTATTCAAATATATGCATATTCTTCGAGTGTCACACATTTAGCTTTGCACCTCTGTCAACTTGACAGAGCACATGACCAATACAAACTACCCTACAGCACAGATGGTGGAGTTTATTGTGGAATATTTAATGTATGTGAAATACGCAGGCTAACCAGAAAGCAGTAAAGGACAGAGGGCATGAAGCTGGGTACCGTTACCCCAGAGATCCTCTGTGTTGGTTCCCAGGTTGTAAGCTGAATGCAGACATAATTTCTTTTAGTAGCACAATACAATTTAAAAGGCTAGTGTTATAAACTAAAAAATAAATAAATACTTGTACTACGTTATAAAGGACTGGAGGAACCCTACTCCAAACTTTAACTTTGTTAACTTCAAACTGATGCTTCACATTTGCTTGAAAATGAGTTCTACCCTCAGGTTTTTAAGCTCAATTGTAATTTATTTCCTTTCTGAAAAATACCTAGCAAGTTAATGCCAGGAATCTAAGCTAGCATTCAGAATGCTGCTCACTTAGAAGTTATGGCAAATCTTTTTCCTGCTAAATTCACATTGGCACGTCAGCATTTCTGCTGAAGGAAAAAGTGCTCTCATTTCCCAGACTCTGATTGGGTGGGTCTATGGCCAATCTTCTTTTTCCTACTCTCCCTTGGCATTATATAAATAAATGTGTGTATCTTCGTTTTCCAGTGTGTGGTGCAGTTTTACTGAGGAAAAGACAGAGGAGTCAGAAATGTCAGGGATATTTAGAAAGAAAAGAAGATCAAATGCCAATTCAGATAACCATGATGAATCACACCTCTTAACACTTCTAAGCATTTCCAAACTTTCTGATCTGTGATTATAGCATTAGCAAAATTGTATGCAAGCAGACTTAAAACACATACTTATTTGCCTTAAAAGTACATCTTACATTCAAAAACAATGAAGCCAAGGTAAACAAAAGTTGTACCAGTGCCTTGCATGGAATTCTAAATATTATTTTTTATTTGCTTAATTCAGGTAGCATATAGAGATAATTCTGGAGATCTAAAATCAAACTTTTTACAAAATTATTTCCCTATTGTGGGCAAAGATGATGCTGAGAATATAGGGCATGCATTTCTTATTCTTCTTAAAGATTGGCATGTGACATGATTGATATGTTAGGAGCAAAGTTTCCAAGTTTATAATCTGAACATTTTCTCTATTACTAAAATGAGGGAAAGTTTCACAGCTTGAAAAAAAGATGCTACCTATTTCACTTTTGTGGGGCTTAAAAAATAATTGTGAATTCGTCTGAATCTTTCTTTCTTTTTGGTTATGTTCTAATATGATCCTAACCCAATGTTCCAGTGGGGACAAAGGTCAGGAAGAAATGTGAATTCCCATCTATTCTTGTCAGGAAATATAAACTAATCCTCATTACCCAAGTGGGAACAGAGGTAATAGGCTTGACATTGACATGTTTTTTCCATTAATAATTTTAATTGGCTGAGGTCAATTCTATCATTATAAGCATTTTATATTTAATTATGTTTATTTAAGCTTCCTAGTTACTCCTACCTTCAGTCTTCCTTACAAGAAAAAAAAAAAAAAAGTTGTCTAGTCTAGTATCAAATAAGTTGGCCTAAAAAAACTGTTGAAAATTTCCATAATTAGCATAGGGAAAATACTAAGCAAACAGAAAACTCTGCTACTGAGCAGAGTGGCAGAGGTGTTTTCAAATTCATGCTGGATAATTTGAAAGGCCCAGTCCAATGTTAAACTATGTCATTCACAATCCTTGAAATTTTTGTATAAGGCCTGTCCTGAGAAAACCCTTAAGGGAGACGTAATTTCTCTATTCGTTAGATGGTATGTTCTCACTAAGCTTTTTATGAACCATAAGAATAGCTCTATACCATACTCAAATGTGTTCAAATTGGTCAACACCTGTTACAGGAGTTATGTAACCAGGAATAGTCATTAGTGGCAGACAAAAGAAAGGAACCACAGCAAGAAACTTTTAGAAGGGTCAAGACTAGGAGAGTAGAACAAGAGGGTCAAAAACCGATTCCATCTGGGAATAATATTTAGTTGGATCAAGAAAAACAACATAGAAACCATTAAGAAACTGTTGAGACTAAACCCCCAAACATATGAGAATCATCAACTTGTAGCCCTCCAAGTTACCAGATTTGTGCTGAAAACATTTAAAAATTAATAATGAAGAATAAATTTGGTTTACTTGTTGTAATATTTCTATAAGTGTGGTCAAAAGGGATGTGAGATTGTGGACATAAGTTAGAGCTGACAGTAATAAATAGCTGTGGTATTAGTTGGTTTTCTAGGAGAAAAGCCATGAGAAGAATTAACAAATTTAAACCAAAGGGTTTCAGGACATTGAATCAGATGAAAGATGAACATTAGCTTATTTTTGAGACTCACCTATTTAGGCTGTATGATGACTGGAGTGAGAGATTTTCTACCGCCAAATTTTATATTCTTCATGGAAAAAATGGAAAAAGAAAAATATGCAAAAAGATAATTTAGAAAAAAAAAAAAAACTGAACTTCCTAAAATCAGATTTTAAAAACACACACTAAGAATTTGGCCTACTTTCATGTGATTCTGATATGAATCCACATAGCACCTCTCTTTAGTGGTCTTTTTGATCAAGGACGTGGGCAGGATGTGCAACTGGCCCTCTTTCTACCTCCAGATAGCACAGGCATGGTGAGAATGAAATCCTTAATAGTACATGTGTGAAGAATGGGTGAGGCTTTAGATTGGTCTCGCATACAGAATCATTTGGAAACATCCGAAACTCCTGAATTTCTCAACTTTAGTTTCCTTTCACTTCATAGCTACAGTCTTTCAGTTGATGAAAGATTGCTGAGTATCTACTATCCATCAGAGGCTATTCTATGGGCTGATACAGGCAGATGCATGAAATACATTTTAGTCCTTTACATGCTTATATTCTAGGATGTAAGAGTTGTATTTTAATCCATGGTGCCACTTGCAAATTTCTTAAGCCTAGGAAGTTTTGTTTTATTTTCCCTTGCCGTAGGTTTGGTGTGTAGAAAGATGATGGTAAACATGCCCCTTGTGGCCAGGGAGTGGTAGTGATGGATAAGAAATTTGCTCCCAAAGCTGGAGTGGCACTTAGAGACTGGGGAGGGCCCACCACAGTTAATCAGTCCCCAGTTGTTTTGGTTAGCAGTGTTTTACAAAAGATAGACAAAGCAGAAGGAGTGGATAGGGTGGGAGGGAGGAAATGAGACAATTTTTGTTTGAGACAAATAATTTTTCTAAATATGATAGATAGACCAATAAAAGATAGGTCCAGAAGGGATCTTAAGAGATTATCTCATCTTCCTCACTATTTGTAGGCCTATCATGGCGGCAGACCAGGGAAGTTGACTACACATCCTTCTTCTGGGGAGCTATCTAGAATCCAGCAATGCTGGTGCTTGGAAGTCCTCCTGTAATGCATTTTTTTGTTCCTGTTGCAATTTATATCTTATTTCATTTCATTCAACCTTAGTGAAGATGGAGAACAGCTGCTTACTAACCTCCCTGTGTTATTAAGTCACCACTCAGACTTTTCTCATAGCAAAAGATCAGATCTCACAACCTTTCTTCATAAACTCCAACTTTCAACCCATTAATCATTTCCCTTGGTCTACCCTGGACCTCCTCCAAGGTTTCTATATTTTTCTGAAAACGTGAAGCCCCAAACCAGACATGTGTGTGAAATTATCCAGGGCTCAGGAAACACAGGAGTCATGAATTATCTGAACACAGCTGTTGGGAAAAACTAAAGGGAAGGTTCAATCAGATTGACAAATCCTCCCCTTGCAACTTGGAGACAGAGTAGTGGTTGTTTAATAAAAAGATGAACCTTCATAACAAAGCTATGTCTTCTGTCTTTAGCTTTTAAATGAAGCATTATTTTCAAAACAAACAACTCTTGAATAGAACATTTAGCTTTCACTGTTTTCCTCCTCAACAAAATTGTTTAAGAAACAGTGGCTTTTCTGTATTCCATTTAAAATCCCAAGTTGTAGACCTTTAACATTTAAATTGGATTTGTGCTTTCATATTCTCAGGTGCTTATTATATACTGATATAATTTCTCTCAAATATAAGGTCTATGAAATACTACACTACTTTTGAAGCTTTACCTTTCACCTAAATTGAACCATTTCTTTTCATTTTGTCTGCACACAAAATCCAGTTAGAATAAAGTGAATAAAACTAAGTTGAATTCAGTAAAAAAGAATTATGCTAACCTACATGATACCTAGAATCAAGTCTTCATAAACTCATCAAGTATGTCTCCATTATGGCCTTACAACCCAATGTGACCAAATCATGGGATCAGTAGAGATATTGTTCCCATTACCCATGGTTGTCTGTTCAGGAGATATTCTATGGTGACTGTAAAATCAATCCAATTAGTCCAAGAAGATATGAAGCCAAGTATAGAATAAAGTTTTAGCACTCTAAAAAGAAATAGGGTAGCAAAGGAGAATGTTTACTTCCTCTTCATAATATCTCCTTGAGAAATCGTCTGGGGACTTGGTAACGAAAAAGAGACTACTACAAGTGTTTGCTATAAGTAGGTACTACTGAAACCTTAGTCAGCCAGTGAGAGGGACCAAGGAGTGGTAAGTCTAGTTGAATATAGGAAAGGCTGATGCTGATACAGATGAATAGGACAAATATAATGTTTCATAAAAGTTGAAGACAGAGAGACGGGGTGGAATGGGGAATGAATTGGTGAGAGTACAGCTATGAATTTAAATTCCAACCCCCATAATTGTTTTTTTGTTTGGTTGGTAGTCACTGCCATGTATGTACTCTGGGAAATTACTTCTTTTTTGCTGCTTGGACAGTAGTCATGACCTGGGAATGGGGGGTCGTGTGTGTGGGAGGTGAGATATTATATGGCTAGATATCCAATTTTGGAAGTCAGATGTCGATGCCGTAATTCAAACTAAATATATTTCTGAGACACAAACTAAGACCATAGTCAGTTTTCCTCAAGACAGTTTCCATGCTGAATTAGAAAAATGAAGACCAACACTTCCTTTATTACCAGATTTCATGTATCTCCCAAATGCAGTAAAATGTTTAATATTGAGGATCTTTTATTTCATAGGCATGTTTTCCTGAAGGCCTTGAAAAGAATGAGCCAAACATATGACCATCCACTGGCCTTTTTAATTTAAATAAGTTCCCAGTGTAAACAACGAAGTTAGCTTTGCTTTGTTCGTCCCTTTATGTTGATACTAAATACTGATTTGAACTACTATTCTCACATAATAAACATATTCTTATAGCATTATAACCAGATTGTGGATGTAGATCATGTTAGAACTACTTTGCAAGCCAAATTTCCATCACCTTCCATCTTGTCTGCACATAAAAACTAATTAGAGCAAAGTGAGTAAAAATAAGTTGAATTCCATAAAGAAGAATCATGCTAATCTACATGATGCCAATTTATCTCAAAAGTATGTATAAGTTTGACATATTCTTCACTATTTCTTAGATTAATTTTGTTTTCTAATGTCACTTTTTATCATTGTACTTTTGGAAATTCATATTGTTATTTATATGATTTTGCTCTCTGTTTCTAGAAAGCATTTATAAAACATCAAATTTACCCTTTAGTTAATCGATGTCTATAAAAGCACAATTTTAGAAGAGTATTTACTAATAAAAGTTAGTCACAAAAGCAGAATTATATGTATGGATATTATATGAGGAACAAAGAAATTGCTCCAAAGAGTATTTTGTTGTAACATAAGGAGGGTTTAAAAATAAAAATTTTAAATGAGCAAACGTTTTCTAACATTTTAAGAGTAGGGATATTAATAAATACAATTAATTTTAGAAGTCCTCTTTTTTTTTTTGATACAGAGTTTCACTGTGTCACCCAGGCTGGAGTGCAATGGTGTGATCTTGGTTCACTGCAACCTCTGCCTCCTGGGTTCAAGCGATTCTCATGCCTCAGCCTCCAGAGTAGCTGGGATTACAGGCATATGCCACCATGCCCGGCTCATTTTTTAAGTTTTAGTAGAGACGGAGTTTTACCATATTGGTCAGGCTGGTCTCGAACTCCTGACCTCAGGTGATCCACCCGCCTCAGCATCCCAAAGAGCTGGGATTACAGGCATGAGCCACCGTGCCTGGCTAGAATTCCTCTTTTATTTCTTGATCACTTTGAGGAAAATATAGGAGTCGTTGTTGTTTTCTTGGGGTGGAGGACCAGGAGTGAAAAGAATTTTGTCACTAAAAATCAAATAAAGCTGTTGTCAAATCTCAGATAAAAGAACCAAATGAAGTAACTCTGAAACAAGTAATAATATAGGAATCAATGAAAACCTGAAGTTTCAAATTTTAGCTAGTGTCTCAATAGTCATAAAATAACTACAGGATATTTAAGAAGTATAAAGTATAATTAGTTTTGTCCTACCATTTTGAAATTAATAATATCTTAGTAGAATGCTATTAAAGTGTTGTTATACTTATGTTTTAGTAATTAATGTTTTTAATTTTATTTTGAACATTAATTAAAATCTTGCACAGACTGTCCATTGTTTCCTTTTGATATGACTATTAGGAAATAGAAGAAATATCTTTGTCACATGATATTATTATTATTATTATTTATTTATTTTTTTTTTTTAGACAGAGTCTCGCTCTGTCGCCCAGGCTGGAGTGCAGTGGCGTGATCTCTGCTCACTGCAAGCTCCACCTCCCAGGTTCACGCCATTCTCCTGCCTCAGCCTCCTGAGTAGCTGGGACTACAGGCGGCCACCACCATGCCTAGCTAATTTTTTTGTATTTTTAGTAGAGACGGGGTTTCATCGTGTTAGCCAGGATGGTCTCCATCTCCTGACCTCGTGATCCGCCTGCCTCGGCCTCCCAAAGTGCTGGGGTTACAGGTGTGAGCCACCGCACCCGGCCTGTTGTATAATATTATTTTAAGACCCAGATAGCAGTCAAAAGAACTTGGGTCCTAATTTAAACTGTCAGTTTCTGGTCATGTAACCTGGGCAAGTGACTTCACTAGCCCAGGATTTTTCAGATAGATACCGTAAGGGCCATATAATTGTTTATTGAATAAATTGAGAGATCTACCACTGTGCACGTCAGTTGCCCAATCAATAAAATGAGGTCAGTGGGCTACAAACTGAGTTTGCTAAACCTGGTGACACATTCAGACCTTATCTCAGAAAGAAGAGATGATTTAGGTGATTTCAATGCATGAGGGGAATCAGTGAGCTAGATCATTTATAAGGTACTTTTTCTATCTAAATTTGAACTCCTTTCAGGAACTGTAGATCATTTGGAAACTAAACTTGGAATTCATGCAATTGTTTCCCGTGATTTTAGGGAAATAATTGCATGAATTTCAAGTTTAATTTACCAAATGATCTACAGTTCCTGAGCCAATGTAAGGATTTATAGTCTTCCAGCCATCATATTACTTAGTTATCTCTGACAAAGCTTTAGGTGGACTTTTTCATACATCAAAATGTCCTTCAAGATCATCCCTTTCTGCTAGGCTGCTTTCAGAGCTCTGGGACACATCAAATCCATTATGTGTTCATGGTTTCCTTCCCTGAATAAATCAGAGTGAAGGTGGGATGAAGTCTCTCCATGGTTTTCCGCATCTTTGATTACTTATATGACTTTGGCAGCTCTGCAGAGACCACTGACTTGTGTGCTATCTAAGACATAACGGTATGCATCCAATCCCTCATTTAAAACCACATCTTTCTAGGAGCTGCTTTCTAGGAAGAAGATGGATGAAGTAAATATATCAGGAAGATGCCCAAGTAGATACATGACTCCCTTACCCAGGATATATCCCAGCTTAGTTTCTGGAGCTAGTATCCAGAATTCTGAGTTGGTGCAAAGACACAAAGGACCCAGACACCAATTCCTGGCATGCTCCCAAATGAGATGCTATTTTCAGGAAAGTTGCAAGTTTGGAGTGGATCCTTTTTGGAGGAAGAGCATTGAATTGCACAAGGAAAGCCAATAAACATTTTAGTCCCCAACAGGGACTATAAGCCTTGTAATTACGTTTTAGACTGTGCTTGTCCATCCTCTTCTTCTCTGTATCTGTAAACAACATGTTAGCTTTGGAGGTTTGTCATCCACTGTGTGTCTTTGGAGAGGGTGTTCCTCATCACAGCATCTGCAGCATTATAGCCAGTAACAGCTCGAAAAGGCAAACTTATGAAATGACTTCTAAACATACTAAATCCTAATCCAAACAATTTATAACGTTTCTTACTCAATAACTCTCAGAAGTCAACTAACTTGGAACTGCCCTAAACAAGTTAAGAAAGGAGTCAGACATCATCCATTGGGTTAATAAACTAAAGTGGAAGGAAGAACATGCAGGTGAAAAGTTTCAGATTCTAATCTCTTCAGTGACTATATACTTATGCCTGGATAATTCTGTATCTTGATAGTGTTTTAAGTGTGATGATAATTATAATAACAGCTAAGACTGAACAGTGATTTGCAGATTAGTGATTAAAAGAAGGGCGTTGACATTAGACAGACCTAAGTTTGAACCCAGCTTTGCCACTTATTGGATCTGCTAATTTAAGATAGTAAATTAATGACTGATGCCTCAGTTTCCTTATCTTTTTTTTTTTTTTTTTTGAGACCGAGTCTTGCTCTGTGGCCCAGGCTGGACTGCAGTGGCCGGATCTCAGCTCACTGCAAGCTCCGCCTCCTGGGTTTACACCATTCTCCTGCCTCAGCCTCCCGAGTAGCTGGGACTACAGGCACCCACCACCTCGCCTGGCTAGTTTTTTGTATTTTTTAGTAGAGACGGGGTTTCACCGTGTTAGCCAGGATGGTCTCCATCTCCTGACCTCGTGATCCGCCCATCTCGGCCTCCCAATCCTTATCTTTAAAAGAAAAATAATCATCTTTGCCTAGAAAGATTGTTGTGAGGATTCAATGAACTATGGAAATGCAGAATGCTTACCGTAGTGAGCTCAACAATGTTAGATTTTATTATTAATGTATATGATCCTCACCAAACATTTTAACACTTTTTCCGTTTTATGATTATGAAAACTGGGCTTCAAAAAGGAGGTGACAATTAGCTATTTGAAAATCTCTCATTGGTTAGCAAAGATCAAAATGATTCTAAAGTAGCACTCCTGGAAATGAATTGTAAGACTCATGGCCATCTCAAAGAGTTGTGGTCAAGATCTTGTAAGAAAATGTGCATGTAAACCATCTGATAATGGGAGACCCAGATTAAATCTGGGTGGTAGCTATAAGATGGGGAGGCATAAATTTATAGTGGACTTTGGAATCAGAAAACTTTGGGTTTCAAGTTTAGCTTCCCCACTTCAGATTTTCTGTGTCAGTTTGGGCAAGTTACTTAAATTCTCTGAGCTCTAGTTTTCTTAATCTATCTCTGAGAGTTGCTTTGAGGGTTAAGTAATATATGCCAAATACAAAACAAATAACAGCACTGGATGAATGCAGAATAAATGTCATCCCACACAATTACAATGTGCATATCCTTTCCCATGGTGTAGTAATGACAAACAGGAAGAGTTTCAGTAATCTGTTGGGTTAGTGAGGTCAGAACAGGTATTTTAAGCAATGCTGAGTTAATGACCAGAATCTGAACTTTTTATCTTTTTCAATGGAGTTACGGATTGCTAGGGTAATGGGGTTGTGCTGGTGATACTAAAGATAAACGTTAGAGTAATAGCAAGCTCAGTCAATAGAAACATGCTTACCATGCCCTGGCCTTCTCAGTATTTGGTCCTTTCCTCACTTGGCAGCTTGTCTAATGGCAAATGTGAATTTTAAACGTTTTCTCCCAATGCCAGTTTCCTTTTGCCAGGAAGGAAACCACAATGGCTAATGTTGACATTGACTAAATTAACATTTCTGAATCTATGCTGTGTTAATAAGTGCTTCTCAAATGTTCTGTTGTTAAATATGTGTAGGAAATGTTACACAGTAGTATTTGCGTGCTTTCCCGCCAGTATACATCACAGATACCTTCATATTACGTCAGTTTTATAGATACTTCAAAACACATTGATACTTATCATTACTTCAAAATCATATTTTTCTTGCTGTTAGACCTTATTTAATGCATTAAAAAGCATATATATTTACTATATCACATATGTTATTTTAAATGTTTTTATGACTGTACATCAATTCCTTTGGCTTCCTTTGTAATCTTACATGTTTATTTCATTCACTTAGAATTTTTTTTTTTTTTTTTTTTTTTTTTTTTTGAGACAAAGTCTCACTGTGTCGCCCAGGCTGTAGTGCAGTGGCTGATCTCGGCTCACCGCAACCTCTACCTCCCAGGTTCAAGTGATTCTTGTGCCTCAGCCTTCCAAGCAGGTGGGATTACAGGTACGTGCCACCACATCCAGCTAATTTTTTGTTTTTGGTAAAGACAGGGTTTTGCCATGTTGGCCAGGCTGGTCTGGAACTCCTGACCACAAGTGATCCACCCGCCCTGGCCTCCCAAAGTGCTGAGATTACAGGCATGAGCCATTGCACCTGGCCCCATTTAGACATTTTTATGAGAAGGGTTTACATAGGCTTTAGCAGACTGCCACGATAGTTGAGTCCATGGCATAAAAGTCATTACAACGAGCAATTCTTTCTTTTCTTTTTTTTTTTTTTTTTTTTTTGCATATCCAGCCCAGGTTGGAGTGCAATGGCATGATCTCGGCTCACTACAACCTCTGCCTCCCTGGTTCAAGTTATTCCCCTGCCTCAGCCTCCCAAGTAGCTGAGATTACAGGCAGGAACCACTAATTGTTTGTATTTTTAGTAGAGACAGGGTTTTGCCATGTTGGCCACGCTGGTCTGGAACTCCTGACCTCAAGTGATCCACTCACCTCGGCCTCCCAAAGTGTTGGGATTACAGGTGTTAGCCACCGTGCTGGGCATCAGAGCAATTCTTAAACATTGATTATAGAAGTTATTGGCAAGGAAGAAGTCCTTAGCAGAGAAGGAAGGTGAAAGCAGAAGAAATCATTGTTCCTACTAAAGTAGCCAGAACAACAATGAGCATGCAAGGTAGAGAACAGTCAATTGAAGAGCCCCTGTATAATCAGAACTCCATCGCGACTTCCCTTTTTATTTCTCAATTTTCTCCACATTCCCTTTCTTTTCTCTATTCACTCACGCTGCAATGTCCTATCCCAAAGGCTTTGGATGTTTGTGGCACATTTCTGCAATCACCTAATTTGTGAATTTTTTCCCCCACAGTAAACTTATTACTTAGAGACAGGAGGTGGTTGATATATTTCCTTAAAGCTGCAGGAATCAATTCTAACTCCTTTTGGTACTGATGACCAAGGTGCTCCAAGGAAATTTCTAGATAGCATAACATTATAACATGCACTCTGGGAGCAAAGATCTCAGAGCATTTTCTGCTGCTGTTTAGGAAAATTGTTGGATCGCCTTTCCCAGGATGCGAAGATTTTGGAGTGGATTTAATATTCACTCAGAGGTTAAAAACTTTTACAAAGTACATTTTACTTCCTGTAGTGGTCTCGGAAATGCCCACAGTGTGTCAAAATGACCCATACAAGCTACAGCTTTCTCCCAGCTTCAGGCTGAATTGTTAAATCCAGAGGTCACGTGTCACTAAACTGCTGGTTTTTAGAAACTAGACTTTAAAGATTTTTTATTTTTAAATTAATATTTTGTAATATATTCTGCCATTTGTCTAAAATAGAATTCAAGAATGATGTCTGTTATCCCCAGTGCATCAGAAGTTATTTTAAATATGGCATCTTTATAAAAGTCAATAGCTGCCTCATCAAAGGGCAATCATGTCTAGTGTGGGTGGCTGTGCCAATTGTTTTTGAACTACTGCAGCAATCTAGCCAATCCCAGGGAATGGCTTGCAGTCTTCCTACACCCACATTTTTTTTCTTAATTATCTCCACCAGGCTGAGTTAGTTAAGGACAGATCTATAGCATTTCCTGGATGTCAAAATGCCCACACACCTTCTGCAATCCTTGGGCTACCCGCTCCCTTTCATGTTTCTTTTGGTTTGTCTGTCTAATTATCTATTATCATGTGTATATAATGCATTATTCATGAGACCCAGGCCATTTCAGGATGTAATATCTTTGATTTTAAAATGGAATGACCTGAAAAATTAGAACTTCTGCTTGCACAAAGAAAATAAACAGTAAATTTGATAGTGGGTCTTTCATCGCACCACCTGCTTTTAAAAATAATCCGCAGAAATTTGAGATCACTCTCTAAATTAAAACTTTCTCAGTCATCATTCCATAAATGAACAGGTTCAACACCAAGATTCCTTCTATTCTGGGTTCGAATATATTGCTTTGATTTTTTCATGATATACTTCTTAACAAGTTAAAAATTTGTGGTACCCCAAATTGTAAATCATCAAAAGTTAGGGTAACTTAGCCTTACTTTCCCCAACACTGCAAGAAATAGTTATAGACTGTATCTTTTATATCACTCAAACTTGGGACGGAAATGGAATATGGAGGTTATTCTGAGAACATCTCTTTTGTTTTATGTGTGAGGAAGCAGAGATCAAGAGTGACTGATTGACTTTTTTAGGTACTGACAAGCGATTGGAAGTAAAACCTAAACTCAGGCTTTTAATCTTATTCACTGTGTTCTCTTGAAAAAAGGAATCTTATGAGTCTAGAAGTCTGTCCCCTTCTAAGGACTGGAAAAAATAAAGAGACCAGTCTTTGTCTCTAGGCCACAAGATCCACCAAGATAGGGATCATCTGGTCTTATTTATTCTTGAATCTCCAGATTGTAATACAGTTCCTGGCACATAATGGCAAATAACGTGTTGCAAATTAATACTTACAAAATAAAATTATGAATGCTAGAGTCTCTATAGAAAGTATACCTTTTGGGCAAAACGGGAAACGGTCAGCCAAGCTCATGATCCACATAAATATCAGAACATCTACCAAGATAAACAAGTACCCAGCGTCCAAGACTGGGATGAAATTCCAGAGGGTCAAAAGAAAACAAGCCAGCATGAATTCATGTATCAGATATGGGCTGGGCTAAGTGACCTCTGAGAACCTTCCCAGACCCCAGATTCTATGACTCACAAGTAAGAGTAATGTACATCTTGGCTTTGGCTCTTGTTATTCTCTGTATTTGTTTTTTGGGGAATTAGCAACTATGACTTAGATGGTATGTCAACTCGAGGAAGAGTTCTGCTGTCTTTGAGTTTCTAACTGTGGCAGAGGGAAATACTGTCTTAGGAAGGCTAGTTAAAACTTTCCATTAGGCCTGAAAATTTCGAAAACTATTTGTAGACAATGTTTTTATTTTAGTTAAATAAATCAAAATAGGAGAAAATAATGTCTACAGCTCCTCTGATGCCTTAGTGGAGTTTAAGGCAGCATGGTCTAGAGAGGAACAAACATAAATTTCCTTAAAATTTGAAGAAAGATTCTGAGTTAGTCTTTACATCTTACAGGTAGTGTAGTATTAGATAATTCTGCACCTTACTTTTCTCATCTGTAAAAGGTGATTGTTGATTCCTACCTTACATGACTAATAAGGAAATCAAATGAAACCTATAAAGAGCTGTCAAAGTACTATATGAATCTAAAGTGTTATTACTAGAAAATACAAATAAAGTCTGCACTGCCGCAGAAAAATGTCTTCTAGGACTATTTTATAATGTTGGAAAGAAAGAAGAGAAAAATATCCACCAGAATTTGTAAAAACTCAGAATGAACACTCCAAAAATTACCAAATGAGATTAGAGGCAGGGATAAAGAATTCATCCTTCCATCTCTGCACCATAGTGTTTTAGGGGTATTAATCTTTATGAAACACACGTATCTTTCTCAAAAGACACTTGTTAAAGCAGCAGCTCTACATTCCAAAGTAAAAGAGGAAAGATGTCATATTTTTGAAACTATAATCACCTTTAAGCCAAAAAGGGGAGAAATTTTTTTGTTGTTGAAAAATTTAATCTTTCTTGCTTTAAGACCTCTATTTCCATAGCACTCAATGATGGTAAGCTTTCACTAGATGCTAATGTTTATTTTTATTGCTAAGTACTACACAATGTTCTTGACATAGATTATGGCATGTAAATTTAAGAGACTCACTGCTTGTTAAATTCCCACTAGAAAACACACACAGAGACACACACGCCCATACACACACACACACACACACACACACACACACACACACAGCAGTAGCAGATCAGCAGAGAAAGACACCAGCCAAAGAAAGATAATTTGAGATACTTCTGAGGTAGCAGTTGTAAAATTAAAATAAGCAACTCATTAAATTATCCATAGAGTGAAAAGAAAGCTGCAAAAATAGATATTTTTCTGGCAAGTCAGTGCTTTTCAGAACAAATTTAGTTTTCAGCAGAGCTTTTAAATCTGATGATATCAGTTCATATTCATTAGAGTTATTTAAATGGTTAGACTAGTTTGTCTTAATTAAAATCAAAGAGTAGCTTTACTGGCCTTTGATAGAAGTATATTTAATAAAAAATATGCTCAGTTAGACATCATTTTAACTGACAGATTGTAAGCAATATGATCAAGTGAATGTTACTTGAGCAAGTTTGAGTCTGGTCCCAAAAATCACAGAATTAAAAAATAAAAACCCTTTGTAAATTATGCTTTAATGCTGGTTTTCCCTTATTTCTGTTTGTTGGCTGATTATCTATTTTGTGGTCATCCAGTCCCTTGCCTTCTTTCTCTCACTGCCTAATTTTGGAATGTTGTTTCTTACTAAAGCTTCCCCTAGAGGACAGGCCAGGAAAAGGAAAGAAACTAAATTCACCATCTTCTCTTCTTATTAAGAATTTAGATCAGAGATTTGATGGGGAAAGAGTCTGGGCAAATGAAATGGGAAGCTTATGTATGCTGATTTTAGATATTTAAAAGCCTTCTTTCCAATGTACAATAGACAATTGAAAAATAATATTTTATAAGCCAACTAATCACTTGCTTTTAAAATCCCCACTTACTACCTTGAGCATATACATTAGATTAAGTTTTAAAATAACTAGTACTCTGGTTCAATCAAATGAAAATGCTATATGCAAAGAGAATGTCATAATGATACCTCCTATTTATGGAGTGCCTGCTTCCCAGTTTGCAAAGCCCTTATGGACATTCTCTTCAGTCCTCCAAAAATTGCTGTGTTGTAGGTCTTACTATCAATGACACTGAAAAAGCTACTGGCAGGATGCATATATTCTCATCTGAATCAATACTGGTATACTCCATTGGGGGAGCTAGACCAAGCTAAAATCTCACATACAGAAATATTAATATGCAAGACCAGGGGGTATAAAAGTAGGCTAGGTTACTGTTAATTTAATAGCAGCTAGGTTAAAATTCTCTCTTTCCTCTTTCTTCCCTTCTTTCTGTCACCTTCTAGTCTTCTGACTGATTCCAAGCAGGACAATTGGAATGTCTTGCCTTCATGCTGAAGAGCTCTTGGTAAATACACATAAACAGTGAATATCAGGTGCAGCATTCTTAAAGTGATATTCATTTCCACAACAGTTTAGGTGAAACCATGTTATCTTACAAGTGGAGTTTGTGTGTGTGTGTGTGTGTGTGTGTGTGTGTGTGTAGAGGATGACGTGACACTTTTGAGGTTTATTTAAGTTGTTAAAGATCTCAAGGTTACAAGACTTAGACTGTCAAGCATTTTTCCTCCCAGGGACACGAAATCTACAATTTTCTCGGTTCAATTGTCAGCTAAATTGGCAAGTCAACTAAAAGGATAATATTCCCTTAACGATGCATTCATTTGAAGCCCTAGCAACTGTATTAGGCAGCAGCGAGTATTCTCTCGCAAGGGATGGCGCGGGGAGAGGGAACTCTGCAATTTAGAGTGACAGATGATTTCTTTCCCATCCATCAAGCTGCCTCAAAATGTCACAATATTTACACCTCTTTCTTGGTGAATTAGAATCCAAAGACAAGCAGACAGAAAGAAAAAAATAATAATTCCGGCCGGTTGCCGCCTGATTGGGAAAAGCAAGCGTTGCACCTTTAAATTTTGCTCCTCCATTCCCCATTCTGCGCACCCCCCCTCCCTTCCCGGGATTTTGCAATAAATCTCCCAGTTCTGCGTTCAGCCCTGCAGATCCGTATTTAAAACAGCACCATCTGGGAAGGGTGGGTGGCGATGGTGATGCGGGCGCCTTGGAGTTCCTTTGCAGCACGCTTGGAATTGCATCAGACTGATCAGAAATCCCCCCGCCCCCAAGCCCAGCCCCTCCCGCCACGCTCCCTTGCCCGCCCCTCCCCTTCCCTCCCCTCCCTTCGCGTAGATCTGACTGAGGAAACGACTGGATCTCGGAACAATCTGTGCCCCATTCGCTGCAGGCTTGCTCCGTAAACCCTGCCCTACGCTCCCTTTGTGTGCCGAGCAGCCTATCACCGTCATCTGATCCTAGCGCCTGTTTTTTATTTTTTCCTTCTAAATTTCCACAATATCCTCGCGTCGCCTATGAATCCACCTGCGCAGAGTTGGGATTCTTTCTTTCGTTCGTTAAAACAGCCAAGTCTTGAGTTTCGGAAATAGGTTTTTCCTACGTTCCCCTCACCTCTACCCCAAGCCCTTGCCTTTTAATTAAGAAGAGCAGATCTGGGAGGAGTCCAGAACCACCAAGCCCTGGGGCGAAAACTGCCACCAGGCACGGCTCTGCGGCCGGAACAAAAGGCCTGAGAAGGGGGTGGGGGTGACGGTTATAGGAATTGTGGAGAGGCTGGTGGCCCCCGCCCAGGGGCGCCTAAGTCCCTGAGCTTCCCGAAGAGTGGCAAGAGGACAACACAGCCGCGCGTTCCGGCAGTTCGAAGTCCTTCGGGGGTGCAGGCGGGGGCGGGAGAGGTAGAACACTGGCTGGGCGGCTCCGCGCCGCTTCCATCTCACCCGCCAAGCCCCCCACCTCCACCCCACGCCAGTCCCCCGGCCCACCCGGGTGGCGGCGGTGGCTCAGCGACTAGCCAGCCACCCTCCACCGGTGCCTCCGGACGCAACCTCGCCCTGGCAGGGCAGTCTACGCGCCCAGCTGATTGGTGGCTCTGTCCAGCCGCCACACGGAGCTACGAATGTTCTTCTCCACCGCCTCCAGCCGCCCAGGCCCCCTCGCCCGGCCCGCTCCCTGGCTCTTCGGTCCGGAAAGGACCTTCTACTCCCAGGCGGAGGCCCCCCTTTCCCTGAGTTACCCTGACTGACTCGGACCTGGGCTCAGTGAGGCATCCGGCCCGGCTGGGGAGCGGAGCGCGGTCTCGGCAGCTCCCCTTCCCTTGAGAAAGCGGGAGCCCTCTAAGCCAGCGCCCGAAACTCGCGGGAAGGGAGGACAGAAGGAAAAAAAAAAACACAAACACACACACACAGAAAGAAACATCCAGCGAGGAGCGAGGGCGACGGAGAGGAAGAGATAGAATGAGGGAGGGATGGAGGCTGGAGGAGGGGGCGGGGTGGAAGAAGGGGGGCGGGAAGGAGGGAGGGAGGGGGAAAGAGAGGGAGGGAGGGATACAGAGAGAATGAATCCTTCTCACTAGAAGAGCTGAAATTACCTTGATTCATTTTTGTGTTGGAGGTTTAGCTTTACCTCCTTCCCTCTTCCCAACCTCCACCTCCTGTTTCCCCACCGCACACCACCTCCACCGCCTAATTCTAAATGCTACAAAGTCAAATCTTAGGAAATCGAACGTTGTGCAAAAGCTTCATAATTAGTAATGAATCTACTGTACACACACACGCGCGCACGCACACACACCAGCAAAGAGAACGGAAAAGAAGGAGGTGAAGGGGAGAAAAAGAGAGATAAATCTTACATTTGAATCAGACATTTGCAGGTCCAAGTTAACTAAACTCATTATATCCGCAGGAAGACTGAGTTTCTTTTTTTTTTTCCTTCTCGCCTTGCCCCAGGGTTCTCACCTAGGGCAATTCAAACTGAGCAAATACCAAGAAACAACCCCCTCTCATGCTCCCCCTCTACCTCCTCCCCTCCACCACGCGTCCTCTCCGGAAGACAGAGTATCAAAATAGCTCAAGAATTGGGGATGCAGGGGGTCCCCGCCCCGGTGCTTACCTTCTTTGCGGCTTACACCACCCCGGTGGCTAGATCCTGGAGATAAACACTTGCATTTCCCAAAGTTAACCCAGTATACCAACCCGGAGCTTGCCAAGAGTCTATTCCAGCCTACACCGCTAGGAAGCCAACTTCAGCGAGCTCAATGAGGGGACCAAACTGGGGCTCGCTTTCCAAACGCTCCGCTCCAAAATCTGACTCTCTCTCCAGCCCCGATCTCAGTGTGAGCCGAACCTCAGAAAAGACGCTTTTTAAGGGCGACACGGGGTTGGCTTTACAGCGGGGCCAAGAAGACTACCTGGGGGTACCGCCACCTCGGACAAATCCGTTGGCTCTGTCCAAGGTGCTGAATGGACTCCGATCGCCCGGATTACACACCCGGCACAGCAGGAGGAAAAGGCTTTAAAATCTCTAATTAAGTGATACTTGATATTGCTCTAGACGGTTTCTTCCACTTCCTTACGTTTTGTCACGTGCGGATGGCTTTGCCAAAGCCATCCGGTTAATAGTTGATCACATGTTGATGAGAACCTTTTCTTCTACGAGAGGGTTACCCATTTCATTACCGGTGATATGCACTTCTGACTTATTTCTCTCCCCCCAACCCCAACCCCCATCTACACCTAAACTCCCAGTCTCTACCCCACCCTTATCCCCACTCCACCCCCTAACCCCAACCTCTAACGGCATTATTGTTTTTAGATGAAAATTAACCCCCTTGCAAATGTCAATTATATGCCCACATATAAATCATAGAATATGATCATACACCATACACATAAAGAAAAAGAATGGAATGCAAGACGGCTGAGAGACAAACATCAGCCTTGAACAGCCAATATAACAACCCCCCCCCCCACCCGGCTCCAAGTTTGTTCCACGCAGCTCCACATAACTGTGTTAAATCTCAAATGATTCCAATTAAAGTTGCACTGTGTAAAAACCCGATTCCCCTGGCCTGAGTAGCTGCTGTTCTTTGGCGTGTGAAGTGCTAGGAAGAGCCGCGATATGCCCGTTGTTAAGCAACATGTCAAGATTTTTCAATTATAATGCAGGGTTTATTGCTACTCACCATTGTGCCTTTGCTGTCCTGGAGACTCAAGTGTCTTAAAATCTCGTCTCCCCAACAGATGCTGGAAGGTAATGTGTCTTGTTTGAAGTCATCATGTGAGAAGTTCGGCTTTGCTCAGTGGATCGCCCACCACTTGGTGTGACTTATGAATCTAATAACCCTTTGCAATATCCGCAAGCTTAAACTCTCAACCACCTTGGCGACTACAGAAGACAAAGCAACTGGCATCGATGTCGAAAAACCTATAAATTTACGCAAACGCCCTCACTCCTAGAGACACGTTTCCTTTTGAGTTCTTACGTGATTCTAATGAATGAGCGAGGTTACCAATGATTGCCCAACTGCCCTGCTATGTATGTAGCAGGTGTTTCCTAGGGCTGACTTCTAACCGCCCGTCACTGGGTCCTGGCACAGAAAGTTCCCAGAGAAAGTGAGGAGTTTCAGGGTACCCCTGCAAAAAACAAAACAAAAACAAAAACCCAGCCTGCACACCGCTCCCTTGCCCACTACCCAGGTCACACCTGGGCCTCCGGCGAAGCTGAATTCGGCTCGGGAGATTTCCCTGTCGCCAGGTAAGAAAACCTTCGCCTTGTCAGGCTAGGGCGGGAAGACCGCTGGGGAACTTGTTGCTTATCAGCGCCAGCGGACTACCGCTTTAATAATAATACCAGAAAAGCGCAGAAGGGAGGGGGTGGGGGCGGTAACGGCGACGACTAACCTTGCTGTTTACGTGACCGACTCACTGTGACTCCCTGGGTAAAAAAAGCAAACTTCTTAGAAAAGTTCGTGCCCCTCCCCCTCCCCCATCATGACTAAGGGTCTCCAGCCGATGAGGTCGTGAGTGATGATCAAATGGGGACTGGGGGAAGGGGGGCGAGTAAGTGACTTGTCCTTGGGAACATCTGCATGCGTCGAAGCGCTCATCAGCCCAACAATTTTCCCTTTTCCTCTTAGGTACTGATGACTAGGCGAGAGGCACCAAGGCGAGCCACTAGTTGCCCACAGGAACCTGTGTAAGCCGAGCTCTCGAGCGGCTGAGTTGAATGAAGTTATGACTGCGTTTGCTTTAATGGGTTATGGCTTCCCAAATGTGAGTTAACAGCCCCGGTGCGCAGCTAGGTCCGAAGGCTAGCCGCGGAGAGCGGAGCCGCGGGCCAAGGCAGGGAGGGGAGGGGAGGCGGCAGGTTGGGCGCTCCGCGGCTGCTCGGTGCTGCTTCCCCGGAGTCGCTTCCTTATCCTGCGGGGGCTGCCCCGCCGCCGGGGTGCCGGGGTGCCGGGGTGCCGGGGTGAGCACGGCGGGAGCCTGGGCTGGGGTGGCGATCCTCGGAGGGGGCTCTCCCAGGAAGCCACGCGGTTAGCGCCCGCGCTTCACCACCAGTGGCTGCGCAGGCTGGGAAGCGGAGAGGTCACGTGTTGGCGGAAAGTAACTTGGAGGCGAAAGGATGAACTTTGAGAAAAGGAAAAAAAGCACAATGAAACAAACCACCCCCTTGGAGTGTCAAATAGAGGGGGAGGCGGGAGGGGATGGGGGAGGGGCGCCGCTCTCCGCTGGAGACGTGGGGACGACTCCGGAAATCTCGGGAAATAGGCAATAAGTCGAGCTTTGGCAAAGTCCCCCAGCTCAGGGAGGCGCTAAGGCAAGGTATCTTTCCACTGAAGCTGCCCTTTGCCTACCCTCAGCCATCGCTAGCACAGCCGAGCAGAGGAACCGGGGAAGAATGTACACCAGTTGTTATGGAGATGCCCGTCGCTCTGAGGAGCGCTAGTGCCCTGGGAAGTCCCTAGACGCATTTCAGGTTTCGTCGTTTTGGCACTGACACCATGATTTTACTCGCTCTGATTTCCCACCAAGGGGAGCCCACCAACGGCGTCACAGGCCCTGGCTGTGGCGCTATTGACTGCAGGGATGAGGCACAGCGATACTGCAGAAGATGGTGGATAGCTCTTAAGTTTCAGATCACCCAGCCCTTTCCAATTTCCAGTTTCTTTATTCCAATCCAAAGTGCTTTATTGGAATATCATTCTTGCTTGCTTATGTATAAACATCTTACTTACACGATAGGATGATTAGAAGCAACATTAGCATTCAGTGGCTGCTTCAAGGTCCTCCCCCTCCCATCCCAGAAATGCCTTCCTTGTGGAAAATAAGTTTTACTTCCCAATTATGTGTATGGACCTCTGTTCATTGCAGCCCCCATTGGTACTGGGTTATTATTATTAGCAGTAAGTCCAGTGTTGAGTTCATCCTTCTCTAGAAATGTTTCCAAAGTCTAACCCAGCTTATCTTAGGTTCCAGATAAAGTATCTGTATACAAAGGCTTCCTGGTTCTCATTAGGAGTAGTTCTAGATTTGCCAGGCTTCTGGAGACCTGAGATGGGTCACCATGAAAAAGATTTCAGACATCCTCACAGTCATCAACACAACAGTTCTCACCAACTGAAAGGACTGCTCAAATTGCCCACAAACTGCCACTTTTTGTCCATCCATGAATTAGCCAGCAGATGCTGCCCTAAGACTGGGACAGCTGGTACATACCATTCTCAGAGGTCTTGGGGTACAGACTTTGTGGACAAAACTGGTTTTCTGAGAATGGAATCCATAATGCTGTTAATAACTTCCTTGCCTACTGACAAATTCAATGACTAGCACAGATCTGCAATCTTGAAAAGACATAAGAAGATGACCACTGTATATGAACATATTATTCCCCATTGCCATCAATGTGATATATTTTTCTGACTCTTTTGTCAACAGTTTGTGGTCTGTATAGAAACTATCAGCTACTCTTGTGATGGATCTTTATTCTGAAAATTATATCTTGTAGTGGGATACCCTGAATTGTTGGTATAGGTACCTGAGAATTCAGAACATGAATGACTGATTAGTTTGAAATTATTTAGACACATAATTGTTCTGAAGAAAATTCCCAAGAAATATATTTGATCATTGTTCTTATCACTTGGAACCATTACTAAAAC
Source organism: Rhinopithecus roxellana (assembly GCF_007565055.1). NCBI lineage: Eukaryota > Metazoa > Chordata > Mammalia > Primates > Cercopithecidae > Rhinopithecus > Rhinopithecus roxellana. Next base: position 28,011,525 of record NC_044563.1, read on the forward strand.
CTCCAACTCAGGGACCAAAATGATGGACAAGAGTTGTTAAATAATAAGGGTTGATATAGGGAGCTAGGGAGAGTGGTGAAGATATGGTGTTTGCCATATATCTATATATACCTATTCTCACTCTGATTTCTCAGTGATCTGATAGACAATTATCTTCTCTTGGTGCACTATCAAGTCTCAAACCTTTTATCTCCATCCACTCACTTACATAATTTTTTTCCATCTGCAGAAATTCAATGTCTAATGTAAGTAAAGGCTGCAATCATTTCATTTGTTAAGATAGATGCCAAGCACTGTATCTGCCACAATTTTAATCTCAGTAGCACTTATTCCTGAGGTTATCTTATTTTTTTATACAATCCCAATCAGCTGTGATATGGATATCACACTTCTGTAGGCTCATTTGACCCCATTTATATTTAGTAATGGTAAGAACATTTCAGACTGAATAGCGAACAAATCTTGTCCCTTAAGGATCACTACGTAACAACATAACCAAACTTAAAGCAAAATGTATTAATACAACCCAGAAGGAAGAATTTTTGCTTTCAAAATATGGGTATTGCACTCCTTATAGATGAGCTGTTCAATATTCATATTTTCCACCTATGCCACAGTTATAAAGCTTGTTCATTGCCGACATCTTTATGAAGATAGTTTAAAAAATTAATATAAGGCTCATCAATATTAGGAGGTACAAAAGCTTCACTAAGTAGATGTGTAAAGTCTTAGAACTGGTGAGAGACGGGTAACAAAGCAGGAGTCGACAAAGTCAGAAATGAAAGAGAACTCCTTTTTCTTAGAAAACTAAGAAATAATTGGAGTACCTCTTCAGACAAAGTCCACTATCTATTTCTAAAAGGAAATTCAGTAAGTCACTTTTAATAGGATGGTTTGTGTATTCCTTACTACATGTCAAGGAAGACAAAGATGAGATCGTACTTCCATTCTCTTCTCCCAACTTCTCCAGGCTCTCCATCTCACCTGGTGTTGGATAGATTATTTCCATCCTTCCTTCCTACTCTTACTTCTCCTTCCTCTTCAGTACTTATTCTGTGCCAGGGACTCTGATGGGACTGGTGATCCACATGTTAACAATTCTCTACCTAAAGTATGTCAGAAGTTAAAGAGTGCTTGGTTAATAATAGCTGAGAGGTCAACAGTGCCTTCCCCTTCGTTACCTCAGGATCACTTGTTATAATCAATCCAGAAGAGTAGTCACCGAGAAGCTCTTGATGGTGACATAATTGCTATCATAGAGGCTAAAACACAAAAAACAGGTAGCAGAAGCCTTCTGTTCATGATATAAGAAGTGCTTCTGACCAGGTAGGAAGACAAATTGGCTCTCTTAGTCACTTTCTGATCTCTAATGGTTCTCCACAGGTAATAGAAGGAGAGGCAAAGAATCACGACACAAAATTTGGAAAGCCTTCTGAAAGCAAGAATGGGCAATGATTGCCAAGAACCTGGTGTTGAGCTCATATTTAAAAAGAACTCAAAGAATATTCTATCTACCAAACCTAGATTAGTTATAAAGGAAACAATCAAAACTTCAAAAAGAAGCAAGCAAGAGAAAGCCTTGGGAAAGTCATGATTTCGTTTGCAATAACCTCTGTGCATTTCTGAGCCTGACAAGCAAGCATGAGACAGAAGATCTGGACATGACTTAACTCAATTTCAGAAAACCAGACAACCCTATAATGAGCCTGAAGCAAGACCACATGGAATACTGAGGAAGAACTGAATAACTCTTTCTAAACCATCTTACAGAAAAGAGATGAATAAGAGGAAGTATGGGTAGCAAGTAAGAGAGAAGTGACGTTGTTAATATGAAAAGTTAACAGGAGATTAAGATGGTTCAAGAGCATGTCAGGTCAGGACTTGCAAGATGTACTTAACTAAATGTAAGTTCATATTAGGAATTGGATAAATGAGATATAAAAACTCCAAGGAGTCACAAAACTTAGGATCATGAAAAGGCAAATGAAAACTAGTAAAAGGAGCCAAGTTTATATCATGATAGGGCCTACCAAGTATGCTTGACATCTAATCTGCCTAGAACATCTGGAAGGAAACTTTCACAGATGCTAAACTGTGCTTCTTACAATTTAATGTGCACATGAATCTCCTGGGCAACTCTTTAGAAAGCAGTTTCTAAGTTTGGGGTCAGCATCAACATTTGGCATTTTCAACAAATTCCCAGGTGATATGAGGTTGTGCCACATTTTGCACAGCAAAATACTAAAGCTTGCTGCCCCAGCCTGTGGGTTCATTTGCATTACGGCTTCATTGAAAACTAGCTGATCTCTTTAGTAACTGAAGTGAATGCTATATAACAAAAAAATAATTCAAGGAAAAGACCTGTTCCTTTAACTCTAATGTTACACATACCACAAACTCTAATTTGCTCCTGAACCCATTAATTCTAGAAAGTTGTTAAGCACAGTGAACATCAACCTCTTATTATGAATAACATTGACTATAGTTTGAACATTTATCGTTTGGTACCTATTGGAGTAAAAGAAAAGAGAATCCATTTGGAATATATTGGGCACATTGCAAAATGGAAAAGTCAGGGAAAATGATTCTAGTCATGTAAAGAGGATTGGTTAGGTCATATTCTGAGTCCTGAGCTCATTCTGGGTTTCTTTCTATAAATAGGATATTTTGGAACTAGAGAAAGCACAGCAGAAGGCAACCAGAATGACAGAGGGATTTGGGGAATTTGCTTCTGCTGAAAGGTTAAGGAAACTAGGTCTGTTTTCTTTTGTAAGGAGAGAAAAGATGGTACCTCACTGAGGTGATATCATTCTAAAAGTAGTGGAAGTAATAGGATGAGACAAGAGTGCCTTATGGAAACAAGAGTAGAAGGATTCTGGCAAGGAATGAAGGCCAGAAGAATGGCTCTAGCTTTTCTAAAGGCCCACAGTTACCAGTGTTCCTACTGGCAGAACTCCACTGCTGGCAAAAGGAGGGGTAAACACTAGATTGGGATCAGGAAATAAGTGAGAGAGAGAGAGAAAATGAAGAGGCAGGGGGGATCTTATCTCTTTGTTCATTGAGAACATTTTCAAACAGGCATTTATTAATCCTATATAAGCCCTGCACTCAAGGCATATGGTGAACTTTACCAACATTCCCCAAGCTCAAGGGTTCTTCTTCTGTAATACATCACATCTCTGCTTCCTCTTCATCCCAAAATGGCATTTTGTCCATCAATTCAGCAACGAAATGTAAATAGTTATAATATGCAGGATTTTCCCTCTAAATTACTTTTTCCTCTTCATCAATCCTGGAAAACATTCTCTTTTTGTTTTATTTATTTATTTTTAGAGACAGGGTCTTGGTATGTCACCCAGGCTGAAGTTCAGTGGCTCGATCTTGGCTCACTGCAACCTCTGCCTCCTGAGCTCCAGCGATTCTCCCACCTCAGCCTCCCGAGTAGCTGGGAACACAGGTGCACGTCACCACACTGGATAATTTTTATATTTTTTGTAGAGACAGGGTTTCGCCATGTTGCCCAGGCTGGTCTTGAACTCTGGGACTCAAATGATCTGCCTGCCTCAGCCTCTCAAACTGCTGGGATTACAGACATGAGCCACTGTGCCCAGGCTGATTCTCTTTTCAGTTGGTAGAAAAGCATTGCCCTTGACTTCACATATGAGACCCCAACATCTTCCTTTGATCCCTGAAGCTCAGAGATAAAAGTACTTGCAGACCATCCTGGGCCATCCCATAATTTTACAGCAGGGGAATATAAAGCTCATAGAGTTGATAATCATACAGATTTTATCTGTAATACACTGGCGCATATATGTTTTCTGGAAACTCTGAAAATTCCCCAATGAGCTATCTGGAAAATGTCAGTTATTCCATGAGTTAGCTCAGTACTCTGGTCCTCTGTCAAAATTGATTTTCAGCTCTGTGTCTTTTTACTTGGACAACCTTTCAGGGGAGTTGCTCTAGGTCCACTGCTTTAGGTAGTTGACCCAAACTTCCCCCAAATGTAGGAAAGTTGGTTAACTAACTTTAGGTGGGTTAAGCAACTTTTCCATAGTCACATCACTTGTAAGTAGCAGAGGAGGAATTAAAATTCAGGATTTTCAGATCTAAAGTTTATGCTCTTAAGCACTGGACCATATTTACCCCCTTGCCATCTTTCTTTCTGAATACATACATTTTTGTTTTTGTTGCAGTTTGTTTGTGTTAGAGTATTGGAACAAGCCAGTCTCACTTATTTATACTGCTTTCTCCCTCCCAATACCTTGACTGCTATATAATAGAAACTTAATATAATTTCCCTATATGAGTTAGAATCAAATTGCTTCTGTTTATCTCTGGGAAGATTTGTTTTCTAACTTTATCCAGCATAGCAGCATAGATTGCAGTGCAAGGAGAGACTGAAGAACAATGGTGATCACCAATTGCCCAATGTTCCGGGAGGCTTAAACCACTTCTGGAGCCTCCTTTTCCCCCACCTCCATCCTAGAACGTAGCAGATGCATCCTCGAAGAAGCCTCGACAGAACATAAGCCAATTCGATTCTAAGATGCAGGTTATTCCTGAAATCTACGAGCTGCAAATCAAAGATGGGGTATACACTGCAAATTGGGGGCACTAATGCGATGACTCAGAGTCCCAGAATGGGTTTGAGTATGCAAATCACTGTGGAGATGTTCCCGAAATCTTGACAGATCTATGTTAAGGCAGAAACAAGGACATCATACTCTCCAATATTACTGTGATTCAGAATCTAAATAGTGACCTGAACACCAGAAATGTCAGACAAGAAATGGGAAAAGGAACGGGCAGCCCAGAGATCTGGGTCTGTTGAGAAGCCTATGAACCCAATGACTTGGAATAAAGACAATTGGGAGACGCCTGAAATTTCAAGAGAAAAAGAGGAATCTCTGGCCCTAATGCTGGGCCTTTCTTGGTGTCCCCTGTCTCTGCAGTCTGTTTCCTACCTCCTGTAAGACAGAACATCTCTTGGAATTATCTGATGTGTTGGAAGGGGGCTGTGAGGGAAAGAGCATTCATGCTGACTACGTTACAGGTTGGATTGTCTGACCTTAGCAAACCATTTTCTTTCTCTGGGCCTGTTTTTCCACTTACATAATGGCCTTAGATTTGATATTTGCTGTGAGTTGAATTGTGTCCTCTCTAAATTAATATGTTGAAGTCTCAACCTCCAGTACCTCAGAAAGTAACCATATTTGGAGCTGGGTCTTTAAAGAGATGATTAACTTAAAATGAGGCATTAGGGTGGGGCTCCAATCCAATATGCCCAATTTTTTTATAAGAAGAGAGAGACTGGCTGGGCACAGTGGCTCACACCTGTAATCCCAGCACTTTGGGAGGCTGAGGCAGGTGGATCACCTGAGGTTGGGAGTTTGAGACCAGCCTGATCAACATGGAGAAACCCCGTCTCTAATAAAAATACAAAATTAGCTGGGTGCGGTGGTGCATACCTGTAATCCCAGCTACTTGGGAGGCTGAGGCAGGAGAATTGCTTGAACCCAGGAGGCAGAGGTTGCAGTGAGCTGAGATTGTGCCATTGTACTCCAGCCTGGGCAATAAGAGTGAAACTCTGTCAAAAAAAAAAAAAAAGAAAAGAAAAGAAAAGTAGATAGAAGAGAGAGACACCAGGGATGCACACGCACAGAGGAAAGAACGTGTGAGAACACAGCAAGAGGACATCCACCTGCAAGCCAAGGAAAGAGGCCTCAGAAAAAATCAACCTGGTTGGCACCTTGATCTTGGACTTCCAGTCTCCAGAACTGTGAGAAAATGAGTTTCTGTTATTGACATTCAGTGTGTGGCTTTCTGTTTTGGCAGCTATAGCAAATAAATACAGATTTCAAATGACCCAATTATCTGCCTTTCTATTTCTGTGAAACTTCCTTCAACAGGCTTAGTATTGGGGTGGATTGAAGTTGACTGCAAATTCTTTGATAGTTCTTTCATCAAGAAGGAGGAGTGGGGGGGTCTACGTGCTCCTCCCCTGCTTTTGGGTGGACTCGGTGACTACTTTGACCAATAGAATAAGGCAAAACTTACACTTCTAGTTTCCTGGTTCCATTAGGAGACTCTTCACTTCCTCTTCCTGTGTCATGGAACGCCTGCTCTTGGAGTCCTGAATCACCATGTAAAAAGTCCAACTACCCTGTTTTAGATGCCATGTGAAGTAGTCATGAGACTACATGAAGACAGTGAAAGGCCCAACTGAGCCCAGCCTTCCAGTTTGCCCTGCTGAGATGCTGGGCATTTGAGTACAACTCACTTGGACACTACAGACCAGACCAGCCACCAGCCAAAGGCCACTAAGTGACTCCAGTCAATGCCATATGAAACAAAAGAATTGCCTAGCCAAGACCTGCCAGAATTCTTATTCATCAGATTTAATATGGTTGTTGAGTAAGCCACTAAGTTTTGTTACAATGCTTGTTAACTTGTTACAGTGATGTAATAAACATTTCTGAACTGATTTACTAGACATTTATGAGCCTATTAATTCTATACAGGCCCATTCTTACCAGGTCTTATTTTGTGCCCATGGAGAAAGTAAGGTGCCATTATGAAGGGATTGGGGTTTGGACTGAGATTTGGATTCGGGTAAACTCTGCCATTAACAAGTCACTTGTTTTCTTCAGGCAAGTAATTTGACATCTCTGAGTCTTACTTTCCTTATCTGTAAAATAGGGATAATCACACCTGCTGTGTGGAGTTTTGTGAGGACTTAATGTGTTAATTAGATATTTTATTGCTAGGCAGATAGCATCCTATAAATGGTAACTGCTCTTACTGCAATAGTAATGCTACTGCTGCTGCTGATAATCATGATGAAACCAGGTCATCTTGCCTATGACTGCCAGTGGAGTTGGATGAAATGCCCCTTCCAAACAAGCAGCTTTCCTCGGTCTGCCATAGGGCTAAAATTTCACCATTGGCTTTTTCAAGTTATGGCATTTCAGTTTAAGGACTCAATATCCTTTAAATTTCCAGTTACACCTGGCAGGGTTAACACAAGCAAAAACATTACAAACTGGAGACAGCATAGCAAAGTGAAAAAAAGCATATGATTTAAAAAATTGTAGAGCTAGTTTTGGCTACAAGTCATTCCAGATCTAAAAGAACAGTGGATTAAATATGTTAGAAATTTGACTTTCATGTAAATTACAAATAGGTCTGGAGCCATATGATGTTCTATAGTGTCAGAGACCCAAGCACTATCTATCCTCTATCTTCTGCTGTATATAGTTTTACTCTCCATGTCATCTCATGGTATAATATGGCTGTTCTTCACCATCAGGAAAGAAGACTGGTTGGAAAGGATGCACCCTATTACTTTAGGGACACTTCTTAGAAGTTGGACAAATTGCTCTTGCTTATATACTATTGCCCAAAACTTAGTCATAAGGCCAAATCTAGCTCCTACACAGGGTAGGAAATGTGAACTTGACATCCATGTGCCTAGCACATTAATTCTATTATCAAGGAAGAAGAGATGCTTACTGGGGAAAAGAAGTAATCTTTGTGACAGTTAACACTTTCTTGAGCACTATTTCAAGTCAGGAGTGGTGGTAGGCAATTCAGGTACTTTGCAGCCCTGTGAGCCTTTTTTTTTTTTTTTTTTTGAGATGGAGTTTCGCTCTTGTTGCACAGGCTGGAGTACAATGGCGCGATCACGGCTCACTGCAGCCTTCACTTCCCGGGTTCAGGCGATTCTCCTCCCTCAGCCTCCTGAGTAGCTGGGATTACAGGCACCTGCCACCACACCTGACTAATTTTTGTATTTTTAGTAGACACGGGGTTTTGGCACATTGGCCAAGCTGGTCTCGAACTCCTAGTCTTGGGTGATCCACCCGCCTTGGCCTCCCAAAGTATTGGGATTACAGGCATGAGCCACTGCACCTGTCCTATGAGCTTATTATTATCATCCCTATATAAGAGAGAAAGAAAGAGAAACTGAGAAGTGATTTTCATAAAGTCACACAGGTAGTTAGTTCCCAGGCCAGGATTGGACCCAGGTCTATGTGATCCAAAGTGCATACTCATTTCCCTAAAACAACCCTAGTTCCAGTCCTGGCTTGACGACTTTACTGACTATGTGACACTGAGCCAGTCATCTGCCCAAGCAAAGGCAGCTTTACTGTGAAGCTAATGAAACATCTCACTTACACAGACTCCTGATGAGATAGGAGTTTCCAGGAGCTGCAGAGTACTGAGGGTGGGGTGGAGGGATAGAAGCCAGGTAGCAATCAGTAAGTATTTCTATGTAAGCCTTTCTTGCAGATTGACAAATAGACTCAAGAAGAAAGAGACATAACCTCTAAGCCTACAACAATTTTTTGTGCTTTCTTTTATTTTATTTTTACTTTTTTTTTTATTTTCAAGACTGGGTCTAGCTCTGTCACCCAGGTTGGAGTGCAGTGGCATGATCACAGCTCACTGCAGCTTCAACCTCCCAGGTGCAAGTGATCCTCCCACCTCCGCCTCCCAAGTATCTGGGTCTACTGGAACACACCACCACACCTGGCTAATTTATTTTTTATTTTTATTTTATTTTTTTGTAGAGATGGGGGTCTCACCATGTTGCATAGGCTAATCTTGAACTCCTAGGCTTGAGTGATCCTCCCGCCTAGGCCTCCCAAAGTGTTGGGATTACAGGTGTGAGCCATCACATTTGGTCTCTTTTCTTATTCTAAATAAATATTTGCAAGATTTGTGTTCGGACCTACAGTTGTATCTGTAACAGTGTATTGTTTTCTTAAAGAGGGTCCCCCCAAATTATACATACTTCAGCTCTCACGAAACCTGGATCCATCCCTACTGCCAAGCCAAAATTCAGCAATTTTAAAAGAATGAATTTCAGATCTATCTTAAATTTTGACTAAGATTTAGGTCTGAGAAATGGCAGAGCAGAGACCCTGACCAAGACGACAAACTCAGAAGGAATCTAAGGTGGGGTTCTGGAAACACAGAAAGACAGACCTTCCCCAGGGATCTCTCCCAGATTCCTCCAGAGAGGGACTCTTTCCCTCTGGCATATTCCCATGGCCCTGTAAGTGTTCTTTAGCTCATTGTACATTCTGCCTTCTGAAAAATTACTCATGTCCGTATCAATCCCTCCACCCAGAGTAACAACTATCAGAAAGCAGAAACCAGGTATCCTTCATCTCTGTACCAAGACTCCAGCAAGGGGCATGTTGCAAACCAGGAACCAATAAATAGTTGTTGAATTGAGTTGAATTGAGGAACCTGTGGATTTAGGAACACAAAAGGGTGCACAAAAGCAAAGTTACTAACTCATTTCTTTATTGCATGATGTTTTCTAGATCTCAGTTTCCTTCTGTGAAATGAAGGCATTAGATCTATTGATCTCTAGGGGGGCAATTGTGAACCTGACAGTAGTGAACTAATTAACATCTCTGAACTCTATATTCTCAGAGTGCAGGTTTTATGCCTTGAATTGAGGTGAAATCCAATCTGGAAGCCTCATGTTCATTAAAGAGGCCTTCGGCATTCCTTGGAAGTGTCAGATGTTGGCCTGACCAAATTTCAGCAGGGATAATTGCATTCTGACAACTTTGAGTTCCCCTGAACTCTTCAATCGAATAAGGTAAGCTTCGCTTCCCATCCCAAATTATTTTGCACTGCTCTCCTTGGCCTTTAAACAGAGATGTCACCTCATTTGTAAGCTGTTTTGTTCTTTCTTCTAAAGGGTTATGTACTTTTGCTGAGGTTCAATAATTTTTAACAGTTAAGGCATTGTATAATTTCAGGTAATTCCCTTGGAAGAAAGGCTGTTCCTGGATACTATCTCCAAACTATTTTAGGACCTTATAACTTGTTCTCCAGTGCTGAAGACAGTTACTTCGAATGATATGAAAACTCTATCATAGTGAATGATCTCAGTGTTTATAGGAGGAGAATGAAATGAGATAAAAATTCAAATACTCTTTCTCGTAGATACACCATCTTGGTTCTAAAAGTTTTCAAGGGCCACACGTGTTATCTAGTCAGTAGAATAAATATAGATTCTAATGAGTTGTACACTGGAGACTCAAACATCCCCAACCTGACTTGATATAACTTTCAGTCTAACAAAGGAATGAGAACATGTGTGAAAGGTATTAGAAAGTGAGGCAGCTCCATAAATACTTGTGGGATCACAATGACATTTATTTGTTTATTTTCTGTCTTTGTCATGGAATGCAGTAACAGAAGCACTAATGTGCCACGACTTACCCTCATACCCAGTTACAGCTATAAAGCTCTGTAAAATTATTTGTTTAATATTAGGGAGGTAATTTAACCCATTTTACTGGGCTTTATTTTATTAGAAGCTGCTGTAATAGGTTTGCATCTAATAATTTTACTTTGGTTATAATAATAACATCCTTTTCCTCATAATGATGAGATTTTTTCCACTCCTTTGATGTCTGTACTAATTACTATCTATTGTAATATTTAAATTCAGAATTAAAATGAGTTTCTTCCTTCATCTGTAGCTCTTTAAAAAGCCAGGTTGTGAATACAATGACAGCAAATCAAACCAAAACCTGAGGTTTGCTTAACAGCTGAATGACCCTGCTGTTTTTTTGTTTTTTGTTTTTTGTTTTTTTTTTTGAGACAGAGTCTCGCTCAGTAGCCCAGGCTGGAGTGCAGTGGCGCGATCTCGGCTCACTGCAAGCTCCGCCTCCTGGGTTCTTGCCATTCTTCTGCCTCAGCCAGCCGAGTAGCTGGGACTACAGGAGCCCGCCACTACGCCCGGCTAATTTTTTTTTTTTTTTTTTTTTTTTTTTGTATTTTTAGTAGAGACGGGGTTTCACCGTGTGGCCTGGATGGTCTCGATCTCCTGACCTCGTGATCCACCCGTCTCAGCCTCCCAAAGTGCTGGGATTACAGGCGTGAGCCACCGCGCCCGGCCGACCCTGCTGTTTTAAATAGATGGCTCATCCCTTCCATCACCAAATGTTTACTGAGTACTTCCTTTGGCCAAGTACAGGTGTTACAAAACTTGCTATACCAATGTGACCCTCTTACTTTGCTCCTTCTTGACCTGGATAGTGTATATCTTGGAAAAAACTAGCAATTTCATAAATTATATCTGGAGCTAAAATAAATAAAAATGGGACATGGAGGAAAGGAAAGGAAAGGAGAAAAGGTATGGTCATGAATTAGAAAGTAAAGTTCCTGTAGGAGGTCTTCTTAACTATTTTTGGACTTCTAGAATCTCTTTTCTAAAAAACATATGCACTTTCCAAATTTTGCTTAGAATTTTGGCATATTTACAGACTCACAGAAGCCCCTCTAAGCAACCCAGCTCCATAGCAGTATATTTGGGTGAAGTTGGGGAAGCATTCAAGTGGTCACACAAAGCAGGCAACGTGCCCCTTGAAAGATTTCCCATGTGGTTATTGACCTTGTGCCAGAGTTTTATGCGTTGCTTAGCCATGTCACTCAAGACAGGGAGCTTCCTGTTATGACCTTAAGTGCATTATTATTATTATAGTTAGTGAAAATTCTCCTAATCTTGTGACCATTTTATTTATAGTTAGGAAGCCTTTGGCTTATACATTTCTTCAGTGATTATGATGTAGTTTAGTTAAAGAACTGTGAATACTTATCCCTTAACTTAGGAGACTGAAGGCAGAGGTGTCACATGGTATTTATACAACTTCTAGGCCAGATCTGTAGATAACTGTAGGCAGAATCCAAGAGGCACCCAAATCTTACAGGTAAACCAAGGCAAAACTGAAATCTCTGTTAACATGGGTTTATGAATGAGGTGTGTGTGTGTGTGTGTGTGTGTGTGTGTGTGTATGTATACACTTTGATCCCTTTAAGGAGAGAGGGAGGGAATTTGACAATGCATTTATAGAAGGACTTCTTCTGACTGGTAGATACTAAATAAGTGTGTTAATTGGGTGACAAAAGTACCAGATATGTATAAGGAAGCCATTTGCTTTATTGAAAATAGTCTTGAAAGTCATTATCCTTTTATTTAATTGAACTCAATGAATATACACTGTGTCCACACATGCCATACGTTGTGCTATACGCTGAGTGACTCAAAGATATCATTCCCTGAAGATATTTACTGCTAGTACAGTTGGAAAGCACACGTGCAGGCATGCTCCCTTCTTGCTCCCACATCAGACATTTCCAATCGATCCTGGTGATCTTTTTGTGTTAACCTAGATTCAGTCTCAAAATCTTTTTAAACTCAATGCTCTGAGCAGCAGTTTCCAATCAATCTGAATAGGCACAAGCAATAAAATCCATTTGTATCCTGACTCTAGGAGAGGGACAGATAAATACACAAATACTTATGGTATCAAGGAAATTATGATCATCTACAAGAATAGATATTTCTTAAGTATTTACTATATGCTGAATCAAGTTCTCAACAATTTATTGTACTACCAATGTCCAGAAGATGAAAACTATTTAAAGAAATCCTATTGGGACCTCCTTTTGAAAAGCAAAGAACTATTTTGAAAGCAAGTTATCATCCTCTGATTGGTCTGTTTGCTGAGATCAACTGTGTATTGAATTTTCTTTGTGTACCACACACCTAAGAAGGGAAATAGGGTTCGATATCAATTGCCTTCACTCGAGTATGAGATGAAGCAGGACAAGAGAAAAGAATGGTTTTTCAAGGAAAAACAATTGAAAAAAAAAAAACAAATATAAAGCACCCACTGGGAATGAATGGAAAGAATATGGAAATTATGATTATTATATGAATCTCCCCTCCACTTGACATGGGAAAAAATAATATTGATTTTCCTCTTCTACCTTAATGGAAAGAAATCTGATTGTCTTTCAGATCAGCTTTTTAAGAACATCTAATCCTTAACAGGTAAACAAATTATAGAAGAGTATTTTTTAAAGTGAGGCATTTCAATTTAACAAGGACTTTCCTTAGAACTGTAAATTTTTAAAAAGACAATGGATATCCACACAATGCAAAGAGAAACACTGCATCAGCAAAAGCGCCCTAGGTATGGTATTTGTTAAAAAAATAAAATAGGCATATGTACTACTAAGCAGACAATTTTGAGCTTTGTTGTTTTCTAGCTCATTTTTTCCTTTGAGGGAATTCTAGGCTTAATTTTTGTTTATTTATTTTTATCAGTTGCTGACCACCAAGTGCCTTGGTGTCATCCTGGCTCCTCTCTTCCTCTCACACCCCATTTCCAATCCGTCAACAAATCCTAACAGCCCTCTATCTTTGAACCAACAACTTTCTACCCCCATACTCACTTGGTCCATGCTATCATTACCTTTCCTTCTTTTTCTCAGTTTCTTTCTTTCTTTCTTCTTTCTTTCTTTCTTTCTTTCTTTCTTTCTTTCTTTCTTTCTTTCTTTCTTTCTTTCTTTCTTTCTTTCTTTCTTTCTTTCTTTTTTTTTTGAGACAGAGTCTCACTCTATCACCCAGGCTGGAGTGCAGTGGCATGATCTCAGCTCACTGCAACCTCTGCTTCCCGAGTTCGAGCAATTCTCCTGCCTCAGCCTCCCAGGTAGCTGGGGTTACAAGTGTGTATCACCATGCCTGGATATTTTTTTATTTTTAGTAGAGTTGGGGTTTCACCATATTGCCCAGGCTGGTCTCAAACTCCAGGCCTCAAGTGATCCACCTACCTCAGCCTTTCGTGCTAGGATTGCAAGCATGAGCCACCGCACCAGCCATTAGCTTTCACCTGAATTATTTCATCAGCTCTCCATCAGCCTACCTGCTCCCACCCTGGCCCATTTTCAGTAGTATGTCTACAGCACTCGGAGAGATCATTTCTGAACAGAAGTCAGGTCAAGTGGCTCCTCTATTCAAACTCTCCAGGGACTTCCAACCTCAATTGGCACAAAACTGGCACTCTTACAGGACTTACAGCTTGGTTCTTATAGGATCTGTGAGGCTCTGCATTATTTTCCTCCTCCTCAAGTCTCCCACTACTTATCTGACTATATCTCCTTCCACTCTCACCATCGCTCATTTTGTTCCAACCACACTGACTGTCTTACAATTCTTTAATCATGTCCCTCTTCAGTACCTATGAGTTCTTTTCTTAGCCTGCCGGAGACTTGCTTCTGACAACTACATGTCTCATTTTCTTACTCTCTCAGATTTTTGGTTAAAGGTCACTTTGTCAGAGAAGTCTTCTTTGACTACCTCAAATGCACCTCATCCCCACTGTCTGTCCTCTCCTCTTACCCTGCACCCCTTGGCATTTCCTAGAATGGTATTCTGCTTTATTTGCTTCTAAAGTATTTATCATTGATTGACATTTTATATCTTTGCTTATTGTTTGAATCACTCTATCAGACTGCAAGCCCTGTGAAGGCAGGGACATCATCTACTTTGTTCCCTGTTGTGTATTAATCTCTTCGAACAGTATCTTGTGTTTTGTTGGTACCCCATAAATACTTGCAGTGACTGATGAATGAATGAATGAATGAATGAATGAATGAATGAATGAGTGAATAAATGAATAGAGACTGACTATGAACTAGACACTGCTATGGTTAGAGCAGTGAAAAAGACAGACCTGGCTACTGGCTTTAAGATGCTCACACTCTACCGGTTATTGGCATTCTTATTTTCCCTAAAATGTAGCTCAAATTCCTTTTACAATCAGTTGAAAACGGAGTGAAGAAAAAGTGGGGGAAAGATACAGTGGTACAGTATGATACTGGTTAAGGTAAGAGGAGGGTCAAGATTTTAATGTACAATGTGTTACAGAGTTTCAACACTTTCTGTACTATATTAGTGTCATAAATACTGGAGTTCATTTAGGAAGGCTTCAGATACATCCTGTTCCAAAATTTGCCCTGTGGACTCTCTTCATAATGCCCATCAAGGGAAGGAAGATAGAAGTCAAGCCAAACTGCTTGGTAATTTTTTATCTCACAGGCATTCTCCACAAATGCTTTCTTTACCCAACATTATTCTTAGAGCACATTCTGCACGGAAAACTCACACCTTATCATTTGCTTTGTTTCACTGAATATCTACTTGCTCTTTCTGGCTTGTTCATATGTCCAGTGTTTCATGTGTAGCAAAACCCAGGAGCATCACAGTCTACCTGAATTATCAGGGGCAAGTTGGAAATTTTGAAAATTATTTTCCATTTCCCCATAGAAAAATCTTGAGCCCTCCTTGACCCTCTTCTTTTGCCTTTTTCTTTTTGACAAGGTCTGGCTCTGTTGCCCAGGCTGGAGTGAAGTGGCATGATCTCGGCTCACTGAAAATTCTGCCTCCTGAGTTTAAGTGATTCTCATGCCTCAGCCTCCCAAGTAGCTGGGATTACAGTCGTGTGCCACCAAGCCCAGCTAATTTTTGTAATTTTAGTAGAGATGGGGTTTTGCCATGTTGGCTGAGCTGGTCTAAAACTCCTGACCTCAGGTGATCTGGTCACCTCAGCCTCCCAAAGTGCTGAGATTACAGGTGTGAGCCACTGCACTTGGCTCTGCATAACTTTTTAAAGCTGATTTAGTGATAATGGATTTTCCCCTTGTCTTTTTTTTTTTTTTTTTTTTGAAAAAGGTTCTTGCTCTGTCATCCAGGCTGTAGTGCAGTGGCATGATCTCGGCTCACTGCAACCTCTGCCTCCTGGGTTTAAGCGATTCTCATGCCTCAGCCTCCCAAGTAGCTGGGACTACAGGTGCATGCCACCACGCCCAGCTAGTTTTTGTATTTTTAGTAGAGACAGGGTTTCACCATATTGGCCAGGCTAGTTTTGAACTCCTGACCTCAGGTGATCTGCCTACCTGGGCCACCTAAAGTGTTGGGATTACAGGCGTGAGCCACCATGCCTGGGTGGATTTTCCTTTCTTAATCTATGGACAGTTCTCCAGCCACTTTGAACTGTGAAGAAGCCATTGTAGGACCCTTGCTAAGTAGAGGGGCAAAGGTCAGTTTCAGGATCCTTTAAAGACTCATTGACATTTTAGGCATGGCTTAGGACAGTAATTGGTTATTTTGCTGCTGTGGAAATGGGCCTTTTTATTTCCAGCTGTATGGCTCAAGGAGTCAGAAGATATACTATGTATTTATTTATTTATTTATTTATTTGCTAGTGGGTTTTTCCTATAATCATATAATACTGAGTAGATTT
Source organism: Rhinopithecus roxellana (assembly GCF_007565055.1). Lineage (NCBI taxonomy): Eukaryota > Metazoa > Chordata > Mammalia > Primates > Cercopithecidae > Rhinopithecus > Rhinopithecus roxellana. The sequence goes on from NC_044563.1 coordinate 28,027,649, forward strand.
ATTTTGCTTCTTGAGATTAAATTCATAATAGAGGATGGTCAGAATTTGTCTGGGGATTTTATGGGTATAAATTAAGATGACAATACTTGTTATAACATAGGAAGCGCAGGAGTGCCACACTATCCTCGTTCAGTACTAGTTTTCCATTTGGTTCCACCAAATAACATATTGGCTAGATATGAAGAACTTCCATTTGAACCACTATCACCCGTCTAAGTTGGCTGGACCAATGAGTGTTCTGGTCACTGAGGGGAATTGCAGAGTGGGTTGGATAGTTCGGAACAAAGTCTTGAGGGAACAAATGGGGATTACTTTCAATCACTGGGCGATCTTTGGATGACATGTCGTCTACTGTCATTGGGTGGACCTCACTAGCTGATGAGAAGAAAGCTAATATAGCTGCTCAAGTCAGGCGGTGCACAGGGGTCCAGGAATAGAAAGGGAACTATATGTGGGCGCTGAGCCAGTTCTCTGCTGGTGACTCCTTTGGGCTGACAACAAATGGTACTTTGGTCAACTTCAGCTGTCTCTCCCTATTCTGTTCGAATCCTGTCTGTCTCAACAGTCATCCTCTCTTCTCAGTCCTGGAATCTTTACTTGGTGTGGAAAAAGAAAATAAAACTTAATCATTTATTCTTATAAATATTTTGTTGAGTAACACTTAGATCACAGTTCTTGAAACTCGAGAGCCAATCTGTTACTTTCTTCCTTGGTTCCATACTTACAACCTTCTCTAAGGCAAAGGGGGAATTTACTGTAGCTGCCAGGGCTGAGGAAAGGGTCACAGAGTCTATGTGAATAAATGAAATGGGGAGTTGAGGTGGAAGTGGTGGAGGTGGAGTGGGGAAGAGAGTGGATCACAGTTCAAAATAGTCTCCTGCCCTACTATCATTTCATTCTTGGTTAGGATGCTCTATGCCAAACCCTGTATCAGGGACCTTATTTAACTTTTATAACGACCCAGTGGAAAAGATACTATTTTCTGTTTTAATAGATGAGGCAAAGGAAACCCAGAGAGCTTAAGTAATGTGTACAAGATCATACAACCAGTAAGCAGCAGACCTGGTGTTTACAATCAGGGCTGTCTAATTCCCAGATCTGTGTGCATGACCACTCATTCACTAGCCATATTGCAAGCCCAGAGAGATGCATTTTGAGGAAAAGAAAATGCTGCGTCCTCTCCCTTACTTTATTTCTATATTTCTAACATCAGGTTAAATGGAGGTCTCATACAAATTGGTGTTGTGGGGTGACCATTCTTTTAGGCTTAGACCTGGACTATGTGGTAAGGGTGCACACATAGCTGGAATGTTAAGAGGTCAAGCTTCTTTTTGCTGTCTGAGCCATTACAGAGGTGTCAACTTTTCTTTTATCTTCTGGGGGTGTCTCCTATGGAAGTCCTAAGAACCTGCAGGTATCCAGCCTGCATCTAGCACTGTCCTTCCTTAGAAGGTGGTGGAAAACAGCAAGCGATTGTTTTCTTCCCTTTCACTCACAAGTTTCTTTGCTTTCACCCGGGCCTCCTTCTAGCAAACTCTATTCTTCCTCTGGATGGCTCCTCTGGCCCATTGCCAGCTCTGCAGGAAAGCAAGAAGCTTTCCTTTCTGGGATAAGAGATTTCTCATTCCCCACTGCAGCTCCCTCAGTAGATAAAGATTTTTGGCATGTTTTCAAGGATGTTGCAGCTGAATTATCCACCTCCGTGCTTTCTTCCATTTGCTTTTATGATGTTTCTTCCATTCTCCATTGTTTCTTGCAACTTTTCTTGATGACAAAAGATACCCCCATTTACATTTGAAAAAGGGTAGTGACTACTGTTACAAAGTCGGAACAATACCCACTGAAGCTGAGCTTACTCAATTGAATAGTCATTTAATATTTTAATAAAATAAAGACCTCTTTTAGTACCTGCTGCTGCATTTGTGAAGTTTATGATGCATCTTTTACATTCATTTCCATGTTTAAATTATAATATTTTCCCTCTCACCCTAGAGCAGCTTAATACACTGCAGGGAACACTTTCCCTTGATGATGAAAATAATATTTTTAAGGTAAGTGGGGCTTATAGCTTAAGTATAACCAGAGGACTCATTAAAGAATGTGTTCAATGTCCCAGTACCTGAATTCTCACTTCTAAACCACTACCATTTGTGCTTGAATTTAAAATATTGTTGATTGATAATTTCTGGGGGGAAATAAAGCATTTGTGTAAGGTTAATAAAAATCAGTTAGTAACTCTTGCTAGCTAACCCCTACAAAGCTTCAAATGATGACATTATCTTGGTGAAGTTAGATGGTCCAGAATCTGAGCTTTGAGACTTACAGCCTCTGAAACCTGATTTGTCATTACACAGAGAGAAGTATTATTTTCTCAAAGTCAGATTTATATTAACTGGACATATCAAGATTGTTATATAAATTGCCAATATCAGTTGATCAAATTTTTTTAAAAAAATGTGGTTATCATTTGCCCTGGAATAATTGTGTAGCAGGAATCAGCACATTCTTTCCCTCTATGAAGACTTGCAGGTGAAACCAAATTATAAGCAGAAGATTGTAGCATGATCATAGAATCTGTGTAAAGAGATTAAATTTATTCCAATGTCAGGCTAAGATTATCTGACACAGTGGTGGTTCTCCACTCTGGCTATGTCTCTGGGACTATTGGAGTCTATGAAATTTTCAGAAGCTTGGGACCCATTTCAGAACCAAGATTAAGGCAAGGCATTTGTATTTGTTTTCTCTTAAAAAACATGTGATTCTCTTGGTCATCAGGGTTGAGATCATTGGTCTGAAGCATTTGTCTCCACTATAGGAATGATTTTGCAATGGTGCCATATTATTTAACGTCCACTGGGCAAGATTTCTTCCCTCCTGGATAGTATGTAGAATCACACCACCAGCATTTGGTTATTTCCCTTTGTCTGTGGTCTCAGGGACAGTCAGTTCTCTTTTTAAATAGGTTTTTGCATCTAGATAAATACATACTCTGGCCAGATGCCTTTTGATTTTAGGTAACTTTCTCCATCTCTGCTCTCATCTGGCTTGCCTGGATCATACAATTAAATCTTCGGACAATATTGTTTCTTTCTTTGCAAGCTTTGAGAGATCCCTGTTATTTTAATCCCACGTTCCACTTTGTCAACCAAGAAAAATCAGTGGGCAAAAAGTATTTTCCCAGCTATGTAAGTTTATGCAGAGATAAGATATTCCATGGAAATATGTATTTGTTGTCATAAGGACCACATCCAGAGGCTTTCAACCCTTCCCCAGGTTGTAGCTAGAATCATCTTTCTTTTAAACATAGGTTTTCTGTTTTTTTGGGTTTTTTTGGTTTTTGTTTGTTTGTTTGTTTGTTTTGCTGTTGTTGTTTTCTTTTTGTCTGAACTCTGAAAACTACTTCCAAGGCAGCAGGAAGTACGATCTGTGCACTGCTTACTTCTCTCGTCACATCCCTCTCGCTCATCTCCTCAATCATGCTTCAGCCATTTTTGAACTTCGTTCAATTCCTTGAATGTACAATTCTTACATTTTCTCTGCCTAGGACACTATCATCATCTTCTTCATCCATTAGCTCTTCTCTTCCTTTGGTTCCCAACCTCAATGTCACTTGCTCTCTGAGGCCTTCCCTGATTTCCTAACTTGGTTTAGAAATGTTAACCATGTACTCTCATGGTACCCTTGATCTCCATGGTCAAAACTCATCATGTTTCTTAAAATTGCTCAGTGACTTGCCATTGCTTTTAGGATAAAGTCCAAATTTAGCCTACTATTTAATCAACAGTCCACCTCTTGGGGTCTTATTCCTCTGTCCTCTGGACCATTCTTTCTCAAGAATGCTTTATTTTAGCCATTTGTGGTTACTTCTTAGCTGTCTATTAAGTATCTTTATTATTGGGTCAATACATTGGAAAGATATCTTGGCTTTTTATGCTGGATCCATATTGCAATTAGAATTAAGCATATGTTTTTTGCAAATCATTATAGACAAGAGTAGAGAGGTGTGATATGTTCAAGGTGGATTTTGTTCAAAAATTTTAAGATATTCTCTTTCTTTACTGCTTCTGAGTTTAATTTCTGGAGACAACCACTCTTGTTAATCACTGCGCCCATGTGCTACCCATGTCTATGTATTTACTGAATTGAATAAGGGGGAAAGAATCTTTTTGTAAGCAGAAAGTCCCAGTCAATCACATTTACCAGGCTTAATTGAGAGGAAGCTAGCATACCAATGTGTTTGCTCTAGGCCAATCCCAGATTTTCCAGTAGAGTTAGAATTTCATGTAATTTTATAGTTTTCTACATTGGCATTGTGTTAAATGCTTCCCTAAATGGAAATTCATTTTTAGAACTTCTAAAGGTATAAGTAAATTCACAAACTTTTCAAAAACCCTTTGTCAAGCTATATAACTATATATAACTGTATCTCTCTGGTTTGGCAAATCCTGTGGCTGTATATATAGAAGCTCCATCTTTCTCCAATAGTCGTGTAAAGGGAACAATGTTTCCTCAGCCTCTTTACAATCTTTCCTCCCATCTTGGATGCCCATTCTCTCTTCATATATACCCCACTTTTCAGACAGACCTGGATTCAATTTTGTTTCACTTTCTTATTAGCTCTGCTATTTGAATTTTTACTTTTCTGCTGTATAGGCTAATAATATGAAATGGGGAAAATTAACTGAGATAATATATGCCAAATGTTCGGTATGGTTCCTGGTTAAGACAAAAAAGATGGGCATGGTGGCTCATGCCTGTAATCCCAGCACTTTGTTAGGCAGAAGTGGGATGATTGCTTGAGGCCAGGAGTTTGAGACCAGCCTGGGCAAGAAGGTGAGACTCCATCTCTACAAAATATTTAAAAATTAGCCAGGCAAGGTGGCATGTGCCTGTAGTCCTACCTACTGGGGAGGCTGAGGCAGGAAGATAGCTTAAGCCTAGGAGGTAGAGGCTACAGTGAACCATGATCACGCCACTACACTCTATCCTGGGAAATGGAGCTAGACCCTATCACATAAATAAATAAATAAATAAATAAATAAATAAATAAATAAATAAGAGTTTGGTTTGATTTCCCTTTAGTGACACTGAATTCTCCATTTCCAGAACATATCTTCAAGCCCCAATATTATTGCATATTCTTTTTGTTCTACCATGAAGCCTTCCCAAACTCTGTCAGAGTTAGTTCCTTCTTTCTCCAGGTATCCTCAGCCTTTTTGTTCTTATCATTCTAGTAAGACTTCTCTACCTGTTTTGGAAATCAATAACTTGCCCCAAATTCTGCCAGCTCCTCCAGAGATAGGCACTGCCTTAGTCATTACTGTATCTCTAGGGATTAAAAGAGTGTCTCCTCAGAGGTTGTTGTGAGGATTAAGTGAGTTAATACCTGCAGACTCCTAAAAAAGGACCTAGCACATAGGAAATGCTCCATGAGCATCAGCTATGTTAGCAGTTTTTGATTATCATTAGTGCCCAGCACAGGGACTTGTATAGAGCAAGTACTCAAAATGGGCTGAATGAACGAGAAAAGGGAACAGGGAAAATACACACACCTTTCTTCTCATTATGGTAGCTTAGCATCTTAGAAACAAATAGTGCAATTGACCACTTATTTTCATCTCCTTTTTTTTTTGTTTGTTTTTCTGAGACTCTCCCTCTGTTGTCCAGGCTGTCGCCCAAGCTACAGTGCAGTGACAGATTCACAACCCCCTCAATGCAGCCTCCTTGAACTCCTAGGCTCAAGGAATCCCCAGATGTCAGCCTCCCAGTAGCTAGGACTACATGTGCATGCCACTACATCTAGCTAGTTTTTCAACTTTTTATTTGTAGAGACAGGGTCTCACTTTCCCAGGCTGATCTTGAACTCCTGGGCTCAAGCAATCCTCCCACCTTGGCCTCCCAGAGTGCTGTGTGATTACAGGTGTGAGCCACCACTCCCAGCTCATCTCCCTTTTTATAATGACAACTCTTTTTTTTTTTTTTGGAAAGCCATCTCTCTTTGTGCATGTGGTTCAAAGGGTACTGAACTCATTTCCTCAGCTTAAGGTTGAACATGCAATCTAGATGTGGTCGCTTAGCATGTCCTATTCCCTGTCCATTATGACATTGTGCTTGGAGGATAAGGACGTGACTCAAGTGGTCCAATGAGAGTCAACCTTAGGACTTTGGTTGGCACTCCCAGAAAAGAGGTAGTATTTACCACAGGTTTACTAATTTACTCAGATGTAAGACTGGGGCTTGAATGGCCATGTTTGCTGCTGATGGGAGAGAATCAGCCTGGGAACAAAGCCAGCTTAGAGCAAAGCAGAGCCAAAAGATATAGACAGATGCTTGATGATACCTCCAAAGCCCTTGGATTCAGCCATACCTGAACCCAGATCTATCTCTGAAAAATACACACTAGCATGTAACTAAAAATTGTTGTCTGAGAAACCCTAGGGATCCCTGAGAGCCTCGTAGGTGCCTAAAGGGTTAAAATAATAAGATGTTATTTATATTTTTCACTGTCATCCCCTCAGGAGCATACAGTGGAGCTTTACAGGCTAAGTTGTATGTGACAGTGCAGTTGATGGAATATAGAAGCAGATAGAAGAATGTAGCTGTCTTCCATTAAGCTAGACATTAAAGACATTTAGCAAAATGTAAAATGATAACATTCTTCTGATGATATATTTTTATTTCGGAATATATAGCTACTTTTAAAATAAAATATGCATTATATAAGCATATAATGGGTGTACAGTTGTTATTTCTAGGTGAATAAGTAAATATTTAGAAATGATTATCAGTATGAATTTCTAATATGGTAAATATTGATTAATATAACCCATATAGACAAAAAGTCTTTGGGAGGTCATCAATAATTTTTAAGAGTGTAAAGGGATTTTGGGGCCAAAATATTTGTGCACCTCTGAATTATACAAGTCAATAATTTATATATATATAAAGTGATTGAGATCCAACTAAACATGACCTCAGCCAAAAAATATATATATTATATATAAATATGTATCAAATATATAAAACATACATAAACATATATTTATATACAAAATATATATAAACATGACCTCAGCCAAATATATATATATATATAATATATATATATATTTGGCTGAGGTCATGTTTAGTTGGGTCTCAATCACTTTCAAATGAAAGAGACTTGATATTGTATTGCATTTTACAGAAAAATATTATAACCTTGAGAAATTGGGGACGTCTTTTGGCCAATAGTAATCTCTCTCTCTCTCTGTTTTTTTTGGACAAAAAAAGTCCCCCTACCCCCCGTAATCCAAAAATAAGGAAGAGACTTGCAATAAGTGAAAGAATTCAGGTCCAGAGAATGTTAGAGTGTGTTGCAGTGTGAACCACCTACAGAGAAGAGACCCTTCTGTATCCTAGCAAAGGGATTCATGAATTCTGTCCTTATGGGAGTACTGGGGGCTGTTCCAAACCATTGGGATGTGGGTATTGTTTCAGGTCAGCAGGACCAATGTTTTAGGTTAAAGAGCAGCAGTTCTTTTGTCTTTGTGATGTGTCAAAACAAGATTTTATAGGCTGAATGCTTAAAATCACTTTTTTTCTAATGGGCTTTCTTACTTGATTTTTGATTTTCACCAAAATTGCTCTCAGTTTCACACTTCATATGTCAAGAAGCTGCTTTGAAAGTGTCTGAAGATTCAGCTGAATGCTGATTTCAGTACTTGGGCAGAACTGATCTATCTGCAGATAAGCCAACTTTGGAAAAATGCCTATAACTGTATTTTTTTTCTCTTAAATTGCAAACATGGATGAGAATGTATGGACCTCTTTTTTCAAGAAACACTTAAGCAGAAAGTCATAATGACATATCATAGTGACATATGGCCAGAGAAGGCCTCTCAGAAGACGTGATGTTTGAGCTAAACCCTGTCATGGGAAGATGAGCAAAAAGGAAGTTACTGGCACAGCAAAGAACAAATGCGAGAGGCCCTACAGGCAAAAGATAAATTTGAAGATCAGAAGGAAGTCAGTGGGACTGGAGTAGAGTGAGTAAACAAATTCCATGAAGAAAGAGAAGCAGACAAGAAACATATCATGCAAGTACTGTACTATAAAAAGTCACTGAAGGATTTCAAATGGTGAACGTAGACAAGATGTATAGTGGTATAGAAAGTGAGGATGTCCTCTCCTTGGTTTAGCACTCCTGAGAAACAAGACCATTGATTGTTCCTATGTGTTCCTATGTGTATCCTAGCAAAAAGATTCATATTTTGGCTGTTTTGTCTACACATGCTGATATTTGTTTGTTTATTTGTTTGTTTTTTGAGATGGAGTCTCCCTCTGTCACCCAGGATGAAGTGCAGTGGCATGATCTTGGCTCACTGAAACCTCCTCCTCCCGGGCTCAAGCAATTCTCGTGCCTCAGCCTCCCAAGTAGCTGGGATTACAAAAGCATGCCATCATGCCCAGCTAATTTTTGTATTTGTAGTAGAGATGGGGTTTCACCATGTTGGCCAGGTTGGTCTCAAACTCCTGACCTCAGGTGATGCACTGGGCTCAGCCTCCCAGAGTGCTGAGATTACAGGCGTGAGCCCCTGCGCCCGGCCTACTCATGCTGTTATTTGTATTCAGAGACAGTCCCTCTATCTGCACCTGTTGAAATCCTATCCAACCTTCAGAGAACCCCTCAGAAACCACAGCTCCTTGATGAAGCTATGACGTTTGGCTGTTTGGTGCTATGAAAAGCCCATGGGCATTGGCATCCAGGAAACTTAGTTTTGTATCCTGGCTCAGTCACTGGCAAAGTCATTGTGCATCTCATGTAAGATTCTTAACCTTTCTGAGATCCTTGTTTTCATATATGTGGTAATGATACCCATCTTGAAAAGATACTGTGAGGATAAAGTGAGATGGTATTTGTAAAGAACATGGCATATGATAGGTGATTCATAAACGTTAGTTTTCTCCTGCCTTGCAAGGCAGCGGGTAGTGTTTAAGAGCATGGGCTTGACCAGGCGTGGTGGCTCATGCCTGTAATCCCAGCACTTTGGGAGGCTGAGGCAGGTGGATTACAAGATCAGGAGTCAGAGACCAGCCTGGCCAATATGGTGAAACTCCACCTCTACTAAAAATACAGAAAAATTAGCCAGGCATGGTGGTGCGTGCCTGTAGTCCCAGCTACTCGGGAGTCAGAAGAATCGCTTGAACCCAGAGATCAGGAGGTTGCAGTGAGCCGAGATCATGCCACTGCACTCCAGCCTGGGTGACAGAGCAAGACTCCATCTCAAAAAACAAACAAAAAAACAAACAAATAAACAACAACAACAACAAACATGAACTGTGAGTCAGAAAGGTTTGGGTTTGCATCCCATCCTGCTGTAAGCTTCCTGGGTAATCTTAGGTATTATTTCACCTCTTCCCAGGTTTCTCATTTGTACATGGAGATAATAATAGTACTAAAACTATAGGATTACCTTGAGGATTAAATGAGATAATTTACTGAAAGCAGTTGGCACAGTGCCTGACAAATAATAAGGACTCAATAAATATTGGCTATTATAGACTAGAGCAGTACCCAGCGTGGGTGCTGTGTGAAACACTATATGTGTTATAATGATCTACAATACTTTCTCAATGAATAACTGCTGATGGAGTTGCTAAATTCAGATCTGGAGCATGGGCAACTGGGTAAGATCAGGGGGCAGAGGAATGGGGAACTGATGCAGAGTAAATTCAATAAGCAGGCACAGAGAGCAACGTGGGCTAAGGAAGCTGGTGGTGACAAACTCTGCTCTCTTTATAATTTTGATGCATGAAAAACACAAACTGAATCTCCTAAGCTATAATCGACAAGAATAAACTTAAAAAATACAACTGAATTTCCATGAGTCATATTTCTTTCTTGATGATATTTGGAGAGATTTAGGGTCCAGACGTGATTGCTCCCACAGAATGCATGCATCTCTATCTCTGCTGGTGTAGTGTCAAGCTTGCCAACTCCACTCAGGAGGGGGTGGGCATCCAGGCTGGTGACACTTGACTAGGTTACATATCACGATCATTCTAATGCTACCCCCATAATCAAGGGGGTGCAACTGGCCCAATATTCTTGAGCAAGGAATCTTGGGGAAATGCCAAGAAAGAAGACTTCAAGATTAATATTGATCATTGATGACATGATGACTCTCTTTCTTGGTATAAGCTCATACTCCAAATGTAAGTCTTTGAGTTCTAAAATACTCCCAAATTAGTGACACATGCTCAGCCTCTGGCACAGTGGCTTTCGTGATGAATGTTCAACTCAGTTTATTGGAGTTTATTGGCTGAAGAAAGATGAAAAAATCTAAGGATAATATTGATACAGAGTTAGAGAGTTGTGAAAGTCAAACCTTTCCCAGAAGAACCTCTTTACACGACTCCATTCATATCACAGTCTATATAATAGCGTCCCCTAGAGTTGTGCAGGGCATGGGTTGTGTGACCATTTAGGGCATCATTAGAATTTCTAAACTGAAAACTTTCTGATTCCAAAATACATAGATGAGTATTGAACCCTTATTATGTGCCAAAGACTTTCTTAGAGATTATCTTAGTTTATTAAGAAAGGCCAAAAATCTCAGGACCCATTCTTGATTTTCCTCTTCCCCTCGCTTTACCTCCAACCCAACAGCAAGTCCTGTCAGCTTGACTTTTAAAGTACAATGTGAATCTGATCACTGCTCAGCACCTTATCTGCCACTACCTCAGGTCACACTTCCATCATCCCTCACCTGCAAGATCTCAGCAGTCACCTAACTTATCATCTGCTTCCACTCCTGTTCTGCTCTGTAGTTGGAATGTTCTTTGAACAGTGTAAGTCCAATTATGTTTTTTTTTCCCCCTTGGGATCTTTGCACTCATTCTTTCCTCTTGGAGTGCTCTTCCCCCAAATCAAATGTCTTCTTCTGTTTTTATCGTTTTTGATCATATATGACCTCCTCAGAGATGCTTTCCCTAACTACTGCCGAATCCGAAATAATCTTTCTCAATTAGACTCAGTCACTCACTATTCTCTTAACCTGCTTTATTTTCTTCAAAGAACTTAACATAATCTGAAGTGTTATTGTTTATTTATGGGTTTACTTATTGTCTACCGCCACCACTAGAAAGAAAGCTTCATGAAGGCAGGGGCTTTGTCTTGTTCACTGCTTTTTCTTTCATACTGAAAACAGTTCCTGGTACAGAGTAGGCACTCAATAAATGTGTGTTAAATATGCTCAATACATTTAATCCTTAGGATAGGGGTTCTCAAAGTGTGACCCTGGACGGTTAGCATCAGAAACAACTGTGAAATTGTTCAAAATGCAAATTCTCAGTTTCTAACTTAGACCTATTAATACTTAATCAAAAACATTAGGAGTGGGACCCAGCAATTGATGTTTTAAGAAGCTCTCCAGGAAATTCTGATGCATGCTTAAGGCTGAGAACCACTGCATTAAAACAAACATGTAAAATATTATTAGGTTTGTGTACAGATAAGAAAGTTACATTTTAGAAAGGTAACATGGTTCAGACGAGAAAGAACTAACATTTATTTCCAAATGCCACATTATAAGCACCCAATAAATAGTATTAATAATAGTATTTGTAATTGTATTGTTACCTACTGTGCCATATGCTGTATTTGATCTTCACAATAATTCTATTCAGTATCATTGCTTCTATTGTTTATATACAATTATTGAGACATAGGCATTTAAGTAATTTATCCAAGATCATCTAGCAAAAAAGAGACAGAAAGATCTGCTTGCGTCTTTCCTTTTTTCAAAGAGATCTAACTAAGGACAGATCACTGATGTGCCAGCAGATATGCAAGGAAAACACATTTGGCATTTTCTGAAACAAATGCCAAGTTTCCACATTTGGAAATGATGAATGGTGGGTCTTGACATCAAGGGTACCCTCAAAAGGGGAAGTAGATGCTCTTTCATTCTGGTGGCTTCAACTTGGAGATACTGGCTCTAGCTGACCTTGATGAGCCCCATCTTTTTCTACCTCAGAAACAGCAGCTTTGTGGACTTTGGATGTGGGCTGTCAAAAGCCTGACTTGGACATCAGGAAGGATGAATAATTGTGGGCTCAGCAAATCACATGGGCCCCACTGCCTTCATGGAAGAGAACTGACATTTGATGGTGATGGAGAAGATGATGATGGGAATATATAAATACATATACTTCTGAAGTCGAGTCACAGCTGTTCTTGGAACTGTACACCCTGAGCACATACAGACAAAACCCCAAACAGCAAACTCCTAAAATTATGCTACAGCAATCTGGTCAATTTAACCATGAATATTGATGGGGAAATTACGTCAACTGGCCTTTCCAATTCCTCCTTATTCCTTTCTGTTTTGGTTTTTATAGCAACATCAATCCATTTCTTATTTTTTAGTTCCCTTATAATAGGGGGGCAAACATTCATGAGACAAATATGCTTTAAGTCTCTAATGTAGACAAAATCACAGTTGTATTAACTTCTGCTTAAAGTTGATATCTTTACAGATGGGCATTTATGCATGGACGATTTCTAAAGGATCCAAGGTGTTAATATTACTGTTGAAGTTTTGCTTTTAGGTGGCTATTGGCCATGGAACAATTGGACTTGTAGAAAACAACGACAATAGGCTTCAAGTTATCAGAGAAAGGGGACACTGTCTGAATCATGTGTCTCCAGCCCTAATGTGCAATACCTAGCACATAGTAGACACCTAAAAAATCTATGTGGAGTGAATATTTAGAAGTTGAACATACATAGGAAATCAACAAATAGTTTTTGATTCAATAAAAGAAGGAACCAGGGAAAGATTCTCACTATATCTGCCATATGATAAGCATTCAACAAACATTTCTTGATTAAGAAAGTACTACTGAGATCCTCAGTGAATATTGAGTGAAGGTTTGGACAAATGCTTGGCACATGGCAGGTAGTCGAAAAAAGACACCAGAATGAACATCAGTCATTTTTCTGCCACAAAAATGCTCAGAGTATAATGGAAAGACACTGGGCTACTTCCCGAGAGCAGAATCCTTATGCTTGGAACATATCTTTCTAAGTAAGTCTCTGTGTATTCCATAGCATTAACAGAAACTTGGGCTGTTCATTTTTGCAGTAACAGCTTTGTTTCTTTTCTCACCACTTCTCGGAGGCACACAGACACTCATTTATCCAAGTTCACACGTTAAGGCAAGGGTATGGTCCAGGCTTCTGACACGTCCACACTCATTAGAACCACCAGAAAAGTCATTCTCCCCCCAAATGCTTAAAGAGTGCTCTCTTCGTGCACATAGGTTCTTTGTGTCAGTCCACGTGGCAGAGTTCTGACACATTGGATGTCATGAGCCTGTGATGTCATGGATTTTTCTAGACATCTCCCTTTGCTACCCAGTCACTAAGGCCATGTAACCAACTTGGCTTAGCTCTCAAAAAGGACCATCATGGACAAGTTTTTCTGAAAAACAACATTTCACTTGTGACTGGCATTTTCTTCAAAACCAAGACACTATTCTCTGCTTGATTTTAGTTCCCTTTGGATTAGGAGACTAGATATCACTGAGGATCTGAAATCTCTTGCATTCTGGAAGGAGACACTCACTGTGAGAAGTCTTCATTCTCGGGTGTGTTAAGCCCTTTGTGCCTCAGTTTCTTCTGTGAAAAAGGGTTAATAATAATACACCTGTTGCATAGGGTTATTGTGAGGATAAGGAGTTATGGTATGGAAAGCACACAGAAAGGTTCATTGGAAGTCCCCAGGAAATCTTCTTTCCTTAGCAAAAAAGTCAAGTCTGGGAGACTGCACAGAGATCGTGGGGTCCGTCCCATATCTTGCAAAGTGGCCTTGGTAGGAGAGGTGGAAGGGCAACAAGGCTTTGGTCCCATTGGAAGAGCTCTCTATTCCTGTGCTATTTTCATCTGTGCAGCATACTCACCCACCTAATAGTTTGGCGTTCCATGTCAGATTGCAGGTAGCAACACCTTTCAACTGCTGGCTAAGAACAACAACAAAAAATGAAAGCAATGGATTAGTAAAATGTTTCATTTTACAAACGAGAAGACTGAGGACCCAAGGTCTTCTGATATTCACATTCAGTGATTGTTCAATTTTCCAGCTGTGGTCCTGACTTACCTCTCAAAATTGATTGTTCTCACCCTTTGGCTATAACCCAGACCCCATTAGATAGACTTAAGCGAGACATAAGTCAACTCTCATTTTCCAGTTGAAATGAAGCTTGTGTCTTTTCAATAACTTATCTGAGGCTATGCAGTTAGAAAGTTGCTTGAACTGTAATGTGGGTTCCTTTTATTCATCATTCATCACTATTTATAGAACATCTACATTTCAGTCACTTTTAGCACTATTTCTATGTACGCTCTAGAACCCTCTGCTTAGAATAGGGCTACCACCATAGGCACGAAAATTCCCATAATGCTAAAAGATCACTTTCCAAGGTCATGTTCTCTTTCATTCCTCTTAAGGAGCCAAAAGGGCTTAAGAAACCTGTAAGCCTTCCAGAAAAAAATACCTCATAACTTGAGCTGTGAGGAGGCCAGAATCAATCTTCAACTGGTACCTTTCCTTTCTTGGTGTGACTTTTCTTATTTATAAAATGGAGATGAAAATGTTCTTCTTATAATGTTAATGGAAGAGTCGAATGAAATAATGCTCACCCCAGGCCTGTGGTCAGTCCTTGCAGAAGAAATTTAACCAATTAGACATACCCTCTCCTTTCCCAGGGAGTATGTGCCCCTCTGTTTTCCCAGGTTCCTTTTAGGGATCCACCCCGTTTGGGTGTACTAAATTCTTGTTTCTGGCCTTTTTCCCTCTGACCCACATGAACATTTCCATTTAATCCTAGCCCCTCAAGGTCCAGTTCCCTAGATGGCACAACAGCTGTATTTGAGAGTGATTGTCTTTTTAAAAAAATCTTCACGTTAGCTCCTTGACATAAGCAGAACAGGTGATGTTACTCCCATTCCTCAGCCAATAACACTGAGTTTCAGGAAAGTCAAGTGATTTGCCCAAGGTCATGCAGCTCATGGTGTCTGGGCTGGAATGCAAATAGAGGTTTATCTGACTCCTTTGGCTGCCTCCTGTTAAAACCTTTGTCTATCCTCCCCCAGCCTGGGGAGCTGTATTTTTATATAAGACAATTTTAGTCTCCTCTCAATAGGTGGTAAAAGTACTGGTGAGGGAGGTCACTCCACATTGGCGGCTGCTTTGAAGGCCTGGAAATGTGTGGGAGGCAGAGGGAGAGGGTTGAATGACATTTGGTCCCCCACACTGTGGGAGTTGAGGAGGTGGGAGACATTGCGACAAGTCAAGCGTAAAGGAAGAGGAGGCCTTCCAAGCACTGCCCTACATAAACACAGCCGTGGCAGGGGGAAGGTTGCCTACAAGGACACACTTGATGTTTCCTTGGGTTTTCGAGGGGAAAGGCTGAGTCACCACGGAAACACCATCACTTTCCCTCCCCCAGGGTGTAGACAACTAAGGTGTGACTCTAAAATAATGCAACCGATGCTTTGCATTCCTGAGCTGTTCACATAGCCACAGAATTGTCCCTCTTCACCCACTTCACCTTGTGGTTTGAGGTTCCAAACTACTGTTTAAACTCCTGCCCCCGCCCTCACCCCTGCTCAGTATTCTTCTAATCCAGAGTCAGACACATTGACCATTAACTTATAGGAAATATATCCCCTACCTACTTGGAAACTCATATGTAAAATTTTGCCTGCAATTAACAGAGGACCAACTTAAAGTGGCTTAAATTATATATATATATAATCTTAAATAAGAAGAAATAGAGAGGAAAGTGGTTTCAGGGTTGATTAACTCCAAGACTTAAAGTCAGCAGCTTCCCTTCACCTTTCTCTCATCTTTAGCGAGTTAGTTTCATCTTTAGACTCATATGATTATGGTCCCAAGAAGGCTACCACAGCCGCAGGCTTCACGTTCTTAAACAGATGCAGAAAGAGGGGTCATTCTCTTTGTGAAGTTTTTGTTTTTTTAATCAGGGAATAAAGCCTTTCCACAAGTCCTCTGACCAACATCCAAGTGGGGAGGGTGATAATTTCTTTTTTGGTCAAATCTCAACTTGCCCTTAGCTCCAACAATCTATGCCAGCAGGATTGGAATTAGTATTACAGACTTAGATGAATAAAGACACCTCCTGGGGACTGAGGACTAAGGAGGTGCTCTTCTACCAGGACAGATCTGTCCAGGGGAAATAGCCAAAATTAAATCAGGGCTTGGTGGCAAGGGAAGAGGAGGAAAAAAGCTGTTGGGTAGGCAACCAGAAGTGTCTTCGATAATATTACCTAAGACTGCTGTGAAGATTAAATGAGATATGTGTAAAACACCATGCCTGGTTTCTGGCAGATCATAAATTTCAAATAAATGTTAAATGTTATCTTTTCTGCTCTGATTTTCATCCCATCTTGCACTTGCTACCCCTCCAATTGGCTCATAGCCTTAACCCATATTCTCTCTGCTTAGCATGCTCTTTTCCTGGCTACCAATACCCAAGAGCTCATCTCAAATGTCAAATCTACAATAATGTTTTCCTTGATTTCTCAATCCTCCAGGTTATTTGTTTCTTATTTATGGCTTTAATCATGCTTTGTCTTGTGTTTGTGTACTTTCTGAGATTTCTCTAGAGTGTCAGCTCCTTGAGGATTACAAAGGTCTCACTGATTCCTTATTTCTTTGAATAACCTCTAGTGGGCCTTACACACAATGGGCACTCAGTAAATAACCTTGGAATTGAACTGAATAAATTTTGTTCAAAGTTATTATCCTGGAGCTCCAATATTGGCCAAAGCTTGTGGTACATCCTTTTTTTATTGTAATAGACACAACATAAAATTTACCATTTTAGCCATTTTTAGGTGTATAGTTCAATAGCATTAAGTACATTCCCATTGTTGTACAACCATTACCACCATTTTATCTCCAGAACTTAAAAAATTTCCCAGACTGAAATCCTGTACCCGTTAAGTAATAACTTTCCATTTACCCCTCTCCATAGCCTCTGGCAACCACCATACTATGTTCTGTCTCTATGAATTTGACTACTCCAGATACCTCATGTAAGTGGAATAATACAGTATTTGTCCTTTAGTATCTAGTTTATTTTACATGGCAGTTGGTCCTCAAGGTTCATCCATGTTGTAGCATGTATTAGAATTTTATTTCTTTTTAAGGCTCATATTCCATTGTGTGCAAGTACCACATTTTGCTTTTCCATTCATCTATTGATGGACATTTGGGTTGTTTCCATCGTTTGATTATTGTGAATGATCCTGCCTAAACAGCGGTGTACAAATCTCTGTTCAAGTCTCTGTTTTCAACTGTTCGGTATATTTAACCAAAAGTAGAACTGATAAATCATATGACAATTCTATGTTTAATTTTTGAGGGGCTGCCATACTGTTTCCCACAGTGGCTACACCATTGGCATATTCTTTTGGCTTATACCAGTGGCAACAAATCTCAGAACTTGGAGCATGGGTATGATTTATCATTTTTTAAAATTATGCTTTAAGCTCTGGGATAATGTGCAGAATGTGCAGGTTTGTTACATAGGTATACATGTGCCATGGTGGTTTGTTGCACCCATTAACCCATCATCCAGGTTTTAAGCCCCACATACATTAGGTATTTGTCCCAATGCTCTCCCTCCCCTTATCCCCAACCTCCAACAGGCCCCGGTGTGTGATGTTCCCCTCCCTGTGTCCATGTGCTCTCATTGTTCAGCTCCCACTTATGAGTGAGAACAGAGCATGGGTATGATTTTAACATCACATGCATCCTCCAGGGTGTCATGTTGGTTCATGTTTATTACAGTCGATCAAGCCTATGATGACAGCTTTCAGTAAAAAAGATGTAAGGCAGATCAGCATAGAGATTTAGAGTTCATGGCCTAAGCCACACAGGTCTAGATTCCGAATGCTGTTGCTATTACTTACTGTATGGCCTTTGGCAAATTGCTCTACCTCACTGAGTCTGTTTTGTCACCTAGAAGATGAGGATAATAATAGAACCCACCTCTCTGGTGACTGTGGAAGTTAATAGGATAATGCAGGTAAAGTTCTCACTGCCGGGCATGGCAAAGTAAACATCCAATTAATGTAGTAATTAAATCATACAATACTAATAATTAATAATGAGATGGGCCCAGATACTGATTTTGAAAGCCATTCTCAGAGAGAAATTTCAAACTGGCTTGATTAACAGTGATATTGAGTGTTTAGTCCCTGAAGGTATCTACCTTGATGCACAGAATTTATTCAGATATCACAGTTTTGTCACATGTTGCCTTAGCTAAGATTCTTTTGGTTTCTAGTAAGAGAAGCCTGCTCAAACAGGTGTAAGCAAAATGGGGAATGTATCTTAGGGATATGTGGCAGGGGAGGGAGCTCTTAAAGAACCTGGAATAAGATATAGCCAGGCAGTGTGTGTATTTGGGTCTGGGGTCCTATGGTATCTTATTGTGATATCTCTTATCTCTAGGCACGTCCTCTGTTTTCATCCTTTCTGAAGATTGGCTTACTTCGCTGGTTGTTGTACATGATATGCCACAGCTCCTGAGTTTTGTGCTTGTTCACTCTAGCCTCAAAACCTAACTTGCTGAATCTGAATTCCCATCACAAATTCCCAGGAAAATCTGATTGTCCCTGGTGGGTCAGCTGCCCATCCTCTGTGAAACTGGGCCAGGAGGCTGTGTGATGGCCAAAGGGAACAAACATGGCTGCCCAAAGTAGATATGGTGGACTTCAGAGAAAGGGGGTTCTTGAGTTTTTTGTAGATCCACTAAAAGGTGCTCACAACAAAAGACTTTAACATGCAATATGGCTCCTTGTTGTCATAGTTTTAAACCCATTTAAATAATTCCTTTAAACATTTAAATGGCTTCTTGGCTGTCCAAAGAAGAGGAAGGCTTTCATTCTTTAATCAGCAGTTCTGCCAAGAAATTGGGTTAACAAAACCTCAGATCAAGTTTTCCCCTCTCACATTTCTTCTCAGTCAAAATATTTCATATGTTTCAGACGTCATTCTCTTTTGAGAAGGGCCCAGAGTCCACACTGGACAGGAGGACTGGTCCTTGGCAATGTTACAGACTGATGACGGACGACTCATTATTACAACTCTATACATGTGTTTTGCTAGCACAAAAGGGGAAAAAAATACCACAAAAGGAGAAGACGAAGGATAAGGTCTTTAACATTTTGGCCATCCAAAGTCTTGTCATCCATCGGGTCCTGGAACTCTGCCACCCACCCACTTGGCCAGTGCTGGACTAGAAATGATGAACATAGGTCACTGTGGTTTTTTTCGTTTTTCAAAAATAGAAGAAAAGAGATGTGGCTAGAATGTATCATGTCTGGATTTCCAGATATATCTGCTTATACAGGGAGATGAAGACCCCAGGGCATGCTATTGTAGATGTCATTACAGGGGTCCTCCAAATTTCAATGCTGTCAGTTCCCCTAGATCAGAGGAAGATACTTTTAGTTGCCTTATCTTTATTATGATTATAAATGTAGTAGATTCCCACTCTTAAAAAAAAAAAAAAAGAAACTTTACAAAAACAAATGACTTCTCCATAATCTTATTCCACAGATATAACCACTGGAAGTCATTTAGTTTATATTCTTTCAATATTTTTTCTATACGTGTATGCTAACATAAGTAAAAGCGTGCTTTTTCTACATATAATTGTTTTTACCTAAGTGAACAAATACAATAGCGTGGCTCTGAAATCCTTTTTTCCCAATGATGTATCTTACACATTTTTCCCTGTCAATGCCTAGAGCTCTCTCATTCTTTACAAGCTGCACAATTTTCCATTTTATGGTTGTACTTTATTTATTCAGCCCCGATAACAGCTATTCAGGAAGTGAGAAAAATACTTAATATTTATATTTCCCCTTATTTTCTCTCTTCTTTTTTTGCTTCCCACATCTATACTATTTTATTGAGCAAAGGTGATTTTTGGATTGAAAGTCAGAATTGACTTCTGTTTACTCCAGGGGCCACATGGTTGCTTTAAAACGAGCATCTATTTTAGTTATTCACTGTGAGGCTCAGTTATTTGGTTAATTATTCTCAACTCAAACAAATCACCCTTCATCTGTCAATTAAATGTATAAAATGTTCTCAGACCTACAGAAATCTAAGGGCTGGGAGAGATCTCAGAGCTGTAGATCTGGGAAGAATCAGGGAACTGAGTCAGAGAGCTCTTCTGAAGTTTCTGGACTGCTTTTTGATATTTTCCCCCTTGTTTTGTTGCCATGGGAATTGGTGGAGTGCATTGTGTGTGGGGGGGGGGCCGGGGTGGGGGCGTGGGGTGGGGGTGGTATGCATGTGTGTGTGTATGGGGAAAAAAAAGGCCAGGCAAGGATGCCTCCCCAGAGCAAATGCTGATCTGTGCAAAGCCCAAAAACGTGGCCAGGTGGAATTTTGGGGTCACTAGGCAGTAGGAGAAGTGACCTTAGTAAATTAGGACACAGCTCAGGGCCAAGGTTGGATGCTATTTCTGTAGTTTTCCTGAATTTGGAAAATTGATTTCTTTGCCAGTGCGATGATGCCTTAGGCATCTCTGATTAATTAAACCCCTCTAGGCTCCTTTTGTGACTAATCTTGTGGACTTCTGTGTAACATACCATTGAATGAACTAGAGGATCTTGAAAAAAATTTGTGATGGTCCTTTTTATTTATAGCTTATCCTTATTATTTATAGCTTATTTGGGCCACAAATGTTGGAAAGGAGCTTCCATTTAAGATGGATGCTGGCTACCTAGGGTGTGAGTTTGGGAGGTGTGATTGGAGAAGGGTGGATAAGGTTTTAGGATGAATTAAAGGCATCCAGCAAGTGCTTTCAAAATACTGTTGTCTGTAGTGATAGAAATGTTAGTCTGTGTTGCTTAGAAGGGCAGCCTATCTTAGAGAAGCTTTTATTCTTCAATGCTAATTTAAGCACAGTGTGGTTTCCCAAGTATAAAAACAGATTTAGTGTGTACTCTACCCTACTCAATATACGATCGTGTATCTGCAAAAGCCACCTTGTTCTGAGTCTCATATTGCTGGTTGCAGACAAGAACCGTCAGCCTTACAGTTCCGATTTTTCTTGGTATAAGGATTGTTTTCTAGGGACCAAAGAGACCGTTACAGCTTTTGTGATTACAAGTAAAAATTTTTTACATTAAAGTGTTCTTTTAATATACAAAGTCCCTTCGATCAATGGTTTCATATGCTCCTCTCTAGAAATCCTGGAAAGTAGGCATGGGTTATTTTTTTTTTTTTCAGATGGGGAAAATGAGCTCAGAAATAGCTAGTGGGAGCCAGGTGCCATGGTTATTAGTAACATGGTCTCCAGGGTCTGGCAGAACTGGGTTCAAATGGGAGCTTTATCCCTTATTGGCAATGTGACCTTCTGCAAGTTAAGAGATTCCTCTGCTCTTCAGTTCCATTTTAAACACAGTGAGGCAGTGAGGATAGTAATTTCTACTCTATATGGATCATTGCAAGATTAAGTAAAATAAGCCATGTTAAGCATTCGGTACAGTGTTGGCACTTAGGAAGTCCTCGGCAAATGTAGAAACTCCGAATAATATGTTCAAGGACAAAACAATGGTAAGTTACAAAACAGGACTACAGTTAGAGTCTGACTTTGAGCCAAGTATGTTTTTTACTCCACCATACAGCCTATCTCAAGACTCTGGGGGGAGTGAATTCATTCCTGTTGGAACTATCTAGAATCTTTCCTTTGTGGTAGCTGCACATTTGAAATGTACTGATTCTGCCAACTTAGGGCATCTTTAGGACAGAAAGAACACAAAAGGGGCAAACATGTTCTGAGTGTCAGGTACTACTGTGTGTCAGGTACTACTGTGTGTCAGGTAGCCTTACAATATTGCCTCATTTTATCATGATACTCTCATTCATCATGAAGACAAGGAACAGGAG
The DNA here is from genome assembly GCF_007565055.1 of Rhinopithecus roxellana. Lineage (NCBI taxonomy): Eukaryota > Metazoa > Chordata > Mammalia > Primates > Cercopithecidae > Rhinopithecus > Rhinopithecus roxellana. Next base: position 28,049,635 of record NC_044563.1, read on the forward strand.
GCCCTTGTAGATAGCTTGCCCCAGGTCAGGCAGAGCTGCCCGACACCAAAGACATCTTTCTGCTGCTCCAACTAAGCGTTACAAAAAAGGCCCAAGAGACAAGTTTGGGCTGAGAAGGTGTGGGCTGTATTTGGTTTGCCTGCCTGTTCAAGACTCCTTCCTCAGTCTGACTCCCTGGACTATTTCGAGGCTGCCATGTCATTTCAGTCCCCCTCAAAGAGCCCTGAAGAATGTGCAGAGGAAAAAAGAAACCCAAAGAAATCTATTATTGGCACTCGCCCTTGATTTGCTATTATGACGTCCATCCTGCAAAGAAGTGTTTATACCCTTATAAGGTTCCTAGCATCAATTTAACTGTGTTATCTCCCAGTAGATGGTACAAAATGCAATCTCAGTAGCATACGGCAGAGAGAGGTGGGAGAGTTTCTTGGCTGAGGAATGAGAGAGAAATTAAAAAGGGCCTACTATGCTGAGTCACTAAGGCAAAGCAGCTTACTATGGACCACATTCAGGCCTGAGCCAAGACACAGTAGCGAGTCAGTTACTGGTTAGGGCCGCTGAGATGGTTCCTCATTGGGAGCGCATCTTCTGAGAAGCTGCAGCCAAAAAAAGGGGGAAAAACGCCAACATCCTGAACATTTTAAGTTCATCGGTTATATTTTTATACAGTTAAATCAAGTACAAAAACAGAAAAAAAAGAAAGTCATGTTTCCACCAGCTTTCCTTGAGCCTCCCCCAACACACGCTCACCAGCCGGATGAGTTAGTTCTCCTCCCTTTGTTCTCATAATAATCCATTTAGAATTACTGGGTGTTGTTCACAGGCCAGACACTGGGCCCAGAGCATCTAGCGCTTTATCTCATTTAATTATTGCAAAAATCTCATGGGGGTAGGTGCATTCCCATTTTTGAAATGAGGAAACTAATGCTTAGAGACAGTGAGTAGTTTCAGAGCCAGAGAGTTACACAGCCAGAATCAGAATCAGATGCTTTCTAACCCCAGAGATGGAATTCTTAACGGCTGGTCACTACTATTTCACCACTACCAAAAGCTAAGAGGGACAAGAAATCATTCAGTTCAGGAGTCCCAAACCTGGCTTATTATCAGAATAACTTGGTGAGCTTAAAGCAGAACTAAAAAACGAAACAAAGCAAAAAAGATCCTTGTTTAAAAGGTTTATATTGGACCCTGGAAATTTACATTTATTGAGTCCCCCACCCTCAGGTGATTCTAATCAAACCTAAGTTGGAAAACATGGGTCTCATCTATCCTGTTTCTTAAAAAGCAGCAGCTTAAAATAATGGCGCTCTGCCTACAGAAGTACATCAAGCTGATGGTACACCAGAACTTGATCCTTGATCATCTTCCCGTATTACCGATGTCCATCAATTGATTAATGAACCAGCAACGTAGGTGGTCATTAATTCTGTGAACTAGATGATGTGCCTTGCCTTGTTTTGAGGGACGGGGTACTGGGATATTAGTGAGGACTAGATTCATTAGGGAAGGTTCTTGGATGGGGATAGACCTACATTCAACAATGTTCAATTAACATTCCAGGCTCTTCGTTCTCAATAAGTAGGATTTGGAGAGTTTCAGAATTGTGAATCAAATATGGGGTATTTTCAGAATGAGAGAGAATTGTTGTAAGGATTTGCCATTTTGTTTACTACCCAGAATCTGAAGCACCTTTCCATATTTGGTGATTTTGCTCTGTGTAAATCTATGGAAGTGGAAGAGGCTTTATAGATACTTGCACTCTTTGCCTTTGGAAGTTAGTGTATAGACATGGTGGACAATTAGATATTCCCAACCAGATTGTACATCTAATCAACTGATATTTGGAATTCAATTGGGTGACTGAAGTCAGGCATCCAAGGTCCAGCAGTGGCAGAGACTGTGTTCAGTGTCTAAGCAGGCTGTTTCTGCTGTGATGCACCCTTGGCTGTGGACATGGCCACTTAGCTTCCCTCAGCCCCTGACCCTTGCTCGAACCAGGCTTTCCAACCTCCCCACTGAGTCTGGGAGTCACTCAATGGCCAGCTAAAATTTTTCTTCACTGCTTCACTTAGCCAGAATCAGTTTATATTCTTTGCAACAAAGAATCTTGGCCCATGTGCCTTTCCACACATGGCTCCCTACTTGCTCCCTGCTAGAATTTCTCAACAATTTTCTGTTTGACTTACTCCAACATTTTTCCTAACAACAATCCACTGAAGAGGTCATTTTAAAGTGCTTCATTATAGTATGTCTTTATTTGTGAGGCATCTATCACCATAACTTCAGTTTTCAAAGATGAGGAAGCTATTAGAAATAAGTAAGAAGACCTGTGTTCAGATCTTTATTCTGATACTTCACTCTGGGATTTTAGGAGAATATTATTACCTCTCTCAGTCTTCATGTGCTTGTCTTTGAAAGGAAGACAGTGATCACTTATTTCCCAGGGTTGCTGGGAGGATGAAATATATGACAAAATAATTTAAATGTTATAAAACATATCTTAAATAAAAGTTATTATTATTACTGTGACTTTATCCCCTATGCATTTTAATTTACTTTAAATTCACTGTGTTTCAAAAGGATGAAAATTATAGCTTGAACACCCTCCCATCCTAGAGGACATTCAAGTCAATATGTAAAAATTAATTTTCAACAAAATTGGTTTTCTTTTTTTTTTTTTTTTTTTTTTTTTTTTTTTTTTTTTGAGACGGAGTCTCGCTCTGTCGCCCGGGCTGGAGTGCAGTGGCCAGATCTCAGCTCACTGCAAGCTCTGCCTCCCGGGTTCACGCCATTCTCCTGCCTCAGCCTCCCGAGTAGCTGGGACTACAGGCGCCCGCCACCTCGCCCGGCTAGTTTTTTTGTATTTTTTAGTAGAGACGGGGTTTCACCGTGTTAGCCAGGATGGTCTCGATCTCCTGACCTTGTGATCCGCCCGTCTCGGCCTCCCAAAGTGCTGGGATTACAGGCTTGAGCCACCGCGCCCGGCCCAAAATTGGTTTTCATCTGCATTTTGATTCCAATTCTGTTGTTGGTTCATTTTGGGGTCCCTGATAGAGTATTTTATTGGAGGTAAGGCTATTTTACAGGAACACTGGGCTGAAGGCATCCCTTCTGAGAAAGACGAGCTAGTACTGACTCCAGTAGTCTGGGCATTTTACCTAAAACATGTTTGGGAATGGGAAGAAAAATGATCTCTTTTAATTGGAAGGCTCATGAGGCCTGATCTACCAGAAGCAATGAAGCTATCACTTATAACACTTGTCAATGGTGGGGGCTCCAGAAGCTCCCCTTAGATGAAATGCCAAGCGCTTAATGGGCAGTAGAGGAGTGTTGGGCTCTTCCCTTGATACTGAAGGGAGGAAATGCCTTTCTGGGCAAAGAGGCCTTTTCTGGAGAAACAATTCTGCTGTATGCCTGGCTGGTGCTATGATGGCCATTTTTCATTTAGAATCTAAGGCACTGATGTTAAGATCTCCCAAGAAATATAGGGAAGTTTGACCTTTTCCTTATTCCCTCCATGTCCAGTGCAGGGAATAACTGGATTTTCTGTTTATGAAAATCTCTTTTGAGCTGTGCACTTTCCCCATGCCTTTCAGGCTGCAGATCCTTCTGAGTACCTCCCGGAAACCTAAAATACAATTTGTATCTGTTTCCATACCTGTCCTTTCTTCCTTCTTCTAATTCTATGACACCTTCTCACTGTGACATCTCAGAGGTAAAGACGTTATTCTTCTTATCAAGGGCTGACCATTGCCCTCGATCTTGACCCTATCATTTCCTACATGTCCTATCTTCACCTCCTTTCTTCCCTGTTTTTCTAACTCTTTAATATCTTCCTTTATTTTGCTCTATCTCCACAAACTATAAATTCACTGCAAGATTCTTTTGTCTCAAGAATTACGTTTCTCTCGACCCTGTGTTCCCTTCTAGCTCCCATCACTCTAGCTTCCTTTACAGTCAAGCAATGTAATCTCCACTCCCTGTCACACTCCCCTCACTTCATTCAGCTTTTTATGACTGTTTTCTCTGGCTCCTACCCTCCTACCATCTCACTGAAACTGCACTTCTTCAGTTTATCAATTGCAAATTCAGTTGACCCTTTCAGTTCCGATCCTAGCGAAGACTGAAGCGTTTGAGTGTGGTGAACTTTCTCTCTTCCTTAAAACTTTCTTCTTTTTATCATTTCCTTGACACTTCCTCCTTCTTTTCCTCCAACTTCCATGATATGCTTTCTCATTATCTTGCCCTGTCTGTCTATTTTCCTTTTCCTAGCCCCCTTAAATATGTTGCCCAAACGTGACAAGTGACAGCTAAATTTTATTCAGCTCTTAAGAATAGAGATCTATTGATTTTAGAGAAGGTAAATGATAGGTCTAAGAAGGAATATTAATCTCAAAAAGTAAAAATTTTTTCCCTGCTTAACACTCCTTCCTTGAAGCTGGCTGGGTGAGGGCATGGAGTTCAGGCTATGGCAGCCATCTTGAGACCATGAGGCAACGAGCCTGGGGGCAAAACGTCAACATGCAGAAAATGGCAGAATAAAAAAACAGAAGGAGCCTGGGTCCTTGATGACATTATTGAATTCTGGACTAACCTCAGAACCAACTAACTCCATCATTCCAACTATGCAAGATCATTACAGGGCTTTATTAATACATTAAGCTATTGTTAGTTGGATTTTTGCCTACTTGCAGCTGAATGCATTCTAACATCCCTGGCTTAAAGTATCCCCTGTACCCTGATGACTTCCAAATGTGTAACTATAGCCAATTTCTGCATGAAATAAGGTATTAAGCTATTACGATGTATCAGGCGCTATTCTGGACACATTACATATTTTAATTCATCTTTGCCACAATCCTATGATGAATGTCTTATTATTATCATCATTGTACAGGTGGGAATACTGAGCCAAAGATACTTAACTTGCCTGAAATCATAGAGCTATTACAGGTCAAAGCCACAATTTGAACCCAGTCTGACTCCAGAACCTGAGTTCTTAAGCATTATAGTCTGCTTCCCACTGCCAGAGAGTTCAAATGTTAAAAAGTGTTTCTTTTTACAGATATTTAATCTTCCCCCTTATTTGTTTCACCTTGGTTGGTGGTCTGCTTATTCAGAATGTTTCTTCTGTCTTCCTCCTGTTAGCTGTTCAAATATTGGAAGAATCTCTCTTGTTTCTCTTTTCTCTTCTCTTCTCCAGTCTAAAGAACACCTCAGAAACAATCACTAGAATTGTTCCTCAGATATTGGGGTTTTCAGACCACTTACCATTACCCTTTAGTCTAGACACTCTCTAGTTTGTTTCTCTCTCTCTCTCTCTCTCTCTTTTGTATTTTTAGTAGAGATGGAGTTTCACCATGTTAGCCAGCATGGTCTCGATCTCCTGACCTTGTGATCCGCCTGCCTCAGCCTCCCAAAGTGCTGGGATTACAAGCGTGAGCCACTGCGCCTGGCCTGTTTCTTTCTCTTTTTTAAAAGAGATGCTTCTCACTGGACATAACATTACACACACATGTGGTCTGACCAGTGAAGAGCCAGTGGGATAATCACATCTCACAAATTCCAAATAGAGAGATTTACGAATTATTGACCACTTACTACGTGCTAAACCCCATGTGAGGTGTTGTATGCACACCAAAGCTTCTCAAATTTTCTGCTGACATACCCTGAAGACAGAGAAAGTGAATGTGTGTTCCTAAGAAACAAAGGGCATAGACCATGCAGAATCTGTCTGCTATATTGAAAGTTCTATACCATTTTGAGCTTTAAAAATGGCATCGGATTTTTCTTTCTACTCAGTAATAGCTCCCTGTTTGGCTTAATATAAAAATAGGTTGTAAATGATTTGCCATTGAGTAAAATAGAAACACTGGGAACATGCCTTATGTTTATGCCATGGCCTCCCATACTCCCAATCATACTGCCAAATACTCCTAGGAATTTGCCAACCTAATCTGAGAAGTGTGGCCATATATTATCTTTATTACTTACAACAACCAGGCAAGAGAAGCCTATTTGGGGACAGCTCAAAAACAGAGGCTCAGTAGTTTGCCCGAGTTCTCCAAGGTAGTAAGTTGGACTTGGCTTTGAATCTAGATCTGTCCAACTCCTTTCCGCTACACTCTGGGCTGCCTTTGTAGATAATATGTATGAGTATATATCTGAGAATCTAACTTTAGTCTTCTATAAAGCAGAGGATTCCACTCTTGAACACTTTTGTGCCAGCCTGATTCACAAACACAAACATTCTTCCATTAGCTCAGCCCAAGCTGGTGTGTGGAACTGCTGGCTGTTGTCCACCTTGGAGCCTGTTTCCTAGGATCTGCTGCAAGGATTCTGTATGGTGAGAAATTTAATTTTTGGATCCAGATTCTGGACTTGATGTTTATCTCTTCTACCTTTCCTTCCTGCCATCTGTTTGAGCTTGTCTAGGTAGTTTTGAATCCTAATTTGGTTTTGAATCCTAATCCTAACCTGCTTCCTTAACCTCATGATAGGAATTGCATCTCCATTGCTCCAGGAAGTTTTCTAGAGGCCATCTTAGACTACAGAACTACTAGGTAAAATTCCTATTGAAGCACCATTAAAGACAAGTGTGTGTGTACGTGTCTGTGTGGTTTTCAGAATTGAAAACTACCTGTCTCTAGCAAAGCAGGCTTTGACATTCCCTCCTCATTCTTCTCAGTGTTGTCAATGAAGAAGTGTTCCTGGTGGTTCTGAGAATATAAGATGTCAGGGAATGGGTGGGGCTAAAAATCCAAGCACCCAAGCCCTGTTTACACTTTCCCTGAAATTTAGCAAAGAGAAAACTTTTTATGACAAAATCTGCCCTTCTGTGTTCTCCACGGTCCTCTGTGACCCCTCTCCTCTTTGGCATCTTTCCTGAGGGCTGCTCCCTGACTGCTTCACCCTTCTCCACTAGTCCTTTCCTTGCCACCAGCGTAGTGTCTGGGTCACTGCCTCCACGACAGTCCCTACTCTACTATCAAAACCCAGAGCTTGAGGAAGGTAACATAGGACAGCCACACATGTCTACAGTAAATGCAGCTTCATTAGAGCTCACATGTACCTTTTAACAAATGGGAAAGATGAGGGCCTGTATTAGGGTTCTCTAGAGAGACAGAACTAATAGGGGATATTATATATTAACACATATATAAAGGGCAGTTTATTAAGGAGTATTAACTCACACAATCACAAGGTCCCACAATAGGCCGTCTGCAAGTTGGGGAACAAGGAAGCCAGTCCGAGTTGCAAAGGTGAAGAACTTGGAATCACGTTTGAGGGCAGGAAGCATCCAGCATGGGAGAAAGATGCAGGCTGGGAGGCTAAGGCAGTCTAGTCTTTTCATGTTCCTCTGCCTGCTTTTTATTCTGGCCGTGCTGGCAGCTGATTAGATTGTGCCCACCCAGATTGAGGTGGGTCTGCCTTTCCCTGTCCACTGATTCAAATGTTAATCTCCTTTGGCCCCACCCTCACAGACACACTCAGGATCAAGACTTTGCATCCTTCAATCCAATCAAATTGACACTCAGTATTAACCATAATAAGTCTACCCCTTATCACCTTGAACCCATACACATCTCCTGAGATCATACATAATATTCAAATAAAGATAATCATAAGGTCATAATTATGCCTAACATAATAAAACTATCCTTTGTACAACTGGAAATGCAATTTGTACAATCCAAATGCTATTACATAAAGTTAACAACATTTAAGTGATGATAAGAAGTCAATAAATCTTATGTCACATGATAAAGGAAAAAGGAAATAAAATGAAGATTTTTTTCTTAAAACAAGTGTATACATGCCAAACGTGTTTTTAACAAAAGAAGGAGGAAAGACTCATGATAATTACAGTCCTCATTTCTGCAGCTGGTCACGTGGTCTTAGCTGGTATTGATGACTACCTTCTTCTACTACCCATTCTGTATTCCCTTTACCTTCAGTAAGCACCTCAGTAGGTTATGGATTTTTCCTGGTAGAGTGACCCAAACCTTCATACCTGAAGGGTCTGGGTCATTTGTAGTTCTGCCTGGATTGAGCTATTGTAATTTCCCATTGATCTTAATCAACAGGGCATGGTAATACTAAGAGACGCCCCAAGGGATCTCCTGTATTCTGCACATACTCTTCCTTACCTCAACTGTGGAGTAGTAGACTGATTTCATCTTAATAGTCCGGGTCAATCACCCCAGCCAACACTGTAACTCCCTTCTTAGCCTGTTGACTTAAAAGTAGGAGGAGTCCAAAGTGTCCAGGTGGCAATCTTAGGACTGATAGGCCATTCTACTCTTCTGTCAGTCCAGCTGCTTCAGGATGATGGGGAACAGGGCCAGAGAGAAGAAGTGGTAGAATGGAGAGAGAAATAAATGATAGAATGAAATTAAATTGCCAGCTCCCTGATCAGTGGTTAAATCAGCTAACCCAGCAAAACTGGTCTGTACTGTCAAGGCCAAAGCTGGACTCTGTTTCCTTATATTTGTCCAGAAGAACTTCTTTCTTTTCTAATGAAAGCAGGGGAAATAGTTTGAAGCAAAGATGAGGTCCATTGGCAGGGTGCAGAAAGGGTGGGAGGGATAAAATGTTTCTTTCCTTAAAGAAAATACCCAGATCAAAGAAAACAGTTGCCTCAGCATCTTGGGTAATGAAGTTTTCATAGCCGTGGGCATAGCCATAGCAGCTATCCTTGATGACCAAGGAAACCCTGCAATTGATTGAGCCCTGCTCTGGTAGTCAGCTGTCTGTTCTTGTAGATCAGACAATGGAACAGATGAAGAGCAATGGTACAGGCCTGTGCTTCCCACTGTTTCCAATGCTAGCAGTACTGAGCCGAGGTGAGCCTCTCACCTCCCCACATCCTTTGGCAATGCACCAGTTGCATTGACCTGGCTTGTTCACTGGCCTTGACCTCCAGCACTGTGCATTTTCCATTGTACCAATCTGGTTTCTACTGATGCCTGAAGATCCTGAAGGTTAAGCCATTAGGAAAGGTCTTTTAGTAAGGAAGCAGGATCAGGTAGTAGTGGTTTAGCATTAGTTCCCTGAAGTTAAACTTTTTGGTTTTAAATCCTACTTTATCCTTACAGCTACAGAACCCTTGGCAAGTTATCTACCCTTTCTAATCTTCCACTCTCTCAGCTATAAAATAGGGATAATAACTAAGCCACCTGGGGTTCTGGAGATGACCAAATAAAATAACACACATAAAGCAATTGGTGCTATAGCAAGTGCTCAGTAAATGTTAGCCATTGGTAACATGTAATTAACAACTCATTTTTCTTTCCCAAGGAGTGTGAGATGAAAATGGGAAATATATTGAAGGCCTACGTGATTTTGCATATGGGATAACAAAAAAAGCACTGGACTAGAAATCTACTCTGTTGATGCCTTTCTGTCTCACCTGGGGAAAATCTTTTTTTATTTCAGGCCTTAGTATTCCCATCTGTAAAATGAAGGCTCCCTGAGGTCCTTCTGTAACTTACATTTTATGTCCCAGTTTTTAGAGATGCAGCAAGCCATTGGGAATAGTATTTGAAGAATTAGAGTTAGTTATCCATGCTGATCAGCACTAAGAGCTGCCTATTTTCTCAGCCTCTCCCTTGAGCAAATGCATGAGTGTTGGGGGCAAGGGAGGGCCTGTGTTTGAAGCATGGGAGACGTAAGAACATCTGATTCAAGAGTAGACTTTTTTGTGTGTGGTGGGGGGATGTGTGTGCATGTATTTTAAATTAGAAGTCCAACAGAGAGATGGGAAATGGAAATGGCTTTATTCTTATGATCAGAAAGTTAAGTGTGACAGAGTTATGACTAATTCACAGGTAACGCAAGCTCCAGAGGAGAGCACTCAGGAAATAGATTGGCATGTGTGCTATTTTTACTGCCTCCCTTCCTCCCTGGCTGTCCAGAGCCTGAAGTGAGCCTTGCTCATGGGCAGGTGGGGAATTTCCTTGAGGTATCAAATGTGCTGATGTCACTTTGTGGCCTAGTTATTTCATGAAAAGAGAGGTGGAGGAGCCAAGCAAAGGATGCCTGGTAGGATGGAAGCAGAACTCAGAAAAACATAATCCTTCATTGCCAAATCCTGTCTCTGAAGGTCTAACCTCTGGATCATCATTTGCATCTGTGCTGGGCATCTTCTGTGTCTGGGGATCTGGCCAGCATGTTTTCTTTCTCTCTCGTTTGAGGTACTGCAGGCTTCTCCACATTAGGTCAGAGAGCCATCAAATACTAGTGTGACCAATGAGAAGAGAAGGGATCTAAGACCTATTAAGAGCCAGTGAGGCACCACACACTAGGATTGTTGATTTACACACCTTCTGTCCTTCATCTTCACAATATCCTATGGGATGGGTGTGGTAGTTCCCATTTCAGTTAAGGAAACTAAGGTTCAGGGAGATTAAGGAGTTTGCCAAAGTTCAGGCAGCTAAGAGGTGGCAAATCTGGTGTTTGAACCAAGATACATCTGATTTCAAAGTTTTTGGTTTTTTTTTTTTTCGGGAAAATCACTTTCATGTCAGCATCGTATGTTCAGCCAAGAGTCAGGGGATAGACTTACTTTTCAATCAATTCCTTACCTGTTTTACCTGTTTTCCAGCTCCACTGTCTCCCTTGGTCCATACTGGAAGATCATTATTGAAAAGACCAAATCCAATAAGAATATATTTAATCTGAATCATGCAGACTAAACTTAAGTTTCTGACAATCCTGTGTTATGCAGACTAAACTTAAGTTTCTGACAATCCAAAAGCAAAGGAAGAATGTGAATCAATAAATATTATATAAAGCATGAAAGAAACATGCCCAAGGGGAGGCATTATATTTTACAATGCAAATTCTTTGAGCGAGAATAGTAAATATGTATACCACAACTCCTACTCCTAAGCTCAAAACAGACATGATTAATTGATCACAGAACTCCTTCTCCCATAACCCGAGTACAGCCTCAGAGTCCTCAAATCCTCCTCAGGAAGCAGGCACCAATTAATTTGGAATCTCTTTATCATTCCTGTCTGACAGAGAAGCTATTCATTTCTTCACCATTTCTGTCTTACAGAGAAGCTATTAATTTCACCTCAAAGATACAACACAATTTTCTTGGAAGAGGCTATATTTGAGAAATATCTTGAGAAATGAGCAGTATGGTAGTGGGTAGGGAATGGTCATCCCAAGGGAACAGCATAAGCAAAGTTAGGGAGGCCAGGAGGGAGAAGAACTTAGGAACAATGAGTAATCTGGTGTGAGTGTTTGTGTGTTAGGGTAGGGAATGGGAATTGTGGTCCTTGGGAAATAAAGAGAAGTTAATTGGATTAAAGTACAGAGGGCCTTGAAAATCATGTTAAGATAGCTATTCTTTCTTTCATAAGTTGTAAAGCATCATGCTGAGACGTGTTCTAGAATAGCACTTCTGGCAGTACAGTACAGAAAAAGTGAGAGAGGGTTCCATGAGGTGTAAGAATTTTAAAAATTCTAGATAACAGAAAATAAAGGTCTGAATTAAAACAGTGGCAGTTGGGAAAAAAGAAGGAAAGAGGGAAGGAAGGAAATAAACAAGGAAGGGATGGAGGAAGCCATGTATTTAACAAGTATCTATTATGTGCCTGCCATTATTCAAGACTCTGGGATATAGTGGTGAACCTGACAGATAAAAATTCCTGGCCCTCATGTAGTTTCCATGGGTGATACAAGTAATAAATAGCAAACAATAACCAAAAGATTAAGATTAATTAAGACAGAGCTAAGTGCAATGAAGAAAATAAAACATGGTGAAGTGCTAAGGAAGTGCCTGGAGGAGACAAGACAAGATTGGAAAACCATAGAAGACTGACTGTGGAGGAGATATTTGGGCTGAGATCTGAATGTATGAAGAAACTAGCCATGCAAAGATCTAGGGAGTCGAGGCGTTAAGGTGGAAGACACTTAAAGAACTTTCAGAGCAGAAAGGCTCCAGCATGGCTGAACCCTGGGGAGTAAAAGGAAGGTGATGTGGGTGAGGCTGGAGATAACAGGGTTCCAGGTATTCTGAACTATCCAAGACTGTTCAGCAGCAGGATGCCTTCATTGCTTTATGTTTTGAACAGATCATTTTGGCTGCTACTTGGAGTATAGACTGGAAATCAGTGAGGAGGCTATCTTAATATTCTAGTCTAGAGCTGATGGTGGCTTGACCTAACATGGTAACCAAGGAGATGAAGAGAAGCTTGCAAATTCAGGATATATGCTGCAAGTGAAGTGATTGGAATAGATTCAAAATTAAATATGGGAGTGGCAGGGAAAAAGAGGAATCAAGATTAATTTGTAAGTATGGATTGAGAAACTAAGTGGATGAAAAGAAAAAAAAAGACAAAGAAGAGCATAATTACCGTCTATATACTACATACACTACGTTTTACCCTGAAAGAGTTTAACATTTAATACAGTGAGAGAAGTGCCATGTCACCATTCTTGCTTTACGAGGACTCTTCATAGTTTTTTCAGAGCCCAGGAGGTATTGCATGAAAGGGCACAGAAGGAAATGCTAGAAATAAAAATGACCTTATTCCATTCTCATACACTGCTAAGGTAAAATACATGGTTATAGTATTTCTGGAGAGCTATTTGGCAAACGATATCAAAAGCTGTAAAAGTGTTTACACCTCATTGGCTAAGAAATTTCAATTCATGGAATAGATCCTAGGGCAACACTCAGAGAAAAGCATAACTATTAAGAACATATGTTAATGTCAACATTACTTATGAGAACAAATGGAAACATCCTAAATGCCCAACAATAGATGATTGCCTTAAAAATTGTGATATATTCATGTTATGTTAGATATCTGTTACAAAAATGAAATTTTAGTGGAATAATTAATGATGAGAAAAATGCAAAAGCAGAGTACAGAACCATAAAATGATCTCTATTCCGTAAATAAGCATATAGGTGACAATAGGGGAAAATTATAATCTTACCAGCTGGTATTAATATTTCTCTGGGTTAAAGTACTGCAGACATTTAGAAGCTGTGCTTTGATAAGTTGCTTGGATAGGTGTAAGACCCCCAAGGGTATACTCAAGTAATAAACCATAATCCCTAAACTCTTCTGCTTTCTAAAGAGGTGCATTCTATTGATTGTAGGATTTGCTGAGCAGAAGATAGAGAAAATAGGCACATCTGTGGATAGCACAGCATTGTTTTGCATAAGTGAGACAAGGCAGTTAGGAAGTCTACCGTGTCACATAGGAGAGAGAGAAAGGATATCCGGAAGGTGGTGGTTCGGTGAGGCAGCATAGTGAGAAGGGAACCTTGGCAAAATGTTTAAGTGGTACTGTCAGGTTGTTTGCTGTAAGCTTTTTGTTGTACATCCTCTCTTCCATGTCCCTTAAGGTATCTTCAGTAAATTATCTGTTTTTCACTAATTAGATTGGACATCTGTTGTTTATGCCCATCCACAATCTATTTCATCTTCTGCTAACAACACCTTGGTTTTCTTCTGAGCAAACTCCCATCCTTCCCTCCCAGTCCACATGGTTTTGGTGTTACTGACCCACCCCCTCACCCCCAAATCCAGGGATGGGTACAATGTCTCAGACCAGGCTAAAGAGAACATCACATGTCTCTCCCTCAAGGTGATCAATTCAAGGATGGGCATGGAATCTCATGAAATGGAACCATACCATTCTCCTTGAGACTGTTGAAAGAGTGGTGTGCTCTCTCTCTTTTTCCCTGGATTTTTGAGGGAAAAGTATGAGTTTATTAACCAGAATTATAAGGATATCAACCTAAAGCTTTTTGTTACCCCTCTTGCCACCACAAGAAGAGAACTTGCCTATAAATGAAGTTAACCTGAAGGAAGATGGAGTTAAGAGATGAACTGAGACAGGGATACAGTCATACTATATGGACCTTTTTTGGAATGTTATGTTATGTTATGGAATGTTATGAAATGAATGTTATGTGCATGTGCAGGAGAGGACAATGATTCTTAAAAATATACTATGAAATAATCTGACAAAGAGCTAATACCTAGAATCTACAAAGAACTTAAACAAATTTGCAAGAAAAAAACAAACAACCCCATCAAAAAGTGGGCAAAGTATATGAATAGACACTTCTCAAAAGAAGACATTTATGTAGCCAACAGACACATGAAAAAATGCTCATCATCACTGGTCATGTAGTTTCCATGGGTGATACAAGTAATAAATAGTAAACAACAACTGAAAGATTATGACTAATTAAGACAGAGATAAGTGCAATGAAGAAAATAAAACAGGGTGAAGTGAGCAGTATGAGAAATGCAAATCAAAACCACAATGAGATACCATCTGACGCCAGTTAGAATGGCGGTCATTAAAAAATCAGGAAACAAGAGATGCTGGAGAGGATGTGGAGAAATAGGAATGCTTTTACACTGTTGGTGGGAGTCTAAATTAGTTCAACCCTTGTGGAAGACAGTGTGGCGATTCCTCAAGGATCTAGAACCAGAAATACCATTTGACCCAGCCATCCCATTATTGGGTATATACCCAACGGATTATAAATCATGCTGCTATAAAGACACATGCACACATATATTTATTATGGCACTATGCACAATAGAAAAGACTTGGAACCAACACAAATGTCCATCAGTGATAGACTGGATAAAGAAAATGTGGCACATATACACCATGAAATACTATGCAGCCGTAAAAAAGGATGAGTTCATGTCCTTTGCAGGGACATGGATGAAGCTGGAAGCCATCACTCTTAGCAAGCTATCACAAGGACAGAAAACCAAACACCACATGTTCTCCCTTGTATGTGGGAGTTGAACAATGAGAAGACATGGACACAGGGAGGGGAACATCAGACACCGGGGCCTGTTGGGGGTAGGGGGCTGGGGGAGAGACAGAATTATGAGAAATACCTAATGTAAATGACGAGCTGATGTGTGCAACAAACCAACATGGCACATATATACTTATGTAACAAACCTGCACATTGTGAACATGTACCCTAAAACTTAAAGTATAATAAAAAAATTCAGATTTTTGTTTTTTGACCTTACCAGACTTGATAATTGCATGAGCCAATTTCTTTTTTTTCTTTCTTTTTTTTCTTCTTCTTCTTCTTTTTTTTTTTTAATTATACTTTAAGTTCTAGGGTACATGTGCACAATGTGCAGGTTTGTTACATATGTATACATGTACCATGTTGGTGTGCTGCACCCATTAATTCATCATTTACATTAGGTATATCTCCTAATGCTATCCCTTCCCACTACTCCCTCCCCACAATAGGACCCGGTGTGTGATGCTGCCCTTCCTGTGTCCAAGTGATCTCATTGTTCAATTCCCACCTATGAGTGAGAACATGCAGTATTTGGTTTTCTGTTCTTGCAATAGTTTGCTGAGAATGATGGTTTCCAGCTGCATCCATGTCCCTACAAAGGACATGAACTCATCCTTTTTTATGGCTGCATAGTATTCCATGGTGTATATGTGCCACTTTTTCTTAATCCAGTCTGTCACTGATGGACATTTGGACTGATTCCAAGTCTTTGCTATTGTGAATAGTGCCACAAGAAACACACGTGTGCATGTGTCTTTATAGCAGCATGACTTATAATCCTTTGGGTATATCCCCAATAATGGGATGGCTGGGTCAAATGGTATTTCTAGTTCTAGATCCTTGAGGAATCGCCACACTGTTTTCCACAATGGTTGAACTAGTTTACAGTCCCACCAACAGTGTAGAAGTGTTCCTATTTCTCCACATCCTCTCTAGCACCTGTTGTTTCCTGATTTTTTAATGATTGCCATTCTAACTGGTGTGAGATAGTATCTCATTGTGGTTTTGATTTGCATTTCTCTGATGGTGAGTGATGATGAGCATTTTTTTATGTGTCTGTTGGCTATATGAATGTCTTCTTTAGAGAAGTGTCTGTTCATATACTTTGCCCACTTTTTGATGGGGTTGTTTGTTTTTTTCTTATAAATTTGATTGAGTTCTTTATAGGTTCTGGATATTAGCCCTTTGTCAGATGAGTAGATTGCAAAAATTTTCTCCCATTCTGTAGGTTGCCTGTTCACTCTGATGGTAGTTTCTTTTGTTGTGCAGAAGCTCTTTAGTTTAATTAGACCCCATTTGTCAATTTTGGCTTTTGTTGCCGTTGCTTTTGGTGTTTTAGATGTGAAGTCCTTGCCCATGCCTATGTCCTGAATGGTATTACCTAGGTTTTCTTCTAGGGTTTTTATGGTTTTAGGTCTAACATTTAAGTCTCTAATCCATCTTGAATTAATTTTCGTATAAGGAGTAAGGAAAGGATCCAGTTTCAGCTTTCTACTTATGGCTAGCCAATTTTCCCAGCACCATTTATTAAATAGGGAATCCTTTCCCCATTTCTTGTTTTTGTCAGGTTTGTCAAAGATCAGATGGCTGTAGATATGTGGTATTATTTCTGAGGACTCTGTTCTGTTCCATTGGTCTATATATCTGTTTTGGTACCAGTACCATGCTGTTTTGGTTACTGTAGCCTTGTAGTATAGTTTGAAGTCAGGTATCGTGATGCCTCCAGCTTTGTTCTTTTGGCTTAGGATTGTCTTGGCAATGTGGGGTCTTTTTTGTTCCATATGAACCTCAAAGCAATTTTTTCTAATTCTGTGAAGAAAGTCATTGGTAGCTTGATGGGGATGGCATTGAATCTATAAATTACCTTGGGCAGTATGGCCATTTTCACAATATTGATTCTTTCTATCCATGAGCATGGTATGTTCTTCCATTTGTTTGTGTCCTCTTTTATTTCACTGAGCAGTGTTTTGTAGTTCTCCTTGAAGAGGTCTTTCACATCCCTTGTAAGTTGGATTCCTAGGTATTTTATTCTCTTTGAAGCTATTGTGAATGGGAATTCATTCATGATTTGGCTTTCTGTTTGTCTGTTACTGGTGTATAAGAATGCTTGTGATTTTTGCATGTTGATTTTGTATTCTGAGACTTTGCTGAAGTTGCTTATCAGCTTAAGGAGATTTTGGGCTGAGACAATGGGGTTTTCTAAATATACAATCATGTCATCTGCAAACAGGGACAATTTGACTTCTTCTTTTCCTAATTGAATACCCTTTATTTCTTTCTCTTGCCTGATTGCCCTAGCCAGAACTTCCAACACTATGTTGAATAGGAGTGGTGAGAGAGGGCATCCCTGTCTTGTGCCAGTTTTCAAAGGGAATGCTTCCAGTTTTTGCCCATTCAGTATGATATGGACTGTGGGTTTGTCGTAAATACGTCTTACTATTTTGAGAGATGTTCCATCAATACCGAATTTATTGAGAGTTTTTAGCACAAAGGCTGTTGAATTTTGTCAAAGGCCTTTTCTGCATCTATTGAGATAATCATGTGGATTTTGTCTTTGGTTCTGTTTACATGCTGGATTACGTTTATTGATTTGTGTATGTTGAACCAGCCTTGCATCCCAGAGATGAAGCCCACTTGATCATGTTGGATAAGCTTTTTGATGTGCTGCTGGATTTGGTTTGCCAGTATTTTATTGAAGATTTTTGCATTGATGTTCATCAGGGTCTAAAATTCTCTTTTTTTGTTGTGTCTCTGTCAGGCTTTGGTATCAGGATGATGTTGGCCCCATAAAATGAGTTCGGGAGGATTCCCTCTTTTTCTATTGATTGGAATAGTTTCAGAAGGAATGGTACCAACTCCTCCTTGTACCTCTGGTAGAATTCGGCTGTGAATCTGTCTGGTCCTGGCCTTTTTCTGGTTGGTAGGCTATTAATTATTGCCTCAATTTCAGAGCCTGCTATTGGTCTATTCAGGGATTCAACTTCTTCCTGGTTTGGTCTTGGGAGAGTGTAAGTGTCCAGGAAATTATCCATTTGTTCTAGGTTTTGTAGTTTGTTTGCGTAGAAGTGTTTATAGTATTCTCTGATGGTAGTTTGTATTTCTGTGGGGTTTGTGGTGATATCCCCTTTATCATTTTTTATTGTGTCTATTTGATTCCTCTCTCTTTTCTTTATTAGTCTTGCTAGCGGTCTATGAATTTTGTTGATCTTTTCAAAAACCCAGCTCCTGGATTCATTGATTTTTTGGAGGGTTTTTTGTGTCTCTGTCTCCTTCAGTTCTGCCCTGATCTTAGTTATTTCTTGCCTTCTGCTAGCTTTTGAATGTGTTTGCTCTTGCTTCTCTAGTTCTTTTAATTGTGATGTTAGGATGTCAATTTTAGATCTTTCCTGCTTTCTCTTGTGGGCTTTTAGTGCTATAAATTTCCCTCTACACACTGCTTTAAATGTGTCCCAGAGATTCTAGTATGTTGTATATTTGTTCTTATTGGTTTCAGAGAGCATCTTTATTTCTGCCTTCATTTTGTTATGCACCCAGTAGTCATTCAGGAGCACGTTGTTCAGTTTCTATGTAGTAGAGCGGTTTTTATTGAGTTTCTTAGTCCTGAGTTCTAGTTTCATTGCACTGTGGCCTGAGAGATGGTTTGTTATAATTTCTGTTCTTTTACATTTGCTGAGGAGTGCTTTACTTCCAACTATGTGGTCAGTTTTGGAGTAAGTGCGATGTGGTGCTGAGAAGAATGTATATTCTGTTGATTTGGGGTGGAGAGTTCTGTAGATGTCTATTAGGTCTGCTTAGTGCAGAGTTGAGTTCAATTCCTTGAGATCCTTGTTAACTTTCTGTCTCGTTGATCTGTCTAATGTTGACAGTGGGGTGTTAAAGTCTCCCATTATTATTGTATGGGAGTCTAAGTCTCTTTGTAAGTCTCTAAGGATTTGCTTTATGAATCTGGGTGCTCCTGTATTGGGTGCATATATATTTAGGACAGTTAGCTCTTCCTGATGAATTGATCCCTTTACCATTATGTATTGGCCTTCTTTGTCTCTTTTGATCTTTGATGGTTTAAAGTCTGTTTTATCAGAGACTAGGATTGCAACCCCTGCTTTTTTATGTTTTCCATTTGCTTGGTAGATCTTCCTCCATCCCTGTATTTTGAGCCTATGTGTGTCTCTGCACGTGAGATGGGTGTCCTACATACAGCAAACTGATGGGTCTTGACTCTTTTTTTTTTTTTTTTTTTTTTTTTTTTTTGAGACGGAGTCTCGCTCTATGGCCCAGGCTGGAGTGCAGTGGCCGGATCTCAGCTCACTGCAAGCTCCGCCTCCCGGGTTTACGCCATTCTCCTGCCTCAGCCTCCCGAGTAGCTGGGACTACAGGCGCCCGCCGCCTCGCCCGGCTAGTTTTTTGTATTTTTTAGTAGAGACGGGGTTTCACGGTGTTAGCCAGGATGGTCTCGATCTCCTGACCTCGTGATCCGCCCGTCTCGGCCTCCCAAAGTGCTGGGATTACAGGCTTGAGCCACCGCGCCCGGCCGGGTCTTGACTCTTTATCCAAGTTGCCAGTCTGTGTCTTTTAATTGGAACATTTAGCCCATTTACATTTAGGGTTAATATTGTTATGTGTGTACTTGATCCTGTCATTATGATATTAGCTGGTTATTTTGCTCACTAGTTGATGCAGTTTCTTCCTAGCATCGATAGACTTTACATGTTGACATGTTTTTGCAATGGCTGGTACCTGTTGTTCCTTTCGATGTTTAGTGCTTCCTTCAGGATCTCTTGTAGGGCAGGCCTGGTGGTGACAAAATCTCTAAGCATTTGCTTGTCTGTAAAGGATTTTATTTCTCTTTCACTTATGAAACTTAGTCTGGCTGTATATGAAATTCTGGTTTGAAAATTCTTTTCTTTAAGAATGTTGAATATTGGCCCCCACTCTTTTCTGGCTTGGAGAGTTTCTGCCAAGAGATCTGCTGTTAGTCTAATGTAACCCGATCTTTTTCGTGTATAACCCGACCTTTCTCTCTGGCTGCCCTTAACATTTTTTCCTTCGTTTCAACTTTGGTGAATCTGAAAATTATGTGTCTTGCAGTTGCTCTTCTCGAGGAGTATCTTTGTGGCGTTCTCTGTATTTCCTGAATTTGGATGTTGGCCTGCCTTACTAGGTTGGAGAAGTTCTCCTGGATGATATCCTGTAGAGTGTTTTCCAACTTGGTTCCATTTTTGCCGTCACTTTCAGGCACACCAATCAGACGTAGATTTGGTCTTCTCACATAATCCCATACTTCTTGGAGGCTTTGTTCATTTCTTTTTACTGTTTTTGCTCCACATTTCTCTTCTTGCTTCATTTCATTCATTTGATCTTCAATCACTGATACTCTTTCTTCCAGTTGATCGAATCAGTTACTGAAGCTTGTGCATTTGTCACGTGTTTCTTGTGTTATGGTTTTCATCTCTATCAGTTCTTTTAAGGTCTACTGTGCATTGATTTTTCTAGTTATCCATTCATCCATTCTTTTTCCAAGGTTTTTAGTTTCTTTGTGCTGGTTATGTAGTTCCTCATTTAGCTCTGAGACGTTTGATCGACTGAAGCCTTCTTCTCTCAGCTCGTCAAAGTCATTCTCCATCCAGCTTTGTTCCATTGCTGGCGATGAGCTGCATTCCTTTGGAGGGGGAGATGTGCTCTGATTTTTTGAATTTCCAGCTTTTCTGCAC
Organism: Rhinopithecus roxellana; assembly: GCF_007565055.1. Lineage (NCBI taxonomy): Eukaryota > Metazoa > Chordata > Mammalia > Primates > Cercopithecidae > Rhinopithecus > Rhinopithecus roxellana. Next base: position 28,070,167 of record NC_044563.1, read on the forward strand.
TGCTTTTTCCCCATTTTTGTGGTTTTATCTGCCTTTGGTCTTTGATGATGGTGACGTACTGATGGGGTTTTGGTATGTGTGTCCTTTCTGTTTGTTAGTTTTCCTTCTAACAGTCAGGACCCTCAGCTGTAGGTCTGTCGGAGTTTGCTTGAGGTCCACTCCAGACCCTGTTTGCCTGGATATCAGCAGTGGAGGCTGCAGAAGATAGAATATTGCTGAACAGCAAGTGTTGCTGTCTGATTTTTGCTAAAAAAAAATTCAGATTTTAAAAAATACATAGAATGAGTATAACAAAGCCTAGATGTGCCTCACCACCCAACTAAGATATAAAATATCACCAACATGGTTAAAGCATTCTTTTCACTTCTTACTAATCACAATCATGTCCCTGCCTTTTCAAATTGAGGTTTATTTCTTGCAATCTCCCTTTTTCTTTTCTTTCTTTTTTTTTTTTTTTTTAAAGATATATAGGTATTTGGGAGCTACATTTGTATGTATCCTTAAACAATTATATGTACAATGGTGTTAGAGTATATGGATTATTTTGCAATTTGCTTTATTTCATTCAATGTTATATTTGTATAATTGTTTATATTCCAATGTATAATTTTAATTCACTCATTTTCTCTGCTTTACAATATTTCTTTGTATGCATATAGTAGAGTGTATTTATTCCTTCTCCCATGGATGGATATTTAGGTTATTACACTGAAATTTTCTATGATCCAATAAATTTTGTTTTCTGCTACACCTGTTTGAGGTGAGTTTTCTGTTACTTAGAAGAGTTCTGACAAACACAGAAAGCATTTGTGAGCCTATTTCAGGCTCAAAATGAGTAAGAAGAAATAGCCAATGTCTGGGTTACAATTATGCATATGGAAAAAAACTGTAATAAAATACACCAAAATGCTTGCTGGTGACATTGTGGATAAGTTTTTAAAATTTGTTTTTAAATTTGTTTTAAATTTTTCTTGTTTTTCCACATTAAATATGTATTATTATTATAATCAGAAAAAATATTATTAGTAAACATTAGGAGACAGTCATTGTAAAGTGACTCCTGCAGGGTAAATATGGCACAAATTCCTTAGTAGAGTGCAAGTAAAAGAGGATTTGTAATGTGTACCCAATAGCAAACAACAAGACTAATACCACTTAAATATTTCTCCAAAGAGCCCTTTTTTACTGTGCCACTTTACTCCTTGGGGGTAAAGGTTCCTATTTCTCAGGAAGGTCTGGAATCTTGGAGATGGGGGTCTTTTTGCTCAGAGGTCTTATTTTTGCCTGTTGCGCGTTTCATGGGAATCAGGAGAGGAGGCAACCACATGGGAGTGGCAAACTAATGCTCCTTGTTTTTCTTCCTCCCTCACAGTCTCAGAGCTCCCCCACTTAGAAATGGATAGCTTTTGAACCCCCAGCTGGAACCTAGCCCTGTGAGTCACCCCACTTAATAGCGCTAAAGCATGGAAAAAATAACAACAAAATACTAACAGTCTTTATATAGGGTGCCTTAGACGATGGTGCTGAAATGAAAGAGGCAATGAGAAATTGTTCCCCAAATTAGGGATAAGGCAGTTCAGATTTAGAATCTGTTAGCAAGCAAAGGTCTTAAAAGTGATCTAATCCAACCTTCTTATTTTATAGACTTGAGAAGTGACTCAAAGAGAATCAAGGTGATTTGCCCAAGGTCACACACCTAGTTCATGGTAGGGCTTAGATTTGACAATAGATGTCTAGATTCTTCTGCTCCATTATCTTAGCTGAAGAACAGTGGCGAAACTATTGTTTTTGCTACCAGCTATGCTGACATTGCCAGACTTCACATTAAATGCTTCCAAGTTGCCTTTTTGTTGGAAGACAATCTTGTAGGCAGTATACATACATGAATGTCTGTATTTGTAACAAGAACAACAGATGCCAATTTGGACTGGCACCATCTTTAGACTGGGAAGAAGGTAGATGATAAGAATATCCACAATGGTATTTAGGATAAGAGTGACAGAGTTCAGGGACTGATATTTAGTAACTCCAATATTAACTCCTTAAAACAGGAATGCAATTATGAATATGAAAATTAAAAAGCAGACTATCAAAATTTCAAGTTGTGGGAAGATTTTTCTTTCATAGGTGGCAAAAAATTAGGCAGACATTGGGGATTTCGTGAGAAACATTGCTAACTGATGATGGAAGACATCTCCAACCTAAGTCCTAGGGCAAATACATACTAAGGTCATCTCCCTGGGCAAGGTGCATTGACATTCAAAAGGATAACTCAGGTTCCTGGGAACTGCTTAATTATCTGAGTTTCTAAGATTCAATTCGGTAGCTGTATACTATTGTTAAAGTAGAAAGCACAACTCAAGATTTTATTTTTAAAAAGTTTAAACATTTTTTAGAAAACAAAAGTATATTTGGAATTTCTCCTAAGATAACTAGAATATCAAATTAACTAGACATCCCATTCCTTTTTCTGATCCTTTTAGGTAATTACTGTCCTCCAAGACACAAAATGGTAGTGGTTGAAATTGTACAAAGAGCTGGGAAAAGGGGCACCTCAGATGTTATTGCCACTAGATTTAGAAAAATGGATCTGTATAGATCAAAATTCTCTAGTGAGCAAATGCACTCACCACCCTACACCACTTTCTCAGAAGCATAAATGTTCATTTATCCAATTAGGCAAAATTTTAAATGAGTCACTGAACATAAACTAGGGGGAAAGAATGGCTAGGATTGTAAAACAGATACAGAAATAAATATTTAAACTATAAAATAGAGCTGGGTTACTTCAGAAGTGCATTCAAAAGGAACAGGAAAACAATCCAACAGGGAGCAGGTGGCTGGAACATCAATGGGTTCAGGGAGGGGACAGGTCAGTAGTGATGCTTTGATAAAGAACAAAGAATCTGAAAAAAACAATGGGTGAGTTAGGGAATATTTGTGGGCTTCTTCCTTCTTTTTAATTAATTTAACTTTTTCTTTTTAGAGATGGTGTCTCACCATGTTGCCCAGGCTGGTCTTGAACTCCTGGTCTCAAGCAATGCTCCCAGCTTGGCCTCCCAAAGTGCTGGGAATACAGGCATGAGCCACCACAGCTAGCTTGGAATTCTTGTTTCTTGAAAGCATGTTTGTTGAAGTCATTCCAAGGGACTAATCTATACTTTTAAAAAAGATGTTTCCTGATAGTTGTAAATACCTCTGAACTCGCTATCTGTTCAACAAACATTTATTGAGCACCAACCAAGTTCTAGGGACTCAAATACGGCAAATAGCTTTCATCTATACTCGAGCCATTGCTTCCCACTGGTGTCCTTTTTTCCACATGAGACCACCGGCTATGTAGATTGCCCTATCACTTATTAAAATTTTGCCCATCCTTCATCACACGTCTCCCGAGCCAGCTTCCTGGTGAAGCCCTCCCTGATCATCCTAGGCAGCTGTGTTCCCTTGCCTTGTGAGGTCTCATGGTATTGAGTGATGGCCTCTCACAAACTTGTTTTCTGAGGTCTAGCTTGTTGGTCATCTGTAGACATGTCTTTGGTACCTCTGTCCCAAAATCATTAGTGATTATAACTTTCTGGAAGACAGGAAACATATTGCAACCAATTTGTTATGGAAAAAGAACTTGGGACTTTGTAATCAGAAAGCCCGAACTTCCCACCTGATCGATATTACCCCTAATGGTGAAATTAAGGAGTCATTTAATTTCCCCGAACCTCATTCTTTCTCATCTGAAGTGCTGCTGTAAAGGTAAATGTAGCCACCGTGTAACTCACTAGCTCTGCCAAACTGGCTCACTCGGTGTTTGCCATTTCATTGATCAGCACCCCATTCAGTGGCTCACGACCAAATTCAGGAAACATTTTTGACAACTACCTCTCCCCACTTTCATATCTAATCAGTCACAAGTTCCACTGATTTTATCTCCCAAATGGGTTTCAAAGCCAACTGTTTCTTTCCACCATGCTCCAGAACCATTTTCAAGACACTGCTATCTGTCACGTGGAATATTCTGAGTCTATTAACCTGTCATCCCTTCTTGCCTACCTCTAACTGATTCTCCACTCTACATTCAGAGTGATTGTTCTAAAACACAAAGCTGAAAAGGTCATTATCTTCCAACTCTTCCAGAAGTTTCTAATTGTTCCAGGCTTCAAAACAACTTCAAGGCCTCTGGTTAACATAACACTTGTGCTCTTTCATCTCACACCACACTTTCCCTCATTGACTCTTTATGTTTGAGTCACACCAGCTTTCTGTCTGCTTCTTGAATATCTCAGGTCCTTCACACATGTTGTCCTATCAGCCTGGAAAGCTCTATCCCAACTGTATTCTTCCAGATATCCTGTATCTTTTAAGACTCAGCTGAAACCACCATTTCCTTAAAGAAACCACCAACTTTACAAACCAAATTAGGCTCCTCTATCATTTGTTCCCATTGCACCTGCATCTTCCTTCCTGACACCACATATGGAATCAAGTGATCTTCACTGGAGCAATTATAACCTCCTGTCTATCTTCACCACTAGACTGCAAACACAATGAAGACAGAGTTTTGTGTTGTTCATCCTTATACCTCCAACTGTTAGTAGAGGATCTGGGATGTATAAGAAGTTTCTGTAAGGTTTTTAGTCTCAACCAATAGCACTCAACATGCCCTTCTTATAATAAGTACTTTGTAACACAACTTTCCTATTCTGAAATGAAAATCATGGATAACATAATCTGCCTATACTCACAGTTTCAAAAAAAATCAATTGTGTTGTTTTAAGTGTGAGGAAAAGACTAATTAAAAGAAAAGTAAATGATAACATGATACATATTTTAGTATGAGATTGCTAGTATGTAAGCACACTATAAGACTCTATGCAGGAGTCAGATACTTGCAATGACACAAAGAATCTCCAGGAATGTAATACATGCAGACTGACACAGGTATCATTCTTAAATTCCATGAATGATGTCACCTTCCATCATGTAATTTTTTTAAATGGTAAACAACTTTTAGTAGAGTTATCCTTTTAAATAACAAACAACTTTTGATTTACATGAAAATTGTGTTCCTGGAACATTTAGTGTATATTAAAACCTTGAAAATAAATGAATTTTTACATATTTAAAATGGAATTGAATGTTAGATACATATAAACAGGTTTCTTTCTCACATACATGAATAATGAGTGGAACATTAGAAAGTTATGTGGAACACTAACAGTTTTTTACTTGGCAAGATTATACTACACTTTTCAAAGTACCTGGCATCCCAGACCCTTGTCTAATAAATGTTGATATTACTCTCTCAAATCACTATAACAATAAAAAATGTCCCCACAATTTTCCAAAACATTACCCCAGGGGTGGGACTGCTTCTATTGAAAACTATTGATATAAAGCATGATTTCATATCACTGAAAGGTTTAAATTTTTACTTTGCATATAGTAGATAGGTTTTAAAAAATCTCGTGAATGAATGGGATACAAAAAGTAAATTTTGATAAAACAGTAATTTCCATGATGCTAGTACAATGAGTAGATTTCTTTGCTAAGTCCAAGTTGAAGACAGTAGATGAGGACAGCAAATATGGGCAGCTTCCATCTTTTACCAGGTGTAAATAGGGAGACATGTTTATTTTCTCATGTTCTGCCGACATGAATTAAGCATCACCTAGCCACGAGGTCTATGCTGAGGCAGCGGGCTCCACAGAGACATCCAACAGGCTCCCCACACAGCAGTTACACCAGGAGGGGACAAAGCATTGAAAAAGAAATGGAACGTATTCAGCAGTTTGGCAGTTAGCAGAGCTCATAAAAAATGACTTTCCCTTTAAACTGTTTTTACAGTGTTGTGTTTTTATTAAAAATCCTAGTTTTTCTCCTGAGAGAATCATTCTGCTGGAGCAACAAGCAGAAACAAAGCAGAGTGGGTGAGATCCAAGAAATGACTTCAGAGTCATAATGTACCTATGCTACACAATAAACATTGTCACTTCATGTAAACTGGCAAAAGTGGGGTAAGAAACTGGCTAATATGGAAATCACTCTAACGCTTCTCAGTTGTATAGATGTAGTCTTAAACAGACAAACAAACAAAACTCTACAACCATACTGACAGGGAAACAGGTTGCTGGATGCAGCAGGAAGGTTGACAGGCAGTGAACATTTATGTTAAGAATATTTCCAGCAAACTCTTTCCACTTCTGGGTTTGACACTGACTCTCAACTAGGGGATGCTGCTAAGGGATAGAGTGCTAGGTAATGGGTGGCTCTGTCACAGCAGCCAGCATAAATCCAATGGCTGAAATAAAGAACCATGATTTACTCATTTACCCTGTACATATTTACGGAACACCCACTATGAGCCAGGCATTGTTTAGCTGCTAAGTTATAATATTAAACAAGGTACATACAGTTCTGCTTATAGGCATTTCCATAATACAAAGTAAGTATATAAATAGGTCAACATATATGTCAATATCTATAGTGAAAGGTATTAAGAAAAGAATAAAGCAATATAATGTGTGCTGATGGGTGACTAGAAGTGCAGATAGGAAGCTATCTGTCTGGGGTGGTCAGTGAGGATGTCTACTGCATTGTCAGGGATCATTTGTGTCTGAGATAGTGACCTAGGAGCTGAGATTTGAATGGCAACAATATTCACTTAACCAACGTCCTCATGGCAAAATGTTTGGGCCCAATGAAGTGGGTCTAATAATGCTGGGTCCCTTAATTCCTAATAGAATTGGGAAGAAGGTAGGAGATACCTGTGTTTCTTCTTTAACTCAATAAGTACATCCTAGTCTTCTAGGAGACAACAGAGTATACTGCAAAAATCTCAGGACTGGACATTTGGAAACCTGGATATTAGTTCTGATGTCCCTTGATAATAGGCTGAGTGACTTCAGGCAAATCATCCATCAGGCTGGATGTGTTTCCGCAATATGAAGACAGACTGTACACTCCATAAGAGAAGACACTGAGTCTGAATTGTTCCCTGCTGTCTCTCCAGCACCCAGCACACAGTATCTGGCAATGGTGAGTGCCCAGTGGAAGCTATTATTGTTGCTTTTATTATTAGCTGATAGGTATGATTCCTTCCCATCCCCAAACTCTAGGACTTTGGCTCAATCTCTTCGTGATAACAACAACCCCACCACCACCAAAAAGAGAAATAGCAGGAAATTTATTTCTGAGTTTGCCACATCTGGCTATATTACACAAGGGCTAGTCCCTTCTTTCTGGGACTCATTTCCCTTCATCCATAAAGTGAAGAAGTTTATCTCAGCAATTCATCTTGGCTCTAGAATTACAGATTTTTAATTAAATTCTGCAAATAAAATTGTATTTCAAATACACTAGGGGGACCCCGTGGTGAATTTTAAAATAAACATGTAGTGGAATTATTTCCCAAAGCAAAATGTATCATTTTTGATACTATTCTTTTAGTCTGGGTCTTATTGCATGAGAATGGGCTTCCTTAGAGGAAGGCATCACTATTGCTTACTTCTATTAAGGTCTCAGGGTCATTTCCGGCTCTGGCATAACACCCCAGGCTGTTAGGGAGACAGATGTGAGCACAGGAACTTGGCACTCTCCTAGCAGCTACATTCTGCTTTGGAAATGGACATTTTCTTTCTTATTTCCTTCCTTCCTTCCTTCCTTCCTTCCTTCCTTCCTTCCTTCCTTCCTTCCTTCCTTCCTTCCTTCCTTCCTTCCTTCCTCCTTTCCTCCCTTCCTCCCTCCCTCCCTTTTTTCTATTGGGAATCTTGGCAACATTACCAATACATCATTTCTAAATGAGGGAGACCCAGAAAGTATACTCTTTCTCAGGAATAATAGCAGCAGAGAATAATAATTTTTCTTAAAAAATCTTTCTTTGAAAAAATAAAGGAAATAATAATATGAGTATAATAAAGAAGGAAGCTAATATTTATTAAGTGAATACTATGTCCAGGTACAACAACCCTATGCCCATTTCATGGATGAGAAAGCTGCTATCTCAAGTTAAACTTCATGGAGATGAACCAGCTTACACAGGCTTAGAGAAGAATACATGAGAACAAAAGGAGGGATGGAGGAAAGAATGCAAGATGTTAATTGCAAGGTCAATGGTATCAATTGGAAAGAGCCTGAACTTAAAGTCAGGAGACTTGAGTTGCAGTCCTAGCTTCTCTCCCATATCTGTCCAATGGAGAGATTACATTCACTTTGAGGGTGATGTGAAGATTAAAACAAGACTATTTATATGAGACAGTAGCTCAATATCCAGTGTTCTGCAGGAGCTAGTTGCCTTCACATGCCACCACTGTCTTCTTCCTGACCTCAAGCAAACCTTTGTTTGTTTTTTGTCCTTCTATGTTATACCACTGTTTGTACTCATGCCCTATCCCGGATCTTTTCCAATCAGAACCATGGGATCATGAGGAAGGCCTCTATTTATCCTTTTAAGTCAGAGATCTCCAAATGGTGGCCCACAGACTAGCTCTGGAGTATGGATATACTTTGTCTGGCTAATAAGGTATCTATTTAAAAGTTTGAATTGATTACCAGCACCTAACATTGAGGAGTTTCACACAAAATACAGAGTTTTGACTTTTCTTGAAATATCAGAAGATTTGGCTACATGGGGTCTTCTCCTATCCATCAATCATTGGCTGAACCTGATTGGGATGTGAGATCTCCAATCCCCCAGTTTCCATCACTTTCTATTGCATTACACTTCATTTGCATTTCTGGTCTCTGTAGGCATTTGAACTTGTGACTCTCTGCATTGAGCTTCTTTCTCTTGGGCTTCTTTGAAAAATGCAAATACTTCTGGGAGATGAATCAAATACATAAGAAGTTTAGAGGATGGATTCTCTATTAAATGTCCAAGATAAGTCAAAGATAGCATTTCTTCTACAGGGGTAGGGTGAGGAGGTCTAAGATTGGATGGATTGAGGATGGAAAGCACACACTTGGCATATAAGCACTCAAAACATTTTTAGTGAATAAATGAAAGAAGAGTGGTATGTTATGATGGGGCCTGAAGTCAAGCTTTTGCTACTGAGTTGCACATGCTCCTGCCACCACCAAGATGTACTCTGTGTAATAGGAGACTCACCTGAACAGGCCCTGCATAATCCATCCCTGGGCCCTTATCCTCATATTTCCTAAATTAAATATGAGACCACATTTCCTAAGCTAAAAATAAGAACAAAGTCCAACCAAACAAAAATTAATTTGTCACCTGAATTCAAGTTCATCTAAAAATATTATTAGCTGTTCCATGTGAGGTGCTTTGCTTAGCTTTGAGAGTGTAGGATGAATCAGACATGTTTCTTGTCTTCAAGAAACTCATTCTTGTCAGGAATTCAGAAAATAAATCAGCAATTACAGTGTGAGATAGGGGCTAAGATGAGAAATACAGGGTATGGTTACAGGAACACACCCGAGGAGAAGGTGTACTGTTTCCATTAGCCTATATGCTGCTTTTATGAGAATTGGAAAGGGTGTCTTTCCTAATTCTAAATCTTATTCTAAACGGGGCGAGGGGAGTGTGGTGGGTAATACAGCCCAACTAAGGGCACAAAGCTTGTAAAATACAGCTTGACCTGGAAATTAAAAGTCTCGATCTGGTGCCTTTGGCCACAGATGGAGGGGATGCTACTAGGTAGGTAGCTAAGTCAATTAAGGTATGTTCTGCTACAAGTAATAGAAAAATCAGTTAGCTGTGGCTTAAACCATAAGACATTTACCATTTACTTAACACAAGTTCTGAAGGTACTCATAGGTGGATCCAGGGTCTATTATGGGTCCATGGGTCTATGTCTTGGCTATTCTGCAGGTTTTCTTCTCATGGTCACAAGTTAATTGTCACAGTTCTAAGTATCCTTACATGATCACTTTCAATGGCAGAATATGGGGCAGAATGACAAAATATATTTATCCTTGCATGTTCTCTGCCTTGGTCAGGAAGGAAAATCTTGCCATAAAATACTCCCAGGAGATTTGCCTGTGAATTTCCTATATCAGAGTTAGGTCATATGATTACTCCAGTTGAAAGACAGGCCAGGAAAACAAGCATCTGGCTTTTTCATTCTTTTGAGTGAGAGGTGCTCTGGCAAGAGGAGAGGTTTGGAAATGTTTGTTGGGTTGGCAACTTAGAGTGTCAGCCACACTAACTCAGATTTAGAGAGTAAGAAAAGGTTTCTCAGAAGAAGTGCTTTTTGAGCTGAGTCCTTAAGAATGAGTTAACCTCAAGGAAGTGGTGAGGGAAAAGCCAGAAGATTCAGAATTTAAGAGTTGAAGGAAGAACAGTATGAGAGGATATGGTGGTAAATTCCGCAGGGAATGGTAGGATCTTTGAGAAACAGAAAAGGTATGATGAAAAAAGGGGCAGAAGTAAGTATTAGCTTAATGATGAAGAGCAGTGTAAGCTGGAAGAAGAGATAAACTGTGAATTGCAAAATGAAATAAAGTATTAGAATATCTGACATGTTGGTAAGGCATGTGAAATTTTAAAATGGATATACTCTTGGATCATTTCATGCTGTCTCAATTGTGAGCTCATAGCTAATGGAGAATGAGAACCCACAGGGAAAGACTCTGAAATTGATTTGTCCTTCCTTGAACAATAAAATTCAACAGACTTTGTGATGATGATGATGATGATGAGGAGGAGGAGGAGGACGACAATGATATGATGTATGACAATGGTGGCTAATACTTATTGAGTACTTATTATAGAGCAGACACTGTACTAAGTGGTTTACATATATTAAATCATTAAATCTTTTCACAACTCTATGAGGCAAGTGCTATTTAATGTCCCATTCTGCAGATGAAGCAAATTGAGCTGCAGATGGGTTAAGCACCCTTACCAAGATCAATGCAGAGTGACTCAGCCAGGAGACAGGAAAGTAAGTTAGTATTTAATTGCTTTGTTGTCCCTCTGTCAGTGGGCCATGCTCAGCATATACTATGTTTGACCCAGTAAACACTAACCCTAACTGTCCTGGGCTCTGTGGCTAACATGTCAAGTAGTCATCAAGGGACAGAAGTGAGAGATGGATGGTACTCTCTCAGGATTGCTTTGCCTAGGAGAACAGCCTGAAAGCAAGGAGCCTAATCAAGAGATCAATATGTCAATTTAGATGTTTTATTAAATCCTTAGCCTTGGTTTCTGGCCTAACAAAGTGTATTGCTTAGAGCCTAATCAGAACTCTTGTTGTTGCCACCCACATGCTGTGGCAAACAATAGACTCATGTAAGTTTGGGTAATTAATTTCAGCTTTTTAACCCACCTCCCTTTTTCTCCTCCCCCAAATCTTATATTAAATGCTAGGTATATGCTGTGTCCTGTATGAGGCCTTGAGGATGACTAAATAAATAAAATGCAATCCTTGCCCTTGAGGAATCAGAGAGTGATGTTTGCCTTCTTTCTCTCTAGTCTGTTCATGATCTCTTTGTGTTTTCCTTGGAGATGATAGAAGATAATATATTCTCAGATTTGGCCCAGACACCACCAAGGCAACTTTGTGTGGTGCAAAGAATGTGAGACTGAAAATCAGGAAACTAAGCCTCTGATCTGAGTTCTGCCACTTACTCACAAGTCCTTTAGACTGATGACTTCATGGTTGGCAATTTGGGAAGAGCACTAGATTTGGAAATGTGCATTCTGTTACATTACTGATTGATTGGTTGTTTGCCTCTGCCTCTAATCAACATGAGAAAAAGTCACACAATGGCTTAGTCTCAAGGAGAAGCTATGTTCCAAGTGCCCATCTAGCCATATTTATCACTATTACTATCAGACACCCAGAGTTCCCAGGAGGTAACAGAATAGACTGGAGAAATCAGAAGGTCTGGAGTCACATCTGGGTTGAGATACATGTTCTGCCTCTTCCTAGCTATGGGATCTTGCACCTGTGATTTAGGAAAATGCCCAAATAATTACTGCTTAAACAAAATGAAAATGTATTTCTCTCTCATGTAAGGGCATGCCATCTAACACTAGTATATTAGCCATACTCATCAGGGACACCAATCCCATCTATCTTGTTTCTATTCTACCATTTTCACATGTGACTTCCATTTCAAAGTGCAAATTAATTGCTCTAGTTCCAGCCATCACAACTAACATCCCAATGAGCAGTAAGGCAGGACAAGAAGGAGAAAAAATTGCTTTCCTCCATATAAGAACATTATCCAGAAGTAGAACATACTTATTTTGTTTGTATCTCATTGGTCAGAACTTGGTCATGTGCACACACATACCTACAAGGGAAGCTGAGAAATGTAGTCATTATTCTGGCCAGTCATTTGTCTAGTTAAGAAGTGGGGGTTCTATTACTGAGAAGGAAGAGGAGGGCAGATATTGGGCCACAATTAACAATCTTAGCCACAATAAGTAGCTCTTTGACCCTTCATGCCTTAATTAATACATGGGGCTAATATTATCTGCTTCATTAGGATTTGAGAGAGTTAAAGAATATATGTATGCCCAAGTGCCTAGCATATAATAGGTGCTTAATTGATGGAAATAAGTATAATTATGCATGTAAAATGCTTTGTGCATGTTGGGTGCCAGTTCTCTCTCTTGTTCCATTCCTCCTTATTTCATAGATGTTGGATGATATGTATGAAAGCTGAAAGGAGTCAAGGCTTAGACCAGCAACAGACTAATGCATGTAATTCTCACTGCTTTTCTCCATTTTCTCTCACCTATTCCATCTGAAATAGGTTAGAAGCTAAACAGTTAGGGCATGCAGACAGAAAAGTGACCCCTTGGCCAACTGCCACTCGATTAAATCCATCTTGTAGCAATTTTTGTAGTAATCATTATCAGGGATCTGTATTAGGAGGAAGCAAAGGTCATAGGGGCTCCTTTAAATGATTGGAAACTCTTCATTCCAGGGATGAGGTTAGATAAATTAAACTAAGCTCTTAAAACAATCAGGCTGACCTCATCATCTCAGAGATCCAGAGCCAGGAGCCAAGCTCATGCTGGGTCTCCTTCTGTGGGCCCCCAGAGTATGATTCTCATTGATGACATCTAGACCAGGCACTCCTGAGTTTCTCAGGACAGAGAAGAGAGCTGATGGGGAAGGGTGCATCCAATATCTCCAATATTACCAATATTTCTTCCACAGAGATTGGATGGAAAGACTCCAGTCAACAACCAGATAGAGGCCACTTGAGTGAAACCACATTTAGGACTCTGGAAAGCCAGATTTTCTCCCAAAATCCTTTCCTTAAGCTACTGTGAATAGAGTCAGCTATGAGATAGTATAGGGTATGGGGCCCTAGGGTCAAGGTTGAGCCCATCTCAAGTAGGGACATCCTCAGTCATGCACTTTGCATCTGGTTTGAAATCCGTATCAGTGATCAACTAACACATTCATTCATTCTTTCAATAGTGATAATTAAGTACCTACTATGTATTAGATCCTGGAAATATTAAAGCCAGCCATAAAGGAAGAAACTTGACAGTAACAGCAAAAAGCAATAGGCATTATGAGGGAGGTCAAGATTGAAGACGTGTGGGGTAAAATGGGAGAAAGAAATATAGTTCCACTCTTTGTGCTATTTGTTATTTATATGGTACCCATTTTCCCCTCAAATAATACCTTTTATTTTCTATTTCAAATCTAATACAAATTCATCACAGAAACCTTGGAAGCTACAGAAAAGCAGAGAGGAGAAAATACGAATACTATATAACTTCACAGGAGAGATAAGCACTGCCAGGTTTTTAGTCTACGACCATCTTCCTACCACCCTCAGTTCCCTCCTTCCCAGAGTCCCTTGCAGCAATATGCGGAGCCCCTCCCCACTCATTTCCAGTAAAGTGCAGAAAGCTGGGACATTCCTTTAGGGAATGGCTCTGCTCTGGATTCCGCAACAGTAGATACAGTCACCCCATCCACCCATTTAAAAGGTTTTAAAAGCTAAATAGGGCCCTAATTAAAGAAGATGAACTTGGAATCAGAGAAAGCAGAAGGCCATTACAAATACTTCAGATTTTACCTCAAGTGAGATAGGAAACCGTTGTAGGGTTTTTAGCAGAGTAGTGACACACTCTGGCTTATCATTTAAAAGAATTATTGTAGCTGATGTGTGGTGACAAGTTAGGAGGCAACTGTAAAAGTCCAGGCAAAACCTAAGACTAGTTATTTGACCTCTCTGAGGGTACTAGCCTGAATAAAACCTCTCTGAAGATATCGGGTCCTAAACAGATGTTCTGGAACCTGTAAATGTTACCTTAAAGGGAAAAATAGTCTTTGAAGATGTGGTTAAATTAAAAATCTTGAGATGGAAAGATTATTCTGCATCACCCAGGTGGGCCCTAAATGCAATCACAACTGTCCTTACAGGAGACAAGCAGAGGAAGAGAAGACACACACAGCAAAGAGAAGGTGATGTGAAGACTGAGGCAAAGATTAGAATGATGAGGGCTCCAGTCAAAAAATGCTGGCAGCCACTAGAAACTGGAAGAGGCGAGGAACAGACTCTTCCCCAGAGCCACCAGAGTGAGAGTGTGACCCTGTAAACAATTTTATTTTGTCCCAGTGGTACTAAGTTTTGACTTTTGGCTTCCAGAAATATTATGGAATAAATTCCCATTGTTTGAAACCACCCAGTATGTGGTATTGTGTTACAGTAGACTAGGAAACTAATACAGATTATGGCACTGGGAAGGAGGAGCTGCCTTAACAAATACCTAAATGTATGGAAGTGACTTTGGAGTTGAATAATAAATTTTAAGGCACATGCTGGAAAAAGCCTAAATGTTCTTAAACAGAGTATAAATATGGATATTAACAGCATTTCTGGTGAGAATTGAGAAGGAAGCAAGGAACATGGTAGAGAAAGCCTATATCATCTTAGAGGATAAATGTATTATTGTTGAAAAAAAGTTTACAGGAATATGAACATTAAAGGTGTTTCTGGTGTGAAGAAAAAGAAGAACAGGTATTGGAAGCTGGAAAATAGGTGATTCTTGTACAGTGGTAGAAAATTCACTAAATTGTGTGCTACTGTTAGGTGAAAAACAGAATTTGTAAGCAATAAACTTGGATATTTACCTGACGGGATTTCTAAGCAAAGTGTTTAACATGTGGCCTGATTTCTTCTTGGTGCTTATAGTGTAATATGAGAAGAAAGAGATACTTGATAAAGAATTATTAGGCAAAAATGGATCAGGATTTGCTGCTTTTAAAAATTCTCAGTCTATTCAGGTTACAAAAGATGTTAAAATTAGGAGATTTACTGTTAGGAAAGAGCACTCTGGAGAGAAGGCCAAGGGTGCGACAGGACAACTTTTTGTAATGGCTAAAGAGACTGAAAATGTGATTATTCAGGGAATATCTGTGGAGGGCCCTCTGGCCTAATAGCATAAATCCCTGTGGGATAGAAGGGGAGAATGTTATAGCAGCAGTAATACTTCTAGTTTAGACTGAAAGGGACAGAAGGAAGATAAAATAAAAGAAGGCTATTGGACTTCCAAAAAGTCTACATGCAAGCCACAAGGCTGATAAAATGACTTAGCTGAAAACATGTGCTACCCTTAGTGGATTCCAACAGCCATCTCTTGTGAAAAAAAATCACTCTGAGAAATGCAACACTTTTTGAATAGCAAGATGTGCTTGCCAATTCTTATATCAAATTCATTCACAGAGATGCCTGTACACAACTATCACACAGTTGTCCTTTGGTGTCATAGGGGGATTGGTTCCAGGACTCCCCAAGGATCCCAAAGTTCATGGATGCTCAAGTTCTTTTATAAAATGATATAGTATTTGCATATAACCTATGCACATCCTTCCATATGCTTTAGTCTCCAGATTATTTATAGCACATGAAACAATGTAAATGCTATGTCTATCATTGTTATACTGTGTTGTTTAGGAAATAGTGACAAGGAAAAAAGTCTATACATGTTTAGTACAGACACAACCATCCATTAAAAAAAATTCAATCTGTAGTTGTTTGAATACATGGGTGTAGAATCTTTGCATAAGGAAGGCTGACTGTGTTAGCAAAATATAAATTTTAAACAACACTCATTTCACAGGTGACAAATTATTTCTAACACTTTTCATGCTAAGTAACAAATTCTCTACCATTATCTTTCTAGTACTATTGATTTGCTTCCTTCAAATGCAAACTAACCAATTCTAGACTATGAATTCTCTTTAGGGCACTTCATTTGTTTAATTGACCACTCCTAGTTAGCTAATTACCTACATACTTGTCACCACGTTTATGCTGATGTGTTTTAAAGTAAACTATACATAATATGACAAATTTGAAATGCTTTCCACACTGGTACTTTAGTTACACCATTTATAAATGGTCAATGAGAGACTTGCCTCATTATAATCATTGTGTAATAGTACAATGCCTGTCATAGGTCTGCTAGACCCTGAGATGAGAATTTGTATGCAAGTGATTTATCAACTAAGCATTCCCAGAAGAAACAATAAAGGAAGAAGTGAAGCTGAACAGGGAAGGAGAAGTAGCCTAGCAAGATTATAACTTCAGACAAAGTTTCAAAAAAGGTAGCTTCAGTCTGATCTCAGGAGATTTCTGGATTTTGCCTTATCCCAGTCTGCTGCCGAGGAACTGGGTTCCAATAGTCTCAGAAGAGTCATGGGTACAGGCTTTGGGAGGAAGGGCACACCCAAGTTAAGATAAAGAACACATAAAAATGGTAAAAACAATCTGAGAAGACTTGGCTATTTGCTCAGTAGTGACAAAGTATTTTCCCTGGACCAGTATATTCCCTGGACCACAGATATTTCCCTGGACCTGTCCAAGGATTGTTACAGATCTGCAAATGAGATAAATATAGAAATTGATAGTAAGCATTTAGAAATTTGTATAGCAATTTGACAGTAATTTTATGTGTGTTGAATCTAATAATTTTAAAATTGGCTTCATTTTATTTCATTTTTGTACTAATTTGTTTTAACTGCACTTTACAAAAGAATTGCTCTATGATGTATTAGGAAAAAACCTTGGGTCATTTACCACAGAAGCACTGAGCTATGGTACACATAAAACTGTAGCTATTGTTAAACTGGAAAACCATTGATTCGTTCACACACTCATTTAAAAATGCTTATTGAATATCTGTCATAAATCAGGCATCAAGGTTGGAGATTTAGTTATGAATCCTTTTGGATTTTGGTGGAGGGGAAAGATGATAAGTCAATATACAAGTAAAAAAATTTTAAGTATCAGATGGAGGTAAATATAGAGAAAAATAAAACAAGGGAAGAGAAAAGAGATGATGGAGAAGGAGATTTCATATGAAGATTGTATTTGTTATCTGTTGCTGCACAACAAATTAGCAAAAACTGGATGGCTTAAAAAATACACACTTATTATCTTATAGATTCTATGGGTAAAGATCCACACATGACTTAGATGAGGCCATTACTTAGAGTCTTCTAATGTTGCAATCAAGGTATCAGCCAAGCTGTGTTCTCATCTGGAGGCCCAACTGAGGAATAATTTATTTCTAAAGTCACTCTGATTTTTGGTAAAATTTATTTACTTACTGCTGTAGAACTGAGACTTCTGTTTTCTTGTCGATCTGGTCAGAGGTCCCCTTCAAATTCCTAGAAGCTGCCGTTAGCTGTTTGCCACTGGACTTCCTAACATAGATGCTTGTTTCTTCAAAGCCAGAAAGGGAACTCGTCTCTAAAGTGAGTCTGATAGCAAGATGGAGTCTTATTTAATGTAATATAATCATAGTAGTGTCATATTCCATTTTCTATAGGCATGTCACAGATCCCACCCACCCTCTACAGGAAGGATTAGACAAGGGCATGGACACTAGAAGGTGGGCATCATGAGGGCCTACTTCATGTCTGTCACAATGGCCAAAGGCAGCCAGAATAAGGTAATGTTAAAGCCATGACCTAAATGAAGCAAAAGAGAAAGCCATATAGATACCTGGTGAAAGATACATGCAAGCAGAGAGAATGGTAAATTTAAAGACCCTGAGACCGAACTTGCTTGAAACGTCAAGCAAAAAAATTGGCTGGAGCAGACTGAGCAGAGGAGAGAGTAATACAAGGTGAGCTCAGAGGGATACTGCAGAGCCAGGTCGTATAGGGCTGTGTAGGACTTGATAAGAACTTTGGAATTTGAGTGAGATGGGATGATTAAAGGGTTTAAAGCAGAGGGCTGTCATGGTCTGGCTGTCCTGTGGTGTATAAACTATGTGAAGAGGTGGCAAAGAAAAGGAGAGAGAGCAGTTAGGTTTCTATTTAATGATAGAGGCAACAGTGGTGGCTTCTTAGACCAAGATAGTAAAAGTATCAGTCAGCCTGAAAAATAATCAGATCACAGATATACTCAGAAAGGAATGTCGCCCAGTGTGTTAGGCTGTTCTTGCATTGCTATAAAGAAATACCTGAGACTGGATAATGTATAAGGAAAAGAAGTTTAATTGGCTCACAGTTCTGCAGACTGTATAAGCATAGCACCAGCATCTGCTAGGCTTCTGGGGAGGTCTCAGGTGGCTTTTACTTGTGGTTAATGGTGAAGTGGGAGGGGGCATGTCATAGAAGTTCACAGGTAAGGTCAATGCTGGAAATGAAAATTTGGTAGTTACCAGCATGTGGATGGTATATAAAACCACGAGACTTGGGATGACCTGGGGGCTCAGCACTGATAGAAAGGGAAAACTGAGATCTAAATCTTGAGCTAGGGAGATGAGGAGGATTCAGCACAGGATGTTAAAAACGAATGACCACAGAGGTAGGAGAAGCAAGAGAGAGTGATGTCTTGAAAGCCTGGGAGTCTAGGAGTGTGTCAAAAAAGAAGAGAGAGATCAACTGTGTCCAATTATGCTGATAAGTAAGATGAAGAGTGAGAATTGACCATTGGCTTTAGCCATATGGGAGCCATTGATGACCTTGACAAAAGGGTGGTAGGCAGAAAAGACGATTTGGAATGGCTTCAGTGGAAAATGGAGGGGAGAAATTGGCATACAAAATACGGATGACTTTTTCTGAGAAATTGCCCTGTAAGTGGAAAGAGAATAACAGGTCATCACTGGAGGGATGTAAGTCAAAAGGTCACTTTTTGAAGATGGGAGATAGTCACATTTGCTTGCTGATGGGCATGACCCATTAGACTGAGAAAAGTTGAAAATGCAAAAATGGAGAAGCAATAGCAATAGCTGGAGTAAAGACTCTGAGTATGAAGAGGGGATGGACATAGTAATGCTTCATAGAGTTGAGGGGAGGCTATAATGAAATGCTCTGTGTAAGACCTCAGAATGATACCTGATGAATGACAGCTGGTCAGAAAACGATACCTTTTACTATTATTATATAGTATTTTGGGGCAGGTGAGAGGGTAAAAGGACTCCTCAAATTCAGAAAACTCAAAGTTGAGATTAGAAACAAGTGTAAGTGGCATGACTGGTGGTAAGAGAGTACAGGTCAGAAACTAGAATCATTGAGGCAGTTCAACTTCTCCAACTGGGAGGAGCAGGGAAGCAACAGGCTACAGTGTCAAGTGTAAATAGATTTTCCCTTGCAATATGGTCTTTCTCCATCGGTAACTAGCTGCACAATAATAAGCAAGTCCCTGAGTTACTTTATGCCTCCATTTTCTCTCCTATAAAAGGAGTCTGGTAATACTCATTCTCTTGGCTTGAAACATGATTTCTAAGAAGCCAGCAAGGCTAAGCAGGAGAAGGTAGTTTAAAGTAGCGTTCTGCAAATGAGAGTTGTTTTCAGGAAGAGGTGTTTCAAATAGCAGAGAAGTGGGGATTCCAAAGACTCCCTAGGGTGAGTAAAAACAAATACTGTACCGTATACAATAGGTCCTTGAGTCAGAAGGGAGGGGAGGGCGAGAAGGCAGAGTGGTATTCAGGGATCAGGAGTCAAACAGCAATTAAGGGAACAAAGGTCAGCTGGATGATAATTACAGGCAGTTAGGGAGGGAATTAGAGCTAGAGAGGTACTAATTACATGGGCCCTTTAGACAAGGGTGGGGCTTCGCCTAAAGGAACAAAACGAGGGCTGATTACCTGCTAAAAATAAAGGCTGCCCCTCAGAGCCAGAGCTCACAAATCTGGCATAGTCCCAGGCAACACGAGGCTGTGTGCTCTGCTTTGCAGTGCTTGCTCTGCTTCTAGTGTGGGCAGAACGTGCCTCTACCCTTCTCCAAGTACTGACACAAAGTCTGGGAGCTGTCTGTGGATCACTCACTTGCTCTGTAGGAGATGGTGGAGTAAGGGAGAAGGGCTTGGGGATAAAGCATCACAATTGGGTGCACCAGTCAATCAATATAATCAGTCTAGGGGCTGGCTGTGCCCTGCAGAAGGATGCCAACCAGGAGAGCCACAGGGAATGAAACCCAGGCCATATTTTGTTCTTTGTGTCAGTGCCCTGTAGTGGGGCTATACCTGCAGGGAGGTACCGTTCCTTTATTTTCATGAAGTTGCTATATGGACTATCTCAGCCCTGTGGCCAATGCAAGAAATTTGGCTCAGCTTTCTGAGGGGCTGGCACTGTATCCTCTATTTCTTCAGATCACTTTGTGAGGTCATTGTTCTCCACTGGGGGCTTGTGGGAGAGAGGGAGTGGAGGCAGAAAGTGCATGCCCAGAGCATATTCTCAAACCAGCTCAGTCAGGGTTCTCTACCTCTGATTGAACTTGTACCCACTGTGAAGCTTCCTGGGTCACCTGTATCCAGCAGCTGACATGGATGATTTCTCTTATACTGTGAAGATTCTCTGATGGGTAAAATAGACTACCACATATTAAGACCTCTGTGTGCTTCATTTCATATTCTTACCATTTTAGGGGTGGTTATGTTTTTTCTTTATAATAGTTACCTATTGTTGCATGACAGATTACCCCAAGACTTAGTGGCTTAAAACAGCAATTAAAATTTATCCTCTTTTGACTGGGCGCGGTAGCTCACGCCTGTAATCCCAGCACTTTGGGAGGCCAAGGCGGGTGGATCACGAGGTCAGGAGATGGAGACCATCCTGGCTAATACAGTGAAACCCCATCTCTACTAAAAATAACAAAAAATTAGCCAGGTGTGCTGGCAGGCGCCTGTAGTCCCAGCTACTTGGGAGGCTGAGGTAGGAGAATGGCTTGAACCTGGTAGATGCAGCTTGCAATGAGCAGAGATTGCGCCACTGCACTCCAGCCTGGGTGACAGAGCGAGACTCCATCTCAAAAAAAAAAAAAAAAAAAAAATTATCCTATTTCACAGTTTCTTTGGGTCAGGAGTTGAGGAGCAGTTTAGGTGCATGATCTTCCTTAGGGTCTTTCATGAGGTGACACTCAAGATGTCAGCTGGGGCTGCAGTTGCTCTAAGACCTGATGGAGCCCGGAGGATCTACTTCTAAGGTGGCTCCCTCACGTGGCTGGCAAGCTGGTACTGGCTGTTGGTGGAGGTCTTAGTTTCTCTTCTTCTAGGCCTCTCCACAGAGCTGAGTCTTCTCCTGACATGGTAGCTGGCTTTCCCCAGAAGAAGCAATGCAAAACCCAAGGTAGAGGTGACCATGCTTTTTTTTTTTTTTTTTTAATCTAGCATTGGCAGACACACATCACACACTGTAACTTCTGCAGTATTCTGTTAACCCACACAGTTCATCCCAGATTCACAAAAGTATGAATACAAGGAGATGGAGATCACTGGGAGTCATATTAGGATACTGCAATAGCCATTCTGTTAGGCATCTTGGTCATGCCTACTACATTCTGAAATTTAAAAATATTTGATGCTTACTGCATAGTTATTAGTTCTCCAGCAGGCTTTTGACCACAGTAGCCTACTTAATCTTCAATTTATTTGCAGGTAGAATTAGATATGTATTTATAGTCACTCATGTATTCATTCATTTATTTATCCAAAAGTATTTGTTAGGTACCTACTATATGCTAGACACTGTTTCTAGTCACCTGACAGATGGAGAAACTGAGGCATAGAAGTCTAGTGACTTGCCTAAGGTTTAGTGGCAGAAGATGATAAGAACTCAGGTGATATGGTTTGACTTGGTGTTCCCAACCAAACCTCTTGTTGAATTATAATTTTCAGGGTTGGGGAGAGGCCTGGTGGGAGGTGATTGGAACTTGGAGGTGGATTTCCCCCTTGCTCTTCTCATGATAGTGAGTTCTCCGTGAGATCTGGTTGATTAAAAGTATGTAGCACAGGCCGGGTGTGGGGGATCACACCTGTAATCCCAGCACTTTGGCAGGCCAAGGCAGGTGGATCACGAGGTCGAGATTGAGACCATCCTGGCCAACATGGTGAAACCCCGTCTGTACTAAAAATACAAAAATTAGCTGGGCATGGTGGCACGCACCTGTAGTCCCAGCTACTCAGGAGTCTGAGGCAGGAGAATCGCTTGAACCCAGGAGGCAGAGGTTGCAGGGAGCTGAGATCACACCACTGCACTCCAGCCTGGCGACAGAGTAAGACTCTATCTCAAAAACAAAACAAAACAAAACAAAAAAGCATGTAGCACTTCCGCCTTTGCTCTCTCCTGCTCTGCCATGGTAAGACATGTCTGCTTCCCCCAGTTCGCCTGGGGCACTGCCTAGTGGATCTGTGAGAAGTGGGTCACCATCCTTCAGACCCCAGAATTGTAGAACCACTGATGAATTTCACTGTGCTTTTGGAAAACCTGCAGGCACTCAACACCAGCCCATGAGAGCAGCTGCAGTGGCTGTACCCTGCAGAGCCACAGAGCCAGAGCTGCCCAAGGCTCTGGGAGCCTATCCCCTGCATCAGCGCACCATTGATGTGAGACATGGAGTCATAGGAGATTATTTTGGAGCTTTAAGATTTAATGACTGCCCTGCTGGGTTTTGGACTTGCGTGGGGCCTGTAACCACTCTGTTTTAGCCAATTTCTTTATTTTGAAATGGGAGCATTTAACCAATGCCTGCACTCCCATTGTATCTTGGAAGTAACTAACTTGGTTTTGATTTTACAGGCTCATGGGCAGGAGCGACTTGCCTTGTCTCAGATGAGACTATGGACTTGGACTTTTGGGTTAATGCTGGAATGAGTTAAGACTTCGGAGGACTGTTGGAAGGGCATGAGTGTGTTTTGAAATGTAAGAATGACATGAGATTTGGGAGGGGCAGAATGATATGGTTTGGCTCTTTGTCTCCACCCAAATCTCAAGTTGAATTATGATCTTCAGGGTTGGAGGAGGGGTCTGGTGGGAGGTAACTTAATCACTGTGATGGATTTCCCCCTTGCTGTTCTCATGATAGTAAGTTCTCACAAAATCTGGTAGTTTGAAAGTGTGTGGCACTTCTCCCTTTGCTCTCTCTGTCTCTCCTTCTCTGCCATGGTAAGATGTGCTTGCTTCCCCTTTGCATTCCACCACGATTATAAGTTTCCTGAGGCCTCCCAGCCACACTTCCTGTTCAGCCTGGAGAACTGTGAGTAAATTAAACCCCTTTTCTTCATAAATTTACTCAGTCTCTTGTAGTTCTTTATAGCAGTGTGAGAAGGGACTAATATACCAGGTGTCCAACCACTGTCATTGAGCATTTGAGCAGCAGTTGTGTGCCAGGCTTTGGGGGCACACAGGTGAATGGTATTACTGCCCTGAAATAATTTAGGGTCCAGTGGGAGACTTTTACTGGTAAGATACATATACACAGAGCTGGTAATTGTGATAAGTACCACAATACTAGAGGAAATAGCCATGGAAGCTCCAAACATAGTCACTCCCAGCTGGGATGGTCAAGGATGGAGGCATGGGCTAAAAGACAAGTTAAGAAAAGGACTGAGAATTGACTTGACAGGATGAAAGTCTTTGCTGAGTTTGACAAGAGCAGGTCAACTAAAAATGGGGCCTCTCTGGTTGAAGTCAGATTGGGATGTGACTGGGTTCTGCTAGTGGCAGTGGGAAGGGGTAGCTGGAGCCAACTGAGTACTATCTGCTCTACACACACACACACACACACACACACACACACACACACACACACCCCTCTTAACTCAGAGGTGGCCCTCAAGGCCACTTTCCAGTAATGTGACCAGTCCATGGATGGAGTCCTCCACAGAGCCCCTCTTGACTCAGCCACACTAGAGTTATACTGTGATATGGAAGGTGCTTTCTGAGCCTCACATCTTTCACGTTTAGGTTTCATGTGTGTGTATTCCAAGACAATTCACCCCCAAGGGTCAGAATGATGACGTGCCACTCCTTTGTTCTCAGTGCGCTCAATGGACTTGTTGATGAAAACAGTTAAACTCTGTAAAATATTTGAAGAGATTTATTCTGAGTCAAATATGAGTGACCAATGGCCCATGACATGGCCCTTGAGATATCCTAAGAACACGTGTCCAAGGTGTTGAGTCACAGCCTAGTTTTACACATTTTACAGAGACACAAGACATCAATCAAATACATGTAAGATTTACATTGATTTGTTCTGGAATGGTGAGACACCTCAAAGTGTGAGGGGACTTCCAGGTCATAGGTAGACTTAAAATTTTTCTGATTGGCAATTGGCTGAAAGGGTTATTTTCAATAAAAAGGAATGTCTAGGTTAAGATAAGGGGTTGTAAAGACCAAGGTTGTATCACGCAGGTGAAGCCTCCAAGTAGCAGGCTTCAGAGAGAATAGATTCTAAACGTTTCTTATCAGATTTAAGGTCTGTGTTGATGTTAATGCTGTTTGGCTTTTCCTAAATTCCAAAAGGGAGGAGGGTATAATGAGGCATGTTTGACTCCCCCTTTCCCATCATGGCCTGAACAAGTTTTGCAGGTTAACTTTGGAATGCCCTTGGCTGAGAGGAGGGGTCCATTCAGATGGTTGGGGGGCCTTAGAATTCAGAATTTTTGATTTACAGGTTTTGATAAATGCACTTAAATTTTCCTATTACTGACATTATCTCATTTAGAGAGGCAGTGAGATGTGGTGGTAAAAGGCATAGCCTCTGGAGCCAGATTGCCTGAACTCAAATGCCAGATCTCCCACTTACACCCTTTGGTTTTTTGTTTGTTTGTTTTTGTTTTCATTTTGTTTTATTTTGTTTGAGATTCTGTCCTCCAGACTGGAGTGCAGTGGCACCATCTTGGCTCACTGTAGTCTTGCTTCCCAGGCTTAAGTGATTCTTTTGCCTGGGCCTCCTGAGTAGCTGGGACTACAGGCATGTACCACCATGCCAGGCTAATTTTCGTTTGTTTTTGTTTTTGTAGCGATGGGGTTTCACCATGTTGCGAGGGCTCCACTTACACATTTTGAATTTATGGAAGCTCCTTAATTTCTCTGAGTCTCACTTTCCTCATCTATAATATGGGGTTAATGATCTTACCATTACAATGGGTTTTGTCTTGAGCCTTAAGTGAATTCATATACATAACACCTTAGAACAGTTCCTGGCAGCTAGAAAACGCTCACAATGTATTCATTACTATTTATTCTTAGATTATCTACATTCAGGTAGCAGATAACTAGCTCATTGGCTCCTTGAGGGCAAATGCAAGTTGTTTCCAAGATGTGTTACAAATTCCAGAGATACACTGTTAATTTAAGAGTAACTTTCCAGAGAATAGATGGGTGAGTGGCTTGAGGCTGCAGTGGAGAGAAGAAACACTGTATCAAATGTACATTGAATATAAGTTGCTTCTCCGGAAATACTAAAATGAGAAAATGTGGATTTATAATTGAGGAAATGCAGTACATAAACGTTTAAGCACCTTGTCTTCACCTTTCCCAGCTGGGGCATATCTGCAGCTGGAGGCTCGGATAGGATGTCAGAGGGCCTTCCAGAGAATAGAAACATGATCCCACTATTTTGGGAGGTGAGAGAGTAGAAAAAAAATTTTTAGATACGATTTACTTACAGTCAAATGCCCAAGTCTTATGTGTACAGCATAAGCCCATATTGAAAATCATACATGCTCCTTTTTCGATATTTTAAACAAGTCTGGGTCTGAATACAGCTGTATTGAAATCTGGAGTAAATGTGTCTACATGTAACATTTATTATGGGGAAAAAAACACCTCTTACTCAATATCAAAACAGTTTCAGGGCTTAGAAGGAAAGATAGCTTATATTTAACGAACAGCTTTTATGTGCCAGGTATTTTCCATATATAATATATAATATATATATAATATATAATATGTATAATATATAATATGTATATATCCATGTAAATATGAAATATGTGTATATTATATAAATAATTATATATAATATGTAATATGTCTATATATTATATATTTGAGATGAACTATCACTCTGTCACCCAGGCTGGACTACAGTGTCATGATTTTGGCTCACTGCAACCTCCACCTCCCAGGTTCAAGCAGTTCTCCTGCCTCAGCCTCCTGAGTAGCTGGGACTATAGGCCTGCGCCACCATGCCCAACTAATTTTTGTATTTTTAGTAGAGATGAGTTTCACCATGTTGGCTAGGCTGGTCTCAAACTCCTGACCTCATGATCTGCCTGCCTTGGCCTCCCAAAGTGCTGGGATTACAGGCCACTGCACCCAGCCCCATATGTTTCTTTTTTCTTTCAAGACCTGCCACAATCCTGTAAGTTACTTATTAACACCTCCATTTTACAGATGAGAAAATCAATTTATATAATTTTCCCCAAAGTGACAGACTATTTTGTGGTTCCAAATTGAGCCTAGAACCATCCTTCTTCAAATAATATGTTCTTTTTCTCTACTTTAATTACAATTTACTTAAAGTAAACTCATTGCTTATCTTAGAGACAATCTAATTTCTTACAATACATGAAGAATAAATTGAGAATCTCCTTTCTGCCCAGAACTATACTAGGTTATAGGGAAGAAGACAACTGAGATAAAATTTGGGTGCCATTTTTTAATTGCTCAATTTGGAATGCATTCTGATGAGATTAGCAAGAAAGGTAAGTCATGTTTGATTTGTCTAATCATTTTTGGACTAAGCAGGAAGTATTTACAGAATAAAATGTCATGAAGAAGCATAGCAGAAACTAGCGACTGTTGATTTAGACATAGAAGGAAGGAGATAGAAAAGAGAAGAGAATAGAATAGAAGAGAGAATATTGTTTCCCAACGCTGGCCCTACAAATTGGCAGAGTCCATATCTGCACAGATCCTGCAAATTGGCAGAGTCTATGTCTACCCAGATGGCATGGAAAATATATTTCTCAACCCCACTTCCACTGCTACTCAGAGGAATGACAAGGAGTGATTCCTTTGCAGCTGGAAGGCTATGGGGCCTTCATTGACCTATCTTATCAAATTTTGAATACTTCTAGAAGGGATGGATAAGTTTACCTATCTTATCCAATAACTGCTCAGTTACTAATTATTACATTAATTAATAGCAAAGGCATGTCAAGGCCATGGAGGAACGGGTCACAGAAGAGGGAGAGAGGCCAGTGAGATTGAACTTTGATCTTATCTTCTGGGACCTGAACTTGTAGTTTGATTTTCTAGAAAATACATCTCTCCTATGGCCTCTCAATTTTGATATTCAGGAATACACCCCTAACTACACACACACACACACATACACACACACACTCTCTCTCTCTCTCTCTCTCTCTCTCCAGGACAGCTTCCTTAATAAAAATTGTTTATTTCTGTTAGAAGTTTTACAGAGGCAGTTTACATTTGACTCTTCTTTGTATATGTATCTGGGAATCTAGGACTTCATTAATGAGGAGTCTTCTTGACTTAGCCCCATTCTAATTTTTGTTTTATGGAAAGCATATTAAAAAAAAAAAGTAGAAAAATGGAGAATTGGGTGCCTCAGTCTTATAGACAGCCAATCTCTTGGGGAGTGTTCAAAACTTGAGTAGCCAGAACTTCAAGTGAGAGGAAGTGTGGACTGGGCAGATAGGACCCCATGTGAAAGCGAAGTCTTAGATACATGGCCCAATGTGCTAAAGAAGTTTCCTTTCTTTCATTCATTTGTTTTACCATTTAGCAAATATTTGTGGACTGCCTACTTTATATCAGGCCTGTGTTAGGGATACAATGGTGAACAAGACAGCCTCTGCCCTCTCAGACCTCAGTCTTGTGAAGAATACAAGTAAATTATAGGAAAAGCACAGGGAAGGGGCATCCAATCCAGGCCTGTGGTTTATTTTTAAGTTAAATTCACCTTTTCAATTGCTCATTTCCATGCTCCCCATCTAACCCCAGTGCAGAGTAAAAATAATGTTAAAAAATCTGGGTAAAATCCCATACCGGCTCTTTTCTCTATCTTATCCAGGAACTGCTCGGACTTCCATAACGAATCAAAAAGGTGTCTGCCCCAGCAGTCAAGTGCTGTAGAAATGCAGCTTTCTGGGTGTTGTTTTCAAAACTATCATTATCAAAAAATAGTTAATTACTGTCTAGGAAATAAGGTAGGTAGAGTGGGTTGGATGGTGGTCCTCAAAATATGTCCAAGTGCTAACACCTAGAACTTGTGAAGATTATCTTAGTCAGAAAAAGAATCTCGTAGATTCTTAATTTAGGGCAATTAAATTAAGAATGACCATGAGATCATCCTGGACTTAGGGTGGGTCCTAATCCAGTGATTGGTGTTCTTATAAGAGAAAGGAAAGGGACACTTGAAATGTAGTTACACAAGGGAGAAGGCCATGTGATGACAAAGGCAAAAAGTGGAGCCATGTGCCTACAGGCCAAGAAATGCCAAGGATTACCTGCAGTTGCCAGAAGCTAGGAGAGGCATGGAATGGATTTTCCCTCAAAGTTTTCAGAAGGAACTAATCCTGCCAACACCTTGATTTCAGACTTCTGGATTCCAGAACTATCAGAAAAGAAATTCCTGTTGTTTTAAGCCACCAAGTGTTTGTACTAGAACACTACTTAGAGGGGTTAATGAGATTTTGCTATTACTGCACTCCTTGAGTAGAAAGGAGGCCAAAAACTGGGATAAAGGGATTCTAATCCCTATAGAGAGTGATAGAGGGGATAAGGATCTATCCCAGACCGTGAAAAGGAAGTCTATGTGGCTGCTTTTGTACCACATGATCCTATTCCTCCTAGATTTCAGCTACTGGATAATACTTGGACAACAGACCCAAGGAGACTTAGAAGAGTTAACAAGTAGGTCAAACATACAGAGTGCACTAGCAGAATCAAAGACAAACATACCCCCAAAATCTTTTTGAAATATTTTGAAATTTGATTTTTCAAAAAGAAATAAAATAGTAGTCATGACAAAAATCAGAAGTTTTCTTGAATTCTTTATATTTGTCGTATATGCATGAATATGAGTGCCCTAATATGAGGTCATTCCCTACTCTCCCACTGAGAAAGTCAAGAAGAAAGTTTTGTTTGCCAATGTGAGTGATAAGCTTTTAGGTATGTATGTAGATGAAATAATTAAATGAATGCATATTGTATCTAATTCATTAAGTAGTTATATTTATGTATTATAAATTATATATAAAATATATCAATTTAGAAGTATGTTCTTCTTTCTCATAGATCACAAAACACTCTTGTTCAAACTCTTCAAAAATATCTCTGACATCAGGCCCTGCCCCTTGGCCACCCGGCGTGGGCGGTGCCACCCCTCCCCAGCGCCGCCCGGCGCGCAGCTCCCCGGCTCCCTCAGACTTCGGTTGTGGCTGGAGCTGGCCAGCGCAGGGCCTGAGACACTGCAGACCTGAGACCCCATAGCAGCTCGGAGGCGGTGAATAAAGTAGCCTCCAATAAAACTATATGGCAAAAAATGGGAAAGAAACAGATGGAAAGAATGAAAAACTTGAAGTGGCAGAGCCTGTATAATTTGTGATGGAAAAAGTACTAGATCTAGATCAACGTGTAGTGAATAGGAAAGTGGAATATTTTCTGAAGTGGAAGGTATGTACAGATGCTGACAATACTTGGGAACCTGAAGAAAATTTACATTGTGTAGAGTTGATTGAAGCATTTCTTAATTCTCAAAAAGTTGGCAAAGGAAAAGATGGTACAAAAAGAAAATCTTTATCTGACAGTGAATCTGATGACAGCAAATCAAAGAAGAAAAGAGACACTGCTGACAAACCAAGAGCATTTGCCAGAGGTCCTGATCCTGAAAGAATAATTGGTGCCACAGACGGCAGTGGGGAATTGATGTTTCTCATGAAATGGAAAGATTCAGATGAGGCAGACTCGGTGCTGGCCTCAAAAGAGGCGAATATGAAATGTCCTCAAATTGTAGTTGCTTTTTATGAAGAGAGACTAACTTGACAAGCTTGTCCAGAAGATGAAGCTCAATAATTGTTCACATTTTTATGTATATATGTGTGTGTGTCTATGTATATACATATATGGATTCTCATATGTGTGTGTGTGTATATATATGTGTATATATATGTGTGTGTGTATATATATACATAAATACATGTGTATATATACACACACACATAATATATATATAATTTGGGTCTTGGTTTTTTATTTACTAGTGTGACAAAATAACTACATTCTAATGGAAATCCAGTTTGATATGTTCATTTTGAAAGTAGAGTTGGAAGAGTTGTTGGTTTTTTGTTTTTTTGTTTTATTTTTTTCATCCGTAGCACTCGTTACTTTGAACAAATAAATAAAAGCTTCCTGTAGTTGCTTCCTTTATCAGAAAAGAACATTTGATACCATGGTATATCGTTTCTTCCGCATTAAAGGACAGCTTTTCTAAATGTTGAGGGTTATGTCCACAGTCATTACTCAATCAGAACTTGTGTTCTCATAAGCCTAAGGACCATTCTAGGTTTTTTGTTTGTGTGTGTGTGTGTATACATAAAATGCACATGTAAATTTTTAAACATTCACCAAAACAAAAAATC
The DNA here is from genome assembly GCF_007565055.1 of Rhinopithecus roxellana. NCBI lineage: Eukaryota > Metazoa > Chordata > Mammalia > Primates > Cercopithecidae > Rhinopithecus > Rhinopithecus roxellana. The sequence goes on from NC_044563.1 coordinate 28,100,954, forward strand.
ACAGGTAAACCCACGTTTCTGAGATGCCATTATTCTGAGCAAAATAAGAGATAATCACTCCAAGTTATATTGAAAATTTTCCTGAAGTCATAAACTTCAAGTGAAATAAGTGATTCTAATTAATAGGACAATTTAAATTGGATAATTTTAAAGCATCTATATCTATAAATTCAGTGGTTTGCTTGCAAAATTCCTAAAAGGAAAAATTTTATCACTGCCATCACAGGAGGTTTCCCCATCCAGATGAGGAAACTAGACAAATGCCAGTGTGTTTTAATTAGCTAAATGCAACTAAGTTAAGTGGACATTTAAAAATTACTCTGTTGGGACATTCCTTAACAAAATGTTGAAATCCCTGTTGCTACCTTGACTAAAAGGTCATGATTCATGGAATATCTAAGATTTGGCTTATAGAAACCTAATCAGATGGTTAGAGATGTTGGCAGTTTAGGACCTTCTGCCATAAATGTGTGAATAACGTTTTGTAATCCAACCTATTGGCCTGCATGGGTTTTCTTTTTTTTGGTTTGTTTGTTTTTGAGACAGAGTCTCACTCTGTTGCCAGGCTGGAGTAGTGGTATGATCTCAGCTCACTGCAACCTCTTCCTCCCGGGTTCAAGTGATTCTCCTGTCTCAGCCTCCCAAGTAGCTGGGACTACAGGTGCGTGCCACCACACCCAGCTAATTTTTGCATTTTTAGTAGAGATGGGATTTCACCATGTTGGCCAGGATAGTCTTGATCTCTTGACCTCGTGCTCTGCCCACCTCAGCCTCCCAAAGTGCTGGGATTACAGGCGTGAGCCACTGAGCCCAGCTGACCTGCATTTTTTTTTTTCTTATCCCAACTCATTCCTTACATGTAGGCTCAATGTTTTCAGTATTTGCTTTACTGATTCAGCAAAAGTGAGTAAAAACAACTTTGCAGTAATCAGAATGCTATCTAAATGTATATTGTTTACTTTATTGTAAATACCTGTGAACAGTGGTCAATAAATAGTTTTATGTTCCTTTATGCAAAAAAAGTATCTTTGACATGAATACTTTTGTTTTCACTAGAACTATTTTTTGAATCCCTTATGCATTTAAAACTCAAAAAGTTCATTTTTAGAGAACATCATTTGCATTTCTGCATGTTTTGTTAGTGATAGAGCATTTATTGAATCCTCATGTAACCGGTCACTGGATATTTTATCTTAAGCACACAAGGACCCATTTTCATAATACCAGGATCTTTGAGGTTTTCATATGTGCATATTTACAATTTCCACAATGTTAGCACTTATTCCGTTGTACATTAAAATGACTTTTAAAAAGCTTGTTTACAGCAATATTCAACATTTAGAATTATGGGCTCATATTCATAATAATTATGGGTTCATTATCATAATAAGTAGTAAACCTGTGTTGAATTTCTTTGTCTCCTTTTTTTAAAATCAATTCTGCCAGGTAACCTCTGAGTTATCCCACACCAGCATTAACTCAGGCAGTTATAGCCTAACATACCTTCCCTAAACAGTCCTCTTATGTTCAAAATGAAGTTGAGAGACTGTTCCATAATATGAGGCATTTTGAAAGAACTTGAAAATATAGAAACTCCCTCTTTCCTAAAGCAGTGGTCCCCAAACTTTTTGGCACCAGGAACCAGTTTCACAGAAGAAAATTATTCCACGGACTAGGGTTGGGTGGGGATGGCTTCGGGATGATTCAAGTGCATTACATTTATTGTGCACTTTATTATTATTAAATCATGATGCATAATGAAATAATTATACAACTCACCATAATGTAGAATCAGTGGGAATCCTGAGTTTGTTTTCCTGCAACTAGACTGCCCCATCTGGGGATGATGGAAGACAGTGACAGATCATAAGGCACTGGATTCTCATGAGAAGTGTGCAACCTAGATCCCTTGCATGCGCAGTTCACACTAGGGTTTGTGCTTCTTTGAGAATCTAATGCCACCAGTGATGTGACAGGAGTTGGAGCTCAGGGGATAACGCAAGCAATGGGGAGTGGCTATAAATACTGATGAAGCTTTGGCCAAGTGTAGCGGCTCATGCCTGTACTCCCAGCACTTTGGGAGACCAAGGCAGGTGGATCACTTGATGTTCGGAGTTCAAGACCATCCTGGCCAACATGGCAAAACCCTGACTCTACCAAAAAATACAAAAATTAGCCAGATGTGGTGGCACGTGCCTATAATCCAAGCTACTTGGGAGGCCGTGGCAGGAGAATCACTTGAACCGGGAGGGCAGAGGTTGCAGTGAGCCGAGACTGCACCACTGCACTCCAGCCTGAGTGATGAAGTAAGACCTTGTCAAAAAAAAAAAAAAAGAAAAAGAGAGAGAGAAAGAAAGAGAAAGAAAGAAAGAAAGAAAGAAAGAAAGAGAAAGAAAGAAGGAAAGAAAGAAAGAAAGAAAGAAAGAAAGAAAGAAAGAAAGAAAGAAAGAAAGAAAGAGAGAGAGAGAGAGAGAGAGAGAAAGAAAGAAAGAAAGAAAGAAAGAAACTACTCACTTGCCTGTTGCTAACCTTCTGCTGTGTGACCCAGTTCCTAACAGGCCACGGACCAGTAACAGTCTGTGGCCAGGAGGTTGGGGACGCCTGTCCTAAGGTTTTTTTATGTGTGTGTGTGTTTGTGTGTGTGTGTGTGTGTGTGTGTCAAAACGTTGCCACATGTACTAGTATATAAAATAGTATTTTATGAAATAGTCTTGTCTTTATTTTCAATTATTCATGGAAGTGGGCAATACGATCTTTTCAGTATTTTGGGTCTCAGAATATCTGACTTTAATCTTTGTCCTATGCAAAGGCTGTATTGAGCCAGCAAGGTTCTTGCCCTTGGGGGTTTGGACTAAGATGCGTAGAAGTTGGTTGGTGGTGGCCCCTGGATTTGTAAGGCCATCAAGTTTTTAGGGCAGGTGGACAATGTTGGGCCATGTGCAAGATGATGAAGTAGAGGAAGATCTGAAGAAGAATGAGACCCACTGGTAGAGAGGAGCAGAGAGGAGAAAGCGTATCATGTTCCTCCCGAGAAGAGCTTGAGTACTCGATCCTTTATTTTGTAGGCTCCATGAGGCATGGCTATACTTTAGCTCCTAACCTTGTGGGGTCCACAAAATTGCCTGCCCTCTTCTCACAACATACCCCCAAATCAGCTTGAATGCAAATCCAACATCTTTATTAAAATTCTCTCCAACTAAGCTTTCTTCTCTTCCAAAGCCTTGCCTTCCTTATCTGATAAATGGGAACATGGGTACTTCCTAGGTCATAGAGGTTTTAAAGATCAGAAGAGGTAGGATACTTTTGAAAAGTATAGAATGCCTTATAACATATGCATAAGGCATTTAATTATTGTGGTTTCTATAACTGTTCAAGCTGTTCCTCAGAGTAATGGCAGGTTTGGGGAAAGTTGTGAGAAGTCTCGCCCATGCCCAAAGCTTGTGGGACAATACTGCTGCCCTCACATGCCTTGAATCACAGGGCTTATTAGTCTCAGTCATGCTTTACATATCACTTTTTCTAATGAGCTAAGGATGATGTCCACCTCTGTAGAAGCCTTTTGAAGTGAAATAATTTTGGCCAAGATAATCCGGGCCCACCCAGAACTAATTTGAGCTCACCCAGCATAAAGCTATTCCTCTTTGCTATGCTTCTTGTTACCCACCCCAGGTTTTTGGTTCTTCTTTCTTTTAGTTGACTCACAGAATATTTTTCTGTATATCTTTTCAGGGAACACTTCTATACAATAAACCTTCCCTGAAATGTTCTCTTCGTCAAAATTTATCTGACCTCAAAACCCTGCTTGGTGTTGGTAATCTGAACAATGTGACTGTACAACCCCAAGTAACATTTACCTTAAAAATGAACTAGCTTATTTTTTCTGATTGTGAAAGAAATTAAGAAAATATTTTTTAAAAACCCTGAAAACAGAGATAACCATTGCTAACATTTTGCTCTTAACGTCTATATTTTTATGAATACGTATTTAAAACATAATTTCCACACACTATATTCATTTAATTTACCTCTTTTTATATTATGATCACTTTTTTGTGCCGTGAAATGTTCTTAAGAAATACCATTTTAGCAATTTATTATTTGATTTTCTCATAATATAGGTAGCCAACTCCCTCTTGTTTAGATAATGATGCAATGATCATCTCTGTGCTTTTGAACATAAATCTTTGTATATCTGGTGTTGATATATGTGTGTGTGCATGTATAGGTATATATTCATACACATATAATATTACCTATGAGAGAGAATGTGAAGTAGGGAGAAAGAATAAACATTTTTAAGGTTTTGATGCATAGGTTCATTCTGTGGTAAAATTTTGCCATTTTTGTTTTTTTTTTTTGCTGCACAGTATCTATTTTATTTTGCTTCTTTATTTTTTATTTCTAGAAGTAGCATTCTGAATTTCCTTTGAGGAACAATTAGTGCCACACTCCCACTCCATGCACATTTGTGATGCTAACTCTGCCCTTTGGTATATGACCTCAGGCCTAGCCCAGTAGGACATCTTATTTCCCCAATCACAGTGATTCATTTAGGGATGGGCATGTGACCCAGGATGAGACATTTACCTCCAATCAAGGCCAATTATGCCACTTTTGCTTGAGCACAAGGGCACAAGAGCTACACATGGAACTGGAAGAAACAGAAGTCAGTTGCTGCTAGAGTCCCCCAAGGGGGCTGGCTGAGAGGAAGTTAACACAGAGCAGCTAAAGGAAGAGATGTAGAAAGAAAACTGGTTCCTGAAAACTTGTTAGGTCCTTTAAATCAAGCTCTGTCTGAAGCCAGCACTACCCCCAGTCTTTTCAGTGATATGAACCAATGAGTTTCCATTTTCTCTCAAAGCAGTTTGATTTGGATTTTCAATCACTTGAAAGTAAAAGAGTCCTATTTGATGAACACATTTTCAGGGATCTTTGGGTAGAATACTACTATAACCCAAGGGAATGATTTCAAAAGTGTGAATCTTTGAATCCCTGGAAAAGAGGATAGATTGGGAAGTACCCTCAAATCAGTGAGACACATTGTTGCTTTTTCATTCATTTGAAGGACAAGACCTGGACCTAGTGAGAAACAAGAGGCCCTCTCCTTGCTCTAAGAAAGGCCCCTAATAGGAAGTTGGCAACTCTCCCAGACAGAGCAGACAAAGAAGGGGCTAGTGCAGCCGTGCGGAGGTGGATGGACAGATGGCATCTACTTATACTTATTAAGGTTACGACTCATGGTTAGAGAGCTCCAGCTAGCTTAGGGATGATTAGAATTTCCCTGGTGAGTTTGTATTTGTCAGCATCCCTAAAAAAGTCATGACCCTGATTGTAAAGAACATGAGCACTCAAGAATGTGGCCAAAGTAGTATAGAAAAGGCCACATGTATCTTAGTTCCTAGGAAAGGATGCTCTGGGCCCATTGCTAGCTCCTATCAGTTCGTTGGCCCACATCTACTCTGTATATTGATCAAAGTCTTGACATGCTATGGGGACTGCAACATGATACAAATCCATCCAAATAATCACCAAGATCTCTAAATCCGTTCCAAATATCACAAGCCGCTGTTCAAATTCCATGTGTGTGGGTGGAAAATGATGACTCTTAAATGACCTTATTGAAAAGACCCAGATTGATAGAGGGACAGACAATGGGTTATGCTTGAAATTTTATTTCTGAGTAGAAGATGTATCTTTTTGTTATCTGGAGTTGGGAACTCACTTATTGGAAAAACAATACCCGAGTACCTACTATGTGCCATACACTTTTTATATTGAAAATTGAGGGATGAAAAATATAGACAAATAGGGGTCCTGCACTCATTGACAAGATGGTAAGTACAAGCAGCACATGGGAGGGCACATAACATATCCTTTGTGGTGATGACCAAGGAAGACTTCCTGGAAGAAATGAGCTACAGAAAAAAAGAAGAGATAGTGAGGAAAAAGGGACAGCAGAGGGAACATTAAAACTCAGAAAGAACAGAGATATAGAACACAAGTTTGAAGAACCGCAAGCATTTCACCAAGGCTAGACCAGAACCTTCAAGAGAGTGATAAGAGATGTTTGATTCAAGTTAGGAAAGCTTTTGTTAAGTGCTTAGACACTTGAACATATTTAATCAACATGTTTACGTCGGAAGGTGAACCTCTCTTGCATTAGGGTTTTTATTTTTATACCAAAACAAAAACAACCTGTCTTAAGATTTACAGGCTTTTTTTCCCTTTCATTACATGGATTAAGCATTATTTATAACAGAGAGAAGGTTAAAGCAAAGAACTAACTATGAAGCAGTAGATGTGCGGTGGTATCCCTGCCAGTCTTTGTCATGGGCTTCCCATTCTCTCCATGGTGCTGCATGTTGCAGAAGTGAGCATGGTCCTTCTTTCAGATCTCTGGGTCAGAGTTGGGAATCTCCAGTAGGCAGTGGGATCTTGAAAAATACAACGCCAACACCAGAAAAGGGTTTGGAAAGCTTTCCAGAGGTAGTAAATTTGAGTTCAATGTAAGGAATCTTCAACCTCTGATTTTCACACATTCACTGGACGACCAAATCTGAAAGCACCTCTCAGGAGAGCCCATTAGCAGGTCATACTACTTTTACCTTAACTCTCATATGGAGTAATCTACAAAGCACTTTTATTATCTCATTGAATCTTCTCCAAAGCTGATGTCGAAATCATTTTTCCCACTTGACAGATGAGGAATCTCTGGCTCAGAGTTGTTTTCCCAAAGTCCAAGATTTCATTCATGGTACGGGTTGATACAAAATTTGATAGTAATTTCAGGCAATGATGAAAACCAGGTGATGTGAAGAAAGGTTTCAAGAACAGAGTGGGAGTGGGCTTTAGTCTAAAGAAGAGAAGACACATTTCAAACACTAATTCATTCAATAAATTGAGTGTCCACTATGTGCTAGGTTCTCTGTCTAAAGACAAAGAAAACAGAAATGACTCCTGCTAATATAGCATGTATTAGTTGAGGGGAAAATGGGTATTTAATAAGAACAACAACAAAAGGGGGTTATTATAAAAACCCCATATTTTGTGCTTGCCCAGGATATCTTCATTTGAGAAATCGTCCATTACTTTTCATAAAGGAGAGCATAGTCTCCTAAAGTCCTGGTCTCACAAATTTCTCTACACATCCACTGAGCCCAAAATGGCCAGGTGGTCCAGACCTGGTCCATCCATGACCTCTGCTTTCAGTGATTGGTTTAACCATGGCCATGTGATCTAAGATATGCCATTTAGTTCATGCCCAGAAGTTTTGCATAAGTCACTTGGCAGACAATTACACTCTTTTCTTAGGAACCATGGTCCATAAAGAGGTATAATACTGGAAGAGACAATGACCATTTTTGCCATCTCATAGGGAAAAAAGCTACTTAAAAATAAATGATAGTAACAGAGAATAAGGCAGAATTTAGGAGATTCAAAGAGAAAGAGTCCTTTCTCTTGCAAGTTAACTTCTGAATCTAAAGATGGCTTTCAGGTTAGGTAGGGCAACAGATTTCTTTCTATGGATTAAGTTAATTTGTATTGGATTTCTGTCCTGATTGATACATAAATAATTATAAATTGTGAAAAGTACAGAGACGGAAATGAACAAAAGACTATGAAAGAGAATAACAGTGAGAACATGGTTCATACAAAGTTGTTAGAAAAGTGACATTAAAGTTAGAACATAAAAGTGGAATAGATTTTTGTGAAGCCAAAAGTGGTGACAAAGTCTCCTTGATAGAAAGAGAAACATGTGGGAAGGCCCAGAGAAAGAAAGGAGCTGTTGCAAGTATTTGAGGAGCTGTTAATAGAATGGAATGCAACTTACTTGGCTACATCAGACTATGGGTACCAACGGGTAGAAGTTGTAGTAGCTTTGGTATTGATTAAACAAAAAGAACTTTCTAGCAGCAGGAAAACTATGATTTCCCTGTTTCTGGAGGATTCCAGAAACAGCTGCATAGTTATAAATTAAGGATGTTTTATGGAGAAATTTAGTTTCTAGATAAGTGGTGGCTAGTATTCACATATTTATTTACTCAATCAATACTTTTTGAGCTCCTGAAATGGGCCAGGTATAATACCTGTGCATATTGGTAAACAATATGCAGTCCCAGGTCTCAAAGAACTGACAGTCTAGTGGGGGATACTGCTAACTAACATGTTAATTCTATCCCAGTAATGTGAGCAGTAGAGCAGGTCTAAGTACGAGGTGCTCTATAAGCACATCAGAGGCCACCTAACTTAGACAGAAATGACTTCTAACGTCAGCTGCAATCTTGTAAAATTATGATTCTAAACATAAAGTAAGAAAACATTTCTTGTGAGGCCTGTTACTGGGATCCAAGATCAAGCCCCTATCATGGATGACAGAATCAGTTCCCAGGATAACGGGCTTTCCACAGGAACTAGGGCCAAACCCTGCTTTGAGGCAGAGTTTTATCTATCACAGATGGCACACACTTATGCTTAAAAATGTAATATGTCATTTTAACATGATATTCTAACAAATATTAACAATAACAATAATTGCTAACATTTACCGAACATTTATTATGTGTCAGGCAACGTGCTTAATGTGTCCCATGCTTTAGTCATTAATACTCACTACCCAGCAACTAGTTCCAGGCCTTTGCTACGTCCTTGAAGAAGAAAGACATTCTTTAACGCAACCTTCTTTGCTCATGAAACAGATAAAAAGCAAACAGGGATTGGTGACATCTGGAACTGAGAGGAAGGGACCAGTGTTTCCCTCTGCATCCCTGAAGGCCCATCTTCCATCTCTTTCTCCCTACATCTTTCATCAGTATCTCCCCAGTTGTGGGTTGCTGTTGCGCCTCTGAGCACCTGTGACCTGGGCTAGTGGTTCTGATGTGGTTCCAGAGCAAAACCCCACAGAGCTGGAACCCAAGAGGACATTTGAGAGTGATGCATAGGAAGTCTCCAGCGGCCATTTTTCTGCACATTCGGGAGATTTTCCTCAAGCCCAACCTCAATCTGGAAGTTCTGAGTCCCGCCAAGATTTAGAGATGGATAAAATCTCCATCCCACTAGAGCAGAACAGAAAAGGCTAATAGGGAGCTGACACAGCAAGAATTCATTCAAAAAAATCCCAACAGTGACAGGACCAGAGGAAAGTGAGCCTTAGCAGCAATCAATACCCCATACTTCACGGAGCTTAGACTTTTAACTGTAGCACCCAAGAAACTAAGAATGCCCTGTAATTTGTATTAAAAGCATTGAGGAAGAAAGGGAATGTCTAGTGTAGTAAATGCAAGCCAAAGAGGATCTAGAATAAAATCCCATCTCTATCACTTTCTAGCAGAACAATCTTGGGCAAGTTACTTAATCGTTTTGTGCCTCAGTTTCTTCATATTTAAAATCAAGAGCACAGCACTTATTTCACAAGTTCTTTCTGCTCTAGTGGGATGGAGATTTTATCCATCTCTAAATGCAAAGAGCTAACAACAGTGCTTGGTACGTAGTAAGCACTCAGTAAATATTCTTTTATTACTAGTAGTAATCTTAGTGTGATGTTGATTGGTCTGTTACCAGAAGAATACAGTATGGTACTGAGTAAAAAAGGCAATCAAGAAATAGTTATTGAACACCTTCTTCTGCTAGGCAGCCTATACTAGATGCTGGACATACATTACTGATTAGAACACAGAAGTCCTGGCCCTCAAGGGTCTTATAATTTAGAAGAAACCAGAAAACACAAACAAAAGAAAAAACTCACATAATATCTTTAACTGATTCCTAGGAAGGAGCTATTAGAAGTTAATTCCAGAGCCATATTTTAGTGCTTTTAGTTTTCTCTGTGTAATGTTATGCTTGTTTAGCTGCTCAGTAAATCGCATTTACATCTCCTTCATTAAATGTATAACATCACTTCCAGATGTTGAAATAAAAATGTTTATGGATTGGGTAGACCTAGCTGACCACCCCCCTCTCCCACAACCTACTAATAGCAAAAATGCAGTTCTATCTCTAAAACTTACCCCAAATCTGTCTTCTTCTCCTCATCTCATTTCTAACCTGGTCAAAGCCACAATCATCTCTTGCCTGGACAATAGTAATAGCCTCCTACCTGGTTCTTTGCTTCCACTCTTGGTCTCTCCATCTAATATAAATTCCTCAAGCAGTAGCCAGAGTAATCTTCTACATATATAAACTAGGCTGGGTGTGGTGTCTCACGCCTGTAATCCCAGTACTTTGGGAGGCCAAAGTGGGTGAATCACTTGAGGTCAGGAGTTTGAGAACAGCCTGGCCAACACGGCGAAGCCCTGTCTTTACTAAAAATACAAAAATTAGCTGGGCATGGTGGCACACACCTGTAATCCCAGTTACTCAGGAGGCTGAGGCAGGAGAATCTCTTGAACCCAGGAGGTGGAGGTTGCAGTAAGAAGAGATAGCACCACTGCACTCCAGCTTGAGCGACGGAGCGAAACTCTGTCTCAAAAACAACAATAACAAAAATAGATACAAAATAATAAATAAATAACTTAGCTTATTTCATTTCTTTGCTTAAAGTTCTTCAAAGCCTCCCTATTACAAGTAGCCTATAATATCTGTGGGACCGGCCCTCTGTCTTCCTTTCTGGCCTCAGTTTTTACCATTTTCCCTTTTACTCACTGTGACTTTCTCCTCATTCTCTCTTTCTCCCTGGAAACTTTTGACTTGCTCTTCCCTCTCACTGGTCTGCACTTTCTCTGGACTTGTGCATGGTTGGCTTTTCTGTGACATTCAGGGTTCAGCTCACATGTTACCTTTTCAGAGAAGATTTCCCTGATCACCACATCTAGGGAGTCTCAACTAGAAATTCTCAAATACATTTCTCTGCTTCATTTTCTTCATGATACTTACTACAATTTAGTGTTTTCAAAATAAAGAATTAGTTTACTTATTTCTTTTCTGTTTTCCCTCAATACAGTGTTAGCTACATGAGGAGAGCAATCTCTTTTTTTTTTTGTCTTGTCCAATGCTGATTCTTCTTACTCAGTCCATGAGTAAGTAGCCCCAAAAAATATTTGTTAAAGCAATGAATTCTAGGGCTTAGTAGGAGAATTAGTAAGCAACCTTCCTTGTAGAAGGGCACCTTAACAAATGTAATAAAATGAAAATATTACTACCTGAATAGTAAGCATAGAATTCATCTTAGGGAGGGATCTGTCTCTGAGAAAATATCTCAAAAACTTCAAGAGGGACTGTTAGGTACTGAGACCATAGGAGGCAACAGGAGCTTCATGATAAAATGACACTTAAACTTTATTTTCAAGATGCAATAAGATAAATTATGTTTTATTTTGGGTTTGTTTCTCAAAAGCTGAGAGACAGCAGGGAGGTGAGAGCCTCAGATAGAAGAGAGGAGTCAGAGAAGTGGACTGTGGAAACATCTCTCAAATTAAACAGCTAGCCAAGTTGTGAACGCAAAGAAAAAGTCCTTGAAGTTAATTAAAAGTGCTACTCCAGGGAATACATGAATCATAGGAAAGTAAAACAGCCTTACTGCTGATATGGAGAAAGCTTTAGCAGTCTGGATAGAAGAACATTCTCTTAAGCCAAAGCCCAATTCAGCACAAGGCCCTAACTCTCTTCATTTCTATGAAGAATGAAAAAGGTAAGGAAGCTGTAGAAGAAAAGTTTGAAGTTAGCAGAGCTCGGTTCATGAGATTTTGGGAAAGAAGCTATCTTCATAACATAAAAGTGCAAAGTGAAGCAGCAAGTGCTGATAGAGAAGGTGCAGAAAGTTATCCAGAAGATCTAGCTAAGATCATTGGTGAAAGTGGCTACACTAAACAACAGGTTTTCAATGTTGAAAAATAGCCTTTTATTGGAGAAAGATGCCGTCTGGTATTTTCACAGTTAGAGAGGAGAAGTCAATGCTTGGTTTCAAAGCTTCAAGGGACGGGCTGATTCTCTTGTTAGGGATTAACAAAGCTGGTGAAGCCAATGTTCATTTAGCATCTTAAAATCCTAGGGCCCTTAAGAATTATGCTAAATCTACTCTGCCTGTGATCTAATAATAGAACAACAAAGCCCAAATTCCAGCATGGTTTACTAAATATTTTAAACTGTTAAGAGCCACTGCTTGGGAAAAAAAGATTCATTTCAAAAAATTACAGATCATTGACGATGCGCTCGTCACTCAAGTGCTCTGACAGAGATGTACAGGGGGATGACTCTTGTTTTCATGCCTGATAATACAACATCCATTTTGCATTCTAGATCAAGGAGTAATTTGCACTTTCGAGTCTTATTATTTAAGAAATATATTTTGTAAGGCTATCGCTGCCATATCAGAGTGATTCCTCTGAAGGATTTAGGCAAAGTAAACTGAAAATTTTCTGAAAAGGATTCGCCATTCTAGATGCCACTATGAACATTTGTGATTTGTGGGAGGAGGTTAAAGTATCAACATTAATAGGAGTTTGGAAAAAGTCGATTTCAACCCTCACGGGTGACTTTGAGGGATTTAAGACTTCGGTGGAGGAAGTAAATGCAGATGTGGTATAAACAGCAAAAGGACAGAATGAGAAGTGGAGCCTAAAGACACCACTGTATTGCTGCATTCTCATGATCAAACTTGAACGAATCAGGAGTTGCTTTTATGGATGAGCAAAGAAAGTGGTTTCTTCCTATGGAATCTACTCCTGGTGAAGATGCCATTAAAATTGTTGAGATGACAACAAACAATTTAGAATATTATATAAATATAATTGATAAACCAGTGGCAGGAGTTGAGAGGATTTCCTCCCGTTTTGAAAGAAATTCTACTGTGGATAAAATACTGTCAAACATGTGGCATTCTACAGAGAAATATTTCATTAAAGAAAAAGTCAATTCGTGTGGCAAAAGTCATTGTCATCTCATTTTAAGACATTTCCACAGCCACCCCAACCTTCAGCAACCACTACCCTGATTGGTCACCAGCCATTAACACTGAGGCAAGTGCCTCCACCAGCAAAAAGATTACAACCTGCTGAAGGCTCAGAATATAACTTTTTTTTTTAAATAAAGTATGTTTAAATTAAGGTATGTACATTGTCTTCTTAGACATGATGCTATTACAGACTTGATGGACTATAGTATAGTAGAAACATAACTTTTATAGGCACTGGGAAGCCAACACATTCATGTGACTCAAATTGTTGCAATATTTGCTTTATTTCAGGGGGTTGGAACTAGACCCAGAATATTTCTGAGGTATGCCTGTGTGTTCGTTTCAGTGTAAAATTCTAGGAAGACATCTGAATTTGTCCCTGGGTCCATGTTGTAAAATACAGGCACCCCGCATGGATATAGGAGCCCAGAGGTGACAATGATAACGTAAGTCCTCCATGTATCTGCAGAAATCTAGGGCAGGTCTAGGGCCATGGAATGGGGAGTTTCAGACCAATCTTATCTGTATCTCAAGGAACAAGAAGAATCCCCCAACCATGACCTCTGGGTTATACTTATCTTATTCTAGACTGGGTGTGCTACATGCTTGACAGCATGAATTATGTTGGATCATAACTGTGGGTATCCATACAGTCTTCCTCTCAGCTACCCCTACCCCAAGTGTGAGATCTTTGAAAACAAGGTCTCAGCTTCTCCAGTGCCTAGTACCCGACATATATGGAGCCAGATAAATGCTTTTCTGGGGCCTGCGCCATTCTCGTCTAGGCAGGAAAGATATGAATCAGCCTCAAGCCACTAACACGTTACAAGCTCCTAGACAAAGGGCTGCATGGGTTCTGGGAATTGTGATAATGAGGCTGCTGAGGGCCTCTGGGCTGAGCCAGCTGCTACGGACACAGGCCCTGCCCAGCGCCTACCTTGCGTGGGCTCTGACTGGAAACAGGGATGTATAAGCTCATTAGGGAGGAATGGTTGTTAAAAATAGCATCATCATCTCTAATCAGGCAGTAGGCTAGGGTTCAGACCCCTCTTAACAGGGATGTGGGCTGGGAGGGCAGGGCTGGGGCTGCTGTGATGGGGTTCCCGGGGGCAGCTGCAGTCAGCTGCCGTGAGCAGTTCTGGACGTCCTCGGCCACCTCCATGGCCCCTGTGCTTGAAGGCCTTAATTAGGCCCCCAACAGTGCCATGGGTTCCTTAGGAAACACTGCCAACCAAAATGCCACCAGCCTTACAGGAAAGAGGAGACGTGCTCAGGCCTGGGCTTTGGTAGGGAAAGACAAGACTGGCAGGGAGTAAGTAGCAGAGAACACCATCTACCCACACAAGCCTGGCCCTGCCAACAGCTCTGGGCTTGTGCTTCCGGGACTTCTGATGGGAATGCTGAGAATGGATGAGGGGAAGGCCCAGACTTCCTCCCCACACAGACACTGCTTATTGGAAGGATGCTGGCGCAAACCACACTGCTGGCTGTCCCACGCTTCCCCTCAGCTCAATTAAGGCAGTAATCGGTATTTCTTAATTGCTGCTCCTGCTCTGTCTCCTGCCCCTCCTCCTGACTTTGTCCACTGCAGTGTAGTACCAGTAGTACCGGAAGACCAGTCTGTCCTTTGGGGCTGGCCAGGGAAGAAAAGGGAATTGTCTTGAGGAAGCTTAAAGACCTCAATGCCTGGTAAAGAAAAGGCTTGCAGAAATAGTTCTGTAGCCAGAACACTACCTGACTGAGCTCAGACCCAAATCTAAGGCTCCCCTCTAGTCCCCAGGTGACACACGGTCTAGCTCGCACATTGATCTCTACCTGGCATACCTTTTCTATTTCTAGTTTCCCAAAGTCTGATTCTCATTTGATAGGTATGTTATTTCATTATAGGTGTCACTGTCTGTGGTAAATCTTCTCAGGTCCTTATGGAATGAGAGTAGGTAAAAATATGAAAAACAAAATTGCAATTATTTGAGTTTAAATAAAAACCAAAGCTTAATGATATGATGGTGAGAAACTGGTGTGAGTGTGTATGTGTGTAGCACAATTTAAAAGGGGACTTATTTGATGTTTACAAATCCAACATGGATGACCTCCTTTGGGGAAATACTAAGGAGATTGCTTGTTGTAAGAGCAACTCCAGAAGTTCAATGGTTAATTTTAGTTGAGAAGCTCAGGGAGCCTGAAGTAGTCTGGGGGACTGTCTGGAGCTCTCAGACTAATATTTTCTAACATAATGTGTTTCTTGGTTCTTCCTTCCTTCCTCTTTTTATTCCCTTTCTCCCACCCTCTCTCCTTTCCTTTCTTTCTTCTTTCCTTCCATTCCTCCCTTCCTCTTTTCCTCACTTACTTCCTTATACATTTATAGAGAATTCAAGTTTAAGGTTCTGTATTGTAGATGATAATATAAACATGAATCAGATACAAGTATGAGTCTTCACTGGAAACCTCCTCAGTGCTATGTTCTAGAGATCAGATATATTCACACATACAAATATAGAGGGCAGAGAGTGGTATATGTTTTGAAACAGATACAGTCAAAGCCCTAGGGGAATTCTTTATTTCTTTCTCTGCCCTCATCTTGGCTATTCCCACATCAACCACTCTGTACAATGACCTGGACTATATTCAGGTACTTAATACATCTTGAAGCCTGATCCTCTTGGATGGGTTGACATTAGTGGACCCAGAAACTCTTGTCTTAAAGCAAATACCTATTTGAAGCCCCTGAGGCCAATGATCTGCTTAACTTACCTCTGTAACAGCCCTTAGAAAAGATCCAGTTGACATAGATACTCTCAATTGGTGATTAAATTGGCAGTGTTGGCCTGTCTGTGAGGTGCCGATAAAGTGTAGAGCTGTTATGATATCAAGTCCGGACCAAAACAGTGGACTCTAGACCAAATCATGCTGTCTCCCAACTTGACTTTAAAATCTATCTCTATCATTAATAGCTTGTTCATCTTCTTAGGCAAATTCATTAACTCTTTCTAAACCCAGCTGAGCATTTAAGTGGCAGGAAACATGCTGGCCACCTCCTGGAAATTCAGTCAGGCCACTTGCCCCTCAAATAACTACTTGGGCAGCCTAGTAAGCAATCAGTGGCTCTATGTAGTTGCTGGACAATGAGTTAAGAGGTGGTAACAAGGCTAGAAAGTGGAACAATTCTAAACCCCATTCAGCCATTTGGACCATGCTCTTCAATATAAAAATTTAATGTGACCCACAAATGCAAGCCACTATATGATTTAAAATTATTTAGAAGTGTACTTATTTTTAAAAGTAAAATGGAACAGGTAAAACTAATTTTGATAACATATTTTATTTAATTTACTGTAACCAAATATTTTCATTTGAGCATGTAATCAGTGTAAAAGATTTGATACGTGTGTGTGTGTGTGTGTATACTTAAACTAGGTCTTCAAAATTTGGCACATATTTTACATTTACAAACTAGCCACATTTCAAGTACTTAGTAGCCACACAGGCACACATGGTTAATGGTCAGTCATGGAGCTGAGACTTCACTCTTCCAGTTCTATTTGACTCCAAATCCATATTCTTCCATACTATTTCTCAAGGCCCTATGACTCCACAGTAGAAATGCTTGGGGTCAAGGATGGTCTGAGCCATGTTTTGTACAATGGTCTAATCTTGAAGATTGATAGCATGAATTAGCATGTTAAAGGCCTGAGAAGTCCTGTAGTTAAACATGCAACATGTGCCTGTTTTTCATGCAATGTCTGTTAACATCCTAAGAAACAAATGTTTCATGTAACTGGCGTTGGGAAATGCAGTGTACGAATGGAATTCTGTTTTTTGAAACAAGGCTTGCAGCTACATAAGAGGTCACATCGCAAGTAATGACAAGATTTTTGAATGTCAGCCTCAGGCATTCAAAAGAGGGACTGTCCAGTGACTTCAGTTTAGCAATAATATTGTTCTTATTCGGCCCTTTCAGCTTCAGATTAAAATCATTGAGTGTGACCCGAAAGGTTCATCTTGGCAGCCAGAATCCACACAATACAAGAGCTCAAACAACCAACTCTTTCTCCATCTCACATAATGGTGATTTATGTTCATAATGTTAATTGGGGCTCTCTGAGACCTTAGGACAGCTTCTCAACCAAAACAGAAAGATTCAGATTCATACAGTGTAGTTTTCACATAAAGTAAATGTGATTACATTTCTGTTTTTTAAAAATCACTGATTTGTATATGGGAAAATTGGCGCTTATATTCATTGAGTATTTATATGTATAAACATAGTTCAAAACCCACAACTTCCTAGTGTAGCTAGGGGCTATTATCATTGCCATCAGTATTTTAAGATGAGGAAACTGAGGCACAATGAGGTTAACTAATGTGTCAGAAGTCACTCAGCTGGAATGCAGCAAAATTGTGCTTTGAACCAGAGAGTCCAGCACCAAGCCCACATGTTTACTAACAACACCACCAATCCTGAATGGATGAATCCTCTAGAACAGTCCATTTAATTTTTTTTATTTCAATAGCTTTTGGGGTACAAGCAGTTTCTTTTTATATGGTTGAATCATGTAGTGGTGAATTCTGAGATTTTAGTGCATCTGTCACCCGAGCAGCATACATTGTACTTAATGTGTAGTTTTTTTTGTTTGTTTGCTTTTTATCTCTAGCCCCACTTCCACCCTGCCCCTTCTGAGTCTCTGAAGTCATTATATCACTCAGTATGCATTTGTATACTCATAGCTTAGCTCCCACTTATCAGTGCGAACATACTGTTTTGGTTTTCCACTTCTGTGTGACTTCACATGGACTAATGGCCTCCAGCTCCATCCAAGTTGCTATAAAAGACATTATTTTGTTGCTTTTAATGGCTGAGTAATATTCCATCATGTACATATACCACATTTTCTTTATCCACTTATTAGTCAATGGGTACTTAAGTCGGTTCCACATCTTTGCAACAATAAATTGTGCCACTATAAACCTATGTGTGCAAGTGTCTTTTTCATATAATGACTTATTTTCCTTTGGGTAGCTACCAAGTAGTAGAATTGCTGGATCAAATGGTAGATCTCCTTTTAGCTGTTTATGAAGTCTCCATACTGTTTTCCATAGAGGTTGTACTAATTCACATTTCCACCAGCAGTGTATAAGTGTTCCCTTTTTCCCACATCTAGACCAGCATCTATTGTTTTTTGACTTTTTAATGATGTCATTCTTGCAGGAGTAAGGCGGTATCTCTTTGTGGTTTTAATTTGCATTTCCCTGATGATTAGTTATACTGAGCATTTTTCTTTTCTTTTCTTTTTTTTTTTTTTTTGCCTTTTGTGTATCTTCTTTTGAAAATTATCTATTCATGTCCTTTGCCCACTTTTTAATGGGATTATTTGGTTTTTTTTCTTGCTGATTTGTTTGAGTTCCTTATAGATTCTGGATACTAGTCCTTTGTCAGATGCATAGTTTGCAAATATTTTCTCCCATTCTGTGGGTTGTCTGTTTACTCTGTCGATTATTTCTTTTGTTGTGCAGAAGCTTTTTAGTTTAATTAGGTACCATTTATTCATTTTTGTTTTTGTTGTATTTGCTTTTGGGGTCTTAGTCATGAATTCTTTGCCTAGCCTGATGTCTAGAAGAGTTTTCTCAATATTGTTTTCTAGAATTTTTATAGTTTCAGGTCTTATATGTAAGTCTTTGATCCATCTTGAGTTGATTTTTATATAAGGTGAGAGACAGGAATCCAGTTTCATTCTTTTACATATAGTTTGCCAGTTTTCCCAGCAAACTGGGAAAACTTTTTATTTCATTTATTTCATTTATTAAATAGGGTTTCCATTCCCCAATTTATGTTTCTGTATGCTTTGTCAAAGATCAGTTGGCTTTATGTAGTTGGCTTTATTTCTGGGTTTTCAATTCTCAGAACAGTCAATTTTACAACTTAACTGGAAAAATAGGATGAGTGAGTGTGTGTGTATGTGCAGAGAGAGAGAGAAAGAGCTGTAACAGAGAACAGACAGATTAGAATATATTAGAGATGGGGAGGTGCTAGTGATGGATTTTTGCATTCATATAGTACTTTATAAAGAGATTTGTTATACATTAATCTCATTTGATCCTCATAATAATTTGTTCAAGGTAAGTACTATTACTGCTAATCAAGTGGCCTACTGGGAGGGGAATGCTGGGCATCTCATGTCAACTTACAGCTTTTTCTACCACTGGATTGTTGCTTTAGGAAATCAGCCACACACTCCCTCCAGTCTCCTCTCCTGCCTTAAATCTTCTAGAAATTCTTTAGAATCACTACTTTGGGTCCTGTGCACCTAGTATATTGTATGACTCCTTATTCACGCTCAGAATCCAGATACCACCCAGGGTTCATGCCACACATTTCTAAGGCTGCAATGAGATGGATCAACACTGCATGGCAAGGAGCCATTGTTCTTACTTCCTGAGGATGGATGGCTGGGAGGCCTACTTCAGGTGTCTTGGCCCATTTCCTGGCACACAGCTGCTGTGACAGAGCCTACAAACACGTTTCAGCATTAGACGGGGAAACTGCGTGAGGGAGAATTTGCAAATGGAAACACTCTCCTTGTGTCAGCGTCAGGAGAGAGGGAAGCAAACCGAAGCCCACAGGGAACCTGTCTGGAGGGTGCCCTGGAGAGCCCCTGATCCAGGTAATAGCCAAAATGCCAAACCCCTCCTGATTCTCAGCTGCCCTCAGAGGCCCTGAAGGATTGTCGGGGAATTAGTGCATGGAGTGGCACTGGGGGTGAGGTTAGGGTCCCCCAACCCAGCCTAGTCCCTCTGGGGGAGGGTCACATGGAGCTGTTCTCTGCAGGGAACTGGTGTTATCCTGTCAAACCTTGGGCCCCTCTTTGTTCCCTGCTTGCTCTCTCCAGGTGTAACTAGAAGGGGCCTGTTTTATATTTTTGCTAAACAAATTAATTACACCTTTTGAGTTTCCTCGTACAGGTCAGCACATTAAAACATGCCTGAGGGCTCTGGAGAATGTTCCAGTGGTCCCAGGCCCTCTGGAAAAACACTCTCTGGAACAGCTGCAGGAGTTGAGACCAAGGACTTGCCTGTGAAGCCCCTCGGTTGGAGGAGGACACATGGCTCCCCAGAAGGGATCGGGGAGAGTCCACGGTGAACCCTGTTTTGGATTCATTAAAAGCTAATCATGATGATGATGATGTTAATAGCTACAATTTATTGAGTATATTATTTGCCAAGCACTTAACAGTCATTTATTCAATAAAGATCACTTCACATTGTCTTATTTAATTCTCACAACTAGCCTTTATGATTTAAGTATTATTTTGTCCAGAAGATAAAACTGACAGGAGAGCACTTACAAAACTTACCCAGTTTCCCTCAGCTGGTTTTTGTAGTGTAGTTGGTACACTTGGCACACAGATTTTTTTCTGATTCTAAAGCTCACACTCTTGACCGTTTATTCATTCATTCATGCAACTAATATTTAGTGCTGTGTGATAAGCAGTCTTCTAGGTACAAGGAATGTAGGACTGAATAGGACAGAGCTTACGTTCTAACAGAGAGACAGACAAAACCCCGTGAACTTGTGAAACTATAGTATTCCAGATGTTGATAAATGCAGGATAAAAACTTAAGCAAGGTAGGGAGTATAGGAAATATTGGGGTGGAGAGAAGATAAGTTGTCATTTTATATTGGGTTGTAAGGAAGGTTATTCCTCAGAGCAGATCTAAGTAGAGCCCTAAATGAAGGGAGTGAGCCATTTAGGTGAGGAGAGTTGGAGTGAGGGAGAATTAGAGGAAAGTCCCTGAGATGGGAACATGCTTGGCACTGGAGGAACAGCAAAGAAAACAATGTGGCTAGAGTGAAGTGAAAATAGAAGAAAATGGGGTCAGAGAAGAATAGGGTCCAAGATAAAGTAGGGATGGTCTTGTAAGCCATTGTGCAGGATGAGTGAGAAGTCGAAGGTGGATTTTGATCTCTGACTTACATTCTAAAAGCTGCTGTGTATGCATTAGTGTACACATATATGATTCCTAGTTGTCTCCACTGATGGGGCTTAGATGCAATCACACCCTCTTACTAACAAGCATATCTAGCACCATCTTGCCTTGGATGATTTGGACTGGGGACCATATTTCAATGGAAGAAACAAGGGCTTTTTAGAGAAGCTGTTTCCAGGGCTGGGGCAGGAAAAATATAAGATGAAGATATCTTAGGGTGCCAGAAACAAAGGAAGTGACCCCAAATGTCCCCCAGAAAGATGGGGATATGTTGCAAAAAGATAGAAGTCAACTTAAAGATCAAATCTAGGAAAATTTAAGGTGTGAAATAAATTTGATTAACTCCACAGAATAAAATAAGTATAGTGATATAAGTACATAATTGAATAAATAAATAAATAGGGGGAAGAAGGATAGTTCTTCCTCACAGAAGAATCTAAATTAGTAATGTAGAATGAATTGAAAAATAAAAAATCACAGTTAGAACATTGCAGTAGTAATTGCTGCAGGTAAGATCCACCAATGAATACTAAATTTGGAAGGTAAAAACTTGAACAGAAGAGAGTATTACCTCATTTTCAAAGACATCCTTCCAAAACATGAACCAGTTAACGAAGGAACAAAACTGTAATGTTATAATGAAGAAGCCTGGTAAGTGCCACTTTAAATCATGTGATCAAGGCCAACATCACCAATAAGACAACATTACGTATCATGTAGATAAGGCACTGAAACAAGCACTACCTCTGTGCTTGGGAGAATCGCTCGAACCTGGGAGGCGGAAGTTGCAGTGAGCTGAGATCGTGCCATTGCACTGCAGCCTAAGCAACAAGAGTGAAACTCCATCTCAAAACAGACAAACCCTACCCAAATTTATGGGTGTTCTACAAAATATCTAACCAGTAATCATTAAAAGATTATTAAAGGCAAGAAAAAAACTGAGAAATTTTCAAAGACCGGAGGATGAAAGAGTGACAATTTAATGCAACATAGGATCCCAGATTGCTTCTAGGACCAGAAACAAACACACACAACATAGGGGAAATAGTGAACTTTGAAAAAGAACTCCAGTTAATAGTATTGTACCCATGTTTGTTAGAGTCCTGGTTTTGATCATTGCACTGTCACATGTAATTTGTGGGAAAGCTGGGTGAAGGGTATATGTGAGCTCTCTGTAGTCTTTTTGGAATTTTTCTAAAAGTCAGTATGCCAAAATAAAAACTTAAAAATTTAAATGATAAAAAACTAAAAACAATTTCAACTAAAGGTTGCTGTATTGGGAATACACTGTAGAGGGGCAAGGACAGAAGCCAGAAAACCAGTTAGGAAGCTATTATGGAAATAATCCAGATGAGAACGATGGTGGTTTGGACAAGGGCATAGCAGGGGAGGAGATGAGAAGTAGTTGGATTCTGGAAATTTGTTTACGGTACAGCTGGCAATATTTGCTGGTAGAATAATTTTAGGAGGCAAAAAAATGGAATTAAGACTTCAAGGTGTTTGACCTAAGCGACTATATTTCCAACAGAATACATTTTCTAAAGTGCTTCATTTATATTACTTCAAGAATTCTTACAACAATATTATAAGGCATGTACTATAATCACCTCATTACAGTAATAATAAAAACAACTAATGTTTTCTGAGTATTTATACTAGGCACTTTGCATGTACTATCTCATTTCATCTTCACCTGCATAGTAGGTGTTGTCATTATTCCTATTTAATTTTAATACATTGAAAAAATGGAGACACAGAGAAGTTAAATAGTTTTCCCACAGTCACCCAGCTGGTAAGTAATGGAACTAGGATTGGGAAACACAGAGTCTGATTCCAGTGCCCACATGCTTAACAGTAGCACTCTACTGCCTGATTTTATAGTTGACAACATTGAAATTTAGGAGGTTGAATAACCTGCCATGATTCACATAGCTCTAATTTGGCAAAGCCATAATTGGACCCCAGCTCTGATTCCAAAGCCCAAGCTCCTCACCCTAATGCTGTGCTGTTGGATCACATATGTGTGAATATGGATGGTGTCAGATACGAACTCCCTTGACATGGTCTGCAAAGGACTGGCTGGGGGCCAGAAGCCACTAAGGGTGAATCTGCTGACCACAGGCACCACTTCTAGGCCAGGGATTCAGGTGGCTTTCTTGTCACTGTTCTCATGCTGGCCAGGTCTGTTCCATGCCCCTGAGCAATGAGGAGGAGACGTCATTCCCAGGCCCAGGGCAGCACTGCAGCTCCATATGCTGGAGCCACATGTGCCCAGGCATCCTGCTATGCTCATCAGCCTCTCTGATTGGAAGCCAGTTGGAAAGGACAGATAAATTCATGTCCTCATGTTCACAGGCCAAAAGGTCGCTGCTTTACCTTTCTACTCTATAAAAGACACTCCTTACTCACTCTTGACCCCAAAGCACAGAGAAATGTTCTCAGTCTCCAAAAAACAGAAATCAAGTCTTCTCATAAGAAGAGAATATGCCAAAATAATTAACCTTGAGGGTCCTGGGTAATAATTAACCCTAGATTTTAAGAAGTTGGGTGCTTTTTTCTTCTGTTTCTTTATTTTTTTTCTGTCTTTTCCAGTTTTCATAATGATCATGTAAATTTGATAACTACTTAAATTACTGTAAATAATTATTGATAATTTGACAATCATTTAAAAGACAAGTCTAAGTGTGGACTCTGAAGTAAGGCTCCCTGCATTTGAATACTACGTCCACAACTTACTAGCTATGTGATTGTGAGCAAACTATTTAAGTCATAATTTCCTCATCTGTCAAAAGGAGTTAACATGAGATCCAACTCTGTCAAGTTTTTACAAAAATTAAATGAGATAATACATGCAAACAATTTAGCAGTAACTTCTGGCTATTTTATTATGATGATGATTCTTAACTTTTCAATTATACTTTTCTTTTTTTTTTACTCCATACCATCCCCAGTTTCTTGCCCCCACCTGGGTGCTAAATTCACCTTGTTGGCTACAAAAGGTTTGCGGGGGGAAATGGAGAGCCCCTTCAATAGATGGGTCTAAGTGTTGATAAAAGGGAGATTTCTCCAGAAAAACAAGTCGTTTTATCATTATGGTTCTTAGCAAAGCAGTCAAACAAAGGCTGGTGTTCTTCATTATTTCCATTCTCCAGGGAACACATCCTCAGTGTCTCCAGTAAATTGGACTTTCAAAGGTAAATGTAAATTCTAGTGTTAATTTATTTAAAGTAAATTATTCAGAGAGTCATATGTCAGCAAACCTCATTTTGTGGCACTATATTAATGTCTTCCTTAAATACGGCTCGCCTTTTCTAAAAGCTGTTTTATGGGTCCAGGAAATCTGTCTATTGCAAAGGAGTGCTTATTGTAAAGGATGTTTTAGTCCTCGGGTTCAATTAGGGAGAGAGCCAGGGTCAATGGGAGCCCTATGTGTGAACAACGTTAATAGCTTAGATGTAGTAGGAAAATGGGATGCCCACTAAAGCATATGCATTTTTATCTGGCAGGAAGGAACATGAAGAAAGATAAATGAAGGGCTTTATCCAAATTTCACTAGCCTTTAGGGAGCCTGGTGACAGCAGTTGACCAATCCACTGTAGCAGAAAAAAGACAGGTTCACAAGGGAAGCTCCTGGGTCCTAGCGTCTTCCCTGGAAAAATCAAAGTCTGATTTCCTTCTATCTACACTGGGGAGAAGAATGTCTTCCCTATTTCCACCACCAAATAAAATAGCTATAAAATGCTTTGAAAGATTCAAAGAACCATAGAAATAGAAAGCATTATATCATTATATTTATGATTATTAACAACTCTTTTATTATTTTTTATATTATTATTTTCAAATCTGAGGTACACAGGATTGAATTTCTTTCACTTCTCCATTCTTGACATGTTATCACTGGACTGTTATTTAATTTACTTCTTTATTCTTTTTGGTTCCCTTTCTTTACTTCTGTTCCCTGCCAACACTACCTGCTTCCATTAATCACTCTAATGTGTTTAATATAATCTTTAAAAAATACACACACACACACACACACACACACGTGTTTTATATGCACGGAAGTGTTACTTACATATGAATGGTATTGTTTCTTTTAGCATATATCTCTATGTTTCATCTGTGCACTACTCATATATCTAGTTCATCTCTTAGAACTGTTGCACAGTACCTCAGGATATGAATTTGCCACCTTTACCACTTAACTCTCTGAGTGAAGGATTTTTATGTTGTCTCCAGCTCTCTGCCACTACAAATAACAGCAGTGACTACTCTTGGGCACTACTCTTTATGTTAATGTTTGAGAATCTATTTGGAATATATACCCAGGAACAGAATTGGGCAAAGGACATGAACAGGCAATTTTTGGAAGAGAAAACCCAAAATATCAGTATTTGAAGTTTTGCTCACATATATTAGTAATTTTTAAAAATGAATTAAAACAAATGAGTTGTCACTTCACCCATTTTATACTGGCAGTAATTAGAAAGCTGGAAAGTGCCAAGTACAGGTGAAGATGAGGGATGTAGGACCATCCACTGCCAGTGGGGAGTGTAGCACAGTGCTTCAGAATTATCTGACAGTATTTCACCAAATTTTACTTGCATAGTTTCTGATAGATATTATTTTTATTAATGCTTTTTTTGAATTAAAAATAATTCTTAAACATCATTTCTCATTAAGAAATAATTTTTTGGCCAGGCACAGTGGCTCATGCCTGTAATTCCGGGACTTTGGGAGGTCAAGGTGGGTGGATCATGAGGTCAGGAGGTCAAGACCAGCCTGGCCAAGATGGTGAAACCCTATCTCTACTAAAAATACAAAAATTAGCCGGGCATGGTGGCATGCACCTGTAATCCTAGCTACTTGGGAGGCTGAGGCAGGAGAATTGCTTGAACCTGGGATATGGAGGTTGCAGTGAGCCAAGATCATGCCACTGCACTCCAGCCTGGGCAACAGAGCAAGACTCCATCTCAAAGAAAAAAAGAAATCAAACAATGTATTGTACATTTCAAAGTAGCTAGAAGATAGAACTTGAAATGTTCTCAATACATAGAATTGATAAATACTTAGGGTGATGAATACCCCAGATATCCTGACTGGATCATTACACATTCTATAGATGTAAAAAAAATCACATGTATCCCATACATATGTAAAATATTATACATCAACAAAAAAGAGAAATAACACCTACTAACCCACCTCTGCTTATCTATACTGGGTTTTAGAGCTACAACAATGAACCATGTAGAAATGATCCTTGCTGTCACAGAACTTAAGATCCAGCTGGAAATACTCAATCATCTCTGTACCTCCAGGACCTAGCATATGCCTGGTTCACTCTAGATGTTCAGCAAATGTCTGCTGAATAAATGAATGAGGTGTAACAGATATTAATCACACTCTTGTTTTCCACTCTTACCATAAGTGGATCAACTCTCAGCCCCTAAGAGAGTCCCTCAGACAAAGCTAGGATTTTGCATCTTAGCCTCCAGGGCAAGCCTTAGCTCCCCTGAAAAAGTTATGTGTAATTAACATTAATTATATTCTATATTTAAGTTCCTATATGCTAATATGCACTCAGTAATACAGGCAATAATATTATTCTCATTTTACAGATGGAGGAAACTGAAGCTCAGAGCAATGATGGAACTTGCTTAAGATCACGCAGCTTTTGAAATGCAGGCTAGACTCCACCACAGATCATTTTTTTTTCTCCATAGCCCATGTCCTCTTCATCACATCACTATGTTTGTGTGGTGAGTGGGTGGGTTGCATTTACCTTTGTGGAGGTACCCAGCACCTTGACATATGCATATGATGTTTTTGGCAAATATCTGCTGAAAAAGAGGGCATTTTTATAGCTGTGAAGTCATTTGTTTCCACCCCATAACGTACAGAAAATAGAAAATCACTGACACCATCTCCCTGCTGTCTTTCTCCAACAGCACAGCTTTCAGTAACAGAAAGTGCTCATTAGAATGGAAACCCAAACTTTGCCTTAGCCCCTCCCAGAGCCTCAGCCAGTCCTGTTCTGTTCTGTTCTGTTCAGGGTTGAAAAGATTTATAGCATCCTTTAGCTGCTGACGATGTTTCCCTGTTGATCCTGCTTCCGGAGCTCTGCTCAGGGGACAGGGAGTGACCAAAATGCTAAATTTTTACCAGGCTCACTGCAAGATCAGCCAGACAGCCCAGCCCTCCTTTGGGACCCAGAGCTAAAGGTGGAGAGCCACTGAGTCACACACTTCCTCCTGATCCACAGTGGGCAAATTCTCCACCTCCCTTTAGTCAGTGCCTCAAGAGCCAGTTTCCAAATTTAATCCAAGGTCTTCGCCTGAAGGTTTTCCTCTTCCCTCCCTCCTAAGACACTCACTCCACCACAGCCACACTACACCATTCACAGGCCACCACTATAGCCCATTTCACACTGCTGACCTGGATTCATCAAAAACATGTTCATCTTCACAATCAGTCTTTAAACTTTTTGAGGGCAGGGACTGTATAGCTCTAGCACCTAGAACAGTGTCTGATGTTGAAAATATTAGATGAAAGAAGAACATACACACTGGTCAGTTTTCACAGCAGGAACTAAGAATATGAGAAGACACTGCTACCATGGATAAGTTATAAATGTCAAACTTCAGTGCTAAGATTCTACAGGGCAGCAACATCATTCATTTTATGTCTAGATATAAAAACCCTTATTCATGGACAAAAACTGTGTCAGGGATGGCAAAGCAGGTGTACATAGATCACCCCTTCCTATGATCACATCTATGACAGACATCATGAATTGCTCAAGGTGTCCTATTTCCATGAGTGTCCAGGCAGCCATTACTAATCATGAGAGCTCAAACCTGTGTGCCCTCCTTCAGCTAGGAGCAATGAACCTTGGTTTTCACAGTCTAACTGAAAAGAAAACTATTTCACATTTAAAAAATGAAATAACATGAAATAACAGTAAAAGCCCTCATCATAGTGTATTTATTCATATAACACTGTATTTATTTATTTTTAATTTTATTTATTTATTTATTTTTTATGGAGTCTCCTCTGTCGCCTAAGCTGGAGTGCAGTGGCGCGATCTTGGCTCACTGCAGCCTCCGCCTCCTGGGTTCAAGCAATTCTCTGCCTCAGCCTCCCGAGTAGTTGGGATTACAAGCATGTGCCACAACGCCTGGCTAATTTTTGTATTTTTAGTAGAGACAGGGTTTTGTAATGTTGGCCAGGCTGGTCTCAACTCCTGGCCTCAAGTGATCCCCCCACCTCGGCCTCCCAAAGTGCTGGGATTATAGGCGTGAGATACAGGGCCTGGCCTCATGTAGCAAAAATTTATTGAGTATTTATTATATACAAAGAACAATGTGAAATAAATGCTGGGGATATAATAAAGATAAATGAGGTGCAGTCTCTGCCTTCATGGAGTTTCTGGTCTAATAGACAATGCAGAAGCATGCAGTTAATATACAATGCGGTAAGTCGTAGAGTAGAGAAAATATAGGATGCTGTGGGAACCGATCGGAATACCTTGGGAATTCCAGGATGTACCTAGAAAAAGGGTACTGTGTTAGTTTCCTGACGTTGCTGTAGCAAATGACCACAAACTGGAGGCTTTAACCAACAGAAAATTTTTCTTTCACATTTCTGGAGTCCAGAAGTCCAAAATCCGTACCACCGGATTTAAACCAAGGTCACAGCCAGGGCCACACTCTCCCCTGAGGCTCTAAGGTGGAATATGTGCCTTGCCTCTGGTGGTTTCTGAGGGCTGCCAGAAATCCTTGACTTGTGGCTGTGTCACTCTCCAGGTTTCAAGGCCGGGATCTCCAGGTTTCTCTCTGCTCTGTCTTCTCCTTTGTGTGTCAAATCTCCCCCTCTGTCTCTCTTTTATAAGGATACATATCATTGCATTTAAGGCCCACCTGGAGAATCTAGGATAATCTCCCCATCTCAGCATCCTTAACTTCATCACATCTCTAGTTTATTTTTACCACGTAAGGTAACATTGATAGATTCCAGGGGTTAGCACACGGATATAATTGGGGGAGCCATTTTTCAGCCTCCCACAGGGACCCACCACAAGAATCAGTGCCTGGCACATTGAGGCACTCAATAAATGTTACAGGAGTGAGTGAAGTCCCATCTAATCTGAGAACACATGGGTGAGTATGTAGAGAGTTGCATACTACTTGTGTGGAGAGTATATGGAATAGGAATTAGGGTGGGGGCTGGGAGAAGGAAGCAGGAAAACCAAGAGTTGGGGAAATGGATTTAGTTAGACATCAAAGTAGAGCAGGCAGGAGGCAGGAGGCAAGGCTAGGGACAATGGTAGGCAGCCGTAAGGACACTGAGGAGGAAAGAAATTGGGGCTGGTTGATTAATCTTTGTCAAATAGGAAGCTCCCCAGCAGTCCATTTCACCAAAGGTTTTGACCCCTTTTCTGGACTAGGACAATGACAAGGAGGGTGGTATGATGCTGAGGATGCCACTCAGCTCCACAATTCCCCTCTGTTTCCTGTGCCTGCAAGGCCTTCCCCACCCTGCCTTCTTTGCCAACTCCTACTCACCTTCCTAGTCTCAGCCTAATTGTCTCTTCCTGACTCTCACCCTCATATCACCCTGCCTTTCTCCCATAGAGCCGAGGGCAACCAGTGAGAGGAGTGCAATAGTAATGAGTAAGAATGAGGATGCTGGAATGGAGCTCCACCAGAACAGGAAGCTCCATGGGCAGGGATTTTTGTGTTTTGTTCATCACTGTGTGCCTATAGCCCAGAACAGTGCATGGCACATAGTAGACACACATTAAATATTAGTTAAAATAATGAATAAATGGAGTCAGACTTTTGCATTCGAATCCTGGTTACACCACTTACCAACTGTGAGTTAGTAAATCACTTAGCCTCTCTGTGCCTCGGTGTCCTTATCTATAAAGTCAGGGTACTAGTATGTGCCTAATGGGGTTGTTCTGGAGAGTAGAAGAGTTGATATGGGCAAAACATTTAGAATTGTGTCTTGTTTAGAGGTGCTTTCCAATCAGTACTACAGAGGTTCCCCAAAATTTGATATGCATAATATACTCTAAATTATATTAAAAACTGCAATTTACAAAAGGATACACACTCAAAACTGTCCCATATCAACATTAACACACAGCAAAACACCAGTGCAACTTGCCTTCCTCTCGTTGACTTTAAAACTGGTAAATGATCTGATCTAAATTTGTAATATAAAGCTATACTAGCAAAATATCTCATTGCTTTGTTGGAGCTCTAAAGAGAGATTTCACTTGAAAATAGAGTATATTTTCTGGAGAAGATGACTGAGACCATGCTTATCTACTCTGATTAGCACATGATAGGATTTGATGCCATCTATTTCCAAACATAGGCAAAGACAGCAAAGTTTGACTTATTTGAAGGAATAGCCTTGATCCAGCTGGAAGGAAGAGAGGGCAGTCGTGATTTGTTAAAATCACCAGTGTCTTTGACCTAGTGTTCTACTGCAGTTACAAAATGTGAGGCATCAAGATAGCGTCAGTCTTCATCTCTGCTCACCCAGTGGGAAGGAACTTGTTCCAGAAATGGCAAACTGATAGAATGCTCTTTCACAAGGAATACCTTGGCCAGTCCCCTCGAGCTGTTTTTATTTATTCATTTTTTCCACAAATGAGAAGTAACAACCTACCATACTACAGGTATCATGCTGGGTGCTGAGGCTGTAGTGGTGAGGAGAACAAGGCAGACAAGTTCCCACTGTCATTGAGCACAGGGCTCTCAGCAAAGAAAGGTGTTAAACAATAAGAGGAAGTATGAAAAGTCCTATGACAAAGGAAGTAAGCATTCTACCATGAGAGCTGGAGTAACTCAGGTCTAAAGGGGACTTTCCTGGACTGTCCAGAGAAAGAAAGACTTAAGCTGACATCTCAACAATAAGTTGGAGGAGTTGGTTCAGTGAAAAGAAAATGCAGAGAGGTCAGGAGCAGAAAAGTATTCCAGCTGGGAGAAGGGCATGCATGAAGGCATAGAAACCAGAGAGCATACCATGTTTGCAGAACTAAAAGAAACTGGGTATGGCTGGATCCTAGAGCTGGTTCTGTCACTATAACAGCCCTTATTTTTCAACATGCTTACTGGTCTATCACTCAATGTATTTCTTGGCCTTTAATTCCCTCCCTCCCCTTCCCCCCCTCCCCTCCTTCCCTCCCTCCCTCCTTTCTTTAATTCCTTCCTTCCTTCCTTCCTTCCTTCCTTCCTTCCTTCCTTCCTTCCTTCCTTCCTTCCTTCCTTCCTTCCTCCCTCCCTCCCTCCCTCCCTCCCTCCCTCCCTCCCTCTCTCTCTCTCTCTCTCTCTTTCTTTCTTTCTTTCTTTCTTTCTTTCTTTCTTTCTTTCTTTCTTTCTTTCTTTCTTTCTTTCTTTCTTTCTTTCTTTCTTTCTTTCTTTCTTTCTTTTTCTCTCTCTCTCTTTCTTTCTTTCCTTTCTTTTCTCTTTTTACTTTCATTTCATTCTTTTTTTAAATTTCAACTCTCCTTTGATTGCTGCCTGCCCCATTACAATATCCACTTTTCCAGATGGTCATTACTCTTTGCCATATGTCCAATGAACCTTCAACTTTTTGATCTTCTCCAGCGTCTCTGACGTTGCTTTCCAATCTTGGTATAAATGACACCTTCTTGTCTGGTGGCTGCCCCAGAGCTTTTTGCATCTGTCTTTCATGGGACTCAGGTTTCACACCCATAGATAGCAATCTTCAAAGAGAGATTGACCCAGCGTAATAAACTCTCCAGCCTGGCCTTTGCAAAATGAAGTAAAGTCTTTGATCCCTCTCTGGTTGCCCCTTGGAATGAAATGAACCCTTTGAAGTAAAGTTAGTCACACCAAGAAATGACAAAACAGGACCAGGGGAGTTACAAGGTTAAGACAAGGATGATGCTGCATGTAGGTTATTTTGTTAAAGGATGGATTTGGAGAGATTATCCAAGAACCTAGTTTAGGTTTAGGCTGTCAAAATTATCATCAGAAACTAGTTAATAATTCAAGCTGAAAGATCTTCCCCCACTATCCTGCTGTGTGCAGCAGGGTGGCAATTCCAAGTCATTATGTATTGTCCCCATAAGAACTTTCCAGAATGAATTCCAGATGCCACGCATATCAATATTCAGATTCATTTTGCACAGTCCACAAACACACACTATCTGCCTTCTAGAATTACACCTACAAACTGGTCTTGCCAGTGAAGTTTATTCAATACGTGTACAAACAACAGGGCCATCTGAGCACCAGCTCTCAACAACACTGAAGCCATATGATTCACATCAACAAGGAAGGGAATCCCAAATGCCAAGTTCACTTTGTAATCAGGTTTACCATGCAGGGATGGTTAGAGTTGCTCCAGGGCCTGGAAACTAGCCTCCAAATAATTCAATCCACAGTTTTCTCACTAAATCAGCTACATGTGCTAAAGACCCGTTAAAGCATGTGTTAATTAGCTATCCCCCAGATGAGGACCACAACCAGCCTCAACCAGGAAGTGTGATTACCCGGTGCTCAATTCTATCACTTCCAGTTGCCAGTAGGTGGCAGAAATTCAAAAAAATTTTAAAATTCAGCTTTCTTTTTAAGTAGGTCCAAATGTGTCAAACCCAATCTTTGATACTCTTGCCACATCTGTGTGAGATTAGAAGCGGTGAGAGAAATGTTTGTGAAGGGGATGGATATAACCAACTTTGATTTACCATGTTTTTAAGTAAGTTTGGCAATTTCCCTGGAGGGTGTGAAAAAACCTTGTGGTACAAAGCATTTGATCCATTGTATTATTTTTACAACTCATCATAAGGAATTGCTCTGTTGCGTAGATTTTATTCTCTTGCCAACTCTTGGGTCTTGGGTCTTTTTATTGTCTGTCCACACTCAACACTCTAGAGTTTTGAAATATAGTTCCAACTTTTCTAAAGAGGATGAAGGTGGCAGCTTCTGATAGACGGTCACTCTTTTCTTAGTCTATAAGATGACGTCTAATAAGTGTCAAGATTTTTTAACTCTTAAAAAGAAGCTTTTGTAAAATGCATTTTTGTTATGCATTCAGTAGGCAGAATTATGTGGAAATGAGAACTGGGAATGTGAAGAAATCAAATTTCATTTCATGGGAAAAAAATCTGAAATGAATATTTAAATTAGGATCTGCAAAATACGGTTTGTAGGCTTTCAAGCTGGGTCATTTGAAAGCAACGGGAAACATACAATGTAAGGAGACATGGTAAAAAGTTTTCTGTCTTATAGAACCCTGGAGAAAAACCTAGTATCTCTATGGTTTGTTGTTGTTGCTGTTTAAAAAAAAAAAAAAAAAAAAAATTGGAAAGACAAATCAAACAACACCCAGAAGCCCCTTAGAGGTTTTGAAAGATTAATGGGTTCTGTCAGTAACTTTCAAATTCTTCAGGAAAGACTACCATAAAAACAAAAAGAATTTTGGTTATTAAGAGTTTCTTTCTGGTGATACCAAAGAATAAATTCACATGTATATATATGTATACATATATATGTAGAGATATATCTTTTCATGCATACTTTCTATGCAAGTTTTCCCAGGTTGTTAGCTTTTTGCTCTGTCTTAATGTATAGAGAAGCAAGACTCAGGCTGACTCAGACTGATTTCATTTCAAACAGATATTGAATTTCTCCCCATCAGCTATGGTGAGATTTTCCCCAGGCCAGCTTCCCCACTCGGTGGTTCCATCCCTGGGTGATCTGCCAATTACCACACAAGTTTATCACTGTGGCTGGTTTAGGTTTAGAAGCAAAGAGCTGGGTGGGTGGTGACTAGTCCCAGATTGCCCTATGTTGTTGATTACTCCTACCCTAGCACAGTGGAATTCAAAATACGGTCCCTTGAGCAGTAGCAGCAGTCTTACTTAACTTGTTAGAAATGCAAATTTTAATTTTAAAAAATTCCCTACTATATATTGACAAATGATAATTATATATATTTATAAGGTACAAAGTGATGTCATATGTATACAATGTGGAATGACTGAATTAAGCTAATAAACATATTCATCACTTCAAATGCTTAGTCTATATTTCTCCTATCTAGCTGAAACTTTGAACTCTGACCAACATCTCCCCATTCTCCCCGTGTGCCCAGACTCTGGGTACCACCATTCTACTCTGCTACTGTGAGTTTGATTGTTTTAGATTTCCTTTATAAGTGAGAACATGCATTATTTGACTTTCTGTTCCTGGCTTAGCATAATGTTCACTTAGCATAATGTCTTTCAGATCCACCCATGTTGTTACAAATGATAGAATTTCCTTCTTTTTTTTAAGGCTGAGAAGTATTCCTTTGTGTATATATGCCACATTTTCTCCATTCATTTATTGATAGACACTTAGGTTGATTCTATAACTTGGCTATTGTGAATAATGCCTAAATGTACATACGAGTGCAGATATCTCTTCAATGCACTGATTTCAAATCCTTTGAATATATATCCAGAAGTGGAATTGCTAGATCACATGGTAATCCTATTTTCAGTTTGTTAAGGAACCTCCCTGCAATAAATATGGCTGAAAAAAAGGAAAAAATATAGTGATGATTCTGGGGAGCCACCACATTCTCAGCTTCTTCTAGGCAGCTGATAACCTTTTAAAGAAAATTAAAATTTTCACCTTTGTAGAAAACAAAGCACACCTTAGGGTTTCCTTTCTCTTCCTACTAATCCCCAGTTTCCTTGCCTTGATCTATTTCATTTCCTTCTCCCTTTCCCTCACATTCCTTGGTAATCCCAAACTCAAGGAGCTTCCCAGATTATGACTGGGGAAAAATAACCACCCCAAATGATAGAAGGAAGTTTGTTAGTGGAATTATTAGACAAAGCTGAAACCAGATAATTCAACTACACCTTAAGAACTTAGTCTTCTTACCTCTGTTTTTCCCCAGATAGGCTTTTATTCTCAGGCAATTTTCTTCATATTCTGGCCCCCATATTCCCAGGATTGGTTCCAACCACATCCAGTGATCTTTTTAAGACCAGCAGAAAGACAGCATCTTATTCTCAATGTTTCCAATAAAGTCCTTGGTGATGGTGACCATTTCTGAATCAATCCTTGTAGCCAGAAGGTTAGAAAGTTTTGACTGGAAAAGTCTAGGTTATGCAACACCCTTCTTAATGGAAGAAGAGTGAGACTCCAACTGGAAATCAGGGTGCTATTACTAGGAGAAAGGGGTAGGAATTCCAGGAGGAGG
Organism: Rhinopithecus roxellana; assembly: GCF_007565055.1. Taxonomy (NCBI): domain Eukaryota; kingdom Metazoa; phylum Chordata; class Mammalia; order Primates; family Cercopithecidae; genus Rhinopithecus; species Rhinopithecus roxellana. Next base: position 28,136,064 of record NC_044563.1, read on the forward strand.
AAAACAATAAATGTCTTCATAGGGACTATGCCTAGTCTTTGCAGCTCCTTGGTTATTCTGCAAAACCAACTAACAAACAGTCATTGAGGCCAAGACACATAGCTAGAAATGGAATGGGGAGGCCATATACAGTAGGATTAGACAGGTTGTTTTCCTCACTCTTACTGGAGGGTCATTTGCATAGCAGAAAGAGACCTTGTTCTGTGTCTCATATGAAAAGTGAAAGGTGAGGACCATCTGACTCTTACACTCTCAGCTATGTGACCCAATGCAAGCTTTCTGAGCTCCAATTTTCCCCTCTGTCCAATGGGAACTAGTACCCATCTCAGAGGTTCCTATGGGGATGATTTAAAATAATCCTTGTAATCCAAGGTCGTTAGCACAGTACCTGGCACTTAGTAAGTACTTAATACATGTTAACTAATATTGTTGTTCGTATTATTAATTATTCACTTTTCTGAACCTCAGATTCTTCCTCTGTAAAATGATGACAATATTTTCTACCTCACAGGATTGCTAATAGCATTTAATGAGATATCATCATAAAAAGCCCAACATATAGTTGTGGATAAGTGTTTCTACCTCCTTCGTTGTCATTTCTCTTCTTTTCCCTGAGTCACATCCTCAAGAGGATCACTGAAAATGCAGAGGAGATATGTTATTGCATCTTGTCTGAAATATGGACAACTGCAGCAGCTGTGTTGCTAATCAACTGATAATTCTACCCATGGCTTGGGATTTCCCAGCCATGATGATAAAGGTCCCTTCAGCTCTGAATAGAAATGTCAGAAACAAAGATAAAGTATAAGGTAGGTAAAACATCATTCTCACTCTCTCTGCTTCTTCATATTCAGGCTTTACTTATGCATTGGCTAGACATGAAACATAGCAGTCCTATGCCCTACCACTCATTGCCCCTATTCCCACTTTTCAGAGGCAAGTCTTAAAGCTATTTCTTTTGTATTCACCATCATATTTCCAAATAATACGTTTTTCACTTTATTTCTTAATTTTTTTTTCAGTTTAGGCATTACCTGTTGACTTGCTACTATGAAAGGGGAAGATTTTCACTTTTGCCCCACCAGTCTGCCCCCACCACCTTGCGTCCCTCATCCTCATTCTCCACATATTAGCTACACCACAAGTTTTGGTTACATAGATATTCAGTGGTTACCTAAATATTGATCAAGGTGAGCCATGTGCTGTGTTATGGATTATATTTCTTTTCTTGCATAACAAGTGTCAAAAAATTATGAAAAACTTTCAAATGGGAAAACAAGAATTAATGGCTCACCCATCCAGGCTGTCTTTGCCTTTCTTTTTTTTCTCTTTGGCCTGTTTAACAATTCTGTAAGTTATAGAAAACCAGTATGAATGCAAGTTATTGTTATCGATTGAAATGCAAATTGATTGTGTATGGTGGAATGCTGGGGTAGGCAGAATTCTAAAATGACCTCCCAGTGACCCACATCTTAGGATAATCTCTTCCCCGTGAGTGTGGGCAGAACTTGTGAAGATATCATTCCTATGATTATGTTATATTATAGGGCAAAAGGGAGATTATCCCAGTGGGCCTAATCTAACCACATAAGCCCTAATCACATGAGCCCTTTAAAGTAAAGGGTTTTCTCTAGCTGGTGGCAGAAGAGGAAATCAGAGAGATTCGAAGCACCAGAAATATTTGACAGGCAGTTGCTGGTTTTGAAGATGAGGGGGCGTGTGTATAAGGACCAGAGAGGGCTTCTAGGAGTTGACAGCAAACTCAGTGAGCAACAAACAAGGAAAACAGTGTCCTTAGTACTATACCCACATGAAACTGAATTCAACCAGCAACCTGAATGCACCTAGAAGCTGATTCTTTCCCAGAGCTTCCAGATAGAGCCCAACCAGGCTGATCTTGACCTCAAGAGATGCTAAACAGAGGATTCAACTGAGTCCATCTAGACTACTGACCTACAGAACTGTGAGATAACAAATGTGTGTTGTTTTAAGCTGTGAAATTTGTGGAAATTTGTTACACAGCAATAGAAAACTAATAGGACTCAATTGATTATTGTTTTCTGAATAGAACATTTTGCTTCTATTTGTAAATTGATTCCATAAGTCCTTGTTCCCTATCTGTGGTTCTGCTCTTTGAATTCACCCTTTGCACTGGTTGTAGAATTTTATTAGTTCCTTTGTAAAGTGATGAGTTAATAAAATCTTTGGGGCGGAGCAAGATGGCCGAATAGGAACAGCTCCAGTCTCCAACTCCCAGCGCGAGCGACACAGAAGACCGGTGATTTCTGCATTTTCAACTGAGGTACTGGGGTCATCTCACTAGGGAGTGCCGGACAATCGGTGCTGGTCAGCTGCTGCAGCCTGACCAGCGAGAGCTGAAGCAGGGTGAGGCATCGCCTCACCTGGAAGCCAAGGGGGAAGGGAATCCGTTTTCCTAGCCAGGGGAACTGAGACACACAACACCTGGAAAATCGGGTAACTCCCACCCCAATACTGCGCTTTAAGCAGACAGGCACACCAGGAGAATATATCCCACACCTGGCCGGGAGGGTCCCACGTCCACGGAGCCTCCCTCACTGCTAACACAGCAGTCTGCGGCGATCTATCCGCAAGGCAGCAGCGAGGCTGGGGGAGGGGCGCCCGCCATTGCTGAGGCTTAAGTAGGTAAACAAAGCTGCTGGGAAGCTCGAACTGGGTGGAGCTCACAGCAGCTCAAGGAAGCCTGCCTGTCTCTGTAGTCTCCACCTCTGGGGACAGCGCACAGCTGAAGACCAACAGGGGAAGCAGCGGGGGCCGGTGCAGACGCGAACGACTCTGTCTGACAGCTTTGGGGAGAGCCGTGGATCTCCCAACGCGGAGGTTGAGATCTGAGAACGGACAGACTGCCTGCTCAGGTGTGTCCCTGACCCCTGAGTAGCCTAGCTGGGAGACATCCCCCACTAGGGGCAGTCTGACACCCCACACCTCACAGGGTGGAGTACACCCCTGAGAGGAAACTTCCAAAGGAAGAATCAGACAGGTACACTCACTGTTCAGCAATATTCTATCTTCGGCAACCTCTGCTGCTGATACCCAGGCAAACAGGGTCTGGAGTGGACCTCAAGCAATCTCCAACAGACCAACAGACAGTCCTTCTGACTGTCAGAAGGAAAACTATCAAACAGGAAGGACACCTATACCAAAACCCCATCAGTACGTCACCATGATCAAAGACCAGAGACAGATAAAACCACAAAGATGGGGAAAAAGCAGGGCAGAAAAGCTGGAAATTCAAAAAATAAGAGCACATCTCCCCCTGCAAAGGAGCGCAGCCCATCGCCAGCAACGGATCAAAGCTGGTCAGAGAATGACTTTGACGAGATGAGAGAAGAAGGCTTCAGTCCATCAAACTTCTCAGAGCTAAAGGAGGAATTACGTACCCAGCGCAAAGAAACTAAAAATCTTGAAAAAAGAGTGGAAGAATTGACAGCTAGACTAATTAATGCAGAGAAGATCATAAACGAAATGACAGAGATGAAAACCATGACACGAGAAATACGTGACAAATGCACAAGCTTCAGTAACCGACTCGATACTCTGGAAGAAAGAGTATCAGCGATTGAGGATCAAATGAATGAAATGAAGCAAGAAGAGAAACCAAAAGAAAAAAGAAGAAAAAGAAATGAACAAAGCCTGCAAGAAGTATGGGATTATGTAAAAAGACCAAATCTACGTCAGATTGGGGTGCCTGAAAGTGAGGGGGAAAATGGAACCAAGTTGGAAAACACTCTTCAGGATATCATCCAGGAGAACTTCCCTAACCTAGTAGGGCAGGCCAACATTCAAATTCAGGAAATACAGAGAACGCCACAAAGATACTCCTCCAGAAGAGCAACTCCAAGACACATAATTGCCAGATTCACCAAAGTTGAAATGAAGGAAAAAATCTTAAGGGCAGCCAGAGAGAAAGGTCGGGTTACCCACAAAGGGAAGCCCATCAGACTAACAGCAGATCTCTCGGCAGAAACTCTACAAGCCAGAAGAGAGTGGGGGCCAATATTCAACGTTCTTAAAGAAAAGAATTTTCAACCCAGAATTTCATATCCAGCCAAACTAAGTTTCATAAGTGAAGGAGAAATAAAATCCTTTACAGATAAGCAAATGCTTAGAGATTTTGTCACCACCAGGCCTGCCTTACAAGAGACCCTGAAGGAAGCCCTAAACATGGAAAGGAACAACCGGTACCAGCCATTGCAAAAACATCCCAAAATGTAAAGACCATCGAGGCTAGGAAGAAACTGCATCAACTAACGAGCAAAATAACCAGTTAATATCATAATGGCAGGATCAAGTTCACACATAACAATATTAACCTTAAATGTAAATGGACTAAATGCTCCAATTAAAAGACACAGACTGGCAAACTGGATAAAGAGTCAAGACCCATCAGTCTGCTGTATTCAGGAGACCCATCTCACATGCAGAGACATACATAGGCTCAAAATAAAGGGATGGAGGAAGATCTACCAAGCAAATGGAGAACAAAAAAAAGCAGGGGTTGCAATCCTAGTCTCTGATAAAACAGACTTTAAACCATCAAAGATCAAAAGAGACAAAGAAGGCCATTACATAATGGTAAAGGGATCAATTCAACAGGAAGAGCTAACCCTCCTAAATATATATGCACCCAATACAGGAGCACCCAGATTCATAAAGCAAGTCCTTAGAGACTTACAAAGAGACTTAGACTCCCATACAATAATAATGGGAGACTTCAACACTCCACTGTCAACATTAGACAGATCAACGAGACAGAAAGTTAACAAGGATATCCAGGAATTGAACTTATCTCTGCACCAAGCGGACCTAATAGACATCTATCGAACTCTCCACCCCAAATCAACAGAATATACATTCTTCTCAGCACCACATCGCACTTATTCCAAAATTGACCACATAATTGGAAGTAAAGCACTCCTCAGCAAATGTAAAAGAACAGAAATTATAACAAACTGTCTCTCAGACCACAGTGCAATCAAACTAGAACTCAGGACTAAGAAACTCAATCAAAACCGCTCAACTACATGGAAACTGAACAACCTGCTCCTGCATGACTACTGGGTACATAACGAAATGAAAGCAGAAATAAAGATATTCTTTGAAACCAATGAGAACAAAGATACAACATACCAGAATCTCTGGGACACATTTAAAGCAGTGTGTAGAGGGAAATTTATAGCACTAAATGCCCACAAGAGAAAGCAGGAAAGATCTAAAATGGACACTCTAACATCACAATTAAAAGAACTAGAGAGGCAAGAGCAAACACATTCAAAAGCTAGCAGAAGGCAAGAAATAACTAAGATCAGAGCAGAACTGAAGGAGATAGAGACACAAAAAACCCTCCAAAAAATCAATGAATCCAGGAGTTGGTTTTTTGAAAAGATCAACAAAATTGACAGACCGCTAGCAAGACTAATAAAGAAGAAAAGAGAGAGGAATCAAATAGACGCAATAAAAAATGATAAAGGGTATATCACCACCGACCCCACAGAAATACAAACAACCATCAGAGAATACTATAAATGCCTTTATGCAAATCAACTAGAAAATCTAGAAGAAATGGATAATTTCCTGGACACTTACACTCTCCCAAGACTAAACCAGGAAGAAGTTGAATCCCTGAATAGACCAATAGCAGGCTATGAAATTGAGGCAACAATTAATAGCCTACCCACCAAAAAAAGTCCAGGACCAGATGGATTCACAGCTGAATTCTACCAGAGGTACAAGGAGGAGCTGGTACCATTCCTTCTGAAACTATTCCAATCAATAGAAAAAGAGGGAATCCTCCCTAACTCATTTTATGAGGCCAACATCATCCTGATACCAAAGCCTGGCAGAGACACAACAAAAAAAGAGAATTTTAGACCAATATCACTGATGAACATCGATGCAAAAATTCTCAATAAAATACTGGCAAACTGGATTCAGCAGCATATCAAAAAGCTTATCCACCATGATCAAGTGGGCTTCATCCCTGGGATGCAAGGCTGGTTCAACATTCACAAATCAATAAACGTAATCCAGCATATAAACAGAACCAAAGACAAGAACCACATGATTATCTCAATAGATGCAGAAAAGGCTTTTGACAAAAATCAACAGCCCTTCATGCTAAAAACGCTCAATAAATTCGGTATTGATGGAATATACCTCAAAATAATAAGAGCTATTTATGACAAACCCACAGCTAATATCATTCTGAATGGGCAAAAACTGGAAAAATTCCCTTTGAAAACTGGCACAAGACAGGGATGCCCTCTCTCACCACTCCTATTCAACATAGTGTTGGAAGTTCTGGCTAGGGCAATCAGGCAAGAGAAAGAAATCAAGGGTATCCAGTTAGGAAAAGAAGAAGTCAAATTGTCCCTGTTTGCAGATGACATGATTGTATATTTAGAAAACCCCATCGTCTCAGCCCAAAATCTCCTTAAGCTGATAAGCAACTTCAGCAAAGTCTCAGGATACAAAATTAATGTGCAAAAATCACAAGCATTCTTATACACCAGTAACAGACAAGCAGAGAGCCAAATCAGGAATGAACTTCCATTCACAATTGCTTCAAAGAGAATAAAATACCTAGGAATCCAGCTTACAAGGGATGTAAAGGACCTCTTCAAGGAGAACTACAAACCACTGCTCAGTGAAATCAAAGAGGACACAAACAAATGGAAGAACATACCATGCTCATGGATAGGAAGAATCAATGTCGTGAAAATGGCCATACTGCCCAAGGTTATTTATAGATTCAATGCCATCCCCATCAAGCTACCAATGACTTTCTTCACAGAATTGGAAAAAAACTGCTTTAAAGTTCATATGGAACCAAAAAAGAGCCCGCATTGCCAAGACAATCCTAAGTCAAAAGGACAAAGCTGGAGGCGTCACGCTACCTGACTTCAAACTATACTACAAGGCTACAGTAACCAAAACAGCATGGTACTGGTACCAAAACAGAGCTATAGACCAATGGAACAGAACAGAGTCCTCAGAAATAATACCACACATCTACAACCATCTGATCTTTGACAAACCTGAGAGAAACAAGAAATGGGGAAAGGATTTCCTATTTAATAAATGGTGCTGGGAAAATTGGCTAGCCATAAGTAGAAAGCTGAAATTGAATCCTTTTCTTACCCCTTATACGAAGATTAATTCAAGATGGATTAGAGACTTAAATGTTAGACCTAATACCATAAAAACCCTAGAAGAAAATCTAGGTAGTACCATTCAGGACATAGGCATGGGCAAGGACTTCATGTCTAAAACACCAAAAGCAATGGCAGCAAAAGCCAAAATTGACAAATGGGATCTAATTAAACTAAAGAGCTTTTGCACAGCAAAAGAAACTACCATCAGAGTGAACAGGCAACCTACAGAATGGGAGAAAATTTTTGCAATCTACTCATCTGACAAAGGGCTAATATCCAGAATCTACAAAGAACTCATACAAATATACAAGAAAAAAACAAACAACCCCATCAAAAAGTGGGCAAAGGATATGAACAGACATTTCTCAAAAGAAGACATTCATACAGTCAACAGACACATGAAAAAATGCTCATCATCACTCGCCATCAGAGAAATGCAAATCAAAACCACAATGAGATACCATCTCACACCAGTTAGAATGGCAATCATTAAGAAGTCAGGAAACAACAGGTGTTGGAGAGGATGTGGAGAAATAGGAACACTTTTACACTGTTGGTGGGATTGTAAACTAGTTCAACCATTATGGAAAACAGTATGGCAATTCCTCAAGGATCTAGAACTAGATGTACCATATGACCCAGCCATCCCACTACTGGGTATATACCCAAAGGATTATAAATTATTCTACTACAAAGACACATGCACACGTATGTTTATTGCGGCACTATTCACAATAGCAAAGACTTGGAATCAACCCAAATGTCCATCTGTGACAGACTGGATTAAGAAAATGTGGCACATATACACCATGGAATACTATGCAGCCATAAAAAAGGATGAGTTTGCGTCCTTTGTAGGGACATGGATGCGGCTGGAAACCATCATTCTTAGCAAACTATCACAAGAAGAGAAAACCAAACACCGCATGTTCTCACTCATAGGTGGGAACTGAACAATGAGATCACTTGGACTCGGGAAGGGGAACATCACACACTGGGGCCTATCATGGGGAGGGGGGAGGAGGGAGGGATTGCACTGGGGAGTTATACATGATATAAATGATGAATTGATGGGTGCTGACGAGTTGATGGGTGCAGCACACCAACATGGCATAAGTATACATATGTAACAAACCTGCACGTTATGCACATGTACCCTAGAACTTAAAGTATAATAATAAAAAAAAAATCCATGAAAAAAAATAAAAAATAAAAATAAAATCTTTGGTATATGTTCATTTTACATTTATATTATAGTAGGCTTCATCTTTTCTTAAAGTTAGTCTTTAACACTGAAATGAACATTTTTTTTTTCCATTTGTGTTATTCTCTGTGTGCCTGTTATTCATTCAGCCTCAAATTTTTTTTCTTCCTGAGACTCCATTCAATATGTAAGTCATATCAAGTAGTTTGTCAACCATATTTTCCCCACAAGACATTTCTCCTGGAGCCCTCGATTCTGCTGCTACAGTTGGAAATGTATATCCTCTAAGGCTGCTACAGAGATGTCATCCTGGAACTTCTCTTATCACTACTCTGAATTTCCTTCACTTCTTTTTTTCTTATCCCATATTTTGGATTCTTTGATTATACCCTCATTCTGCAGGACAGCATCCTTCAGTAGCTTCCTGAAAAAGTACACATGGGAGGTCAACTTTTTGAAATCTTACATGTCTAAATAGATTTTTCTTCCAATTTTACTTGACTATAATTCTATGTTGTAAATAATTTTCTCTTGGAATTTTGAAGACATCGTATATTTGTATTTTAGCTTTTATTCCTCTAGAGAAGTCTTATGAGATCCTAAACCCAATTCTTTGTATGTGGCTTGTTCCCATTGTCTCACTCTTACCACTTCTGAAGATTTTAGAATCTTATTTTCAGTCTGCAATGTAATGGAATATCATAAGGATGTGCCTTGGTGGGGGTCCTTTTAAATTCAGAGTGTTGACCAATGGATGGGTCCTTTCCATACATAAACTCAGGCTTTATACTTGACCCTCAGTGGCAAGCAATGTAACTGGCCACTCTTCCTGAAATACTCCTGTATTTGACGTGGCTAATGTCTCACTCTTCTAGTTTTCCTCCCAGCTCTCTGCCAACTCCAACCTCCTTTGATACTAGTATTCTAAATGATGGTTCTGGGCTTTCTGTTTTCCTTTGTCTTAGAAGTATTTTCCTAGGCTTTAATTACCATCAATATGCCTTAAATGACTTTAAATACCATCAATATGGTCTTTCATCTCAAGGCTTTAAATACCATCTATATGCCAACTATGCTCAAACACATGTCTAGCAAACTTCTCAGCTACAGGTAATATATGTAATAACCTACTTGACACCTTATTTATCAAACTTAACATGTCTCAAACTAAAACTTGATCTTTCATTTGAGTTCAGTGACCTGCCTTTTTAGCACCCAGTTGTAGGATCCAAAGCTAAGAATAATCTTTAGCTCCTCTCTTCCCCTTATCGTCGTATGTGAGCCCATCTAATTCCTGCCACTTCTACCTGTAGCACATCTCTTGAATCCACCTTTTTCTCTCAGTCTCCACGGTCACTTACCATCACTGCTTTCCTGGTATCTGCAATATCTTCCCAACTAATCTCTTCACATCTTTTTCTCCAACTCATCTCTTCTCAAAACAATAGTTTGAGTGATCAAGTTTTAAGATGCAAATCTAATCACTTTAGTTTTCTGGTTAAAACTCTTCAGTAGTTTCAGAATGCATCTAGAATAAAATCTGATATTCTTAAGGGACATAGGAGGCCCAGATGAACTGCCCCGTGCCTCCCTCTCCTTTCCCCTACACTGCTCTCCCTTTCACTCAGTCACAGTGGTTCTGGTCAGTGTGTTAAATGTGCCAGCCTTTTTCCAGCTCAGGTCCTTTCCCTGGAATGTTTCCATCTCCCTTTTCATATGGCTGTTACTGCTTAGGATCCAGCATAAAGTCACCTTCCAGAAAGGATTTTTCTGATCACCACAGTATAAAGAAGGGCCCTTGGTCAATCCTTCACTCTTTTTCTTTTGTAATACCTACCAGAATTTTGTAGCATTTGTGTAATGTATTTGTTTCCTATTTTTCTCTTCCACTAGATTGTAGCTTCCACAAAGGCAAGAACTGTGTCTGTTTGGATTACCACTATCCCCAGAACCTAGCACGGAGACTCATCTACTGAAGGAATGATTATTCACTTGGAATTTTAGTAACCTGATTCCAGGTCTGGCTCCTCCACTTTACTAATTGTACAAATTTGGGCCAATTACTTACCTTTCACATCCTTAGTTTGCCAGACTGTAAAATGAGGATAACAGTATGTATTTTATATGGCTGTTATGAGAAATTAAAGGAGAATTTCATGAGAGGAAGTTTGCACAGGGCCTGGCATGTATTAAGTGCTCAGTGATTTTAAATAATAAAGTGATTGTGAAAACCTATAATTTGAGATCCAAGAGTGAGAGAAGTGGGATAATAAGTCAAATAAAGAATCTTGATAATTTCAACATCAAGTGACATAAACCTCTATTTATGTTTGTAATGACAATCTTATATACTTGGCTATCCCATAATCTGTGTTCTACAAGTGGCTAAATATAGAAGATACTGTTATCTACTCAAAAATTCATTTCTTCTCTTTTTTCCTTACTGATAGAACATCTCCTCCCTCTTCCCCCACCCAGAGATCCATTCCCTCCTCCGCAAGTCATATGCCTCAATGGCAGTTGCCCCCACTCCCAGTTCAACTGGATTCAGACTAGTCAAACCAGTCATGGAGTGTCCCACTACCCCAAGCAGCGACTGATTTTGTAGTGGACACATAACTTAGTTCTTACCAAAGAGATAAGCAGGAAGCTCTGCTGGGGGTTGGTAAGGGGCTTGGGAAAATATTTTTCTTTTAAGAAGAATGAGAAGAAACCATTCCTCTCCTGCCTCTGGATCCTGGCTGTGGCATCTGAAACTACACAAGTATCTTGTGACTAAACGGGGAATCAGCCCTAGAAAGAAACTGTTGCAGAGCAGAGAACTGGGAGGAAGAAGGGTCTTTGATGACATTGTGGAACTGCTGTTGTACCATGCCTAAGACTCATCTCCTGCTCCTGGCTATAGGAGGCAATTTCCTCTAATATTTAGGTCTAGGTCAGGGCATAATGTTACATGTAGCCCAAAGCATCACAATTAGGACCTGGGGAAGAGCATTAGCTCTTTATCAAACACTGTATGGTCTGAGGGCCATAGGACCTCTGACCGCCCTTCTAACTTTGAGATAACATAATGACATTTAGTCATTTATTAGACAAAAGTTACTCAAAGGGATGAGGAGGAGGGAGTTTGAAAACGCTTGCCAGTAAACAGAACTCCTCATTTCAGTTTTTGTAAGTGGTTGGGGTGATGTAAACTCACCACTCCCAGCTGCAGGACTGTGCCACAATGGCTTCAGTGAATAGGCTCTTGTTTCCACAACATTATTCTTCCACAGCCTTGCCAGATGGAAAACATCATGTGTTTTTCCTCTGGAGATAGGGGATCAATTCATTTTCCAAGTGTATCAAAAGAACATTCATTGCTTTGGCTCTCTTTGACCCTGTTTTAGATAATTTCTTCTATTTACCCCAGAATTCAGAGATGCTAAAAGGGAAGTAGTAGGTTTCTCAGGCCCACCTGAACAGGAACCAAGCAAAGGTCTGATTGACCCATCAGGCCAGAGGGCACTGGTATTAGGGGAGCTCTGAAGATTTTGTGGTCCAACAGGCATGGCACTCATCATGCAGTTTCTTGCTGTATACCTGGGCCTGTGTTAAGCCTGGGGAATATTGGAGAAAAGTTAGTGGCATTGCATTTTATGTCAAGTTAGTTTCCAAAGTTAACACCTAAGGCAAAATTGCATGTGGTCAAACGTGTTCTCAAAAGAATCCTTAAATAATTGACATAAAACAATGCACATAGTTTGCTGTGGACAACCCTGCGTATGTATGTATACGTCTTTATAAATGTATAATGTATTTGGTAAGGTGCAGTAGCATGTAATAAAGACAACTGTGAAAGAAAAATATATATCTTGGTTAGAATAAAACTCAGCAAGGCAAGGTGCCCACACCATGAAAGGCCAGAGGGTACTGAGACTACAAAGGGAAGAGCAGTTTTATGTCTCCCATCTAGGGCTCAAAGGGCTATTCCTTTCTTAAATGAAGCCCATATAGTTAACCTCATATGCAGTTTCTTCATTGGAGGGTTACAGTTTACAGTCTCTTTAGTTTCTGAAAGAATAGAAACTAAGAGAGAGACCAGAGGGCTGGGATGGATTTGCATATCCAACACCAGGAGACTGTGTGTGTTTGTGCTAGAGAGTCACATACCTGCCCAGGTGTTTCAGTGCAAGGAAGTTGGTGATTGTAGCACAGAAAAATCAACAGGTGAATTGTAAAATGATTAATTGAATAATCTGCTGCCAAATGAGATTTGAAATGTACTGGGAAATACCGAAGGCTTAAGAAAAAGTCACTTATTCAATGACTTCTTTCTTTCCTCTTTCTCTGCCTGCTTCAGAGAGTTATAAAAATTTGATCTTTGCAAATGTTTGTTGTGAATTTCACAGTATAGTAATTTTGTATTGTTTTAAGAAGCAGGGAAAACTGGTTCTTAGAGCACGGAATCATCAACGTAGGTGGTGAAGATTTGTGAATATAGGCTTTCACATGGCCCCTGAAAGAGCCTGGAGATTGCCTGGGTTTGGGTGAAGGGGGCTAAAAATCTGTTGCAGTCAGAAGCCCGAGATTTTCAGGGATCAGGGTCATGAATGCTGGAATTCTTATAAAGGGCATTATAGGTGGAGGAGAGGAGCCTAAATTTGATGGAGAGCCCAGTATTGCTAAGGAATTTACCTGGGATGGACCCAATCAAAGTGAAGAAAGGGGCCCCACCTGCTCAATGCC